>NC_091844.1:62994951-64244951 GCF_037783145.1 Equus przewalskii | reverse complement strand
CCTACACCATTCATCAGCCATGCTGTGGCAGCGACCCACATATGAAATAGAGGAAGACTGGCAAGAGATGTTAGCTCAGGGTGAACCTTCCTCAGCAAAAAAAAAAAAAAAAGTTTATTATTAATAATAATAAATAAACATAAATAGCACAGAAACCTGGGGTCATTGAGAGCAGGGAGAAATATTACCAAACTCCTAACTAAACCCTGACAGTGTGACTGGTTAAGAACACAGGGGAGGAGTTAGCAAGATGGTTGAAAAAAGACATCCCTCACCTGGGATAATGATTTGGCATGCATCCATGAACAAAAGTTCCTTTGTGGGAGCTCTGGGATCCAGACCCATATGCTAAGAGACCTGGGAGAAGTCTCGTCCATGCATGCATCAAGTAATAGGCACACAGACCTCAGTCTCAGCTGTAGACCCTGCAGTGGTCCATGAACCGGCTCCGGCCTCTCTCGGTCCCTGTATGGGAACCCCAGGAGGACACCGTCTTAGACAATCACCCACGGATAAGAGAGCCTTTGTGGAAGTCTAGAAATCTGGCAGAGAAGTTCCAGCCTACCACTGGAGCAAAAGAATACGAATTTGGATGCACTCAAGATGCTAAGAGGTACAGTCTGACTTTACCCATGTCATTGTACCCCAAGGCAGCACAGCTCAGTGCCAAGAGAAACTTTCTTGGTCAGTGATTTCTCCCACAAGGGAAAATGAGAAGATATGAGTTAGCATCTAGCTTCCCCAACACTGCAGGATACTTCCAGAGAAGCCCATTTCTCCACGGCAGCATTATTTCGCAATAGCCAAGACACAGAAACAACCTAAGTGTCCACTGCCAATGAATAGATTTAAAAAAATGTGATACATATACACAATGGAATATTATTTAGCCATGAGAAAGAAGAAAATCTTGCCATTTGTGACAATATGGATGGACCTTGAGGTCATTATGTTAAGTGAAACAAGTTAGACAGAGAAACAAATACTGTATGACCTCATGTACATGTGGAATCAAAAAACACTGAACTCATAGAAACAGAGAATAGAACAGTGGTTGCCAGGGGCTGGGCGGTGGGGGAAATGGGGAGATGTTGGTCAAAGGGTACAAACTTCCAGTTATAAGACAAATATGTTCTGGGGATCAAATGTACAGCATGGTGATATAGTTAACAATACTGTACTGTATACTTGAAAGTTGCTAAGAGAGTAGATCTTAAACATCCTCACCACAAAAAGGAAATGGTAATTACGTGAGGTGAAGGAAGTGTTAACTAACCCTTCTGGGGTAATCATTTTGCAATACACAAGGGTATCAAATCATCATGTTGAACACAATAAACTTACACATTAAATTTATAAATTTAAATATTATATGTCAATTATATCTCAATGAAGCTGAAAAAAGGAGATATGTCACGTATTTTTGAAGACAGAAGACATGTCATGTATTTCTAAATCCCTAAATAAAAGCTCTAATGATGAAAGTGGTAATTTATGTAAAATACTTATTCCAGGGGCCGGCCAGGTGGCGCAGCAATTAAGTGCGCACGTTCCACTTCAGCGGCCCGGGGTTTGCTGGTTCGGATCCCGGGTGCGACATGGCACCGCTTGGCATGCCATGGTGTGGTAGGCGTCTCACATATAAAGTAGAGGAAGATGGGCATGGATGTTAGCTCAGAGCCAGTCTTCCTCAGTGAAAAGAAGAGGATTGGTAGCAGTTAGCTCAGGGCTAATCTTCCTCAAAAAATAAAAATAAAAAATAAAACTCTTAATCCGGAATAGCTTCTTGGATGGTTATAAATAGTTAAGGTTTTATCTTACTTATTTATATACTTATTTTCCACCAGAAATTACTGTTGTTCTCTCTTATATTGGTTTTAACAACTGTTCAGAATCATGCTTATTCATTTATAAATAGAAAAATATCTACTCCACGGGCAATTCTATAAACCAGAAACCCAAATCTGTATGTGATGTTTAATTTAATAATATAGTAGAACAAAGTTATTCATGTAAAGCCCTTAATTATTAACAAATATAATTGCTACCTTGATTCATTAAATTTAAGATATTTACTGAGTAACCAAAATAATTTTCTTCCATATATTCTTTCCACTCATTCATTCATCTATTTATTTCATAAATTTTAGAAAATGCCTATTACATGCCAAGACTGTTTCCGGCACTGAGGAGACAATAACAAATAAGATAAGCAGGTCTATGTTCTCATGAAGCATATATTCTGGAGGAGGGAGACGGATAGTAAATAAGTACATAAATAAAGCAACTTCGAATTGTTAAAATGCCACAAAAGAAATGAACAGAACTATTTATTTCATGGCCATCTATGTGCAATAGAGGAAGAGGGAATTAAAAAAAAAAAAGAAAGAAAGAAAGGCACCTCAAGCATGTGACAAATGAATTGAGACCTGAAGAAAAAGAAGAAAGAAGCAAGAAAAGAGCTGGAGGAAGAGACTTCTAGGAAAAGAGAATAGCAAGTACAATGGCCTTGAGGTAAGGAGCTTAGTATTCAGTATGTTAAAGGAACCAGGAGGAAAAATGACCAGTTTCATGAATCCTAAAATATAGTGAACAAGTGGAAGAATGACAAAAGATGAGGCAGGATAGGCTGCCATAAGCCAAATCACCTAGGCTATCTATAATCAAAAGCGTAAACACAATAGAAAATCACTGCAGCAGTAATCATTCAGCAGTGGTCACATTATCTGATTTACATGTTTTTTAAGTTCTAAAACATACACTGGTAAGGTAAGCACACCAAGAAATATAATTAAAAACATAATTTAAGGCTAATTTTATCATCATATATTTGGCAAGTTGGTGTCAGATAAATAACATAATAATCTAGTGAGATCAGTCATTCAATCATTCATAAAGCATTTCATGAGCTCCCGCTCTGTGTCAGACACTGTTTTGGGTGCTGGAAATACAAATATGATAGTGGTGATGTCATTTTCCACTATGAGCAGTGAATACAAAACTAATAATGGTGATGTCATCTTCTACTCTGAGCAACCCAATTTTCTTCCTAAAGACTCAAAGAAGTGGTTCTCAAACCACCGTTGGTGTATGGTAAAAATGCAGATAACTGGGTCCCACCTATCAGTAATTTTAATTCAGCAGGTTTCTGATAGTCCCTTATCACACTTTGAGAAAGAGAGATGAGGGTAAATTATATCTTCCCATTGTCCTCTTGAGAATCATGCCAAAATGAGCCACTGAAATGAATGGAAGGAGTATGTAATATGGCACAGGGTGTGCTGGGTGGGTGGGTGTATATATGGAGAGAGACATTAAGATTGATAACTACTACAACAGAGAGTTCATGGGGTTTTGTCTGTAATTTTTATAATTGCCAAGGATTTCTACAAACCAGTAGTTCTCAAAGTAACGTGCAGATTCCTGGGGATCACCAAGACCCTTTCAGAAGGTCAACCAGGTCAAAACCATTTTCATAATAACACTCAAAACATTACTTGCTTCTTTCACTGTATTGGCATTTGCCTTGATGATTAAATAGTAAGAGTAGGTAAAACTGCTAGTATCTTATTAGCAGTAGCACCAAACTATACTAGGAGTCATTACATTCTTCACCATCACACACTCACCAAACTCTAAAAAGAAAAGAAAGGCGAGTCTCATTTATGAATGTCTTTGAGGGGCCAGCCCCATGGCCAAGTGGTTAACTCCACATACCCTGCTTCGGCAGCCCAGGATTCACCAGTTTGGATCCTGGGCGCAGACCAACACACTGCTCATCAAGCCATCCTGCAGTGGCATCCCACACAGAAGAACTAGAATGACTTACAACTAGGATATACAACTATGTACTGGGGCTTTGGGGAGGAAGGAAAAAAAAAAGAGGAAGACTGGTAACAGATGTTAGCTCAGGACCAATCTTCCTCATCAAAAGCATACCTAAAAAAAGAAAAAAATGTTGGAAAAAGAATGTCTTTCATGTGTCTGTAGCCATAAATATTACACATTTTATTAAATCTCAACCCTTAAGTACACACTTTTTAATATTCTGTGTGCTGAAATGGAAAGTATGACGGTTGTCTCAATGGAAAGCACTTATACAACTGAGTTGCAAGCTGAACTAGCTGCTTTTTTATGGAACATCATTTTTCTTGAAAGAACAACTGCCAGACAAAAATGATGGTTACCTACTCTTGGGTACTCAGCAGATATTTCCTTGAAAATCAACAGTACACCTATCACATCAAGAAAAACAACTGTCAATATCTCTTACTAACTACAAAATTCAAGCTTTGAGAAAATTAGAATTTTGCAAAATGTTTTTCTACCACTGTGGGTTTAAAAGCTTGCCAAGCCAAAAAGACTTTTCTGATGAGAGTGGTGATATTAAGAAATGTGATTCTTTGACAATGAATAATGAAATGTGTAAACATGTGCCAGATCTGCATAACCCAAGGAACAAATACTTTCCAAATGACTAATGCATGGTGTTAAAAAATCCTGTATGGATGAAAGGTTCATTCAAAGTGGAGGATACACCAACTGATCTTAATGAAAACAGAGTATGAAAACGTCATTGCTATGATTTCAAATTCCACACTGCAATTAATCTTTCCGAAACTGCCTTTGGGAGTACACCATATCTTGACTGTGTTGACAGTTTCACAGGTATATTAAATATGTGTTACTTATTGTATGTCAACTGTATTTCAAGAAAGGTTTTTTTAAAAAAGGAACTACCACGAGTTTTAGTACAGCATCAAAGAAGGATATTCACAATTATCTGAAAAGTCTATTAAAAACTCTGCCCTTTTCCAACTACATATTTGTATGAGGCCAGATTTTCTTTGCATACATCAAGTAAAACAACATTATCACATCAGAGTGAATGCAGTAACAGATATGAGAATCCAGTTGTTTTCTATTAAGCCAGACATCAAAGATATTTGCAAAAATGTAATAAATGCCAATCTTGTATTTTCCTTGTTTTAGAAGATAGTCATTTTCATCTAAAGTGCTATTTATGTGAACATATAATGGGTTTATTATCGTTATTTTAAAATGAATTAAAAATACTTTTAAAGTTTCTCAGTTTTGGTTTCTAATTTGATAGTTATTGACAGATATAAACTACACAAACAAAACCTTTTTGGTTTTAAAAAATTATCAATTTTGAAGAGTGTAAAGGGGTTCTGAGACTGAAAAGTCTGAAAACAAATGCTGGAGATCTAATGGCATTTTATTTAGCTATTCAACTCTGGATCACCTTACTGAATGCATCATAACTATCTTCCTTTGAAGAACCAGAATAAGCAATGACCAAAAAAGGGGGTAGGATAGGTAGAAAAATGACTCACTCTGTTATAATGTGAAAAGATCTTCAATTATTAAATTTGTTAAGTATAAAGAGGCAAAGTATAAGACAATTATAGAATATGCTAGCATTTGCTGAAAAGAGGAGGAAATGATGATGTACTCATATGCACTTGTGTATGCAAAAGCACTGGACACTCAAGAAATTGATAAAAGCAACTACCTATAAGGAAAGACAAACATAGCATACACAGGAATGATATAGGAATGAGACTTCTCAACAATTACCTTTAATTTTTAAAACATATGAATGTATTCAAAATTTTTTTGGGTTTGTGTGAGTGTGTCTGTTTTTTCTGAGGAAGATTCACCCTGAGCCAACACCTGTTGCCAATCTTCCCTTTTTTTTTTTTTTTTTTTGCTTGAGGAAGATTAGCCCTGAGCTAACATCTGTGCCGATAGTTCCTCTCCTTTGTATCTGGCTCACTGCCAGAACATGGCTGACAAGTGTTGTAGGTCTGCACCCAGGATCCAAACCCACAAACCCAGGCCGCCAAAGTGGAGCATGCAAACTTAACCACTATACCATGGGGCCAGCCCCTGCAAAATGCTTTTAATTTATAATTTAATTTGAAAGAAAACAATCCTAAACCAACATTAAGCCATAATTCAAAAGTATTTTCAATTTCTAGATTGCTCTGATCTCAGAAAACCAAAAAAATCTTATTCTTTTTATCAGCTCTGAGGCAAAACAGTACTGCTAACAACTAAATACTCGTGTCAGAAGAATAAGCATTGGTCAATCTGATTTCTAGGACACAAGAGAGAAATGTTTTTTTAAACCTATAAATAAATCTGTCATCTGAAAAACACCAAAACAGTAACGAATAAAATAATTAATAAGAAAATATTCGGCGAAACCAGCAGTTATTTTATTAACTCTTTTACACTTAAAAGATGTCACTGATGGAATTAAAAGCAAAATTAGGTATTGCACAAGAAAAAAAAATCACTAAGGGGCCAGCCCAATGGCGCAGCAGTTAAGTTTGCACGTTCCACTTCAGCACTTTGGCAGCCCAGAGTTCACCGGTTCGGATCCCCGGTGTGGACATGACACCGCTTGGCAAGCCATGCTGTGGTAGCCATCCCACAAAGAAAGTAGAGGAAGATGGGAACAGATGTCAGCTCAGGGCCAGTCTTCCTCAGCAAAAAAAAGGAGGATTGGCAGCAGATGTCAGCTCAGGGCTAATCTTGCTCAAAAAAAAAAAAAATCAGTGAACTTGAACACAAAGCAAAAGATTATCCAAAAGGAAGAAAAAGAGAAAAAAGCAAAAAAAAAAATTCTCAGTGAACTGTGGGACAGTATTAAGCTATCTAACACACTTTTTTTTTTAAGATTTTTTTTCCCTTTTTCTCCCAAAGCCCCCTGGGTGCATAGTTGTGTATTTTTAGTTGTGGGTCCTTCCAGTTGTGGCATGTGGGATGCCACCTCAGCATGGCCTGATGAGCAGTGCCATGTCATGTCCGTGCCCCAGATTTGAAATGGCAAAACCCTAGGCCGCCGAAGCAGAGCGCGCGAACTTAACCACTCAGCCACTGGGCCCAGCCCCCTCTAACATACTTTGAACTGGAGTCTAGAAGACAAAGGGGGTGAAAAGAAAAAATATTTGAGGTAATAATGATAATGATGAATATTCTTCCAAACTTGCTGCAAACTACAAGCCACAGATCCAAGAAATCTGATGAATCCCAAACAGGATAAACTCAAAGAAAATTATTCAAAGGCATATGATAATAAAATAGCAGGAAAATGGTAATAATTTTAAAAAGTCTTAAAGCAACCAAAGGAAAAAAGACACACTATATTCAGAGGAATGAACATAAAAAAAAATCACAGAATTCTCAGAAGCCCAGCAAGTCAAAATATAATAGAACATTTATAAAGTATCAAATGAAGTAATGTCAACATATCCACTGAATTCAATACTTACCAAACTACCTTTCAAAAATGAGGTAAAAAAGCTACAGCAATCAAAATAGTGAGGTACTAGCATAAGATAGACAGACATATAGACCAATGGAATAGAACTGAGAGTCCAGAAACAAACCCAAATATCTATGGCCAACTGATTTGAACATTCAATGGGAAAAAGAACAGTCTCTTCAACAAGTGGTGCTGAGACAACTGGATATCCATATGCAAAAGAATGAAGTTGACCACAACCCACCTCATATACAAAACTTAACTCAAAATGGATCAACAACCTAAATGTAAAAGGTAAAACTATAAAACTCTCAGAAGAAAACACAGGAGCACATTTTCATGATCTTGGATTTGCCAATGGTTTCTCAGATATAACCCCAAAGCATGAGCAACAAAAGAAAAAACAGAAAACTGAATTTCATCAAAATTAAAAGCTTTTGTGTATGAGAGGATATTACCAAGAAACTAAAAAGACAACCTATAGAATGGGAGAAAATACTTGCACATCGTATATCTGATAAGGGATTAATTTCCAGAATATATAAGGAACTCTTACAACTCAATAACAACAACAAAAACCAATTCACAAATGAGCAAAGGACTTAAATAGACATTTCTCCAAAGATGATACACAAACAGCCAAAGAGCACATGAAAAGGTATTCAACATCATTAGTCATTAGAGAAAGGCAAATCATATCAAAACCATAATGACACAACTTCACAGTCATTAGGATGGCTTTTATCAAAAAAAAAGGAAAAGAAGTGTTGGCAAAGATGTGAATAAAGTGCAACCCTGTGCATTGCTAGTAGGAATATAAAATAGTGCAGCTGCTGTGGAAATCAGTTGGGCAGTTTCTCAAAAAGTCAAAACATAGAATGACCGTATGACCCAGCAATTCCACTCCAGATAGATACCCAAAAGGACTGAAAGCAGGAACTCAAAGCAGATACTTGTACACCAATGTTCATAGCAGTATTATTCACAAAAGCCAAAAGGTTTGAAACAACCCAAACGTCCATCAACAGATGAATGAATAAACAAAATAAGGTATATACATACGATGGATATTATTCAGCCTTAAAAAGGAATGAAATTCTGACACATGCTACAACACAGGTGAACCTTGAAAACACGCTAAGTGAAATAAGCCAGACATAAAAGGACAAATATTGTCTGAGTCCACTTAAATGTGGCACCTAGGATAGGCAAAATCATAGATAAAGAAAGAATCGTGCTCACCAGGGGCTACGGGTCAACAGGGAGTTACCGTTTAATGGGTACAGTCTTTCAGTTGGGGAAGATGAAAATGTTCTAGAGATGGATGTTGGTGATGATTGCAAACAATACGAATGTACTTAATGCCAGAGAAGTGTACACTTACAAACTGGTAAAATAGTAAATTTAATGGTAAGTGTATTTTACCACAATAAAAAAAAATTGTCTTTGCACACCTGAGGCCTTGTCAGATAGTTTATGCTAACAATGCGACTTACGGTGAACTCCTATTTTTGTTCTCCTGGTACCCCGGGGCCACATTGTATCAGTGTGACCTCTGTAGGAGACAGGAAGACTGGAAACTGAGTAGCTAAAGACAATCACGAGGATGTTCCATGCCTACTTGACTGACCCTCAATACCAAGGCCTAGGAGAGTTTCTCTGGTTGGTAATTCTTCATACTTGTTGTCACACATCATTGACGAGAAAATTAAATGGTTCTGAGCAATTCCACTGAGCGAGCACAGTTGGACGCTCACACCTGGTTTCTCACGGACTCTACTGCATGCACCTTTTCCTTTTCCTTTTCCTGATTTTAATCTGTATCCTTCCTTTGTAACAAACCATACTTGTAAGTATAACAGCTTTTCGGAGTTCTGTGAGTCCTAACAAATCATCAAACATGAAGGTGGTACTAGTGACCCTGACACCAATGGAAAGGCATATACTATGTAAATATTAACCATGAGAAAGCTGGGTTGGCTTTACTAATATAAAACAAGGAACACTACAGAACAAGAAATATTACCAAATATGATAGAGTCAATTGATCAACAAAACATAATCCCAAACATATACATCAAATCATAGAGATTCAAAATACATGAAACAGCTCAACAAAACTAAAAGAAAATGAAAAAAAATAGACAAATCCAGAATTATAGTTGGAAATTCCAACACTGCTCTCAGGAATTGATAGAAATAATAAAAAGAAAATCAATACAATGTAGAAGATTTAAATACAATAACCCAACTTAACCAAATTAACACCTAAAGAGCATTCCACCCCACAACTACAGAAAACATACATTATTTTCAAATGAACACAGAACACTCACGAAGACAGGCCATGTAAAGAGTCATAAAACAAGTCTATTGTTAGCTGTCTGGGCCCAAGGGAGAAAAACAGATATAACATTTCCTAAACTTATTTGACCATAAACCCTTTCTGCAAAGGCATCTTCAGGGACCACTGTTTCTCAGAACACTTGGGAAAAGCTCTCTCACTCATTTTCAACACCTATTCCTATTTCTCCTCCTAATTGTGACTAACAAAATAAGGGAATCAATAAAAATATCCTTTCCTTGACTACCCAGCCAGGATAAGTCAATCTTATGAAGTACATACAAAAGTCTTAAGGCAGGAATAAGCTTGACATTTGGGGAACAGCAAAGGAGCCAGAATTACTGGAAGAGCATGAGGCAAATGATAAGTGTTTGGACATGAAGTCAGAAAGTCAAGCAGAGGTCACAGCATGTAAGACGTTCTAAGCCTTGCTAAGGATTTTTGAATGGGATTCTACGTATGATGGGAGGGTTTTGAGAAGAGAATATCATGTTGTTCACATTTTTAAAAGATCTCTCAGGCTGCTGTGTAAAGAACAGAATAGAAACTAAGCAACCAGTTAGGAAGCTCTGGCAGTAGAGTAAGAGACGTCTAAAACCAGACTTAAATGCGTCTGTCAAAGAAAAAATGCCCAGGCAAATCTATATAAATTGTGTTGAGATGCCGTAAAGTATTTCTTTACTTGGGTCCCAGAACATCTCATTCCCCTCCTCATGAGACGTTTAATTTGTCTTCCTTACATGATTTCCCTCATCTTTCCACCTCTTCAAGTTGGAAATGTTCTAAGGCTCAGTCATTGAACCTCTTTTTTCTAGCTACTCTCATTCCCATGGTGATTTCATCCAGACACTTGGCTTTCAATATCATCTGTGTAAAGATAATTCCCAATTTTACATCTCCAGTCTAGGCCTCTCCCCTAAACTCAAGACGCAAGTATCCTCTTGACTAAATAGTAAACATCTCAAACTTAACAAACCATAAGTGAGCTCCTAACCTTCCCCCTTCAAACTTGTTTCTCTTAAGTCTTCCCTGTTTGAGATAATAGCAACTCCATTATTACAATCACTCAGGGATAAACCTTAAGAGATATCCATGACTCCTCTCTTTCTCTCACACCCACTTCAAGTATGTCAGCAAAACCTTTTAGCTCTACCTTCAAAATATATCCAGTAACCAACCACTTCTTACCTACCTCCACTACTACTACTCAATCCAAGCCATCATCATCTCTCACTTGGATTACTGCTCTCCTCTTAACTCGTCTCCCTGGTTCTGCCCTTGCAACTAACTGCCTTTCTTCACCACTCCCCCACTGTAGTCTACTCTCAAAACAGCAGTCAAGTGATTCTAGGAAATCTAAATTAGATCATGTCATCAACTGTTCAGAACCTCCAATGACTATCTCACTGAAGTAAAAGTCCTTAAAAAGGTTTTCAAGACCTAATGTCTTCTGACCAAACACCTTTGTGCCTCTGCTCCAGCCACTTACCTTTTAACCTCACATAAGCCTACTTCGCTCCAGGTCACTTCACTCCAGTTGCACTGGCTTCCTTGCTGTTCCTCAAATACTCCAGGCCTACTCTAGCCTCAGGACCTCCGACTTGCTGTACCCTCTGCCTAAAATTATCTAGCCCCTAAAATTATCTAGAATGCAAGCCTTGTTCTTTCACTTACTTCAAGTCTTCAATCAAATGTCATCTCAGTGAAGTTTTCCCTTTCCACACTATTTAAAATTGCAAACTTCTCTCCCATCCTTTAACATTCATTATGCACCAGCTCTGCTTAGCTTTATAATTCTCCATAGCACTTTTCTGTATCTTACATACTACACATTTTTCTTATTTACCTTTATTGTTGGTCTCCTCCAACTAGAATATAAACTCTAAAGATTTTTGTCTGGGGACAGCCTGAAGGCGCAGTGGTTAAGTTTGCACGTTCCGCTTCTTGGTGGCCCGGGGTTCGCCGTTTCGGATCCCGGGTGCAGACACGGCACCGCTTGGCCAAAGCCATGCTGTGGTAGGCGTCCCACATATAAAGTAGAGGAAGATGGGCATGGATGTTAGCTCAGGGCCAGTCTTTCTCAGCAAAAAGAGGATTGGCAGTAGTTAGCTCAGGGCTAATCTTCCTCAAAAAAAAAAAAGATTTTTGTCTGTTTCATCTCCTGCTGTACACCTAGTCCCTAGGAGCAATACTTTTCACACAGAACTCAGTTTGTTCAACATTGAATCGCTGAATGTTAAATAAAGCCTCTCCAGAACTGCCAAGTTTTGTTAGGTCCAATTCAAATTCTGGGACTAGTCTAATTAAAATATACCAATTCTGGGGCCGGCATGGCGGCACCGCAGTTAAGTACACACACTCCGCTTCGGTGGCCCGGGGTTCACTGGTTGAGATCCCCGGTGCAGACATGGCAGCACTTGTCAAGCCATGCTGTGGTAGGTATCCCACATATACAGTGGAGGAAGATGGGCACGGATGTCAGCTCAGGGCCAGCTCTCCTCAGCAAAAAGAAGAGGATTGGCAGCAGATGTTAGCTCAGGGCTAATCTTCCTCAAAAAAAATAATAATAATTAAAAATATATATATACCAATTCCTTTTTCAGTATTTCTATTATATGAATAATATTCAATATTCATAAGTGTTTTTAGTTTTGCTTTTATTATTTTATAACCTAAGACATTTACCTGACAATTACAGAGATGCTTACTGATTCCAAACAGTTCAACTTCTTACTTACTCTGGCAATACTATAAATAGGAAGAATAGTAGGCTTCAGCCAGAAGTCCTATGTTGAAATCCTGCCTCCACCATTTACTAGTAGTAGGACTCAGGCAATTTAGCCTCCTCCAACTCTTAGTTTCTCATCAATAAAATAGCAAGGTGGGGGTGGATTACAGACCTGCCTGCCTTACCTACCCTACATCTAAACATAAGATTACTGTGAAAATCAAAAATGTAAGTGAAAATGCTTTATAAACCATAAATAATATACAAGTGTGAGTTAAATGTTCATACTATACTTTGGGGGAAACCTGAAATGGAACAGAGAAGTTCAGTGTTTGGGGCAGCATATCTCACCATACCTCTCTGGCCCTAACACTAAACTCTACTTTTAGAGTCAGACTGGCTCTTCCACTTGCTTATTATACCTTAAACAAATTACTCAACCTCTCTGAGTCATTGTTTCCACATCCAAAAATGGAGATAATACCAACCTTGTAGCATCCTTTTGAAGATTAGAGATTACATACACATATACGTAATGTGCCTATGGAATTCGCTTAATGAACAATTTTTATTTGTCGTCGCCTTGTTCTTCTTTGAAATGGACAAAAACCCAAAAGCAGATAATACAAACTACACCATGGAGGTAGGGAAGATGATTTTGACTTGGAAATTTCATGTGAAAGGACAAGAAGTAAAGTGAGAAAGAGCTAGAGGTAATTGAGCAATACCTCAATAGCTTGCCTATTAAATTTGTTCTTTCCTTCTTGCCTTTCTCCATGATAAAATAACAGGATAAGATGCAATGAAAAATCCACATATAGAAAACCACATTTAGTAAACTTAAAAAGTTCATTTTAAAACCAAATATTATATAGTCTTTTCTCTTCAAAGGAGAACATTTTTATTAGTCAGTTTTTCAATTTCTCACACACTAAGATATATTCTGACACTCTGGAACTCAAGGTATATGCCAAAAAAATTAAACAGCTGTGGTTTTCCAACTATAAAACCCTGATATAATTTTATTAAATGTTTAGAAAGATGATGAAATGAAAACAAATTAAAAAGTAAAACTGCAGGTAAGATATATATCATACAAACACTTCAAGAATGCTTTTTGAAATCATTAGACTTTGATATATTTCAATTCTATGACACCAGTAATTATAAGACACACCATCAATATAAGAACCATTTTCCAGGGGAACAAACCCTTCCACATTAAATATACACTTAGATATAAAACACACTAATTTCAGAAAACATTAAAATGCAATGTATCCCTCTGGATGCTGAAAGTGTTCTATTTCTTGATCTAGAGGCTGGTAACATAGAGTATGTTAAATTTGAAAATATTCAAAGTGTACGCTTGTTTTGTATATATGTATGTTTACTTCAACAACAAAAAATTTATGTCATGTACCACTACTTCCTACAAATACAGCTATCAACCAGATGAATTACTGATCTAAATATGAAAGGTAAAAAGATAAAGTTTTTAAAAGAAAACATAGGAAAGTAACTTCATGACACTGAGGTAGGTAGAGATTTTACAAATGGAAACAAAAGAGCACTAACCAATTGATAAACCAGACTTCTTGAAAATTAAGAATTTTGATTCACCAAGACACCAAGATCCTGAAAGGGCTAGCTACAGAGTAGAAGATATCTGCAATACACATATCTAACAAGGCTTTATCTGGAATATATAAAAAACTAAAATCAATATGAAAAAAGTAAACAGCCTAATAGAAAAAAGGCAAGACTTAACAGACACTTTACAAAAGCAGAAATCCAAATGGCCAATAAACATGGGATCCTTAATGTGAAAAGGTGCTCAACTTCACTAGTCATCAACAAAATGAAATTAAAACTACAATGCAATACCACTATACATCCCTCCAGAATAACTAAAAAGATTGACAATACCAAGTGTTGGCAAGATGTGGAACAACTGGAACTCTCATACACTGCACGTAGGAGTGTAAATTTGTAAAACCACTTTGCAAAACTTCAGCAGAATCCACTAAAAATGAACAAACCATAACCATGGCCTAATAATTCCACTCTAGGGTATATACCCAACAAAAATGCATATATGTGTTCACCAGAAAACCAAAGTGCAAAAGTGTTCATAGCAACAAAACTGTAAGCAACCCAAATGCCCATCAACAGTAGAATGAATAATCTGTGGTATACTCACACAACAGAATACAGCAATGAGAATGAATAAACTACAGTACAACATGGATTAATCTCATAATTGTAATGTTGAGCAAAAGAAGCTCAAGTATGATATACGATATGATTCCACTTATATTGAGTCCAAAAACAAACAAAACTTTAGTACTATGTTAGAAGACAAGGTGAGGCAGGGGATTCCAGTACTGATGTTTCTTGAGCTGGATGCTGATTACATGAGTGTGCTTATTTTGTGAAAATTCATCTAGCTGTACACTTTTCCATACGTATGTCATACTTCTTTTAAAATCTTACATTAAATGGGGTCCCCAACTCGTGGATCAGAATTTCTAATCCTTTCCTACCAAGATTCTTCACTCATACTACGTTCAAAGACGTCACTGGCCTGGCAATGGTCCTTTATCACCGACACTGTTCTTCAGGATTTAAACATAAATATCTCTGCCCATATCTACTAAACGCCAAGCAATTTAACAATCATTTATTTAAATACTTATTGAATATCTACTATGTTCAAAACCTGTGCTGAGTACTTAGGGTATAAAAAAATGAGTAAGATATGGTCCCTGGTTTCAAGAAGTTCATAATCTGATAGAAGACCACATACACAGATAACAAGGTAAATACACACAGATAAGCACAAGATATAATGGAAGCACAGAAGAACATCAAAAGGAGCCCAGGGGAGGCAAGGCATCAGGGTAGGCTTCTTGGAGGTGTTAACACCTGAGTCTTTAAAAGGTGAGTAGGAGGCTATCCTGGCAAAGTACATTCCAAAAGAGGGAACAGCTTGAGTAAAAGCAGAGTGATAAGAAACAGCACAGTGTATTTAAAGAAACAATGAACAGTTGCTAGATGTTGCTAAAAGGTAGCAGAAGCAAGAACTGGGGTGGGGTGAGGGGGAGTGGCCAAAGAGATAGGAAGATGCCAAGTCATGAAGGGACCTTATCCAACAGGCAAGATGTGTCAGTGAGGTTTATGCAAAGAAAGTATGTGGTCAGATAGATTACTAAAGGAGCAGTGTAGATGATGGACTTTAAGTAGGATAAGGCTAGCAAAATGAAGGCCGGTTAGGAGGCAGTTATAACTGTCCTGACAAAATGATAAGGGCCTGAAATAATGAAATGAAAGCCGTAACAAATATGGAGAAAATACAGAGCATAGACACATTATGCTGCTGATCTAGAGATCACACTTTGAGAACCACTAACCTACACTAGGGGTTGGCAAATTTTTCCTGTAAAAGGTCAAACAGTAAATATTCTAGGCTTTACAGGTCACATACAGTTTCTATTGCATTTGATTTTTGTTTTTCAAACCTTTTAAAAATTAACAACCATTCTTAGCTAGCGGACTTTCAAAAAAAAGAAAAAAGGCAGAAGGCTAGATTTGGGCTGTGGGCGTAGTTTGCTGATCCCTCCTGTACACCTGTAAAGCAGTGAGGATTAACCTTCCTATGAGATTAATTTTCCTAAAACACTACTAGCCTATTAGACCCCTACTCAGAAACATCTCCACGGGCCCTGACTGCTTACTGAGTAAGTCAAATCCCTGTGATGTATAGCATTCGCGGACATCTATACGCTAGCTCCAACCAGGCTTATGAACTACACCCCTGTGTGAACCTTCCATTCTTATTAAATTGACCTACTTACGTTTACCTGCCTCAGTATCTCTGTGGTGTTCCCCAATGTTCCTTCCTCCTTTCCAAACCTACCCAACTACCCTTCCTTCAAAGTTCAATTCAAATCCTACCCTTAAGTGATTCCACCCTCCTCAAAGCTCCTAAAAGCATTGTCTCAATTCATCTGATTATCTCTTGTCTTGAATTATTACTTACTTCAAATAAACTGTAAATTCCTTGAGGGCAGGGAGTAATTTATACTTCTATCAATGGGCCTAGCATATAACAAGGGGTAAATAAAAATGAAGCTATGTGTGCGTATATATGTACACACACGCAGTTTTTTCTGAATTAGCTATATAACTGGAGCAAACGTGATTTCATCCTCACTTATGTCACTAATTGAACTCTTTAATTCTATGGACACAGTCTGAATGCTGGAGGAACCACAGAATGGCAATCCACAAGCACATCTGCCTCTTTCCTATTTTACGCTTTTTGGACTAGTTTACTAGGGAAACAATAATAACACAAGTAGAATTTTTCCAGTGGTCAATGTTATCAATATAAGTACACTGGGATATTAAATATAGAAGTTATCAGACCAAGTCAAAGTTTATTTACCTATATTTTTACTTATTTTTAAAATACAAAATAAGCTTTTACAACTAAATTGCTTTAAATTCACCCTCAATTATTACTCAAGTTTAAAGTCACACACATACACACACACTCTGAATTTTATTTTATTTTTTTTGCTGAGGAAGAGTCACCCTGAGCTAACACCTGTTGCCAATCTTCCTCTTTTTGCTTGAGTAAGATTTGCCCTGAACTAACATCTGTGCCAATCTTCCTCTATTTTGTATGTGGGTCACTGCCACAGCATGGCCGCCAAGTGGTACAGGTCCAAGCCTGGGAACCAAACCCGGGCCACCAAAGCATAGCACACTAAACTTAACCACTAGGCCACAGGGCTGGCCCATGAATTTTCTTTTTTAACAATTAGTTCTCTATGACAATTCACATTACCAAAATGGCATTACTGATTTCATTCACAACTTAGAGAAATAAGAATATATTCAAAATTTTTAAGAAAATAGTCCATTTTAGTTCACTATTGATAAATAGCTACAGTCACAGAATGTTTTGAGCTGGATTAAAGGATTCTCTTATATTTGAGAAGATTATTGAAGAAGTCTTTTCAAGTCTAAAGTGTGAACTATGCCTTATTTTACCAAAGAACGTTCAAGAAACTAGAAAAATTCCTCCAGAATCATGTGCCCACTTTTCAATGCAAACTACAAAAAAAAAAGTTTAAAACACTTATATAAAGATATCGAAATCAAAAGCAAGAGAAATTAACTAAAAGATGGTCACGAAAGTGACAACTGAGACTTTTTAACTCTCAAAACACATTGAAAAAAAAAACTTAGTGATTTACAACCCTGAAAAGACTATTATTCACTAATATACTTAATATTAATAATGTACTGATTGGAAGACAAACCCTGGAACCAGGACTCTCATTTCTCACTTCTTGTTCTGCCACTGGCTTAGTACTGAGTCTTGGACACATCCCCAAATGTTGAACAAGAAAACCTTAACTGACATTCGCAGGTTGTGAGAATTGATTAAATGTTTATGAAGTACTTTAGGACCACGAAGGGAAGCCACTGTAACCACTAAATGTCATTTGCTTAATACAAAACTATAGATACCTGTTAGGCTTGCAAGCCCAAAGCAAATCTTCAGTGAGTCAGTAAAGTGCATGTATTTAATGAGCTAGGTTAGCAACCACAGAGAAATCATTTCTCTTCCAAATCTTCGTTTTCTCACAAACCATGTCACTATCCAACCCAACTATTTGCAAAGGGAAACAAGATCCAATTCACATTAAAGGTAGGTCTAGTTATTGACCAGCCAATACGAAACGACTGAAAACTATTAGGAATCACAGTGGAACTTTCTTTGTTAACTTACCAGAAATGTGACTCCTGAAAGTAATCCCAGAAAACAGTCCTTCTAACAAGAGCTTTATTAAAGGGCAAGTCCCTACCCTTCCTTACATAAAGAGCTCTAAAATGTTTTCAGACAGGAGACAGCAGACTAAATTCGCTCGAAACCGAATCGAATTCGTTAGGTAGTTCCAGCACCTGCTTGGTGACCGGTGAGGCTGCTCAGGAAAGTGCTGATGCCACCTCCAGCTGCCCCTCTCGTGAATGACAGTAACAATGAAAACAGTGACAAAAGAGCTGGGAGGCCACCCCGAGCCTCTGCTCGGCAGTACTTCTACCCTACCCCCAACATCCAGAGCTGCGAATCCCAGAAAAGACCCTCCTCTTACAGATGTCACGGGCGCAGACCCTGCCTCCCGTCTGGCAACGTGAAAAAGTACTACCCTCCGCGGCTTCCGAGACCGCCGAGCACCTGAAAGGTGAGGGGGAAAGGCCGCCTCTCCCGCTCAGCCGCCAAAGGAAAAGGGAGAAGACTTCCTCTCTGGAGCTGCGAGCCCTGCCCGGACCGCCGGCGGGGAGGACAGGAGAGCGCGTCCCTCCCGGGCCACAGGGCGGAGGGTCGCGCGGCTCCGTGCTGGGGAAGCGGGGCTCGGGCGCCGGGCAAACCGGCCTCCCAGGGGTGGCAGCGGTCGGCCGCCCGCTTCCCGGGAGCCGGCGGAGGCGACGAGCAGGCTCGGGTCCGGCAGCACAGGGAGCACATTCTTCCCTCCAGCCCGGTCCCGAGGGAGGGCGCGGGCGGCCGGGGCAGCAACTCTCCCTCTCGCCCAACTCCGGGCTGAGCGTGAGGGCGGCCGGCCCGGGCTGCCCGGCGGGAGGCCGCCCGGGGGGAGGCGGCGCGGCGGCCTCCGGCCCGCTCCCTCCCCACGCGGTCCGCGGCCGGGGCCGTCCGCGCCCTCGGCCCTCCCGCCGCCGCGCGGGGCCGGGCCGCCGACCTCGGCCGGCCGGGCGCGGGGCCAGGCGGCGGCGGCGGCGGGCGGGCCGGCCGGCCTGGGGCCCTACCTGAGGCTGTGTACCAGCTCCCGGCGTGACTGGCTTCCCGGCAGACCACTCGGTTGGACATCTTGGTGCCTGTGCCGCCTATGGTGCACGAGGATGAATGAGGAGGCGGCGGCGGCGGCGGCAGGAGCGGCTCCGCGAGGGGACGAGACACCGCGGGCCCAGCCCAGGAGGAGGCGGCAGCGGGGAGGGGATCAGCCCGGCCCAGGAGGAGGAGGAAGAGGAGGAGGCGGCGGCCCAGGAGGAGGAGATGGCAGCCGGGGCGGTGGCGGCGGCAGCAACAATCACCACAAACTCCGGCGACCGCCGGAAGATGGGGCCCGCGGCGGCTTCACTGAGGCCCGGAAAGCCCTGGCCCCGGCCCCCGGCGTCGCCGCTGCTGCCCAGCCGGGGCTGGTTCCGCCGAGCCGCCCCCACGGCCCCCTCCCCTCCCCGCTGGCCTCCCCGAGCCACCGCCGGTGACCCCACCCCCGTGACTCCGCGCCCGCCCCCTCCCCCCACCCCCCGCGGGACTCCCCGCACCCACCCCCACCCCGGGCAGGGCCCTCCTGCCCGCCCGGCCGCCGGGCCGCCGGCCCCGCCCCGCCCCGCTCCTCCTCCGGCCGCGCGGTGAGGTTAACGGCGGAAACCGGACAGGCCAGGCGGCATCTGGGGTCGGGCGGCCCCGCGAGGAGGCAGCGGCGGCTGCGGCTCCGCGCACACAAAAGCCCAGGGCCGGGGCCTGAACCGGGGAAGGCAGACCCGGAGAAGAGCCAACGCTTCCTTACTCGCCACTCTAACGGGTCCTGCCCACTGAGCATGCCCAGCAGCCGCTGCCAGGCCCGCCGAGGAATCTCAACGTGCACGCTCCGCTCTCCGGGGTTTAGCGGCAGCAGAGGCTGGGAGGGGGAGGGCGCGGGGAGCAGGACGCAGCCGCAGGGCAAGCCCCCTCCCCCAGCCAACTTCCTTAAATGAAGAGCACCTAGGGCGTGCAGAGGCGGCTTTCCACGGGGAAAGTCCACCTCGGACTGCCCGTGATACGCAGGAGTCCTTCGTGGATTCGAACCCCCAAGGTTTCACTCCTAGGGACGCAAGTCTGTGGCCACGTTGAGAAGTTCATTTGTAGAGGCTGCCACATGGTAGTGTGCTTGTGGTCCTGCAAATGCTGGCGTGTGCTTCACAGAGCCACTCTTAGCACCTAACCGTGGCTTTGACACTATAAACATATATCTTGTTTCATGTTATATTTATGTAGGTGCATGTCTTAACTCCCTAAGGTGTGATATAGCTAGCCTCAGTTTTTCTCATCTATAAATTGGGGGTAACAATACTCAAGGGGTGGCCCTAGGATTATAAATTAATAAAATGTAAAGAGCCTGATACACTAGGCATACGACAAACATTATATTCAACTCTTCGTTAGCTTATAAATCCCAGTAGTCCACAGAAGTCAGGAACAAATAATTCTTTTAAAATTATAGAAGAATCACCCCAAAGTAGGCTCTCTTAGACCTCCAAGGAATCGTTGTTGGGAAGTAGACCATTCCAAAACTGGGAAGAGAGTAAAAGTTGCATATCTTCAATGAAAGATTTTGAGTTACAGCAATAAAATTGTTTTATCTGAATTTCACACTAAACAGATCCGTGGTAGAGTCCAAAGCAGACACTGGCTGCCTAAGCTTCCCTAGTGCCATAGTAATATGCCTTTTCTTAAAAAAAAAAAAAAAAAAAAAAGGTACTATCCTATTCCTACGCCTCCTCCCACCTTGGTCAGCTTTAAGGCCCAAGGACCTTGTGTGAGATCCCAGTCCTAAAGGCTGGCCAATTGCTGCAACATATCCGACTGTCACGCCTTTTTCTACATTGTTATTAGGCTAAAAAAACTCCAAAATGTACTTTTTACTCAATTTTTAACCCTCTCTCTTCACCACTGTCCCAAATATTAAAATATTATGCAGCAAAAAAAAAAAAAAAAAAAAAAATGAATGTGCCAACTAGTCAATTTTGGGATAATGGAAAAAAGAGGACTGGAGCTCTGATTCCACGGTACTCTTCCTGAAGTACCAAAACTCAGTAATAACTGATAAAGTAGTGAACTTTTCATTGTAAATTTCAAGAAAAGCAAACTGTTGATATGGTTGAAATGGTGTTGATAATGGTGGTAACTCGAAAATAATTATTACTGATTTGTTTCTGTGGACAAAAAAGGAAGGGAGGGACACTGGAAATAATGAACTAAGAAAGCTTCATATTTAGGCTGGTCAAATTAGAAAATCAAATTTTGAGTCCTGGCCCTGTCAATCACCAGCTGTGTGATCCTGGACATATAGTAATTTAACCTTTTAAAGCCTGAGTTTTCTCATCTGTCAAATGCAAACAGCGGTAATATCTAACTCACAGGCTTGCTCTAAGAATCTTTGAGGTATGTAAAAACAATTTGTAAGCTGTTCTTTGTAAATGTTCTTATCATTATCCTCTGCTCCTAGCAAGAATCCTATGTCTCCTTCCAAACTAGTAATCTAATTTGAAATTAAGCTTCCTCCCTATGAAAGTGCTCAGTTGGAGGCTGCTTTCCCCAAAGGATTTTTCCTACTGGTCATATTGAGCAAAGACTACAATGCCAAGTAAAGAGAAAGGTTAGAAGATCTTCTATTGTCTCTAGAATCCTCTCGATATATATCCCACCATTACTTCTACACATCTTATTCTGGCTACTTATTCAAGGGTAGACTCTTGAAAGAAATAAGTTGAAACTATTCACTTACCCACCTCCCCTAAATTAAGGAAGATCCATATAATGCACAATACTCATTTCATATCTCAGGAGAAGCCTGTTTGGCAAAACTATGCAATTCCTATGTTATTATTAGTTTCCATTATATCCACCAGAAATTTGGGTTTGATGCCCCATAAATATAATTCATAGTAAAGGGCAAGGAAGAAATCTTCATTAATAGAGTGCGTATGAAGCATAGACTTCAACAAATAGGGCACCATTAGTCCCAGAACCCAACATTAATATCCTACATATTTTCTGAAATAGCATATTGGATATTAACTGCATCAGTCTGTACTAGCAAACGTCTAGAAACAACAATATCCATCAATATGAGATGTCTTAAATTAAGATACATCTATACTTATGAACCCTTAAAAAGAATGAGGTGATGCTACATATTTCTATGGAAAAAGCTCCAAAAAAATTTAAAAAGCAAATTGCAGAACAATGTGTAAAGTGTGCTACTATCTGTGGAAAAATGGATACTTATATTCTCATACACTTGCATATACATGGGATACTTCTAGAAGGAAACACAACAAACTGGTAACAGTAACTGTTTGGGCAGCTGAGTGCAAGGATGGACAAAAGATTTAAAGTTTTCAATGTATATCTTTGTGTATCTTTTTAATTTTGTGCCATATACATATACTACCCATACAAAAAAATACTTACATCTTTAGGCTTGATTTTTGTTTTTGTTTTTGTAATCTACATGGCAATATTGAATTAACCTTTTTTTAAAAAAAAGATTTTATTTTTCCTTTTGCTCCCCAAAGCCCCCTGGTACATAGTTGTATATTTTTAGTTGTGAGTCCTTCTAGTTGTGGCATGTGGGATGCTGCCTCAGCATGGCTTGATGAGCAGTGCCATATCTGCACCCAGGATTTGAACCAGTGAAACCCTGGGCTGCCAGAGCAGAGTGCACGAACTTAACCACTCGGCCACGGGGTGGGGGGGGTGGGGGGGGGGCCTTGAATTATTACCATTTTTAGATTTTACTTATCCACAACTGATAGTTTGATGAGCCCCTAATTATGGAAAGCCTTATATCGGAAAAATATTCTAGATTACTACAGGGTTTTGAAGAAATCAAGGTTGAGAGAAGAGTTTAGCATAAAGATGCTCTTTTGATTTCAAAGTAATACTCTAACCTACTTTCAGTAAACTTTGCTTCTTTCTTCTTTAGAAATCAAACTTAATATGTAACACTTATTAAACACTTACTACGTACCTGACACTGGGCTAAGTACATTTTTAATGATTCTTATAAGATGAAAATATGTTCATTTCCAATTTTTTGGAATAAATTTTGTACATAAAGCTTTTTTCAAATTTATTGTTAATATTATTTAGGATTCCCAGAAATTAAATAACTGACAAGAGGGTTTTTTTTTAAAGAAAATTCTTATTCATTTCTGACTACCTCTTTTATCTCTAGTGACCTATTTTCTACTATTATATTACTTTCCTACTTTCCTAATTTAAATCCAGAGGTTTTTAAACAAGTGGATTCTGGGTGATAGCCATTTACAGCTTTCATCTTTTGTCCTTGGTTACAATTTGATCATATGTACCAGGCTTCCAATTTGTTAATGCCTTTTTGGAGTCCAATACAGGAAAATATCTGACTACAATATTTATGGTATCCCTACAACCATTCTATCATGTTTCTATGGGAAGTTATCATTCTTAAAATCCCACTATACCTTCTCCTAAGTGAGATTTAAACAACGGTTTAATATTCTTCCTATAGGCTCGTCAGAATTAGATAGACCAACGCCTATCTAAACTGTTTTTCTTTTTTTCAATTCAAAGTCTCTATTTCCTTTAGGAATCTATTCCTGATTTACTCTACTGTTCCTCCCACTAACCACCTACTGACATAATTCAAGAATTCACTCAATAAGAAAAAGTACTTTCTTCTATTTCTGTATTTGTTTGCTAAGCAATATCTTCCTCATTAAATTAAGCACTCAAAAAGTAGGAATTGTTTCTATAATTTCCAGATACACATAAAATACCTAATCAAAGTATAGGAGAAGCTTGCTTAACTGACTTCTATTTAACCAACCTACTGGAGTAAGTGATGCTCTCCATTCCCATAGTAAAATACACTGAAAAATGCCCACCACAAGCTGAACATTTGAAGCTGGTAGACCACACCTTTTAGGAAACTCTCACACTTTTGCACTCTCCTAGGTTTGTGTGCAGAACAAGGATCAATTACATTCTTTAACTTATTTATACCAGTTGTACTAGGTACTGCCATGACATATTTTAATTAGATATTACACAAACCAATAAAATACAAATGTAATATAAAAGGTGTATGTACAAATATTAGATGGAAAGTTTTGGGAAGAATCAATAAAAACAACTGTCAAATTAGAAGCAGATAAGATGACTGAAAGCTGAAGGAAAAAAACATGAAAAAAGTGTAGGATTCTACAAATTACTTCTTAAATATCTAAAATCTTACTCAACTTTCAAAAAATCTGAAACTGAAATTTGTAGACATTATAGGGATGGTTTGTGGAAGAAAGATGATACAGAATTCCAATCAAAGAACTCAGAACCAGAGAAAAGACTGAAATCAAAATATTTTTAAGTTTTAAAAAACTGTTTAGTGTCATTTATGATTCCCTATGACTCTTTCATCTACCAGCCAGAGAAGAGGGCTTCTACTGTACACATATAAGGGCTAATTTTTCTCCCCAAAGAAAAATTTTAAGCATATCTGAGAGCATTACAGCAGAGGGTAATATAGCATTGAGGAGAGGTAACACAGCATTAAACTGGGTTTTAATCCTTGCCCTGAACTTACTTCCCCTGAAACCTTGAGCAAGTTAACTAAGTCTCACTTTCTTCATCGAAAAACGTGGTATTAAAATGAAACATATCTCATAGGTTTTGAGGATTAAATGATAATTCATATAAAGTATTTAACATGGTGCCTGGCACATGGTAAGTGCTCGGTAAGTAGCATGTGCACTGCCAGCAAGACATGCCTATTCTCAGTCCTCACTGAAAACGTACCAATTTCAAGATGGAGTAATTTAAGCTCCATCTCAAAGTTAATTCAATAGAACACTGGAAGTAGACCAGGACTACGCAGAGAACTGCATTACTTCTAAGTGGTCATTAACCAGAGGTGTGTATCAGAATGCCTTAAAGAGTTTTTGTCAAATTCAGAAGCCCAGGCTCTATCCCAATTGAATTAGGCTCTCCAGGGCCCAGGCATGCATATACATATGCATATTTTTTTAAATTTACATATATACTTGACATATATATTTATATCTGAGAAGTTTTCCCCAAGTGGCTCTGATGTGAATCACTGGTGAAGAACTACTGTTAAGAAGATAAAATTATTGATGCTTTAATAAAAGGTTACCCAATTAGTACTAAATGTTAAAATATCACTAAAAAGACTTGGGTAGAACATATGAGTTAGCTAAATAACCAAAATAAATTTGATGGGATACTTGTGAAAAGTACTGTATAAGCAAGAGATCCCAGTATTTCCAGGTTTTTCCTATTCAAATATTTGGATCTACAGATATAAATCAAAACCATAGCATCAGGGGGCCGACCCCATGGCCGAGTGGTTAAGTTCATGCGCTTGCTTCAGCGGCCCAGGGTTTGGATCCTGGGTGCAGACACGGCACCGTTCATTAGGCCATGTTGAGGCAGCGTCCCACATGCCACAACTAGAAGGACCCACAACTATAATATACAACTATGTACTGGGAGGAATTGGGGAGGAAAAAAAGCAGGGGTAAAAAAAAAGATTGGCAACAGTTGTTAGCTCAGGTGCCAATCTTAAAAAAAAACCCATAGCACCATCTCCCTGCAAGCGTCACTCCTTCTTTGCATTTTTTTTTTGGAGGAAGATTAGCCCTGAGCTAACTACTGCCAATCCTCCTCTTTTTGCTGAGGAAGACTGGTCCTGAGCTAACATCCGTGTTCATCTTCCTCTACTTTATATGTGGGACACCTAGCACAGCATAGTTTTTGCCAAGCAGTGCCATGTCCGCACCCAGGATCCAAACCCGCAAACCCCGGGCCACCGAGAAGCAGAATGTGCGAACTTCACCGCTGCGCCACTGGGCCAGCCCCCTCACTCTTTCTGAAAGAAGTTTTTCCTGTGTTAAAGAGAACTTTAACTAATTAAATTAACTAATTAAATTTCTAACTTTGCCTCCCCATATTTAGCTTGGAGACAGAAGTCTTTAATATGCTTGCAAAGGAGGGTTTCTCAACCTTAGAATTCAACATTTTGAGCTGAATCATTCTTGAGGAGGGGTACGGCACCTAGGCTGTCTTGTGCGTTGTAAGATATTTAGCAGTATCTCTGGCCTTTACCCACTAGATGCCCCACCTTACTCCACTTGTGACAACCAAAATGTTTCTAGACATCACCAATATCCTCTGGAGAGATGCGGGCAAAATCACTTTGAGTTGAGAACCACTGCTCTAACGAATGTTTTTCCTGCTCGGCTCTCTTCAGACAATTTTCTCTTTTCTGAGTTAGTGAGTTATCTCAATTTCTTCACACAGGCCAAAGTGAACAGATCCAAAAAGGACTGGCTAGTGTTTTTTATTACAAAAAGCAGCAATGATATTAACCAGCACAAGTACTTCTCACTGAGTTATCAGCAACACGTTGGTTGAACTGGGTTTGAATGCCCATTCAAGCACTTACCAGCAGTGCGGTCTTGAGCAAATCCCCTAACTTCCCCAAATCTGTTTCCTCATCTGCAAAATGGGAGTAACAATATCTACTTTGCAGAGTTTCTATGTGAGATAATTTAAGTAAAATAGTACTGTGCCTGACACATAAAATTGCAATAAATGATAGCTATTACTATATTATTACCATAAAGGCTGACAGCATTGGAGAATACTGTACACCCTCTGAAATACTTCAGCAGTATTCCAACTTTACTGTGCATTGAATCACCTCTGATGTTTGTTAAAAATTGAAGATGCTCAGATCCCATCCTCTGAGAGGTCCAGGGATAACGCTGAGAAAAACCGGCTGAGATTTTTTTAACATTATACTTGACTCTGGTAGATTTTCATGCTGCTGTAAAAGCCTACAGCATTCTAAGACACAAGAAAGAAGCAATTTCTGAAAACAACTGACCCATATAAAATGCAGAACAAAAACTACTTTAAAATAATGATATTTTAACAGTTTATTTTGAAGGTCATTTTAAAAAGAAAGTTAAAGACAATCAGAAAAAACTGCACAGAATACACTCATTAAATAAGTATGGTGACTAAATCAAAATAAGAGAAATATATTTTCTTCTGCAACTCCGGAAATAAGTTCTGTTGTCCTGAAGGTTCTTATACTTCCAAAAAGGGGGGAAAATCATGGCAATTAAAGCTGCCTCTTAATCATGTAAATCTACAGTAGAAACCAAATTTTTCTGTTCTTCCCAATAGGTCAGTTTCGATCTTCAAACTGTGCCTTGTTTTTTAAAAGATATGATGCTAGAAATTCAATGGGATTTGGTGGTCTGTAAGAGAAAAAAAATCCAAAATTTAGAAATTTATATTCTAGATGTGTTAATTTAAATGTTTTTGCTCCATAATGAAAACATATCATTTTAATTTTCATTTTATATTCAAAGCCCATTCATAGTAAATATGGTAAATGACAATGGCAAGCAAGTTAGCCAACAATATAGTTTAAAGAGACTAAAGTTTTTATAGGATTTAACACTGCTTATGAATGCAATTCCCAAACACAAGTTTCAAAAATGTACTAACAATGTGATGACGATACCTAAGGGAAATAATGACTTGAAGGGGTCACAAGGGAGGCATGTAGGGTGCTGGCAGCATTCAGTTTCTTGATCTGAGTACAAGTTACATGGGTATGTTTGGTTTCTGAAAATTCATCAAGCTATATATCTATGATATACGTAATTTTCTACGTAAGTATTATCTTTCAATAAGAGTACAAAAACAACACAGGAAAATGGCTGTGGCATCACTAAGACATGTAGATGAATTCTCCAAGTGACTAGTCAAAGGGAGCAATACTCATTTGGACAAGTGAGTTCTGTTGTTTCTTTTTAAAAAGTAACTTCTACTTTTCTTCAAATATTTAAATAAATAATAATTCTAATATTGCCACCACACAGCACACCTGAGAAGTTAAACACTTTTTTAAATTAAGAGGTAGGGGGAGGGAGGGTTGGAGTTGTTAAGAGAGTAGATCCTTGGGGCCAGCCTGGTGATGCAGTGATTAAGCTCGCACATTCCACTTTGGTGGCCCGGGGTTTGCCAGTTCAGATCCCAGGTGCAGGACATGGCACCGCTTGGCAAGCCATGCTGTGGCAGGCATCCCACATATAAATTAGAGGAAGATGGGCACAGATGTTAGCTCAGGGCCAGTCTTCCTCAGCAAAAAGGGTAGGATTGGCAGCGCATGTTAGCTCAGGGCTAATCTTCCTCAAAAGAAAAAAAAGAGTAGATCCTAAGAGTTCTCATCATAAGGAGAAATTCTTTTTCTTTTTATTGTATCTATATGAGTTGATGGATGTTAACTAAACCTACTATGGTAATCATTTCACAATATGTGTAAATCAAACCATCATGCCATACACTTTAAACTTATACAGTGATGCATGTCAATTATTTCTCAATAAAACTGGAAAAAAATTTAAAAAATAAAGAGTTCTTTCATATTTATCTTTTTTTTTTAAAGATTTAATTTTTTTCCTTTTTATCCCCAAAGCCCCCCAGTACATAGTTGTATATTCTTTGTTGTGGGTCCTTCTAGTTGTGCCATGTGGGACGCTGCCTCAGCGTGGTTTGATGAGCGGTGCCATGTCCACGCCCAGGATTCGAACCAACGAAACACTGGGCCGCCTGCAGCAGAGTGCGCGAACTTAACCACTCGGCCACAGGGCCAGCCCCCATATTTATCATTTTTACATAAATTATTCTTATAGCGAAAAAGTCCAAACATGAAAACTTGGGGAAAACATCTATTTTAAACCCTACTATGAAAAAGCATATTTAGAATAAATATTATAAAAACTATATTAGAAATCATAATGATGTCAAAACATTCCCTTAACATTTTTCTTTTTAAAGATTTTATTTTTCCTTTTTCTCCCCAAAGCCCCCCGGTACATAGTTGTGTATTTTTAGTTGTGGGTCCTTCTAGTTGTGGCATGTGGGACGCTGCCTCAGCATGACTTGATGAGCAGTGCCATGTCTGCGCCCAGGATCCAAACTGGCGAAACCCTGGGCCGCCAAAGCGGAGCACGCAAACAACCACTCGGCCACAGAGCCGGCCCCCACTTAACACTTTAGACAGCCTTTTGAACTGAATAGACAAAGACAACATTTTTCACAAAATATTTATGATTAATTTGATGATTTATTTTGCCAGAACTCCTTACTTAAAATTTGTATTTACATTTAACAGCATGTTACTTAAAAACTTCTTCAAATTTTTCTCCTAACATTTAAAGTAATATTTAGAATTTCTAAGATATTGGCCTTCTTTAGAGAAAGAAAAAATATATATATATATATAAAAGATGTTCACAATTCAATTGTCAGTGGCACAGATAAGAAATACCTTGTAGTCATAAATAAATACTATTTTATAAATATAAAAATCCAAGACAAATATTTAATGTGAATTCATATAATTTCTACATTAACTAATATACGTATTTTAAATCAACAACTATTTCTTAGTGTAAGATGAGACATATTTCCATCAAGTTCTTTATCAAGTTATATCAGTTTGCTACAGTATTCATTATTATTCTTTGAATAAAATATAATTTATACCTAATAAATGTTAACTAATGTAACTTACAAAAAATTTTTCTTATTAGATTTGCTTATACACAAGAAAATTTAAATAGAATTACTAGGGAAAAACATGCACAGAAAAGAGAAAAACTGTAACCTTCTAATAAAGAAATGTAAATTAAAACAACTTGGCAAGAAAAGTTTATAACACTCATGCTATTGAGCCCTGATGAGATTGAAAGAATTTTAAGGATAAACTTTTGGACAGAAATATGATATAAAGTGTCACAAATCAAAATAATAGTCATGTCCTTTGAACTAGAAAACCAGCTCTTGGGAATTTATCATAAGAAAGTAATTAAACAAAAGCCAAAGAGGCATGAAAATAGATAAACTGCCTGGTGACCTATAATAACAAAGGAAATTGGACCTAAATGTTCAACAATGAGAAAATGGCTAAGTTAACTGTGGTATTATTATAATTTAAATTATAATCACAAAGGCTATACAGACATACAGAAAAAGTTTTATCATAATATTAAGTAAAAAGAAGATACAAAATTACATGTGTACCATGATTAAAATCTTTACAAATATGCACATGCTTTAAGACAAGTAGAAAAAAATGAAAGTGCCTGAATTGAGATTATGGGCTGACTTCTTTAAAAATAAATCTTTTATACTCATAAATTCCTTACATAGTAAAAAATAACTATACAAAACTAATGATATTTCAATTCAGGAAGTCTACTTTGCTTTCTCTGGTAACTCCATTTGCAGACACTCTTACCTTTCCTTTGCAAGCACAGCAAGTCCTTGTAACAAGATAGGCACAACTGTCTGATCCAGGTAGGCACGAGTTGGTAAAGACTGGAGATCCACTTTCTGTTTTGATGACTTTTCTGCATTAATCTTCTCGTTTTCTACTATCCTCTAGTGAATTCAAAGACATGCATTAATATGACAAATAACTAGATTATTTTCAGTGTTAAACAAAAATTAATGGAAATATGACACTAATAGAAAAGACAAATCAATGACCAGAAACCTGGCGTGAATCTGCAAGTCTTTCTCCAAAATAAAATCAGACGCTGATTTTCTAATCCTCTAAATTTCATTCAAGCTTTCTCTCTCTGAAGGCACCATAATCTCTCATTCTTTTAATATCATATCTTCAGATCCTACTCTTTCTCCCTTTCCTTCTGCTTTTTTTAGAAGTAATACAAGTCACTTTTTCTTTTTTCATGAGAATACCTTCTCACAGTGTGCTTCAAAAAATCTAGACACGACTCTAAATAGCACTGTGACAGTGAGAAAGCTAGTCCTGTTTCAATTCTTTCATCATAGATAATATAAAGAAAAAAGATTCAGTCTGGTACTAATACATCTTTAACACTTCTGTAAAACTTGCTAAACTCCCTTCTTAACAGAAAGAGCTAGGTTCAGGCTCAGAGCCTTCAATGGCAACAGAATCTAGCTAAAATTTATTACCAGTTTTGTATTCACTGTTTCCATTTTTATGGCTACCTTCTATTACAATGAGAATGCTTTTCCATTGATGTTTCTTTTTCAAAGAAATGCATCCATGATTTTTAAAAGTAAATAGATTTAAGGAAAAATAACATGGGGCGGCTTGGTGGCACAGCGGTTAAGTTCACACATTCCGATTTTGCGGCCCAGGGTTCGCCGGTTCGGATCCTGGGTGCTGACATGGCACCGCATGGCAAGCCATGCTGTGGTAGGCGTCCCACATATAAAGTAGAGGAAGATGGGCACCGATGTTAGCTCAGAGCTAGTTTTTTTTTTTTTTTTTTTGAGGAAGATTAGCCCTGAGCTAACTGCTGCCAATCCTCCTCTTTTTAAGCCGAGGAAGACTGGCCCTAAGCTAACATCCATGCTCATCTTCCTCTACTTTATATGTGGGACGCCTACCACAGCATTGCTTTTGCCAAGCAGTGCCATGTCTGCACCCAGGATCTGAACCGATGAACCCCAGGCCTCTGAAGCAACACGTGTGCACTTAACGGCTGAGCCACTGGGCCAGCCCCTCAGGGCCAGTCTTCCTCAGCAAAAAGAGGAGGATTAGAGGCTGGCCCCGTGGCCGAGTGGTTGGGTTCGCGAGCTCCCCTGCAGGTGGCCCAGTGTTTCGTTGGTTCGGATCCTGGGCGCGGACATGGCACTGTTCATGGGGCCACGCTGGGGCGGCGTCCCACATGCCACAACGAAGTGGACCCACAACGAAGAATATACAACTATGTAACGGGGGGCTTTGGGGAGAAAGAGGAAAAAAATAAAATCTTTGGAAAAAAAAAAAGAGGAGGATTAGTGGCAGACATTAGCTCAGGGCTAATCTTCCTCAAAAAAAAAAAAAAAACCAAACCAATAATAGCCCAAAAAACCAGGGGAAATGACTAATATGGAAAAGATCATTAATGTGACATTTAAATGATGTTTAGGAAACAATGACTTATACTTTCTACCCCTAAGGATCCCAAAATTTGGGGCCTTTCACACAGATTCATCTGACATTCAGAGCATCAAAAATGAGTGTATTGAAAAACTTTGCCTTCTTTTGGAAATCTACCATTTTAGAAATTTAGAAATAAGTAGCCATCTAAAAGACAAAACACTATTAAGAGGACTTTTATTTAAACGAACTTTGATCCAATCATACTCAAACTGGATATGAATGAGTCAACAATTCTTCTAGATGATTTTTTTTAGACAATTTTATTTTGTAAGAATTGAGAAAAAACTTTATTTGCATACTTACAATATATATATCATAGTTTCCAAAGACACCTCCCATAACTACGTCAGGCTACTATTCTAGTTTTGCTTATGATTTTTCAATCTAATTTTGGGACTCAGAGAAAATCATTTTCTATACTTAATGTATAAAATAACTATTTGCCAATGCATTAAGAAACTTACTGTTCCTCAATAAATTTCAATAGATAGTACCCATATATGACAAAAACTAGTCAGTTACATGACATTCCAATGCCTTCAATAAGAAATAGCAGTGCCTAAGCAACTCCTATAGATCCTATAATAAACTCCTTGACCAAATCCTCTCACTTATTTCAATCAAACACTTACTGAATACCCACTACATGCCAATTGCTATGCTTAATTTTAGTTGAGTCAAATCCTGAATTAATCTAAAAAACATATATCCAAATTACCACACAAAAAAAGAGTAAGCTGTTAACAGCGTAAAACAGTGATCACAAAAATGGAAAAATATGAGGTGAGCCCTAGCTTACTGCCTCCTGTCTGAAGAATTAATATGATGTAATCCAGGGAGAATGAACCCAAGCAGAGCCCAGCAGTCTCCCTGAGTTGAGAAGACAGAGGAGAAAATTCAGGGAGACCAAGATAACTAAAATTTGCAGGGTGGAGTACTGAAGAGAAGAGAGTTGCATGGAGATGAGACAGTTTGACAGAAAGAGACTAAAGAGATTGCCTTCCAGCCTTCAGGTGAGTACTTATCAGTGCATGGGTGTGAGGAAGCTATCTAAGGCCAGGGGAAAAAAACATGAAAGGAGCAAGAGGTCCAATCCCTGGAACTCACACAAAGCCAGGAGTAGTTCATGTTCCTGTGTCCCGGAATGGGAAAACCTCATAATACATGATGCATTGGGTAGAATACACAAGAGGAGGAAATTAGGCCTAAACTAAAGGCTGGTCTGGTCTCACCTAACAAAGCTTAAAAAACAAACCTCAGGGGCCAGCCCCATAGCCTAGTGGTTAAGTTCGTGTGCTCCGCTTCAGCGGGCCAGGGTTTCGCTGGTTCAGATCCTGGGCACGGACATGGCTCCACTCATCAGGCCATGCTGAGGTGGTGTCCCACATAGCACAACCAGAAGGACCCACAACTGAAATATACACTATGCACTGGGGGGATTTGGGGAGAAAAAGCAGAAAGAAAAAAAAAAGAAGATTGGCAATAGTTGTTAGCTCAGGTGCCAATCTTAAAAAAAACCCTCAAAAGATCAAATTGTGGGGCCAGCTCAGGGCGCAGCAGTTGAGTTTACAGGTTCTGCTTCGGCAGCCTGGGGTTCACCGGTTCAGATCCCGGATGCAGACCTATGCACCGTTTACCAAGCAATGCTGTGGCAGGCATCCCACATATAAAGTAGAGGAAGATGAACACGGATGTTAGCTCAGGGCCAGTCTTCCTCAGCAAAAAGAGGAAGATTGGTGGCAGACGTTAACTCAGGGCTAATCTTCCTCAAAAAATAAAAATAAAAAAAGACCAAATTGTTTTCAAGTAACTTAACTGTGTCTTAGAACAAAGCTCAAGAATGTTGGAAGGAGGGGCTGGCCCTATGGCCAAGTGGTTAAGTTCATGTGCTCTGCTTCGGCAGCCCAGGGTTTCACCAGTTCGGATCCTGGTTGTGGACGTGGCACCCCTTGTCAGGCCATGCTGAGGCGGCATCCCACATAGCAGAACCAGAGGCACTCACAACTAGAATATACAACCATGTAATGGGAGGCTTTGGGGAGAAGAAGGAGAAAAAGAATGTAGGAGGAATACAAAAATAACTAGTACCCAAAAGGGTAAACTTCACAATGCCCAGCCTCCAATAAAAAATTACCAGACAGGCAAAGAAGCAGGAAAATACTACCCATAATGAGAAGAAACATCAATCCACAGAAACAGATCCAGGAATGACACAGATGGTAGAACAGGCAATGCCATTAAACCAGTTATTATTTTATATGTTCAAGAAGTCCAAAAAAACTCTAAACTCCTAGATCTAAGAAACTCAATGAATCCTAAGCACAAGAAACAGAATTTTTTTTTTTTTAAAGATTGGCACCTGAGCTAAGAACTTGCCAAACTTTTTTTTTGCTTTTTCTCCCCAAATCCCCCCAGTAGATAGTTGTATACTTTTAGTTGTGGTCCTTCTAGTTGTGGCACATGGGATGCCACCTCAACAAGACCTGATGAGTGGTGCCATGTCTGCACCCAGGATCTGAACCTGCGAAACCCCGAGCTGCCAAAGTGGAGCGTGTGAACTTAACCACTCGGCCATGGGCCTGGCCCCCAGAAAAATTTTTTTAAAGTACAACAAGGCACATCATAATCAGTTTATTTTAAACCTGTAATATCATCTTAAAAGCACACAGAGAAAGGACATTAAGTATGGAGGAGCGAAGATAGGAATGATAGCAGACTTCTCATCAGAAACGCCAGCCAGAACACAGTGGAGAAAACCTGCACCCAGCAAAAGACTCTCAAAAACGAAGGAAAAATAATGACCTTTTCAGACATTTAGAAGCTTAAAGAATTCCTTACCAGCAGACCTGCACTATAAGAAATGTTAAAGGAAGCCTTTCAAGTGGAAGGAAAATAATACGAGGTGGAAATCTGGATCTACACAAGAATGAAGAGCCCCAAGATGGTAAATATGTGGGTAAATGTGAAATACTCCTTTCTTCTACTGTTTACATCTCTTTAAAGATAATTGACCTTTTAAAGAAAATATAAAAATAATGAATTGCAGAGTTTATAACATATGTAGAAGTAAAATATATGATAACAATAGTACAAAGGCCAGGAGAGAGGAAATGGAAGAATACTGTTGTAAGGTTCTTACACAATACATGAAAAGACCTAAGACCACTTCAAGGTAAATTGTGGTAAGTTAAACTTGCATACTATAAATCCTAAAGCAATCACCTAAAAAAGTAAAATGGAATCATAAGAGAATAAGCAGCAGCAGTTGTAAACTAGTGGTTTCCAGACCATTAGATATCACAAACATGTAAATTAGAAATAACATAATGAATGAAGGGACTGACATAGGGTTGTTAACTCTATTTTGCCAAGTAAAAACTTACAAACGGACAAACATTATTATTTTACTATCACCATTAATTCATAAAAGAACGGGCATTTAAAATTATAGAAGCAGGAAGACCAATCACCAAATAATATATCATTATCAAACACTCACTCCACTCTCATCTTTTTCACTGTACTATGGAAATTGGTCTGAGGGTTTGAGAAGAAGCATTTGGGTAACACTGCTCTACTATATCCTGGCTCGGGCTTCATATACAAACACCATCAAGAAAAGACTATGCTGATGCCTAAAATAACTAAAACACAAAGTGGTGTAGAGAATCTTCACCTGATTCAGCATAGCCATTCAATTAAAAACTACATTATGAAAGACATCGATTCTCTCCTTAATACTGATATCAAACCAATAAATATTCCCAGAAATTCTATAGGCACAGAGTAATCCGTGCCAGCCAGTAATCCACATGCCAGTGAACTCTAAGAGTTGGTCAAGATCGGCAATACAATTTAATACTACCTCAAAAATGTCAACCTGCCTAGGTTTCACAGCTCTCCTGTGCAAGTAACATGCTTCTTGGTGACCTTAGACAAGTTGCTAAACTTCTCTGAGTCTTATAAGGCTGAAGATACACGCAAACTACTTAGGAGTGTGCCTAGCACATGGTAAAAAGGTTGAAGAAAAATCAGCAACTGTTACCATTATTATTCTCCTTGGAAATGCTCCCGCCCTTATTATCCAAACTTAATAACTGGTGATTTTTTTTTTAATAAGACACACACATCTCCTCCAGGAAGGCTTTATTTTCCTAACCGATCCCACCCAGCTCTGGTTAATTCGTTTGTTCCAGCGTTTGTCATTCATTTACAAAGTAACTTCTACTTTTAGACAACAACCTCTTAGCCCTTACATGAAAAAGCTATATAAAAGTATACCTTCCTCTGTATGTTTTTCACATGTATTCTCTGAATTCAGACTTAACCGTGTAAGGCAAAAACAGTGTCTACTATGTGTATTATAGCTTCCAATGGCACCTACAAAGAAATCAACATTTATTAAATGTTGACTCCACCAACGCACTATTCTGATACAAAGACAATGGTTTTCCTAATTTCAATGCGCAGTTTTTCCAAAGTAATATTCCAACAAACGCATTAATAGCCACCAAACAAAAAGATTCTGACAGTCACTAATAGTAACGTATGTTTGCTTTTTTATATCACTTTAGAAGTTCAACCTCTTGATTCAAAACTAATTTTTACGTCTGTATATCACGAAGTATCAGTACTGCTAATAAAACAAGCTACCTATAATTTGATACTATTTGGTTCATGATGATAAAGTTTTCCCTCGTGCAAAGCAACCTAGTAAAAATGGATCCCAAGTCTCCTCCAGCTCCTAAGAGACGCATAGAAACAACACAGAACTGGGCGACTTACCTCGACGTTATCTGTGAGACCATACTCAGCGTGAGGATTTTCTGCAACCTAGAAAACAAAACACAGGTCACAGAAACATCAGCCACTCTTTATCGCTGCACGCCGCCACCCTGAATCCAGGGCCTCCCAGTACCTGCGTCTGTCCCTCCATCATCTGCTCTGGCTCCATGGCGGACCCTGCAAGTCACAGTTCCCGGTTACCAGTCTTGGAAAACAAGAAGAATCGTGAGTTACCCGGGAGATTTCGGCACGAACACGCTAGAATCGAGTCCAGCCCAGCCCCCGACCCCGCCCCTCACCCCCACCTGGGCGCGGGAGCACCCCGAGCAGTAGAGGAGCAGGGTTGGGACAGTCCACCACCGGGCGCCCGCATCAGGTCCGGAAGGTCCGCGATAGTCCCAAGAACCTAGAAGAAGTGAGGACAGGGGGAAAGGGAGCTGATTACCCGCGCCCAAGCCGTTGGTTCCTAAGAGCCCTGAACCGCGCCACCAACTCCCAGCACAAACCACTTCCGCCGTAAGTGACGGATATCGCACGACTGGCGCGCCTGCGCAGAACTCCCCAGCTGGCATGGGGCGGGAGGGACTCTGACCGGTCCTGAGTCTACGTTACTTTCTGCGGTCCGCAGGGTATCCTGGCCAAGGGTGGACCCTGGGTCTGTGAGAGAATCTTCCTCGGCCTTCCCACCCAGAGCTAGTGGCACCCCAGCTGCAGACCCCGTGACTAGCCCAGCCCGCAGGGGTTCGGCCCGCCCAGGCTTCGGTGCTGCCTGAAAGCTTCTGCCGAAGCTCTTCCTCGCGGAACCAAAACCACTTGTTGGGTAGTTCTTAATAGAAAATCACAGGCTCAAGTTCAACTATCTGCGAAAGAATGTCAGTGTTTTGCTCTAAAGCCAGAGGTGGGGGAAGAAGCAGTGACGAGGTTTCCTAGTAAGCTTTTATTCAAGTACTTAAATCTGCGGATAAGCGGTGTTAGCGCTACCTTACATTTGTATCAAGATTAGCAACATGCAACTGGCTTTCCAAACCGTGATACTATTGATACTATTGTATTTGTGAAAAATGCAAAGGATAATTTGCCTCCTACGCACAGTTGGAAAATAGCAAACAGGATCTAGTAAATCTAATTGTTTTAATTCCAATAAATTCTGTTTATTTTAATGTAAATATAAGTGATACACCATTAAAGTTTCTGCCTTTGAGTCAATAATCCCATCTGTAGTTGCACCTTATAATATGAAAATTTGAAAGCTTAATATCAAATATTTGGAGAGTAAATTATGACATATCAGTATGATGGGATATAAGACGTTAAAAGTCATGACTCTGGAAATACGAAAATATTTATGATTATAACATTGTGGGTTTGTTGGGTTTTTTTTTAAAGATTGGCACCTGAGCTAACAACTATTGCCAATCTTTTCTTCCTTTTTTTTTTCTTTTTTTTGCTTTTTCTCCCCAAATGTCCCCAGTACATAGTTGTATATTTTAGTTGTGGGTCCTTCTAGTTGTGGCATGTGGGACGCTGCCTCAGCATGACCTGACAAGTGGTGCCATGTCCGCACCCAGGATCCGAAGCAGCGAAACCCTGGGCCGCCACAGTGGAGCCCACAAACTTAACCACTTGGCCACAGGGCTGGCCCCATAACATTGTTCTTTAAAAAAGTAGAATACAATTTCATTTTGTTACTCTGTAAAAACTGCATGGATTAAAGTAAATAAAGTTTGTTTAGGAGCTAGACTTGCAGGTACATTTTTGAAGTTTATTTTATAATGTATACTTGATTAGTATTGTGATTGGTGACAGCTACCATATGGCACTTTGGGGATTTTTCCTGTAAGACTGATGCAAAGGTGTGGATGCCTATGTACAGGACATAGAAATTTTCTTGGACATATGTTAACTCAAATTAAGATTAAATGCTTTTCAGGAGTAGGAAATAACAGCAAGTAAGACCAGAGAATAATTGGGGAAATTTAAGAGAATAGTTACATGCATTGTTATATTATCGTATATCCATACATTTCCCAATATTGTAGATGCTCAATAAATATTTTAAAATTCCAGAAAGTAACTGAGAGCTGCTAATTTACATTTTGTAAGTAATGACAGTTTTAGAAAAGTAGGAAGCTAGAATGTGAGTTCTTTCAGGGCAGGGACCTTGTCTTATATATCTTTGTACTTCACACAGTGACTGGGACATTGTAGGTGCACAACATATATTAAGTTGAGTTGATCCATAGTCTAAATTGGGTATTAATATATACACGTGACACTTCTGAAGACAAAAAAGAATTAAAAATGATTACTGAAGGGAGCTGCACAGAACAATTAACTATCAGCAAGGTTTCTCTCAATTATTAGTGTGTTCTACAAAAAAGCTTCACCAAAGTTTTTACATTTACAACTTATTAATTGAAAGATTAAGAGAACAAGCCATAGCTGTAGAGAAAGGGGCAGGAAAAAATGACAGCTGGAAATAATGTAAATGAATTAGCAAGAAAGTAATAGGAAGTATAAAGTTAATTGAACATCAGTGCAGAATGCTGAGTTTTGACAGGGAAATTAAAGATTCTGAAGAGGATGGCCCTGGGAACCAAGAGTATGACAGAAATTTGCAATACCTAATGTGTACTGTCTAGACAGGGATAAAGTAAAAGAATGAGAAGAACATTTAACTCTTTTTGGACTTGTAGTATCAAACTCTGTTCAGGACTCCTCTCATCTGCTTCTATGATATCCTTCTATTGTGGGATGTACCTCATTCTGTCTTACATTTTGTTTATGATTAAACATAGTTAGATTTTTGAGTTCGTCAAAGGCGAAGATCTTATATACATCTTTGTATTTGTTTCTCATATTCAACAAATTTTTTGCAAAAGAAGTGAATTTATGGGGAAAGCAAGCACTTGCACTAAAGTACTACTCTCTAGACTTACTGTCTTTCTTGGGGTTTTAGAGAGATAATAGTTACAGATTCTAGAATTCTAATTCTAGAATCTAGAATAATAAAGAAAAACTGTGCTTGACCCCCCCCCCCCTTTTTACAGACTTGGTGCAAATTCCATTTATAAAACATTAACCTATTAGGCAGGCATTACCTGTTTAGCAATAATACAATATGTGTAGTAGAGAAACACTTGATTGGGATTAGAGGAATATTAAAACCAGGTTCCTTCACTTGTTTGCCATGTGGAATTAAAAAAATAGTTTAACTTTTCTGAGCTTCAAGTTTTTTCACATTTAAAACTGGGATAACAATTCTTACTTCATAGAGAAGATCAAATGAGATAAGATACATGAAAGTACTTTGTAAACTGTCCAGTTATATACATGTTAGTGAAACATTCTTATTTTATCTACACCTAACTACTTCATTATTATAATAATGTTCTATGTTTTTTTTTGTTGTTGTTTCTATTCTTTTAAGTAATTTGTGGGAAAGAAAGTGTTCAGAGAAATAAAGAACATGTTCAGCAAGCACACGCACATGATTGCGTTTGCTGAGAAATACACAGAATTTATTGAGTGTAAATAGGCCCTCTGAGCACGGTTTGTGGGGAGGGACCAACTACCTCTCAAGAAGACCCAGATATATATTCTAGATTTGGTAAATCACTTTCCAAGGAAGTACCTTTTGGTGCCAAATATAGGAAGACGACTACTCTACCCGTAGCTCCCTTGTCTACACTACCAAACCCCATGCCCAGGCACCCTTACCACCATCCCCATCTCAGAAATGTTGGTATATTGAGGAAAATACCAAATGGGCTTTTTTGTGTGTGTGTGAAGAAGATTGGCCCTGAGCTAAAATCCATTGCCAATCTTCCTCTTTTTGCTTGAGGAAGATTGTTGCTGAGTTAAAATCTATGACAGTCTTCCTCTATTCTATGTGGGATGCCGCCACAGCATGGCTTGACAAGCAGTGCTAAGTCCAAACCCAGAATCCGAACCTGTGAACCATAGGCTGCTGAAGTGGAGCATGCGAAATTAACCACTACACCACAAGGCTGGCCCCCCAAACGGGCTTTTTAAAGACATGAATACAGTGTGTTCTTCTGATTTTTATGATACAGAGGTGATCTGAGCAACAAGAAAAATTAAAAAATGAAGAAAAAGCTATCACTTCCAATCCCTAAATTGTCAATTATTTCTGGTCTTTCTCATAAGAGGTTATATTTAGATTTTTTTCTAAAATTTCCTAAACCATTTTCAATTTATGAGTGTTAATTTTGTGCTTTATGTTTTCTTTTTAGGATCCAAATAACTTAATTTTATGTTTATAAATAAGGCATGTGTTATTAAATAATAGGCACAATATATAACTGGTATTTTTTTTAAATTGGCACCTGGGCTAACATCTGTTGCCAATCTTCTTCTTTTTTTTTTCTTCTTCTCCCCAAAGCCTCCCAGTACATAGTTGTATATTCTAGTTGTGAGTGCCTCTGGTTATGTTATGTGGGACACCACCTCAGCTTGGCTTGATGAGCGGTGCCATGTCTGTGCCCAGGATCTGAACTAGCTAAACTGGGCTACGAAAGCAGAGCGTGTGAACTTAACCACTCAGCCATGGGGCCGGCCCCCTATAACTAGTATTTTTTAGTTTTAAGATACCCAGAGCCATTCCATGTTAATTTACGTTAAAACCATTTCTCTCTTTAAAGACAAATGGGCGGTAAGATAGAAATTGATAGTAATGCCACTTGATTTTAATACAAGATTATTGTTTAAAATGCTTTTCTCTGGAATGTCATTATCAAAGTGCATTGATAATGCATTCATATTTGGGAGAGTGCAGAAAAAAATTAGAAGTCTAACTATGTTCAGGTGCCCTGTGAAGTGATTTACTTACTCTACCACATGATACTTTAATACCCTTGTAAGTTAAATATGAGTATCCCCATGAAATAAGATGATAAAATAGATTCAGAAAAATTGCCACACAATGTTACATAAGTAATTATACAGCTAGTTGAAATTTCAACCCAGATCCATCTAATTCCAAAGGTTGTGCTCCTGCCTGTGCATAAATAGAAAACAAATGGATCTGTTATTATGCTTTTGGTTTTCAGTAACAGAAACCCCAACTCAAATTTGTTAAACAATAAAGAAGACTTTGTGGCTAACTGAATAGCCCAGTACTAAGGTGGGCATCAGATAAGGTTTAATCATGGCTCCTATAATGTTTCTCTGCAATTTTCTCACCTTCATCTTTCCTTTATTTAATTTTTTTATTTTTATTTATTTATTTTTTGAGGAAGATTAGCCCTGAGCTAACATCTGCTGCCAATTCTCCTCTTTTTTTGCTGAGAAAGACTGGCCCTGAGCTAACATCTGTGCCCATCTTCCTCTACTTTATATATGGGACTCCTGCCACAGCATGGCTTGACAAGTGGTGCATAGGTCTGCACCCAGGATCCCAGCCCACGAACCCTGGGCCACCGAAGCAGAATGTGTGAACTTAACCGCTGCACCACCGAGCCGGCCCCTCTCCTTTATATATCAGCTTCATCCTTAGGCTGATTTTAGGGTGAGAGACAATTGCCAGAGTAGTCAGGGCTACGTCCTTTCTTTTTCATATTGAAGGAGAGAAAACATCACTTCTCACACGTCTCTACCCATGGACCAAAAGTCTGAACTTTGATCTGTCCAACTTGAACCAGTTATTTTGATTAAGTGGATGCCTGTGCTGATTGGCACAGACCTGAATTAGTGCACACCTCTGAACAATGAAAAGGATGTGACCTGGTGGTAGTTAATCCCACCTAAATTGCATAACTGCTATGCAATGGGAAAGGATTGGTTCCACAAGGGAAAACCCTAGAATGGGTAGGAAAGAGGAAGAAAGGAATGGAATCTGAGTAGTTAGCCAAAATAATATTCACTACTGCATATTATGTAAAGAGTTCATACTCGGTATGAGCTTACCATAAAAGGGATAAATTAAAATGAATTTTCGTTTTCACAGAGCAGTTATACTTCTAGGACTTTATCCCATAGAAATACAAAAGTGTACAAAGATATAAAGATACTTATTGTGTCATAGTTTTTAATAGGAAAAGGTTGAGAATAGGTTAAATTATGATATCCAATACAATGGGAAGATATCTCAATAGCTGTTGAAAAGAATGAGATAGATCTATAGGTACTGGCATGAAAAGACTCACAACATAATTTTATGTGAAAAATGAATGTTGTAGGAAAATCTGTAGTGAGATTCTATTTTTGCACGTATATATTTGTATATGCATAGGAAAAAGCCTGGAGAGATATACCACAAACTATCAATAGTGGTTTCCTGTGGAGAGGGAAAATGGGGAGGGGAAGCTTTGCTTTTTACAAACTTTTATATCACTTGAACTTTTAACCAAAAGCATGGATTTGTTTTAAAATTAAAAGGGTAAAAATATTCAGATACATTTTCTTTAATTGGAAAATATGTTGTTTTTAAATTATATATAATATGCAATAATGAAGTAGAATATTTTCATGAGTAATGAGTCTAATCAGTTGTATAATAGTATTAAAAGCAAAATCTCCCAGTTCATTCTTCCCTTCACTCAAGTATTTATGGAGAATGTGCAGAAAAGAGTCAACATAGGAGGCCTGAGACTGCTATCCTTAAAAAGGCCTGCTTGCAAGAATGGCTGGTGTCTGAGAATTTGAATGATAAACAGTTTCCTAGACTGATATAAAACTTCCCCTAAATGATGAAAGTGGCTCACTGTGCTTAAACTGTTTGTGCAAACAATATGGTTTATGTTAAGCACCTGCTTTCCTTCTGGGAATCTGGAATTTTGGTATGTGTTAGGCAGAGAGTGCCTACATGATCAGCTCCAACAAAAACCCAAGTACAGAGTTTCTGTTGAGTGTCCCTGGTAGACAACATTTCACACACGTTGTCAGAACTCATTATTGGAGGAATTGTGTGCTCTGTTGACTTCACTGAGAGAAGACTCTGGGAAGCTGGTACCTGGTTTCCTCCTGATTTTGCCCCAGGCATCTTTTCCCTTTGCTGATTTTGCTTTGTATCTTTTTGCTGTAACAAATCATAGCTGTGAGTTTGACTATATGCTGAGTCCTGTTAGTGCGCCTAGCAAATCACCACACCTGGAGGTGATCTTGGGGATCTTAAACTCTTGGGGACTTTAAGATAAATAGACATTACGGTGCCTGCCGTCATAAATTTGTGTTCTAGTTCAGCTAGATCAGACCTGTCTATGTGATCCATTTAAACAACAATATAAGATAATAACTAATTAAAGATTAAGTTGAATAATATAGACCATAAATTCTGAAGGAGTTCAGATGAGGTTGAGATAAATGTAAGTAGGTATCTTTGAAGTAGTGTTGAATGAGTAAGTATTTAAGCGAAGCTGGGAGGGGTAAGGAGGACATAACACAGACCGAAACACTAACATAGAGAGTAAATGGAGAAACTGAGGTATACTTGCCAGAACATAGGAATCGAGCTTAGCTGACAAGATAGAGAGCAGGGTCTAAAGGATAAAGACTTTCTGAAACCACAGCAGTTGGTAGAAACTTGAAAACAGACAACTCCTTTTATGTGCCCCAACATCTACCTAGTGCTAACAATTCCCATCACTCTGCTTTTCATGCGTGCTAGAGTAAACATACCCTGCTCACCATAAAAATATAAATGTAATATTATATTTATATAACCAAGTACTTTGAGAGTGTTGATTGAATACACCCTCTGATAATCTAGACTGCCATTCTAGGGCATTCATTTAAAATTCTGTATTAACTCAAGTTGAGCAGGTTGGGTAACAATTTCTACTCTTACACCACCTATTTCAAAACCATTAGCTCATTCCCACTTTCACTAGTAACAAATCCTCTGTAAACTAGAGAGTCTTATACTGGCATCTCAGTTTTGTTTTGATTTGTTTGTTTTTAAATTTTGAGCCAATATCCCCTAAGCAATAGAGTTAACATAAAAATTCAGAATTCTGGGGCTTCTCTTGAAATGTTTTAAAAACTCGGCAACAGTAGGCTACACATTTCTGAAAGGAAAAATTCAGCTGGAGCTGAGTAACGACTGTCCCATTTAATAAGGGGACACCACTTTCCAGTTTCTCATGGTCTCCATCATTCACATCATATATGCATTTTTGAATTCCACATCCACACTTGGAACTCATATATCTTATATGTCTGACCACTGTTGCTAGTTGCTATTTGAGTTTGTTGGCCATTGCATTAGACTATAAACTTGATCTCACTCCCTATTGTAATCCTGACACCTTACTCAATTGCCTGGCATATCGTCTGTGCTTAATAACTATTTGCTGAACGAATGAGTGAATAATACATACCACAATGTGGACTCAATATAGGGAAATGATTAAATGTCCACAATTACATTTTTGCTTATTAACACAGCTATAGGATAATAACCCTCTGTTACTGTACTCTTCCCATTCCTCACTTCCAACCATGTCTTTTAATTTGTTTCTCTTTTTAAAGTTTTCTGCCTTTTTCACAATCAGTCATCTTTTCTCTTGGTTCTAGGTGTGCAACTTTATTTTATTTTATTTTTAATTGGAAACAGCTCCTTAATATCTATCGTTGGCACCTACTTCAAATAATTCAGCATCTCTCAAACTGAAGGTTTGAGGAGTTCTTTGGAAGGCAAGTAGAGCTGAAATATCCAAAAAACTATCTAGTGGTAGTCATTTTGTAAATAAATGAATGGGTTAAAGTGATAAAGTGACCGAATGTCCTGGATTAGTTAGCACAGTACTCAGCTCCTTCTTTTTGTCCTGGTGAAACTGGCCCAGATTCCATTCAAGATTAAGTGTCCTGCAAGTTCTTAACCATCTGAAAGCTAGGAGGCTGTCACACTGTATGTTCAAGGGCTGAGAAGGTTAGGATCCTCAGTCCAGGCAGATTATAAGACCAGGGTAACATCCAGGCACTATTTTTCTTGAGACAAATTTAGGAAGATGTTAATTCAGAAAATGGATTTGACTGGGATATAATTTCAAGAGGCAGGAGATGTGGATTGAGATCAATAAAAATTGAGATCCCAGTAAAGTCTGAATTCTGGAATAGCATTACAGGTTTAAGGGACAAAAACAAATAAAATTTATTGAGCCCTCTTATGTTGCTGATGTCATGATGGAGGTTTTAGATGTATTCTTTCATTTTGTAATTTAATTCTTATTCCACTCATTTTACAGAAGAGCTAACAATTAAAGAACTTGTTCCACATCATGCAACTAATAAGTGGCAGAACCAGAATACCAACCGCAGTCTTTCTGACTCTTAATCCCATATTTTTACTATACAAAAAAAAGTGGCAAAGTTACAGAAAAGCACAGTAATATTAAGCACAACTGGTGAGCAGAGACTTAGCAAGTGGAGGACAGAGGCCAGAAACTCAACACCTGGATGCCAAGGAATGAAAGATCACTTCTGCCCCAGGGACTAGAGATATATTTATTTCATAATTAATAAAATACAAACAGACTGTGTAAAAATGATTTTCTTTGGAAGCTTAGATTTTTACTTTAAGACCCTGAAGTAGTGACAAGAGATTTTCACATATTGAGGTATATGGGGTGACTATTCGTGTTCAAAACTGATTCAGCTTGAACTAAAGAAGTCTGACTTATGGCCTATGAAAACATACATTGTACATCTGCTTTAACCATTAAAGTAAAGTACTCTCTTAAGATAAGAATGCATACTTGCCCTCCTAGCCCTTTTGGTAACACCCTATTGGTAACCCTATTGGTAAGGCTGGGATTAGTCCCTTTCTGAACTTCAGGGTCATGTGACCTGCTAATTTGCAACTAAATATCTCTTTGAAACTTGATGAAAATGTATCCTGGGTGTGTTTAATCTATGTTCTTTGTTCTAAAAAGAAATAAGATTGTACTGAAAATCATGCTTCTCTGGAACACTTTCTAAGGTCTTCCCTGGTTATAATCCTCACTCTGGCTTGAGTAAAACTCACGTTACTTCTCTTATTTACAGAATGGTTATTGGTTATTTGTGACGACAATGGCTACAACAAATCCTTCTATCCCTATATATACACACCCCTTTGCAATGTGACTTTGCCACTTCTCCATCAAGATGTAGAATTTAGAGGCCAGCCTGGTGGCGCAGCAGTTAAATTCCCATGTTCCACTTCGGTGGCCCGGGGTTCGCCAGTTAGGATCCCGGGTGCGGACATGGCACCGCTTGGCAAGCCATGCTGTGATAGGCGTCCCACATATAAAGTGGAGGAAGATGGGTATGGATGTTAGCTCAGGGCCAGTCTTCTTCAGCAAAAAAAAGAGGAGGATTGGCAGCAGATGTTAGCTCAGGGCTAATCTTCCTCAAAAAAAAAAAAGAGAGAAAAAGATGTAGAATTTATTTTCCCAACTGTTACATTTGAGTTGGCCTTGTGACTTGCTCTGACAACAGAATGCTGCAGAAATGACATTGTCCAAGTTTGCAGTTTAGACTTCAAGGGGCCTTGCAGCTGACACTCATTCTCTTGGAAGCCGGATTGCTGTCTGTGTAAGGAACTCTGGAATATCTTGCTGGAGACACGTGCCCCAGTCAATAGCCACACCAGCATCGGGACATGTGAATGAGGATAGCTAGGCCACTCTGGCCCAGTAAAACCATCAGATGACTGCATCCACAGGAATGACTCTAGGCAAGACCAGCAGAAGAACCTCTCAGCTGAACCCAGCCCAAACTGCTGACTCATAGAATTATGAGTAAACAAATGACTGTTATCTTAAGCCAGTAAGTTTTGGAGTAGTTTATTAAACAGCAACAGAGATCTACAACAAACACTATGTTTGAATTGTTTTTCAAATTATTAGTATTTATTAAATGAGTACCATAAGCAAGGCATCAGGTTATGTGCAGAAAGTGAGCTGAAATGTGTAAAGATTGGCCACTGCCTTGATATAAGTTTATAATCTATATCAGGAGGTGATAAAGTATTTATATAACTATCACAAAAGGCAATATATCATAAGAGCCATAGAGTAACACAACCATATTGTCATAAGAATTTAAAAATAGGATTATTTCTTTTTTTTTTTGTTTCGGTGAGGAAGGTTTGCCCTGAGCTAACCTCTGTGTCAATCTTCCTCCACTTTGCATGTGGAACACTGCCACAGCACAGCTTGATGAACAGTGTATAGGTCCATACCTGGGATCCGAACCTCCAAACCCTGGGCTGCCAAAGCAGAGCACATGAACTTAACCACTACACCACTGGGCCAGCCTGCAAATAGGATCATTGTTGCTTGAGGTGATAAGAGAAAGATTTATCAAGAACATAACATTAGAGTTAAGCCTCGGAGGATTTTGACAGTGGAAGTAGGAAGAGAAGCAATTCTAAGGGAAAGACAAATGACCTGAGATAATTGTGGTCCTGGGAAAGAGCAAAGAATGCTCAGAAACTTGCCAGAAGTTCATTTTAGTTGGATTATGGGATATGTGAAGATGTGGGAGAACAACTCATCATTCAACAAATATCAAGCAGCCACTTCATTCCAGGCACAGCCTACCACTCTGTTATTATGTAACGGATGTGAAAACTGAACCACAGATGTGGAAGCTGAGTCACGAATCCAAGATCACAGAAAATGGTGGAGCAGGAATTTGAATACAACCACTCTGATTCCAGAACCACTACTATCAACAGTTGAATGATATAATAAATTGTGGTAAATTCATATAATGGAATACTATATAACAGTGAAAATAAATATACTACATGAATCAACAGGGGAGAATCTCAAATACTTAAATATTGAGCAGAAAAAGCTAATTAAGAAGAATACATGTGTTACCAAACCAAAGTGAGTTCACTTCCCAGTGAGTTAAAATCAGACTCTCCACCAGAAGTGGTTGTCACACAAAGTAAAATATATTTGTAGCAACTAAGAGGCTATGAGGAATCATTTCCAGTCTTGGCTCTCCCTGAGCATGGGGCAGCAGGAACCTCTTATTTCCGATGGGGAGTTAATATTCAAAAGGGAGAAGTGGATATTTGCTTGTGGAGGCTCAGTTGGAAAATATACTTCCACATTCACTGCAAGTTATGGTAATAAGGCCTAAGCTCCTCCCAGAGAGGAGATTTTAGCATTAAAAATGAGGCAAAGGTCATAGGCCTTGCTCTGGTGGTGGGACTTGTTCTGGTTCAAGGTGGTTGGTGATGCATCTCTTAACATAACAAAAAGAAAAAAAACAATTTAAATGCTTCCAAAACCAACACATGCAGTATGATTACAATCGTATAAGGTCAAAACCATATAATATATTGTTTAGCAATACATGCATACATTACAAAACTAAAATGAAAGGCAAAGGAGGGGGCCGCCTGGTGGCACAGCAGTTAAGTTAGCACCTTCCGCTTCTTGGCGGCCTGGGTTCACCGGTTCGGATCCCGGGTTGTGGACATGGCACCGCTTGGCAAAAGGCCATGCTGTGGTAGGCGTCCCACATAGAAAGTAGAGGAAGATGGGCACGCATGTTAGCTCAGGGCCAGTCTTCCTCAAAAAAAAAAAAAATGAAAGAAAGAAACAAAGGCAAAGGAATGATGAGTATAAAATTCATGGTAGTGTTTCCTCTAGAGAAGGAGAAAAGAGATTGAGATTAGGGAGGGGCTCATGGAGTGCTTCAGGAAATTTAGTTACAGAAGTTTTTCTTAAACTAGATGTTTTATTTTTCTTTAAATTATGCATATGTTATATACATCTTGTTTAAATGATATATGTATAAATATAATACATTTCACACAACAACAAAGAGTACCATGGGGTTTAAAAAAGAGAAGTCAGGAACTGAAATGAATCAGATGTGAAAGAGAGAGGGCATTTCAGAATGAGGAACTGGCAGAAACACTAGGCAGGAAACGAGGTGGGGAGCAGTAAGACAAAAACAGGGAGCAGGTCATTTTTGCCGTAGCCTGAATTCGTAGCAGAGTAGTGTTGGGGAAAAAATAAATTTGTGGCCAGAATGTGGAGATTCTTGGAAGCTGGCATGAAGCATTTGTAAACCTCACACTGTAAACAATGGGGACTTTATATCAGTTAGGATTCCTTAGTTTTAGGCAACAAGAGACCATTATGGCTAACCCGAATAAAAAGAGAAAGAGAAGAGAGGGAAAAAAGCAGATACAGAGAGAGACAGTGAGAGAGAAAGAGAGAAGAAGGGAAGGAGAAAAGCAGAGGGAGAAATAGAAAAATACACCGACTAGTTCATAGGGTAGGTTACATTATCAAGTGACCAGTCGAGGAACCTGGCAGCTCCAGGGATCTCAAACGAGATGAACTGATAGAGCAGCTCTTACGAGCACTCAGTTCCTACTACCTTCTATCCCAGTTTATCTCTATCCAAGATTCCAGTTCCTAGGAGAGTATGATTAACCTAGTATCTCCACCTCTGTGATCCGGCAGGCGAGGATCGGTGCTCGCAGCTCTTTGGAACACAGGCAGCAGGGGTAAGTAGGTAATTCCCCAAAGAAAAGGACGTCGAGTAGATTAAAAAAAAAAAGGCCCAGTCTGGATTCCTAGTAAGCTATGAGATCACCTCTGTGCAAAACCTAAGGATACCCTTATTCAAACGAATTAATTCTTCAGATTAGACGTCTAAACACGTACAAATTTAATTAAACCTCTGGAATCTTGACTTCATTCCATTGAGCTAAGATTTTCATTTTGCGTGATCTTAAGCTTGTACCTCTCTACGGTTGCCTCCCTTTCAGATAATAATTCCCAGATCCGTACCCATTACTTCCGAGATGGAACTCAGATCAATCATCCTTTGCGGAAGACTGACAGAAAATGCTGAAATAAATATAAGAAAACGATGACACTGCAAGATAGGACCCCTGAGAACATGCCGAACGACCCCAACCCGCAGTTGTCCCTTCCGTGAGTTCATGACCAAGGCTCCCTGCAAAGGAGCTCTCAGGGGCAGCTTAGTTGCCAGAGCGACAGGTCCCTGAAGACGTCGTAGACCGAACTGCACATTGGGAATTGTAGTTCTGCGGGGACGGGACCTAGTGGCTGGAGCCGCACACGCGCAATAGGAGCTCAGGTCAACAAAGACGGCGTCGTGCGCGCGCACGCCGGAGAAAGACACGGGAGGGCGTGCGCGTGGCCGCAGCTCTGAGCTACCAGGCGACTGAGAGGACAGAGAGAGGGAGGGGCAAGCGCCACCGACCGCAGGAGGAGGAGAAGGGGTTGTGCTCCTGGCCGAGCGAGGAGAAAGAGGCGGGGCCGGCAAGCAGCGCGTGGAGGTGCAGAGCTCCTGGGACCGGCGGGCGCGCGGGGGTCTGTGGCCCTCGCCGTCCCAGTGGCCGCCGCCGTCGCTTGGTCGCCGTCGGTCTGCGGGGAGGCGGGTTATGGCGGCGGCGGCAGTGGGAGCTGTGAATGAATTCTCCGGGAGGACGAGGGAAGAAGAAAGGCTCCGGCGGCGCCAGCAGCCCGGTGCCTCCCAGGCCTCCGCCCCCCTGCCTGGCCGCCGCCCGTCCTGCCCCCAGGCCGGCCCCTGCGCCCGAGTCGCCGCATAAGCGGAACCTGTACTACTTCTCCTACCCGCTGTTCGTAGGCTTCGCGCTGCTGCGTTTGGTCGCCTTCCACCTGGGGCTCCTCTTCGTGTGGCTCTGCCAGCGCTTCTCCCGCGCCCTCATGGCCGCCAAGAGGAGCTCCCGGGCCACGCCAGCGCCGGCCTCGGCTTCTCCCCCGGCGCCAGTGCCGGGCGGGGAGGCCGAGCGCGTCCGAGCCTTCCACAAACAGGCCTTCGAGTACATCTCCATTGCCCTGCGCATCGATGAAGACGAGAAAGGTAACTGGGGATCTGGGGGAGGGGGCGCCGGCGCCGGGGAGAAAGCAGGGGGTTCGCCGAAGGAGGGCAAACACCTGCCTCCTTGTCCTGCAGGAGCGGGCGCTGCAGCCCCGGAAATGAGCTACGCTGCAGTTAGACCCTCATCCTCCACGATTGTCAGCTCAAACCTTTTAGAGCACCCTAGCTGTCGACTTTGTTTCAGATACCAGCCTCCCCCTACACTTCTGCATGACCCAGGTTCCTGTGAGACACCCAGACGTGCTGGTGACAGTGACAGTTGTCCTAGAGTGACCACACGGGTCCTTTCTAGCTCTGTAGATAGTGTGTGGCTTCTTCTGAGCCAGGTTTCCAAAAGGTTTTGGTATCGAAGAAGCTGTGCCTTGTTAAATAGGCTTTTAATGAAAGCAGAGTACTGTAGTGTTAGAAAGGAACAAATGGTGACTTAATTTTGAAAGGAACAGCTGCATGTGATTACAGCTGAATTGGCATTTTTTTGAAGTTTCATGATACTCATTTTATCAATATAATGACTTCTAAGTATTTTTCAGTAAAGTTCTATTTTAGCATAAAACTTTTGCGCCTGGTGGATTTGATTTCATCTAAATCAGTGTTCCAAGGTAGTCTCTGTTTCTAAATTGAAATGTTAAATGAATGACTAGGATAAACTTATATACATCATTTTACAATAAAACTTAACGATTTCGGTTTCTGAATGGAAGCAAGGATACTGCGTCCTTCGGATTTCTTTTAAACTACCGTTTTTTAGTCTTTCTGTGCACCAGGCCCTATGCTCTTAGCTTTGCATGTGTTGTCTGTTTAATCCGCAGTTACTCTGTGAGGTGAAGGTACTGTTAGTGTCAGCATTTTACAGGTGAACAAACTGAGACTCAAAAGATTAAAACGGGTCATTCCAAACCTATGCTAATTGCTAATGAAAATTTTTTTATGAAAGATGGTAAGTGAGGTTAGAAGGAGTCTTACAACATTTTGAAAATTCCTCCTTTCATCCCTAACTCCAGTATGCTGAGATCTTTTCCCTCTAAGTACCAAAGAACACTTTCTGCCACACGTCAATTAGGTGCTCATTTGCATTGCCCATTAGTAAAAATAAAAACCCCCAAAATCTGCAGTTCATTTGTAGTGGTTCTCTCCACCACTAACTGCAGAAACTATTCTAGGATTTCAGTTTTGTTAAAACCCATTTCCTTTTGGCTGCCTAGGAGTGAGAAGTAGGATATAAGGAAAGAGACAGGTATTGATGGTTTTGAAGTGAGAGGATAGAGTGGAGGTTAAGAGTTCAAGGAAGGAGACGCATTTAAAAGAATATGATCTGTTTGTGGAAGGAAGTTTTTTGTTAACTGCTTCATTATTTACTACCTGTTAGGAATATCCAAGGATCTCATGGGGAAGATGAAGAAGGGTGCTTCCTCGAGAAGACTGTTTTATTGCAGTCTCCTATTACAATAGGGTTCTCTGGAGTTTTCTAATCTAGGTCAAAAGATGTTTTAGACTAAGAGGGAATATTTTTAAAGGAAGATTAATTGTTGCATTTAGGAAGAAAATGCTAGAAAATACAAGGAAATTTTAGTTAACACTGAGTGATGGGAGTTGGGAGGTAGGATAAGAAGAGAGATCAAGGAAAACCTACTTAAAAAAAAGACCTTATGCTCTTAGATTTAAATGGAAATCAGTTCTATGTGAGGGTAACTTCGGTTTAGTGCTGGTGATTTATCTTTTAATATCACATATTCATATATCTATTATATTTAAATCCTCTTAAAATATTTTTTTAATATTTTCAGTGATCTATGTACCTCACATTTCACTCTTTCTACTGATAGTGTTTCTATTCAGTTTTTTGCTTTATTTATACTTTAATTTTTATTTTATTTATTTATTTATTTTTTTTGAGGAAGATTAGCCCTGAGCTAACATCTGTGCCCATCTTCTACTTTGTATGTGGCACGCCTGCCACAACATGGCTTGATAAGCGGTGCATAGATCTGCACCCGGATCTGAACCTGTGAACCCCAGGCTGCCCAAGTGGAGCATGGGAACTTAACCGCTACGCCATGTGCTGGCCCCTATACTTTAGTTTTTAAAGTAGACATCAGAATGGGCTGTGATAGCTGTTTAGTTTGAGTCCTACAACTGATGAATTATATGCCAAAATAAGTTAGTTCAAAATGAAACAAATTAGATATATATTAATTTCCTTTAAAAATGAAGTAAAACTGAGTTTATATTGTCATGGTTCTGTTCTAGCTCAAATTTTTCCTTTGGCATATTGAAATTTTTTTACTTTAGTCTTAATCCGGTAGTTGCAAGAGAGTTTACATTTGAAGTCTGTTTGCCTCTCAGCCATCCTTGACAATATAGAACTTAATTCCAAGAGGATTTCATTCTCCCTCTTTCCCACTGTATCAAAATATATATAAACAAATAGAAATGAATTAAATAGGAACCTTAAAAGTTTTCCTAACTGTGGTAAACCATTAATAGGCTAGTAATATGTACTGCCTTTCCTTTAGTAACTTGACTTGGCTTCTAAATGTACTGAAAGCCACTTCATTTCATCAGGTGAAGTGGCCTATTTGGTGTTAATTAATTGAAACATTTGGTGTCTTGAAATAATAAAAGCCAAATGAAATCTTATTTTAATAAAGTAATATATAAATGTGGTTTATATGATGACTGTGTTTTTTTTTTAATTTCATTTTTATGGCATACTCAACTTTGACATTGAATTTTCACAAAGCTGTAAATTTGTCTGAAACCAAACTATTTTAAATAGGGAAGAATAGCACAGCAAATTCTCTTTACCTAATGTAAGATATGTAAGGTCTGTTCATTAAAGCAAACATTTATTGAATACCAGTTAATTTGCACAGCTCTGCATTCTAGATGTTACTTGAGAAAAACTCACTTCCTCTCCAGTGAGATGTGTTAGACTTTTGTTATGTGCTTAATAAGTGTATGTATATTTTCATGTATATTATATATCCCTCATTGTTTTTCAAGGAGCTAAATAATTTTGTGGATATTTTCTTTAATTGTTGACCACCCTTGGAAAACTGATAACCTGGAATAGCCATTATAAAAGTGGAGAAACTGAAATTTGAAGAGTTAACTCACAGTAGCAGGACCAGGAACAGAGATTAGGTGAACAGACTCATACTTTTTGTTTTACACTAACTAGGTTCTCTGTTTTGTAATGCTAGTACTGGGCCCCTTGGAATACTTGGGGGAAACGAGGAGGCTGTAATAGTGGTTCTTTGGATTAACCAGAACACGACCTAATGTGTTTTATATGGCTCCTGGCAGGTAGACAAGCCTGAGCTCTCCTGGGTAACACGGTGGTGCAGGTTCTTTAGGTGTGGTTCGATTACCTCAAGTATGTAGGACTTGATAGTAGGGGCCCAGTATGCTGTGTGAAAGAGAGCGAGCCAGTTTTTCAGGATATTGTATGGCTGAAGAATCTGGTATCAAGGACAGAAATTGTCTAAATAAAATCCTTTTCTATTTATTCTTATATTTATTCAGTTAATATTTAAAACAGGTTTTTAAAAACTTAATTGCCATATAATTTTATAATTCCACATAATCCATCCTTGTACTTTATTTAAAACACACACAAAATATTGCCTGTTTTCAGAAAGTGAGGATAGAGAGTAGAAGTCAGAAGTGCAGATTCAGTATACTTTCATTTATTCCTAAAAACTACCAGACATGATTTTGAAAAGATTGATTTCAGACAATTTCCTTGGGCCTAATCATTCTACTTTAAAGTTTCCGTGATTAGAACAAGGAAAGAATTATTCTGATGGATGGACATTCAGATATTATCATAGTTTTCCCAAAGATAATATTACTTTTTATTAAATACACAATAAACATTTTACTTTTCTCTTCAAGAATACTTAGTGGTGGGGCCGGCCGGTGGCATAGCGGTTAAGTTCGCACATTCTGCTGTAGCGGCTTGGGGTTCGTTGGTTCGGTTCCCGGGTGCGGACATGGCACCTCTTGGCACGCCATGCTGTGGTAGGTGTCCCACATATAAAGTAGAGGAAGATGGGCATGGATGTTAGCTCAGGGCCGGTCTCCCTCAGCAAAAAGAGGAGGATTGGCAGCAGTTAGCTCAGGGCTAATCCTCCTCAAAAACACACACACACACACACACACACACACACACACTAAAAGAATACTTAGTGGCATTTGCACTAAAGAGACAAAAAGGCAGCCAGTGTTAGGAACTTTTCCCCTTGTTTTGTTTATAGCTGTTTTTTTATTGCAGTTTATATTTTTCCTGGTGTAGAACGTAGTTGAACCCTATAAACTTGCCTGGTAACTAGATTCCTAAGATTATTGTTAGTCATCCTGATAACAATAAATGGATATTAAATTATTTAAGAAGGATCTTCCCTAACCCTTCCTGCCTCTTTTCCACTGTCTTATGCTCCACCCAACAGGTGAAGTTAGAGCAGTAGGAGGGCTTGCTCCTCAAGTGTGGTTATGTTTGCTGGACCTTCACACGCACGTGCCCACACACACGTGCACACCGGACCTTCACTACTGCTTCACAACTATTTCAAGATTAGTTGGATTTTTGACTTCTGGCAAAGTATAGATTCTCTACTTTTCTACTAGTTTTCCTCTGTCTTGACATATAATACTCCTTGACCTATATAAATACTAATGAAAGTATTCGTACGCTGATGTAGCCTTTTTTCTCTTGCTTTGTGAATTATTAACAACTGCTCACACTAGACATCCTATAGAATAAAACATCTTTGAGCACACTCACATCTCCGCAGTTGTTCATTCTGATAAATGAGGACAAAAAAAAGTCAAAATCTGATTTTCTTGGAGACTATTAAATGTTTTACAGCTGTATAGATATAACAAAGACATGCTATATTTACTCACATGCCTTTTCTGCTCTTCTGCAGATATTTTATGCTAAGTAGAGAGGGAGAGAATTAACTGGGTTTTTTTTGGGTTTTTTTAAATTTAATTTTTATTGAGTTAATGATAGGTTACAATCTTGTGAAATTCCGTTGTACATTGTTGTTTGTCACTCGTGTTGTAGGTGCACCCCTTCACCCTTTGTGCCCACCCCCCCACCCAGCCTTTCCCCTGGTAGCCACTAATCTGTTCTCTTTGTCTGCATTTTTAAATTCCTCATTTGAGTGGTGTCATACAGAGGTTGTCCTTCTCTGTCTGGTTTATTTCACTTAACATAATTCCCTCAAGGTCCATCCATGTTGTTGCAAATGGGACGATTTTGTTCTTCTTTATGGCTGAGTAGTATTCCATTGTATATATACCACATCTTCTTTATCCAATCATCATTTGATGGGCACTTAGGTTGCTTCCACATCTTGGCTATTGTAAATAATGCTGCAATGAACATTGGGGTGCACGGGACTTTTGGAATTGCTGACTTTAAGCTCTTTGGATAGATACCCAGTAGTGGGATAGCTGGATCGTGTGGTAGTTCTATTTTTAATTTTTTGAGGAATCTCCAAACTGTTTTCCATAGTGGCTGCACCAGTTTGCATTCCCACCAACAGTGTTATGAGGGTTCCCTTTTCTCCATAACCTCTCCAACATTTGTTACTATTTGTTTTGCTTGTTTTTGTCATTCCAATGGGTGTAAGGTGATATCTTAGTGTAGTTTTGATTTGCATTTCCCTGATGGTCAGCGATGATGAACATCTTTTCATGTGCCTATTGGCCATCCATATATCTTCTTTGGAGCAATGTCTGTTCATGTTTCTTGCCCCTTTTTTGATTGGGTGGTTTGATTTTTTGTTGTTGAGTTGTGAGAGTTCTTTATATATTATGAATATTGACCCTTTGTCAGATGCATGACTTGCAAATATTTCTTCCCAGTTAGTGGGTTGTTTTTTTGTTTCAATCCTGTCTTCCTTTCCCTTGAAGAAGCTCTTTAGTCTGATGAAGTCCCATTTGTTTATTCTTTCTATTGTTTCCCTTTTCTGAGAAGACATGGTGTACGAAAAGATCCTTTTAATACTGATGTCAAAGAGTGTACTGCCTTATGTACTTGAGTGTACTGAAGACTTATGGTTTCAGGTCTTACCTTTAGGTCTTTGATCCATTTAGAGTTTATTTTTGTGAATGGTGAAAAAGAATGGTCAATTTTCATTCTTTTACATGTGGCTTTCCAGTTTTCCCAGCACCATTTGTTGAAAAAACTTTCTTTTCTCCATTGTAGGCCCTCAGCTCCTTTGTCGAAGATAAGCTGTCCACAGATGTGTGGTTTTATTTCTGGGCTTTCAGTTCTTTTCCATTGATGTGTGCACCTGTTTTTGTACCAGTACCGTGCTGTTTTGATTACTGTAGCTTTGTAGTATGTTTTGAAGTCAGGGATTGTGATGCCTCCAGCTGTGTTCTTTTTTCTCAGGATTGCTTTAGCAATTCGGAGTCTTTTGTTGCCCCATATGAGTTTTAGGATTCTTTGTTCTATTTCTGTAAAGAATGTCATTGGGATTCTGATTGGGATTGCATTGAATCTGTAGATTGCTTTAGGTAGAATGGAGATTTTAACTATGTTTATGCTTCCAATCCATGTACATGGAATGTCTTTCCATCTCTTTATGTCGTCATCCATTTCTTTCAGAAAAGCCTTGTAGTTTTCATTGTATAAGTTTTTCACTTCCTTAGTTAAATTCACCCTGAGGTATTTTATTTTTTTTGTTGCAATTGTGAATGATACTGTGTTCTTGAGTTCTTTTTCTGTTAGTTCCTTATTAGAGTATAGAAATGCTACTGATTTATGCAAATTGATTTTATACCCTGCAACTTTGCTGTAGTTGTTGCTTACTTCTCAAAGTTTTCCAATGGATTCCTTGGGGTTTTCTATATATAAGATCATGTTGTCTGCAAACAGCAAGAGTTACACTTCTTTCCTCCCTATTTAGATTCCTTTTATTCCTTTTTCTTGCTCTGGCCAAAACTTCCAGTACTATGTTAAATAAGAGTGGTGATAGAGAGCATCCTTGTCTTGTTCCTGTTTTCAGGGAGATGGTGCTCAGTTTTTGCCCATTGAGTATGTGGTTGGCTGTGGGTTTGTCACATATGGCCTTTATTATGTTGAGGTAGTTCCCTTCTATCCCCATTTTGTTCAGAGTTTTAACTGTTTTTCTTAAGTGGGCTTTGTCACTGCCCTTCAGTCAGCCATCACTAGCAACACGCACCTGTGGTTGAACAAGTGGGATTTATTACTCATTGTAACCAGGGAGAACACACACCATGGGGAATCAGGGTGCATCTTAGGAAAATGGTGCTAGAAATAAATTATTGTAGGATTTGGGCTTGTAGTAGGTGGTTTTCAGGGGGATTTAAGGAAGCAGGGTTTTGCTCTGGGTTGGATGCTGCCAGGACCTGGGAGTAATTCTGTGATTAAGTATCTTAATAAATCTGATCTAGAAAGAGGGAAGACTAGAGTGAGGCTAAAACTGTAATTGGTTAAGAAGCATTCATTAGGGCCAGCCCCAGTGGTCTAGTGGTTAAGTTTAGCATGCTCTGCTTCAGTGGCCTTTGTTCAGTTCCTGGGCATGGACCTACACCACTCCTCTGTCAGTGTCCATGCTGTGGTGGCAGCCTACATAAAAAAAGAGGAAGATTGGCAACAGATGTTAGCACAGGGCGAATCTTCCTCAGCAAAAAAAAAAAAAAAGAAAGAAAGAAAAAGAAAATACTCATTGGCCTAAAGAGGAGGATGTTTGGAAGTTCATGGCTTGGACAATGTTCATGTTTTTTCTTTGTTTAGAAATGATTATAGGGGCCGGCCCTGTGACCGAGTGGTTAAGTTTGTGCATTCTGCTGTGGCGGCCCAGGGTTTCGCTGGTTCGGATCCTGGGTGCGGACATGGCACCACTCATCAGGCCATGTTGAGGTGGCATCCCACATGCCACAGCTAGAAGGACCTGCAACTAAGATATATAACTGTGTACCAGGGGGGCTTTGGGGAGATAAAGCAGAAAAAGAAAAAAAAAAAAAAGATTGGCAACACTTGTTAGCTGAGGTACCAATATTTAGGGGAAAAAAAAAATGATTATAGGGGCCGGTCCCATGGCTGAGTGGTTAAGTTCTCATGCTCCGCTTTGCCAGCCCAGGGTTTCGCCGGTTCGGATCCTGGGCACGGACATGGCACTGCTCATCACACCATGCTCAGGTGGCATCCCACAGGCCACAACTGGAGGGACCCACAACTAAAAATATACAGCTTTGTACCAGGGGGCTTTGGGGAGAAAAAGGAAAAATAAAATCTTAAAAAAAAAATGCTTATAGAGTGATCTTGGTTTTGTCTCAATCCATCATGATCACACAGTGGCCTTGTCTGTTGTTGATATTCTGTGAAATTATTTATGTTCAACAAAACACCAAGTCCTAGCTGTAATGCTAGGTCAGCTCCTAGTTACAGCAAGGCCTACCTCATAGTAGTAGGCCAGCTCCTGGATGTCAGCAGTTGCTTTGCTCTTTCTTAGCTTTGAGGGTCTAATTTTATCCTTTTTAAATTGCAGTGCCTCTCGTCCAAATTGACATTTGAATTCTGACTATACAGAATCTTGAGCAAGTTACTTACTATTCTGAGATAATGTTTGTAAAATGCTTAGTGCCTATGCATAGTAGGTCCTCAGAAAATGGGAACTATTATTATTAATTCAACGATCCTTTTCAGGTTACAGCCTCTACAGGTTATGTTAGAACATTGTTAAACCTTGATACCAACTTTCTGTTACCCTTTTTAGGATACAGCAGCAGCATAAACAAAATTTGGGAAAGAAGGAGAATTATCTAAAGAGTGATATAAAAATACTTTTAGTAATGGTGATCCTTCAACAGTTCAGAAGAAAAACAAATGAAAGTCTCTTCCTAACCTCACTCCTCACTTGATATCCTACCTTTTTATTACAAAAGAGATAAAATGAATTTTTGTACTCAAAAGTTAACATAATGTAAGCTCTTGGTAGGGAATCTAGAAAATACAGAAACTGCACAGAAGAAAATTAAAATTACCCGTCACCAGTAGTAAATACCAAAGACTTTAGAGAAGATCAATTAATTGACATTCTTAAAGTTTAAAGAAATGTCCCAAACTGAAATGATTTCTTTACATGGGATCCAAAACCTTCCAATTAAAGGGAAAATAAATCTTTACTTCATAAATAAACCTTGAAGTTTGAAAATGAAAGCGAGTATGACCTTTTTGCTGAATTAAAACAGTAGAAGGCATCCTTTTGGTAATTGTGAAGTATGAGAGAATTAATCAGGGAGCTGTTGCTCTGATGCTTCGTGGTCCCTTTCTTTATTGGGGATAGCACACATTAAAATCTACTGTAAGATTTTTAAAGATACCTCTTACTCTACTAATTGGGACTTGCAAGTTGTTTGCAGAAAATTGCGTAGAAAAATGGATATATTTGTTCTTTGAAATTGTTTGTAGATGGATACTTAAGGACTAAATAGATAAGTGAAACAGTGGGCTTTATATAACTTAAATGGGCAAGAATCAGGAACATACACTATGCATACAGTTGGAGGGTTAGAAGGATTTAAATTAATCACAAAATTTACTAAGTATAATAAAGATAATAAAAGTAATGTTTACATACCTCTTTATAATTTTAAGTATTGTCACATACTGTTTCATTTGATCTTTGCCACAACTCAGAGTTAGGTAAAAGAAATGTCATCTTGTTTTATTTTAGGTAAGGACACTGAAGCTCAGAGAGATTAACTGGCTTTCTCCAAGTCATACAGCTATATATACATACATATATATAATATATGTATAAAAATTTTTTTTTTGGTGAGAAAGATTGGCCCTGAGCTAACATCTGTTGCAATCTTCCTCTTTTTGCTTGAGGACGGTTGTCGCTGAGCTAACATCTGTGTCATCTTACTCTCTTTTATATGTGGGATGCCACCACTGCATGGCTTAACAAGCAGTGTGTAGGTCCATGCCTGGGATCTGAATCCGTGAACCCTGGGCCACTGAAGTGGAGGCACATGAATTTAACCACTGTGCTACCGGCCCGGCCCCAATACAGCTATTAAATGGTGGAGCAAGGATTTAAATCTGGTGTCTGCTAACTCACATACTTGGAAACACACATCCTCTCTCTCCACCCCAAACTACTGTTGTTTTTTAACCCTTCTCATGGCAATCTGGGTACCACTAATACATGAGTTTTGAAAAGATGCAGTAGATAGTTCACAAATTAGTCTACTCTACTTATCTCTATTTAAAGGTGGATTTCGTCAGTATTTCTGTTGCTTGTACAAGTAACACAGAAGTTAAAATAATGCACAAATAAAGTGAAAATCCTCTGTAATCTTACTCTTAGGGAGATGATTATTGAAAAGTTCTGACTTTGTCTACTTATGTAAAGATAAATATTTATTCGTTAGAGGGAAAAAAACCCATGTTATATACAAACTGACTTGTAACCTTTTCACTTAATTTCAATTTATTTGATCTTCCTTCTCTGTTTTTTCAGTTTTTAAGTACACTTTTATTAAAGTATACATAAAGTGCCCATCCTAACTGCTAACACCGTAGATCATTTTTGCCTGATCTGGAGCTTTATAAATGAAATCATACAGTGTGTGTTCTTTTTGTATGTGGCTTCTCTTGCTCAACATTATGCTTGTCAGATTAATCCATGATGTTGCATGTGGTGGTGGTTTGTTCATTTTTATTGCTGAGTACCAGGGGTCAGCAAACTGGCTGTAATGGACCATTTAGTAGTTTGTTTTTTATTGTGGTAAAACATATAAAATTTGCCATTTTGTCATTTAAGTGTACAATTCAGTGGCATTAAATGCATTCACAGTATTGTGCAGCCATCACCACTATCCATTTCTAGAACTTTTCACCATCCTAGACAGAAACTGTCCGTTAAACAATAACTCACCAATTCCCCTTCTCAATTCTCTCCTCCCCCCAGTCCCTGATAACCTCTGTTCTACTTTCTGTCTCTATGAATTTGCCTATCCCAGGTACTTCATATAAGTGGAACCATACAATATTTGTCCTTGTGTCTGATTTGTTTCACTTAGCATAATGTTTTCACGGTTTATCAGCCAAATGGTAGGACATATCAGATTTCATTTCTTTTTAAGGCTGAATAATATTCCATTTTATGTGTATATCATATTTTGTTTCTCCATTCATCTGTTAATGGACATTTGGGTTGTTTCCATTTATTGTGAATAATGCTGCTATGAACATTGATGTACAAGTATATGTTTGAGTCCCTGCTTTCAATATTTTTGAGTATATACCTAGGAGTAAAATTGCTGGACCATATGGTAATTCTATGTTTAATTTTTTTGAGGGACTGCCAAATTGTTTTCCACAGCAGCTGTACCATTTTTACATTCCCACCAGCAGTGCACAAGGGTTTTCAGTTTCTCCACATTTGTTATTTTAAGGTTTTTTTTTTCAATCTCATCATAGTTGTGATTTGCATTTCCCTAATAACTTATGATGTGGAGTATCTTTTCATGTACTTCTTGGCCATTTGTATATGTTCTTTGGGAAAATGTCTATTCAAGTCCTTTGCCCATTTTTCTGTTGGGTTTAATTTTTTGTTGAGCCGTTTAGTAAAATATTTTAAGCTCTGTCACAACTACTTGTCACTCTTATAGTGGTGTGATCCAGTAAAGCTTTATGTACAAAAACAGGCAGCTAACGGTATTTGACCCTTGGGCCATTGTTTGCCCTAGATTATATAGTTTTCTTGTAGTTCAAATTTTTGGCTAATAATTTCTTTTTTGGGAGGGGGGAGTGGCTAATAATGTCACCTACAACAAATGATCATAAGTTTCTGCCACCGTAGTCTTCTTTTGATTTGATGTGGTCTGGTTGGTTGAGCTTGAGTGTTATTTGGCGTCATAGAGGTGAGAGAGATGTGTGTAAGGGAAACTAGAAACTGTTGAAGTATCTTGAATGCCTTTTGTTTGGTGGAGACCATTTGAAGGTTTGTTTTTTCTGCCATAATGTAGTCAAAGAAATGATCATGGGGGGTTATGGGCTGTAGTTTGCCAACCCCTACCTTAAGGAATTGAAGTGATTCTAGTGTGGGTTTCAGTCCTTGTGTGGGCTGGCCTAGTTCTTAACTCTTCAGTGATGCAGGGTCCCAACCGAAATCCTGGGATCTTCACCACTCCTTCTCCTGAGCATGCCCTGAGATTCATTTTTTTTGTCAACTTAAGTACTATGAGTCTGCTGAAAACTCTGCTTAATTTTTTGGCCACTTTTGCTGTCAGAATTGGCAATTGCTTCAAGCAGGAAAGTGCCCCAAATGCCACGCTCACCTCTGTTGGCTTTCCTCCTTTCCATATTTGGGTAATTTTTGAAAATAGCCATCCTAATGGATGTGAAGTGGTCCTTCCTTTCCAAATTTTGGTTATTTTCACTGTTTTGAAAACTCTCTAATCCCTTCAAATGAATGTTTTTAAAAACATTTTTCTAGTTTTTCTCTACCAATTTAATCTTATTCTTGTAATCAAAATTTTAGCCACAATGAATACCCTTATACATAAATGTTGGAGTATTGTACTTTTTAAAAATCAGATTTATTGAGCTATAATTTACGTAAGCTTAAATTTACCACGTTTAAGGATATGTAGTTCAATGAGTTTTAACAAACAGATAACCATGACTACAATTAATATATCGAATGTTTTATCACCCCAAAAGCTCCCTTTGTGCCCCTTTGTAGTCAGTTCCCTTGCCTTTCCCTCAGCCCTTGGCAGTCATGATCGGCTCTGTCCCTATAGTTTTGTCGTCACTGAGTGTCGTGTAAATGGAATCATAAAGTACGTAGCCCTTTGTATCTGGCTTCTTTCCTGTATCATGTTTTTGAGATTTATCCATATTCCTGCATGTATCAGTAGTTTGTTCCTTTTTATTTCTGAGTGGTATTCTGTGTGTAGATGTACCATGATTTGTTAATCCATTCACTAAATAATGGACATCTGGGTTGTTTCCACTTTCTAGCTCTGATAAATAAAGCTGCTATAGACATTCATGTACAAGTCTTTGAGGTTTTCATTTCTTTGGGTAATTATGTAGAAGAAGGGATTATTGGGTCATGTGTAAATATATGTTAATGTCATAAACTACCAAACTGTTTTCCAAAGTGGCTGTACCATTTTGTATTCACACCAGCAAACAAATGAGGGGCCCATTTACACTTTGTCTTATAATTTCTTTTTCCGTTTTAAATTAGGTGTGTAGTACCTTGTGGTTCTAATTTGTAGTTCCCTAACAACTAATGATGGTGAGCATCTTTTCATGTGCTTATTTGCCATTTATGTCTCTTCTTGGTAAACTGTATGTTTTAATCTTTTGCTATTATTTAATGAGTTATTTGTGTTTTTATCATTGTGTTGTAGGAGTTCTTTATATATTCTAGTTACAAGTCCTTTATTTGGAGTGTTGTTTTACAGATATTTCCTCCCAATCATTCTGTGGCTTTTCTTTTCATTGTCTTAACTCTGTCTTTTGAAGGTCAGTTTTTAATTTTAATGAAATCTAGTTTATCAATCTTTTTCTCTTAAGTTTTGTGATTTTTGTGTTCTGAGAAGTCTCTGCCTAAGCCAAGATCGCAAAGAATTTTGTCTGTATTTTCTTCTATAAATTATATGTTTTTAGGTTTTACATTTAGGTGTGTGATCCATTTCAAGTGAATTTTTGTATGTGGTGTGTAGTTTTTTGGTTTTTTTTGCATATGGACTTCTGTTATTCCAGTATCATTTTTTGAAAAGGCTATTCTAGGGGCTGGCCCGGTGGCGCAGCCCGTAAGTTTGTATGTTCCGCTTCGGCGGCCTGGGGTTTGCCAGTTCGGATCCCAGGTGCGGACCTACGCACCACTTGTCAAGCCATGCTGTGGCAGGCGTCCTACATATACAGTAGAGGAAGATGGGCACGAATGTTAGCTCGGGGCCAGTCTTCCTCAGCAAAAAGAGGAGGATTGGCGGCAGACGTTAGCTCAGGACTAATCTTCCTCAAAAAAAGAAGGCTATTCTTTCTGCGTTGAATTACCTTGACTTCTTTGTCAAAGACAATCAGAGATATATGTGTAGGTCTATTTCTGGACTTTCTCTTCTGTTCCATTGACCACTGTGTCTATTATTTTTCCCATAATCTTGTACTTTTAGGTAAGAAATATCTATGTATTTTCTACTATCACACTGACTTATGGGATTCAAATACAGACAGCCTCTGACTTATGATGGTTTGACCTACCAACTTTACGATGGTGCCAAAGTGATGCACATTCAGTAGAAACCAAACTTCAGATTTTGAGTTTTGGCCTTTCAGTACAGACAGCATACAGTGATATGTGGTACGGACTCTGTTGTGATGCTGGGCAGAGGCAGCAAGCCCCAGCTCCCAGTCAGCCACACGATCATGAGTGTAAACAACTGATACACTTACTACCATTCTGTACCCATATAACCATTCTGTTTTTCACTGTCAGTACAATATTCAATAAATTACATGAGGTATTCAACACTTTATTATAAAATGGGCTTTGTGTCAGATGATTTTGCCCAACTGTAGGCTAATGTAAGTGTTCTGAGCATGTTTAAGGTAGGCTAGGCTAGGCTGTGATGTTCGGTAGGGTAGATGTATTAAATGCATCAGGACATAACCCCATCGTAAGTCAAGGAAGATCGATAATGCAGTAAATCAACTACGTATTACCAAAGAATGTTAAGTAAGTGAATAATTATTGAGCATGTCAGTTTATTTGTAATCAGTCATTGCATTTGCCTACAGTAGTGTACTAAAACTCCCTAAAACATTTTGTTCAGATGTTGCCAATGAGAATTCTCATACATTGCTATTAGAATTGTAAATTGGCACAAGCACTCTTCAGAAAGCAGTATGTTGATTTCTGGTGAACGGAAAATATATGATCAAGTGTGACTCATCAATTCTACTTCTTAAGCATATAATCTAGAGAAATTGGCACATGTACACAAGGAGACAGGTACAAGAATGTTTATTGCAGCATTGTTTGAAATATTGAAAAACTGCAAACAACCTAAGTATCTTTTAATAGGAAAATAGTTGAATAAATTATAGGATGATATGAGATACTATACAGAAGTCAAAATGAATAAAATAGATCTCTGTATAGCAACATAGACCTCAAAAGCATATCAATTTTTAAAATAAAACAATACAAATAGAATAGGAACAACAGAAAAATGTGTACTGGAAATATATGCACAAAGTTCATGATAGTAGTTTTTGCGAAGAAAAGAAGGTTGAGAATGGGAAGAGGAATTTCTGTTGTATCTGTTAGATTGTACTTTGTTTTTAAAATGTTTAAGGAAATGTGACACTGTTGTCAATATTCCTACCACTTGGAATGCAAATGCTATTTTAGTACTTTCTGTAATTTTCCCCTTTTTTTCAAATTAAGAAAACAAAAATGCACATAACAGATATTTTCTTTATAAAATACAGGAAGGTAAGCATCAGATAGTTTGAGCTGATTTACAACAAACTCTTAATAATACTTTCCTCATGTGTCATTATCAGATACTTATTGAGCATTTTCTCTGGACCAGCCGCTGTGTAAAATACTGATGGTACTGCAATAAGTAAGAAATTATCCTGTCCAAGAGGCTGAATCTAGTTAGTCATTTATTTTTAGGGACATAGAGATGGAGGAGGGGGTAGGTGGTACACACTTATCAGAGGACCGCATTTCTTAGTTGTTGTATGTGGTGTTTATAGTAAGACTTCATCTATTCTGTGTTATCAAGAGAGTCATGATATTTTATTGATTTTGAAATTTCAGATAATATTGAATAATGACATGGAAATTTTTGAATAAATGGGGGCATGAATTGAGAAATGAAAAACAGTTCTAATCGATGATTTCTACCTTTGCTATACTGTGTCTGTATTAGCCATCTATAAGGCTTTGCAGATTCTAAGAACAAAGAAATTAATTTTCAAAACCAATGAGATTTGTATTTAATTAGTATTTAATTAGTATTTCACAGAAATATCCTACACACATTTTGATTATGCTGAATCTTTAGATCCTTTTTAAGCTTAACTTGGATCAAGAATTAATGTTGTAAACCAGTCATTTGTTTCAAAGAAAGTAGAAATCTATCACTAATTGCCACACTTGTAATCTCATGTACTAGTTCTCCTGATGCAATCATTTGTTAAATAAAAACTCACTCTAGAAAGGAGGCACCCACAGTGAACATACTACATCAGATTTGAATACTTAGATTAGACGGAGCTTTTTTCCTCACTATTATTGAAATCATGTTTATATTTTCTAACATATATTTTCTAACAATATGTATTTTAAAAGAACATTTATTTAAAATAAATTCTCCCTGAATAAAATTTCTTTCCCTAGTACAGCATTTCAGTGGTTATAAGCATCAGTACAATGAGATGATAAGCAAATAAAGAACTCACAGCCCTAAAATTTTGAGAAACATCAAAGGTTATATCTCTTTCTTGGAGATTCACAAGCACATTAAGATGCCCAAGGTACTAAGAAGTCATATAGTAATGTTTTTCAGACTTATTTGATCGCAACCATCTTTTTCATATATCACCTTAATAGCATACTTTGGGAAATGTTTAGTGTATTCTTCATACTTGTGATATATACAAATAATTATTTCTATTTTAAAGCAGGACAAAAGGAGCAAGCTGTGGAATGGTATAAGAAAGGTATTGAAGAATTAGAAAAAGGAATAGCTGTGATAGTTACAGGACAAGGTAAGGTTATATTTACATTTGTTTAGTAGCCATTCCAAATTGTATTCACATGATTGCCCTGATTTGAGATCCATTTATCTTAATAAAGATATTTAGCAGATTTTTAAATGTTACTTTCAGTCTTTGTAGACTTATGGTTAATGCTTTATTACCTATGCTAAAAATGAAATTATAACCAGATATGCTCAAACTTGATTACCTGTGGCAGTCAAGCAGTAATCAGTATATTACTTGTGTCCTCCTTGGACCCACTGTTTGTGATGTTTTAGGTCTATTTTTAGCCCTATTGAAACCTAGTAGTCCATTCCTCATTGTTGAGGCAGGGAAAGAGTGGTTAACCCACAGACTCCCCTTTGTACTTGTGAGTACTGCTTGACTGCACGTTAAAATATGAGCTGGAAATGTCTTTGATTCACACTTGGCTTTTTAAAACCAAAGCAGTTCTTTCTTTCTTTCTTTTTTTTTTTTTTGAGTAAGATTGGCCCTGAGCTAACATCTGTTGCCAATCTGCCTTTTTTTTTTTTTTTACTTTTTACCTCCCCAAAGCCCCAGTACACAGCTGTATATCCTAGTTGTAAGTCCTTCTACCTCTTCTATTTGGGATGCCGCCACAGCATGGCCTGATTGAGCAGTATGTAGGTCTGCGCCCAGGATCCAAACCAGTGAACCCTGGGCAGCTTAAGTGGAGTGTGTCAACTCAACCACTCAGTCATGGGGCTGGCACCCCAAAGCAGTTATTTCTCATCTTTACTTTCCTATCACTTCAAATTAAAAATTAGAGTCTAATGTTATCTTTAAATATATAAATAACATTTATTGCACACTTACTATGTGCCCAAGCATCATTGTAAGTGCGTCATATATATTAGCTCTCTTAATTTTCACCACAACTCCACACTCTGAGGCTGCTGACGTTATCCTTATTTTTCAGATGAATAGCCTTAAGTACAACGAAGTAAAGTAACTTCCCCAAGGTCTTATAGCTAGCGAGTGGTAGAGTCAGGGTTTGAACCCAGGCAGTCTGACTTCAGAGTCTGAATTCTTAAATACTATGCTGTGAATAGTGTGTAGTGTGTGGGTGCCAGTATTAAATAAGTAAAGTACTTCACTTTATCATAGCTAAAATAAATTCAGAAGCAAAAATTATAATATGTAGGCTAAGAATCTTAGCCTTATGGATCACCCAATGGATGTTTGTTTTCTGTCTGGCTGACTATACTGCTACATCAACTAATCTCCAATAATTACATTGTGTCCAGTTTTTACCATCGTTTTTTTTCTGTCCTCTTTTTATTTAGACTGCTTCTCTAACTACTGGTCTCCTGCATAAAAGAGAGCAGAATAGAACAAGTAAATATGAGAGGTTGAGCCTTTGAGATTTTCATGAGTTTATGAGCGTGACTTTATGAATTATATGCAAAATATGTTTGCTGTTCGTTGTCAGTTGCATAGAAGAGTTAGAAGAGGGGCCAGCCCTGTGGCTGAGTGGTTAAGTTCACATGCTCTGCTTTGGCAGCCCGGGGTTTCACCGATTCAGATCCTGGGCACGGATCTAGCACTGCTCATCAAGCCATGCTGAGGTGGTGTCCCACATAGCAGAACTAGAAGGACCTACAACTAGAATATACAACTGTGTACTGGGGGCTTTGAGGAGAATAAGAAAAAAGAAGAAGAGTTAGAAGAAAATGAGTGGGTTATAAGAAAAACAGTATGTTATTGAATTTAATTGTACCACTGCAGGAAAAAACAATGTCAATTAAACCATGACACATTCTCTTCTCATCACTTAGAATTTGAATTTTAACCTTATCAAATATGCTGTTTTAATCTTATTAGACGTAGCTATAACAGCAATACTAATATCTATGACCAAATTTGTGCACACACAGGCAATAATAAACTATATTATAATTTCAGCTTGACTGATAGCATTAGTAAGTTGGTTCTGGTTCTAATATACATCCCAATTTCAAAGGTTTTAAAATGTAGGGAAAAACATGTCTCAGAATCCGTGAAATGCACATGAAATCCACGAAATACTCCAGTACGTCTGAAACCATCATAAGGAAGTGTAACTGATTTTTTTTTCAGATATTATTTGAAAATAATACTTTCTTAATTTCTTCAGATAGACTTTGATTGCTTATGAGATTAGTTGGGGCAATATATTTTACCTTGAAGCAATATTAGTAGGAAAATATGGATATTTTAATTCTTTGTTATCTGTTTTTTCCTTTAGGTGAACAATGTGAAAGAGCTAGACGCCTTCAAGCTAAAATGATGACTAATTTGGTTATGGCCAAGGACCGTTTACAACTTCTAGGTATCAGTTAATGAATTGCATAATTGGAATGAGATGTATTTGAAATGTGTGTTCAGTGAAGCTTTAAATATACCTGGAAATAGATCAGTGACCTTGAAAATATGACCTAGGCTTTTTTTTTTTAACTTAGAAAATTTCTAACATGTACACAATAGAAGAGTATAATGAACTCCTAACTATTCGTCACTCAGCTTTAATAATTATCAACTCATGGTCAGTCTTGATTTATCCATACCAAGGGATGGCAAACTACAGCCATTGGGCTAAACCCAGTTCACTGCCTATTTTTATAAGTAAAGTTTTACTGGCACAGATCTACTCCCATTCTTTTACATATTGTCTGGCTGCTTTCATGCTACAATGATAGTGTTGAATAGTTGATACAGAGATCATACAGCCTTCAGAGCCTTTTAATATATAGCTTTTTTAAACGGTTTTAATATTTACTATTTGGCTTTTTACAGGAAAAGTTTACCAACTCCAGTTTATCTTCCTACCCACTTTCCCCAATTCATACTTTTTTTTTTTTTTTGAGGAAGATTAGCCCTGAGCTAACTTCTGCTACCAGTCCTCCTCTTTTTGCTGAGGAAGACTGGTCCTGAGCTAACATCCATGCCCATCTTCCTCTACTTTATATGTGGGATGCATGCCACAGCATGGTTTGACAAGCAGTGTGTAGGTCCTCATCCAGGATCCGAACCAGCGAACCCCGGGCCACCAAAGTGGAACATGCAAACTTAACCACTCTGCCACCAGGCTGGCCCCCCACTTCGTACTATTTTGAAACAAATTCTTGATGTTTTTAAATGTCATTCATAAGAATTTCATACTGTGTCCCTAAAAGATAAAGACGCTTTAAAAATAAAATGGCCAAAATACCATTATCATACCTAAAAAATAACCAATAGTTTCTTTTAATATTAACAAAAAAATAATGGCCAAAAGAAGGTCAGTGTTCATAATATAATTTATATATAATATAAAATATGTAATTTAAATAATATCCAGTTAGTGTTTCATAATTTAGTAACTCTTACTATTTTTTTTAATAATTTAGTTGTTTGAATCAGGATCTCAAGAAGATCCATACAGTATGTCTCTTTTAATATACAGGTACATCTGTTTTTCTTTTTCTTGCAATTTATTTGTTAATGAACCAGATCTTTGCCATATATTGTTTCCTACAGTCTGACTTTTGCTGCATGCATCTCCATGGTGTCTTTAAATGTGTTCTTCTGCCCTTCCTATACATTGATAGTTGGATATAGAGCCTCGATTGGATTGAAAGTTGATTTTTATTTTTTAATAATAGACTACTTGATGGGTGGTTGTGTGTTCACCCATCAGTAGTTCTGACATCTTGTGATATTAGCAGCAGTTGATACTGATGTATAGTGACAAAATTCTGTCATTCTTTCTGCATTCATTAGCTGGAATAGGTCTATATAGGTCTCATCTTCTATTTGATGTATAGTTTTTAAAAAGGTATTCTTAAGGTAAACTATCCCTAAAACAAAGTGGAACTAAAACACGCCTTTCTTGGGTGGTTTTAACATAGCTTAATATGATAGAAATAGTATATATTTGGTAAACAGGCAGAGCTCATTTATTCATTGCTCTGTGATTTGTGGTAGGTTATTCAGCATACGTGAAGCTTCTTTACCTCATTTGTAATATGAGGCTAATAGATAATATACCTCACCATATTTGTGACCATTGAATTATTGAACAAACCTCACCCATAGTAAGTACACAAAAATGCTGATTTTTGTTCATCTCCTTACTTGTCTGTAATCACCACCCCTGCTTTTGTGGAAATACGTATATCCACACATGTCTATATATATTTCATTCATTCATTCATTCTTGTATGGTCCATTGTGTTTGTAAGTTTTTTGCCCCACATCGTTGAAAAAGAGACCCATACTGTTTTCAGGTCGCTAACAAGGCAATGTTCCCCTGGCTCCTGTGGCTGACAGAGTTTGTCTTCTTACTTCCTAAGTGAAGATTATTACTGTATCAAATATAATTAAATATTATATCAAAGGTTATTGTAATAAAATAATCATCTAATTGTTCTAATTGGTACTTTCAGTGTTTTAACTATAATGCCTTTTAGTATATGTACAAAGTAGCATATGATGCAGATTGTTTGATGATGGAACATTTTGTAACATGTTTCGAATTAAATCATTATTTTTTATCTTTTATATGAAGTTGTGATATGATAAAACATTGGAATCATCTCATCAATTATAGACTTGTCTTTAAATGTGACTTTGTAATTTCCTGTGTTATTAGAAGAGAGGACAAAAAGAGGATATATAGAACATGAAGCTAGCTATTAAAAGAGTTAATATTTTGGATGTTGTTGTCTATTGTCATCCTCAAAAGTGCTGTGTGCCACTCATGAAAGATGTTACTTTGAAACGGAGTGGGTGGGATAGGAGACATCAACATACTCCTGTTTTCTAGGAACTCAGAAAATCTGGGAGTATATATTACCAAAGACAGTAAAAAAGAGCTGTGCACAAATGCATAGTAGAGCATATTTGTGTCTTATGTGTTGGTTAAGAAATGGAGGTTTTCAAAGGTGGGATGCCTGATAGGTATCTAATTAAGATGGAGAGGTCTCCATTCAGACTGGTTTGAGAGGATGCAGCCTCTCTCATAAAGATGGGAAGAGTTCATTTATATTATATATTTTCAGTTTAGTGAAAATGAACCTTAGAGCAAAGCTTAACTGTAAGACCTGCTATAGATGGATGATTTTGGCATTGGCATCTTAGTATACCTGGAGGTTACATTTTTTTAAAAAAATCCAGCTTCATTCAACATCCTTTTATTAAGTCCTTACTCTGTACTAGGTACAGTGCCAAGGAATAGAAACAGTGTATTTATTAACTCAGCAAATATTTATTGGTAATTACCATGTGCTAGGTACTGTTCTAGGCGCTTTAGGATACAGACAAGAATCCCTCCTTCGATAGAATTTATAGTCTATCAGGGAGTAAGCAGTAAACATAAAAAAAATAAATTGTACGACTTGTTAGGTGATAAATATATGGAAAAAAGAAAAATGAGAACACAGTAAAGGGAGATTAGGGGTGGACAGGAGGTGGTTTGGGTTTTTAGCTTTAAATAGGATGGTCAGGGTATGCCTTTTTGAGAAGTTGACATGAGTTAGCCATGCAGGTATCTGGGAGAAGAATGGTCCAGAGAGAAGTAAGAGCTGATAAAAGGCCGTAAGAGGCCTTAAAAAAGATAAGTAGAAGTTGTTAGAGACTGTTTGGGCGAAAAGACATTTTGGGAAGGTGTAACAGCGTGAACAAAGATTCAAGGGCAAGAAACAGCATGGTGAGAAGGAAGGGTGATAGTAGAGACGTAAAGTTGGGATTGCTGAGGCATGAGAAATGTAGGCACATTATGGAAAGCCTTGTTTGTCATAGAAAGGAGCTTGAGTGGTAATCTCTGGGCAATGGGAAGCTGCTAAAGGGTTTTAAGCAAGGGAGTTATATGGTAAGATTTTCCTTTTTAGTAGATCACTCAGATGATTGTGTGGGGATTGCATGTGAGGGGATCAAGAAGCAAGGTGACTGTTTTGTTTTGAATCATTGATTAATCTATGCAACCTTTAGTCATTATAAAAGGAAGCAGTAAGTTAAGTTTACTTTCTTTTACAAAACTGAATTGGAGGGGCCAGCCTGGTGGCACAGCAGTTAAGTTTGCACGTTCTGCTTTGGTGGCCCAGGGTTTGCTGGTTCAGATCCCAGGTGTGGACCTACGCACTGCTTCTCAAGCCATGCTGTGGCAGGTGTCCGACATATAAAGTAGAGGAAGATGGGCACAAATGTTAGCTCAGGACCAGTCTTCCTCACTAGAAAAGAGGAGGATTGGCAGCGCTTGTTAGCTCAGGGCTAATCTTCCTCAAAAAGAAAAAAGAAAATGAATTGGAGCAGGTTCACATTAACAGTGTACTGCAATTGTGTATATGTGTGTTTCTATGCATATAGATCTAAAACCTACACAGCTAAAAATGAGTTCTTGGCTTTCTTTTTTTCTGCTTTTTCTCCCCAGTCCCCCCGGTACGTAGTTGTATATTTTAGTTGTGGGTTCTTCTAGTTGTGGTATTTGGGACGCTGCGTCAACATGGCCTGATGAGTGATGCCATGTCGGCGCTCAGGATCCAAACTGGCAAAACCCTGGGCTGCTAAACCAGAGCATGCGAACTTAACCACTTGGCCACGGAGCCGGCCCAGCAGTTCTTGGCTTTTTATTCCTAGTTATTGGTTATCGAAACTAAGGATTTAATTTCTGTTTATTTTTACTATATAATGAAGGTTTCATTGAACTTTTTGTTGCATTTCATTGAAGAAAGTGTTAATTGATAAAGAAGACATTTACAAATCAGTGTTTTTTCTAATTTATGTCTTTTACGAACACAAATGGTTTCTTTCTCAGTATGGTGATTTGAGGAGTATTATCACTGAGAAAAATCAGATGACCTACCTGTTAACTAACAAAAAAAAGCTCCTAGGTATATTGTATCAGCCAGTTCTAGGATACAAAAGCTGTGCAGTACTTTGTGCTTTCTGTAGAAAGGGTAGCTGCTATTTAACCTGTCCCAAAGGCATGTGTGGTTGTACCGTAAACCAAGCATGGTGCCTGCTTGTCTGACCTTAGAAATGAAAGTTTAGGAGAGTTAGTATACATGTGCTGCGTTTTTGCATATATTCATTGACTTCGTAGTACACAAGAAAAGACTCAGCCGTGGCAACTTGGAGTATTTTGACAAAATAAATATGGTAAAAATTGACCCCCTATTACAAATGAAGCACAGGGTAGGTGCTTTATGTTTATTATTTTATTTAATCCTTGATACCCTCAGAAAACTGAGGCTAAAGCAAGTTCATACTAGTGAGTAAGTGGTGGAGCAGGGTGTTTGTCAGCTAGCAGTGTGTATTTGACTTGAGAAAGTGCAGCAGTGACATAGGGTGGCAAGGAAGCTCACACTGCTACCCTCTTGGGTTTCAGGTACTAGACATAGAGACTCAGATCTGGGAAGGATTTGTTGTTGTTATTTGAAGTGGAGATAGGTTAAAATAATCCTTTTAGGGGCTCGCCTGATGGCGTAGTGGTTAAGTTCATGTGCTCCACTTCAGTGGCCCAGGGTTCGCTGATTCGGATCCCAGGCACAGACCTACACACTGCTCGTCAAGCCATGTTGTGGTGGTGTCCCACATACAGAATAGAGGAAGACTGGCACAGATGTCAGCTCAGGGACAATCTTCCTCAAGCAAAAAGAGGAGATTGGCAACAGGTGTTAGCTCAGGGACAATCTTCCTCACCAAAAAAATAATAATAATAATCCTTTTAGATCTTTAATTGGTTAATTTTTAAAGTAGGTAATATAGGCACATGCTACAAAATTTTTAAAGTATGAAAAACATCCATCCCATGCTATGCCCCAGTCACTCATTTCCCCTCCCCAGAGGCAGCTGCTATTACCAGTTTCTCTGGGTCCTTTTTAGGGGTAATCTTCGTGTATACAAATGTGCACATGTGTGTTTAAATAAATGGTGGAGTACTATATGCACAATTCTGCAGCATGCTTATTCCATTCTGCTTTGTTACCTTTATTTTTTGCCCTACACATGTAGCTGAATATGGCATTTCCTAGACACTCCTTATAGTTTCCTTCTGTGTCATTTTAAGTGCTGTTCTCTTTTCCTGAAATGTCCTTTCTTTTTATCTTTTCAAATTCTAGCCAACTCACAGTCCACTTCCTCTGTAAAGCCTTTTTAATGTTCTCTTTCTTTTGTGCTATATCATCTTTTTAAAATAAATATATATATTTGTGTTGTAAGTTGCCAACTATATTTAATAAGTGTCTGGGTGGTAGAGACCGTATTCATCTTTTTATCTCGATACTGCTCTCCCTTCACAATGATTTGCACATACTAAATATTTAGTAAATATTTGCCGGTGATAGTAGTGAGATGAAACTGCGTCAGGTAACCAAATCTGAATCAGGCATATTTTGAACATGGCCATTCACTTATTAATTTCTATTGCTATTTTAATGTCTGAGTTTTTACTAATTATACTTTTAAGATACTTTTATATAAATGCAAAAACCCTTCACTATATAACAAGCTTGTAACACCTTGAGTCATTTTTCATTTTCACATGCACATTTTATTTGGTCATTATGTATTTTTTTCTTTTTGTTTATTTTGTTCTTTTTGCCCCCCTCTGTTGCATAGAGAAGCTGCAACCAGTTTTGCAATTTTCCAAGTCACAAACGGATGTCTATAATGACAGTACTAACTTGACGTGCCGCAATGGACATCTCCAGTCAGGTGGGTTTAGGTTAACTAACATATAAAATAATAAAGCTTGCATGCAAAGTAGAGTCCTACTTAACTCATAATGTTGATTTGATTTTATAATGCTAGATTTAATTGGTTTTTGTTTCCGCAGGGCTGTGTTGAAAATACAGTGTCCCTGTCATCATTCATGGTGTATAAAAATCTAACGAATAAGATATAACCATTCTCAACATGCTTTATTTGCATATTTTGCAGCCTCCAGTTTTGAGATTTTATAATATGAAGGTTCATTTTCGTAAAGTATTAAAATATCCTTTTGTTTCTTTTGTATTTTCAGTGTTTGTGATTTTCTTATGGATAGCTGTACCAAATCTTTATGAAGGAGTGTTTTTTAGGACAAATTTTAATTTTTCTTCATTATGTATCAATTTTCATGGCATGTCAGTTTTCATATATATTTTACATGAATGTTTTGTCATAGTACCTGTTAGAGAAAATTCGAAGCTGAGTTCACATAGTGAGGAGAAACATTAGAATACTATGATTTACTATGGGTTAAATGTATTTTCCATGAACTTTTGGTTATCAACTCCTACAGAACATTAAATGTGTTTTGATTTGGTTTGGTTTGCTTGGGAGGAATCTTCATTTCCTAGGTTCTCTGACGTCTTGGCTGGTTTTATTGGTGGCTTTTTCAGCATTAGTTTCATGTCCAGAGCTTAAATTTTATTAAAGCAAATATTACTTCATTCACACTGTAGCAGAAAAACCTTAGTTTAGACTATAAAACGACTGCCTTCTTTAATTGTATTTAATACAAAACGTTTAAGATTTTAATAGAGAAGAGAAAGTGGATTTCTGTGGCTGGAAGAGACAATTGGTCGTCAGCTCTTTCCCTTGTGGCTTCTCCTCTCCATTAAGGAGTTCTCACTTTGGTTTGGTCTTTCACTAGAGAGACCCGGGTCAGTGGCTATATTCCTTTCCCTGTTCCTTCTTTGTCTGATTTAAAATACCATTTCAAGTATAGAGATAAGTATTTTGCCTATTTCTCTTAGCATGGCTATGAAGGGCTGACATTTTCATAAGGAAGTTTTTGAAAAAACAAAGACGTAAGACTGTACCACATGTAAATAGTTAAATTCCAAAATACAAGTTTGAGATCTTAATAATCCTACCAGGGTAAACAGCAAAAAATTATTAGCCCTGAAAAACTGGTGTGCCTTTCCCTTGTTATCTTGATTCTCTTCTGCTTCATTCCACATGTAAGATCCCATTGTATTTTTCTGTTATGCAAAAAAAAAAAAAAAGGCAAACTTCTCTTCCTGGGACCCATTGGAAAAAAAATCAAACTATTTCAGATTCCTAGTAATCTTCTATTAATTCTGTTTTCTACTTTGGGGAACAAAATGACTTCACACCTAATTTATGCAGCACTGGTGTTTAATAACCATTCAGTCCTAATGAATGAGCTGGCTCACTCAGGCCCAGTTATTAGTGTCACTCACTTCTGGAACATTCTGTGATGTTTCACTTGGATGAGTTACTTGCTCTCTCTCAGAAATAGTTATGCCAGAGTCTACTTATTACTACAATGTATTACCTACAATGTCCAATTTTCAGCTCAAAATTACTAGACATGCAAAGAAATAGGAAAGTGTGATGCTTACTCAAGAAAAACAAATCAGAAACTGACTCTTGAGTGGGTCCAAATGTTGAATTTAGCAAAGACTTTAAAGCAGCTATTATAAATATGTTCAAAGAATTAAAAGAAAATATGGCATCAGTTAACAAACCTGCAATCTTAACAAATAATATAAACTACACAATAAAAATAATGAAAATTCTAACGTTGAAAAGTACAGTTGCTGAAATAAAAAATTTATGGGGCCAGCCTGGTAGTGTAGTGGTTGGGTTTGTGTGCTCACTTCGGTGGCCTGAGGTTTGTGGGTTTGGATCTTGGGCGCAGATCTATGAACCACTCATTAAGCCATGCTGTGGTGACGTCCCACATCCAGAATGAAGGAAGATTGTCACAGTTGTTAGCTCAGGGCCAATCTTCCTCACCAAAAAAATTAATTAATTACTTAAAAATTTACTAGATAGCCTCTACAGCAGATGTGAGATGTTAAATGAAAAATTCAGTGACCTTGAACTTAGATCAATAGAAATTACTAAGTCAGATGACTCCTATATTGTCAGAAAGCAGTTAGTGATTGCCTAGGGCCAGGGGCAGTAAGAGGGATGGAGTGCAAATAGATACAAGGAAACTTTAGGCTATGATGGAAATATTTTGTATCTTGATTTTGGTGGGTATTTCACAGTTATATTTATCTTTAATATAAACTCGTCTAATTGTACATTTTAAATGGATGCAATTTATTATTTGTAGGTTATACCTCAAGAAGGTTGATTAAAAGCAAATACTGAAAAATTTATAAAGAAAAATACTACTCCCCTTTCCACCTCTTCCTTCTCTCTTCCTTACCTTCACCCCTAGTTTGCCTCTCATACAGTGTTCAGCTCTTTTTGCTATTTTTTCTTGTGCTTCCTACTATATTTTCAAATATTGTGCTTATATTAAGATTTCTGATTTATCAATTTTTGATATATATTGACTTCTTCTTTGGGTGGAAGAAGGTTTAATTCTCTTATGCCACCATCACCCTTCATCTCCATATATGTGTGTATGTATATATATCTCTCACTATTTTTAGTTATATTGAAGTCATGTTATTATGACTTAGTAAATATTGTTGACCCAAAGCCAAATAGTATGTTCCAATTATATTTCCTTTTTTGAGTTTTTCCTTTGCACAGATTATCAGATTTTTCTTGTTCTCTAACTTTGTATTGGAGTTTTTTTACTCCTTTCTATTTAATTTGCTTTTTAACTAAAAGACCTCCTTTCATAGTTCTTTTTTTTTTTTTTTTTTTTTTTAAGATTTTGTTTTTTCCTTTTTCTTCCCAAAGCCCCCTGGTACATAGTTGTATATTCTTAGTTGTGGGTCCTTCTAGTTGTGGCATATGGGATGCCGCCTCAGCATGGCCTGATGAGCGGTGCCATGTCTGTGCCCAGGATTCGAACTGGCAAAACCCTGGGCTGCCGCAATGGAGCACTCGAAGTTAACCACCTGGCCACGGGGCCGGCCCCTGTAGTTCTTTTAATGAGAGTTTGTAGATAGTAAACTCTCTTTAATCTCTCTAATGTCTGAAAATATCCTCATTCTTATGTGACAGGTCATCTGGGTAAAGAATTGATATAGGCTAACACTTTTTTCCCTTCAGCATTTTGAACATAAGCCATTACCTGCTGAGCTTTGTTATTTTTTATGAAAACTCTGCTGTCATTCTCATAGTTTCTTGTGGAAATTTCTTTCCATTTATAGGCTCAATACTATATATTTTCTGTCTGAAGGAATTCTTTTCCAGTCTCCTTTTTTTCCTCTGAAATTATTATTTATCATTACCCCAGTCAGATCTTGCTTATCTTCACATCTTTGCTTTTGCTTATTGTCATATTGGAATCCTTTCCTGGTCCTTCCTTTAGGGTCACTATCCATTAGTTCCTTGAACACATGATTCAGAACTTTACATTTATCTACTGGAAAAAACCCTTGATCATCTTACTCTATCTGAAGTTCCCTTCTTTTGAGTTTTCTTATCATTTGGGTATGCCTTTACTAATTATCATATATTGTATTTGTTCTCTATTTGTCTTCTGTACATTGAATCTCTTCTTGAGGAAAAGGATCATATTTCATTTCTTATTACTATTTGTCATCACCTAGTACACTGTACGTATTGGAAGTTTGATATACTTGTTTAATTAAGTGAATCTTCAATCCTAAGACCCTTGGGGAGGTAGGGATAGTTTCAGCTTCTAAACGTGACTGAAATAATTCTGGGAGACCTATTCATTTATGTCCTAGAACAACAATCCAAGATAGTCCAGAGGGAGTCTATAATAATCTTCATGATTATCATAAATTTGATTATTGTAATCTAAGTGAATGATTCAAAGTTGATCAAGTATTTGGGTGAATGGTTAAAACTGTCTTTCTCAATGCTATATATTCTTCCACTTGTCTTAGAGGTCCTGATTTTTGTCCCACACTGCCACTTAAAAATTCAATCTCAATATTCAGAATCTTATTTTAAGGTATCCTGAATGTTGGTTTTTTCTTTGACTTGAATTTTATTTACTCTTTCTGATTTTGTAACAATTTGCCTGAGATAAACTGTTTGGTTCTCTAAATAAGCTAATTTCTTACACCAATTGACAGTCCTTTGTTTCCTTAAACCATATTAAGGAATTTGATGACAAAAGCAAAAATAATGCTATTGTCTTTTCTCTTGGCTACTCTAATTTGCTGACTGATTTTTAACATTTGTCTTCACAGTAAACATTGATATTGATAAACTCTGATGTTTGTTAGATGGTATATAAAAATATTATTTAGAAGCAGTGGGATTTGAACATTTGAAAGTGTGTAGTTTATCTAGAAGAGCACTGTAGGGAGGTAGGTAGGTCAAATAAACTTTTAGACTTAATTGAAGGTGTTCTCTACATGTTTATTGACATATATACAGCACATCTTTATACTCTTTAAATTAAAATTGATTAACTTAAGAAGCTTTTGGTGGGTGCAGACTGTAGACTTTCATATTTTATAGTCCTTTTTTTTTTTTTAGGAAGATTAGCCCTGAGCTAACTACTGCCAATCTTCCTTTTTGCTGAGGAAGACTGGCCCTGAGCTAACATCCATGCCCATCTTCCTCTATTTTATATGTGGGACGCCTACCACAGCATGGCTTTTTGCCAAGTGGTGCTGTGTCCACACCGGGATCTGAACCGGTGAACCTGGGCCACCGAGAAGCGCAACGTGCACACTTAACCACTGCGCCACCAGGCCAGAACTCTTTTTTTTTTTTTTTTTGAAGATTTTTATTTTTCCTTTTTCTCCCCAAAGTCCCCTGGTACATAGTTGCATATTGTTTTTAGTTGTGGGTCCTTCTAGTTGTGGCATGTGGGACGCCCCCTCAGCATGGCCTGATGAGCAATGCCAGGTCCACGCCCAGGTTTTGAACTGGCGAAACCCTGGGCTGCTGAAGTGGAGCACGTGAACTTAACCACTCGGCCATGGGGCCTGCCCCTTTTATAGTCTTAAAAGTTTAGGAGGGGGCTCACCTGGTGGCATAGTGGTTAAGTTCTCGTGCTCCACTTTGGTGGCCCAGGGTTCGCTGGTTCGGATCCTGGGTACGGACCTACACACCACTCATCAAGCCATGCAATGGTGGCATCCCAAATACAAAATAGAGGAAGATTGGCACAGATGTTAGCTCAGGGCCAGTCTTCCCCACACACACACAAAAAAAGTTTGAGACCAAGATAATGCTGTGCCTTTTTTCTTCTGTACAAGGTATCCCTAATGACTTTACTGCATTTTGTTTCTTCAGTGTTTGGCAGCTTTATTTGCTTGGTATCCTTCCTATGTCCTCCTCCTGTCCCCACAAATAAAATTGTTTCTTTTTATTATGAATACATATTCTTTATAAGAAAATTAGAATATACATCAGGAAAAGGAAAAACCTAAATAACCATAATCTTGTCTGCCCAGTGACACCACCTGTGGACACCCTAATATATATTCTGATTGAAATCTTATTTTAAAATATTGGTGAAGTAAAAAAAATTATTAGCTTGGGTTTGCACATTTGTACTGGTCTTTATCATTACTTTTTATAATGTTTAGCCACAGTTTTCTAACCATGATGGTTTTACTTTTTCCTTGATAGAAAGTGGAGCTGTTCCGAAGAGAAAAGATCCCTTAACACACACTAGTAATTCACTGCCTCGTTCAAAAACAGTTATGAAAACTGGATCCACAGGTCTTTCGGGCCACCACAGAGCACCTAGTTGCAGTGGTTTATCCATGGTGTCTGGAGTGAGACAGGGACCTGGTCCTGCAACTGCCACTCATAAGGTATTTGAAGGCAATAACTTTAACTGCTATGCCTTTGCAAATAGAAAATTTTGAACATGTTATGCTTGCTTAAGTTTATTACAAGTACTTTATAATACCTTAGGGAATTGATAGGTTTCCACAAAGTTGCATATAATTTTTCCTTTTTTAAATCTACAGGAGCAACTTGCTATTAAAAAGCAAATCTTATTTTAACTCCTTTTGGACCTATTTAGGTTCTTTATAGCAAGTGTGCTTATTCAGTCTGTTTCATATAATGCTATATATAGTTCATTTTAAATTTGATCTTTTAATTGTTTAAATCTATGTAAATATTTTATAACATTAAACATACCTAGAGTCTTCTTATAATTCTAACAAGGATCAAGATTATATTACTGTGTTGTTACAGAGCCTTTTTATTTTGTAGTAACTAAATCTCTTTAGATAAAATCCTCTACAAACCCACTTTATACCAAATGTAGTTCTGTAATGAATGCCATGTTACCTTGAAGTAAATATATAATTTTTGGATTTTTATATTCTTTTCCCTATTTTTAAAGCTTTAATTCTGTGAACCTTAAGATTAATTCACTTGTGAAAAGTGTAAATGTTAGATTGTGTTTTCACGTTAAAACTTTGTGTCCTTTCAGAGTACTCCAAAAACAAATAGAACAAATAAACCTTCTACCCCTACAACTGCTGCTCGAAAAAAGAAAGACTTGAAGAATTTTAGGAATGTGGACAGCAGCCTTGCTAACCTTATAATGAACGAAATTGTGGACAAGTAAGTTTTGCCATCTGAAGTGTTTTATTTTACAGTTTTAATTTTTGAATTTAATTTGTAAAATGTATCATGAGTGAAATAGATAAATACCTTGTCTGATTTACATATTTAATTTTTATGATGGTTTTAAATTACTGTAAATGTAGAAAACCCTTGCTTTACTTGATTTAACAATAGTTTCACAGTTAACACAAAAATGACTGTTTCATGGAGCTTAAACTTCATATTATAACATCTGAAGCATATTTCTATTGTAGAGCTAACTGAAATTCTCTCTCTTAGTGGAACAGCTGTTAAATTTGATGATATTGCTGGCCAAGAGTTGGCAAAACAAGCATTGCAAGAAATTGTTATTCTTCCTTCTTTGAGGCCTGAGGTAAGGACTTATGTTATCATTTTCCTGTAACATCATCCATTACTGAATCCATAGTAGCAGTAAAGAAATGTTTCTGCTTTGCTAGAATGATTAATTCATATAATCATGTAACAGTAGATTTAATGTTTTTAAAAAGAAAAAACATTAGCAATTCATGTTGACTAGTTATTATAGGAGAGGAGAATGACTATAAGGGTTCCTAATTCCCAGTCCAGTAACATTTATAGGAAAAGCAGGTAATAGGAAATAATCTGTATATCAAATATTTAAAATTAAGAGACAGAAATCATACTGAAGAAAAGGGAAATTAAGATAAAATTATTCATTGAGTCTAAGTTTGAAGAACAATTTCTAAAAGAATTATTTTCAAGGCTATTAAGTCATCAAAGTAAGTATAGAGCCAGTGAATGATGGGTAGGGACCTAACCTTCCATCCCATAGTTTTAGATTCACTAAAGAAGTTAGGTAGTCTTGTAATTGATAATAAATACTGAATTTTCCATACTTAGCACTGTTTTGGATTTTCACAATTCACAGTTTATATATTTGATGCTGTTCTGATAATGTTGCAAAAAATAAATCTGAGAATCCACTTCTGGATCACTTATTTCTCTTCTCCCTGAACCTTCAAGGCTTATCAACCCATTTACAAAATCTAGTGGAAATAGATGTTTTATGGCAACTGTACTGGAACTTACTGAATATTTTTTGTTTGCTTGCTTTATATTACTTCTTATTCTAAGTAGCTATGTACATGAAATCACTGGTTTGTTATACTGATTGAACTTTTACTAGTACACAATAAAATAATTAGAGAATTATTAACATAGAAAGCATTTGTCCTTACATGAACCAGATTTATCTGTTGTACCACTTCAGGCCACACTTGGGTAAACATATTGTAGCTTTTATAGTGGGCTAAGTTTTTGCTGGAGTTATAGAAGAGTAGTAAATGCAGTAGACTGAGTATTGACAAAAAATGCTTACTGAAAGGATTCACACAATTGTAGACCTGAAAAAGATCTTAACAGTCATTTAGTCCATTGATAAAGAAAGTCCTGGGACTGGCCTTGTGGCCTACTGGTGGTGAAGTTCAGTGCTCTCCACTTTGGTGGCCCGGGTTCGCAGGTTCGAATCCTAGGCATGGGACTCCACCACTTGTCAGCCATGCTGTGGTGGTGACCCACATGTAAAATAGAGGAAGATTGGCACAGATGTTAGCTCAGGGCTAATCTTCCTCAGGAAAAGAGAAGAAACTAGTCCCAAGAGCTAAAATTACCTGCTCAAGGTTATAGTTAAGTAATAGAACTAGGAAATGAAATAAAAAATAAGATTCCTAAGAATAGAACTGCCTCCTCAATGCTATAGCTGCCACCTAATAATTAAGTGTAGGTTTTAGTATTTATTAAGTCCCATTCTTTTTAGGGTAGAGAAACATACCTAAAATTGTGAAGGCAGGGTAGCGGTTAAGTTCACATGTTCCCCTTTGGCAGCCCGGGGTTCACCAGTTCAGATCCTGGATTCGGACCTATGCATCGCTCATCAAGCCATGCTGTGGCAGGTGTCCCACATATAAAATAGTGGAAGATGGGCACGGACGTTAGCTCAGGGCCAATCTTCCTCAGGAAAAAGAGGAGGATTGGTGGTGGATATTAGCTCAGGGCTAATCTTCCTCAAAAAAAAAAAAAAGAAAATTGTGAAGGTAGTTACTAAGGAAATATTTGGACCGTGCTAGAAGTCAGCTTCTGCTTTACCCCATACCTTTAGAGAACGCATTTTTCCACTTTTCACTTTAGAACTTTATTATTTTTGAGTAATAATCCTATAAAACTAATTCTTTATTTTTTTAATTTATTATCTATTAACTTTATGAACCCTTAGCTCCATTATACCACACATTCCCTACCCCATCCTCCCAGTATAGTTATATCACAGCTGTAAGTTAAATCAATATTCAGTGCTTATCAATATTATTCACTACCAAGTCAAGTAGAGTACTATGTTATTTTTTTCTTGTATAGCTTCCCCGCCCCCCCCCCCCGCAGAGTAGATAATTGTGTGTGTGTTGGGGGGGGGGTTTATTTGCTTAGTTTTCAACTTAGCAAATGATAATTTTTCCTCCACCATTTCAGTCCAATTTTCCACATGGTCAAACCAATCCAAAAATCTGTTTAGCTCATTTCTTTTTTCTTAGAACCCCTTTTCTAGAATTGCCTTCTTCTATTCCATTCAAGACCAGTTGCTCTCTATGCCAGTTTTAAAGCCATTTTGTAATCTCTCTTCACCATCATCATGGGACTTTCCTTTGTCTTTCTACTATGTTGGATCTCTTGGGTGTTTTTGGATTCTGTATTTTCTACTTTCACAGTTTATTTTCTCATTTTGATATCATCCATCCTCCAGTAAGTTCCTGAAAAAGGGTCATGTGAGGCAATTTTTTGAGATTTCACATATCTCAAAATATATATATTTTACCATCTTCCCTTGTTGATAATTTGATTGGATGTCAACATTTAGGTTGGAAATTATTTTCCCTTAGCATTTTAAAATCATCATCTGTTGTATTCTAGCTTCCAGTGTTGCTTTGTATTAGTTACAAAGGATCAAGAATCAGAAAAGCAATGGACTTATTTTTATTTCTCAAAGATTTGGGGATCTTCTCTTTATCCTTGCTGTTCTGATATTTTATGATTTACTTGATGCATTTTCTTTTTCTCATTTTTTTTCTTAGTGGGTGCCTTTCTGAATATCCTCCAGTTCTGAAAAAGGTTCTAGAATTCTTTGTTTCCCATTACTATCTTTGTTTCATGTTTCTAAAAAAATTTTAAGATAGTTCTTAAACCCTACTGAATTGGTCTTCTAATTTTTTTCTTTCCTCTTTGGTCTTCGTTTCTTTGTCCTTTGTTGTGCTTGCTGGGAGATTTCATCAAATTTATTTTCCAACTATTTCCCTGAAATTTCGGATAGTATATCTTAGCTTCTGAGAACTCTTCCTAGTCCTTTGATCCTTTTCTTTGCTTCCTATTCTTGTTTCATAGATGCAGTCTCTTCCTTTATGTTTCTAAGAGTATTAATTATAGCTTTCGTGAAGTCTTTTTTACTACATTCTTTGTTTCTTCTTTTTTTTCTTTTAACTCTTTTTTTTTTTTTTTAAAGATTGGCACCTGAGCTAACTAACAACTGTTGCCAATCTTCTTTTTTGTTTTCTTTCTGCTTTTTCTCCCCAAATCACCCCAATATATAGTTGTGTATTTTAGTTGTGGATCCTTCTATTTGTAGTACATGGGACGCCACCTCAACGTGGCCTGATAAGTGGTGCCATGTCCTTGTCCAGGATCCGAACTAGAGAAACCCTGGGCTGCCATAGCAGAGTGCGTGAACTAAACCACTCGGCCACGGAGCCAGCCCCACTTTTAACTCTTTTATATTGGTAGCTTCTCTCAAATATCTGATTATCATGGTTTTCCATTCATGCTAGAGATAAACAATAAAAATTTTGATTAGCAACTCTATACAGATATGTAGAGCTTGTTGACTAGTAGGAACTTGATGATCATGGAATGATCAAGCAGTAAGTCTGCTGTTTATTTGGTTTCTCCAAATGACTGTAGCTGTAGCTCTTTGTTTTAGAGGTTATTCAGATTCTTTAGAAAAGAATTTTCTGGTCACTGTTTTAGAGAATATAATCTTGACTATTGGTGTTCTAGAAGAGGGGTGGGAGAAATGACCTAGTTTTCTGTCAGATCAAACCAATGACGTTACTGTTTTGATAGGTCAAAAATAGTTGAATACCTTTGTTTACAGATGATGTGATTGTCAGTGTAAAAAAAAAAGCCCAAAAATTAAAAATAAAATCCCCCAGAACTAATAAGTGATTGTAGCAGAGTTGTAGGATACAAAGTTAATATACAAAAGTTACTTGCTTCCTTAAATACCAGCAATGAACAATTGGAATTTTTTTTCTTCTCCCCAAAGCCCCCCAGTACATAGTTGTATATTCTAGTTGTATATCCTTGTTGTTCTGCTGTGTAGGACGCTGCCTTAGCATGGCTTGATGAGTGGTCCTCGGTCCATGCCCAGGATCTGAACCAGTGAAACCCTGGGTCACTGAAGCGGAGCACACAAACTTAACCACTTAGCCACAGAGCCAGCCCCAACAATTGGAATTTGAAATTAAAAACACAATACCATTTACATTAACACCAAAAAATACTTAGGTATAAATCTAACAAAATATATCATACAACATCTACATAAGGAAAACTATAAAACTGATGAAAGAAATCCAAGATCTAGGTAAATGGAGAGACACTCCACATAAATGGGTAGGAAGACTCAATATTATCAAAGTATAGAGATTTAACACAATCTCAGTCAAGACTCCACTCAGTTATCTTGTGGATATTGACAGATTGATTCTGAAGTTTATATGGAGAGACAAAAGACTCAGATGAGCCAAGGAAGGAGAAGAACAAAGTAGGAGAGCTGACACTACCTTCATTCAAGGCCTACTATAAAGCTACAGTAATCCTGCAGCATTATTCACAATAGGCCAGACATGCAGACATCTTAAGTGTTCGTTGATAGATGAATAGATAAATATAATGGAAGATTATTTAGTCATGAAAAGGAAGGAAATCCTTCCATTTGCAACAATATGGGTGGACCTTGAGAGCATTATGCTAAGTGAAATAAGTCAGAGAAACAAATACTGTATGATCTCACTTATATGTGGAATCTAAAAGCATGGAACTTATAGAAACAGAATAGAATGATGATTGCCAAGGGCTGAGGGGTGGGGGAAATGAGATGTTGGTCAAAGGGTACAAACTTTCAGTTTTAAGTTGAGTAAGGTCTGGGGATCTAATGTATAGAATGGTGACTATAGTTAACAATACTGTGTTGTAACATACTGTATTGTATATTGCTATGAGAGTAGAGCTTTAATGTTCTCACCATAACAACAACAAAATGGTGATTGTGTGAGGTGAAGCATGTGTTAACTAACCTTATTGTGGTAGACATTTTGTAATATACGTGTGTGTCAGTCATCACACCTTCAACTTACATAATGTCAATTATATCTCTCAATAAAGCTAGAAAAATATTTAAAAATGAAGAAGTGCTACAATAATCAAGACAGTATGTCATTGGCGACAGCATCATAATAGACAAATAGATCAATAGAACAGAATAGAGAGCCCAGTAACAGACCCATGCAAATGTAGTCAACTGATCGTTGACAAAGGAGCAAAGGCAATTTGATGGAGAAAGGATAGCCTTTTCCACAAATGGTGCTGGAACAACTGGATATCCACATGCAAAAAACTGTAACTAGGGCCAGCCCTGGTGCTTTGTGGTTAAGTTCAGTGTGCTCTGCTTCAGCAGCCTGGGTTGGGTTTCTGGGTGTGGACCTACACCACTCATCAGTGTGGCAGTGGCTCACATACAAAATAGAGGAAGATTGGCTACAGATGTTAGCTCAGGGCAAATCTTCCTCAGCAAAAAAGAAAAAAGAAAAAAAGAATCTAGACACATACTTCACACTTTTCATAAAAATTAATTCAAAGTTGGTCACAGGCCCTAAGTATAAAAGGCAAACTAAACTGTAAAACTCCTAGAAGATAACATAGGAGAAAGTCTAGGCGATCTTTGGTTTGACAAGAACTTATTGGTGATCCTTGAAATAAAAAAATTAGTAAGTTGAAGTTCACTAAAATTCAAAACTTCTCTCTAAAAGACGTTGTTAAAAGAATGAAAAGACAAGCCACAGACTGGGACAAAATTTTTGTAAAACATATAATAAAGGACTGGTATCTAAAATATACAAAGAACTCTTAAAACTCGACAAGAAGAAAACAAACAACCCAACTAAAACATGGGTAAAAGATCTGAACAGACACTTTACCGAAGAAGAGATACAGATGTCAAACAGGCATATGAAGAAATGCTCAACATCGTTCATCATTAGGGAATTGCGAGCTAAACAACAGTATGATATCACTACATACTTATTAGGATGGCTAAAATTCAAAACACTGACAGCAGCAAATGCTGATGAGGATGTAAAGCAGCAGGAACTCTCATTCACTGCTGGTCGGGAAGGCAAAATGGTACAGCCACTTTGGAAGACATTTTGACACACTCTTACAAAATTAAACATACTCTTAACCATGCTATCCAGCAATCACGCTCCTTAATATTTATCCAAGTGAATCAAAAACTTAATATCCACACAAAAACCTGCACATGAATGTTTATAGCTGCTTTATTTGTAATTGCCAAAACTTGAAAGCAGCCAAGATGTCCTTCAATAGGTGGTAAATGGATAAACAAACTGTGGTATATCCGTGTAATGAAATACTATTTAGCACTAAAAAGAAATGAGCTATCAAGCTATGACAATACATAGAAGAACCTTAAGTGCATATTGCTAAATCAAAGAAGCTAATCTAAAAAGACTGAAACAGGGCAGCCTCAGTGGCCTAGTGGTTAAGTTCAGTGTGCTCCGCTTCAGTGGCCTGGGGTTCCGTTTATAGGTGGGGACCTACACTGCTCATCTGTCAGTGGCCATGCTATGGTGGCAGCTCGGATACAAATAAAGAAAAGAGAGGAAGATTGGCAGCGGATGTTAGCTCAAGGTGAATCTTCCTCAAGAAAAGTAAATAAAAAGGCTAATACTGTACAATTCCAACTATATGGCATTCTGGAATGGCAAAACTATGGAGACAGTAAAAAGATCAGTGGTTGCCAGGGGTGCATGGGAAGGGAGGAAGGGATGAATAGATGGAGCACAGGGGATTTTTTAGGGCAGTGAGACTATTCTGTATGGTACTTTAATGGTAGATGCATGACACAAATAGTGAACCTTAATATAAACTGTAGACTTTAATAATAATGTATCCATTTGGTTCATTGGTTGTAGTAAATGTACCATACTAATGCAAGATGTTAATAATAGGGGAAATTGGGGAGGTGAGGAGTTATATGGGAACTCTCTGTACTTTCCATTCAATTTTCTATAGACCTAAAACCACTCAAAACAGTAAAATATTTTTTTAAAAGTTGAATATCAGCCACTTTATATGATTCAGCTTAAAAGTACATAGACTTTCACTATTAAGTAAGTCTTATCATTCTGGTGCTTCTCCCTTGCCTCCTGCCATGCCTGGTGTCCCTGAGTCTGGAGCCTCTGGTTTAATTTCTCTAGAGAATAAAATGTCTGCCTCTTTTGGTTGTGGAAGAGGAGTACTTGCCTGAGTGCTCTTGGTGGGGGCAGGAACATGGGTTTAGTTGTTCCTTTTCAGTAATCCCCCCTTGTCCATGGAAGATATGTTCCAAGACCCCCGAAACTGCAGATAGTGCGGAACCCTATATATACTATGTTTTTTAAATACATACATACCTATGATAAAGTTTAATTTGTAAACTAGGCACAGTAAAAGATTAAGAACAATAATAATAAAATAGAATAATTATAACAATATACTGTAATAAAAGTTACCATAGATCTTAGCAACCTCAGCATATGATTTTTTTCTTTTCCCTATCTAGTCAAGAACTTTCACCTTTTCACTTAAATGAAGCACTTTACAGTTTCTCTTTGGCATATCCGAATTGCCACCATCACTACTTTTGCACTTTGGGGCCATTATTAAGTAAAATAGGGATTTCTTGAACACAACTACTGCGATAATGGGGCAGTTGATCTGATAACCGAGAGGACTACTAAGTGACTGATAGGCAGGTAGCGTGTACAGTGTGGATACACTGGACAAAGGGATGATTCACGTCCCGAGTGGACGGTTCGAGATTTCATCACGCTACACACAACAGTGTGCAATTCAAAACTTATGAATTGTTTATTTCTGGAATTTTCCGTTTAGTATTTTTGGACCCCAGTTGATCGTGGGCAACTGAAACCGTGGAATGTGAAACCACAGATAAGCAGGGGACTACTGTGCACGCTTTCAGTCAAGTCCTCTTTTTCTGGCTGCGTACCTTACTGCTGCTTTCTCTGGTACCTGATGCTCCAGTTCCTGAGCTTTTCCAGGGTTTTTTCCCTCACACCACCTTACTCCTAGTATCTGGGTGTCCCTTCACAAGCAGGCACTTAGGTTTTAGCTCCCTCAGCTCTGCTAAGTAGTTTACCACACTTTATCAGTTCTCCATCTACAAAAATTTATTGTATCCTCTGTTGTCTCCTTTCTTAGTCTTTTTGGTTTGAAGATTTACCTTTTTTGTTCATTTACTATTATTTTGGTGAGATTTCTAAAGTAAGTAGAGAGGCGTACCTGTGTTCAATATGTCTTAGTTAACCAGTCTGCTTTCATTTTGATCCATGAGGATTTTGTCTTCTATTTTTAATAGTTATTCTAATTTTATTATGTGTTCTCTTTAGAGCTCTGAGCAGCTCTGTTTGGGAGGATGCTACTGAAAAATGGTGCTTTTTAGGTGACAAATAATGCTTAAAATGTCTGGAAAAAGTTGTTTTCAGAATCATAATTGTGAACTAAAGTATATATTTTTTAAGTTGTTCACAGGGCTTAGAGCTCCTGCCAGAGGTTTGTTACTCTTTGGTCCACCTGGAAATGGGAAAACAATGCTGGTAAGAATTCTTTTTAAATTTGAATGTTCTATTGAGATATTAGAGATAATAATATGGAAAAAAGAAACTTTATGTGGTCCCTGAGTCTATTATTTATGATTTGCTTTTTGCTATATTTCTCTAAAGTTTTTTAACTACTTTTCAGTGATGAAGTAGATGGAAAACCATATGTTATCCTCAATGGTATGATTTGGGCTGGTTAAATTTGACAGTGTAATTTTCATTATTTTCCTAAGTTAAATAATAAAATTTTTACCTTTGAAGAGGTATCTTCCTAACCTTTGATTTTTTACTATCTTAGCAGCCTTATTTAAATAATCAGTATGAAACAAATTTTTTTCAATATTCTTTTGCCAGAAGTTTTTTTTTAAAGATTGGCGCCTGAGCTAACAACTGTTGCCAATCTTCTTCTTCTTTTTTTTAATTTTATTTTTCTCCCCAAAGCCCCCCAGTACATAGTTGTATATTCTAGTTGTGAGTACCTCTGGTTGTGGCATGTGGGACGCTGCCTCAGCATGGCCTCGTGAGCAGTGCCATGTCTGAGCCCAGGATCCGAACCACCAAAACCCTGGGCTGCCAAAGCAGAGTGCGCTAACTTAACCACTTGCCCAAGGGGCCAGCCCTGCCAGAAGTTTTTACGAGGTTCTGGATACCTCTTTCCCCTGCACAGCTGTTCTAGAGGGAAAAAGTAAAGAGGGCAAGAGGCTAATTGTTTTCCTTAGCTGCTTATCGTTCTCTAACCCGTTATCTTTCTACAAGTGGAAGAGAATAACCCTCTTCTGTTTTTTTAACCTCTCTCTATCCATTCTCTCTTAGAAAAAAGGAGAGTGGAAGGAAGCACAACTCTTCTAGAACTTTTCCTCTTTGCTGAGAAGGAACACATTGGTTGCCACATACTAGGAATTGTGTCATATATTAACATTTTTAGAAAGTCTTTTCTAGTACTTAAAATGATCAAATGTGGTTTATAAAGCAAGACATTGAACTAATATAATATTTGCCCTTGTGATTTTTAAAGGCTAAAGCAGTAGCTGCAGAATCTAATGCAACCTTCTTTAATATAAGTGCTGCAAGTTTAACTTCAAAATATGTGAGTGTTCTTTTTCCACTAATGTCATATTTTAAGGTTACTATCTGAATATTACTGTGTTAAGTATAAATGGTAATAACATTATACAAAAATGTTTTTCTGTGAGTTTTATATCTATTTAGACATGATGAATATCACTCTTCAAAGCAGAAAGTTATGTGTATTTGTTAGGCTCTTTAAAAACTAGAATTCTGCTGTTGAAGACCATTAGTTTGCTGGGGCTGTGTAACAAAGCACCAGAAACTGACTGGCTTAAAGAGCAGAAATTTGTTGTCTCACAGTTTGGGAGGCTGAAAGTCCAAGATCAATTTTGTGAAGTTATTAAAAGTAACATATGATACCCCTTCGCCTAGTCACATTTTGCTTCCTACATGAAATGTTATAAGTAAAATTGTTATTAGAGTAGGTTTACCCACATTTTGTGCACATAATATAATGGAAAATACTGTCTTGGAAGTTAAGAGATAGGGATTCCAACCTAACTTTTACATGCTGAGCTGGCCTTGAAAAGTATCTCCTTTAGGCCTTACTTCATCTATAAAGTGTTGATGTCATAAGAGGTCATCTCTTGTGGTTCCTTTCAGCTCTGGGAATATTTGTTTTGATGATTCTAAATCTGAGGTCATTCTTTTCTTTTTAATGAAATTTTCAATAAAAAGAATAGATGCCACCTAGAGGACAGAAGACTTTTTACAGTAGATTACCCCAAACCTCCTGACCCTTTTATTAGATGCTTTGGAGCATAGAAGAATTTTAGTATAGTGTCTCAGACTCTGGGAATATCTCAGGGTGTTCATAGACCTCTAGACTACCTATAAAAATTTTAATATTGATTGACAGTGATATTGTGAGAATGAGATTTCAAGGTGTTCTTAATAGAGCAAGTTTTGTTTAGGAGAGCACTTTCCAACTTATCTGCTTCTATAAATATACCCTGCAACCTAGGGATTAAGGAATATGTGCTGTGTCTCTTTCTCTCCCATAGTCTTCCCTCTTTTCATTAGTTATAGCCCTGACTAGTAGCTAATCTAGTCTCAAGTCTTAGGAATGCAGGGTGAAGCAAAACAGAGATATATTTTAGTTTTTAAAGTACTTACCAGACTGTATTAAATAATAAATATAGTCTGTTTTCTAAAGTTATAAGATATGCTCACTTCAGTAGTACATACACTAAAATGATAAGGGACAATTCAATAACCTTCCCCTGCCAATTCCTTAAACCAAGTCTTTGCTTGTTGTAAAGAAAGGAAATTCCTGGGTTCTAGATTTTACAAGATAGAATAATGTTGCATTTTATGTGTATAACAATGTATAATGACTTGTTTTAGGTGGGAGAAGGAGAGAAATTAGTGAGAGCTCTTTTTGCTGTGGCTCGAGAACTTCAACCTTCTATAATTTTTATAGGTAAGAACATGTGTTGCAACTAAGTTAACGGAACGTTTAAGAAATTTCCCTCTCCAAATATGAGAGGTATGTTAGGAAATATCATTCAGAAGGAAAGAATTTTAAAGAAGCACAGAGTTAGAGAGTAGGACCCACTATATTAATAACTTAAGTAGTAAATTAGACTAATCTCAGGTAACTCACATAGCTTGGCTTTTAATTAGTCTTATCCTTGTATTTCCTCTAGATGAAGTTGATAGCCTTTTGTGTGAAAGAAGAGAAGGAGAACATGATGCTAGTAGACGTCTAAAAACTGAATTTCTAATAGAATTTGATGGTGTAAGTGTTATGATATTTTTAATGTGGTAGAATTTTAGTGTATATGTTTTCCTGTTAAATGACTCAAATTAGAAATACAGATATCTTTATTGTTTTTCTTTGTTATTACTTTATCTAAAAGTATTGAAAAAATTTTTTGGCTTATAGGTACAGTCTGCTGGAGATGACAGAGTACTTGTAATGGGTGCAACTAACAGGCCGCAAGAGCTTGATGAGGCTGTTCTCAGGTAGGGCGACTTACGTAGAAACACACACATTTATTACAGATACATTTGCTCATGTGTTCATCTCAATATTTCTTTTTTCCTTCACTCTCAGTTCAAAGACTAAATTCATTATTTTCCTTCCTATATCCATCCTCTGGCCTCTTGTTCTCAACTAATGATTTTGAGGACAAGGCCAGCATGATATCAGGATAACCAGTCTTCACTTTATGCAAACGGCAAATTGCTTATTTCTTCTGGGTTGGATTAAATTATCTTCAAACTCCAAAATTGATTTTTACCCTCTTTTACTGGGCTCCATGAGAAGCTGATACAAGCAGGATTCATGGGAACGTGTTCTCTGTTCCTGTGTGTTTGAACAAATTTGTTCTCTTCCTCCTAGGAGGACAGTTTGACTCAGCATAAAATTCTTGGGCCTTGCTTTCTTTTCCTGAGGAATTTATAACATTGCTTCATTGTTTCTAAGATTGGATGTTACAGTGTCAAAGCCTGAAGCCAGTCTGCTTTTATACACATTTATGAATTAACTTGATTTTTTTTTCTTTACTGGATACAATTTTCAACCATTGAAATCTAGTTTTTTGAAAAATATGTTGATTGAACCGTGTTTATTTTTCCTTGAATTTGATGTTTGTTTGATAGTTTGGAACCTCCATTGTTTCGGGAAATTTATTTTGAATATGATCTTTAATTTTTTTTTCCTAATTTTTCTGCTGTTTCTTCCATATACAATCTACATATTATGTGGCATCTTTTTTTCTTTCATATCTGTAAAATTTTCTTTCTAATCCTTTTTAACTCATAAGTCTTTTTTGCTTTGTTTTGTCTGTTTTCCCAAGTTTGTTGTTGTTACTAACTGGGTTAGTTTCTAATCTCCTTTCTGCTGTTACTTTTGTAACCTTTGTGGTGGTATTCTTTTTCTTTTTCATTGCTTTCCTGATCTCACAATCCCATTTTTCATCTTCTTCAATTGTCTGATTTCCTTGAGCCTTTATATCTGATCGAGCTCTTGTTTCATAGAAGACTCTTTTTTCATTAAATTATTTTATTTCATGGAAAGATAATATGGTCACAATTTTAATTTGCCCTATGGCAAAATCTTCTTGTTCATGTTCTTCATTTTATTTTATATTATTGTATTCTTTTCCCTGTTTTTAATCATCTGTGTGCTTTTGTCTGTTTTGCTTATTATTTTTATTTGAATAAGGGGAGTTTTCTTGGAAAACTTAGTTTTAGAGGGATATTGTACGAGAAGAGCTGGAAAAGTGAGATACTGAGCATGTATCTTGAGTTGTCCTTTGAATGTCCTGGACTGGACTAACAGGCAATGTTCCTGACTCACAATAAAGCCCTACCTGATAAACAAGGGTATTGTGTGTAAGTAAGAGATGGGGTTGATTTAGTCTTCTTAAACTAAAAAGGATTAGTCACTACGAGACAGCTTGTCATCTTGCTAGACTGATTGATGTCTTCTTACAAAGATGATGTGTCTTTGAGTTTGTTGTTCAGCCTCTTCTTCCTTGCCATTTCCTCTCTACTCTCTAGGGTTCGCATGATCTACAGAGCCAGTCCTCACATGCTTGTTTAAATATGGGGAGGTTGGTTTTATTACCCCTCAGAGTGTGCTCTCTTGGTTTCCTTTGGAAAACTCTGTACTCTGACTGCAGTATCTAGAATTTGCATTGGTAGATCCTGTGTGTATCCTCCTTTGTCAGTGTAATTTCACTACCCCAGGAACCCCTTCCTCATACATTTTAGTTTCATAAATGTTACCTAGTTTGTTGATGGTGGAGTTTATTTTTCTGTTTGTTATCCTTGTTTGTTTTAGTTATTTTCAGTTTTAAGAAGACAGTTGAGATCTCTTTATTTCACTTCTTATACCAGATATTTTGTTTTGTTTTAAAATGTTATTGCTGTTAAAAACATACACATACATAAATGGTTAATTTAATTCTGACTATATTGAATTAAGGATTTTTGAATATTAACTAGAGAGTTTTAAAGGAGTAACTCTGAAAATAACTTTTCACATTGATGACGACTAACATACGTCCAAATGCCTTGAGCATTATACCTAAAGCTTTTTTCTTGTCATTTGCTACTTGAACTGAGTTACCTTTAAATTCAAAACTGTATTTCTGAAATTGCTTAAATCCTTTTTTTTAGGCGTTTCACCAAACGGGTATATGTATCTTTGCCAAATGAGGAGGTATGTATTGTATGATTGAATTTTTTTTTAGGCAGAAACAAGAACTAGTATCTTGACAATATTGAGTCTTCCAATCCGTGGTGCAGGCACGTTGGAAAACAGTTTGGCAATTTCTTAAAAAGATAGAAACATAGACTTACTGTAAGACACAACAATTCCATTCCTAAGAATCTACCCAAGAAAAATGAAAACTTGTCTATACAAAGTCATGTACAAGAATTTTTATAGCAGCATTATAAATAATAGCCAAGAACTGCAAACAATCTAAAATGTTCATCATTTGGTGAATGGATAAACAAATATGGTATATCCATTTAATGGAATACTACTTAGCAAAAAAAGGAATGAGATACTTATGCCGTAATATGGAAAAATCTCAAAAACGTTATACTAAATGAAAGACCCCAGATGCAAAGATAACATATCGTATGAGTCTATTTATATAAAATGTCCAGAAAAGACAAATTTCTAGAAACATAAAGCAGATTGTGGTTTGCTAAGAGTAGGGGTGGGAGTGGAGATTAACTGCAGACAGGCATGAATGAATTTTTTGGGGTGGTAGAAATGTTCTAAAACTGGATTATGATAATGGTTGCACAACTCTAAATTTATTAAAATCCACTGAGTGTATATACTTACAGTGGGTGAGATTCATGTTATATGAATTGATACATTTATAAAACTGTTTTTAAAAAATGATAGTTGTCTAGCTCAGGCCGTTAACATCCTTGGTAATAATAACTGCTGTTTCCTTAGTGCTTTATTTGAATTATCTTTAATTCTCTCAGGAACTCTCAAAAAGTGGTAGTTTTAACTCCATTTAACAGACATGAGTGAGGCTCTAAGAAGTAGAGTGATTTGTGTAAGATCATTCAGCTCGTAAATGAGAGTCAGGATTTGAACCTGGTTCCTGGATATTTTGTTAAGCTAATTCTTAGGAGTGATAATTCTTTATTATTTCTTTTCAGACACGACTACTTTTACTTAAAAATCTGTTAGGTAAACAAGGAAGCCCATTGACCCAAAAAGAACTAGCCCAACTTGCTAGGTGAGTGATTGGTTCTGTCTTAGAGCCTTTTTTTCTTTTCGAAGAGTTCTTTTTCTGTTTTATTTAAAGTAAGCTCAAGTATGAAATGCATAATTCATTTATCAGAGAATTTCTTGTTGTCTCCTTTTCCACTTCCTTTACCTTCTTTCTTATCTCTTATTCTTGTATATAGTACCTAAATTTCAGTTTCTAGATCCTCTGCAAGACATGACATAAGTGTTTAATGATGGTACTATATTCTTTTTATAAATTTATTAAAATTCATGGTATTAAAGTAATTTTAAAAATTTAAAACGTATCTGCCCACGTCAACATAGATATTTTCATATAAAATTGTTCTTCTGCATTACACATAATTTTTTTAACTTTTGCCTTTTCAACTTTTTTAATGAGCATTGTACTTAAGTAGAAACTAAATATGGGAGATGCACTTGTGAATTTTAGTCACTGAAAACTCTCATAATTAAAAATATTCAGCAAGTATGTAAATAGCTAGTAATTTTAGTAAAATCTCTGAGTTCCCATATATCTATGAAAAAAGAATAAATTCAATACTTGGAAATATTGTGGTTCTTTTCTGTTATTCCAGTAAAGAGTTCAGCTAATAATGTTTCATCTCTGTAGTTATTTAACATAGTACATGATAAGTAAGTGCTTTGTTTTTCCTGTTTTATTTTCCTCTTCCCCTTTGCCTCCCTAGTTGTTAGTTCCCTTTGATAAGCTCTTGGCTGCCCAGGATTCTCCCTGTGGCATCCCATTCAGGTGTGCCTCTTTTTGCCAGTGTCTTCTACCCCAGACCCTTCCTTCACCCTGTCTGTCCTGCGATTTAAGGGAATCTACCTTGACTGGCCCTCATTCCAACAAGGCAGTGATCTTTGTCAAGATAAAGAATTGTTAACTTATGGAGAAGTAATTATGGTTGTATATCAGTTGGCCAGCAATGGTTTATAGATGTTACCCTTCCGGGGACATTTTTGCAATTTAAGGGAGCCTCTGGAGCTACAGTATTCTGTAATATAAAGGAATGGTCCTAATGATGAAAATTTGAGACATTATAAGGAGCCAGCAGTAGACTGTGTGGTTTGTTGTTAGTAAGTAGGCTTTTCTGCGCCCTTAAAATCAAGTCACATCGCTGTTTGCTTCATGACAGAGGCAAACCAGGTTTTATTTCTTATTACATAGAGATTTTAAGTCTGCAAAGATGAAAATAATTTGTTCTTTCTTCCTTTCCATTCTCAGAATGACAGATGGGTACTCAGGAAGTGATCTAACAGCTTTGGCAAAAGATGCAGCATTGGGTCCTATCCGAGGTAGGTGTGTAAGAGCTGGAAGCATTTAGAACTATTTATTAGACCACTTTAGAAGTTTAAGTCCCTATTGAGAGAACTTTTTTTATTAGTGGGAAAGCTATATCACTGGAAAACTTGGTACAAAGTGGTTTCTAGATTTAGGGTCAGCAAACTTTTCTGTAAAGGGCCTGGTAATAAATAGTTTAGGCTCATGGGCCAGAAAAGCTCTCTGTTGCAAATTCTTCTTTTATACAAAAAAAAAAAATTTGAAACCATTCTTAGCTCATAGACCATACAAAGACAGTCCATGGATCATTAGACCATGACCCCTGTTCTAGACAACAGGTTTCACTTCTTTATCGATATTAGATAACCAGCAGAAAACTCAAAGAAAAAGGAAACTTTTTTTTTAATTGAGGTCATAATAGATTATAACATTGTGAAATTTTAGTTGTATATTATTATTTTCAGTCACCATATAAATGTGCCCCTTCACTCCTTGTACCTAGCCCCACTGGTAACCACTAAACTGTTCTCTTTGTACACAGATGAGTGAAATCATACTGTTTGTCTTTGTCTGGCTTATTTCACTTATCCATGTTGTTGTGGATGGGATGATTTTGTCTTTTTTATGGCTGAGTAGTATTCCATTGTGTATGTACACCACATCATCTTTATCCAGTCATCAGTTGGTGGGCACTTGGGTTGCATCCACATCTTGGCTATTGTGGATATTACTGCAGTGAACAAAGGGGTGCATAAGTCTATATGAATTGTTGATTTCATGTTCTTTGGATAGATACTCAGTAGTGGGATAGCTAGGTCATATGGCATTCCTATTTTTAGTTTTTTGAGAAATCTGAATACTGTTTTCCACAGTGGCTTCACCACTTTGCATTCCCACCAGCAGTGTATGAGGATTCCCTTTTCTTCACAACCTCTCCAACATTTGTTATTTTTTGTCTTGGTGATTATTGCCATTTCAACGGGTGTAAGGTCAGATCTTAGTATAGGCTTGATTTGCATTTCCCTGATGATTAGTGATGTTGAACATCTTTTCATATGTCTGTTGGCCATCTGTGTATCTTCTCTGGAAAAATGTCTATTCATATCCTCCACCCATTTTTTGATGGGATTTTTTTTTTTTACTGTTCAGTTGTGTGAGTTCTTTATGTATTATGAAGATTAACCGCTTGTCGGATATATGATTTGCAAATATTTTCTCCCAGTTGGTACCTTGTCTCTTCCTTTTGATCCATGTTTCCTTTGCCTTCCAGAGCTCTTTCGTATGATGAAGTCCCACTTGTTTATTTTTTCTTTTGTTTCCCTTGTCCGAGTAGACATGATATTCGAAAAGATCCTTCTAAGACCCATGTCAGAGTGTAATGCCTGTATTCTTTTGGGAGTTTTATGGTTTCAGGTCTTACCTTCAAGTCTTTGATCCATTTTGAGTTTATTTTTGTGTATGGTGAAAGATGACGGTCTACTTTCATTCTTTTGCATGTGGCTGTCCAGTTTTCCCAGCACCACTTATTGAAGAGACTTTCCTTTCTCTATCGTATGTTCTTAGCTCCTTTGTTGAAGATTAGCTGTCCGTAGCTAAATGGTTTTATTTCTGGGCTTTCCATTCTGTTCCAAGGATCTGTGTGCCTGTTTTTATACCAGTACCATGCTGTTTACATTACTATGGCTTTGTAGTATATTTTGAAGTCAGGGATTGTGATGCCTTCAGCTTTGCTCTTTTTTCTCAGGATTACGTTAGTTATTCGGGGTCTTTTGTTGCCCCATATGAATTTTAGGATTCTTTTTTCTATTTCTGTGAAGAATGTCATTGGGATTCTGATTAGAATTGCATTGAATCCGTAGATTGCTTTAGGTAGTATGGACATTTTAACTATGTTTATTCTTCCAATCCACGTCCATGGAATATATTTCCATTTCTTTTTGTCATCATTCATTTCTTTCAATAATGTTTTATAGTTTTCATTGTATAGGTCTTTCACTTCCCTGGTCAAATTTATTCCTAGATATTTTATTATTTTTGTTGAGGTTGTAAATGGGATTGTATTCCTTTTTTTTTTTTTATTCTGATTCTTCTCCCCAAAGCCCCCCCAGTACATAGTTGTGTATTCTAGTTGTAGGTCCTTTTGGTTGTGGCACGTGAGACGCCGCCTTAGCATGCCTTGATGAGTGGTGCCATGTCCACACCCAGGATCTGAACCTGTGAAACCCTGGGCTGCCGAAGTCACCCACAGGGCTGGCCCCTGGGATTGTATTCTTGAGTTCTCTTTCTGTTAGTTCATTGTTAGAGTATGCAACTGGTTTTTGTACGTTGATTTTGTATCCTGCAACTTTGCTGTAGTTGATTATTTCTAGTAGTTTTCTGATGGATTCTTTAGGTTTTTCTATGTATAAAATCAACTTGTCTGCAGACAGTGAGTTTCAGTAATTCATTGCCTATTTGGATTCCTTTGCTTTCTTTTTATTGCCTAATTGCTCTGTCCAAAACTTCTAGGACTACCTTGAGTAAGAGTGGCAAGAGTGGTTACCATAGTCTTGTTCCTGTTCCTAGGGATGGCTATCACTTTTTCCCTATTGAGTATGACATTGGCTGTTTGTCATATATGGCCTTTATTATTTTGAGGTACTTTCTTTCTATACGCATTTTATTGGGAGTTTTTATCATAAATAGATGTTGGATCTTGTCAAATGCTTTCTCTGCATCTATTGAGATGATAATGTGGTTTTTATTCCTCATTTTGTTAATATGGTTTATCACATTGATATGCCATCCCCGTGTCCCTGGTATAAATCCCACTTGATCATGGTGTATGATTTTTTTATGTATTGCTCTGTTCGGTTTGCCAATATTTTGTTGAGTATTTTTGCATGTGTGTTCATCAGCGATATTGGCCTATAATTTTCCTTCTTTGTGTTATCCTTGTTTGGCTTTGGTATCAGGGTGATTTTGGCCTTGTAGAATGTGTTAGGAAGTATTTCGTCTTCCTCAATTTTTTAGAATAGTTTGAGGATAGGTATTTAATCTTCTTTGAATGTTTGGTAGAATTCTCCAGAGAATCCCTCTGGTCCTGAACTTTTGTTTTTTGGGATGTTTTTAATTACTGTTTCAATCTCTTTACATTTGATTGGTCTATTCAGATTCTGTTTCTTCTTGATTCAGTTTTGGGAGGTTGTACGAGTCTAAGAATTTATCCATTTCTTCTACATTGTCCAATTTTTTTGACATACAGTTTTTCATCATATTCTCTTTTAATCCTTTTTATTTCTGTGGAATCCATTGTAATTTCTCCTCTTCCTTTCTAATTTTATTTATTTGAGCCTTCTCTCTCTTTTCCTTAGTGAGTCTGGCTAAGCATTTAGTTTTGTTTATCTTCTCAAAGAACCAGCTGTTTGTTTCATTGATCCTTTCTACTGTTTTTTTGTTTTATTAAGATTATGATAGTTTACAACCTTGTGAAATTTCAGTTGTATATTATTGTTAGTCATGTTGTAGGTACACCACTTCACCCTTGTGCCCTCCCCCCAGCTCCCTTTTCCCCTGGTAACCACCAATCAATTCTCTTTGTCTATATGTTAACTTCCGCCTGTGAGTGGAGTCATACAGAGTTCATCTTTCTCTGTCTGGCTTATTTCACTTAACATAATACCCTCAGGGTCCATCCATGTTGTTGTGAATGGGACAATTTTGTCTTTTTTATGGCTGAGTAATATTCCATTGTATATATATATACCATATCTTATTTATCCGATCATCAGTTCCTGGGCACTTAGGTTGGTTCCACGTCTTGGCTATTGTAAATAATGCTGCGGTGAACATAGGGGTACATGAGACTCTTGGAATTGCTGATTTCGGGTTCTTAGGATAGATACCCAGTAGTGGGATGCCTGGGTCATAAGGTATTTCTATTTTTAACTTTTTGAGAAATCTCCATGCCATTTTCCATAGTAGCTGTACCAGTTTACATTCCCACCACCAGTGTATGAGGGTTCCTTTTTCTCCACAACCTGTCCAACATTTGTCAGTCTTGGTTTTGGATGTTTTTGCCATTCTAACAGGTGTAAGGTGATAACTTAGTGTAGTTTTGATTTGTATTTCCCTGATGATTAGTGACGATGAGCATCTTTTCATGTCTCTATTGGCCATCTGTATATCTTGTTTGGAGAAATGTCTGTTCATGTCCCCTGCCCATTTTTTGATCAGGTTGTTTGATTTTTTGTTGTTGAGCTGTGTGAGTTCTTTATATATTATGGAGATTAACCCTTTGTTGGATAAATAACTTGTAAATATTTTTTCCCAATTAGTGGGCTGTTTTTTTGTTTCAATCCTGTTTTCCCTTGCCTTGAAGAAGCTCTTTAGTCTGATGAAGTCCCATTTGTTTATTCTTTCTATTGTTTCCCTCATCTGAGGAGTTAGGGTGTCCGAAAAGATTCTTTTGAAACTGGTGTCAAAGAGTGTACTGCCTATATTCTCTTCTAGAAGACTTATTGTTTCAGGCCTAATCTTTAGGTCTTTGATCCATTTTGAGTTTATTTTTGTGAATGGTGAAAAAGAATGGTCAATTTTCATTCTTTTACATGTGGCTGTCCAGTTTTCCCAGCACCATTTGTTGAAGAGACTTTCTTTTCTCCATTGTATGCCCTCAGCTCCTTTGTCAAAGATAAGCTGTCCATAGATGTGTGGTTTTATTTCTGGGCTTTCAATTCTGTTCCATTGATCTGTGCACCTGTTTTTGTACCAGTACCATGTTGTTTTGATTACTGTAGCTTTGTAGTATGTTTTGAAGTCAGGGATTGTGATGCCTCCAGGTTTGTTCTTCTTTCTCAGGATTGCTTCAGAAATTCGGGGTCTTTTGTTGCCCCATTTGAATTTTAGAATTCTTTGTTCAATTTCTGTAAAGAATGTCATTGGGATTCTGATTGGGATTGCGTTGAATCTGTAGATTGCTTTAGGTAGTGTGGACATTTTAACTATGTTAATTCTTCCAATCCATGTGCATGGAATGTCTTTCCATCTCTGTATGTCGTCATGAATTTCTTTCAAGAAAGTCTTGTAGTTTTTGTTGTATAGATCTTTCACTTTCTTGGTTAAATTTATCCCAAGGTATTTTATTCTTTTTGTTGCTACCGTGAATGTGATTGAGTTCCTGTGATCTTTTTCTCTTAGTTCATTGTTAGCATATAGAAATGCTACTGATTTATGTATGTTGATTTTATACCCTGCAACTTTGCTGTAGCTGTTGATTGTTTCTAATAGTTTTCCTATGGATTCTTTGGGGTTTTCTATATATAAGATCATGTCGTCTGCAAACAGCGAGAGTTTTACTTCTTCGTTGCCTATTTAGATTCCTTTTATTTCTTTTTCCTGCCGAATTGCTCTGGCCAACACCTCCAGTCCTATGTTGAATAGGAGTGGTGAAAGTGGGCACGCTTGTGTTGTTCCTGTTCTCAGAGGGATGGCTTTCAGTTTTTGTCCATTGAGTTTGATGTTGGCTGTGGGTTTGTCATATATGGCCTTTATTATGTTGAGGTACTTTCCTGCTATACCCATTTTATTGAGGGTTTTTATCATAAATGGTTGTTGGTTCTTGTTGAATGCTTTCTCTGCATCTATTGAAATGATCATGTGGTTTTTGTTTCTCATTTTGTTAATGTAGTGTATCATGTTGATTGACTTGCGGATGTTGAACCATGCCTGTGTCCCTGGTATAAATCCCACTTGATCATGGTGTATAATCTTTTTGATGTATTGCTGTGTTCGGTTTGCCAGAATTTTGTTAAGGATTTTTGCATCTATGTTCATCAGTGATATTGGCCTGTACTTTTCCTTCTTTGTGCTGTCCATGTCAGGTTTGGGGATCCAAGTGATGTTGGCTTCCTAGAATGTGTTATGGAGTATTCCATCTTCCTCAATTTTCTGGAATAGTTTGAGAAGGATAGGTATTAAATCTTCTTTGAATGTTTGGTAGAATTCTCCAGAGAAGCCGTCTGGTCCTGGACTTTTATTTTTGGGCAGGTTTTTGGTTACTGTTTCTATTTCTTTACTTGTGATTGGTGTATTCAGATTCTCTATTTCTTCCTGATTCAGTTTGGAGAGGTTGTAAGAGTCTAGGAATTTATCCATTTCTTCTGGGTTGTTCAATTTGTTGGCATATAGTTTTTCATAGTATTCTCTTATGATCCCTTGCATTTCTTTGGTATCCGTTGTGATTTCTCCTCTCTCATTTCTAATTTTATTTATTTGAGACTTCTCTCTTTTTTTTTTTAGTGAGTGTGGCTAAGGGTTTGTTGATTTTGTTACTTTTTTCGAAGAACCAACTCTTTGTTTCATTGGTCCTTTCTACTGTCTTTTTTGTTTCACTATCATTTATGTCTGCTCTAATTTTTATTATTTCCCTCCTTCTACTGACTTTGGGCTTTGTTCTTCGTTTTCTAATTCTATTAGGTGTCGTTTGAGGTTGCTTATGTGAGATTTTTCTTGTTCATTGAGGTGAGACTGTATTGCAATGAATTTCCCTCTTAGGACTACTTTTGCTGCATCCCAAATGAGTTGGTATGGAGTGTTTTCATTTTCATTTGTCTCCCGATAATATTTGATTTCTTCAGTAATCCATTGTTTGTTCAGTAGCATGTTGTTTAGTCTCTACATTTTTGTCCCTTTTCCAGCTTATTCTTATAGTTGATTTCTAGTTTCGTAGCGTTATGATCAGAAAAGATGCTCGATATTATTTCAACCCTCTTGTATTTATTGATGCTTGCTTTGTTTCCCAAGATATGGTCTATCCTTGAGAATGTTCCATGTGCACTTGAGAAGAATGTGTAACCTGCTGTTTTTGGATGAAGTGTTCTATATATATCTATTAAGTCCATCTGGTCTAATTTTTCATTTAATTCTATAATTTCCTTGTTGATTTTCTGTCTGGATGATCTATCCATTGGTGTTAATGGGGTATTGAGGTCCCCTACTATTATTGTATTGTTGTTGATGTCTCCTTTTAGTTCTGTTAAGAGTTGCTCTACACATTTTGGTGCTCCTGTGTTGGGTGCGTATATATTTATAAGTGTTATGTCATCTTGGTGGAGTGTCCCTTTTATCATTATATACTACCCCTCTTTGTCTTTCTTTATCTGTTTTGCTTTGAAGTCTGCTTTGTCTGACATAAGTATGGCAACACCTGCTTTCTTTTGTTCATTATTAGCTTGGAGTATTGTCTTCCATCCCTTCACTCTGAGTCTGTGTTTGTATTTGGGGCTGAGGTGTGTTTCCTGGAGGCAGCATATTGTTGGGTCTTGTTCTTTGATCCATCCTGCCACTCTGTGTCTTTTGATTGGAGAGTTCAATCCATTTACATTTAGAGTGATTATTGAAATGTGGGGGCCTACCACTGCCATTTTATCTCTTGTTTTCTGCTTCTCTTGCATTTCCTTTGTTTCTTGTCCCATGATTTTTGGATTACTAATTCAGATAGGTAAATTTCTGTATTGGCTTTCTTCTTATTTGTAATTTGTGTGTTTATTCTTGTTATTTGTTTAGTGGCTACCAGGTGGTTTGTATAAAACATCTCATAGATGAGATAGTCCATTTTCTGATAGCCTCTTATTTCCTTGAATTAAAACGTTCCATCGCCTTTCTCTTCCCCTTCTAGGTTGTTATTGTTACATTTTTTCCCCCCTTCTTTCTTGTGTTGTGAGTTTGTGGTTAAAATGACAGGGTTATATTTATTCTTGGTTTTTCCCTTCCTTTTATCTTTAATGTTTTATTTAACTTTTGCTAACCTGTTCTGATGGAGAGCTGCTACTTTCTGTTATTGTCCTTCTACTTATCTCCTTTGCTCTGGGTTTTGTAACCCCTTTCCTTTTTTTGATTTTTCAGGTATGAGGGTCTTCCTGAGCATTGCTTAAAGAGGATCTGTTGTGGCAATGAACTCCCTTAACTTTTGTTCGTCTGGGAAATTTTTTAGTTCTCCATCGTATTTGAAGGATATTTTTGCTAGGTAGAGTATTCTTGGCTGCAGGTTTTTGTCCTTCAGAGTTTTGAATATATCATTCCACTCTCTCCTAGCCTGTAAGGTATCTGCTGAGAAATCTGTTGATAGCCTTATGGGGGTTCCTTTGTAGGTTATTTTCTTCTGCTTGGCTGCCCTTAGTATTTTCTCTTTGTCGTTGACTTTTGCTAGCTTCACTACTATATGCCTTGGGGTCGGTCTTCTTACATTGATAAAGTTTGGAGATCTATTGGCTTCTGTCACATGAAGTTCCATCTGTCTCCCCAGGTTTGGAAAGTTCTCAGCCTTTATTCCTTTGAACAGGCTTTCTGCTCCTTTCTCCTTCTCTTTTCCCTCTGGTATGCCTATAACACTTATGTTGCATCTCCTAATTAAGTTGGATAATTCTCGGAGAGTTTCTTCATTTCTTTTTAGTCTTAGTTCTCTCTCCTCTTCTGTCTGCAGCATTTCTATATTGCTAATTCTGTCCTCCATATTATCGACCCTACTGTTTAGAGAGTCCAGATTTTTCTTAATCTCCTCCATTGTGTTCTTCATCTCCAGTATTTCTGATTGGTTCTTCTTTATAGTATCAAGCTCTTTTGTGACATAGCTCCTGAACTCGTTGAGTTGTCTATCTGTATTCTCTTTTAACTCGTTGAGTATTTTTAATAATGGCTGTTTTGAATTCATTGTCATTTAGGTTATAGATTTCATTGTCTTTGGGATTGTTTTTTGGGTACTTGTCATTTTCCTTCTGTTCTGGAGATTTAATATCTTTTTCATACTGCTTTATGGTGTGGATTTGTGCCTCTGCATAGAGATAGAGCTTAGTTACTGCTTCCACTTGTTTCTACTGGTGTGGGGCGGGGGGGAGCAGCTGTTTAGACTGCACTGACCAGGAACCCTGTCAGCTGTTCCTAACTGGACCTGGGCCCCTCCTCGTAGTCACAGTGGTCTTGTGGGGTCACTCGTCAGCTGTGGGGGCAATCGCAAGGGGGCTTCAGGGTTCTGGTGCCTATACTATTGCAGACCACCTAGACGTGCTCCCTCCTTGGGGTCTGCAGCAGTGTTATGGGCTTTCCCAGCGGCCAGGAGCAGGATCACCTATATTTGCAGCTCTGTCACTGTCAGACCCCACAAAACCTCACTTGTCCACTATAGGTCACAGCAGATCTATGGGTATCTTCTGCAGTCTGTGGTTAGCTCACGTAGCTATGCTACTTTTGCCCCAGGGCTTTCCAGCCTTGTGATTGCCAGACTGGGCCTCTCCACTAGTGCTGTGCAGAGGCTTTTGCTGAGGCTGCTGTGGGACTGTACCCCCCAGGGCTGCAGAGCTGGGCCGCTGGAGCTCCACCCAGCCCCTGACCACACCCACAGGATCTCTGAGTGCCTCTTGCCCTCTCTGGGACACAGCTGGAGTCCATGAGCCCAGTGGTGGCTGGCGGGCTGCTGCCCTGCCCAAGATCCTCCTCTTTGGGAGCCTCCCCGAGTTCTTGATGCTGGGCTGGGCCTCTCTGCTAATGGCGAGTAGAGGCTTTCCTTGCTGCTGTTGCGGGACCCTGGAGGTTCCCCTGGGCCATGGCGCCGGGCCACTGGAACTCCACCCCACCCCAATCCACTCCCACGGGATCTCCGGGAGCCCCTTGCCCTGTCTGGGGGACAGCCAGAGTCTGTGAGTCCAGCAGTGGCTGATGGGCTGCTGCCCTGCCCGGGATCCTCCTCTTCGGAAGCCTCCCGGTGTTCTGAATGCTGCATGGGGCCTCTCCGCTAATGGCAAGTAGAGGCTTTCCCTGCCGCCAGTGTGGGACCCTGGAGTTTCCCCCTGGGCTTAGGTGTAATCGTGGGGGTCTTAGGTAGGGCTGTAGTCACCTGTTTTCCATCATCGCTCTGCCGGTGTGCACACACTCCTGCCCTTGGTGCATGGAGATATTATGGGGGAGTCCGCTGAGAGAAAGCCGCTTGCAGGTACTAGGCTGTCCAGGGGTCGGGGGTCGGAGAGTTTTCACCTATCTCCACCTCCTCCCAGGGGGAACTCTATCCGCTTTCTGATGTATAGCAGCACGGGTCTCTCAGGTGTCCTGAGATGCTATATGGATATCCTTTGTTAACCGATGAATGTCCAATTAGTTGTAGATTTGAAGGGGGAGAGACAAAGAAGACTACTCATGCCGCCATCTTGGTGACATCTCCTCCTTTCTACTGTTTTTTTTGTTGCAATTACATTTATTTCTGCTCTAATTATTTCCCTCCTTCTGCTGACTTTGGGCTTTGTTTGTTCTTTTTTTGATTCTGTTAGGTGTAGTTTAAGATTGCTTATTTGAGATTTTTCTTGTTTGTTCAGATGAGCCTGTAATGCTATGAATTTCCCTCTTAGGATGACTTTGCTGTATCCCTTATGAGTTGGTATGGTGTATTTTCATTTTCTTTTGTCTCCAAATATTTTTTGATTTCTCCTTTAGTTTCTTCAGTGGTCCTTTCATTGTTCAGTAGCACATTGTTTAGTCTCCACGTATTTGTCACTTTCCCAGCTTTTTTCTTGTAGTTGATTTCCAGTTTCAGAGCATTATGGTTGGAAAAGATGCTGGATGTGATTTCAGTCTTCTTAAATTTATTGAGGCTTGCCTTGTTTTGCAAGATATAGTCTATCCTTGATAATGTTCCATGTGCACTTGAGATGAATGTGTATTCTGCAGTTTTTAGGGATTGTTCTATACATATATATAAGTCACTTAAGTCAGTGTGGTATAGTTTTTCGTTTAAATCCTCTTAGTTCCTTGTTGACTTTCTGTCTTATCTGTCCATTGGTGTAAGTGGGGTATTGAGGTCCCCTATTATTATTGTGTTGTTAATATCTCCTTTTAGATTTGTTGATAGTTGGATTATGTACTTTGGTGCTCCTGTGTTGGGTGCATATATGTTTATAAGTGCTATGTCTTCTTGGTTGGGTGTCCCTTTGATCATTATGTACTGTCCCGCTTTGTCTCTCTGAACCTGTGTTATCTTGAAGTCTGCTTTGTCTGATACAAGTATTGGAAGACTTGCTTTCTTTTGTTTATCACTATCTTGGAGTATCTTCTTACATCCCTTCACTCTGAGCCTGTATTTGTCATTGGAGCTGAGACATGTTTCCTGGAGGCAGCAAAATGTTGGGCCTTGTTTTTTAATCCATCCCACCACTCTGTGTCTTTTGATTGAAGAATTGAATCCATTTACATTTAGGGTGATTATTGATATATGAGCCCTCAATGCTTCCATTTATTGCTCATTTTCTTGTTCTTCTGCATTTCCTTTGTTTCTCGTCCCTTGTATTTTGGACTACCAATTCAGCTTGGTAGTTTGTCTATGATGGTGTTCTTACTCTCTTTGTTTATCATTTGTGTCTCTGTTCTGATTATTTGTTTTGTGGTTACCATGAGGTTTGTATAAAAAATCCCATAGATGAGATAGTCCATTTTCTTCCTTTTTTTTTTTTTTTTTTAAGTTTTTAAAGATTGGCACCTGAGCTAAAAACTGTTGCCAATCTTTTTTTTTTCCTGCTTTTTCTCCCCAAATACCCCTAGTGTATAGTTGTATATTTTTTCAGTTGTGAGTCAGTAGTAGCTGTGGCATGTGGGGTGCCGCCTCAGCATGGCCTGTTGAGCGGTGCCATGTCCATGCCCAGGATCTGAACCAGTGAAACCCTGGCCCACTGAAGCGGAGCACATGAACTTAACCACTGAGCCACAGAGTTGGCCCCCACAATAGTCTTTTCTGATAGCCTCTTATTTCCTTAGACTAAGCCAATTCCATCCCTCCCCTTTTCCCTTTCTAAGTTATTATTGTCACAACTTATTCCATCTTGTGTTGTGTTTGTAGTTAAAAAGACAAGATTATATTTATTTTTCGTGTTTTCCTTCCCTTTATCTTTAATGTTATAACTAAGTGTTTGCTAACCTGTTCTGGTAGAGAACTAGAATTTTCTGATCTTGTCTACCTTTTTATCTCCTTGATCAAGACTTTTAACTCCTTTATTTTTTTTTAAGATATGAGGGCCTTCTTGAGCGTTTCTTTTATGGAAGTCTTGTGGTGATGAACTCCCCTAGCTTTTGTTTATCTGGAAAATTTGTTATTTCTCTGTCATATCTGAAGGATATTTTCGCTGGATAGAGTATTCTTGGCTGAAAGTTTTTTTGTCTTTTGGAGTTTTGAATATATTATTCCGCTCTCTCCTAGCCTGTAGCATTTCTGCTGAGACTTCTGCTGGAAGCCTGACAAGGGTTACTTTATAAATTATTTTCTTCTGCCTTGCTGCCATTAATATTTTTTGTTTGTCATTTACTTTTGCCAGGTTTACTACTATTTGGCTTGGGAAGTTCTAAACTATTACTTCTTTGAACAAGCTGTCTGCTCTATTCTCATTTTCTTCTCCTTCTAGAATACCTATAATCCTTATGTTGCGTTTCCTAACTGAGTCAGATGTTTCTCAGAGAATCTTCATTTCTTTTTAGTCTTAGTTCTCTCTCCTCCTCCATCTGAAGCATTTCTGTATTTCTGTCCTCCAGATTGGTGATTCGTTCCTGCATAATATCAGCTCTGTTATTCTGGGTGTCCAGATTTTTCTTTATCTCAACCATTGTGTTTTTCATCTCCAACATTTCTGATTGCTTTTTCTTTACAGTTTCGATCTCTTTTTTGAAGAAGTTCCTGATTTCATTGAATTATCTGTATTTTTGTAGCTCGAAGTTTTTTCTGCTGTAGCTTTTTCAAATATTCTGTCATTTAGATTATAAATTTCTGTGCCTTCAGGATTGATTTCTGGGTCCTTGTCATTTTCCTTCTGGTCTGGAGATTTAATATATTTTTTCATACTATTTGATGGCATGTATTTGTGCCTCCCCATCGTGATAGTATCTGGTCACAGCTTCTACCTGTTGCCGCTGGGTGGGGGTCAAGAGCTGTGTATTCTGAGCCCATCACGATCCACAGCTTGCTCGCTCACAGCTGCTACTTTTCTATCTTTAAGGGCACTCTGGCCCACTGGCTGATCTGCAGTGCTGGGCAGGAGGATGGACACTTTCTTTTGCATGTGAAATCCTAGAGGCCTTCTCTCTGCCCTCACTATCTGCTCTCTTGGGGTGCTGGCTTGATGAAGACTCCCCTCAGTAGCTTAGTTGCCTTTGTGTGGGGCTTTCCCACATCTGTGAGGGAACTTGGAGAGCCAAGGAGTTCCTGCTGAGGTCTGCCCCTCCCCGCTTCCTCTCAGAGCTGTGCAGTCCCATGCCCTTGGTCACTGCCATTGGTGAGAGAGAGGAGATCCATTTATCTCCTTCCACTTCCTCCGAGGGCTCCAGCACCTCCACCTTCAGATATGGCTGTGTGGGTCTCTCAGATGTCTTCTGTGTTGTCTGAATGTCCTCTATTGTTATATGAATGTCCTTTTCATTGTATCTTAGCGGGGAGAGTCTGAGGGGAGGGCTCACTCCACCATGATGCTGATGTCACTCAAGGAAATATTTAAGCAAGCAAAAAAGAATAATAGAGGGAAAATATTCTCACCTGTTTTTTGGCTCCTTTCATTTCAATATTCTGATATCACTTGAAATTAATGTGTAAGGGAAGTTTTTACTTTTATTATTTTATGTTTTCTTTTGAAGAATTGCAGCAAAATACATCATTCATTGATGTGTTTTGATGCAGGGTAATGTGTTGGTTCTGAAATATCACAAGTTGTGATTTTTAGGTTCACTTAAACCCACTATGATATCACTTTAGAGTAGATATTCTCAGCTACTTTTCACAGGCAGGATGAAGATTGGCTGGGTGATACTCTCAGGTATGCACTCTGATTACTGGTTGTGATGATAAAATAGAGTACAGAACATACAACTTCCAGATCACATGTCCTTCAGTGAAACTGCAGAACACTACTCATTAAGAACTGCTGCTTTGGAGAATAATAAATGTAACTTTGGGAATATATTTTGAAACTCTGGGTAAAGTATTTTAGTCAAACTTTCTTTCTGCCAGAGGCATAAAATCTTGTTCACATAGTCAACTCAGAAACAGGAGCTGATGGGTAAATAATTTGTATTTCTTAGAATATTTTAGCTATTATTCTGAAGCAGGCAAAAGTTGTTGGGTTAAAAAAACCCACAACTAATGTGTTTTGTAAAGAACAAGTTGGATTTTTATAAGTTCACTCTCAAATTTGTAAAATCTATTATTCTTGGGCAATAAAGAAATTGAATGCCTCCCAATTACTCATAAGCAGGAATATTATTCTAAGCATTTATAAGTTATATGGACCCTTAATCTTAATGTATCTCTCTTTCTTTTAATATAAATGACTTATATTGAACATGTATTTTTATATCATGTTACTTGGTTTACTCTTCAGCAGTTTAAAATTAGAAATCTTACTTTCTTTAAGAGGCTCTCTTTTCTATTTTACAGAACTGAAACCAGAACAAGTGAAGAATATGTCTGCCAGTGAGGTATACTGTTTTACAGTTACTTTTTCTTTGTTCTGGTTCTCTATATTGTAAGACATATCTTTTGTCTGGATTTTTCTAGTTTATTTGATTAGAAACTAGAAAAAATTAACTTCATTTCAAAATACAGAGGCCTATCAAACTACAGTCTCTTATGGTGTTCTTTGGTAATGGATAGAAAGTAGTGTACATAGTCATTAAATCATTTTCTGTGAAGTCACATTATGTAAATACTAAACAGAAGAAAATTATAGGAAACTTGAGGGTTTTATACATTATGAAAGTAACTTGTAATAGGTTAACTCCCTTGATACTCTGTTTTGTTAGTTTTTCACTGTTTGTTTTCCTTCTTATAAGAGCAATGCAATTACCTTTGTAATTTAACTTATTACATTTTCTTAATATGGTAGGCCCTCTTATGAGATGCTGAAACATACTTTTGGGAAAAATTGCCTGTAAAATATAAAATTGAATATGCAGACAGATCATAGCTATGTGAACAGTCTTTTAAAATCAGACTTGAATTGTATTTGTAATTTATCTGTCAGATTTTTTTTTACTGCTCAAGTTTCAACAGCTATTGAGGAGACAGTAAACTCTTAACAGAGAGTTCATATATTTGAGCACATCTTGGCAGGATTTTTTTTCAAGCTTCTAAATAAACTCAAGGTTGTCTTCAGTGTCTTGTGCATGGTGGTTAATCAACTACATTACTCAGACAGTCCTCAGTGTTGGCTCAGGGTCTCTTACAAAGCTGTAATCAAGATGTTTGCTGGGGCTGTAGTCATTGTAAGGCTCAGCTGGGGAAAATCTATTTCCAAGCTCACTCACGTGGTTCTTTGCCAGATACATTTCCTAGTGGGTTGTTAGGCTAAGAGCTTGTTTTCTCTGGCTGTTGGCTGAAGGCTGCTTTCAGTTCCTTGCCACATAGGCCTCTCCAGCAGAGTAGTTTGCTTCATCAAAACAAGCAAGCAAGGAAGGCAAGAGAGAGTGCCAGCGAGGTGGAAGTCATGGTCTATGTAATGTAATCCTGGAGTGACATCCATCACTTTTGCTGTATTCTGTTCTTAAGTCCAGTCTGCACTCAAGGGGAAGGGATTACAGAATGGTATATATAACAAGAGACAAGAATCATTAGGAGACATGTCAGAAGATGCCCACCACATCTGTAAATCAGTTATAATTTTTTTTATGTTTAAAGGGTCATAGTTAGTGAAATCTGCTTTTATATTAAGATCAGCCTTCTCAATACTACTTCAGAACTTTGAAAAGTGCCCTTGCTTCCTGGGAGCAAGACACGTCTTGAATTTGCCTATCCCAAGACATGGAGTCAGTAACTCTCTAGGAACCCTGGTTCGTTCTAATGGATAATAATATTAAGACTCTTGGGTATAGAAATGCGTACCACTTTGTTTTTCATTAGTACTGATATTAAGTTAGTCCACTCCAATGACAAGAGCCTGAAAATGCACATATTTTTAAACTATCAAGTCATTCTGATAGAGTACATTTATTTTAATATTACAGCATAATAAATCTACTTGAATTTTTTAATCCCACCCCTAAAAATAGAATTGTATCCACTGTTTTAAAAATATATGTCATAACATTATTTTAAACTAAATTTTAGATAGCAGTACTTAAAATTTAATAAAACTGCTAAATGAATTATAGGAAATAACAGTACTGGTGCCTTTTGTGACTATTCCTCTAATTGTGTGGTTACATTCTCCTATATACCTTTATCCAGTTTGCTTTTAGCCTAATGGTTTTAGTATTAATAATTTGGTAGTAATTTTAACTGTTAGTCCTGATTTGTGAGTTAATATTTATAAAGCACTTAAAATAGTCTGATGGGGCTGGCTCCATGGCCTAGTGGTTAAGTTTGGCATGCTCTGGTTCGGCGGCCCAGGTTCACTTCCCAGGCATAGACCTACACCGCTCGTTGGCAGCCATACTGTGGTGGCGACCCACATACAAAATAGAGGAAGATTGGCACAGATGTTAGCTCAGGGCAAATCTTTCTCCGAAACAAAAAGTCTGGCAATAGTGAATACCATATAAGTGTCCATTAAATAATATTAAAACATATAAATACTCAATAATGGCATTTTATGATAGAGATTAACAAAATCCATTCTGCCAGTTCCATTTATGAGATGAGAGGAAAACACAAAGTAGTTTGATTTCTAAAATTGTATACTAGAATTTTATTCAGCCATTATTTTGTACAACTTGAATAACTAAGTGTATTATCAGGTACTGGTGTATATACACAAATTTAGGTGAGATAAACCCAATTTGTCTTTTATAGTTTATAAGAATAGAAACTCAAATAATTGTTTCAGAATTCTGTGTTTTTAAAAGCTAATACTGAAAATTGTTGGTTATAAATTTAGGGCATAATGTACTTTGTTTTTAAAGGACACAGTTTATGTCCAGTTTAATTTTTTTATTCATTATTTTGTTTTGATAAGACATCTTTACTATTTCTCTTTCCCTCTTTACTGAACTAGCTAACACTTGCTTTTTCCTGTTGTATACATTAGTCTTGTGCTAACTTTAAAATATCATGTATAAATTTCATATATGTACATACACCAAACTATATACTGAAATTATAATTCCATGGAAAAGTTTTAAAACCTTAATTTCTTTAACAAGTAAATTTTATTCGGAAATATCATGGATAATACCCACGTGACATTCATCATTCTTCTATACTTTGGGCTTTAGGAAGAGCCAGTGTGTGTTTTATAGTTAAATAAGAAACATATAGGGCTCATATGGTGATTGTGTGTTAAAAATATATCCTTTTACTTTTTTGACTAAGATTTTTCAGATTAGGCTACAGGTTACAAGTCTGGGTGATTTTCTTATTTGCTCATGGAGATATCAGAGAGGATGTGAAATAGTTACGTTGGATTTTATAAGAGTGATAAAAAGAAGAATATAGATAATAAATATTAGATGTTGACATTTTGTTTCAAATCTTCCTTTAACTTCTTATTTTGGGGCAACATATACCTGTATATGCTAGTGATAGTTTTTACTACTACTTGTTTTGTGCTAAATTCCATTTTGCCTTTTAAAAATCCTTAAGTATATAGATATTAATTAGCTCAGCATTGTTTTATCAATCTACATTCTCAAAGCCAATTAGTAATATCAGAAAATGTGACCAAATTAATATAAAGTGCATTATAAGCAATATTAATATCAGAAAATTTCAGATACAAGCATCCCACATGTTGTAGTTAAAAAGCAATATTTCCTTGAAAGTCCTGTATGCTTCTTGTAAACCCTCATTCTCCTTTCTAATAAACCCAGCATGAATTTAGTTAGAGTATATATGTGGTAAGTGAGACTTGAGAATGCAAAATTCCCTGAAACTATCCACAGAAAAAAAATTGGACACAGATAAGCCAAATAGTGGTATTATATCTGAATGGTGGAATTATGAGTGATTCTATTTTTCTGCTTGTCTGTATTTGTCAAATTTTCTATAGTGAGTGTGTTTTGTTTTTATAATGTGAAAAAGTATACTAGTATAGCATTTTTGTAAGATTTCTTATTTAGTAAACTTGCCTAATTATACTAACATGTAAAATAAGATGATCGGCATGATTTTCTAAGAATACATCTATTTATATTTATAATATTAGTAAGCAACAGCATCCTTACTTTAAACCCATTGTTGGGTTAACTAGTGTATGTGTTCATCTTTTTTATTGTCATATGTTTTTTTTAAATCTAGATGAGAAATATTCGATTATCTGACTTCACTGAATCGTTGAAAAAGATAAAACGCAGCGTGAGCCCTCAAACCTTAGAAGCATACATACGTTGGAACAAGGACTTTGGAGATACCACTGTTTGAGGAAATATATTTGTAAGCCTGCAGAACATTTTACTTTCCAAGAGAGAGAAACACCATCTTAAGTGAATAGTTATCTCTTACAGAAACTCAACCTAAGTTTACAGGACTTTTCAGAGTCTTAACAATTATTTGTGCACCCCAAAAGTTGAACCATGAAACAAATTTGAATAAAATATATAATGCAGATTGAATATTTTGTTTAAGGCCTTCTTGCCTGATGGTCCTGGTTATCCTGATGGACACTGTAAGTTTACAGCACAACAAAAACTGATTCTGGTCGTCTTTGCCAATATAATCGTAATGTAAATAATAATTTGTATATTATGTTGCAGATGAAAGTATTCCAGAGACAGTGAATGGTAGAAGACACAAGAGCCTTTCGTTGTTTGTCTTCTGATGTCTTTTCTTAAAATAGTCATTTTTCCCCCTTTCTTTTCCTACTGTTGTCTTCACTGTGGGTGACTGGAACGCCAAACATTCTAAGTTTTTATTTTCCTTTTTCTTTTTACAAATCCAGTGTGCCAAATGAAACTTTTTCCTATGTAATAACAATAGGAAAAAGTATTTTGAAGGTTTTTTTCTTCTTCATAAATCTACAGACATTAAACAGTTGTGTTCTTTTCAGTTTTTATTTTTCTGTTACTTTGCTACCAAACAATTTAGAAAGCAATTTGTTGATAGCAATTAAGCAAACTAGTAAAACAGAAAAAGAGGTTTGAAGGTTCAAGTCACTCTGTCATACAACATGTAGATCAATCTTCATGTGACGTGCAGTATTTTTTTTCTAATGCATTTGTCAGAAATCTCTTGTAGACTGTTAACTTATTCCTAATGGAATTTATTTTCTGCTAGAATTATTCTGATATTTAAGAAAGCCAATTTTAACTGCTGTCAAAGTGGTTCCCATGCAAGAGAAAGGAAGTAGGGGGAGCTAAGACATTTCTAATTTATTGCTTATTACTTTCTTACTCTTTACAGGATAATTATAAGCCAGTGAATCAACCATCTTTTATTCTTAATAATTATTAATCCCTTCAATGAAATTTTAAAAAATTACTGAATTTTTATATATTGCATACATTTTATAGGTTTCTTGTGCTCACTTTATTAACTGAAAAGTTGTAGTCTGTTAACCTGCCTTTTGTTTCCCAAAAATGTACAGTAATTCCGTTTCTTGTTTGTATAAGTATGCCTGGATTTTTATTATAAAAATGTCATTGTAGGAAGTAGAGACTCATAACATGGCCTTTTAAATATTGTAATAAAGGCAAATGGATATTTGCCCTTAGTTTACTGGTTAAAAGTTTGTTTACAGAAATTTTCTTTGGTGCTTTTATGTAAAATGTCGTGGGTGGAAAGAATAATTTTATAGTGGTAACAAAGATTTTTCATTTAGTAAAAATATCTTTGGTTTTGAGAAAATGCGTTAAAATTTAAAACTTGCCCCTACTAGATAAGAATTTTATAAAGACATACATTCTTCTTAATTTTACTCTTGCTTTCGTTAGAGATTTATCTAAATAGAGAAGATGTATGATTTCTTAACATCCTATGCTGTTTGTAGCCATAACTTAAATCATGTCTCTTCTAATCATGACTTTAGAACTCCCTGGATAATAAAAGTGAGAGCTGAGATAAATAGAAAAAAATTTTTTTAAGCCAGAACCATGCATAGTAATATCTTTTAAAAGTCTCAAACATTGAAGCATCAGTTATAACATATTGATAATGAAAAATAATGAAATATACATGATGACAAGAATTGGCAACATCCCAAATTAAAACATTTTCAGTAAAGCTCATAAGATTTCATTTTGCATTTTCATTTATAAACGGATTGTCATTGATACTTGGATAACGTCAGTCATATTAAAGGTCTGTGTGCTTCAAGCTCAACTTTTAAAATAACTTTAAAGTTGTCATCATTCTGTCTTCAATAATGTAGCTCACTATTTTTATTCGGAAAACTTTTAGATAAAGATTTCAAATGTTAAAGGATATAAAAGACAAATTAATAATCATAAACATTGAAGCAGAGAATTATAGTACTGTATGAATATCCATCTGTGTACAGAACTTTCTCTGCTTTCCTGGTCAAGTCTGAAGTTGAGCTTGGTGCTAGAGAACTATTTTCTATGACTTACTATGACCAAGTTTTACTTTAAGCTGTGTTTGTTTCATAGAAGGGCCATGAAAATAGGATAACAATATAGTAGGAGGTATAAGGGATTGGTCTGGTCTTTTTCAATTAAGATAGAAGTTGCTGAGGTTTTTCGAATTAATGTTAGACTTAGATTGTGACTTTTTTGCCTTGAGCTCTGTGTCATGTTACTTCCTAAAAGGTAAAGCTTAAACATTAATGTGTGCTCTTCATGTTAATATGGCAGAGTTTTGTAAACTAAATTAAAACTTAACCGATGATACTAGACTTTGAGCCAAGGGAAAGAATCAATATTCTCTCTCCAGGTCTTTTGAGGGTAAAAGTTTATTCTAAGACAGTCTGCTCATTGAGGCTATTAGATTTCTGACTTGCAAATATGCTTGTGCTCGGGAAGAATTGGAAGAAAAGCAGATACTAGAATTCTAATTTAAGTAAATATACGGCAGTCTTTGTTTATAGTGTAAAATTCTTTATATTTTGTACAAAAACTAATTCTTTTGGTAGAATGAACCATTTACAGTTTCTTTTTGGACTCTGGGTCAAAGAATTTTCCTTTAAATGCTTGTCTCAATTTTAATCTGGTCTTTTGTACTTTTCTTCAGAAGAAATGAATTAAAAGGTTCGGCTGCATAAAGTGGGTTTTTATCCTAATGGATTGGAAATAAATTATAAACTTTATTTTGCCTTTAATTTTTTTATTTGAAACTTTTTGAGATTTTAGAAGTTGCAGTCTGGTAATGAAAGAGTAGCTCATATTGGACTGTCTGGCAAATAACAATGATAAACTCTGAACAAAATATAAAAAGGAATGATTAGAAGACTCTAGGGAGCAATCAGAAACATGCAGAAACTATACAAAATCATATACTAGAAGAAATCCACATTAACTAGCTTTTACCTTGAGAGCAATTTCCAATTGTACAGTGTGCTTGGAAATAGAATATAAGCAGAATCTGACAGTCTTGCTGGGCTAGGGGGTCATTTGGGGCTTCTAGAACAGGTGGAAATTAGAAGGAAAATTTTGGAAAAGAGAGAACTTCAGAGATAGAAGCCCCAACATCTGCCTACAGAGTCCTTTTAAATCTTTCGTAGATTCCAAAATTGTACTTGTGCAGTGTGATATTCAAAGGAATCCAGCAGAAAGCAATAACTGAAGTCTAAGAAACTGAGCAGAGGTAGCAGCTGCAGGGGGAAATACAGAGTTTGAATTCAAATTCCACTAGGAGGGCTTTAGTTTGGGTTTCAAGGGGAACCCTTCCTAAGGAGGAAGGATGACATCCTAGAACTAAGGACTCTACTTTAGGACTAGGGGTAAAATGGAAAGAAACTCACTGTAACAAAGCCTAAAATCAAGTTTTCACAGCAGCAAAGTCATCCATTAGTAATTTAACACTTAGCCAGAATGAAACAACATTACTTAGAAGGAAACAGAATCCAGAGTCTTCACAACATACCATCCACAAAGTCCAGTACACAATAAACAATTACTAAGCATAGAAAGAAAATTTATCTGATCCAGAATCAATAGAAAATATATAGAAGCAGACGCACAGATGATCCCTATGTTGGCATGAACAGAAAATTATTTTAAAACAGCTTTAAAATATGTTAAAGAATTTACAGGAAAAAAAGATGATGGATTAACAGATTGGGATTCTCAGCAGAGAAATGGAAACCAAAAGCCAAATGGAACGTCAAGTGATGAAAAATTAAAATCTGAAATGAAACAGAGTATCTGAAGTAAAAAATTTCACTGGATGGGCTTAATGGTAAACTGCACAGCAGAGGAAAGACAACTGGAAGATGACCAAGCAATTATCATACTAAAGCAGAGAGAGAAGGAAAAGAAACAGCAAAAATTGGAGACCTGTGGACAGTATCAGTCTAATGTACCTGTAATTTGAAGTCCAGAAGGAGAGGAAAGGAAGAGAATGGCGCAAAAGAAATATTTAAAGCAGTAATGCCTGAAATTTTCCCAAAATTGTTGAAAGACGTCAACTTACAGATCCATGAAGTTCAGTGAACTCAAGCAGAATAAGTACAACAAAGATCACAGCTGGGTACATCATATTGCTGCCCCCTACCCCCAATCTTAAAAGCAGCCAGGAAGGGGAAACGACATTACATTCAAATAAACAGCAAAGTGGTGGCTCACTTCATCAGAAATGATGAATCCAGAAAATGACAGAATGACATCTTTAAAGTGCAAAAACTAACAAAAACGTGAAATTCTATATCTAGTTAAAATGTTGAGAATATTAAGGCAAAATAAAAGCTGTTCCAGATGAACAAAAACTGAGACTTTGTTGCTAGCAGACTGACATAGAAAATGCTTTAAGAAATTCTTTAGGCTGAAAGACAATGATCCTCAATGGGAACCTGTATCTCCAAGAATGACTTTTAAGAACTTTGGAAGTGATAAATATGTCAGTAAATATAAAAGATAATTTTTTCTTAATTTCTCTAAACATTGGATATTTAAAAAATTTACAGTTTGGTATTTATAATAATATGTAGAAGTAAAATATAGGACAAAAATAGGACAAAGGATGGGAGAGGGCAGTAAATGGAATTACTTTGAAATAAGGTTATTATATTACCTGAAGTGGTATAGTATTAATGTAAGGTAGACTGATAAGGGTGCATGTTGTAATCTTTCACCCAGCCGCTGAAAAAATAGTATGGTAGATCTAAAAAGCCACTGGAGAAGATAAAGGGGATTATTAAAAACTATTTGATTGATTCAAGTGAAATCAAGGAAGGAGAAAAAAGGAACAAAGAACAGATGAGATAAATAGAAAACAATAGAATAGTAGAGCTGATACACAGCAATGTCAATAAGTAAGTGAAACTTACATGAATTGCTCTCTTACCCTCCTCCTGAACTACTCAGTTTTAAAGCATTAAGTGGTTGGGTCTTGAGGAGTATCTATAGATTTGATGCTTCACTAGGAGCACTCACAGACTCAACATAAAGTCATACTTGCAGCTATGATTTATTATGGCCAAAGATACAAAGTAAAATCAGCAAAGGTAAAAAGGGCATAGGGCAAATTTCAGAGGAAACCAGACGCCAGCTTCCAAGAGTCCTCTCCCAATGGAGTCACACAGAATGCGCTTAATTCCTCTGGCCACAAGTTATGACTACATGGTGAAAATGTTAGGCCTAACTGTGTTAGGCACAGTGAGCCACTCTATCAGGTAGGGAATGGTGGGAACTCTCTCCCAAATTCAAGTTCCCAGATGCCAGCCAAGGGCCAACTTTGCAAGCAGGACTTTCTAAGGATAGCAGTTTCAGGCATGCTATTTTAACTCTTTTCTGCAAAGTGGTTCAGAACAGGCTTCACTGTGGGGAGAGGGGACGTATGGTGGCCCAACGTAGGGTGTCAGAGACCACGTGGGATAAGGAGAGTGTCTACAATGATGGGCAGCTTGGTGTAGGGTTTTGGGGACAAACAGAGTGAAGAAGTTTTCACATGGTGGGTAGGGGCAACCTGGAATGAGGAATAAGTGCTCAAGCATAGAGAGGAGAGTGTCTCTGTGCGGGGAAGGTGTCAGCAAAGATGGTAGATTGGTTAGTACGGGAGACTTGATCAAATAAGTCAATATATTAACCATAGTGGAGCCACGTTTCTCACTGTCAGAAAGGTGTTATGAATACAGGAAAGGAGAAAACTAGGATGAAACGGGTGGGGTGGGGTGGGGTTGGAATTGAATTTAACTGTATGAATTGATGTTATAAGATATATAAAAATAGATAAAGAAATGTAGATGTAAAGATATGAATATACACATATGTGGATGTATCCACATACATATATTCCCTGGTTCTCTCCATTGAGGTGGACTTGGGGCAGTTATACCCCAAAAGCAGTGAACACACATAACACCCATGTGTTGCCTTCTAAATTCTCAACTGTCTCTTAGTCTACTCAAGCTACCACATTTTTATGTGTTTTTTATAAAGCAGCACCCCACTTATTGGTATCAAAATCTGTTTTAGTCTTCTGGGGCTGCCATAACAAAAATTCCATAGACTGGGTGGCTTAAACAACAGAAATTTATTTTCACAGTTCTGGAGGGTGGAAAATCCAAGATCAAGCTACCAGCCAATTTGGTTTCTGGTGAGAGCTCTCACTGGCTTGCAAATGGCCACCTTCCCACTGTGTCCTCATATGGCAGAGAGAGAGCAAGCTCTCTGGTGTCTCTTCTGATAAGGACACTAATTCCATCATGAGGGTCCCACTCTCATGACCTCATCTAATCCTAATTATCTCCCAAAGGCCCTGTGTCTAAATACCACCATGTTCCATCAACATATAAATTTTAGGAGGACACAAATGTTCAGTCCATAACATTCACTAGAGGAACCAGGGCTCCTTGGTGACAGGGCCAGTATCAGGATTGGGTCAGAGAAAATACATGAACCTGGAATATCCTGTGCTAGAAAAGAAGGAAATGCTCAAAGAATGATGAGGATAAAACATTGATTTGAGGGGCTCCCACTGGACAAATCTGATCAGTGAAGTAATTAATTATATTAACGGGTTATAACACATCAGATGAAATGAGAAACCATGAGCCAATGTGGATATATAAATAAATACAAAAACAAATTGAAAGCGTGATGAAGAATTGGATATTTACATTGTTTCAAAATACATCCCCACAAAATATTATTAATTAGAAAGAGTTACTTTATAGTGGAAAAACCCAGCAGATGCCACCTTGATGTAGTGGTGAAAGCTATCTTCATTAATGAGCCAAATTTCACAGAATAGAGTCAATGAGAAATATGCAGTGCCACTTCTATAATATTCCTGTCAAAGACTCATGACCTGAATCTACTCTAGGAGCATTCTACAAAATAACTGGTGTGTAATCTTCAAAAGAGGCAAGGTCATGAAAGTCAAGTAAAAACTAAGAAACTGTTCCAGACTGAAGGAGATTTATATAGAGTGACAACTAAATGCAATTTGTGAATTAGAACTGGTTCCTTCTGCTTTAAAATACATTATTGGAACTGACAAAACTTGAATGGGGTCTGAGGATTAGATGACAGTAATGTATCATTGCTCATTTTCTGATTTTGATGGTGGTTATGTAGAAATATGTCCTTGTTTTTAGGGAATACGTACATGTTCAGGGGTGAAGGGGCATCAGGTCAGCAACTTCATCTCAATATTTCAAGGAAAACAAAGTTCTTTGCACTGTAGTTCCAGCTTCTTTGCAACGTTCTCACTGTTTTGAAATCTTTTCAAATAATGTCTGGAAGTTTCATGAGGTCTATTTTTCATTTTTATTTAGGTTACAATTTTGAATCTTTGGGTCAGTCGTCCCTTAAAAGATTCTGAAGTTGCCTTATGTAGTATATTTTCTACTTTTATTTTTAAAGTTCTATACAGCTGAGTTATTTAAATCTTCTCTACCCTGTTGGTGTGAAATGTTTTCTCCATCTGAGGAGCAAACAATTAATTGAATTATTTAGTACAGATCTGTAGTCCAGGACATTGTGTCCAAAAAATCCTGATTTCTGTAGCAAATTTTTTGCCTTTCTCTGTAAAGTTTAGGAAAATCTTTAATTTTCATAAACTCCCGGATTTTGGTTCTAGATTATGGCTTTTATTTAACTTCTGTAAATCTGACCTCTGGTCTAGGAAGTTTACAATGTGATTTTGCTTTTCCTGAGAAAACCCTGACGAAAAAGTATCTCATGAAGAAGGTCAGGTACAGCTGAATAAAACAAGAAAAGTGCAAGGAGGGTAGGTTTCAGAAGGTTGCAAAATCTTTGAGAGAGACTGTCATGGAGTTAGAATTTTATTTTGAAGCCTCAGCATATCAACTAAAGAAGCTGACTGTCAACTGGTGTTTTGTCTTCTCATTTTTAAAATTGATTTTATGTGTAAAGTTCCCAAATATTAATATTGTATGTTGATTTTTTCCCACTTATCAAAGAAAATGCAAGACTGGATTATAAGTGATTTTATATAAGAGGCAGAAGTTCTAGGAAGAGTTGAGACTTTGACATAGATTATCCCATGACACACAAAAAAAGAGAGGCCATGATGGTCATTTGATAGTGTGTATTTTGTTAGTGTCTCAGATTCTCTAACCGACCAGGAAGAGTCTGTATAATAAACAATCACAGACCCCACAGATCGTTGATCCCAGAATATGGACTAATTGAAGTGCTTTTTTTTTCAGAAATTGACAAGATGGGGAGTGTCCTCATGGGTTCTACAGAATACCTAGGCAAAGTTTGATCAATCACTTTTCAACAATTGATCACCAGTCTAATGAGACTTCCAGTTGTTAGGCTTTAGGGCTAGCTTGGATTGGATTGAAGACATCAGATTTTTACATCCATCTGTTTCCTACAGAACATTGCCTTGTACATTAAACAGAAGTAAAATAATACAATATAAACAAAACATGAAACAAGACTTTGTAATATGATAAACAATTGTAAAAACAAAAGCAACCAGAAGGAGAATAAGCAGGTTAATGGTAAAAAATATTTTCAAAACAAAATAATGTCTAATGACTTTGTACAAAGATCTAGGTCTATTTACAAAATAGTACACCTCCAAACTAAAAGGTCTAATTACTCAACACAAGAACTTGTATCTGTGGTTCTGTTCCTAGATTGTTGAGTGTTTTTTCAGGTAGGGATGTTGGATTTGTGAAACACTTTTTCTACATCTATTGTGATAATTCTATGGCTTTTGCCTTTTATTAATATGATGTATTACATTGTTTGATTTTCATATGTTAAACCAACCTTGCATTCCTGTGGTAATTCCCATTCATGATGTATGATTTTTTAAATATGTTGGTGGATTCATTTTGCTATTACAGTTTGCCCTCCATATCCGCAGGTTCTGCATCCACAGATTCAACCAACCTCAGATCGAGTACTATGTTTACAATCTGCAGTTGGTTGGATCCACAGATGCAGAACCTGTAGATATGGTGGGCCAGCTAAGGGACTCGAGCATCCATGGATTTTGGTATCCTTGGGTGTCCTGGAACCAGTCATACTCAGATACCGAGGGATGACTATATTTTGCTGAGGTTTTTTGCATCTATATTCATATGGGATGTTGGTCTGTAGTTTTCTTGTAATGTCTTTGTTTAGTTTTAGTATCAGGGTAATTCTGGTTTCATAGAATGAGTTGGGAAGTGCTTCCTCCTCTTCTATTTTTTTGGAAGGGTTTGCAAATGATTGGTGCTAATTCTTCTTTAAATGTTTGGTAGAATTGACCAGTGAAGCCATCTTTGCCTGAGCTTTTCTTTGTGGAAGGTTGTTTGTTTGTTTTAAACAAATTCAATCTTTTGTTATATGTCTAATCAGGTTTTCTATTTCTTCTTGAGTTAGTTTCAGCAGTTTGTGTCTTTATAGAAACTAGTCCATTTCATCTAGGTTTTCTAATTTGTTGGCATACAATTATTTATAATATTTCCTTCTTATCCTTATTTCTGTAAGGTCAATAGTAATGTCTCCCTCTTTCCTGATTTTAATAATTTGAGTCTTCTCTTTTTGTTGTTCAGGCTAGGTAAAGCTTTGTCAATTTTATTGTTCTTTTCAAAGAATCAATTATTAGCTTTGATTTTCTCTATTTTTTAAAAATTTCTAGTTCATTAATTTCCTCTCCAAGCTTTATTATTTCCTTCCTTTGGTTTGCTTTAAGTTTGGTTTGCTCTTCTTTTTACTGAAGAGGTTCATGAAGGTGGAAGTTAGGTTACTGATTTGAGATCTTTCCTCTTTTTTCAGTATATGCATTCAATATAGGCATATAAATCTTCCTCTAAGCACTGCTTTTTGTGGATCCCATAAGTTTTGGTATGTTGAGTTTTCATTTTCATTTATCTTGATGTATTTTCCAAGTTCTCTTATGACTTCTTCTTTGACCCATTGGTTATTTAAGATTATGTTTTTTAATTTCCACAAGATGTGAATATCCAAAATTTCCTTCTGTTATGGAGTTCTAATTTCATTCCAGTATGCTTGGCGAATACAATCTCTCTGATTTTAATCCTTTCAAATTTATTGAAAATTGTTTATGGGCTAACATATATTCTATCCTGGAGAATCCTCCATGTGCAGCTGAGAAGAATGTGTATTCTGTTGTTATTGGATGGTATAGTCTAGAGATTTGTTAGGTCTAATAGGTTTATAGCATTGTTAAAGTCTTCTATTTCATTATTGATCTTCGGTCTAGTTTTTGCCCAAGATTTTATACTCAATTACCCAATTCCCTGTATTAGATTCTTTTTTTTCCCTTAAAATAGCTTCAGAGATTTATTTTGCTATGTATAAACCCAGACTGTTACATTTATCAATAAGGAATTAGTTAAATATATTAAGGCACAAACCTATGACTGACTTCTCTGAGGTCATTAAAACATTATTCTGGAAAAATTAAGATACAAGAGAAAAAAAAGTCACAATACATCCATACATGATGTAGGGAGGCTATAAATATGTACTGTTTGATTCTAATTTTGTTTAAAAAGACTGGAAAGAAACTTCAAAAATCAAGAATGATTTGCTCTGAGTGAATGAGGCAATAGTGCTCCAACTTGTCTTCCTGCTTCTAACCTTGTCCAAGAGCAGTAAGTACAGAGTAGCAGGTAAGGCTTTAGAATCAGGTTGTGTGGTACAGGGTTGCAGTTCTGCCATTGACTAGGTGTTTGACCTCGGCACACGATTTCCCAAGTAAGTGCTAATAACAGTACCTATATCAAAGGGTCATTATGAGGATTAAGTGAACTAATACATATTGTGCCTACCACATACGTACTTAAGAAATGTTAGCTATTACCATCCTTCTACGTCCATTCTCCATACCACAGCCACAGTGATCTTTTAAAAATGTAAAGGTCACTCCCTTATTAAAACTGTCCACTATTCTCTTGTCTCACTTTGAAAAAGAAATGCAAGTTCTTTACTCCCAGATTAGAAACTCCTGTTTGATGTGGCCCGTCTTTCTTCCCCTCAAGCACGAAGCTCAAGACATGCAACTTTCTTTCAAATCTTAAAATACCGTGCTTGTTTTTGACTTAAGTATTTGCATGGTTTATTATGCCTGGAAAATTTTTCACAAAAAGACTTTTGTCCTCACAAGTCAAATTTCATCCCCCTTAGAGAAGCTTTCTCTGACTACCACTCTAAATTATCAATCTAGTCACTCTTTATAGCATTACCCTATTTACTATATGACACTACTTATCAATATCTTTAAAGGTTTTCCTTCTCTCTGCTTGTCTTCTGTCTCGTTACTAGAACATAATTTTCATGAGACCAGTACCCGAACACACTTGTGCTCCATATTCAGTCTTTATTGAATAAATTCTATTTAATGTTTTGTTTTCCAAGTTTTCTATAATTAACATTACTTCTATAATAAAATTAATTTTATAGAGAATATAAATAGTTATTTCAGAAATCAGAACACAGTACTCTATAATTGGTCTGAGTTAAAATTCAATAATAGGTACTCCAGCAAACTAAATGTTTCTGGGCAAGGTTCTTATACTTACTGTTTCCTCACTTGTAAAATGGGAATACCATCTATTTCATAAAGGACTGCAAAAATTAAATCACACCACATGGTTAAAAGCGCTCCAACACTCAACGAAATTTTCCTAACATGACAAATAAACCCTAATTGCTCTTTGCCTGACAAGAGCCTCGGCTCTCAAGTCTCCACCCACCCTCGACAGGCTTGGAGGGGTAACTCTAGCCACCAATTCGCCACCATAGAACGCAGGGGCAGCCGGGAAGTGGGGGCGGGAACAGGAGGCCAGTACACGTACTTCCGCCCCCGCGATGCTCGCAGCCAATCGTCCCCCGATGCCCCACCCCTTCCGCTCCAGGGAAAAACCAGCTCCCAGAGCGTCTTCCGGCTGGAGCTGTGCTGCTTATTAACATGGTGAGTTGGCTGAGGGCATGAGATTTCCTGTCGTTGGTGTTTCCTCTTGTCTTCTCTCGTCCCGAAGCGGCCTTGAAATGCCTCAGCTGCCCGGAGGAGGGGTTGTCGGATCCGTGGTCGGGCCCCTCGGGAGAGGCTGCTGGCGTCCAAAGATTCCCCTCAGAGCCCTGATGCCCTCGCTCCCTTACCCCGTTCCTTTGCCGCTCGGGATCCCGGCCCGGCTCCGGGCCGAGCTTTCAGCTCCTGGCGAGTTTATGACTTCTGCCTGCCGAGATTTCCTTGATAGAGAGATAAGAGTGTTTGCCGGCGTCAGCGATTACAACCCAGCAAAAGATCTGAAAACAAGTTCGCAGCAGTAACGTCCGTAGTGGTGATGCTTACAGCAATGACGATAAGGCTGGCGTAAATAGAGAGGGGGGTGAGCAGGGTATTGAGGCGGCCGCCTCGCAGGTTGGCTTTACTGAGTGCCAGAAAGCCTGAAATTGCCGCAGCTTTCATGAGGCCGGTGGTGGAGAAAGTCAACGTGTTGGTAGAGCATCTTATTGCACCTTCTTTTCTTCTTTCGTAGATTTCGTGGGTTTGGGGATGTGGTGTTTAACTTTTGTTAGAGGAATTAGTCATTGTATGTCTTTGAAAATCAAATGTATAGCTCTCTGAATATTATCTAAAAAGCAGTTGTCATTTCGTTGTCAAAAGAGGTACATTTCATCTTATCAGAAATAATCATGGATCTCTTATTGATTGCCCAGAAAGGAGAAAAGGACCACTTTTCTGTGCCTAAGCCATTGTCACTCTACGTTTTTTCCTTAAGGGGATATGGTTGAGAAACGTTATTTTATTCGCATACTTTCTTTGTCTTTTGTAAGTTTTCTGTAATCCCACTTTTACACACACAAAGTGGGTAAAACTACTTTTTTTTGGCTAATGACCAAATAGCCTCCAGCTACGTTCTTCTTCGAAACATTCACCACTCTGTAGCCAGAGTTAATTTCTGAAATTTGACCATGCCGTGCCCTCTCTTAAAATCTTTTAATTTTTTTTTCTATAGCCCTCAAGATGCAGTCCTGTTTAGCATGGTGTACAAAGCCATTCATAATCAAGCTTCTTACTTTTACAGCCTCTTTCTACACGTATACACATCCATATTCTAGCCAAAGTGAACAGCTCCTAGATCTCTAAGAATTAGGGCTTTGTATCTAATTTGTACATGCTGTTCTATCTGCCTGAATCGTTCTCCATCTCCTACCCCCTGTCCTTATCAGTATAACACTTACACATCCTTTAGTCTCTTTCATAAGCCTTTCTGCCATGTCTCAAGATCCCGTTAGATGCCTCCTTTGTCCTCCCATGATAACCTGGTGCTTTTTACCAGTAACGTCTGCAGCCCTTGCCAGACTATGTGAAAATTGTGTATTTACTTGTCTTTGCCACTTCCTAGACTGTAAGCTCTTTGAGAGCAGGACCTATGTATTCACTCTGGTGTTCCCAGGGCCTTGTATGTACCTGGCCCAGAGAAAGTTTTCAATAAATATCTGTTTTATAAAACACTGAATAAATAACTATGGCACTATTTTTTTATGCTTGAAATATTAGTAATGCAGGGTAATAGTAGGATTTAAGGTTTATTTTAGAAGTTTTGGGGAAGAAAGGTTTTATGAGTCACCCATGATGTATTATTTTTTACGAACATGCTATGTGCAATGCACAGTGCTATCTTACAATGTGTGAAGGAAAGAAAGCGCTTGTCATTAGTGAAGTTACTGAAAAATTAACTTACGATGCAAGATGACAAGATGAAGCCTATCCCATGGTTAAGTACAAAGTAAATGTCATAAAAAACACTATAGTTTGGAATAATCTAAGGCTTCACGTAGGAGACGAAACAAGCAACCAACTACTTTGTGCCTTACTCTAATACTCTTAATCTGCTACTCATTACTCTCATTTAGACGAGAAAACAGAGGTCAAGTAACTTGCTAAGTGTTACATGGCTATTAGAGCTTAGGTTAGACAAATTTGGCCTTTTTGCTCTAGAGTAGTATGATCATGAGATTTGGGTACACCAGTCTAGTTGGAGTTGGGGATTCCTGTCTGGAGCAAGAGATCAAACTGGAAAGAAACTGAGGCAAAGTCATTGAAAGCTTTGAATTCTAGATTGTAAAATTTGGAGTTAATCCTGATAGCAATGGAAAGCCAATATAATTTTGGAAAGATTGACATGAACATTAGAATTTTAATTTTTCTTCAATATCAGAAATAGCCCTCTGCCTTTTATAAACTCCTTATTGATTGTCTTAACTTAAAGGTTAAAGTAACTTAAATAATTTAAAGGGAGTTAGAGTTAAAAGATGTCGGAGGATAACCGTATCAAGCAGAATTTATCTTTGGGACCAAAATGTCCCACACAATTCTTTAAAAAGAGAGGATTCTCATTAACTTTAGCATTTATTAACATCTCAAAGGAAAATAGTATATTGTTCCGTTTCAACTGAATTGGGTAGCAGAGCTTTAGGGTTATGCACATACACTGGTCTTTATTTGCATACCAGAATTAGTATCCAAATAACACTTTCATGCTTTATTTTTACATTTTAAAGTATTTTTTACTTTATTGCTTTTTTATTATGGGAAATTTCAAGCATACGCCAAAGTAGAATATGGTGAACCCTCGTGTGGCCATCACTTGGGCTCAACAATTATCAATGTTCTGCTGTTTTTCTTATGCCAGATTTCTAGTGCTCAGCCTTATTTTCTCACTTTCCTGCGTTCCGTGCAGTTAATGACGTATCTAAGCTTTGAAGAAGTGGGCTATACCTTTTTATAACAGATGAGATGTTTCTAGATCCTAACTGTAGGAAAATCATACCTCTGCTTGAATTGAATCTGAAAGTTTTTCACATTTTTAAATCTGACACCCCGTTCTGCTACTTTCTGTGGAGCTTCAGTGTTTGAGTCAAATAGGCCAACTTTAGTGAGGTAGAAATGTAGTATGGTTGTTATGATGATTGTGGCTTTTACTGTTTAGGAAAGTATTTTGTTAAAATTAAAATCCAGTTATTTAAGTACATGGCACTTTAGCAATCATGTTGTTATGTATGACCATTGAAAATTGTGAAGAATTTTTTTCCCTGAAAACAATTACTCTGCTTCTGAAATAACAAAATTTTTTTCAGTTTATCTTTCCAGGGATTTTTTTTTTTTAGGATATTGTATTCCCAATGTGAAAGTATATAGTAAAATTGAGCAATTTTTTGTGGCCTCTTGGTTTTATATCCTACTAAGAAAAAGCTTCTCCAACTTCCAGATTATAAAGTTATGCATCCATAGTTTCTTCAAATACTCTATAGATTTATATTTTAATTTTAAAATAATAAAAAATTAAAGTAAGGAGTGCAGTAAGAATCTAACTTTACCTTTTTCCAAACACCGTTTATTGAATAACTCATATTTTCTCTCTCTGATGTTAGATACTGCTGTAATCCTAAGCTCATTTCTCATATGTGCTTGTACTCTCCTTTATGCTAAGGCTGTCTCACATGGTTTCCTGAACTTGAGTGGTAAATCCCACTCTAGTCCCGACTCAGTCTCTTCTCTCATGGATAACCCCACTGCCAGGCCCTTTCTCTGCTATCCCCATACTCTGTACTAGCAGGAGTCACAGAGGCTAGCTGGGATGTCAGATATTTTGAGTGCCTAAGAGAGAACCTAGACGTTTTACTATGGTAATAGTTGCCAAACTTTTCAATATATAAAGCTTTGATTAGATAAATTGTAATATTTTCTTTCCAGTAGAGCTATTTGACAAACTGTTTGCTTTTCTGGTTCAAAATTGCCTTATCCATTTAAAAATAAAGAATGCGGTCTGGAGCTAAAATGCCTCGATTTGAATTCCTGCTCAGCTATTTACTAGCATTGTACCCTTGGAAAATTTACTAAAAATTGTTTCCACCTCATAGGATTATTGTGAGTATTAGATAAATATATGTAAGGTGTCTAGAATAAGTGCTTGGCGTGTATTGAGCATTCAATAAATAAATGTTAGTTGTTATTACTGTATCGCATCACAGGAACTGTGAAGAAGATTAGATACTTAGATGCCATTTTATTTATATTTTGTTTGTTTTAAAGGGGACAATTCATCTCTTTCGAAAACCACAAAGATCTTTTTTTGGCAAGATATTACAGGAATTTAGACTTGTAGCAGCTGACCGAAGGGTAAGTTATTTTTATTCTTTGACCCTAATTTTAATTATTTCACAAACAGCATTATAACACAAAAAGTTAATTTTTAAGGCAATAGAAATCACTCTCGATCCCACCACACTTCATTTTTTTATGTTGGATAATTTTTTAAAGTACAATTACAATAGTTTGGTATACAGTTGTTTTGCTTGGGAGGAAGCTGGGTTTCAGTTAAAGTTTTTATTCTAATTCTAAAGAGTTTTAAAGAAAAACTGTTTTGTGACTGCCTTATTTTTATTTATTTTTAATTAAATGGGTGTAGTCTGAAGCCGTGTTTTCTTATTTTTAATGTAAGGCGGGAAAATATGCTTTGAGACTGTAAATCAAAAGATATAGTAGGTTCTCTTAAAGAACAAACAAAGCACAAAGGCAGCAGAAGGAGAGAAATAATAAACATCAGAGCAGAAATAAATGCTATTGAAACAAAAAAGGCAGTAGAAAGGATCAATGAAACAAAGAGCTGGTTCTTTGAGAAGATAAATAAAATTGACAAACCCTTAGCCAGACTTACAAAGAAAAAAGAGAAAGCTCAAATAAACAAATTTAGAAATGAAAGAGGAGAAATAACAACAGATTCCGCAGAAATACAACAGATTATAAGAGAATACTATGAAAAACTATATGCCAGCAAAATGGATAACCTAGAGGAAATGGATAAATTCTTGGACTCCTACAATCTCCCAAAGCTTAGTCAAGAAGAAGCAGACAATTTGAACAGACCAATCACAAGGAAAGAGATTGAAACAGCAATCAAAAGCATGCCAAAGAATAAAACCCCAGGACCAGATGGCTTTCCTGGGGAATTCTACCAAACTTTCAGAAAGGATTTAATACCTATCCTTTTCAAGCTATTCCAAAGAATTAGGGAGGATGGATCACTTCCTAACACATTCTACGAGGCCAACATCACGCTGATACCAAAGCCTGACAAGGACAGCACAAAAAAAGGGAACTGCAGGCCATATCACTGATGAACATAGATGCAAAAATTCTCAACAAAATTTTGGCCACCCGAATTCAGCAATTCATCAAAAGGATCATACATCACGATCAAGTGGGATTCATACCACGGACACAGGGATGGTTCAACATCCGCAAATCAATCAACGTGATACACCACATCAACAAACTGAGGAATAAAAACCACATGATCGTCTCAATAGATAAGAGAAAACATTTGACAAGATCCAACAGCCATTTATGATAAAAACTCTGAACAAAATGGGGTTAGAAGGGAACCACCTCAACACAATAAAGGCCATATGTGACAAACCCACAGCCAACATCATACTCAGTGGGCAAAAACTGAGCACCATCCCCCTGAAAACAGGAACAAGACGAGGATGCCCTCTACCACCACTCTTATTTAACATAGTGCTGGAGGTTTGGGCCAGAGCAATTAGGCAAGAGAAAGGAATAAAAGGAATCGAAATAGGGAGAGAAGAAGTGAAACTCTGTTTGCAGACGACATGATCTTATATATAGAAAACCCCAAGGACTCTATTGGAAAACTTTTAGAAGTAATCAACAACTACAGCGAAGTTGCAGGGTATAAAATCAATTTACATAAATCAGTAGCATTTCTATACTCTAATAACAAACTAACAAAAAGAACTCAAGAACACAATACCATTCACAAATGCAATAAAAAGAATAAAATACCTCGGGGTGAATTTAACAAAGGAAGTGAAAGATCTATACGACGAAATTACAAGGTTTTTCTGAAAGAAATGGATGACGACATGAAGAGATGGAAAGACAATCCATGTACATGGATTGGAAGAATAAACATAGTTAAAATGTCCATTCTACCTAAAGCAATCTGCAGATTCAATGCCATCCCAATCAGAATCCCAATGACGTTCTTTACAGAAATAGAACAAAGAATCCTAAAACTCATATGGGGCAACAAAAGACCCCGAATTGCTAAAGCAATCCTGAGAAAAAAGAACACAGCTGGAGGCATCACAATCCCTGACTTCAAAACATACTACAAAGCTACAGTAATCAAAACAGCATGGTACTGGTACAAAAACAAGTGCACAGATCAATGGAACAGAATGGAAAGCCCAGAAATAAAACCACACATCGACAAAGGAGCTGAGGGCATACAATGGAGAAAAGAAAGTCTTTTCAACAAATGGTGCCGGGAAAACTGGAAAGCCACATGTAAAAGAATGAAAGTTGACCATTCTTTTTCACCGTTGACAAAAATAAACTCAAAATGGATCAAAGACCTAAAGGTAAGACCTGAAACCATAAGCCTTCTAGAAGAAAATGTAGGAAGTACACTCTTTGACATCAGTATTAAAAGGACCTTTTCAGACACCATGTCTTCTCAGACAAGGAAAACAATAGAAAGAATAAACAAATGGGACTTCATCAGACTAAAGAGCTTCTTCAAGGCAAAGGAAAACAGGATTGAAACAAAAAAACAACCCACTAACTGGGAAAAAATATTTGCAAGTCATACATCTGACAAAGGGTTAATATCCATAATATATAAAGAATTCACACAACTCTACAACAAAAAATCAAACAACCTGATCAAAAAATGGACAGGAGACAGGAAAAGACATTTCTCCAAAGAAGATATATAGATGGCCAATAGGCACATGAAATGATGTTCATCATCGCTGACCATCAGGGAAATGCAAATCAAAACTACACTAAGGTATCACCTTACACCCATCAGAATGACAAAAATAACTAAAACTAATAGTAACAAATGTTGGAGAGGTTTTGGGGAAAAGGGAACCGTCATACACTGCTGGTGGGAATGCAAACTGGTGCAGGCACTATGGAAAACAGTATGGAGATTCCTCAAAAAATTAAAAATAGAACCACCATACAATCCAGCTATCCCACTACTGGATATCTATCCACAGAGCTTGAAGTCAGCAATTCCAAAAGTCCCATGCACCCCAGTGTTCATTGCAGCATTATTTATAATAGCCAAGACGTGGAAGCAACCTAAGTGCCCATCAACAGATGATTGAATAAAGAAGATGTGGTATATATATACAATGGAATACTACTCAGCCGTAAAAAAAGAACAAAATTGTCCCATTTGCAGCAACATGGATGGACCTTGAGGGAATTATGTTAAGTGAAATAAGCCAGATAGAGAAGGACAATCTTTGTATGACTCCACTCTTATGAGGAATATAAAAATGTAGACAAAGAGAACAGATTAGTGGATACCAGGGGAAAGGTGGGGTGGGGGGTGGGCACAAAGGGTGAAGGGGTGCACCTACAACACGGCTGAGAAACAATAATGTACAACTGAAATTTCACAAGATTGTAACCTAACATTAACTCAATAAAAATTTAAAAAAAAGATATAGTGGGTTCTCTTTTTGGTCACCAATGTAGACCTTCTAGTTATTGTTCTGTTTTCATTGTTGTCATTATTGTCTAAATTATGCTGTAACTTCCTTAGGGCAGTGACTATGTCTCTTTTGCTCAATTTTTAATAAAAGTACAAAATAAGCACCCAATATATATTTGATGAATTTTAAGTAAACCTAGCTTCAATGGAATGTAATAAGCAGTACCAATGATATTGATCATGTGTTGTGGTACTAGATGAGAGACGACTTTTTTTGTTCTTTACCACTGTATTTTCTGTTTTTAAAACTTTGGAATATAGTCAGAATTCAGTAATCCTGGTATTTGGAAATGTTATTGTGCCCTGAATGTTAAACTTCAAGAGCCAAGGTTAAGGAATTCATCTGCTTCTTGTGTATCTAGTCCATTTGAATGACCTCTTGAGAACAGAGAGATATATCTCTATGCTGTTGATGGAACTACTATATTGCAGAATTAAACAGGAAGTTCTTTAAACAGTACACTTCTTTGAAGCACAGTATACCAAAGAATGGGTAATTGGAACAAAACTAATTTAGGAACACCTGAATTGTGCAAATAATCTCTATTATAATTTAAATCTTAAGAGATGTATCTGGCTCATCTCTCTTCCCTACTATTCTTGTCTTGGTTCTCAGTGATTTCATATTTCATGTGGAAGATCCTTACTTCTCAGTTCCTTACTTCCAGTTCACCACAAATAATCTTGTCCTCCTCCCCTCCCAGCCATCCACTCCTGTGGTCATACCATAGACCTCATAATTTATAATAACTATATCCTCTCATTGTCTCTCAGTTTCAAGCATTTCACTCAACAGTCACCATCTCTTCTCTTTCCAGGTCACTTCTTCTGTTACCCCAACTCCAATAATTCTTCAGTTTTACTAGGACCTCCAATCTATTGACTTCCGTATTTTCATTTCCCTTATCCTCATCTGCTTTCTTATCCAATTTAGATTCTGTGGTCCATCATTATCATTTCCTTGTATATGCCTTCAACTCCTTTGTGCCCCACCTTCTGTCTATCATTCTTCCCTGGAAAATCCTTAACCTTATTAAGTCTACTTTCTTTCTACTCTTTACCTGCACCCAAATGACTGAATGTAGACTGAGAGAAACACAAAACCATGCTGCCTGGTCTGGCTTTTAATTCATGATCAAGTGTGCCATTAGTGCTGCCCATACTATGTTTCCCTAGTTCATTCAGTTTCCCACTTTCCTAGTGACTATTTCATACCATTTCTTTCACTTATATCCTCAAACTTTCAAAATCTTATCCATCCTCACTCTGACCTGTTGATCTTGCTTCCTGTTTCACTAAGGGAAAAGAGGTAATGAGAAGAAAACTTCCACATCCTATCGTTAGCACATCTACCAAGACACTGCCTTCCCTCCTATTTCTGTGAATGAACTATCTAGTCCGCTAGATAAGGCCAGTCCCTCCACTTGTTGCCTGTTCAAAGTCAGTGTTCCTGTAATTGTTCCTTCTTACATCATCCTCCTTCTGTTCTTGCATCATAATTACATGCTGTATATTCCACTCTCATCTGCTGCTTCATTTCTCTGCTTCCTTTTATAGCAAAACTACTTTCAAGAATTGTCTTAACTCTCTTTGCTCACTTTCTCTTCTCCCTGTCTATGTTAAACACGTACTAGTCTGGCTCTAGTCCCCTATAATCCACAGAAATAGCTTTTACAAGGTAACTAATAACTTCTTTGTTGCCAAAATCAGTGGTCATCCTCATTTCTCATCTTACTTGACCTTCAACAGTGTTTGACAAAAATTGGTTACTTCTTCCTTAAAGCACTTTATTCATTGGACTCTGAAATACCACTCTTGGTTTACCTCCTACTTAATTGGCATTATGTTTTTAGTCTCCTTTGTCACTTTTCTCTCATCTTTCTGACCTCTAAGTTTTGGAGTGTCCCAGGGCTTAGAGCTCCAGCCTCTCTTGTTTATGTTCATTATATCTAGGTAACACTTTCACTACCATCTATATACTGATGATCCTATATTTATTTGTTTATTTATTTTTTTAAAGATTGGCACCTGAGCTAACAACTGTTGCCAGTCTTCTTCTTCTTCTTTTTTTTTTTTCCCCTGCTTTTTCTCCCCAAATCCCCCCAGTAAATAGTTGTATATTTTAGTTGTGGGTCCTTCTAGTTGTGGTATGTGGGATGCCGTCTCAACATGGCCTAATGAGTGGTGCCATGTCCGCGCCCAGGATCCGAACTGGTGAAACCCTGGGCTGCCGAAGCGGAGTGTGCAAACTTAACCACTCCACCATGGGGCCGGCCCCAATATATTTATATTGTAATCCCTAACTTCTCCCCTACCTCAGATTCCTGTATATCATGGCCTTCTCAACATTTCCACCTGGATATCTAATAGGCATCTCAAATTTAATATTGTCAAACCAACCTTTGATTTTCTATGACTTCCTCACTAAATAGCTACTCTCTTCTTCCAAATGCTCAGGCCATAACCCTTGGAGTCATTCTTAGCCTTCTCTTTCCCTTCTCACATCCATTTTATAAGTAAATCTTGCTGGCTCTATCTTTGGTATAATACCAGAATCTGACTCTTGTCACATCTTACTGCCTTCAAAGCCACCATCATTTCCCACATAGATTATTGCAATCACATTCCAAATGGTCTTCCTACTTCTCTCCTTGCCCATATGCAGTATATTGTTCATAGAGAGGATGAATGATCTCTTAAAAATGAAAGCTAAGGCACTTTCCATCTCATTTGGAATAAATCACAATTCTTTTCCTGGCATACAAGATACTACTTTGTGTAGCCCCTCACTGCCTCTCACCTCTCTCACCTAGCTGTCTTTAGCCAGGTACTCTTCTACCTCTGGGCATTTGCACTGTGGTTCTCATTTTCTCTCCCAGATAGCTGCATGCTTAGCATCTTTGCTGCTTTCAGATTTCTGCTGACATGTCACCTTACCAAAGGGGTCTTTTCTGACTACTGCATCTAAAAGAGTAACTCTTCCATATGTCCCATTCCTGTGTTCTTATCATACTTTATTTTTTCTTCTTAGCACTTGTCACCACCTGATTATAGTCATGCATCGCTTAATGACATGGATATGTTCTGAGGGATGTGTCATTAGATGATTTTGTCATTGGGCAAACATCATAGAGTGTACTTATACAAACCTAGATGGTATAGCCTGCTACATGCTTAGCTATCTGGTACTAATATCATGGGACCACCATTGTATATGTGGTCTGTCACTGACTAAAACATTGTTATATGGCGCATGATTGTATGTTTGCTTATTGTCTGTCACTGTGGATTATAAGGTCCATGTTTTTTTCAGTACTATATCTCCAGTGCCTAGAATAGTATCTGTTGCAAAACAGATACTCAAATATTTTTTGATGAATAATTTGATTCAGTAGTAGAGCTTCAGAGAGTGTCATTTTCAAATTACAGGCTTTATCTTCCATTTCTGACTATTCCTGAGTCCCTGTCCTGACTAGACCCATGACCAGTCATTTCATTAATGTCTTCACCAGTATTGGAGTCCCTTGTTCTGTTAAGCTATCATATCAGCTCTCAAATCTCTAACATCCCTACCTCACCTGCTTGTCTGGTTTTGCTCTCTGGGTATAGAGGAAGTCTACCATAAATTCATAGTGGTAATTCTTGGTCTTCTCTTTGATGATGCAGTAGTATACTTTCCATAACAGCTCTTCTGCAGATGCAGATTCTCCTGTGGATTTAAGTTTCCAGTCCTACTTTACCATATCCCTTAATTTTAGAAAATGACCTTGCTGCTTCTTTTCTAGAGATTTATAGGCTATTAACTCTGTGCTACTTTACTTCTTTCTACCTGACAAGTTCTCTGTCCCTTCAGTCACCTTGTTCTTCTCACCTTTCTCAAAGGTGTTGTTCTCCCTTTCTGTTGAAACCATCCTATCCTGTACCACACTTGACCTTTGTAATTATAATGTGTTTAATTTTAACGTCTCCAAATAACTGCCTTTTTCCTAATTTCTTTCACATCTACTGTCAAACAAGCATAGGTCTCCCTTCTTTGTAGGGAGTGGAGCAGAAAAATAAGAAAACGCTTCACTTGATCTCTTTCTTTATTTTTAGAATGCCCTTCCTCCTTCCTCTGACTAAATCTTAGCTATTTTCAAAGTGTATCTCAGGTCCTCCTCCATCTTCTGTGAACTGCTAAACCATGGTATTCTTTCCCTCTTTTGCAGTCCTATTTCATATGACTTATTAGGTAAATAACCAGGTACTGTCCCTTTTTTGGGGGGTGGGGGCATAACTGTGTTTTCGTATAATTTCAAACTTATAGAAAAGTTTCCAAATTAGTATAAGGAACTCTCTTATGCCCTTTACTCAGATTCACCAGTTGCTTTACATTTTGCCCGATTTGCTTTGTCATTGTCTCTATATACATACTTATGGAGACAAAATGATATTCAAATATATGCATATTTTTCTCAACTATTTCAGAGTTTGTGTTTCAGAATTTATTTTCTCTTGAATAATTCCCCTTCTGAAGTGATTCTTTTAAATTTATCTATTATAATTAGGACTTGGTTGATGATAATTTTGGTAGATTTAGAAAATGTGACACTGACTTTTTGAAGGAAGTTGTTCTTACTCCTTTGAATATCAGAGTGTTGAGTATTACAGCAACTTGAACAGACCCAGTGAAGCTTATCAGCACTATAAAAATAAGAATGATTTTCTTTTTCACAGTCCTGGAAGATATTGCTCTTTGGTGCAATAAACTTAACATGTACAGGCTTCCTGCTTATGTGGTGCAGTTCCACTAACAGTATAGGTATGTCACCATTCTTATTTTTATGAAGTTAATTATTACTTTCACTTTTATTCTGATTTTTTTTTTTTTTTGAGGAAGATTAGCCCTGAGCTAACTGCTGCCAATCCTCCTCTTTTAGTGAGGAAGACTGGCCCTGAGTTAACATCTGTGCCCATCTTCCTCTACTTTATATGTGGGATACCTGCCACAGCTTGGCTTTGCCAAGCAGTGTCATGTCCTCACCCGGGATCCAACCGGCGAACCCCAGGCCACCGAAGCGGAATGTGCACACTTAACTGCTGCGCCATCAGGCTGGCCCCATATTCTGATTTTAAAGAAACATATATCTTCCTTTGCATAGAATATATTATTCTGAAATATAACTCAAAAGATTTAATGAGAGAATCTATTTGAAAAGTGCCTTGTAAACTATAAAGTTTGGTTCAATTGTTAGATATTATCATTTTATTTTATTACTATTTTTGGTGAGGAAGATTGGCCGTGAGCTAACATCTGTGCCAGTCTTCCTCTCTTTTGTATATGGGATGCCACCATAGCCTGGTTTGATGAGCGCTGTGTAGGTCCACACCTGGGATCCGAACCCACAAACTGCAGGCTGCTGAGGCGGAGCATGTGGACTTAACCACTACACCACTTGGCCAGCCCCTAGGCATTGTCATTTTTGTTGTTTTTTTAAAAAAAAGACCTGTTATTTTTTTTTAAAACTTGAAATCCATTTGAAACACTGAGATTCCTTTTTAATGTGCTAGATTAGTCCTTTGATTTATGCAAAGTATAAGATCTTGAGATTATTGGATTTTCCTTGAAAAGGGAAATCTTTAATATTTTTCTTGCGTCTTGCTTGACCTCTTATATTTTTATTACCATTTTTTTCATTTTGCTATTTAAAGAATACGTGTAAAATAGTATGCAGATGACAGAAGAAGGCAAAAAAAAAAAAATGTCATAGGGCTTTTGGTCATATGCTGCTTCATTTTTCCTGATGGAGAAATCAGGTTCTAAAGTAAGCTTTTGTGTTAACCAACTGGCTATATATATTAATCAAATTTACTAGATAATTACTAGCAAATGAGGTTAATCAGTGACTCATAATTTTTTTTGGTAATGGATACCCCTGGTATGAACAATTTTGGTGATTTGCTATATTTCCTATCAATAGATTCAGTAACATTTTAACAATCTTTTTGTTGTTTTGCAGCTTTAACTGCCTACACTTACCTGACCATTTTTGATCTTTTTAGGTAAGTTTTAAAAAGTTTCCGTAACGTTTTGAAGCTGGTAAGTTATTTCTTGCACCAAATTTATGAAGTTTCTTTGCTTAAAGGAAAATAATCTGTGAAATATGTAAAATTATCAGCATACAACATATACACACTGTAACAATTAGAAGATAGACTGGAAGAAAATATCCTATTTATATAACAACAGAAAAGATAATAGCCAGATATTAGGTCAGGTGTTTCAGGTGCCTACTTGTAGATGAGTCGGCTGTGGCCAGGGAGCAGGGTCATGTAAAAACATACCAATTCCTACTGTGACTGCGTAGATGGGAAAAGAAATGAGGGACATTAATAACTGAGAAGTGAGTAATTGTGAGCTAGGGAGACAACCTATTGGCTCCCTGCTTCATAGAGCCTTTCATATTTCCATATAAGTGTTGCAAAATACTTACACCTTGATGTCTTCAGTTCCATGCCATAGAAGTATAAGAATGTCTTTTCATCAATCACGTAACTCAATCTACTTTATTGGTCTAAAACAGATAGTTCCCTGCGTTTCACACTGTAGTAAGTTTCAGAGTGAATCTTCACTATACTTGGAAAATGAACATAATTTTATCCCATCCAGGATGTTGTCAAGGTATTGTTAATATTTAGTTTAACTTTTAACAAAGATTAAATAAAGTTTATCAATGTTAAAATTTATTTATGTATGCCCAGAATAAAATATATTGCTATTACTGTGTCATTTTTTGCATGCTCAGTTATGGAAACCATTTAGGGTAGATAACTTACTGAGTAGAGTAAGTATGGGTTTAGGTTCTGTTTAACTGACTTAATGATGTATTGTAACTCCTTGCAGTTTCTCCACATGTTAAAACTGTCACATTAAAATGCTTGTTGTGATTAGATGATAAATTATTAGAATAACTTATTTATTCTGTGCAAACAGTGATAACTTTCAGCAACTTAGGAATTCTGAAAGCTTAATTTCTTTCTGCGTTTTCTCCTCTAACTCTAGTTCTAATGCTAAATTTATTTTCATTTTTACTTAGTTTAATGACATGTTTAATAAGTTACTGGGTAATGATGAGGAAACCTAGCCCTGTCTATTCATTTGGGTAAGTTCAAATTATTTTATTTTCTGCTGACTTATTGCTATTAAAATAGTAGTTATATTAGGCAGAAAAGAGCTAGTTAGGGTATTTCTAGAAAATAAGCTCTGCCTAGTCAGTGAAATGGTGATCAAATAGTGAAAGTAGATAGAACAGCATATTCCAAATGGAGTCTAGGTAAGAAACATGAATATTTAAATTTAAATCATATTAAATAAAATGTTTACATTAGGTTCTTTTCTATTTTATAAAACAAATATTAACATAAAATGTTCACATTCAGTTCTTTAATATTTTGGTTATCTTTTATTTTAGTTAGAGAAAATACAAAGGATTTTCATGTAAGCGTATCTTAACATTAATGAAGTGGTAGAGATGTATTTTTGTCTTAAGACTGGGTTTGTGATAGCAATGGATTAACCAAGAATTTGAGACTTCTGTTTCTACAGTTTTAGAAATTCCTGAAAATTGAAAGTTGGAAGATAATCTTCTATGTTAGAGGTTTTTTAATATATTAGAAAAAAATGAATTTCTTTCAGGTTCAAGGAAACAAGTTAAAGGAAGAATTTAACTTTGGTAAAGAAACTCTTAGACCCAACTTACCCTTTGTCTCCACCATACCTTTCATTGGGATTATGTTCTTTTGAACAAAATCAGATTTTATTTCCTTAAACAATGGGACAAAGTAAATATGAAATTTTAATGCAAAATGAAGATATTTATAAATGTCACTGAAATTTGATTGAGTTGGACTCTTACTATGATAATCAGCTGTAAAGTATAGATATCTATATATGAAAATCTATTACTCTGAGTCAAGGCTTTTTCTTGTAAATGACAGAAATCCAACTCAAACCATGGGGAAAAAAAGGAAGACTTTGGTAATTTATGTAACCAGAATTTGGGAAGACTGAGCTAACTGGCAGAGGGACTGGAACACTTGGGACATGTCCTCCTCTTTCCTCTCAGGCCTCTTTTCTCTGCGTATCAGGTTCAGTTTTTCAGACCACTTTTCTCTATCCTTCTGGAGTGATAAATTCTAGTGACACCTTAACTTAAACCTTCTCACCTTCATCCTAGTGAGGAAAGGACTCTTTCCCAGCTCTAGTTCAGAAAATCATGAGAAAGAACTGTTGATTGGTCCAGCTTGTAATAGATGTTAGTCTTTAGATCATTTACTGTGTCCAGGAGACAAAGTCGAGTAGGGACATGACAGCTCCCCTTGTGACTCACTTGCTTAGAGTGAGCAAGAAAGGAGAGGGCAGTTAAACGGTAAAATTAAACATTCAAATATAATTGCAGTCAATCACATAGCTTCAAATGTCATTTATATTTAGTAATTCTAAAATCCAGTTCTCTAGCCCTGAAATCTATCTTGTTTTAGGCTACCTTCTTGACAGCTTCACACATGTCTAATTGGTATCTTAAACTTAGGCTAGAATTCTTGTTTTCTTCCCCAAAAACCTGTTCCTCTGTTTTTCCCATCTCAGTAAATACACCAGCTCTCTGTTGCTCAAGCAAAATCCGTGATTATTCTCTCATTACCACATTTATCCATCAGCAAGTTATGTCAGGGTAACCTACAAACACATCTAGAATCTACTCTCATCCCCATTTCTATCCCCACTACTACCATCCTAACCAAGCTACCTTCATTTCTTGCCTTAACCAATGTCCAGCATCCTGACTGGTCCCCATGCTTCTGTTCTTCCCCGCATAGTCAATTCTCCATATAGCAGCCAGAGTGTTTTCCTTTTTAAGCCTAAATCACTCTCCTCCTGAAAACCATCCAGTTGTTTCCTGTCATACTTAGAATAAAATCCTGACTCCTTTCTCTAATTCACAAAGCCCTTATATGAGCTGGACTGTGCCTGCTTCTCTTCGTTACTACTCTCATGCCCTCTATACCACACTGTCTTTCTCTCTGTAATTGTAACAGCTAACTTCTTCCTGCCTTAGGGCCGTTGTACAGGCTATTCTCTCTGCTTCAAATGCTCTTCACCTGATCTTTGCAAGATAACCTCTATCTTGTTATTCTGACCTTAATATCACTAAATACTAATGTCATTAAATGACTGGGTCCAATCTAAAATAAATTCTAAAATAGACCACCTAGTTAGCCTCTTGTCATGTCATACTACTCTAATTCTGTGTATAGGATTTACCAGAACTTATAAATTATGTCACTCTGTCTCCACCTTTAAAATATAAATTTTATGGTAGCAAGGACCACATCTTGTTCTGTCTTATATCCTTGTGCAGTTTGATGAATTTTAAAAATGAATTTACCTGTATAGCTTCTATGTAGATCATAGTATAAAACATTGCAAGTTCCTCAAAAGCCTCCCTTCATGTGAAGTCAGAGTCAAACCTTGACAAAAGTAACTGGTATTCTGACTGCTTTCATTGCAGATTATTATTGCCTGTTTTTAAAGTCATATAAATGGGATTACAGTATATACTCTCATATACCAGTAATTCATTCTAGTTCATTGCGCTAATATTCCATTATATGGATATACCACAGTTTGTTTATATGTTAAACTGTTGAAAGGCGGTTAGGTGATTTTCAGCTTTTAGCTATTATAAATAAAACTACTCATGCGCATTATTGCATGTCTTTTGGTGTGTAAGACTTTATGTTGGGTATATGTCTTTGTGAGAAATTAGTCATAGGATTTGCATATGTTCATCATTAGAAGATAAGATAATACCAAACAGTTTTCCAGAGTGATTTTTCCAGTTTACACTCCCATTGGCAGGGGAGGAGAGTTCCAGCTGTTTCATGTGCTTACCAACAGTTGGTATTGTCTTTTTTCTTTTTTTCTTTTAAGCCATTCCAGGTATGCAGTGGTATCTCATTATAGTTTTAAGTTATTTTCCTGTTGACTAATTGAGCACTTTTTGTATGTTTATTAGCCATTCAGATTACCTCTTTTATGAAATGCTTGTTAAGGTGTTTTACCCATTTTTAAATTAGGTTTCCTGTTTTTTTCTTATTGATCTGTAGGAGTTCTTTATATATAAATATCTTCTCTCACTCTTAGTTGCCTTTCACTCTCTTAATAGTTTCTTCTGATAAATGAAACAAATTCAATTTCAATGATAAATTTATCAGTCTTATCCTTTATGGTTAATATTTTTGTCTACTTGTCAAGAAACCTTGGCCAGCCCCAAGGTCATAAAGTTATTCTGCTCTATTATTAGCTAAAAGTCTTATTTTTTTTTAATTTTTTCATATTTTTATTTCTAAATCAACTTATTAAGGTATAATTTACAAGCAATAAAGTGCACCATTTTTAAATGTAAAGTAGATGACTTTTGACAAATGTAAACACTCACGTAACACCACCACATGGCAGGAGTATATCCATTTTACTTTTCTATTCAAAGGCCAGATTTAGGCTCTATCTATATTCTCTTCATACTTATATTTTATTTCTTTTCCTTCTGCTCTTTATTATTTGTTTTTATTATATAGTTCCTTCTGACGATATGAGGGAGAAAGGTTCCATTCCTCTCCCCTAGCATCTGGTGGTTTTTCTGGCAATCTTTGGAGTTCCATGGCTTATAGATGCATCACCCCAATCTGTCCTCATCTTCACATGGCGTTCTCCCTGTATGTATGTCTGTCTCTGTGTCTGAACTAAAAGTCTTATTTTTTGACCTTTCTTTTCTTTTTATTTTTTATTTTGTTGGGGTCATATTGGTTTGTAACATGTAATTTCAGGTGTACATTATTATATTATCACTTTCTGTAAAGACTGCATCGGACTTACTACCAGTAGTATAATTTGTATCTGTCACCTACATGTGTATCCTTTTACCTCTTTCGCCTCCCCCGCTTCCCCTCTTGTAACAACTACTCTGTTCTCTTTGTCCATGTTTTTATCTTCCACATATAGGTGAAATCATGCAGTGTTTGTCTTTCTCTGTCTAGCTTATTTTGCTTAACATAATACCCTCAAGGTCCATCCATGTTGTTGCAAATGGGACAGTTTTGTCTTTTTTTATGGCTGAGTAGTGTTCCATGGTATATATATACAGCGTCTTCTTTATCCAGTCATCAGTCAGTGGGCACTTGGGTAACTACCAGGTCTTTACTATTGTGGATAATGCTGCAGTGAACATAGGGATGCATAAGTCTCTTTGAATGTTGATTTCATGTTCTTTGGATAGATACCCAGTAGTGGAATAGCTGGGTCATATAGTATTTCTACTTTTAATTTTTTGAGAAATCTCCATACTGTTTTTCAAAGTGGCTGTACCAGTTCGCATTCCCACCAGCAGTGATGAGGGCTCCCTTTTTCTCCACATCCTCTCCAACACTCACTGTTTCTTATCTTGTCTTGTTAATTATAGCCATTCTGACGGGTGTAAGGTAATATCTCGTTGTAGTTTTGATTTGCATTTCCCTAATAATTAGTGTCATAGAACATCTTTTCATCTGTCTGTTGGCCATCTGTGTATCTTTTTTGGAAAAATTTCTGTTCATATCCTCTGCTCATTTTTTGATCAGGTTGTTTTTTGTTGTTGAGTTATATGAGTTCTTTAAATATTTTGGAAATTAGCCTCTTGTCAGATAGATGATTTGCAGATATTTTCTACCTGTTGGTGGGTTGTCTTTTCATTTTGTTGATGATTTCCTTTGCCTTGCAGGAGCTTTTTAGTGTAATGTAGTCCCATTTGTTTCTTTTTTTCTTTTATTTCCCTTGCCTGAGTAGACATGGTATTCGAAAAGATGCTATTAAGACCAAGTCAAAAGAGTGTACTGCATATATTTTCTTCTAGGAGTTTTATGGTTTCAGGTCTTAGATTCAAGTCTTTAATCCACTTTGAGTTAATTTTTGTACATAGTATAAGATAATGCTCTACTTTCATTCTTTTGCACGTGGCTGTCCAGTTTTCCCAGCACCATTTATTGAAGAGACTTTCCTTTCTCCATTGTATGTTCTTGGCTTCTTTGTCAAAGATTATGTTTTATTTCTGGGCTTTCAATTCTGTTCCATTGGTCTGTTTATCTGTTTTTGTGCTTGTACCATTCTGGTGGGTTTTTTTGTTTTGTTTTGTTTTGAGGAAGATTGGCCCTGAGCTAACATCTGCCACCAATCCTCCTCTTTTCGCTGAGGAAGACTGGCCCTGAGCTAACATCTGTGCCCATCTTCCTCACTTTATATGTGGGATACCTGTCACAGCATGGTTTGACAAGCAGTGCCTAGGTCCGCACCTGGTGAACCCCTGGGTGCCTAAGCAGAATGTGCGAACTTAACCACTGTGCCTCCAGGCCAGCCCCCAGTACCATGCTGTTTTGATTACTGTAGCTTTGTAGTATATTTTGAAGTCAGGGCTTGTGATGCCTCCAGCTTTGTTCTTTTTTCTCAGGATTGTTTTAGCTATTCGGGGTCCTTTGTTGTTCCGTATAACTTTTAGGATTCTTTGTTCTATTTCCATGAAGAATGTCATTCGGATTCTGATTGGGTGCATTAAATTGGTAGATTGCTTAGGTTCTATGGATATTTTAACTATGTTTATTCTTCCAATCCATGTGCATGGAATATCTTTCCATTTCTTTATGTCTTATTCAATTTCTTTCAATAATGTCTTATAGTTTTCAGTTTATAGGTCTTTCACCTCCTTAGTTAAATTTAGTCCTAGGTATTTTATTCTTTTTGTTGTGATTCTATGTAGGATCGTATTCTTGACTTCTCTCTCTGCTGGTTCTTTATTAGTGTAGAGAAATGCAACTGATTTTAGTAAGTTGATTTTGTACCCTGCAACTTTGCTCTAGTTGTTGATTATTTCTAATCATTTTCTGGTGGATTCTTTAGGGTTTTCTATATATAGAATCATGTCATCTGCAAACAGTGAGAGTTTCACTTCTTCCTTTCCAATTTGGATACCTTTTATTTCTTTTTTTGCCTAATTGCTCTGGTCAAAACTTCCAGTACTGTGTTGAATAGGAGTGGTGAGAGTGGGCACCCTTGTCTTGTTCCTGTTCTCAGAGGGATGGCTTTCAGTTTTTCACCATTAAGTATGATGTTGGCAGTGGGTTTGTCATATATAGCCTTATGTTGAGGTATTTTCCTTCTATACCCATTTTATTGAGAGTTTTTAATATAAATGGCTGTTGGATCTTGTCAAATGCTTTCTCTGCATCTATTGAGATGATCATGTGCTTTTTATCCCTCATTTTGTTAATGTGATGTATCACATTGATTGATTTGCAGATGTTGACCCATCCCTGCATCCCTGATATAAATCCCAGTTGATTATAGTACATGCTCCTTTTAATGTAATGCTCTATTTGGTTTGCCAATATTTTGTTGAGGATTTTTACATCTCTATTCATCCGCGATATTGACCAGTACTTTTCCTTCTTTCTGTTGTCCTTGTCTCATTTTGGCATCAGGGTAGCATTGGCCTCATAGAATGAGTTAGGAACAGTTCCGTCTTCTTCATTTTTTTGGGATAGTGTGAAAAGGATAGATACTAAATCTTCTTTGAATGTATGGTAGAATTCTCCAGAGAAGCCATCTGGTTGTGAAGTTTTGTTTTTTGGGGGGTTTTTGATTACTGTTTCAATCTCTTTATTTGTGATTAGTCTATTCAGATTCACTATCTCTTCTTGATTCAGTTTTCGGAGGTTGTATGAGTCTAAGAGTTTCTCCGTTTCTTCTATGTTGTCCAGTTTGTTGGCATGTAGTTTTCATAGTGTTCTGTTGTAATGTTTTGTATTTCTGTAGTATCCATTGTAATTTCTCTTCCTTTTTTTGAATTTTATTTATTTCAGCCTTCTGTATTTTTTCTTAGTGAGTATGGCTAAGGATATGTCAATTTTGTTTATCTTCTCAAAGAACCAGCTCTTTGTTTCATTGATTCTTTCTATTTGTTTTTAATCTCTATTTCATTTATTGCTGCTCTAATTTGTATTATTTCCCTCCTTCTGCTGATTCTGAGCTTTGTTTGTTCTTCTTTTTCTAGTTCTCTTAGGTGTACTTTAAGATTATTTATTTGAGATTTTTCTTCTTTGTTGAGGTAGGCCTCTATTGCTATAATTTCCATCTTGAAACTGCTTTTGCTGCATTCCATAAGAGTTGGTATGTTGTGTTTTCATTTTCATTTGTTGCTAGGTATTTTTTGATTTCTCCTTTGATTTCTTCATTGATCCAATTGTTGTTAATAGCATATTGTTTAGTCTCCACATACTGGAGACTTTCCTAGCCTTTTTCTTAAGTTGATTTCTATAGTGCTAGTTTCTATAGCACTATGGTCAGAAAAGATGCTTGATATGATTTCAGTCTTCTTAAATTTATCGAGGCTTGCCTTGTTTCCCAGCATAGGTCTGTCTTTGAGTATTTTCCATGTGCACTTGAGAAGAATGTGTGTTCTGCTGTTTTTTGCTAGAATGTTCTCTATATATCTATTAAGTCCATCTGGTCTAGTGTTTCATTTAAGGTCACTGTTTCATTGTTGACTTTGTGTCTGGATGGTCTATTCATTGATGTAAGTGGGGTGTTGAGGTCCCCTACTAATATTGTGTTAGTGTCAATTTCTCCCTTTAGGTCTGTTAATACTTGCTTTATATACTTTGGTGCTCCTGTATTAGGTGCATATATATTCATAAGTCTTATGTCCTCTTGGTGGAAAGTCCCTTTTATCATTATATACTGCCTCTCTTGTTCTCTCACTACCTTTTTTATCCTGAAGTCTGCTTTGTATTATATAAGTATGGCAACACCTGCTTTCTTTTGCTTGCCACTTGCTTGGAGTATCGTCTTCCATCTCTTCACTCTGAGCCTGTGTTTGTCTTTAGAGCTGAGATGTATTTCCTGGAGGCAAGATATTGTTGGGTCTTGTTTTTCAGTCCATTCAGGCACTCTGTGTCTTTTGATTGGAGAATTCAATCCATTTACATTTAGAATGATTATTAATATATGAGGGGCTAATACTGCCATTTTATCTCTTGTTTTCTGGTTGTTCTATATTTCCATTGTTTCTTTTTCCTTATATTTCTGACTACCATTGCAGTTTGGTGGTTTCTGTGATAGTTTTCTCATTATTTATGATTTCTGGCTTTGCTCTGATTTTTTGTTTAGTGGTTACCATGAGGTTTGTATAAAAGAGCGCATAGATGAGGTAGTCCATTTTTTGATAGCCTCTTATCTCCATTATCCTAAGCAGGTTCCATCCCTTTTCTCTTCCCCTTCTGAGTTATTGTCATCACAAATTGTTCTTTTCTGTGTTGTGAGTTTGTGACTAAATTGAAATGTTTATAGTTATTTTTGATGCTTTCCTCCCTTTGTCTTTCATGTTATAGTTCACTGTTCACTGACCTGTTCTGATACAGAGCTGCAATTTTCTGATTCTGTCTGTCTACTTATCTCCTTGCTCAAGATTTTGTAAACTTTTGCTTTTTAGTTTAAGATGGGAGGGCTCCTTTCAACATTTCTTGTAAGGCAGGCCTTGTGGCGATGAACTCCCTCACCTTTTGTTTATCTGGGAAAGCTTTTATTTCTCCATCCTATCTGAAGGATAGTTTCACTGGATAAAATATTCTTGGATGAAAGTTTTTGTCTTTCAGTATTTTGAATATATCATTCTATTCTCTCCTAGCCTGGAAGTTTTCTGCTGAGAAATCCGCTGAAAGCCTGATAGGGATTTCTTTGTAGGTTATTTTCTTCTGCCTTGCTACCCTTAATATTTTTTCTTTGTCATTGACTTTTGCCAGTTTTAATAGTATATGCCTTTGAGAAGGCCTTTTTGCACTGATGTAATTAGGAGTTTTATTAGCTTCATGTACTTGTAAGTCTAGTTTCTTCCCCAGGTTTTGGAAGTTCTTTAAACAAATTCTCTGCTCCTTTCTCCCACTCCTCTTCTTCTGGAATATGTATAATCCATATGTTGATTTTTGTAACTGAGTTGGATGTTTCTCAAAGAATTTCTTAATTTTTTAAAAATCTGAGTTCTCTCTCCTCCTCCACCTGAAGCATTTCTATATTTCTATCTTCTAAATCACTATTTCTGTCCTCCGCGATGTCAGCTCTGTTTTTTATGGATTCTTGATTATTTTTTATCAGGTTAATTGTGTTCTTCATATCGAGAATTTCTGTTTGGGTTTTTTTAAGAGTTTAATCTCTTTGGTGAAGTCATCTTTCTGCTCATTAATTTTATTCCTGAGCTCATTGAACTGTCTTGAGTTTTTTTGTAACTTGTTGAGTTTCTTTATGATAACTATTTTGAATTCTTTGTCATTTAGATTGTAAATTTCTGTGAGTTCAGAGTCAGCTTCTGTAGACTTGTCGTTTTCCTTCTGCTCTGAAGTGTTAATGTAGTTCTTCATGGTGTTTGATGAACTGATCCTTTGCTGGCGCATCTGTGGTAGTATCATATCTCAGATTCCACCTGCCACCACTGGTGGTGGCAGGAGCTATGTTTTCTGATCCCGCTCTATCTGCTGAAAGTTGTCCCAGTAGGACTTCTTTGCATTTGTGCACTGGCTGCAGCCACTTGGCAGGTCACACATACATGTGCAGGTGGGCCTCTGTGCTCCACTGGCGGGTCACTCTGATGTGGGACCACAGCCCTTGGCAGGGGAGCAGCCAGTCTGGTGTGCTAGGTTGGAGGGGAGGGGCACTTTCTTTCATGTTCTGGCTAGCTTGTTGCTTGTGGGTGGCTTGGCTGAGCTGCTGCCCTTGGTGGGGGCTCCTCCATGGGGGCTGAGTCCTGCCACTCAGTGGGGAGTATTCCCACAGGTGGAGCTGCTGTGGCGTGGTGGGCACTCCTGTGAGCCAAGCTGCAACTCTGAAAGCATTCTTCTGTGTCGGGCTGCCCCCACCTCCTCCTACAGCCACACCAACTGCTGTGTAAGGACCTATGACCTAGATTGCTGCCACTGGTGAGGGGAAGGGGTGTACTCACCTAGTTCCACGCCCTCCCAGGGATCCAGTCCACCCACCTTCAGATGCATGGCTGCATTGATCTCTCAGACATTCTTTTGTACTGTGCAGGGAATCTTCTCTTGGTTAATGAACGTCCATTTAGTTGTAACTTAGAGGAGAGACAAAGGGAACAACTCACTCCACCATGTTGCTGACGTCACTCTGCCCTTTCACACTTAAGTCTACAATCAAACTGGAATTGATTTTTGAGTGTGGGTTGAGGTACAGGTCAAGGCACATTTGTTTCTATATAGCTATTCAATTGATAAAAAACATAATTTATTGAAAAAACCCTTCTTCTAATGTTTTTATGTGCTACCTTTTTTATGAATCAGGTGACTGAGTATGTGTAGGTCTATTTCTGGAATCTCTTTTCTGTTCAGTTCAGTATATTTGTCTATCCTTACGTTAGTACTATACTACATTAATTACTGTAGTTTTGAAATAAATCTTGATATCTGGTAGTATAGATCTTCTAGCTTTGTTCTTCTTCAACTTATCTTTGCTTTCCTTCACCTTTTGTATTTCCATATGCACTTTAATATCAGCTTAGTTTTCACAGATAGCATTGCCATATTTACGTACTTTTCATACTTTTTTATAACCCATTTTTTTCACTTATATCCTTCCATGTCAATAATATATCTGTTATATTTTTAATAATGCATAATGCTCTGTTGTTCCTTTCAACATTTTTCCTTTATAAAAAGCAATGTGATGAAGATCCTTAATTATTTTATCATCTTTTCTGAAGATAATTCTTTCCTTGAGAATTTTAAAGCATTTATTCTTACCACAAGTATTGAATGCAGTTAAGCTACATGTTATGTAAAAAACTAAGATGAATAAGCAACAGCCCCTTGCCTCCAGCTGATAGGTTACAGATTATAAGACATGCTCATAATTAACTGCAGCTGTGTGTAGAAGTGAGAGACAGTATAATAAGTGGTTAAAATTATGAACTCTGGAGCAAGAGTGCCTGAGTTTGAAAACCTGACTCCTTCACTTGCTAGTAAATGACTATAGTTACTTTTCCTCTTTTGTGTTTCAAGTTCCTTATCTCTTTTTTAAGAAAAAGTGGATAAAGTAACCCTCATAAAGGGGGAGTTGAGATGAGGTAATATATTAAGCACTTTGACCACTGTTTAACACAACATGGGTCAATTGAGTGTTAGCTATTATTATGATAATGGTTATTTCTAGAAAAATAAGAACTATAAGTGGGTCCTGGGAATATATGTAGTACAAATAGGCACTTTCTAAAAAATTTGTGATGTGCATTGTTTATCATCATTCTAGAAATTCTGTAGTCTGTTCTAACAGTGTTTGGTTTATAGTAGGCATATATGTGTATTAAGTGAGTGAGTAAATAAATGCATGCAAATGTGTTCTAGAGATACTGGTTTGTGAACTGAAAGAATTATGCTGATCTAATTTTCTGATTTCAGATTTGAAAGATTAGAAGTCCTAGCTGTATTTGCCTCCACAGTCTTGGCACAATTGGGAGCTCTCTTTATATTAAAAGAAAGGTACATTTGTATACGATGTTACTGTCACTGTAAAGACCACCTATGCCACCTTTGGGGACATGAAAGAATCCAGTAAGACATATGTGGTTTGAAAGGTATACAAAGTAAGATGAGCAGTGCTGGAGTTTTGATAGTACAATTTCTTTACATTTCAGATTTTTCTCCCTTCTTTTATTACCCTCTTTAATGCTACTAAATCCAACCATAGGTAGGTGTGAATGAAAGGAAAGGATTCAGGGGCCGGCCCCGTGGCTGAGTGGTTAAGTTCGTGCACTCTGCTTTGGCAGCCCAGGGTTCAGATCCTGGGTGTGGATATGGCACAGCTCATTAGGCCGTGTTGAGGTGGCGTCCCACATGCCACAACTAGGACCTACAACTAAAGTATGCAACTATGTACTGGGGGGATTTGGGGAGAAACAAGCAGAAAAAAAAAGAAGATTGGCAACAGTTGTTAGCTCAGGTGCCAATCTTTAAAAAAAAAAAGAAAGGAAGGGATTCACATGTTTTAATGCATAGTACAAACCCATTGAAATAGGTTTGGTAGAGAAAGATTGACATTACATATTGAGGATAATTACGAGTCTCCTTGCCTCATCACTGCTAATAATCAACAGTTGGTTTCATATTCAAAGATTTTGTGAACTTACTAGATTAATTATATATTTAATAAAGCTTTTTAATTTTATAATTTATAGGACTTATTTAATACATTATTTCTTTCTTTTAGTGCAGAACGCTTTTTAGAGCAGCCAGAGATACACACGTAAGATTTTGCTTTTGACGTAATATATAATTTACTACTAAGTTTGATTCCCACTTGTTAATTGGTGTACTATTAAATAATGGTTACTTTGGCCAATATCAGAGTTCAGAGTGTGGCCATATATGTTTCACTGATATTTATGTTTCACAAACAAAATGCCCAAATACCAAGACTCCTTCTCTTCACCCTAACTTTTCCCAAGCTCTTATGTTTTTATGCTGCACAGAAAGGTTTTTCTACCCTGGCTTCATGTCCCTCAGTATTTCTAGGCCCAGGTCAATACACTAAGCCAACCCTGTCTGGTCTTCTGTAATTTAAAATTTGATCCCCAAAAATCTTTTAGTAGAAAAGGTGGAATTGTTATTATCTACCACATAATTGCCACCTCTGTGGACTTACTCTGATCACTCTAATTCAGGACAGTCTGACCTGTCCAGTGTGCTGTAAACCAAATGCCGTTAGCATTTATACAAGTTTATAACAGCAATTACCTGTAAGAAGAGACTGTTAATGCTAAGAATATGGTTTTTTTTCTGTGCAAGATGGAGCAACATTAGACAGTACATGGGTTATGGGGCTAGAAACCAAGTTCAGATTCTCCTTCTGCAAATACCAAACTGTTGAAGCAGAGCACTCCAGCTTCCCATCTCTTAGTCTCTCTACATGCTGAAATTACATATTGATATTACCAAGAAAAAATGATGAATGTTATTGTTCTTTTTAGGGGAAGATTATTAGTTGGAACTTTTGTGGCTCTTTCTTTCAACCTGTTCACGATGCTGTCTGTTCGGAATAAACCTTTTGCTTATGTCTCTGAAGGTATGTTTTTTATTTACCAGTAATGAAAAATCCAATTAATCGATCAGAAAAACAAGTCTTTTTTTTTCATTAACTCATAAATCAACAAGAAAGTATATCCTGAAGAGAAGAGAGAATTACCCCAAAGGTTCTTGTCTTCTCTAAACAGAATTATGAAACAAAATCTAATTATCTCAAGCTTTAAAATAATGTATTATTTAAAAACAGGCATAACTGACATATATATTAAATTATATGTGATAAAGACCCCATGGTGCAGCAGTTAAGTTTGCACATTCCACTTCAGCGGCCGGGGCTTTGCTGGTTTGGATCCTGGGTGCGGACCTACTACCAATTGTCAAGCCATGCTGTGGCAGGCATCCCACATATAAAGTAGGGGAAGATGGGCACGAATGTTAGCTCAGGGCCAGTCTTCATCAGCAAAAGAGTAGGATCGGTGGCAGATGTTAGCACAGGGCTAATCTTCCTCAAAAAAATAAAAATTACCTTTGACATTCAAAAATTACCAAATAACATGAGTGAGATTTTAGATGTGTAACCTACCTGCAAAGAGTCTATTGCAACCATTTTAGAAGCATCAATTTACTTAGAATAGTTGATGTGCTCATTGCAAATAATTGTATTCTGTTATTAAATAAGTTTGTTCCCAAGAGCTTCTCTGGCAGTGGCGGGTGGGCGTATATTTGAAAGTAGCAAAGTTTCATTTTTTTGAAATATTCTTTTATTTCAAAATCTTTATAAATTCAGACTGATTTTTCACTTCAGTGGTCTAAATTATTGGCATTTTTCAGTAATTTCAGTGTTTTGGAATCCCACTAACCCACAAAGGGTTAACCACTGATTGATGGAGAAGTGAGGTAAAAACAAAAATGGGCTGTCTGCACAGACCCACACTTTGAAGCAGAGATAGGTGAGGGTCTTTTTTGTTCTTACTGACTTGAACACCAGGCCAATGGAGAGAAGAAAGCTTTCTGAAATGCTCATTCAAGTTTAAACAACTTCATGAGTGTCATGAAGTATGACTTGCATTTGTATGAATCAGAATTTAAGAATTAGTGTATGAAGTAGAAAATAATGGTATTTGCGATGACCAGAATTATTTTGAAAAAACTTGATAAATTATTAAAATAGTATAATACTCACTCTAGAAATTTTAAAAAGATACAAAGATTTAGAGACGATATCTCTCGGTAAAGATCAGAAAGACACAGGAAGGGAAGAATGCTGATAATATCACAGCCTAGAGATAATATGTTAACATTTTTATTCCTTTCATTTTTTTCTTTGCACATATATGTATCTTTTTACATACTTAGAATTGTATGTATTTACAATTTTATGTCTGGCTTTTTTCAGTTAATGTTATGTCTTGAGTATAGCCTTTCATTAAATACTCTTTGAAAAAATGATTTTTCAATGCTTACATAATACTGTCATGAATTTTTTTTTTCTTTTTGATGCAGAAGATTGGCCCTGAGCTAACATTGTTGCCAATCTTCCTCTTTTTGCTTGAGGAAGACTGTCCCTGAGCTAACATCTCTGCCAGTCTTCCTCTGTTTTGTATGTGGGATGCCTCCACAGCATGGCTCCGCACCTGGGATCCGAACTCATGAACCCAGGGCTGCTGAAGCGGAGTGTGTGAACTTAACCACTATGCCACCAGGCTGGCCCCAATATTTTTTTAACATTAGTCTATTCTTAAATGTTTCCAACTTTTCTGTTATAATCAGCTTCTTTATATCAAATTTCTTGTATGCATTTCTGATTCTTCTTAGGATAAATTCCCAGAGAAGAAATTATAAATGAGTTAAAAACACAACATTTTTAAGTCTTTGATATATATGGCCAAATTTATTTTCAGAAAGGTTATCTAGTTTGTATTTTCATTAGCTGGAAATGAAAGTTCCCAGCAACATCAAGATTTGTGACATCGGTTGAAATTTGAATGGAAAATAATATTGAGTACATTCTGTCTGCCAAACACTGTGCTAAATGCTTTACATAGAATAACTCATTTAATTCTCCCTCTAACCATATGAGGTAAATAATTTTATTATCCCCATTTTTCGCTGAGGCACCGAGAGATTAAATCATGTGCCCCAGGCCACACAGTTAAGGGCAGAGCCGGGTTTGAAGCCAGATATTCTGGCATCAGAGTCTGCTCTTAACTGCTCTATTATACTGCTTTTGTATAAGGCTTGCCAATCTTTTTTATATCATGGTACACATAAAAAAATGAATATTCCTTTAGCACCTGGGATAAATGTAATGCTTGAGCCTGGAGGCTACTTATCCGGGGACAGTAACTGGCAGGCATCTGCAGGTAACCAGGTCCCCACTTGGCCTGTCTGAGAGCTGTGGGAATTAATAGGTGTACCTATAACCCATTCTCAGCACACTGGTTAGGAAGCTCTGCTTTATAGTATACAGAGACTTTAAAACGTCAAATTAATGGTAACGATGACATATGTAAGTTCACTAATTCCCTCAGGTCAGCTATATATTGTAGTTAAAATTCTTTTGATTTAGTATCTTAAAGGCATAAAAGAGCAAAAAGTCTAGATATGAGGAGGAACATGTCCTTTTGTAGTGTTATCCGGTCACTGCCAAATTTGTTTTTTAAATTAAAGAAATCAAGTGTTTCCAGTAGTGGTTTATTCTATATAGATAATTTAAGTGTTTTCTTCTTTAAGCTGCTAGTACAAGTTGGCTTCAAGAGCATGTTGCAGATCTTAGTCGAAGGTAAGATATTATGGGGTTTTGTGATGTACATAATTTTAAAGGAATACACAAGAAATACATCTGTCATGGGAACTTACATTATTCATTGCTGAGGTTACTAGATGAATCAGGGTCTTATCCTCCCTTTACTTTTTAATTGATGATACAAAAGAGACCTTTACAAGTGAGAAGCTTTGTTTCCAAATCCTCTTTGCTTTCTTTAAAAGATACGTTATATGATACTAAAATATGAGTCATCTTTTATAGGATTTTTATCAGTGTTACTGATAAGTTCTGATTACATGAGTTCTGCTAATGAATACTCTTTTTGTTTTTTCATAGCTTGTGTGGAATTATCCCAGGACTTAGCAGTATCTTTCTTCCTCGAATGAATCCATTTGTTTTGATTGATCTTGCTGGAGCATTTGCTCTTTGTATTACATATATGCTAATTGAAATTAAGTAAGTATTTTTTATTGCTGTCAAGTGTGTTTCCATTCCTGGGGCCTGACTTTTAAGGGTCACAGTGGAATGGATAGGAATTAAGTTTTTAGCATGTTTGCTTATGGCCTGTGTAACTTCCGTCAAGTCTTGTCCTCAAGAGTCTTTATCTGAAAAATTAAGGGAGTTGGATTCATTATTTTTCACCATAGTCTATAATGCAGACTGGAAAACTGTTTAAATTCCCTGCTGCTGACCTGATGAGTGAAACTGAGAAGAGGACAATGAAAGGGAGATAAGCCACAGCTGCTGTTGCTGAGAGAGGGAGGAGAAGAGGAATTAATCAGCTGAGAAGTAATTAAAAACAGCAACAACAACAATACAGGCATTTTAGGAAATAGACTTTACAGCTTCTTTTTAAGCTTCATATTTTATGACGTATGATTCTTTGACTCCCTACCCTTTAAATATTAGTGTTTACTAGAATCTGTCCTTAATTATCCTTTTTCTTACTCTCCTGGGAGATCACATACAATTATTTGTTTTTTATTTACTAACTCTGTGTGATTCCCAGGCCTTTATTTCTAGTCTAGATCTCTATTGAATTCCAAAAGGCATATCTTACTGACTTCTATTCATGTCTGCCTCAACTGAACTTATTTTCCCTATCCCCCAAACTGTTTTTTCTTGTATTTCCCATCTCAGTGAATGCTACTACCATCTATTCCATTACATTCTTTTTTTAAATTGTGTTAAAACGTACAAAACATAAAATTTACCGTTTTAACCATTTTTAAGCATACAGTTCAGTGGCATTTTGTACATTTACACTGTTGTGCAACCATCATCACCATCCATCTCCAGAACTTTTTCATTTTCCCCAACTGAAACTCTGTACCTGTTAAACAATAGCTTCTCATTTTCCCCTCCCCTCAGCCCCTGGCAACCACTGTTCTACTTTCTGGGTCTCTATGAATTTGACTGATCCACATATTTCATATAAATGAAATCATACAATATTTATCCTTTTGTATCTGGCTTATTTTGTTTAGCATAATATTTTTAAGATTCATCCATGTTATAGTATGTGTCAAAATTTCCTCCCTTTTTAAAGTTGAATAACATTCCATTGTATGTACATACCACATATTGTTTGCCAATTCATTCATCAATAGACATTTGAGTTGTTTCCACCTTTTGGCTATTGTGAATAATGCCACTGTGAACATGTTTGAGTCCCTGCCTTCAATTCTTGTGAGTATATACCAAGAAGTAGAATTGCTGGATCATATGATAATTCAGTGTTTAAGTTTTTGAGCAAGTCTAATGCATTCTTAAATACCTACTTATCCTCCCTAGCTCTCTTGCTTCTCCCCAAGCTAGTTCTAATTGGTCACTTAGTTTTGTGGGATTTTTGTTTTGTTTTGTTTTTTAGTTTTTTCTAGTCACCATGCTGTATGTTACATCCCCAGAACTTGCATGTCTTCTAACTACAAGCTTGTACCTTTTGACCACCTTCACTCATTTCCCTTACCCCACCAACCGCCACTTCTGGCAAGCACCAATCTTTTCTCTGTTTCTTATGAGTTTGATTTTTTTAGATTCCACATGTAGGTGAGATCATAGAGTATTTGTCTTTCTCTGTCTGACTTAGTTCACTTAGCATAAATGCCCTCAAGGTCCATCCATGTTGTTGCAAATGGTATTATTTCCTTCTGAATAATATTCCATTGTATATTCATACCACATTTTATTTATCCATTCATTTGTCGATGGATACATAGGTTGTTTCTGTGTCTTGGCTATTGTAAACAATAGTCTTGTCACCTAGTCTCATTTGATCTTTCCGTTTAATATTTATTTATCTGTCCCCTCTTTCCCATTCTCATTGCTGCTGCCCAAATTGAGGCCTTTATCATCATTTCCTTGGCCTAATTAAAATAGTCTTCTGGTTTTCTAATTTTCATTTTCACACATCTCTAGTTAGATTTTGTTTTGCTAGTAATGTGATCACTAAAAGTTGCAAGTCTGGACCTAGTATTTTCCTGTTTCAAAATTCTCCCCTTTGCATATTCAAAAAAATTAGGAGTTGTTAGCATGATAAAGCCCCTACCACCCTTACTAGCCATCCATCTATCTATACTTAACTGTTCATAGTTTTGTTGCTGCATCAGGATTTTCATGCCCTTGCATGTGCTGCTTTCACTGTCTACAAAATCTTCCTCCCATCATCTCATCTTTGAAAGCTCAGCTCAAATGTCACTTCTTTTTGTATTTAGCCTCTCTGGATTATCCCTATCCCAGTAGGCTTGTCACTTACTACTTTGTGCATCCATGATGCCCTGTAGGACTTCTCCTTTGTACCCACAGTGCTTTGTTATGTTTTTCACATGTGTCTCCTGCCATTTCAGAGGCAGGGACTGTGTCTTAACCTTGTGAAATTCCTGGGGAATTTGAAAATTTTTTATAGTAATTATTGGAAAGTTATTGTTTACAGGAAAATTGTTAGAATCACTGATGAAGTCCATAGGTCTCTATCAGAAATTACTAGATGGAAGTTTTTATTTGTCACAACAAATGACTATATATGAAATCTTTCCAGTTGAAAAGTAGATTGACTGAAAATACATAGTAGGAAATGCTCACATTATTTTCCTTCGTCCTCTCTCTTCACACTAACATAATTATTTGTTATTTTCCGTCAAACTTTGGTGAGAAAGGATTCTGAAAACTTACTTTCCTTTGAGATGTTCCCATTGCCAGTAGTGGTCAATTGTGATAAAACAGTCTTGTTGCTTTAGGTAATTAGTGGATTGAATTATAAGAAGCCCAGTGAGGCATATATTTGAGATTTAGAAATTTTTTTTTTCCCTTTAGTAATTATTTTGCTGTAGACACTGCCTCTGCCATAGCCATTGCTCTGATGACGTTTGGCACCATGTATCCCATGAGCGTGTACAGTGGGAAAGTGTTACTCCAGGTAAGGGTCTTTCAGTATGCATGCTAATATCAGCCATGTTCCTCCGCCAGATACAAAACTGTGTGTTCCTCTACCAGATAGTGAAATTTTTAGCCACTGAAGGGCCCTGTTAGAAATAAAGCCAAGCAATAATCTGTAAAATTCATATAGTAAGAACCAGATGAAATTATATTGGCCATAAAATAGATACAAATCTTCCTGCATTTATAATATAAGACAAAATTAGCAATTAAAACATTTTTGCCTCTAATAATGTTTCAAGTAAAAACAGTTACTTAAAAATTTTTTTAGATATTTATTTTCCCCTAATAAATGTAGTTTGGCTATTGCATAATCTGGTTACGGTTGTTTTCTTATTTCCTGTCCTTGAATCAGTGAGACTTTTGAATTACAAACTTAAAATTAATTGTGACAAAATGACTACTTATTGAAACAATAGGAACACCTCTGTGCAAGCTCCTGAATAGAAAGGTAGTTTCCCAGGACTGGATGTGTGCGAGCACTACTTTTCCTTCTCTCTTCCCCTCATGCCTTTTCTAAAACCTACAGGTAGAATCTTCATCTGCAGAAGCAGTAATAACAATAAGATCGTAGTTGTATAGTGCTGTGCTGTATACAAAATGGTACTTTCTTAAAGATTTTTTTGTTGGTTGGTTCTTTAAGGCTTATGTGGTTCCAGAGATAATAGCTCCTTTGTGGGATAAAAAATAAGCGTGGGATGATTCCTGATGTTGCCCCACTAGTGGGGCCAGTAAAAACCTCTTTTCCCTACACCAGGATAGAGCACATGTCAAACAAGGCCAAGGCTGGTATAAAATCCCATTTTTTTTGTTTCAGGACCAATGTTGAAAAAAATTTTTGTCCCCCTAGATTCATATTTTATTTTATTTTTTCTCCAGACAACACCACCCCATGTTATTGGTCAGTTGGACAAACTTATCAGAGAGGTAAGATGGAGTAGTAAATAAAATCATTTTAATTTATAATTAGAGAATGCAAGGAGTGGGTACAAATGATACTTTATTCAGTCCTATCTCCAATTTTATTTTAGGGGAGTTTGTGTTCTTTCTAATAACATAGAAATAGGATATATAACATAGTGACAGAAGTTGAAAAATTTGAGGAATTGCTCAGGCTGGAAACCAAATTCACTTGAAATAAATGTGGAAGGTAATGGTCTAAAGACCACCCTATTAGCTATATAAATGCTGTGATTTTTATGATTCTATATTCAAACCTAGGGTTTTGATTAAGTTAATGGGCCACTCTTTTGTTTTTGGTGAGATTGGTCCTGAGCTAAAGTCTGTTACTAATCTTCCTCTTTCTGCCTGAAGAGGAATCATTCTCCGCTTTGTATGTGGGACACTACCACAGCATGGCCCCATGAGTGGCATACAGGTCCACGCCCAGGATCTGAACCTGTGAACCCTGGGCTGCCGAAGTGGAGCAAGTGAACTTAACCACTATACCACCAGGCTGGCCCATAAAGGGACACTTTTATATGTTGATTGCTTTACCACCTAACATCTTGATCTATAGGTTTAGATTTTGTATTGTTATAAATTTCCACCTGTTAACTAATGAAGGAATAAGATAATTGAAATATTTGGGTGTTGAGAGTATTTTAAACTATTAGTTGTCAGTATCACAAAGGCCACTTTGACCAGTGTAGCTGGCTACTTGTCTCATCTAGTAGAGCCTATGCCACTGTACCAATGGGCCACACACTATGTATCTGGCCTTGGAATTTCCTTTTGGCCCACATCCAAATATCATCCTATGTTGTGCAGAAATTTGTTAGAAGGAATCCAGAGAAAGAAATGATCGAGAAGACAAAAAACAAAAAATCTGATACCACAAGTGCTGGATATAAATATATGTCATACTGATAAAATGAAAAGAACCATACACTTACTGTTGAACAAGGTGGAGACGGGAGGAGTAAAGACCTGACTCTAGAAGGATTGGTGCAGACAAGAGACTGGGAAAATAAGGCCTAGTCTCAGTACTGAACGAGTAGAAATGGTACCTTGAGTGAATGATCTGGGACTTCTCTTGGCTAAGTAGTGTCCTTGTGCGGGGTTTGGCCATGTCCTTTCTAGGCTTAGAGCAAGTCCATAGTGTGACTGAACTGTGTTGGAATTGTCAAATACAAACAACCCTATTGCTTTCTTTTTGATTAGGTATCTACCTTGGATGGAGTTTTGGAAGTCCGAAATGAGCATTTTTGGACCCTAGGTTTTGGCTCATTGGTATGTTTTCAACATATTACTTTAGTTATAATTTAAAACATAGTTTATCATTTTTAAAACTGAGAGAAGTATTTCTTTAAAATTTTTATAGAGTCTTTGATTCCCATTTCTGTTCAATAGAGTCTAAAATGTAGATGGATTCAGTAACCTAATTAAGATTAATTGAGGGCTGTTTTTCTTTTTCTTTTTCTTTCAAACTACTATTAATGATCTACTGGGCTGTCTAGATAAAACACATCCATAGTCATACATTGCTAAATATGAAAATGCTGCAAAAGTGAAAGGTGCAATTATTTTTTTTTTTTGCAGTTCTAATTTTGGAGATTTTGCTGAATATGTTAAAGAGTTATAATAACACAGATTGCTTCAGCATAAAGTTCCATGTTTTCTAATGCAATTTAGACCTTATTCCCTGAAAGACTTTATTATGGTATAGTTTCATTCCTATGTCAGGAATGATGAGGAAAATTGAGGAACGTACACAGGAAAAAAAATTTTAATCACCATAATCTTATTATGTAGAGAAAACTGCTGTTGATATTTTGGTATTTATATTTATACCTTTACTCTCCTTAGAAAATGAGATCATGCTGTTTTATAGTTTGTTCTCTTCACTTAATATATCATGAACAGTTTTCTGTCTTTTTTTTTTTCCCTTTCCAAAAGCCCCCCCAGTACATAGTTGTATATTCTAGTGGTGAGTGCCTCTGGTTGTGCTGTGTGGGATGCCACCTCAGCATGGCCTGATAAGCAGTGCCATATCCGTGCCCAGGATCTGAACTGGTGAAACCCTGGGCCGCCAAAGCAGAGTGCGCGAACTTAACCACTCGGCAAAGGGGCCAGCCCCTCTATATCATTTAATATTTCTCTTCAACAATATCATTTTTTAAAAAACAAATAGGATTTGATTTTTCTAACATAACACAAATTTCTGAGGTAGCCAGATTAGGCTTGGTCCAACAGCTCAATGATGTCACCACTTTGCAGCCTTTGGTTTCAGCTTTATGCTCTTTTAGTAGAAAAATGGATGCTTCGTCTCTGCCTTCTTCTCTTTTTCCCCTTTCTAGTCATTTTGGATGTCTAAAACTCATTCTTTCATAAAATTCTTAAGGAAGGGCCCTTGGGGAAAATAGTCCCTAAATTCTTGAATGTTGAAAACAGTTTGTGGACATAATAATTAAAAGTCAGTTTGGCTGGATATAAAATCCTGACTATTTTATTTTATTTCCTTGGGTTTCTTAAATATGTTACTCCCTCTACCTCTGACACAAAACATTGCTGTAATAAAGCCTAATGACTTATAGTCTGATTTTTTTCCCTTTTATGTATGATTTGATCTTTTTGCCTGGATGCTCCCCCCCAATTTTTTTTTTAAGTCCTGTAGCTAGAATATGACTTGATGTTGATCATGCTGAGTCAGTTATCTCAGGTATGCAGTATACTCTTCCAATAATGTTATTTCAAAAAGATTTTTTAAAAACTTTCAAGAAAGTTTTCTTTAATTATAGTTCTTAAATATTTATTCTGTTCTCTTGTTCTGATTTCCTTCTTTGGGAACTCCTATTATAAGTATGTTGGATCTTTGCCTTTCTTTTATATTTGTTACTTTCCTTCAATTATTAACTCAATTTATTATATTATCTCAACTTACTTTTGATTTTTAAAACTTTCCTTCTTTTCACTTTTTATTTATCTTAGACTATACGTTATTTATCTTAGACTATACCTACATATTTATTTGCTTTTGTGTTCTTTCTAGTTTAGTCTTCATCTCTGAAGTGCTTTTTTTCCTTCTATTTCTAATTGTCATCTCATTCTGAGGTTTTCTAATTCTGATTTATATTGTTCTTGTTTCATGTTTTTTGGCTGTTTTGGAAAAGTTCATTATAGTTCTCATCAGTTTTTTTCCTTAATTATTTTATTGACATCATATTGGTTTATAATAATGTAATTTCAGGTGTACATTATTATGTATCAGTTTCTGTATAGACTGCATCCTGCTCACTAATTCTCATCAGTTTTGTAGGTAAATCTTTCTGGTCATCTTTTATAATCTGTTCTGTATTCTCTCCCCCCCCCTTTTTTTTTTTTGGTGAGGAAGATTGGCCCTGAGCTAACATCTGTGCCAATCTTCCTTTATTTTGTATGTGGGATGCCTCCACAGCATGGCTTGATGAGTGGTGTGTAGGTCCATGCCTCTGATTTGGACCCACGAACCCTGGGCTCCCGAGGCGAAGCATGTGAACTTAACCACTACACCACCAGGCTGGCTCCTGTATTCTCTTTTTTTAAAATAATTTTGTGTGGGATTTGGATTCAGTCCTTTTTTTGCTCCCTTTTATCTGATAGCAGTTTTCCTGGACTTTATAATAAGGAGGAGTTTAGGGTAGTGTATCTGAATTCCTGGTTTTAGAGCTTTTTCTTCAGTGAGTCTGTGAAGAGAGAGTTTTTTCTTTTTCCTGGCTCTGTTCCTCTCCCGTTTGTATCTGAACCTTCTTTATCCTTTGTCTCTACTGTGCTGCTCAGTTTGGATTCTCTTCCCAGTTGTTTCCTCTTAACGTGGGGCTTTGTACTGGAAGGGAGCTTTGCTGGTTACTTTTGAGGCCTCACAGGGCTCAGACTACTGCAGCTCTTCATATCTTATTGCAGACCCAGTGTACTCGCCCACTATTGAAATGTTCAGAACCCCTCCCAGCTTCCCACCTGCCTTTCTCAAATTCACTGTCCTAGATTTCCATTAAGTACTGATTACCTGCTTTGGGGTTTTTAGGTCAGTCAGATCCCTAATGCTTCCTTCTCCACAGATGCTGATAGGTGGCAGGTCTTATAGCTTTTACTTCTTGGGGTTTCTTAGAGGTGCCATGTTATCTAGTTTTTTTGTAGATGTTGTCTGTAGGTTTTGGATTTGCTGTCTTAGTTTCTCTTTTTATGAGGATATTTGGGGCATTTCAAAAAAGTACCACCACTGCTGCTGTCTTCCAAGAATCCCAACATAATTTTGTTTTGTTTTGTTTTCTTTTGTTTTTGCTGGGGAGGATTTACCCTGAGCTAACATCTGTTGCCAATCTTCCTCTTTTTTTGCTTGAGGAAGATTAACCCTGAGCTAACATCTGTGCCAGTCTTCCTCTATGTTGTATGTGGGATGCCACCACAATGTGGCTGACAAGTGGTGTAGGTCTGTGCCCAGGATCTGAACCCACAAACCTGGGCCACTGAAATGGAGTGCCCTGAACCCAACCACTGTGCCATGGGGCTAGCCCCCAACGTGATTTTTAATGGCTGCAGAGTTTTGTATTATATGAATATGCTGTAATTCATTTAATCAGTCCCCTAATCAACAAGTCGTTTGCCATTTTTCCCATATAAGCAAGGCTCAGATTATTTTTGTGGAATAATCTTTGCATATACCCATGATTATTCCTTAAGATTAATTTTTTTTTTTTTTTTTTTTTGGTGAGGAAGGTTGGCCCTGAGCTAACATCTGTTTCCGATCTTCCTCTTTTTCCTAAGATTAATTTTTAGAAGTGGTTTTTTGAGTCAGAGGATATTCACATTTTTTATGGCTTTTGATGCAAATTGCCAAATTACTTTCCAAAAATGGTTATACCAATTTACATTGTCTCAGTAATGTAGTTCATTCCTAATCATTCTTTTCATTGCACTGATATAGTTACTAGACAGGTATTTATTTAGCTAGGTGGCTTATAAACACAAAAAATACAATCATCTCAGCAATTCAGAACTTGGCCATCTAACATCCTGATTAAGACCAAGGAAATTAATAAAACAAGCTTTTGAGCTGCCGAGAAAAGTTGTCACTAAAGCCATAGATTAATGTAAATACCATAATTGTAGGAAACTCTGTTTAAGCTCATGCTTGGAAATGGTTTTCACTTATTTTAATTACTTTGATTTCCATATCAGACTGAAAGAGGATACAATATCTTTAATATTTTATAATTTTTTATAGTGACGACTGTGAGATGGTAGTGGCAAAACAAAGGAGAAATCAAAGATGACTTGATTTCTAGATATGGCTTGTCTTACCTAAAAGCAATAAACTACAAGTCAAATTCAAGCAATATAGACATTTTCTCTATCCCATGATTGACAATTTCCCCTTATTTATTTCTCTTATTTCTTATTTCTCTTATTCTTATTTCTGCTCATCATAGATTCAGGCACATTGTAACCAAAGCAGCTGTTTGGCTAATTTATGTGCAGTTTATGCTTTGTTATAATTTTTTCTTTTTTGAAAATCTGAGTTTATCTAGAAATCAACGTGGAATTTCTTGTAGATATTTTATTTAATTTTGTTTATTACATATTTTTAAGTTTTTATTATATAAATAGTACTTGATTGATAGAAAAATTAGAACTTATAACTGTCAAAAAAAAGAGAATAAAAATCCTTAGTAATTCTACCAATCTAGAGATAAGTGCTGTTATTCTTGGCATTTTTCTGTGTGTGTGTATTTTAACCAAAATAGCATCACTATTGTACCTACTATTTTATTATCTACATTAAAAACATGATGTATGCTAAACGTCTTTTCAAGTTAATAAGCATGCTTCTAACCATCGTTGTGATGCCTGGTGCTCTCTGTCTTCCTAGTAACCTTGGCTAGAAACCTTGAGATCATCTTTGATCCATCTCCCTCATCCATTACATCCAGTTGGGTATCAAGTCTTCCCACTTCTAACCCGTGGAGTCTCATGAATCCATCTGTCTCTGTCTGCTTGCACTGTATTTGTCCTATCTCAGCCCTCCTTATCTTTAACCTAGAGTGTTGCACTCATTTCCTGCCAGATTACCAATCAACCATACCTATAATTTTTCTGAACCCTGAGTATTTTACTTCTCTGTGATTGCTGCTGTTCAAACTCCTTGTCATGATTTTTAGAGCACTCTGCTAACCTTTCTTTTTAACCTTGTTACCAACCTTTTTTCTTCTCTCCATTTTTTTTCCCTTCTGTTTCCCCGTCCTGTAATCTTCCTTCATTCCTTCCTTTTCTCTCTTTCTTTCTTTTTCTACTCCCTGAAATATTTGTACTTCTTTATATGTTAGTAATACTGCTTATTCTTGCCCATACATGCTATGCATTTTAATTGATATTCTCTCAGCTTAGAATCCCTGTCTCCACCTTTTGGAATTTCATTTAACCATCAATGCTAGATCAGATGCCGTCTTCTTTTGAAGTCTCCCTCAATTGGAATTAATACCCACCTTTTCTGCCCTTCCAGTGCATTTTTTGTATAATACAGTTATATTCTGCCTTGTGTCATAATGTGCTTGTCTTCCTCCTACATGGATTTCTCTCTTTTTTTTTTAATGCAGTCATGTGTCACTTAATGATGGGGATGTGTTCTGAGAAATGTGTCGTTAGGCAATTTTGTTGTTGTGCAAACATCGTAGAGTGTACTTACACAAACCTAGATGGTATAGCCTACTTCACACCTAGACTATATGGTACTAATCTTATGGGACCACCATCACATATGCAGTCTGTCATTGACTGAAATGTCGTTCTGCAGTGCATGACTGTATTTTAAAAAGTCACGTTTTGTTTAAAGAGTCACAAATTACTTCATTAACTCTTTACATTAATAGTCACTAAGTAGTCTTTAAAAAATATCAAGACATTAACCTTTCTCTTGTTTTAAAGAAAATACCAACTACTGTTATAACCAAAACATAAATAAAATGTTCATTTCTATTGGAATTTTCAGCGGTATAATTCTAAGCAGTCTCTTTCTTATGATTCTGCCCCTTTTAGGCTGGATCAGTGCATGTAAGAATTCGACGAGATGCAAATGAACAAATGGTTCTTGCTCATGTGACCAACAGGCTGTACACTCTAGTGTCTACCCTGACTGTTCAAATTTTCAAGGATGATTGGATTAGACCTGCCTTACTGTCTGGGCCTGTTGCAGCCAATGTTCTAAACTTTTCAGATCATCACATAATCCCAATGCCTCCTTTAAAGGTTACTGATGATTCGAACCCTGTCACATCAACTCCAGCTAAACCTAGTAGTCCACCTCCAGAATTTTCATTTAACACCCCTGGAAAAAATGTGAGCCCAGTTATTCTTCTAAACACACAAACAAAACCTTATGGTTTGGGTCTTAATCATGGACACACGCCTTATAGCAGCATGCTTAATCAAGGACTTGGAGTTCCAGGAATTGGAGCAAGTCAAGGCTTCAGGACTGGTTTTACAAATATACCAAGTAGATATGGAACTAACAATAGAATTGGACAACCAAGACCATGATGTACTCTAACTTAATTTATTATTTTTTTTCAGGAATATTGACTCCTTGACTTCCAATTTATTTAGTAATCCAACTTTGCATTGACTGTTCAGAGAATAGTAGGCTTGTTCACATTTCATGAAACCAATGAAACTATATTTTTGTAAAAGGTGTTTGGGGCAATGAGAACCTTCTAAATGTTACAGGCTTTAAATAGGCTTCCTTTAGAAAGCGTGTTTCTCTAAATTTGAATATTGCTGTCTTTGGTTTTGTAGTTGATTACAGTGTGATATGACATTTCCTTTATAAGAGAGCCACTTGATAGAGTAGATCTGTCGCATTAAAAATATAATATTTTCTTCAGTGAAATTTGTAGACATGCTTCTTGAATAATGATACACATTTCAGGAAAGGAAAAAAGTGTCCATTCTAAAAGTAAAAGTCTCTTTTATAGCTTTTCCGAACTTTTTCTTTGAAGTCCTCTTGCGTTATGTCTTGCAAAGTAAAAGCAAAATTTTTATCGGGAATTTTAGAACATATTCTACTGTCTAGCATAATTTAAAATTTTTAGGTATCAGTTTTTCAGTAGTTTTTCTCATTAAAAAATTTCAATACGTTTGTAAGTAGTTCATGGTTCTCAAAGTGTTTTATTTTGGTTAAATGAATACCAAATTCATTGGTGATGTGCAATGAAAGAATCCCAGTTTTCTGTCTTACATTTAATCAATTACTGACATAATGATGAATTTATCTTTTTTGTCACCTGTTCATTGGTTGACTTTTTAATTTCTCATTAACAAAATATATCAAATATATTACTGAAATATATGGAATTTCCTACATAATATGGAAGTTATCTTTTCAAAGTTGCATAAACAATTTGAATTTACTTTATATAATTTTACCAAAACATAATGGATCTTAGGTTATAGAATACAGTATTATTAGATCTGTAACAGGCAGTTTCTAATTTATTTTGTTTTGCTTTGTCAAAATAGTGAATTGTTAACTGTGATGAAGTGTGAGAATCATGTAGCTTATTTTATTTTTGGCATATTTTCCAAATGCAAATGTTAAGGACTTTCCAACACGGCCAGTATGACTTATGAAAAGTATAACAAGCAGCAGTCACAAATTACCTATAAGGTTTTCTTCATTTTATCATGAGTTTTATAATCAGGCTTTGAAAAGGGGATTTTGAAAGTGGATTCACTTCTAGAATTCAGTACTCCTGGAGCTTTATGACTTTTCCGGCTATCAGCCAGCTGTCTAGAGAAGATTTTCGTTTTTGTAGAATTTGCAAGTTTCTCGAATCAACTTACCCTCTTACATATGAGCAGCACTTCCAAACCCTGTTTCTTCACAGTGGAATAACAAACATCCAAGAAGCCATCCCTGTCAAGCAGAATTGTAGTCATCCTGCAATAATAAGTGACCATGTTCCTAATAACTTTTGCTTGGTGAGGAGTTGGTCACTGTCTTTGACATCTGCAGCTGTGTTCAGGCATTTGACCTGCTGAAGAAATAGAGCCCATACTACATTGACTGCTGGGGAAAATGAAACTTTGTAAAATGTAATAAGGCAACCTTTCCTTGTCCTTTGTCTTATGTTCTCCAACTATTACTATAGCTATTATTGGTCTACTATTACAGGATGATTTTTCCTCCATTGTCCTCATCTAAATGTGAATTCGGGTCACGCATTGAAATCTGAAGGACTGCCATGTACTGAGTGATGATTCAGAGGTATGTGCTGCCACCCTGTGCATGTCTTCGCCATTTCCATGGGATTTTAAACTGTCCAGGTACTGAACACAGTTCTGTGTGAGATTAAAGACCTACTTCCTCCACATCTATTCAGAGGCAACACCTATGCAGTTGTCCCACCAAAGGTGCTTTTATACCCACCTACACTATTTGAGAAGTTGCCTGTGGGTTCTGAAGGAATTGGCTCAGTTGCTGAAATTCTATAATGTCAACAGCTGCAGGTGACATTGGTCCCTGCAGTATTATATAGAGAAGCCTTATTTGCCAAGCTCTGGCCAGGTTCTGGATATGGAAACAAGAAACTTGGCCAGCATAGGTCTATAGTCAGCAGCCTTACTGGTAAATCTTGCCACAAAGTCACTTGAAACTAGACTGAGAAGGAAGTTTGAATTAAATACTCGGCCCATGGTTTGTGATTAAGAGCAAGCTCCATGGAGTGCGATTAACCCTATTTGAGAAATCACAGTATTATAACGGAAAAAACACTGGACTTGAAGGCAAAAGATTTAGATTCTAATCCTGCTGCTGCCACTATGTAAGCAGTTTTGTAGTCATGGACAAGTCATTGAACAACTCTGGGCTTTTGCATCTGTAAAGTTAGGATGTGGAATGAATTAGTTGATCTGTAAACTATCAGCTCTAAAATTTTATGACTAAATCTGTAGAATATATGCCCACTTGCTATATAGAACATTGTGCCCAGAATTTCTTTCCAGTGACTACCTCAACATGCAGGCCAAGTGTTACCTACATTAACACCCAAGCCATTAATTTGAGGTGCCATGAGAATAGAAGGTAAACCGCAGGCTAACACCATTTAAAATTTTATTTCAGAATTGCCTCGACTTAAATCTGTTTAAACTAAACAGGTTTATCTTAGACTTATTTCTTTGTGGGAAGGATTATGTTTTGGAGTGTTGAAGAAAAGATTAGGACAGGGTACCCTTAGGGTACAAAAGAATGGGGTCTATTTTTTCTTTCTTAATCTCTGAAGTCACAGTTGGAATTACAGACATGTATCAGCAACTGGAGAGGACCTGAATTTCAAGCCTCTGATTTAGCTGCTCATAAACTGTCAATCTTTTGCTTGACTAGAAAATGCTGATCTTATTTGGGGGTCTGATCTTCTTATATAAGAAAATGCTTTTTACATTCCAAATTGTTTGAATTAAACTGTTTGAATAAAGAACATATATTGAGTTTTCTCTCAGATTTTAAATAATGTTGGCTTGTTTTCTTTATTTAATAGCTATTTATCAATTATTTAATTATTTCATATTCAGCAAATACTTGTTGAGAGTCCAGTACATGCCAGACACTGTACTAAGTAAATATCTGTGCAATATACCAATTTTGGGGACCTGCTATTCTTGACACCCAGGGGAACACAAAGATGAACAAGAGTCCCTTTCAGGTAGCTGATAATCCTAATAGAAGAGGTGAGACACAGAACTATTGCACATGTAATCAAATTCAACTCCCTCCCACTTCCTCCACCTCTTTGGCTTCATTTTCCTGGCATCCTCCTTTCTTCCTCCTTTTTACCTGAATGATGAGACTAAGGAAGTAGATTTTCATGGAATAGGCCAGCTAAGGAGGTGATGGTGCCACACATCATCCTGATACCAGGAAAGAAAGAGAAAGTTTAGAAGGAGTGAATTAGGCAGTGACTGTTGAGAAGGAGAATTTTTAGGTGTATAATGGATTGCCATATACTTTCAGACTCTTAGACTATATGAGCAAAGATTTTTAAATCACCAGGCTGAAAGTAATGAGGTCCCCAGAGCATTCGTGGGCTTAGAGTGCCCTTTATTTAAGCAGTTACTAATTTAAAAGCACCTTTAATAACATTGACATCATCATCATCAAATTGCCACCCAACAAGCCTAGCTTCTTGCAAAAAAGTTAACTTGGATAACACTTGGCTAAGTTTTCTGACTAATACTGCATCAGGTAAAAATCTTTCAGTACTGAAGTCAAAAAACACTAATTGCTTGAGATTCTCAAATACACCCATGAAGGCAAGCCATCCATCACTGCTCACACAATTTCCCGCCAAATCCAACTGCCGGAAGTTTTTCAGAAGGTTCTTTTTAAAACATGCACCTGAGTAGAAAAATAGAAACAAGTATGTTAGTTGGAAGCAAAACAGTTTTTTAAGAGAAATGGCCGTATTTGAACCAGTGTTTTGCTTCAGAAAGAAATTAGAGTTCTCTATAGATACGACAGTGATCATGAATCTGGTCCATTGTATTTACAAATTATGTTTTTCCTAAAGTGTAAGGGAATCTGATAAATAGTAATTAGTAGTAGTATAGCAAACCAATATAAATTACATACTTTTTCCCTTTTCCTGACTCTTTCAGGAAGATTGCTTAAAAATTGAGGTGTGAGAGATTCTATTAAATATTCAGTATTTGTTTTAAAAATTGGAGTCAAACTGGCAATATTAGGTCATTTCCTCTCCTAGAGAAGTAAACACCACCTAAGTATTATTTCGTTGGGTGTGGAATCTTCCTCACTGTAAACTTCAGTAAGTGAGCCTCCTTTAGTATCTCAAGATTTGAGGGTTTTGGCTTGTGTTTTTTGTGGGGGTTTTTTTTGCTGAGGAAGATTCGCCCTGAACTAATATCTGTGCCAATCCTACTCTACTGGTGAGTGGAGTAGGCCTGCACCCGGCATCTGAACCCGCAAAACTGGGCCGCTGGAGCACACCGCGCAGAACTTAAACCACTCGGCCACAGGGCTGGGCTCTTTGGTTTGTTTTTTTTAACCCTCCCTAGACTTTTCACAAACTTCCTCCATTCCTTAGAGAATAGGGCATTCTAAAGTACCTCCTACAAAGGTAAAGTGCCCATCCTAGCCATGTCCAGGGAGTCAAAGTTAACACCCTAAGGAATGGAAGAGTCAAAAAAGGAGGTTTCTGAAAGAATGCACAGAGCAACGTCACCCCACCTGCCTGGACTGCTCACCTCTGGACTGCTACGTGAGAGGGAAATAAAGCTCTGCCTTCTGTAAGCCGTGGTGTAGTTAGGTCTCTTGTTATACCAGTTTAGCCTGTGCCCAGCCTAACTCGTACATAGGGCCTCACTTTCTTCTCTCTTCCTCCTTCCCACAAGGACCCTTCTTTCTTCCTTGTAGGGTGGCTTTCTCCTTGCTCTCTCTTAGAGCTCATGTTCATGTCCTTTCTGCCTCTGCCTCTTTTCCATGTGCTTCTCAGCATGGCAAGCACTCAGTCGAAATGCTGGTTGCCAGGTAGTGTGTCTATATATAAGTCTCCTTCCCCAAAGAGCAGCTTCTTTTCTCCTCGACTAGAACAGATTTCACCACCTAAGAGGACCTTAACGAAGAAGAATTTAAAGCCCGTTCTACCCTCACGGGGCAAGCTATTTATCCAGGCTATCTGCTAAGGTTTAAGAATGATATCCACTTAATGAGAGAGCTTCTTGGATAATTACTAGAATGTATGCAAGCACAGGAGCCAAGGAAAAGCAACATCATCCATAATCCAAGGGCATGCATTTTGTCAGGTTTTTTTTTTTTTTTTGAGGAAGATTAGCCCTGAGCTAACTACTGCCAGTCCTCCTCTTTTTTGCTGGAGAAGACTGGCCCTGAGCTAACATTTGTGCACATCTTCCTCTACTTTATATGTGGGACGCATATCACAGCTTGGCTTGTGCCAAGTGGTGCCATGTCCGCACCCGGGATCCAAACCGGCGAACCCTGAGCCGCTGAGAAGTGGAACATGCGAACTTAACCGCTGCACCACTGGGCTGGCCCTTGTCAGGTTAATTTTCAGTGTTTTTGTCATCACAACAAGCAGACTAAGTCTGAGAGGAAAGGAATCTGACATTTAGAGCTATAGGCTGTACGTGGGATGTGAAGAATACAAGTGGCTTGATCCAAATTCCAGGCAAAATCTCAAGTGCTCTTGGTATAAGGATTCTGATCCTTGAAGGGTTCCTGCATCCTAAGCAAAACTCTAGTATTGCCAGAGACCACCCTGTAGTTCACCTGACCAGAGCTCTTAGCACTTATTCATTCATCAAACATTTTTGAGTGCCTACTGTGTGCTACAGATTGTGCTGGGAGCTGAGGATATGTGAAAAGGACAGACATGGCCCCTGACTCTTGGGGTTTACAATATATTGTGAAAACATACATTGTAAAAGTAATTAGATGGGTGACAGGTGCTGTGGTAGGTCAGGGTGCCCAGGGAGCACACACAGGCAATAGGCCTTCCAATCCCACTTTATTCCCAGAACACTGGCCATTGGGCTTATGTGCTCCAGGAGAAAGACTAAAGGATCCTTCTTAGGAGAAATTGAACTGCCTCCAAGAAAAGGTACTACAAAAAAAGAGCCATTTAGCTTTTCTGATCACAGTGAAGCTAACCAGTTGAAAATTCACCCCCTCCCTCAGGCACACGGAGCCTCCTGTCAACTTGTGCCCCACTCTAAAACGTGAAGAGAACAGTAGAGGAATACCAGAGTCTTGAGAAGAGCCTCCCACAAAGAAGACGGAGACTAAAAATCAAACAAAAAACTCAAGAAATGAGGCAACATAGGGAACAGGAAAAACAAACTTGAAGAACTTAATTCTTTTCAGAGACCTTAAAAAGTTACTTCATCTACCCAACAAAAGTAAGATGCTATTATTTAAAAAGTGTAATTGGAGAACAAGAAATAGTGCTTGGAAAATAAAAATATGATACCAGGATCCATGTGGCAGAATGATTGGACCCAGGATTTAACAAAGATTCTAGAACATGAATAGGATATATGATGGTTCTTTTTTAAAGAACAAACTGGGTAATGGAGTTCAGCTGTGATGGCTGTCTTTTTGAGAACGGGATGGATAGAGTTCAGCCTCAAACCTTTAAATTGAAAGATGCCATTTAAATGAAGGGTTTTGTTAGAACAGGTGAAATAGATTCTTGAGCTAGCAACAATTTCTATCTGGTGGTCCCAGATTACTGGTGGGCTAGAAACAAAATTTTGGGAGTCATAATCAAACAGTGGCGATTAAAGCTTTAATATCAAATGCAATCTGTGATGAAGAAGGGCAGAGATCCCAGGACCAAGCTCTAAGGAAAACTGGGAGGATGTAATATCCGGGTGCAGGAATTGCCATTGCAAAGGAGATCAAGAAGTAGCCAAGGTGGCATGGAAATCAAGAGAACATTTCGAAAAGGAGGGAATGTTCAATGTCAAGTATCCTACTCCCACTTGAGTAGGAACTCAAGTTAGACACTTTCAAAAAGTGTCAACTGAAGTAAGCCATGTGCAGGTGTATAGAGAGTCAGCTGGAATGAGTAGAAAGTAGTGGATGACCGGGAAATGGAGATGTACTGAGGGTACACAAATTTCAGTCTTGAAGGAGAGGAGAGAGAATGATAGCCATAGGACGAAGACAGGATTCAGGAAGAGTTTTATTTAAAATGAGAGAGATTTGAGTATCTTAAAAATTTATAGGAAAGAGCCAGTAATGAGGGGCATACTTGATGAAATGTTGTCCGTATAGGAGAGCAAAGCCGGAATCTCCAACACTGCTAGAGCAGAGACTCCCCTTAGATAGGAGGAGAAGGAGAGAAAAAAATCACATCCACTGTGAAATAGTGAAAGACTGGTGGATTAAGGAGAGTAAAGTTTGAGATAGTTTATGTAGAGTACTGCATACAGAAGCACAGTAAGACTGCCAGGAAATATTGAGAGAGATTGCATTTATTGCTTTAATGGGCCTCGGGTATTCAGAATTGGATCGCTAATTTACCTACTCACTCACTCACTCATGAATCTATCACCCAGCCTGAGAACAAGAACATAGACAAAAACTTGGACCTACTATGTGATATCCCCCTATTCTACACATCCGCCTCATTCCTGACCCAAAGGAACTATTATTCTGGATGTGGAGTTTATCATTCTTTTGTATTTTAAAAAATATGATTTTGACAAAGACTATGTCTAAAATATATTGCTTAGAATATACTTTTATTGTTTTTTGATATATAATCCACATCTGCCATAAAATTCGCCCTTTCAAAGTATACACTACAATGATTTTTAGTATATTTACAAAGTTGTGCACTATTTAATTCCAGAACATTTTAATCACCTGCAGAAAGAAACACTGTAGTCATTAGCAATCACTCCCATCTCCGAACGCGCCCCCCCAACCCTGACCCTGGCAACTACTAATCTACTTTCTGTCACTATAGATTTGCCTATTTTGGACATTTCATATAAACAGAATCATACAATGTGTTTGATCATACAATGGTTTTTTGTGACTGGTTTCTTTCACTTTGTATGATATTTTCAAGGTTTAGCTATGTTGTAGCATGTTCCAATACTTCATTCCTTTTTACAGCTGCATAATACTCTGCTGTAGGGCTAGACCACATTTTGTTCATCCATTCATTAGTGATGGACATTTGGGTTGTTTCCACTTTGGTGCTATTAAAAATGCTGTAAACAAGTTTTTGTGTGGACATAGATTTTCATTTCTCTTGGGTACCTAGGGTTGGAATTGTTAACTCTGTGTTTAACCTTTTAAGAACTGCCAAAATATTTCCCTAAGTGGCTGTATCATTTTACATTCCAGTCACCAGCATATGAGGGTTCCAATTTCTCCATGTCCCTGCCAATACTTGTTATTTTCTGTCTTTGTTATTATAATCATCCTAGTGGGTAGGAAGGAGCATTTCATTGTGGCTTTGATTTGCATTTCCCTGATCCTAATGATGTTGAGCATCTTTTCTGGTGTTTATTGGTCATTTATATATCTTTTTTGGAGAAACGTCTATTCAGATCCTTTGCTTATTTTAAAAATTGATTTGCCTTCTTATCAATGTGTTGTAAGAATTCTTTATATATTCTAGATAGTAGTCACTTATCAGGTATATCATTTGCAAAAATTTTCTCCAATTCTGTGGGTTGTATTTTCACTCTGTTGTTTTTGTTTTTTTTTTTTTTTTTTTTTGGTGAGGAAGATTGGCCCTGAGCTAACATCTGTTGCCAATCTTCCTCTTTCTGCTTGAGGAGGATTGTCACAAAGTAACATCTGTGTCAGTCTTCCTCTACTTTATGTGGAATGCTGCCACAGCATGGCTTCACAAGCAGTACTAGGTCCACGCCTGGGATCCCAACCAGTGAACCCCTGGCCACCGAAGTGGAGGGCATGAACTTAACCACTATGCCACCAGGCCAGCCCTGTATTTTCACTTTCTTGATGGTGTCCTTTAAAGTACAACTGTTTGTGCACTTGATGAAGTACAATTTATCTATTTTTTTTCCTTTCTTACTTGTGTTTGGTTGCCATATCCAAGACTTTGCCTAACCTGAAGTCATGAAAATTTACTCTCAGATTTTCTTCAACTTTTTTAATAGTTTTAGCTCTTACTTTTAGATCTTTGATGCATTTTGAGTTAACTTTTTGCATATGGTGTGAGGTAGAGGTCCAAATTCATTCTTTTGCATGTGGATATTCAATGTTCTATAAATCTGTCCTTATTGTAGTACCACACTGTCTTGATTACTGTAGCTTTGTAGTAAGTTTTGAAATTGGGACATGTATGTCCTCAGCTTTGTTCTACTTTTTCCAGATTGTTTTAGCTATTCTGGGTTCCTTGAATTTCCATATGAATTTTAGGATTAGCTTGTCAATTTCTTCAGAGAAGCAGCTGGAATCTTGATAGCAACTGCCTTGACTCTGTAGATCAATGTGGGGAGCGTTGCTGTCTTAACAATATTAAGTCTTCCAATCCATGAACACAGGATATCTTTTCATCGATTTCTGGTTTAAGGTTTTCTATTGTAAAGTTGCTATTTTTCCTTTTTAAATTGATAAATATCTTGGATAAGATACTAACATCCTGAAAGTTTTGCCCCTGATTTTAGCCTCCACCAGTTAATGTTGCCTGTAACAATTATTACTACAAGGTTTGCCTAATGGTGAAACTTGCCAAAAATATATCTCGGTTCAGTTTTTTTCTTTATGGAAAGAAGTTCGATTCTTCAATTTATAAGATAGTTACAGGCTTATTTAGATTTTTCTCCTAATTCTTGAATAAGTTTGGTAAATTGTATTTTTCTAAAAACATGTCTTCTTTGTCTAAGCTTTCAAATTTGTTGGTATAGTTGATGGATTTCTATATCTTTTAAATCTGTGATTTATCTGTAATTATCACTCTTTTTTTACCTTTGATTTTTTAATCAACTATTTTTTAGAGCAGTTTTAGATTTACAAAAAAAATTGCAGACATAGAACAGAGTTCCCATACACTCCACACCCAGCTTCTCCTGTTATTGACATCTTACCTTATGATGGCGTATTTGTTGCAGTTAGTCAACCAATATTGATACTTTATTAACGTAAGTCCATAATTTATTAAGATTTCCTTAGTTTTTACCAATGTCCTTTTTCTGGTCCAGGATCTCATCCATGATATCACATTACATTTAATCATCATTTCTCCTTAGGCTCCTTTTGGAACCGCTTGTCTTGTGATGGTTTCTCAGACTCTCCTTGTTTCTGCTTACCTTGACAGTTTTGAGGTGTATTGGTCAGCTATTTTGTAGAAGCCCCCTTAATTAGAACTTGTCTGATGTTTTTCTCATGATTAGACTGGGATTATGGATTTGGGGGAGGAAGATCACAGAGATAAAGCACCATTTTCCTCACATCATGTCCGGGGTACATGCTATGAACATGGCTTATCACTGCTAACGTTAACCTTGATCACCTGGCTAAGGTAGTGTTTGTCAAGTTGATCCACTGTAAAGCTACTCTTTTCTCCCCTTTCTGTGCTTTCACTAAGGAAGTTACCATGTGCAGTCTACACTTAAGTAGTGAGAATTATGCTCCGTTCCCTGTGGGCAAAGTATTTATGTAATTATTTGGAATTCTTCTGCATGGGAGATTTGTCTCCTTCACCATTTGTTTATTTATTCAATAATTTATTTATGTTAGAACGGACTCATGATATTTATTTTATGCTTTGGGATATAACCTAACACTGTTTTATTTATTTTGTTGCTCAAATTGTTCCTGCTAGCCACCGTGAGCTCTTTTAGTTGGCTCCTGTGTCGTTTTGACATACTCCCATCATTGTAGGTGTTTTTTTGTTTGTTGGTTTGGTTTTTGTTTTCAACATTTCCTTACTTTTCTGGCACTACAAGGTGCCCTAGGTTTACCTTAAATATCTGTATTTACTTGTATGTTTATATTTTATATAGCCTTGTCTTATCTTATATATTTCCCCAGTCCTAGAATTAGCCATTTTGTCAAAGCACCCTGGTTCGTTTTATTGGAGAATGGTATTGGAAACTTAAGATCTGGGTACCATGAGTGCCCATTGCTTCTGAGGTGCCATTGCTTCTAGGCCCTCTCAGCTGACAGAGCAAAGAATATGTGTATGTATAAGTGTAAGAAAAACTCAATTCTGTCTACCTCCTGTTTTTCTCCTGTGCGTCTCCTTTACTACTCATACAAAACACTTCAAACACTTCTGGTCACCAAATATGTGGAGGTTTTTCCCCACACCAAGCAGGTCTCTGCAATACCAGCTGGTGTCATACAATTTAACTGAGTTCTAACACTAACTGAAGATACTGTCAGCCCCCACAGATTCAGAGCTCTGTCCCACAAGACTGTTCCCACCCTCCTTCAGATGCCAATTACAAGTAGTAGGTCCCCAGGGTACTCACAACTTCTGTCTGATTTGACTACAAATCAGAGTTTCCCATGACCCCGTCCTCAGATTCCATTAATTTGCTAGAGCAGCTCGCAGAAATCAGAGGAACACTTAATGTTTCCCAGTTTATTAAAGGATGTGATAATGGATATAGATGAACAGCTAGAAGAAGAGACACATAGAGTGAGATCTGGGAGGCTCCCAAATGTAGGAGCTTCTGTCCTTGTGGAGATGGGGTGCATCACCCTCCTGGTGTGGATGTTTGCCAACCTGGAAGCTCTCCGAACCCCCTACTATTGAGGTTTTATGGAGGCTTCCTCATATATGCATGATTAATTATTAACTCCATTTCCAGCCCCCTCCCTTCTCTGGAGGGTGGGGAGTGGGGCTGAAAATTCCAGGCTTCTAATCATGTTTTGATCTTTCTGGTGACCAGCTCCTATCCAGGAGCTCACCCAGAGTTGCCTCAATAGAGCAAAAGATGCTCCTAGTGCTCTTATCACTTAGGAATTTACAAGGGTGTTAGGAGCCCTGTGTCAGGGATGGGGTCAAAGACCAAATATTAGAACAAGAGATGCTCCTAATGCTCTTATCACTTAGGAAATTAAAAGGGTTTCAGGAACTCTGTGCCAGGAACCAGGGGCAGAAACCAATATACGTTTTCTATTATCTCATAGTATATTAGTATACACATAATATACTATATATAGTATATACTTAAATATACTATATAAATATATTTATATACTTAAAAGTATATTGGGGCCAGCTCCGTGGCCAAGTGGTTAAATTCGCACACTCTACTTCGGAGGCCCAGGGTTTTTGCCAGTTTGCATCCTGAGTGTGGACATGGCACCGCTCATCAAGCCATGCTGCCATGCTGAGGCGGCGTCCCACATGCCACAACTAGAAGGACCCACAACTGAAAATATACAACTATGTCCCAGGGGGCTTTGGGGAGCAAAAGGAAAAATAAAATCTTTTTTTTTAAAAAAGTATATACACGTGTAAATACTATATATACATATATATATATATATGTATTTCTGTATGTAACTATCTATATCTATATTAAGCTAAACATGAGATGAGTTCATACTGACATCTCCAAATCTAATCCATTACCGCATGGATCATTCCAGCCTCCTCATCTTGCTGTCAATCCCACCCCAACAATGAGAAACCTAGTTCCCACCATCTGCCATCCATTTAATGAACTATTCAATACCAGTGTATATGTATAGCAGTATCAGAATTGCTAACCTGTATCCCCATGGGATATAACTATCAGTTGGAGTACAGTGCTAATGTAGTTTGTTTGCCTTTAGTTTTACGGGCCACTCATTTCCAAAGTTATTTGGGTCAATACCTTTCCCTTCATCCTCTTCAGTAAGGTGGTTTTATAGTTTGTAATACAATGGGATTGCTTTGCATTCTGCATTCTGTGCTCAGGTTTCCTTGACCTCCTAAACGATTTTTTAGTTTGAATGTATTAAGGTTCACTCTTTGTGTTGTAAAGTTCTATCGGTTTCAACAGATGCATAGTGTCATATATGCACAATTACAGTATCATACAGAATGGTCCCACTGCCCTAAAAAGTCCCTGCCCTCCTCTCCTCTTGAGCCCCTGGCAACCACTGAGGTTTTTAATGTCTCAATAGTTTTGCCTTTTCCAGAATGTTATATAATTGGAGTCATAAATTATGTTGCCTTTTCAGACTTGCTTTTTTCATTTAGCAATATGTATTTAAGTTTTCTGTACGTCTTTTCGTGGCTTGATAGCTCATTTCTTTTTGCCACTGGATAATATACTATAGTATGACTATACCATAGTTTGTTTATCCATTCACCTATTGAAGGACATCTCAGTTGCTTCCAGTTTTTGGCAATAATGAATAAAGCTACCACAAATGTTCATGTGTTTATGTCTCCATTTTGATTAATGAAATTATTTATGTCACTCTATTTTTTCTTGATCAGTCTTGCTTGGCTTTTACCTATTTTGTTACTCTTTTTAAGGAACTGACTTTATTATTAATCTTTTTTGCTATATTTTTGTTTTCTATTTCATTTATTTATACTCATGTTTATTATCTTGGGGTTTACTCTGTTGGTTTTCTGCCTTCTTAAATTAGAAACATTAATTTTCAGCCTTTTTTCTTTTCTGATATAAGTATTTAAGGCTGTGAGAATTTTATTCAAGCCCTGCTTTTGCTGCATGCCACGTTTTGATATATAATGTTTTCTTTCCATTCAGTTCTAAATATTTTTGTTGAAATTTGTCACTATAAACTTGCCAAATTGTATGATTTTTTTTCCCCCGGCAGCCTGAGTGTAGGTACAGAAAAAGTGGAAAATTAAGGACAATCCAGGCTTGGAATTTTGCCAGGAAAGTATACCACAACCACTGTTATCTAATTTCATAGCTCACATCCACATCTCATTTTCTCCCTGCATCTCATTAGGTAGTCTTCCTTTAATTAGAGACTCCATCTCCCATTACACTTTCTTCATTTCACTATTGCATCTATCACACATATCCATCACTAAATGTCATTACCTAAATTGACTTGTGATACTGTGGGCCATGAGAATTTCAGCCCTTGTGACAAGAATGTTTGCAAGGATGGAGGATGGAATCTAAACTAGGTGGGAAAGGGAAGTCAAGATATATGGGGGCTATTAAATGGGTAGATATTAGTGGGCTCAATGGACTAGAAGTCCCAATGAAGTAAAATGAACTGATGATAACGAATTATTAAGTAATTAAGATGGAAATGTAGAAGGTTGTAGTTTGAGAACGAATTATCTGAATTTAATATCCTGGAGGTAGAAAAATTTTAAGTGAATTATCATGAGCTGATAAGTCCATGCTCATAGAGCGGATGGCTGAAGGAGAGTGGAAGGGAAGGTCACTGAAGAGGAAGGTGCTGTATGTTGGTTGAGTAGTTTCAGATAAAAAGTGAAGTTTTCTAGGTTGATGACCAGAGTGAGAGAGTGAGGAATTCTGTCAGACAGCTGCCAAAGTCTTCAGTGAATAAATGACAAGAAATTCATAGTTCTGCAATAAGAAGGGACAGAATGTAGTCTAGTCAAATGGCCTAACCCTCGTGGAAGTAGGAATTTTCAATGAGGTTGGAGAAGGAGTGTACTGGAAGGGCAGTGAGAATCAAGGAGAACCTGACCTTGTTTTTCGACTCTGAGAGGCATGAAAATTAGGAGAATAAAAATTGACTGCTTAAGAGAGCTATAGGGGAGAGCCAGGTTTCAGTTAGGGCCAGGAGGTGTGTAAAACCTTTGGTAAAAAGATACCTTTCTCAAAATACCCCCTATGTCTCCAGTGCATCTCAGCCACCCTGTGTCTCATTATACATTGCCCATCTCATGACATATTTCCTCCCTACTTCTTTCTCTGTAGCCTTTATTTCATTAGACTCCCCATCTCTTATTACCAGTCTGCGTTTTATTATCCCATCTCAAGGCATATTGCATCTCATCCATGATGTATATCATCACTAAATGGGGATGAGAATCTGAAAGCCAGGTCTGATCCAGGGGAGGTATTGTGGAGGTATTTCCAGAGCCAGGAAACTTAAGCTACAGGATTTCAGTTTGAACAGTCACTTGGCTGGGATATTATAAAGAGGTTGTGAAATCATACAAGTGTGTTAGAATTTTTGTATGATTATATATAGGAAAACAGCATTTACTATAACAAAACCTGAGGTTCTAAGAGCTCAAGCTAGTTTATACCTCAGGGCAAACTGTGGAACTCCTGTAAGTTAATTTGCTCATTCATACAACAAGTATTTATTGAGCATCCCCTGTGGGATATACACTCAATACCAAGTCTAATGGCATGGGCCCTGTCCTCAAAGGGCCCACAGTTTAGTAGGGCAGATAGACATATGAACACATTCTCTAAATCCAAATGGTAAGTGCTCTAATAAAAATAAAGCACTGTCTGTGTGTAATAAAGAAAACCACTATTTTTTAACACTGGAATTGGATACAAGAACATTGGAAAACTGGCATATCTACCAGAGCTGAACATATGCTTGCCTGTTATCTTTACCTATACTCCAAATCTACTCCTAGGTATATACCCAGCAAGAATGTGTCCCTGTGTTCACCAAAAGATATGTACAAAAATGTTCAAGGCAGCACTACTAATAGTATTCAAAGCTAAAAATTACTCAAATGCCTATCAACAGTAGAAAGGGAAAATCAGCTGAGGTATACTCACACAATAGAAGATTTTACAACAATGAGAATAAATGAACCACAACTACACACAATAATATGGATGAATCTCACACACAAAATGTTGAGCAAAAGAAGACACAAAAGAATATATACCGTATGATTCCATTTATGTAAAATTCAAAAACAGCCAAGACTAATCTATAGTGTTAGAAGTCAGGATAGCAGTTGCCCTTAGAGAGAAAGGAGCTATAGAGCTGGTAATCTTCTGTTTCTTGATCTTGGTCCTAGTTACACCGGTATGTTCACCTTGTGAAAATTCATTGTACTATCTACTTAGGATTTGTGCACTTTTCTGTGGGTGTGTTATACTTCAATTAAAAAGTACACAAACAAAATGAACCCTAACACTGACTTCTGCCTTCTGACATGATTCCTATAATGGGGAAAGTAAGTCTGTTCTTCTCTGCGCTGTTTGGAGAGCCTGGTGGTGGAGGGGAGCAGGTGAGACCTGGAACTGAAACCCACTGTTGATGGAGCACTTGTGAGTCTTTGGATATGTAAAGGACGGTACAGAGCTGAGTTTGGCTTTAGGGGACTGGATATAATGGAATTACTCTTCGTAATAAAATGGAAGGAATTTTTTTGGAATTGCTGGGGAAATGGGAAGAGGACAAGGCAATTGACAGGCAACTGGTGCCTGAATTGGCAAAAATGTTTGTGTCTCTTTGAGAATGGAAAGTGCCAATATTAAATTTAACTAATCTGCTATTTAGAACTATCATGTAATGCCACCCTCACAATTACCCATAAGCACTCAGTAAACCTGCTACATCTGTAATTACACTGGGCCTTTTTGTGGAAATTAAGGACAGGTGACTCTTCTCCCCATGTGAGTGACTTGGAGAGTAGGGAAAAGAACCACTGCAGGAGGCAAGATGATAGATCTAGAGACACACAGGAGCAGAAATTCAGAGGAAGAAACCACGAAACCAGGGAAATTCAGAGCCAGAAGTGACCACGGAAACAGAAGCCCTGGATCTAGGTTGACATCCTGGTCAGTATGTAGATTAGGGCAGCATTTTTTCTAAGCTGCAGGGCCTCCCCTCCTTTAGAAGAACATGAAATTTAGTGGGTTGCAATCAGGATGTTTTAATTGCAATAGGATAGAAAGAATAGATAATGAGTGTATTACACATAGCAAAAAATAATTACTTTTTGTGAAACTTTGTAAATGTGTATGTACGTGTTAGATCAAGAGATAAAATGTATTTATAACTGTGGGTCATAGTCAAAAAAAGTTTGAGGGCTAACTCGGTGGGAGAGTGGTTGGATTCATGCACTCTGCTTTGGTGGCCCAGGGTTCACCAGTTCGGATCCCAGGTACAGACCTACACATGGTTCATCAGGCCACACTGTGGCATTGTCCCACATACAAAATAGAGGAGGATTGGCACAGAGGTTAGCTCAGTGACAATCTTCCTCAAGTAAAAGGGGGAAGATTGGCAACAGATGTTAACTCAGGGCCAATCTTCCTCACCAAAACAAAAAGTTTGAAAGACTCTACACAAGAGGCTTAAAGCAAACATCTAGGTTCCATGTGGGGGTGCAGAAAAGGGAACATAGGGAAAATATTTCACCAAGGAGGAGATATCTAAGTTAGGTCTTAAAGTGACTATAGGAGATGGTGAAGGACATTCTAGAAGGAGTACATATACAAAGGCATTTTGGGGGAACAGCAAGAGGTCCATGAGGATGGAACCTCACGCGGGTTGGGAAGTGTGGCAGAAGATGAAGGTGAAGAGGACGGTGAATTGAGGCTTCATTGTAAAAGGTTTTATATATTAAAAATGAGCAGGTTGTCCTCTATTTTCCAGGCCAAGGGAGCCTTTTTTAAAAGGAAGATAATCTTAGTTTCTGGCTTGCCATGGAATCCACAGAGGATAATGATCACAGTACCATTTACTGAGCATATACAGTAGGTCACTGTTGAACTCCTTACATTGTATGGATTCGCTCAATTACTGATTAGCACAATGACCACTAATATGATCGGTATTGTAATTATCCTCATTTGACGGATACGGATGAGTAAACTGAGGCTCAGAGACTTTAACTAAGTTGCTGCAGATCAGACATACATAAAATGAAAGGGGCGGGCAGGTCTGTCTGACTCCAAAACCAATGCACCTAACCATTTCATAAAGGTGGAGCCGCTAGAGGGGCCTGACAGCTATCAGTCTCTTCACCTGGCTAGAGAGCAAAGGCAGGGAATGCTTGGCTCTCACTCTTCAGCTTTACCTCAAGCCCAAGCAGACTGCTTCCTGTACGTCTGTGAAGTAGAGGAGATGGCTTGAGGGGAGCAATGCCAGCACCTACACTCTCTCCCCTTTTTCACCAACTCGTCCTCTTCTGTCTCCAACCCTTTTCCCAGCTTTAATATGACAACCTTCTTATGTCTCTGTTTCTTCATAAAAAAGGAATAATAATAGTTATCTTTTATTAGGGATATAATGATAATTCCACAAATTCTTTTAAAAAAGACTTTGAGAATAAATTAGTTACTACCGTTGATTTGTACATTTTGTCGTTTTTTTTTACTTGCCTTTTAGGGCACATCATTACTGCTAAATTTCAAAGAGTCACTTGCCTTCTGTTATGCTTATTTTTATCATTTACATATGGAGGCTGTAAGGCAATAGGCAATTAAAGTCAAATGGCAAATGACTCCCTGGCTTACTTCCTATTTCGTTAAACACACCGTCTCCTTCTCTGCTCTCAAAGGACATCCTCAGAAGTGGGCAAATTAGGCAGCTACCTACTTAAAGATCTGAAAGATGCTAAAAGGTCTCTACCTAAATATGCCTCCCTCACATGTAATTCTAATTCTACACGCTCCCCAACAGCCTTGAAAAGACACCTCCCCCTCCATCCTTAAGGTATGAGGTTGCCAGAGAGGGATTATTTATTAGCTAACTAATTACTCTGTCACTGAAGCCGCTTGCCTCCAATATCACTCAGAGCACAGGAGGAGCCTGAAAGAATAACAACCAGGATGCTATGATTTGATGGGTTAAGGGAGTGGTTAGAAGAGGTGGAAGTGGAGTTAGGAATTACGGGAAGGAAAGATCCAGAACTTGAAGTACCCTTAGGGAAGACAAAACCATTAGGGCAGCCTAAGGACTTAGAGACATAAGCATTTCTAAGAAAGAACGTTTTAAAAAGAGGAGCAGGGGGGTAGTTAGGGTTTAATGGATACAGAGTTTCAGTCAAGGAAGATGAAAAAGTTCTAGAGATGGATGGTGATGGTGATGGATGGGGCAAAAGAATGTGAATGTACTTAATGCCACAGAACTGTACACTTAAAAAGGGCTAAAATAGTAAGTTTTATGATATGTATACTGCAAATACATTATAGACAATTTGTAAGGGAAATGAAGGCAGTCAAGGTTGTTTTATCAATCCTTTGCTTTAGATAGTATGGTAGTCCACTTTCAAGATGGCTCCAATGATCCTCACCTCCTAGTTTTCACTCCCCTATACTGTCCCCTCCCATACTTGATAGGGCTGACCTGGGTAACCAATAGGATACAGCAGAAATGAGCAGAAATGACCTTCCATGGGTAGGTCATAAAAGACACTGCAGCTTCCAACTGGGTCTCTCTTAGATCTCTTGCTCTGGACTACCACGTTGTGAAGACACTTAAGCAGCCTATGGAGAGGTCCAGGGATGAGAAACTGAGGCCTCCAGCCAACAGCCAGCATTAACTTACCAACCAAGTGAGCAGCTGCCTTGGAGGCAGATCCTTCGGCAGCCCTGGCTGACATCTGGACTGCAATCTCATGACAGAGCCTAAGCCAGAACCACCCAGCTAAGCTGCTCCCAAACTCCTGACTGACAGAAGCTGAGATTATGTTTATAGTTGTTTTAAGCCACTAAGTTTTGGGATAACCTGTTACACAGGAATTGATAACTAATACAGATAGCATAAGGACCCTTCATCAACTGCCTGAGGCTGGTAGTGTCTTTAGTCATTTATATATCATCATGCCCTGCATAACAACGTTTCACTCAATGATGGCTGCATATACGATGGTGGTCCCATATGATTAGTACCATATAGGCTGGGTGTGTAGTAGGCTATACCATCTGGGTTGGTGTAAGTACACTCTATGCTGTTCGCACAATGACAAAATTGCCTCATAATGCATTTCTTAGACTGTATCTCCGTCCTTGAGTGACACATGACTGTATCTCTGTTTCTTCTTGGATTTTATCACGACTACTTAAAGATATTCTGTGACCTCATTTAGATAAAGTTGCACTTATATTTACACTTTTTGAATACTCAACAGGTGGCTTAAAAATATTTTCCCAGCTTGGAGGGGCATTGTTGAATTTCAGACAGTTAAGGCTAGGAAGAGCAGTTCGTAACATAAAACACCTTGTCATATAATGTGAATGCTTTTTCTTTAATACTGTAGGTGAAATGCTTAAAAATCTGAAGGCAGGCCGGTGTTTTGTTTTTGTTTTTATTTTTTTTAAAGATTGGCACCTGAGCTTACATATGTTGCCAATCTTCTTTTGTTTTTTTTACTTCTTCTCCCTGAAATGCCCCAGTACATAGTTGCACATTCTAGTTGTAGGTCCTTCTGGCTCTGCTATGTGGGACACTGCCTCAGCATGGCTTGATGAGCAGTGCTAGGTCCGTGCCCAGGATCCAGACCAGTGAAACCCTGGGCCACCAAAGCAGAGTGCTGGAACTTAACCATTCAGCCACAGGGCAGGCCCCAGGCCAGTGTTTAAATTGTTTAACTCCTTAACATGTGTGAACTCTCTTTAAATATATTTGTATAAAAAAAGAGGAGGCAAAATAAATAAATAAATGAAGGCACTAAATAAATAAATAAAACCAACTTAAGAACTTTTTTAGGGCCAACTTCTTTTCCCTTGGCTCTGTGTATGTGTACCTACCTAGAATTCTAATCTCTGCATCTGTGAGTCTCCAGTTTTTCAGCCCAAGCTTGATGAGCTGTGGGGCGCCCTCCAGCTGCTCCAGTAGACTGGTCAGGCTGACTCGTACATCACTCCACCAGGGCAGCATCAGCACAGTTAGCTGTTCCAGGATGTACAGCCTGTCAACTTGAAGAACCACAGAGCAGTTCAGGAATGGGATCCACCTCAAAACTGATGAAGGATGAAGGGATGTGGGAGAAGGAATGGTCTTTATCTCTGCAGCCTACTCAATGTGCAATGAGAATCTACTTGGTTTTTGGTTAATATTTTTATGGAAACTGTTCAATAATATACAAACATTATGCAGAATAGTTTAATGAAACTATACGTACTAATAAGCCAACTTTCAACAAACGTCAAATCATGGACAATCTTGCTTTGTCCTCACCAAATTCCTTCCCTTCTATATCATTTTGAAGCAAATCTCAGACCGTAAGTATCAGTTCTTTTATTTTTTTTTTTTAGCATAATCACAATATCACTATCACCCTTAAAAATTGTATCACTAACTCCTTAAGCAAATTTGTCTTGAACATCACTTACTCTCAGACACTAGCTCCCTAGAAGAAAACAAGCAGGTGGGAGCCTCAGGTGCAATGAGCATGTGAAAATGTGTGACTCAAAAGTCATGGGCCTGTGTTCCTCAAGGGCAGTTTAAGAAAGGGCTAACTGGCTTCCTTAAGGAACATCTAGCAAGACAATTGTGGGTAAAAGAAATCTCAGGGCTTAGCCTATGTTTTTCTGACTATCCACACATAAATCCAAGTATCTGATCTTGGCTAGATTGTCATTCTTACTCAGTTCATGCAGAGCTTCATTTCCATCCTTCTCCAGGTGATTTTCAGATAAATCAAGAATACTCAGTTTGGCCAAATTGTGAAGATTCCGAGCTGGAAAAAAATTTAAGCCAAAGTAAAAAGACTTTCAGGGAACTATAGAACCCTAGAAGAATTCTGAGTTCTTGTCTTCTTTTTTGATAGTATACAAACCGTTATTTGACTTGATTAATTTAATTATTCCCAAAGGTATCTGGATAGGTTTAACCCCCAACTCCCATGACTAGGAACAAATGGACAGATATTTCCTGATCCTAAGTTCTGGCTAGTAAACTTCAGTTCTCATAAAGCAGCATGGGATATAGTCGTTATGTCACTATGGGAAAGTTACTCCATTTCTCTAAGCCTCAGTGCCTTCATCTTCAGAATGAGGAATTTGAACTAGATAAACTGTGAGGTTGCTTCCAATTCTGAAATGCCCTTATCATGCAGGAGAAACAAAAGAACAAAAACAGATGAGCTGAGCTGTTCTTTGTGAACTTCAGTTTAGATGATCTTTTTAATGTCATAGTTGTTATGTTAATAATAAGAACTTAGAAAGTAAAAAAAAAAAAAAAAAAAAAAAACAGATGAGAAAAATAGGAAACAAATACCAAAAAGGCAGATGGAAATCTAGCCATATCAATAATTACATTGAATGTAAATTGACTAAATACTCCAATTAAAAGGCAGAGATCATAAAACTGGACTTAAAAAAATTTTTTTTTTGGAGGAAGATTAGCCCTGAGCTAACTGCTGCCAATCCTCCTCTTTCCTTGCTGAGGAAGACTGGCCCTGAGCTAACATCCATGCCCATCTTCCTCTACTTTCTATGTGGGACGCCTACCACAGCGTGGTGTGCCAAGCAGTGCCATGTCCGTACCTGGGATCTGAACCAATGAACCCCAGGCCGCCAAAGCAGAACGTGTGCACTTAACCGCTGCACCACCAGGCTAGCCCCATGGACTTTTTTTTTTAAAGTAAGACCCAACTCTATGCTACCTACAAGAGATGTATTTTAATGACAAAGATACAAATATACTGAGGTATAAAATATGGAAAACTATTTTACATGCAAATAGTAATTATAAAATGCCATCACTGTAGCTAAGAACTGCTTAGTTCTTGTCTTCACTTCAGATATTTATCATGGTTGCTTAATCTAGTTGAAGTTTTTCCGATCAAGACTGATTAGAAAAAATCTCTTTGAAAAATATTAATCAAGTTTTTCATGACTATATACTCATTATAATGTTAGCTATTATTATTTTTAATCAATCATATGAACCCTTTTTTTAGAGTAAAATACCTTCTGGGGTTTGGTGCTTTAAAATAAAAAACCCATGGAATGCCTCTTAAAAAGGGTGCAGTTGCCATTGTTAGTTCTAAATCTGTCTCTCCGCAGTGGCAAATAGAGAAGTGAAAGGGTGCGTTCATCATTCTCATGCTCCCAGTGTTTGTCTAGCCTTTTCTAATCATGGATTTCTCTAGCTTTTGATGAATGTTAGCATACAAATGGCTTCCTGAGTAATCTTTACAGACTCCACGCAGTTTTATATTCTGTTTTTAAAAGGGCTAGACCATCTTTTTTCCCAAAATCTAAATTTAAAAAATATCTGAATTGAACATATCCAGTTGATCCAAAAATACGCAAAAGTTTCTCCATACTTGGTATGCACATCCTTTGGGAACTCAAAAGACTCCACTCTTATATTAATGTACGTTAACTCCATCTTAACAGGGCAATGGGTAAGAATTGGAAGGCCTGAGGACATTTAAGGAAATCCTTCTCTAGGCTTCTCAATCATTTATTTAACCATTCATTCAAATATTTATTAGACAGTTATTATTCAAGCACCTATTTCTTTTCTTTTTTTTATTAAGGTGACATTATATAAATTTCAGGTGTACATCATTATATTTCAACTTCTGTATAGACGACAGTGTCGAGCACCTGTTTCCTATTTTCTTCCTCTTCCCCTTCTCTTAAAATGATCACATCTTCAATTACTCCAAAATTCTCTCCTATTATCCATCTATTATAAATTTTCATTCCAATTATGGAGAAAGTCATTAAAAACAGGTGAGATATTACCTAGAAGTCTTTATTATCTTTTCCAATTTCTCTAAAAATTAAATTTCCATTCGAGAGACTTGGCATGCATTAGTATAAAAGTATCACATGTTCTCTTACACTGCTCTCCTTCAGTTAATGCAGGCAACAGTTACCTAGGGTTTTCACAGCATTTGCCGACAGGCAGCAGGAGACTAATTGGATTTCTTCAAGGTCACAGGGTTCGGCTGACAGAGACTTTACGATGTGATCCATTCCCTCCCCAATGTCAGACAAGTGGGTCAGACGAAGTAGACACATCTTCTTCAGGTTTGTCAGACCTTCACCTGCAAAAAGATGGGAAGAGAATGTATTAGGACACCAAGTTCATCTGATTTAACCATGGATTAATGGACTGAAAAGAAGGCAAAGAGCAGTTGCCCAGAGAGCCATACTCTTTCTGTAGAGATCCTGAATTATAAAAAGCCAGAGAGAGTTGTTTTTCTTTCAGCTATCACTTTCCAGTCTCCTGGACCATACGAAGTTCACTTATGTGGAGGCCATTCTCTTAGCAGCATGAGGAAAACTATAGTAAATGCGTAGTATTTTAATGGGTATCAGCATGTACCTTTACTATGAGTTTTTTTCATAGAATGAAGTCTTCTGAGTGAGCGCTCTCCCTTTAGTACCCTCCAAAGTCTTAGAAGGGGTAGAGGCTGAATTCGGAGGGCAGCATGGGGACTTCAGTTCCCTGTTGTGCTTCTAGTAAAACTGTCTACAGCCTTAAAGAAGCCCTGCTTGTGACTGCATGGTATGGGGCCTGCCTGATGCTTCACGATGAAGACCACATCCAAGGCAGCATGTTTAACCAGGAGAAAGATTTGTCTGATATCAATAGTACAATGGAAAGCATTCTAAAATGTCCCTCATTCTTAGGTCTAAAGCTGATGTGGAGTTTAGGATTAGTTAGGCATACATTTTTGTCATTAAAATATTTCCTTATCTTGATGGGACTCTAACCTATAGGAAAGAAATATACAGTTTTAATAATACCTATCTTGCACAACTTTGGGAGGGTTACAGATAGTCTATGTAACATATTTAGTATGGTGCCTGGCACATAGTAAGTAAATATTAATTGTTGTTACAGGAGTACACGTAGCTTAAAGGTTATGAACGCGAGCTTTCAGTCAGTTTGATTCCTGGATCTCATACCTAATAACTGTGTCAACTTGGACAAGTTATTCGACCTTTCCACTATGGCTTCAGGGATAGCTATACCTGTGTGCAAGGACCATTGTGAGGATTCAGTGAGAGGGAGTATGTAAAAGTGCCTAGTATAGTGCCTAACCCATTGCACAGTAACTCTTTAATAGATAGTAAATTTAGACTGATTTCTTGAAGCCCAGACTTTGATTCCTTAATAGTAGAACCAGATTGTCTCAAATAGGTATTTCTGAACCATTTCTACCAATTGGTGAGAGCTTGGTCAAGTCAGCAAACTGTTCCAGGTGCCAGTGTGAGTAAAAATGAGAGAGTAGAATCAGGTGCTGTCGGGCTCCTTCCAGCTCTGATATTCTGTGTAACTCACAGGCACCCAATAGCTGTTTATTGCAAAGTGAATTAATTTGAGTATTCTCATGTAAGCTATTTAATAATAATAATAAAAAAAGGTCAGCCATGTTTTAATTATAGGATAGGATTGTCTTTAGGCAGGAAGCAGAATGAAAACAACAGAGCTGAGGAGCATTTAACTGAGGGCTTAAACAGGGAAAACGAAAAGCCAAAAAAGAAAAAAAAAAAAAAGCAGGGACGTTGGGAAGACGGGAAACAGCTTCAACAGGAATCCTCCTTATCCTGGAGGACCGGCTCCCTGTGATAGACTGCTGTTCTCCTTGTGTTCCTGTAGTTTACTTGATCTACATTCATTCTTGTGTTCCATCCATTTGTGAAGTTTTATTTAATTATGAAACCACAGTATAAACTTTTTGCATTGTCTCTATGCTTTAAATACAAACATAGTCAATCATCCAGAGAGATAAAAAACTATTGTGGCTCTGTCTGCAAAAGGATTACAATCTAGTGGTGTGCAATTTACATAAATTGGTGCTGAAGCATTGGAATGGGAGTGGAGAAAAGTGTCTAGAAAAACCAACGTAGTCACAAGCACATAAAGGCATCCTTGCCTTGTATAGATACAACCAGTGTCAAAGAGTCTTAACTATTCTTATTGTTATATTTGTATTAATAAAAATATAAGAGAAAACAAAAATCTGACCTAGATTTATAGCATCTTCCTCACTCATCTTAACGTTATCCAGTATAAGCTTCATAAGGTTCTTCAAATTACCCAAGTTGTCAATCAGACCACCTGCCAAAAGAAAAGAGATTGAACTGTGTTCAGTGCTCATTTACTAGGTTTCTATTGCCAATCAAAAGATTTTAGTTGTCACCATAGGCAAGAAATGTTCATGAAATTGACACAAAAATATATGTTTTGGTCAGAGATGGACATCTTCCTTACCTAAAGGCATGTTCTCCAAAAATAATGGAATTAGACTAGAAAACTATAACAGAAAGATAACAGGGAAATCTCCAAACACTTGGAAATTAAACAACAAATTTCTAAATAAGCATATATCAAATAGGAAGTCTCAAGGGAAATTAGATAACATTTTGAAAAATACAGAAATAAAAATAAAACATATCAAAATCTGCACCTAACACAGTGCTTAGAGGGAGGTTTATAGCATTGAATGCTTTTATTAGAAATGAGGGAAAGTCTCAAATCAATAACCTAAACTTAATACTTACGAAACTAAAGAAAGAAGAGTATAATAAAACCAAAGTAAGAGGAAGGAAGACAATAAAAAGATAAGGACAGAAATCAATAAAAAATTGCAAACAGATAAACAATAGGAAAAACTCATTTAAAAAAAGCTCTATCTTGGGGCCAGCCCAGAGGTGCAGTGGTTAAGCGCACATTTTCTGCTTCGGTGGCCTGGGGTTTCCCAGTTCAGATCCTGGATGCTGACACGGCACCACTTGTCAAGCCATGCTATGGCAGGAATCCCACATAAAATAGTGGAAGATGGAAAGAAGAACACAGCTGGAGGCATCACAATCCCTGACTTCAAAACATACTACAAAGCTACAGTAATCAAAACAGCATGGTACTGGTACAAAAACAGGTGCACAGATCAATGGAACAGAATTGAAAGCCCAGAAATAAAACCACACATCTATGGACAGCTAATCTTCGACAAAGGAGCTGAGGGCCTACAATGGAGAAAAGAAAGTCTCTTCAATAAATGGTGCTGGGAAAACTGGACAGCCATATGTAAAAGAAAGAAAATTGACCATTCTTTTTCACCATTCACAAAAATAAACTCTAAATGGATCAAAGACCTAAAGATTAGGCCTGAAACAATAAGTCTTCTAGAAGAGAATATAGGCAGTACACTCTTTGACATCAGTTTCAAAAGAATCTTTTCAGACACCATAACTCCCCAGACGAGGGAAACAATAGAAAGAATAAACAAATGGGACTTCATCAGACTAAAGAGCTTCTTCAAGGCAAGGGAAAACAGGATTGAAACGAAAAAACAGCCCACTTATTGGGAAAAAATATTTACAAGTTATTTATCTGACAAAGGGTTAATCTCCATAATAAATAAAGAACTCACACAGCTCAACAACAAAAAATCAAACAACCTGATCAAAAAATGGGCAGGGGACATGAACAGACATTTCTCCAAAGATATAAGGATGGCCAATAGACACATGAAAAGATGCTCATCATCACTAATCATCAGGGAAATGCAAATCAAAACTACACTAAGATACCACCTTACACCTGTTAGAATGGCAAAAACATCCAAAACCAAGACTGACAAATGTTGGACAGGTTGTGGAGAAAAAGGAACCCTCATACACTGTTGGTGGGAATGCAAACTGGTGCAGCCACTATGGAAAACAGTATGGAGATTTCTCAAAAAGTTAAAAATGGAAATACCTTATGACCCAGCCATCCCACTACTGGGTATCTATCCTATGAATCTGAAATCAGCAATTCCAAAAGTCCCATGCACCCCTATGTTCATTGCAGCATTATTTACAATAGCCAAGACGGGGAACCAACCTAAGTGCCCAGCAACTGATGATTGGATAAAGAAGATGTGGTATATATATACAATGGAATACTACTCAGCCATAAAAAAGGACAAAATCATCCCGTTCACAACATCATGGATGGACCTTGAGGGTATTATGTTAAGTGAAATAAGCCAGACAGAGAAAGACGAACTCTGTATGACTCCACTCATAGGTGGAAGTTAACATATAGACAAAGAGAACTGATCGGTGGTTACCAGGGGAAAGGGGCGGGGGGGGGGAGGGCACAAAAGGTGAAGTGATGTACCTACAACATGACTGACAATAATGTACAACTGAAATTTCACAAGGTTGTAAACTATCATAATCTTAATAAAAATAAAAATAGTGGAAGATGGGCATGGATGTTAGCTCAGGGCCAGTCTTCCTCAGCAAAAAGTGGAGGATTGGCAGTGGATGTTAGCTCAGGGCTAATCTTCCTCAAAAAAAAAAAGCTGTATCTTTGAAAAGATCAATAAAATTGATAAATTTCTAGCAAGACTGACAAAGAAAAAAAGAGGAAAAACAAATTACCAATATCAGAAATGAAAGAGAAGATATCACTACAGAAATTACAGATGTTAAAAGGATAGAGAATAATATGAACAAATCTACACACATAAATTTGACAACATAGCTAAAATCACCCAATTCCTTGAAAGCCACAAACTGCTAAAACTCACCCAACATGACATAAGTAACCTAGATAGTCCTATATAACTATTAAGGAAATTGAATTTGTAGTTTAAATTTTTCCAAAAAAAGAAATCTGCAGAAACAGAAAATTTAACTTGCAAATTCTACCAAACATTCAAAGAGGAAATAACATCCATTCTACACAATCACATCCTGAAAATAAAAGTAAACACTTCCTAACTCATTTTATGAAGTTACAATTTACCAATATGAAACTCAGACCAAGAGAATAAAACAAAAAAAAAACACTTCAGACCAATATTACTCACAACCATAGAAGCAAAATATCCTCGACAAAGTATTACCAAGGAATCCAGCCATATATAAAAAGAATATTATACTATCACCAAGTACAGTTCATACAGGGAATGTAGGCCTGTTTCAATATTTAGAAATCAATCCATGTAATTCACTATATTAAAAGTCTAAAGAAAAAAACTACATAGTCGTATAAATTGATGCAGAAAAAACATTTGACACATCCAACATCCATTCATGATAAAAATTCTCAGCAACCTAGGAATAGAAGGAAACTTCCTCAACCTGATAAGAGGCATCTACAAAAAAACTGTAAACATCATACTTAATGGTGAAGGTCTGAATGCTTCCTCCCTACGATCAGGAACAAGGATGTTCACTCTCACCTTTCCTGTTCAACATTGCACTGCAATTTGTAATTAATGGAATAAGGCAAGAAAATGAAGTAAAAGGAATACAGATTGGAAAGGGAGAAATAAACTGTTCTTTCTGGAATGAGTTTAGCAAAGGTGCAGATTATGAGATCAGCACAACAAAATCAATTGTATTTCTATATAGTAGTAATAAATAATTGGCAACTAATTTTTCTAAATACCGTTTACAACAGCTCCAAAAGAAGGAAAAAGTTAGGTATAAATCTAATAAAATATATACTGGATCAACATGATGAAAACTACAAAATGGCAATCAAAGAAAATCTAAACAAATGGAAAGAGAAACCATGCTCATGGATTGAAAGATTCAACATGATAAAGATGTCAGTTCTCCCTAAATTGGTCTATAGATTTAATGTAATTCCAACCAAGATCCCAGGAGCTTTTGATGATATAAACAATGCGAGTCTAAAATTTATATGGAAAGACAAAGGAACTAGACTATGAAAAATTATTTTGAAAGAGAAGAATAAAGTTGAAGAAATAATATTAATCAATTTGTGATTTACTATAAAGCTACAGTTTCTAAGACAACATGATATTGGCAAGAGATAGGCAAGAGTATTGGCAAATGATAGATCAATAGGAGAACAGAGTCCAGAAATACACCCATACAGCTATAGCCAAATGAGTTTTGGACAAAGCTACAAAGGCAATTCAAAGATGAAATAGTCATTTCAACAAATAGAACAACTCAGTATCCATACGCAAGAAAAATGAACCTTAATCTAAACTTCACACATTATACAAACATTAGCTCAAAATGGATCATATATCTAAATGTAAAACACAAACCTTTAAAAAGAAAAGATAGGAGAAAATCATTACAACCTGAGGTCAGGCAAAAAGTTCTTAGACATGACACCAAAAGCATGATTTGTAAAAGAAAAAATGGAGTGCAACAAAATTTAAAACTTTTGTTCTATGAAAAACACTGTTAAGAGAATGAAAAGACTACAGATTGGGAGAAAATATTTTCAAATCACTTATCTTATGAAGGCCTTGTATCCAGAATATATAAAGAACACAAAACATTGAGAGAACAACCCAATTAAAAATGGGTAAAAATTTGAACAGACACTTCGCCAATGAGGATATATAGTTGGCAAACAAGCACACGAAAAGTTTTCAACTTTTATCAGCCAACTATGATGAGATAACACTACATAAAGAGTTCCAGTTGCTCCACCTCCTCATCAGCATTTAGTATTGTCTGTTTTTTTTTCTTATTGCAGAATGAAAAAAATAGAAAAACACAAAGAATACTAAGCATTACTGAGAATACAGAGCAACTAAAATTCTCATATATTGCTATTGGAAATGTAAAATGGTACAAACTGGAAAATAGCTTGGAAGTTTCTTAAAAAGTTAAATAAGCACTTGTCATATGGCTCAGCAATCCCACTCCTAAGTATTTACCCAAATGGACTGAAAACTTCTTTTCACACAAAAACGTGTGTAAGAATGCTTATAGTAGCTCTCTTCATAATTGCCCAAACTGGAAATAACCTACATGTCTTTCGATGGTTACAAGATAAACTGTGGTACATCCATACAGTGGAATACTATTCAGCAATAAAAAGAGATGAACTAAGGGGATTTTGAGGGCAGAAATAGAAACCAATCTTGGGCATAAATGACAGGGAAGTGGATTTTAGCTATAAGAGAGAATGAGCATTGATTTAAACTCAAATGTCAAAAAGCACCAGGGAGATAATATTATTACAAGAAGTAGAACAAGTGGGCTCTGTGCCCAACCAGAGATTATGTGTCTCGTCTGAAGATCATAGGAACAGATCATGAAGCTCTGGCCGATCATTACCAAGTGAGGAAGTGGGCCCATGGTTGCCAAATCTGCAATTTTCAAGAGAAATGAGAATCCTATATTTTCACAGGATATTCCAGAATTTCAAAATGCTGGCAACTCCTTCAGGGAGATGAGTCATGGCTAGAGGGTGGGGAAGGGAAGGAGACTTTTCATTGTGGATTATTTTATAATTTGGACCATGTTACTCAAAAAATATTACTCAGATATCAAAATACCATATTACTCAAAAAATAAATTAGATTTAAAAAATTAAGAACAAAATATTGGCAAACATTAAAAGGAAAATTCTAAACAACGTGTAGGCCAAATTCAGCACATAGGTGGCCAGATTGCAAGATCAATCATCACAAAGGAACAGCCGTCAAGAGGAGATGGTGAGCTTCCTGACACAGAAGCTAGTCCAATAAAGTGTGGGTGACTATCCAGAATCTTATAGAAGGGATTCCTGCATTGAGTAGGAGTTTGCAAAGATTATCTGTACAAAAGGGTCTAGATTTTTAAAATGATAGAAAATTTCCTCTACAGGGTGACAAGTGAGAGAGAGCAGAATGGGAAATCACTCGTGGATGAAAATTAATCCAGATTGCAGTCAAGTAGAGCAAGGCTCCAGCTGCCCATAGCCTCACACCACATAGTAGCCTCTGCTCCGGGCAACAGGGCCCATCTACACAAGTGGGCTGTCTACTCAGGGAAGGCAGACACTCACCTTTTGTGCTATTTTGAATTTGGGAAAAACTCCCCTTAACCCAGAAAGATTGCCTCTGCATGTGTGTGTTTGAACTCTGAAACTTCTTCCTGCTAGAAAAAATCTGTTCCCCAAATCTTCTTTCAAAATGAATGCTACTTGGGGTGGAAGCGGGGTGAGTGTGTTCTGGAATTTCCTAGATGAGAATCTAGTTACACAATTAGCCACTAGTTCCTGTAGGTGATTAGTTTACAGGCTGGATTCCTCCAACACTTAAAAGGGGAGAGGTACCACTTGGCAGGGAAGCAGTGGGTGTTAGGTGGAGATGGAGATGCTGACAAGGGGGAGGGTTCAATGAAAACAAGCTTAACCTACTATACACACACACAAACAACACACTTTACCAAATAAATTATATAGCTATTCAATCGGACTATATAGTTTCAGCTCTGGGAATCCTCCCTAAGATGGATCTGACAGCCTTCCCCCAACATGGACCTCTCTCTCCAGCCTTCCCACCTCCCTTCCAAGTTCTGACACCTGGCAGAAACTAATAGAAAATTTAAAGCAACACTATATGATGTCTAGTATTTCCACAGTACCGAACCAGGCTTGATTATAGTTTAATCTGCTGATGTTTACAATACCTGGCAGCCGTTGAGCCTGTAGGTCATGAATACTCAAGGTTTTCAGGTTTGTCACAGATGTGATGTGTTGCTCATCTGTTAGGGTGAGGGGACTGGCTTCTACCACAAGGGAATGAATGTTCTTACAGGTGCTAAGGATGGAACTGAGGCTTCCAGCCACGCCAGCACATCTCTTAATGTACAATCTGAGGCTTGTAGCAGAACTGAATATCTTTCCCAGATATTTGATATCTTGCTTATTCAACTTGCTGAAATCCCGGAGTGTGACCTCCAGAGTCTTGAATTCCTGCTTCCAGTTAAAGAACAAAGACACGGCCCTGCTGGGAATGTAGGTTCCTGAGGACTCTTCCGTGTGGGTCCTGCTTGTGTCTTCTGTGGTCTTGTCCTGCGAAGCTGTAGCGCTCCCGTAGAAGTCCAGTTTAACGAAGTCCAGAGCACTTGCACAATTAGGCAAGAGTTCAAAGAAATCAAATAAGTAATCAGGGATGTTCTCTGAGTTGATATATAAGCTTTTACCGCAAAAGAAAGCTTCAAATTCTTCGCTCAGGGCTGATTCGAATCTACTCTCATGGAATAAATTAATGCCACACTCTGTAAAGGAATTGATGTTTATGGCTTTCAGAGTTTCTTGCACGGTGGTGTTTTTCACATTTTCCTTAGATTCCTGCCTCCAGAGAGGTCTCTTGGTGATGGAAAGTCCATGGAGGCTGCCATGTTGACACACTGCTGCAAGGTGTCTCAGAACAGTCCTGGTGGCTTCGGCAGATGATCCACACGTGTACAGGAGCAGGTTGCTATACTTGGATGTAATGTCTGAAATGAAAGCCATTTTCTGCAAGTGACTGTTCCCCTTGGTCACCTCTTCTGGCTCTTGGGAAGTCAATAAACTGCTGAGTCTGCGTCCCGCTACATACTCCTGGAATGATTTATGAAAGAATTTATACTTTGGCTTGAACTGTTGAGCTGTGTATTTACAGAGGAGTCCAGCTTTCAGTAGGACATCCTCATGCACACTGGACATGTCCTCCAGTTTGAAATCAAACTTGTGGGAGAACACGCCCTCCAGAGCTAGGTCTCCACAGTGGTCCAGGCTCCGAGTGAAGTCGCTTGCAGCCACCCCTTTACATTTGTGCTTATTTTTCTGTATCAGCAGATCGTAGAAGGTCTTGAACAGCCTTGTTTGTGTATGAGAGTGGAACTCACTCTCCCCCATCTGGATTGCACAAGTTATAACGACAAAGAGAGGAGTCTTCATCAGATTCCTCAAGCACCTGGATTTCCGAATTTGGAGCAACAAGCCATCAGCGAGCTCCTTTATCAGCACCTCCTGGATGAGAGCCTGGGCGCTGTCCTCCGTCATATCCCCCACCTCGGCAATCAGGGCACCAAACTGCCTGATGTGCCTCAGACACTCAGTGGTGGTGGTAACAATGACCATATTCTTGAAATGGTGGTTTTCCTTTATCAGGGCTTCAATTTCTGGGCAGTTCTGGGCCTTGAATTCATTGTAGCCATCAAGGAGAAAAAGAACTCTCTGCCGTAGCTTCAACAGCTTGGCCATGAAAGTCTGCTTCCTGATCGTGTCAGGGATACCCAGGAGTTGATCACTCAGGGTTTCAAAGAGTCCACCCTGGGCCCTGCTCAAACGGAGAAAAAAGACTAATTTGAACTTGGTCAGAGCCCTGCACTTTCCAGAGGCCCAGAGCATGGCGATTCGCTGTAGCAGAGTGGACTTCCCTTTGCCAGATTCCCCTTCGATGATGCAGGGGCTCTGAAGAGTGTCTAGCAGACCGCTCAGGCTCAGCTGCTCCAGACGGTGATGGTGGTGGTCTTTCCTCCATAGAACAGGTTCTGTGAAAGTGCTCTTCAAATTAAAAATAATGTCAATATCTTCACCCAAGGGATAGAAGTTCAGAAAAGATGGGGTATGGTAGAAATCTTTCAAGTCTTGAGCCAAATCATCTAAGTCTCCTTCTGACATCTGATGGAAAAGACCTGTTAGAGAAGAAGTGACGTTAAAAAGGACCCAATTCTGTGTCTCCCCAGAACCTAGAATTCAGGAGGATGAAGGGGTGGGGGGAGGGATACTGAGACTCTTCCTTTGATAACTTTACCTGCCCTAGTTCTGAACTGGCACAAAGGGTTCCAAATATTTACTCCTGCTTTTCCCTGTCAGCTTTTACCCTTCTTCCCCCTTTTTTTTTTTTCCTTTTTCTCCCCAAAGCCCCTCAGTACATAGTTGTATATTCTTTGTTGTGGGTCCTTCTAGTTGTGGCATGTGGGACGCTGCCTCAGCGTGGTTTGATGAGCAGTGCCATGTCCGCGCCCAGGATTCGAACCAACGAAACACTGGGCCGCCTGCAGCGGAGCGCGCGAACTTAACCACTTGGCCACGGGGCCAGCCCCTGCCCTTCTTCCCCTTTTGCCTTCTGCTTCCTCCTTTCCACCACCAAATCTTGTAGCAGCTGATTGGCAATGGGAGGAGCCTGTGTTTGGGTTAAGGAAAGTACATGAGAATGGTGGGGATATGGCTGAGAATAATGGTTAGGGGTAACTTTCAACAGATCAAGCCTTAACCTTGATTATAATCTGTCATGAAATAATTTAATAATTTAAAGGAATCAAAACTAAATTAATATTTCATGAAATGCAGAATCATGCTCCGTTAGTCAGTCAGGCTGTCTTTGCCATGGTGCCTGGATCATGGGTAGGTAGTCAACTGGACCACTCAACCACAGATGGTCCTCACCAAATGAAGGAATGTTGAGAACCACTGCTGCCTTGACTTCTTAAGTGCCTTCATTGTCCAAATTGATTTTTTTAAAAAGATTTTATTTTTCCTTCTCCTCCCCAAAGCCCCCCATTACATAGTTGTATATAATTTAGTTGTGGGTCGTTGTAGTTGTGGTACGTGGGACACCGCCTCAGCATGGCCTGATGAGTGGTGCTAGGTTTGCGCCCAGGATTCAAACCCATGAAACCCTGGACTGCCAAAGGAGGGCACACGAACTTAACCACTCAGCCACGGGGCCAGCCCCTCCAATTTGATTTTGAAGTGAGACTATATACTGAATCATTCGCCAACCCTGGAGTTACTTGTTTGGCTTCACCATCAAGTGATTTAATGGGAGTTTTTTCTGATAGTGTCTGAGCTTTTCCTTAGCCTGACCAAAGCCCACTGCCCCATGATATAAAGATGGAGGAGAGCAGAGGCTCTGTCATGGGGATTGTGGGTCTTCCCCATGGTTTATTCTATTTGTAGAACAAATGCAAGCAAATTGATACTTACTTTGTCCGTTCAAGTCTTGAAACAGAGGATAGTTCCACTTTTCAAGGGATTTAAGAAAGAGGTTACAGGCTTCTGAACCCTTCTTCAAAATCATGTGAATGAGTTGTCTCGCAGCATCCTGCTCAACCTTCTCGCAGCAAATGATGTTTACTTCTGCGTAATTCACAACATTCCACACAAATAGCTCATCCACAACTTGCTTTGTAACAGTCATTCCCATCCTTTGAATGAGGGCTTGGCTATTGTCCTTTATGAAATTCACTGAGGAGGTGGAGAAAAATATACACATTTATTTATTTATAAATAAACATAAATTGTGCATATCAGCATCGTGTAGCCAGAGCATTCGGATCACGCGTTTTTTTCCTTTGGACCCATCTTGAGTTATGGAGATGCCAAATGATTGAATTCCAAGCCCTCAAGAAAAGCTCTGCAAAGCCCCTCATCCCTATTCCTAGAGTCCTTGGTGAGCAAGATGGTTTTTCTTTGGTAACGAAGTAAGACAAGCAATGTTGTCCCCTCAGTATAAAAGGGTCCTCAGTGAGGTCATAGTAGTAAGACTATGGGCTTTAAAGTGATAAGACTGGCCTAGGATCTGTCAGTTGCTAACATCTGTGTAACCTTGGCAAGTTGCCAAACCTCTTTGAGGCTATTTCAGTGCTGTGCTGCTAAATGTTGAATAAACTGGTTCTCTGTGGGTAAAGGCCCTAATCTGTAGCATTTACCAGTCTCTGTGTTATAAATATTCCCACCATGGCTGATTTCAAGCTAACAGCATATGTCAACTGGCTAACAAAAATCATGAAAATTCAACAATCAGGTCTCACAAAACAGTACGAAGCAGCTCCAGTACACCACTCGTGCCTTACCTGTACAATGGAATCGAGGACAGTATTTAATTTAGGAAGTTGTTATGAGAATCCGTGTATGCTATCTTATACGAATAGCTCAATACATGTTAGCTACTGTTTTTGGCCATTACTCTGCTGTCACCACTAAAAGGAGTAGTACCTTTTATCTCCCATAGAGTTTGGTCATTTCTGAAGAGTATGACTGCAAAACAGCTGTTTGTGTCCAGTGTAAGCTCCCACCTCTCCTCGTCCCTGGGGAAGCTGTGTCATTTCTGTGTCTGGCTCTCCAAGATCTAACTCTCAAATGCAGACCCAGGCAGTCTACGACAGCTCGGAGAAATGTCTCCCTGGTTTTTCACTCTCAGATGCTGTCTGCACTAGTTGTCTTGCTGGGCTGGGCTGCTCCTGGTTTTCAAATCTTTCTGGACTCATCCAAGTGGATGTGGTCCTCCCAAAGGCCCCAAGCCCTCTCTGGTCTGAAAGGTACCATCAGGCACTCCAACTCCCAGCATCCCACCCAGCTTCCCTTTCTCTCTGGTGCAGATCTCTACCACTAGCCTCAGCTGGAATGTTACCACATCTTTGTCTACATGTCCTGTCAGCGAGTCTCCTGTCTCTCCCTCTGGGGTCTCATCTGTTCTCTTGGCTTCTACATCCTCCCTCTGGAGATGACCTCTAAGTCTGGGTCTAGCCACGATCTTCATTTTACTGTTGAAGAAACGTCACCTAGGAAAGTCCCAGAGACCTCTGCAAGGTCATAAAACTATACTTTTTGAGGCTACATTTCTTCAGCTATAGAACTAAGACATTGATACTTTAACTATTAACTGTCATGAAAAATATTGACTAAAGTCACATTCATAAAAATGTTTTAAAATTTGAAAAGTGTACTGCTATGTAACTGTAAGATGTCCTTATTAGTAACCATGGTATAGCTCCCTGTGTGTGGACTATCATACCCCTCTCTTATCAGGAAGTCAGATAAACGCAAGCTGTTCGTTCATTCACTCAGTATTCATTCTCATCAGAATATCTCTTCATCTAGACCGTCACTGTACAGTAGAATTTCTGATATGATGGACATGTTCTATATTTGCGCTGTCTGAGAGAGTAGCCATTAGCCACATGTGGCTATTGAGCACGTGAAATGTGGCTAGTGTGACTATGCAACTGAATTTTAAATTTATTTAATTTTTATTTATTTAAATTCACATTTAAATAAACAACGTGGCCAGTGGCTGCTACATTGGTTAATACAGGTCTACACCCAGTCATCAAAGTGTTGCATTTTGGTTTCCACTTAGATCTACAGTGTGTTTCTTCAGAATGATCTTGACAGGTATATCTCTCTGTTTCTGGATAGAAGGATATGGCTGAAGAGGTGATGGCAGGGGACCAATATTTTAAAACATGCACCTTGTCACTCTTTGTGTGAGTCCTACCCTATTTTTGGTTCTGCCTTTTATCACGGGCTGCCATGTTCGTAACTGAATTCTGAAAATCACAGAAGAATGTTTATCAGGACTTCCACATATAACTAGTCAGGGGAAGGCATGAATTGATTTTCTATTCAATATCATCAGTATTTGGTAGCACACTATATAATAAGGCAGATTTTTTTTTTTTTTTTAAAGATTGGCACCTGGGCTAACAACTGTTGCCAATCATTTTTTTTTTTTTCTGCTTTATCTCCCCAAACCCCCCAGTACATGGTTGTATATCTTAGTTGCAGGTCCTTCTAGTTGTGGGATGTGGGACACCGCCTCAACGTGGCTCGACGAGCAGTGCCATGTCCACACCCAGGATCCAAACCCTGGGCCGCTGCAGCAGAGCACGCGAACTCAACCACTCGGCCATGGAGCCAGCCCCCAGATTTTATTTCTAGTGCACTTACTTGTTGTGAATAAAAGCTCTCCACCTTTCTATAACTCAGTAGATGATATTATTTCCAAGTGGACAGGTCAAAGATGATCCCAGTATTGTCCTCTTCTTTCTGTAAAGCTGCTCCTCATTCTGTAAAACTACCAAAACAGAACCAGAAACTATCAAGCAGCAACCATTGTCACTTCTGTACTTCTTTTTTTTTTCCCCACACCAAATAAGGACACAACATACCTAATGTTTGACATTCATTTTTTTTTACTTACTATATTTTTGAGACCTTTCTATATCAGTTAAGTATTAAACTGCCTCATTTCTAAAATCAACCTCTTCAAAGTATGATTTACATGCAATAAAATGCAAAGAGTCTTTGACAAACATATACACCCAAGTCGATAATACCCCTGTCAAGATTTAGAATATTTCCATCACTGCCGAAAGTTCCCTTGTGTCCCTGTATGGTCCATCCCTCCTATTCCCCACCAAAGCAACCACTGGTCTGATTTCTTTAACTATAAATTAGTTTTGCCTGTTTTAGAAGTACATATAAATGAAAAAATACAGTATGTGCACTTGTGTCTGGCTCCTTTCACTTACCAGCATGTTTTTGAGATTTGCCTTATTGTTTGCATGTGTTGGTAGTTCACTCCTTTTTGTGGCTGAGCAATATTCCATTGTATGAACAGATTAGTTTACTTATCAATTCTCGTATTGATGGACATTTGGTTTGTTTCCAGTTTTTGGCTATTATGAATGAAGCTGCTATGAACATTCATGTACAAGTATCCTTTCGTACATATGTTTTCATTTCTCTTGGGTAAAATACCTACAAGTGGAATTCCTGGGTCATGTGTAAGTGTATGTTAATTTTATAGAAGGTGCCAAACTGTTTTTCAAAGTGGTTATACCATTTTATATTCCCACTGGCATGTAAAACCAACAGTTCCAGCTGTTCCAAATCCTTACTAGCACTTGCCATTATCCATATTTTTAATTTTAGCCATTCTAATGAGTTGGTAGTGGTATCTCATTATGTATTTTTAGTTTTCTTGATGACTAATGATGTTGAGCATCTTTTCCTGTACCTTTTTGTTCGTTCATAAATCTTTTGTAAAGTATCTGTACAAATCTTTTGCCCATTTTACAAATTGGCTTGTCTTTTTATTATTGACTTTTGAGTTCTTCATAAATTCCGGATGCAAGTTTTTTGTCAGATATATGTATTGTGAATATTTTCTTCTAATCTGTGGTTGTTTTGATGGTACCTGGGATTTAATTTATAGAGATAACTGAGTGACAAAATGGAGAGGTCAATGCCAATGAGAGAAGTTTTATTACTTACAATTCCCAAGAGAAGGAGGACGTGCCATGCCATACAGGGTCCCACAGGACCACACAGGGAAGTACCAGAGTTGATCAGGAGGCAGAAGGAGCAAAGGCAAAAAGCTTAGCCCAGAGCCTCTTTTACAGTTTTCATAGGAAGGAATGAGTGAGGCAAGGTAGGCAAGTTTGAGCAAGTTTAAGATTGGGTAATTTGAATAATTTCAGCAGACTGTGGGCTCTACAGGGTAGCCCTGTATTAATTTAGGCCAGGGGATATATTGGTGTTTGGGTGTGAGAGTTAGATGAAGTTAGTGGCTGGGGATATGGATTTCGGGGTTGATTGGTTTGTATATGAAAGGCACACTCACAGGCAAGTTTTTTGCTATCCCTAGGAAATTGCTAGCCCTGGTAGGGGCAGTCTCTCCCAGCCAGCAAAGCTCCCAGGATAGCAAAGCATCATAAAATATAGAAAATTTAAAACATGATTAATACAATGGTTTGCCTTTCCATTCACTTACATCTTTTGAAGAGCAAAACATTTCCATTTTTATGAAGTCCAACTTACTTTTTCTTCTTTGATTCATGCTAGTTGTCTTCTATCTACAAAATCATTGTTGTCTTGAGCCACAAAGATTTTCATGTAAGTTTTCTTCTAGAGGTTTTATAATTTTAGCTTTTACATTTAGGTCATTGATCCATTTTGAGATAATTTTGGTTTATGATGTGAAATAAAGAGTTGAGGTTCATTTTTTTCCCCATAGGGATATCTGGTTTTTCTAGCATGATTGGTTGAAAAGAGTATCTTTTACCCGTTGAATTTGTGAAGCTATTCCTGGATTCTATTCTGTTCTATTGATTTATATGTCTGTCCTTATTCCAATATCATATGGTCTTGATCATTGTATCCTTAAAATAAATCTTAAAATCAGGTAGCATAAATACTTTAATTTTATTCTTTTTTAGAATTGTTTGCATTTCCATATAAATTTTAAGATTAGTTTATTGATTTCTATTTTTAAAAGAAGCCTTTTTGACTTCTGGTCTCTGGTCTGGCATGTAAGGAAGTTGTTACTCCAACCTAATATCAAGTAAAAAGCTGAATAGACTGAAAATCAGTAAGTCTCTTTAGATATATCAGAGAATTGAGGTCACAGGCAAATTGCTGCCCTAAAATTGGAGAGACAGTCAGGTGGATACAGAGAAAGAGAATCACAATTTACTGGAGCAGAAACCCGCAAGGAGCAGGAACTCATGAGCAGAAACCTCTGAGGAACCAGTATCCTGTTAGGAAACCCTAAACCATGATTGGCAAATTGCTAGAGGCTCAGTGTAGACAAGTATGAGAATTAAAACCTCCAGGAGAGGCTAGTCTTAGGAAGGCCCCCAGGCTCTTGTGAGTTTTACCTCCAAGAGTCCTGCCAAGTTCTCATAATGAAGATTAGAGTGATGAGAAATTTTCACATGTTGAGATGTATGGGATAGCTAGTCTGGTTTAAACCTGATTTGGTCTCAACTAAAGGAGCCTGACTTATGGCCTGTGAAACATTTGTGGTACATCTGCTTTAACTGCTGAAGTAAAGAATGCATTAAACATTATCTCAAAGTAAAAGAATGCAGTCTGAGGATAAGGATGCATGCTTCCTTTCCTATGGTGCCAGTATCAGTACTTCTGAAAATAAGCTTCCTTTCCTGGACATCAGGGTCATATTCACCCGCTAATCTACAACTAAATATCTCGTTGAAATTTCGATGAATGTGTATCCTGGGCAGGTTTGACGTCTGTTCTTTGTTCTAAAAAGGTATAAAACTGTACTGAAAACCGTGCTTCTCTGGAATGCTTTCTTCCTTTGTGGAGACTGCCTTCCCAGATCATAGTTCTTAACCTGGTTCAGGTAAAATTCACCTTCTCTCTCTTATCTATAGAATGGTTATTGGTTATTTTCATTGACAGAGAAAAATCCTGTCTCATGCTTCCAGCAAGGGGAAGGGAAAAGTAGCCATTTTGAAATAGACCCAGAGCATTCTATTCTTCTTAAAAAGGACTGCCCTCAAGACAAATTTTACCAGAGCCTCACCTACAGGGCTATTATCAGAGCCCAGCTGACCTGGGGACGGGGAAATATCCAGCTTGAGCCTCCTCTAGGTTTACATATGGGAGATCTTTAATTAATTTATTAATTTTACTACAGACTTTAGTGACTTTAAAAGTCACCACAATCAATCCCAAAGAAACAAAGGCATACACCATATTTCAACTTCTGGAATATAATATGAAACAGAATGTTTATGAATTTCTGCTGAACTTATCCTTATAACTATTTTTTTATGTTGCCTCATTAGAAAGAAATTTTTTGAAATTAAAATTTTTAAAAAGTGTTCTTCATGTAACTATGAGCTGAGATATATTGAAAATTCTGGTATTACTGTCTCTTGAACACAAATATGCACAATGATCAGGTTGCTAAAGTCATTGACAAAGTTGCAGAAGGTAAGGTTTGAAAAGGGATTTGATTATTCATCACTATGCTGGACCAATATGTAGGTATAAATTTTTCATTTTTTTTGTACTGCAGTGTTTACTCTAGTTTATTTATTTATTTTTACTGCTATGATTATACACACAAAGTTTAATAAAAGAAAATTATCACTATAAAACAACAACAACAAATAAAAAACTAGATTCAAAAATGGGCAAAGAGGGGCCAGGCCTATGGCCTAGTGGCTAAGTTCTGCACACTCTACTTTGGTGGCTCAGGTTTGGTTCCCAGGTATGGACCTATACCACTTGTCTGCAGCCATGCTGTGGTGACAACCCACATACAAAATAGAGGAAGATTGGTACAGATGTTAGCTCAGGGTGAATCTTCCTCAGCAAAAATTTTTAAAAAAAGAAAGGGGAAAGAATTAAGTAGACATTTCCCCAAAGAAGATAAACAATGGCCAATAAGCATATGAAAAGATGTTTAGCATCACTAATCATAAAGGAAATGCAAATCAAAAGCACAATGAGATATCACCTCAGGCCTATTAGAATGACTATTAAAAACAAAAAACAAAAACAGAAAATAACAAGTATTGATGAGGATGTGGAGGAATCAGAACGCTTGTGCACTGTTGATAGGAATGAAAAATGGTGCAGCTATTATGGAAAACAGTCTGGCAGTTCTTCAAAAAATTAAAAATAGAATTACCATAAGATCCAGCAATTCCACTTCTGGGTGTATATCCAAAAAATTGAAAGCAAAGTCTCAAAGAGATATTTGTACAACCATATTTATAGCAGCATTATTCATGAGAACCACTTGGGTAGAAGCAACTCAAGTGTTAAGTGACAGATGAATGAATAAACAAAATGTAGTATATACATAAAATGAAATATTATTCAGACTCAAGAAGGAAGGAAATCCTGTCACAAGCTACAGTATGGATGAACCTTAAGGACATTATGCTAGGTGAAATAATCTATTCACAAAAAGATGAATACTATATGCTTCCACTTATATGACATATCTAGAATAGTAAAATTCATAGAAACGAAAAGTAGAATGGTGGTTGCCAGGGACTGTGGGGAGAAGAAAATGGGGAGCAGTTGCTTAATGGATACAGAGTTTCAACTTTGCAAAATGCAAAAGTTCTGGAGATTGATTGTACAACAATGTGAATGTGCATAACACTACTGAATTGTACACTTAAAAACTGCCGAAGATGAAGGGCCAGCCTGGTGGTGTAGCAGTTAAGTTCGCATGTTCTTCGGCAGCCCAGGGTTTGCCAGTTCAGATCTTGGGTGCGGACCTACGCACCACCTATCAAGCCATGCTGTGGCAGGTGTCCCACATATAAAGTAGAGGAAGATGGGCACAGATGTTAGCTCAGGGCCAATCTTCCTCAGCAAAAAGAGGAGGATTGGCAGCAGACATTAGCTCAGGGCTAATCCTCCTCAAAAAAAAAAAAAAGGTTAAGACAGTAAGTTTTACATTACATATATTTTACCACAATTAAAAATTAAAAAAAAAAAAGAAAATTGTCACTGTCTGGGCTTCTTTTCTGGCCATTACTATCATTAATTTGTTATATGATTATTATTGAAAATAGCATTGTATAAAGGAGAGGGATGTTCAAAATTATTTGCTTAACTGTCAAATATGCTAGGTACACCCAACCAAGGTACAAATAGTCATGCTCTTAGGGCCAAACTTTTCGTCACTGGACAAATAAGATCAAAATGGGGGTCTGGCCTGGTGGTGTAGTGGTTAAGTTTGCACGCTCTGCTTCAGCAGCCCAGGGTTCACAGGTTAAGATCCTGGGCACTGACCTACACACTGCTCATCAAGCCACGCTGTGATGGTGTCCCACATACAAAATAGGGGAAGTTTGGCACAGATGTTAGCTCAAGGATAATCTTTCTCAAAGAAAAAGAGGAAGACTGGCAATAGACGTTAGCTCAGGGACAGCCTTCTTCACCAAAAAACAAAAAGGAACTTCATCTTAGACAGCTAATGGATATGGCATTAAAGAACTGGGCCCCAGTGTGTCTGTGTGGGGAGCCAGAGGATCCAAGGCTTTCAGAGATGAGCGAAGCAAGAAAAGCTGTCAAAGGAAGAAAGAGTGTCTTCCCAGGCAGTTTTTCAAACTGGTCAACTCATTAGGAGGTCGTGATATCATTTTAAGTGGGTTACAATTAGTGCATTTTTAAAATATGAAATAGAATTAAAGGTGAAATCAGAATGCATTGTATTTTTTCATGAAAGTTTTGTTCCGGTTAGTTATATATCCCAGCACTGGGTACTGATGTTAAGATCTATTTCTCATTGTGAGTTGTGATCAATAAAAGTTTGAAGGTCAGTGTTCTAGGGGAACCCTGCAGAGGGATATTTAATTCTGCCTGGAAGAGGTGACTTTTGAGTAGTTCTTGAAGGAAACCAAAGTTCACCGGCCTGTAAAGGGGAAAGGCTATTTCTGGGCAGAGGAAGCAGCTCTTTAGGGAAAGAGCCATCGGGCAACCAGCCTGAAAATAAGGATTGGGTAGCACAGGAGTGTGAGCAAGGGCCTATTTTGATGTCAGGACTGAGTTCAGATTCCAGCTCCACCAGTGATAGGCTGGGAGACCTCGACCAAAGAATAGTGACCGGCACACAGAAAGGACTCCGTAAATAGCAGCAACTATAGTTTCTTCCCTCCCTTTCTACCCCGTCAAAAAGGGGTGGGTGTGAGAGGAATCAGACCTCCATCAGAGGTCATGGTCAGAGTTTAAGTGAAAACAGAAAAAAGAGGAAGAAGGTAGAGGAAGGAGCCAAGAAGTTCCTTATATTCACATGTAAACAGATTAAACTAGCCCCAGACCCGGCCATCCAGTCACTTTGCTAAAATAGTCGATTATAATTGCTCCGTGGATCATCAGGCAGGAATCTCAGCTGAGGTTGAAGATGCTAAAAATTCATATTCAGTTTGGATACTGAAAGTATTCTTCCTACCCACAGAGAGAGTCTGTGACCGGATCAGGGAACCAAGTCAGTGACAATTGACTAGTTATTGGCTGCTCTCGAGAATAAAATCTACGCATAGTCTGAAGCCCAGATAGTTCACTCTCAGTTACCCACTGGTATGAAGTACAGGGCTGTGACCAGTTTGCTCCCCTGCATCGCGGCTATGGCTCTGAACACTCCCCACCCCAAGCAAGCTGTCTAGTAAACAATTGAACTGCGTGGAAGAAATCGATTTCCTATATTTGTACTTTGGAAAATAATATTTAGAACTAATTCTAAAAATGGGTATTTTCTTCCAAATGGTTACATGAGCTCCTTAGAGAACTGAAGTTTCTTGGGACCCATATAACCCGTGTCTATGAAGTCATTCCCACAACATATGGATGAAATGAGAGAAAAGTTATATATAATGGGAGCAGAGAGGCACCACACAGAAGAGGAAAATGTGTGTGAGCTTTGGCCTTGCAGTCCTGAATTCAAATCCTCACTCTGCAGTTTATTAGATGCGTACCCTTACTTCACTGAGTCTTGCTTTCTTTATCGGAAACACTGACATGAATAAAACTCATCTCCTAGGACTGCCGTGAAGATTAAATGGGAAAGCAGTTGGAACAGAGACAGTCAGTGGGTGTCATCTGTTTTCCTTTCTAGTAAGAAGGTTCTAGACTAGAGTGTTCTTAGATCTCAAGTAGACTCCAGCAATCTCACATATTATTGTTAACATTAGTGTTTTGGGCTACATTGTGTTCCTTCAAAACCGTATATTGAAGTCCCAGCCCCTGCCACCTCGGAATGGAACTGTGTTTGAAGATAGGGCCTTTAAAGATGTACAGACAGTGCCTGACTGACTTAGAATCTTTCAACTTTACAATGGTGTGAAAGCGATACACATTCAGTAGAAACTATAGTTTGAATTTTGATCTTTTTCCGGGCTATTGATATGCAGTATGGACTCTGTCATGATGCTGGGCAGCAGTGGTGGTGAGCCACAGCTCCCGGTCAGCCACGTGATCACGAGGGTAAACAACTGATACACTTAACAACCATTCTGTCCCTGTACAACTGTTCTGTTATCTGCTTTCAGTGCAGTACTCAATAAATTACGTGAGATAGACAACACTTTATTATAAAATAGACTTTGCGTTAAATTATTTTGTCTGGCTGTGGACTAATGGAAGTGCTCTGAGTGCATTTAAGGTAGGCTAGGCGAAGCTATGACGTTCTGTTGCTTGGGTGTATTAAATGCATTTTTGACTTAGGATATTTTCAACTTACGATGGGATTATTGGGATGTAAACCCCCATCATAAGTCAAGGAAGATCTGTAATTAAGTTAAAATGAGGCCATTAGGGTGGCCCTAGTCTAATCTGACTGGTATCCTTACAAGAGGAGATTTGGACCCACAAAGGGAGACCCCAGGGATGCACGCCCAGAGGAGAGACCATGGAGGACGCAGGGAGAAGGCAACCATCTGTGAGCCAAGGAGTGCAGCCCCAGAAGAAGTCAGACCTGCAGACACTTTGATCTTGGACTTCTAGCCTCCAGAACTGTGAGAAAATAACTTTGTGTTGTGTAGGCCACCCGGTCTGTGGTATTTTGTTATGTTAGCCCGGGAAGACTCCTGCAATTAGTATTACAGAAGTGTCCTGACCTGTTAAGAGAACAGTAATAGGAGCCTGTGTTCTATCCTAGTTCTGTAGACAAATTAGCTGCGTGACCTGCAGCAAGTCATTTAATTCTCTCCACCATATTTCCCCCTCTCTAAAACCAGGGTTGTAAGGATTAACTGAGATAAAGTATGTAAAGACCCCATCAATAATAGGGGTCCTGTAAACAGTGGTTTCCTTCACTTCTCTGTCCAGATATCAGGTTTCTTGTCAGTAATTCAGAGGAATAGATGGACTGAGTTGTCCCCCTAGGTCTTTTGAGCTCTGATCTTCAACTCTAACAATAGTCTAAGGAACAAGAGTAGATTTCATTTCTATAAGGCCAAAAATTATCTCAAAGTCCTTCCCTTCACTTCGTCTCATAGTAAACACAGATTCATCCCTCTGACTTAAAGTGCATTTATACAGCAATTCCAAGGGACTGATGAAGGCCCCCAGATCAGACTGACTGCCCCTAAAAGTTTCCCTGCAGGCAAATCCAGCCAGCCATGCGAAACCATGTTCTTTGGAGTTAAGGCTTTTATACCCAGCAGACAAAAGCTTTAAACGAATGTAAATCCAAATTTCAATATTTGGTTGCAAAACCCACTTAAAAATCCCACTCTTGGGGCTGGCCCCATGGTTAAGCTCATGCCCTCCACTTCAGCGGCCCAGGGTTTGCCAGTTCAGATCCTGGGCATGGACCTACACACCATTCATCAAGCCGGCATCCCACATAGAAGGACGAGAATGATCTACAACTAGGATATACAACTATGTACTGGGGCTTTGGGGAGAAAAAAAAAGCAAGAGGAAGATTGGCAACAGATGTTAGCTCAGGACCAATCCTCTCCCCCACCCACCCCAAAAAAATCCCATTCTCTCTCTCCATGGTACCTGGTTGAGCAATCCGGTTGCTCTCTCTTCTTGGTGGATAGAAAGCCACTCTTAAAGTAAAATTTCTGGGGCAGTCCTGGTGTGCCATGGTCAAGTTCGCATGCTCGGCTTCATTGGCCTGGGGTTCGCCAGTTCAAATCCCTGGTGTGGACTTACACACTACCCATGAAACCATGCTGGGTGGCATCCCATGTATAAAGTACAGGATGTTCTCACAGATGTTCACTCAGGGACAATCTGCCTCAAGCAAAAAGAGGAAGAATGGCAACGGATGTTAGCTCAGGGTCAATCTTCCTAAAAAAAAAGTACAGTTTCTTGTTATTTGCTTTCTGTTTCACAATAAAGCCACCTTTTCCTGTAGATGTGGCAAGGCATTGTAAAAGAAGTTCTTTTTCTTTTCTCAAATCATAGTAAGAATGGTTTGGACAGAAGTACCACCAGTTTTGAGAAAGAAGATGTATGTAAGCAGACGCAGCCAGGGAAAGAAGTGAAACGAGCTTAAAGACGCAAGAGCTGGATTCACATCAGGAATTCATGCAAGCTCATCCTCCATGCGGCTGCACCAGTTCCTTTTGCAAATGAATTTGCAGTCAGGTGTTTTCAATGCATTTGGAAAAGATAATTTACTAGAAATTTTGGCATCCTGAGTAAGTTCCAAGAGCTACATCCCTTGCCCTTTTGCTCTTCCTCTCAGTCCCTCCCACCCCTTGTTATCCTGGGACTGTGGCATAGTGGAAATGCCCAGGGCTCTGGAGCCAAAAGACCTGAGTTTAAGTGTGGATTCCATCTTGCAACTAAAACAAGTCACGTAAGGTTCTTAGCAGTAAAATGGTGGCTACCCAGCTTGCGCCAGGATTGTTATGAATATCAACTTAGATACCGTATCCAAAAGCACCACATCAGTGCTATGCTGTGACTTTAAGCATTTATAGATACTCATGCTTTTCATTCCCAATTTAATGGGGAAGGAGGGAAAAAGTCATAATATTTTTTCTCTCTGGGGCCTATAATTCATAACTCTAATAGTTGTTCTAGAATTTTGCTAGTGCTCTGCCCTTATAGTCAGTGGCAGGGGAGGTTATTGGGTCAAGTCGTGCTTGGCAACTTCCTAATATGCCTTAGGAAAGGAGGGTCAAATCACCTTGAGTAATTCCTTCAGGAAGTAGGGGTACATTGTACCTATTATCCTCAGCTTTATATATATGATATTTATGTAAAATATATATAAGTACATCTGTAATTCCACATCCTCACCCCTTACAATTAGACTGTCTCATAATTCAGATGTACTATATAAGAGAGGCTTCAGTAGAAGAAACTAAATGCTGGAGGACAGATTATTGACTTTCAAGGGTACTGAAATCCTGTCCTAAAATTAACATTTGAAAAAACTGGAAATATTTGGCAAGAAGAAAAATCTTTAAGAAGGTTTGATGTTAGTGCTCACATATTTGCAGAGGCATGGCATAGGGAAGAGGGGCATGTTTCAGATGTTCATGACAAAGAAATGTCATTTACAAGGAGCCAGTGTTTCATTCAAAATGTTAAAGAAGCCCAATGATAATGCCCTTCCTCAGGGTAGTCATGCTTTTTGCTTTGCATTTTTGAATGCCCTTCCAGTGTTTGGGTACAATTTCCAAATTGTGAATCCCACAGCCCAAAGTACAAGCCAGAAACCTTTTTTCACAGCTTCCCTAGAAGTTAGTGTGCACACAGCCCCAGGGTTCTGCTGACTGGAAGCCAACATGAGACTGCAATTTGGAACCAAGGTACTGCCCATGCGAAAGCCGCCCAGGTGAAAGAGCAGGGAGACACCCAACTTGCGACTTTCTTTTGGAAGCAGTGGCACAGCTGCTCCCGCTCTAGTGTCCTGCGGAGCCGGTGGCAACAGTGGCGTTTCCGTTTGAGGGATCCAGCACTGAAAAGACCTGTTCTTGCCTGCATAACCTCCCAGTCTGGTTCTCTGAACCCTGCTGAAGACTCTCTGAGCTATCTGATATCCTTGATAAATTTCTTTTCTGCTTACACTCGCTGGAATGGGTTCCGCTGTACCTTGTCACGTCAAGTATTGCCTTAGGAGCTAACTGGAACGGATTCTTTAGGAGGTCAGTGTTTGCTTCATGTGGGAAGTGGGATTAACTCTGATGTCTCTCTCGAATTTATAATTCTAGGAGTAAGAGCAGTAAGAGAATGGGATGTCGGAAACTGGGTAAGTAAATTTGACTAGTGTTCTACAAACTATTTGCAATTACTTTTCCACTATGGGTGATTTAAAAGTCTAAGCAAGAGTGTAGGGGAGATGGTTAGGCCAAGGCTTACATAATATTCCACCATTAGTCACACAATAATTTGTTTAGACAAAGCACAGCCCTATCCACTCAGTTCTTTTTTTCACAATGCAAATATTTTGGAAAGAGTGACTTATGACGACTCTACTGCCTTTGTTTGATTTAGTGTATGAATTTCACAGTAACAAACTCAGGTGTGAAAAAAATGCAAACTTTATTTCTCTATAAATCCAGTAGCTTTCTGACGCAATCTCCACTTCAGTTGATAGTAGAAAACTAATCCACCCATTTTGAGGTAAACTTCTCCAGTTCAGTGAGCCCTTAGTCTATTCAGATCTATAATTTAGTCACATTCCAACCTAAAACTCCTTCGATCTTTTTTCTTTCCTCTTTCCTTCCTTGAATGTGTTGTAAGTTTCTGGGGGCTTATGCGAGAGCTGCCTCTAACACAATGAGGAGGATCAGAATCCTTTTCTCTACTCAGTTCCTGTGATGGAACTTGTCCCTCGTGTACTCAACCCGAGTGTTCTCCTGGGCTCAAATTCCCTTTCCTGATGTGGATTCCATCTGGCTGCCAGCTGTCACCAGACTGCTAAGATATGGGTACTTTCTCCTTCTGTTCTACATCAGCAGTCTATATCTCAACCTTTGGATATGTGTTTTCCACCCCTGGCTGACATACTGACTCTCTCTCTCTGCTTCTCCCATTTCCACATGGAGGACTGGGAATTTCAGACTTCCTCAGTGCTACAGGGAAGACTCTGGAAGCTAGGGGGGTGGGCTTACCCCTCCCAACCACTGATTCTCTAGATTTCTGGGTCATTGGACTCAGGACCATTGGGAATGATCTTGAGGAAAAAAAAAAAAAGAGACTTGGGGCCGGCCCCGTGGCCAAGTGATTAAGTTCGCACACTCCACTTCGGCGGCCCAGGGTTTCACTGATTTGAATCCTGGGTGCGGACATGGCACTGCTCATCAGGCCATGCTGAGGCGGCATCCTACATGCCACAACTAGAAGGACCCACAAATAAAAATACTCAACTATGTACCGGGGGGCTTTGGGGAGGAAAAGGAAAAATAAAATCTTAATAAATAAATAACACTAAAAAAAAAAGAGTAGGGCTTGCTAGTTAATATCTAAAATAATTCGTCCACCATACTTTATTGAGGATAGTCCTCGCTTAGCCTATTTATGTTTGAAAAGTAAACATGCTGTTTTCTAGTTTTTAAAAAGCTGATACTGCAAAAGCATTTTTGTATGCAATTAATGAGATAATTACCTTCTTGGCACAATGAAGAAAATATAGCAAGCACTGCATAGGATGCACTTATATGCCATTTGAAACTAATTAATCTCATTTATCTTTTAAAAATATTTTTTAATTTAAAATATACATATTAATTTCAGAAAATTTGGAAAACACAGAAAATCTTTAGTATAGAAAACACAAAAGTCACCCATGATCCTGACACTGGCTAACACAAGGTTGACATAAGGGGAGCCATGTTATAGAAAGGGAACCATATTGTAACTTTGAATACCCCTGATTAAGTAACCCAGCAGGATATGCACCCTCCAGGAGATGTACACCCTCTGTAGATTTTACAGCCCCTGCCAGCATATGTACCTCCCACCTGTGATAAAACAATAATTTTTTTAAGTTCCCTAGGAATATAATGAGCCCCAGATGGAAATTATCAATGATAGTTGAAAGGTCAGGCGTGGCGACTCCCAGTCTGCAATGCCAGGGGGTCAACCTTCCTGACTTCTTCTTCCTAGGCCAGTAGCCCTATATAATTGCTTCAAGATTCTGTACCCCTTTAAAATGGTTCTAAAGACACTAATCCACCATTTTCTGATCAGTTAGCTGATCACTTAATAAAATGCCCTTTCTCCGCCCCCATCTTGCCTCTTGACCGATTGGCTTTTGTCTTGCAACAAACAGATCATGCCCCTTGCGCAGTAACACTACTACCCTAAAAACATCTCTGTTGACACTTTGAGATGTTACTCTTTCAGTTATATACGATATATATTGCATATTGGGATCACATACAAATTGGGATCATAGTATATTGTTTTACAAATAGATATTTTTCACTTTATGGAAAATTTTGAGATTTTCTCTCCATGTCATGAAATATTCTAAAAGATGATTCTTAATTAATAGCTGTGTATCATTTCAATAAATGGATGTACCATAATTTGTTTACCCATTCTCCTATCACTGAACATTTAAATTGTATCCAGTTTTTACTCTGTGATAAATGTCCTCATGCATACATATGTGCACACTTGTCTGAATATTTCCTTAGCAGAAATTTAAAAAAATGGAAATTTGTGTCAAAGAAAATGTACTTTTTTTTTTTTTAATGTTTTGATAGATTACAACCTTGTGAGATTTCAGTTGTACATTTTTGTTAGTCATGTTGTGGGTACACCACTTCCCCCTCTGTGCCCTCCCCCCACCCCCCCTTTTCCCTGGTAACCACCGATCAGATCGCCTTATCAATATGCTAATTTCCACCTATGAGTGGAGTCATATAGAGTTCGTCTTTCTCTGACTGGCTTATTTCGCTTAACATAATACCCTCGAGGTCCATCCACGTTGTTGTGAATGGGCCGATTTTGTCTTTTTTTATGGCTGAGTAGTATTCCATTGTGTATATATACCACATCTTCTTTATCCAATCATCAGTTTCAGGGCATGTAGGCTGGTTCCACGTCTTGGCTATTGTAAATAATGCTGTGATGAACATAGGGGTGCAACGGACTCTTGAGATTTCTGATATCAGGTTCTTAGCATAGATACCCAGTAATGGGATGGCTGGGTCATAGGGTATTTCTATTTTTAACTTTTTGAGAAATCTCCATACTGTTTTCCATAGTGGCTGTACCAGTTTGCATTCCCACCAACAGTGTATGAGGGTTCCTTTTTCTCCACAACCTCTCCAACATTTGTCGCTCTTGGTTTTGGATGTTTTTGCCAATCTAACGGGGGTAAGGTGATATCTTAGTGTAGTTTTGATTTGCATTTCCCTGATGATTAGCGATGATGAACATCTTTTCATGTGTCTATTGGCTATATTCATATCTTCTTTTGAGAAATGTCTGTTCATGTCCTCTGCCCATAAGAAAATGTACTTTTTAAAGATTATTTATATAATTTATCAAATTGTTTTTGAATAAGGGTGTATCTATGTAAACTACTATTACCAGTGTCATAAGAGGAGAATCATTCATACCCTCACAACATTGGGCACTGTGTTATCATTCTTTTTTTTTTGGTGAGGAAGATTGGCCCTGAGCTAACATCCATTGCCAATCCTTCTCTCTTTTTTCTTTTCTCCTCAAAGCCCCAGTACATTGTTGTATATCCTAGTTGTAAGTCCTTCTAGTTCTTCTATGTGGGATGCCGCCACAGCATGGCTTGATGAGCAGTGCATAGGTCCACGCCCAGAAACTGGTGAACCCTGGGCTGCCAAAGTGGAGTGTGCGAACTTCACCACTACACCACCAGGCCAACCCTATCATTCTTTTAAAAGGCAAAAGATTATTCTATCCAAAGAGAAACAAACTTGTGTTATCATTCTTTTAAATCTTTGCAAATCTAATAAATCTAAAATGGCATCTCACTGTTACTTGAATATGCTTTTCTTTAGATTATTAGTCAAGTTGAGTTCTTTGCTGGCAATTCTGAGTCCTTATTGTATGAATTCCCTGTTCAAGTCCTTTGCCTCTTCTTTTTTTATAAATCAACTTTATTGAATTATAGTTTAGATACATGAAAATACACCCATTTAACATTGTACAGTTGGATGAGTTTTGATAAAGACCACCAGACATGTAATACAGAAGATTTCCATCGCCCGACAAGGTTCCTTCAGGGGCCAGCCCCGTGGCCGAGTGGTTGAGTTCCTGCGCTCTCCTTTGGCGGCCCGGGGTTTCGCCAGTGGGATCCTGCACGTGGACCTAGCACCGCTCATCAAGCCGCGCTGAGGCGGCGTTCTGCATGCCATGACTAGAAGGACCCACAACTAAAAATATACAGCTATGTACTGGGGGACTTTGGGGAGAAGAAGGGAAAAATAAAATCTTTAAAAATTTTTTTAAAAAGTTCCTTCAAGCCTCTTTGTAGGCAGTTTCCCTGCCCATCAGCTCTGACCCCAGACCACCACTAATCTGCTTTTTGTCACTGTAAATTAAAATTTCTCTTGTTTAGAATGTCATATGAATGGAATCATAAAGTATATATTCTGTTGCCAGAACATTGGGTTCTTATTGTCCCCCAGGATGGAAATCAAGAGAGACAACACATGGGAATAGAAAAGTAAAAGTTTATTAGCTTGTGCTCAGGAGAGGCACAAGGGAGCCCGTACAGAAAGGAAAGGGGCAGGTGACTGGCTCATTAGGGAGCAGGACTGTGGGGCTTTTATTAGGCAAAGTCTGGGGAGGAGCGCCTTGTCATGGCACGTAGAGGTGGGGTTGTGCTTGCACCTGCGCTGTCACATAGCATGCTACTACATGTGGTGCATGTATCATTAGCATGCTAGCTCTCCACCCCGGGTGTGATTTTTAGTATGGTAATGGAGTTAGGGTCACCTTCAGTGGACTTCTTGGTGTTAGGGCGCATGCATAAGCCCAGGAAAGTCCAGAGGCTGCAGAATGTGAATCTTGGTGGCCTCTATCTGATTCTCCTAGCTTGCCAATTGGTTAGGGGCCTTATCCTGTTAGGCAAGGGGGCTTGCAGACAACCCTGTCTCGTTAGGCTGGTTCCTGTCTCATTTCTTTTCTGTCTGTCTTCTATCACTCAGTGTAAGTTTTTTTATATTCATCCATGCCATTATACATATCAAAGTTCATTCATACAAATAAAAAAGTTCATTCCTTCTTATTGCTATTATTCCATTGTATGGATATATCATAATTTATTTACCCACTTGTCCATTTTTCTGTTGATAGACATTTAGGTTGTTTCTAGTTCTGGGCTGCTATGAACATTTCTGTACCGGTCTTTGTGTAAACATAGGATCTAATTAGGTAAATATTTAGGATTGGGATTCATGGGTCACATGGTAAGTACATGTTTAACGTTATAAGAAACTACCAAACAGTTGTCTTTGTGTAATAGAGTTCCAATTGGTCCACATCCTCTCCAATGCTTGGTGTTATCAGTCTTTTAAAATGTAGTTATTGTAATGAGTTTGCAATAGTATCTCATTGTGGTTCTAATTTACATTTCCATTGTGACTAATGATGTTGGGCTACTTTAATGTGTTTACTGGCCAAATGAAAATCTTCTTTTGTGAAATAAATCAAATCTTTTGTCTATGTCTTAATGACAATGAGTTATAAGAATTCTTTAAGTATTCTATGATTAAAACATTTGTCAGATATATGGATTGTGAATATTTTTTCCCAATTTGTGATTTCTCTTTTTATTGACTTAATGTCAACAGTTTTTAATTTTTATGAAGTTCTATTCAGCATTCATATCTTTTAGGATTTGTGCTTTTTGTATCATATTTAAGACCTTTGTTAACCCAAGAGAGCAAAGATTCCATCTGCAATCTTAATTCTCCTTTGCCATGTAACAGAACATATTCACAAGTTCTGGGTATCAGGGTGTGGACATCTTTGGGGGGCCATTATTCTGTCTACCACATATGTCCATTATCAGAATGAGGACGTGCTCTTCTGTTCCTAGTTTGCTGAGTGTTTTTTATCATGACACATATCTAGTGTTTACTGTGTACCAACCCCTTTGCTAAGTGTTTTATGCATATTGTGTCATTTAACCCTCACCTCTGACTTGATTATCATCCTCAATTTACAGAAGAGTAACTGAGGCTTAGAGAAATGAAGTAACTTCACCAGAGCAATATGACTAATAAATGGCAGAAGTAAGATTTGAAGAGAAATATGTTAAAACTAAAGATCAATTAGTGGTTACCGGGGGAAGTGGGGTGGGGGGTGGGCACAAAGGGTGAAGGGGCGCACCTATAAGATGACTGACAAATAAGGTACAACTGAAATTTCACAATGTTGTAAACTATCATAACTTCAATTTAAAAAAAACTAAAAAACACCCCTAAAGATCAACCTTTCACTACTAAAACTAGAGATTTCATGTTAATCATTTTCTGCATAAGGTCATTCACTTATCTTTCTTAACAGCTTTATTGAGATATAATTCACATGCCTTACAATTCACTCATTTAAAGTATAGAATTCAATAGCTTTTAGTATATTCTCAGAGTTGTGTATGCATCACTACAATCAATTTTAGAACATTTTCATTACCCCCTCTCGAAATCTGTATGCCTTAACTATCACCTTTAACACCCATACCCTCCAGCCCTAGGCAACCACTACTCTACGTTCTGTCTCCACAGACTTGCCTGTTCTAGATATTTCACATAAGTGGAATTATAATATGAGGTGCTTTGTAGCTAGCTTCTTTCACTTAACATAATTTTTTCAAGGTTCATCCATGTTGTAGCATGTATCAGTACTTCATTACTTTTTATTGATAAATAATATTCAATTGTATGGATATACCAAGTATTATTTATCCATTCATGAATTGATAAACATTTAGATTGTTTACACTTTCTGGCTAGTATGAATAATGCTGCTATGAACATTAGTGTACAAGCTTTTGTGTGAACATATGCTTTCATTTCTCATGGGTTCACACCTAGGAGTGAAACTGCTAGATCACATGGTACATCTATGTTTAGTGATTTGAGGAACTGACAGGCTGTTTTCCATTAATTTTAGATCAATGAGAGTAGTGTATGACAGTCCTAGTTTCTCCACATCCTTGTTAACACTTGTTACTATCTGTCTTTTTTATTATAGCCATCTTAGTGGGTGTGAAGAGGGATCTCATTTGGTTTTTGTATTGATTTATTCTTTCATTTATTCACTCCTTTAAAAATAAATAAGTGAGCAGATAAATGGCATAAGGACATTTTGTGATAGGCGCTGGAAATAAATAACCAGGGTATTATAATACAGACTAATGTGATAGTCAAGGAATCTAGGAAGGTTACATTTAAGCTGAGGTCTAAGGATGGATGGAACTAGCCCTGAAAGTGCCAAGGAAGAACTTTCCAGTCAGAGAAGAGCAAGCACAGAGGTCTAGAGGTGAGAAAGAGCTTGGCTAATTCTAAGAACTGAAAAAAGACCGAGACGACTGATAGCAAGTGAGAGACTGGAATGAGATGAGGGTGGGGAGGTAAGCACGAGATGACGGTAAGGAGTTTGGATTTTATCCTAAATACAACGGGAAGCCACTGAAGGTTCTACATTGAAAGAGGCATCATGGTGTTCATGTTTAAAAAGATCACTTTAGCTGCTGCTTTGTAAAACCAGTTAAAAAGTGATTACAGTTGTCCACATGAGAGATAATAGTAACTTGAACAAGAGTTGCAACAGTGAAGATGAAGAAAAGTGCTTTCAAGCTCTATTTGAGAGGTAGAACAAGCAAGACTGGATAGGACTTGAGTGGTGAGTGAAAGGGAGGCGTCAACAATGACATGCAAGTTTCTAGTTTTAATGATGGGGTGAATGAGGGTGTCATTTAGCAAGATAGAACCAACAAGTTAAAAATGAATTAGATGACATGGCACACTGGTCCTCATGTAATGACTCTACAGTATGCTTAAATAAATCCTGAGAACTTTCAATTCGGTTTTCCTGGAGTTATGTCCATTTGTTTAAGTGTATACAACATCTGCTTCCTTGGCCATAAATTTAATGACAATTGACTGGAGTCTGGGATTTATTTATCTTTCTACTACAATTTGTTGCATTACATTCATCTCTCACTAGTATTAATTCGAAATGTAAAACATTTCCTTCCATTCACATCCAGAGTGTCTCTTCCACCCACTGTTTAGATTCTGTCCATTTTTCAAGTACTCTGAAAAGTGTAAAGTAAGTTAATTGAAATCAATGAAATGAAAATTGAAACAACAAAATATGCAACACCCACCAAATTGGAATGTTTAAAAAAAATGATTATATCCAGTGTTGATAATGGAGATAGGAGTAGGGAAAAAAATACTTTTACACTCTGCCAATGGAGGTACAACTTGTTACCTCTTGGACAAATTACTAATATGTATTCAAAAACCTCAGACATTTGTACCCTCTTTGACCTCAGTTATTCTTCTTTAAAAAATTTATCCCAAGAAAACATTCATGAATATGTACAAAGGTACAGCTACAAGGTTTTTTATCATGGCACTGTTTCTAATTACGAAAATTTGGAAAGAATCCAATGTCCAAAGATAGGGAGCTGGCTTTAACAAACTACAATAATCCACTAAAGGAAACAAAAGGCAACATTAAAAATGTTGTACAAAACACATGGTGATGTTGGAAAATCTGTTTTGTTTTTTTTTTTTTTGCTTTGCCTCCCCAAATTCCCCCCCAGTACATACTTGTATATTTTAGTTGTGGGTCCTTCTAGTTGTGGCATGTGGGACGCCACCTCAACATGACCTGACAAGCGGTGCCATGTCTGCATCCAGGAGCCAAACCACCAAACCCCTGGGCCACTAAAACAGAACGCACGAACTTAACCACCTGGCCAGGGGGCTGGCCCCTGGAAAATCTTAATGTTATAAAACAATGTGTATGGAATAATATATTTTATGTATAAAATGCTTAGAAAAAGGATTGTAAGGATTTACACCAAGGTGTTAATAGTAGTTACCTCTATAGGTAATACAATAGGCTCATTTTTCTTTTCTATTTTCTCTAATAAGTATGTATTAATTTTAAGATAAGAAAAAAGTTATAAACATAAAAAAAAACAAGGCATGGGTTTCCCACTTAGGTTTGCAGTAGCTTCAATGAATATCACAGTTGAAGTTTCTTAGTCTGAGTAAACTAGCCCTCTTAAACAATACGTAAAACATTAAAGTCAGATTAGCAAATTAAACATATCGTTTGTACCACTCCTGGAAGGTCAATAAACCCATTATCTAAAGAACCAAAATAGGACATGCGCTCCTGAAATAAGATTCCAGAAACAAGAATCATAGCCTGAAAATATCCTGACCTCAGCTGCCCAAAGTCTGGACTAGAGAAATGGATGTCTACAATTTACTAGGATTATACTCTCATTGACAAAATGGTTACCAAGAATGTAGAGCACCTGTGTAACTACATCAAAAACTGTTCTAAATTTTGTTCTGACTACTGCAAGTTGATTGCTAAAGTGTCAAATTCAGTTGACAACCAGACCTGTGTGAAGTGACCCATTAACTTGGACAGAGCCAAAAAAACAAAAAACAAAAAACTTAAGCATTGAAGGGGGAATAATAAATTCTGAAGCATAGCAAACAACAGTGGGGTTTCACAGCATTGTGGTTGGGACTCTGGAGTCAGATTACTAGGGATTACATCCTGATTCTACCACTTAGCATCTCTGTGATCTTTGGCAAGTGACTAACTTGTTTCTGCCTCATCATCCTTATTTTTAAGGTGGGGAAATAACAGTACCTAGTTCATGAGGTTGTAATGAGGATTAAATGATTTAATGTAAAGCATTTACAACAGTAGCAGGCACATAGTAAGTGTCATGAAACTGATAGCTGTAAGAATATGTAGGTGTTACCTATTACTGTTATACATCTAATTGGAGTTTCAGAAAAAAAGGAGAGAGGATAGAACAGCAATAATATTAGAAGAGATAATAGCTAAAAATTTCAAGAACTGAAGAAAGACAACAACCTTGAGGTTCAGGTTACCCAATAAATTACAAGCAGTATGAACAAAAAGAAATCAATACCATACTCACTTCAGTATCCAGTCTCTGAATACAGAAAGGCAAAGACACAGTAAAAGCAACCTAAGAAAACAGAGAAATAATCTTCAAAGGAATGAAGCTCATTTCTCAATAGCAACTGGAAAACAAAAGACAGTGGAATATCTTCAGTGTGCCGAAAATAGTAACTTGACTCATAATGATATTCTCAGTACAAATATTTTTTTAAAACACAAGCAAAATAAAGACATTTGCAGAGAAAACTGACAGAATTTTCCCACCAGTAAATCTCACTAAAGGAAATCTTAAAGTCTGTGGTTTAAACAGAAAGAAGTAGAAAATTGGAGATGAAAGAATAAATGATGAGCAAAGAGAGTTTAAAAGTTTTTTGGAAAATCTAAACAAACACTGACTATATAAAACATAATAACAATTTTTGTGGGGTAAAATATAAGCATGAGCCAGAACTAACATACATAACAACAATAGTTTCTAAGTTGTTTGGGGGCTTACCAAAGTTAGAGTGCTCTAGGGTTCTTGTATTATCTGGGAGAGAGTAAAGATATCTATTAACTTTAGACTGTGATAAGTCAAGTACACATGTTAAAAGTTCACTGTAACTGATAATGAAATAGAAATAGAGGGTATAACTTCTAAACTAGTAAAAGGAAAAAATAAAATGAGAGAAAATAATCAATGTAAATAAAGAAAACAAAATTCAAAAATTAAATTCAAAAGGCAGAACAAATAGAAAGTACAGAGTAAAATGGAAGACATAAATCCAATGTACCAATCACTACAATGAATGATATGGACTCAATGCTCAAGTTAAAAGGCTAAGGTTGCTATACTAGGAAAAAAATGCTATTTACAAATGCTATTTACAGATAGCTAGACTGTATGGATATAAAAAGTTAAAGTAAAAGGATGGGCAAAGTGGAGTAAGGAGCTCAGCAGACACTCTCCCCAATAAAACAACAACTTAACTCGTAAAATTATTTTTAAAAAACAATCATTTAAAGTCGTTGAAAATTGTCCTAAGGGCATAACCAAATGAAGAAACATTCATTTGAGAAAAATCTATTAAATTTTGGTGAGAATAGTGAGAGTAGAGATTCCATGCAGAGAGGGGCAAACTGTAAAGACCAGGGACTGCCACAAACCCAGTGCCCACTCATAAAGAAGGGGTGTCACTTTAGGAAGAGCAGGTCTCTGCCTGCAGCTCTGATGCAGTCCCATAGGCATTCTGCCTAGGCAGAAAGGCACACCATAAAGACAAAGAACTCCATAATTCTTCAGGGAAAGGACTGACTTTATTCAGAATAACACCTAAGACCGTTGAAACAATAGAGATCTTCATGGTGAGCATCCATCAGGATATAAGCAAGGCAGAAGAGCCAGAAGTTTAATGAAAGAACTAGAGAAAGAGATAGTCAAGAAGAGCCCTCCTTGGACCTGGAAAGCTATGTGCACATGTCAGTTTGTACCTACTTAGGAGCAATCAGAGCTGAACGTGGAATAGCCTCAAAAGCATTCCCCAACCTATACACAAACCCATCAACACAAGATGGAAGCCTCCCTAGCATAAATGGCTTAAATACAACCTATCACCAAACTCTTACTGAACAATAAGGTACCATGACCCAGGGGCAATTGCTAAGAAACTAGGCTTAAAAATAAAATCATGTCAGCAAAATGGCAGACTAGGAAGTTCCAATCCCTCATTCCCCCAAGGAAACAGCAAAAGATAACCAGAAACTAGTTGAACTAACCTTATGGGAGCTCTGGGAAAATCTAAGGTCTACAACAACCAAGTGAATGCCCAATGAAGAAAAATCCACCTTCAAAATGGTAGGAAATTTTGTGGCATTTTCACTTGCCTTTGCCCCATCAGCTCCCTGGCATGGTACCATCTTGGTCTGGAAAAGGTGGCAGCCCACTTCCAAGTTCCCTCCCTTGAACTGAAGGGAGCAGAGTAGACCTTATGTGCAACATTCTAACCTGTCTAGAGGCTGCCTGAAGGACTGGTCTCTGCCTGGCCTAACTTGAGTCTCATACAGGGAAAAGGTGCAGCCACGGGTCATGGGAAAGCTGCAGGGGGACTGCAGACCTGCAGACACCTGGAGCAAGAGATTACAGGTAGAAACATACAATAGCCCATCTAAAGCCGAAAAGGGAAGCTGAGCTGAGACCTTATGGGGAATCAAGACATTCAGAAGCAGCCAGGTCTAAGGGAGAATTGAGAAGCCACAGGCAAGCCCAAGCAAGACACGTGCTCAAAAGAAAGATCTGAGGTCTTTTGTTCCATATAAATTTTAGGATTCTTTGTTCTATTTCTGTGAAAAATGTTGGAACTTTGATAGAGATTCTGTTTAATCTATAGATTGCTTTAGGAAGTATGGACATTATAAAGATGTTAATTCTTCCAATCCAAGAGCATAGAATATCTTTCCATTTCTTTGTGTCTTCTTCGATTTCTTTCAACAACGTTTAATACTTTTCAGTGTACAGATCTTTCACCTCTTTGGTTAAGTTTATTCCTAGGTATTTTATTCTTTTTGTTGTATTTTTACATGGGATTATATTCTTAATTTCTCTTTCTGCTACTTCACTGTTAGTGTATAGAAATGCAGCTGATTTTTGTATGTTGATTTTGTATCCCGCAACTTGACTGTATTCATTTATTGTTTCTAAAAGACCCCAAATAGCCAAAGGATTCCTGAGAAAAAAGAACAAAGCTGGAGGTATCACATTCCCTGATTTCAAAATATACTACAAAGTCATAATAACCAAAACAGCATGGTACTGGCACAAAAACAGACACACAGATCAATGGAACAGAATCGAGAGCCCAGAAATAAACCCACACATTTATGGACAGCTAGTATTCAGCAAGGGAACCAAGAGCATACAATGGAGAAAGGAGAGTCTCTTCAATAAATGGTGTTGGGAAAACTGGACAGCCACATGCAAAAGAGTGAAAGTAGACCATTCCCTTACACCATGCACAAAAATCAACTCAAAATGGATTAAAGACTTGAACATAAGACCCGAAACCATGAAACTTCTAGAACAAAACATAGGCAGTACACTCTTTGACATTGGTCTTAGCAGCATATTTTCAAGTCCCATGTCTGACCGGGCAAGAGAAACAAAAGAAAAAATAAACAAATGGGACTACATCAAACTAAAAATCTTCTGCACAGCAAAGGAAACCATCAACAAACAAAAATACAACCTAACAATTGAGAGAAGATATTTGCAAACCATATATCAGGTAAGGGGTTAATATCCAAAATATACAAAGAACTCATACATCTCAACAACAAAAAAACTCAACAACCCAATTAAAAAGTGGGCAAAACTAAAAGAAGTCTCAATAAATTTAAGAAGATCGAAATAATACCATGCATCTTTTCTGACCGCAAAGGTATGAAACTGGAAATCAACTACAGAAAGAAAACCAGAAAAGCCACAAAAATGTGGAGATTGAACAAAATGCTACTGAACAAATGATTGGGTCAATGATGAAATCAAAGAAGAAATAAAAAAATTCCTGGAGACAAATGAAAATGAAAACACGACATGCCAAAATCTGTGGGATACAGCAAAAGCAGTTCTATGAGGGAAGTTTATAGCAATTCAGGCCTACCTCGACAAAGAAGAAAAATCCCAAATAGACAATTTAAAAGTGCACCTAAAGGTACTGGAAAAAGAACAACAAACAAAGCCCAAAATCAGCAGAAGGAAGGAAATAATAAAAATCAGAGCAGAAATAAATGAAATAGAGACTAAAAGAACAATAGAAAGAATTAATGAAACCAAGAGCTGGTTCTTCGAAAAGATAAACAAAATTGACAAACCCTTAGCTAGACTCACCAAGAAAAAAAGAGAGAAGGCTCAAATAAATAAAATCAGAAATGAAAGAGGAGCGATTACAACGGACACCTCAGAAATACAAAAGATAATAAGAGAATACTACAAAAAGCTATATGCCAACAAATTGGATAATCTAGAAGAAATGGATAAATTCTTAGAAACATACAACCTTCCAAAACTGGACCAAGAAGATATAGAAAATTTGAATAGACCGATCACCAGTAAGGAGATCGAAACAGCAATTAAAAACCTCCCAAACCAGATGGCTTCCCTGGTGAATTCTACCAAACATTCAAAGAAGACTTAATACCTATCCTTGTCAAAACTCTTCCAAAAAATTGAAGAGGAGGGGAGGCTTCCTAACTCCTTCTATGAAGCAAACATTATCCCAATACCAAAACCAGACAAGGACAACACACAAAAAAAAGAAAATTACAGGCCAATATCACTGATGAACATCAATGCAAAAATCCTCAACAAAAGTCTAGCAAATCAAATACAACAATACATTAAAAGTATCATACATCATGATCAAGTGGGTTTCATTCTGGGGATGCAGGGATGGTTCAACATCCACAAATCTATCAACGTGATACACCACATTAACAAAATGAAGAATAAAAATCACATGATCATCTCAATAGATGCAGAGAATACATTTGACAAGATACAGCATCCATTTGTGATAAAAAACTAAATAAAATGGGTATAGAAGGAAAATACCTCAACATAATAAAGGCCATATATGACAAACCCACAGCAAATATCATTCTCAATGGAGAAAAACTGAAAGCTATCCCTCTAAGAACAGGAACCAGACAAGGATGCCCACTGTCACCACTCTTATTTAACATAGTATTGGAAGTCCTAGCCAGAACAATCAGGCAAGAAAAAGAAATAAAAGGGATCCACATTGGAAAAGAAGAAGTGAAACTGTCACTCTTTGCAGACGACATGATTTTATATCTAGAAAACCCTAAAGAGTCCAGTAAAAAACTTTTAGAAATAATAAAGGAATACAGTCAAGTTGCGGGATACAAAATCAATGTACAAAAATTGGTTGCGTTTCTATACACTAACAACGAAGTAGCAGAAAGAGAAATTAAGAATACAATCCCATTTACAATTGCAAAAAAATAATAAAATACCTAGGAATAAACTTAACGAAAGAGGTGAAAGATCTGTACACCGAAAACTATAAAACATTGTTGAAAGAAATCGAAGAAGACACAAAGAAATGGAAAGATATTCTGTGCTCTTGGACTGGAATAATTAACATTGTTAAAATGTCCATACTTCCTAAAGCAATCTATAGATTCAGTGCAATCCCTATCAAAGTTCCAACAACATTTTTTACAGAAATAGAACAAAGAATCCTAAAATTTATATGGAACAACAAAAGACCCCAAATAGCCAAAGGATTCCTGAGAAAAAAGAACAAAGCTGGAGGTATCACACTCCCCGATTTCAAATTATACTACAAAGCCATAGTAACCAAAACAGCATGGTCCTGGCACAAAAACAGACACACAGATCAATGGAACAAAATTGAGAGCCCAGAAGTAAACCCACACGTTTATGGACAGCTAATATTCAACAAGGGAGCCAAGAGCATATGATGGAGAAAGGGGAGTCTCTTCAGTAAATGGTGTTGGGAAAATTGGACAGCCACAAGCAAAAGAATGAAAGTAGACCATTCCCTTACACCATGCACAAAAATCAACTCAAAATGGATTAAAGACTTGAATGTAAGACCCAAAACCATGAGACTTCTAGAAGAAAACATAGGCAGTACGCTCTATGATATTGATCTGAGCAGCATATTTTCAAGTCCCATGTCTGACCGGGCAAGGGAAACAAAAGAAAAAATGAACAAATGGGAGTACATCAAACTAAAAAGTTTCTGCACAGCAAAGGAAACCATCAACAAAATGAAAAGACAACCTAACGATTGGGAGAAGATATTTGCAAACCACATACCAGATAAGGGGTTAATAGCCAAAATATACAAAGAACTCTTACAGCTCAACAACAAAAAAACCAACAATCCAATTAGAAAATGGGCAAAAGATCTGAACAGAGATTTCTCCAAAAAAGATATACAGATGGCCAACAGGCATATGAAAAGGTGCTCAACATCATTAGCTATCAGCAAAATGCAAATCAAAACTACAATGAGGTATCACCTCACTCCAATCAGAATGGCTATAATTAGCAAGACAGGAAACAACAAATGTTGGAGAGGGTGTGGAGAGAAGGGAACCCTTGTTCACTGCTGGTGGCAGTGCAAACTGGTGCAGCCACCATGGAAAGCAGTTTGGAGTATCCTCAGAAAATTAAGGATAGGTCTACCATATGATCCAGCTGTTTCACTGCTGGGTATTTATCCAAAGAACTTGAAAACACAAAGGCATAAAGATACTTGCACCCCTATGTTCATTGCGGCATTATACACAATAGCCAAGACTTGGAAGCAACCTAGGTGCCCATCAAGGGATGAATGGATAAAGAAGATGTGGTATTTATACACAATGGACTACTACTCAGCCATAAGAAATGACAAAATCCGGCCATTTGTGATAACATTGATGGACCTTGAGGGTGTTATGCTGAGTGAAATAAGTCAGAGGGAGAAAGTCAAATACCATATGAGCTCACTCATAAGTATAAGATAAAAACAACAAACAAACACAGAGCAATGGAGACTGGATTGGTGGTTACCATGGGGGGGGGGGAAGGGGTGATTAGGCTCACATGTGAGGGGATGGATTATAATTAGTTTTTGGGTGGTGAACATGATGTAATCTACACAGAATTCGAAATATATTATGATGTACATCTGAAAGCTATATATTGTTATAACCCAATGTTACTGCAATTAAAAAAATTAAAAATTAAAAAAAAACCTTATTACCACCAATTAAAAAAAAAAGAAAGATCTGAAAAGACCTTAAGCTTTCACCTCAGGCTGATCCCTAGGCTCAGCATACACCCAGCTAATGAGTGAAGGACTGCCCTGACACAGAGCCAATAGTCATAGACTTGGAAAGGTGGATGTTTTTTCAAATGCCTGATTTTCATTGAAAAATCATAAGGCATACCAAAAAAAGAAAATACGGTCCATTTAAAGGAACAAAATAAACTGGCAGAAACCATCCCTGAAGAATCACAGAAATTGAATTTACTAGAAAAACACTTTAAAACATCTGTCTTAAATATGTTCAAAGAGCTAAAGGAAAATACAGACAAAGAAATAAAGGAAATCAAAAAAGCAATACATGAACAAAATAAGAATATCAACAAAGAGACAGAAATTATAAAAAGGAACCACACAAAAATTTTGGAGCTGAAAAATATAATTACTGAATTGAAAAATTCACTAGAAGGGTTCAACAGAAGATTAATCAGGCAGAAGAAAGAATCAGAGAACTTGAAGACAAGACAATTGAAATCATTGAGTGTGAGGAGCAGAAAGGATAGAATGAAGAAAGGTGATCAGAGCCTCAGGGACTTGTGGGATACCATGAAGCTGACCAATTTACATATTATGGGAATCCCAGAAAACAAGAGAGAGGGAAAGGGATAGAGAAATTATTTGAAGAAATAATGGCTGGGGAAGTGCAGATCTGGAAGAGGGAGTTGAAGGACTAGAGAAGTTAGTCAGCAACCAATCAATTTGAGAAGTTAAGCACATCCAACTGCTGAGGTGAGCCTGATAAGGAAAATCAGCTGATCTGGGTAGCTACCAGCTCTGTGGGGCCATAGCTAACTGTCTAGTGGCCACTGTTGATCAACAGAGTTGTAGTAGACAAGAAGTGTTGAATGCAGACCATAGGAGTATTAGGATAAGTTAAGAGTCCATCGCATTTGTCCATCACCATATCTGACTAAGAAGATGCTCAGAGTGTAATGGCAACTGCTTCATTTCCACCACACAAATCTTGTGCAAGCTTTTCTTTTGAGAAACTCTAACCTGAAGGCATATAGGTAAAGGAATTCTAGGAATCATAGTTCCAATTTAAGTGAGTTGACCCAGTATAAATGATCACGTCCTTCAAGTCTTTGCTCAAACGTCACCTTCTCAATTTTGCCTATCCTCACTATCCTATTTTAAATTGCAACTCATCCCATCTCCTTTGCAGGTCAACCCTCCCTAGATTGCCACTTAAATGTTGGTGTTCCTGAGAGTATCATTCTTGGCACTCTTCTCTCATTCAGCACACTCTTCCTGGGCAATCTCACCTATACTTATAGATGCAATTATCAACCATGCACTGACAACAATTTTATACCTCCAGTTCAGACCCCTACTCTGTGCACTGGGTCCTTATTACTCAAAGAATAACTAGACAGCTCAATCTGCATGTTCTTAAACTCAAGGTGTTCAAAACTTTCCCCTTTCACCAAACCAGCTCCTCTTCTGCTATTTCCTCACTTCATGAATAACACTTCTAACCACTAAAGCAAGAAACATGAAGTCATTCTAGGCTCTTTCCTGTTCTTGATTCCCAGTCTCTTCCCATTGATCATTTAAGTCCTGTGGATTCTTAAACTTAATATATCTCATATCTTTTTCCTCTTTCCCATCCCCAATGCTGCAACTCTAGTCCAAGACTTACTTATATTTCTGTAGAAGTCTCATACACGTCTCTGCTCTCCAAGTCAAAATATCCACTAAGTATCCAAATAAGTAATCATTCTAACAGGGATATTTGATTTGTCATTCCTTTGCTCTAATTCTTTTAATGGTTCCCCCTACATTTTCAGAAAAAAAATTTAAGTTTTAGAATAGCATGCAAGATTGTTTATGATCTACTTTACTTATTCATTCAATCTCACCTGTAGCTGTTCTCTCCCATGAAACCTAAGCTCCAACTAAATGACTGCCAGTTTTCCAAGTCCATTAAATGATCTCTGGGATGTTATGACCCAGGCTGCCAGCACCCGACACCTCTTTGCCTGAAAATTTTACTCATCCTTTAAGTACCAATTTAATTGTTACCTCCTCTGAGAAAATTTTCAATATTCCCTTTTACAGATTAATGGCCGTGACTTCCTATTGCTCTACTACTGATCAGTCATGCATCTCTTCAAGTCTGTCTCATAATATACTATCAGACCCTCTCTCTCCAAATTGGAAGCCACATTTATGTAGCTAAGATATTACATTTAAGAATATTTATTTAAACATTTAAAAACCTAGGAGGGTTTGTAAACTTTGGTAAGTATATCAACAGACAGGATCTTGTAGTGAAAACAGCACTGGACCAGAAGTCAGGAGATTTAGTTACAGTCCTAATTGTTTCCTCCTTAACCTTTCTGGCCTCAGTTGCCCCCCACATAAAGGAATGTGGCTAGACTACAGCCCCAGTCTCTGGGTGGTAATTTACAGCTTATCTGCTTTTTTACTATTATCCAATCCAGCCCCCTTCATTTCACAGGGTAGGAAGCTGAGGTTCGGAGACGATATACAATATTATTTAGACAAGATCCTATACAATTAATTACTAAGGGCAACGGAATCTGGGGATCCCAGACCGGGGCAGACCTTTGGAAACGTTCCTAGTTCTAAAATCCTCTAATCCACCCAGTTAACAAAAACGGAGCAAAGAGGTAAAGAAAAGCCAGAAGAGATGAGACTTAAAGGAAACAAACACATCCCAAACAGAGGGAGAAGTCACAGCGTTCCACGAATCATAAGTGAACTTCCTGGCCTGGGTAAACTTCCGGAATAAACAGCAGGGAGACCCAATCAGGACCTTCCTCCGGGAGCCAATGGGAGAGCACATTACAAAGGGCCAATCCAAGCGGCGTTGTCACTGTTATGGTCCTGTCAGGGCGCCGGCGTCGTGGTGCTTGGGCGGTCGCCACCGAAGGGACTTTGGCGGGGCAGCCTCGGGGGCAGCCGCGGTTCCGCTGCGCTCGTCTCCGGCCTCGCTCCCAGTCCGCGCCTCGCGGCTCGCGGGCCGCACCGTAGGGCGCGCGTGCGGGTCGGCGCCGCGGCCGCCCCGGGGCCTGGGCCCAGCCGCCGCCTCCTCCACCGCCGCCGGCTCCGAGGGGCCGCGCGATGCAGCCGCCGGGCCCGCCCCCGGCCTACTCCCCCACCAACGGGGACTTCACCTTCGTCTCCTCAGCAGACGCCGAAGGTGAGCCTGAGCCCCCGGAGGGCCCGTCACGCCCGAGGCCGCCGGCCCGGCGCGCCGGGGTCTTCTGGTGCTGGGGCGGCCGTGGCCGGGTGGGGACGGGCCCGGTGACTCGAGCACCCTGCGCCTGCCGGCCTTCCGACAGGGCCCGAGCGGCCGCGGGAGGGGTGTGGGGGGCTTTCCAAGTGACTGGGGCAGCTTCTGGCTGTCCGCACGCCGTCTGGGGGTAGGATTTTCGGGGTGAATTACCCAGGTGGACCCACGGAACCCGAAGATTTTAATGCTGAAATGACTTGCCGTTTCGCAGAAAAGGGCTGTTTAGCTGGCCTGGGTAGGTGTCAGAGGCCGAGAACGAGAAAGGAGAGCTGTGTGCCTGTTACTTATCGATAGGATGCCTTTGTGCGGGGATTCGATTCGGCGCTGCAAACGCGAACTTCCCTCGGGGAGGTCGCGTTTTCGTGGAGTCTGATATCTTGCCTACGTCCCAGTTTTTCTCCTGTTTTATAGTGTTTGACCTCAGTAGGCAAAGAAATGGACCCAAATATATTTGAAACTTCCTGTAATCCAGCTGGTGCTCCCAGTAGCTTCTACCAATTTCCTTGTACTGTTTCGAGGAAGCAGGAGTGCTGGAGAGATTTTCCTACAGCCCAGGAAAATTCGTTTTCCTCGTTTTCTCCGTTCCTTACCAGACTCTTTGTAACCAGAATCTTTCTCTGTTAGTCATTTTCAAATTTGGCTTTTATTAGACTTTCTACATCAGTTATTTTCCAGTGACCAGACTCACTACCCGGTATGAAAAAATAAGTGATATTTAGTTGGAGAAGTTTCAGTCTAAAGAATAACCTAGCGTTTTTTTCAAGTGTGGTTTCATAGTTGCATCGGTTAGTATAGCTTGTTTTCCTTTTTCGTTTTGTTTTCCTTGTTTTGCTTTTTGAGTGGCATTGTTTTAAAAAAAATAGTTCTGTAGTTTTGGTTATAGTTTAAAATGTAAAATAAAATTTTTGTCTATCATAGAGAACGTAGCTGATACATTTCTTTTAAACTTAGTATGAATATTTGATGAAATAGAGCAACTTGGAGTATTTCAGTTTATTTTATCTACATTTGGTTGCATGGTGCTTAGGGTGGAATATCAACTTTAATTTTACAGACTTAAAAAAAATTCTCTATCTTTGAGTATCAGAACCTGATGTTCGTTCAAACTTTATATCTATGTATATATTTTTCATATCTTCCTTTCCCCCAGGAATTACCTTTCTTAAATACACCCAAGAAGTCTGACAGAATAATATAACAAGTAACTCATTGCCTCCGTATTCTAAACCAAGAAACCTGGAATAAGTAAAATCCATAAGATTTATCCAGACTTCTCTGTATAGCCTCTAAGGATATATAGGCTCCCTGTATATCCAAGGATACATAGACAAGAAAAGATGTATATATAATAATACCCTCATGTATATAACATGGTACAGTTTAAATTTACACAGTATTTTAAGCAAACGACTTGTTTAGTCTTTTTAAGAATCCTGCTGAGCTTTATTATTCCTGTGTTTTATAATGAAACTGAGGCCTAAAGAAGTTCAGTAACCTGCACGTGAAGGATCTGGAATTAAGAGCCAGTGTTCTGTCTCCTCAAATTTCTTTCCACTAAACCATGATGCCTCTTTCTTATATTGTTACAAATTGAATAGTTTTTCTGAAGCGTAGTGTTAATAGTCCTGGGTTTGGATCCTGGCTTTACCAGTTACTATCTATGTGATATTGGGCAAGTTCCTTAGCCTCTCTGAACCTTAGTTTTCTTATATACAAAATAAGAATCGTAATACCGAAGTGCTCAGTACATGTTAGTAATGATGCTACTGCTTGGGTTTCAGTATTAATTGGTGCCACACTTATTTTTTATTATTCTCCAACATGGACACTTGGCTCTGCAACTTCAAGTCTTTTCTTGGGTTCCTAAGCATGTCATATAAATTCTTACTTCTCCCTTTTTATGCTGTATCTCTGACCATGAATGTTTTTGGCTTTTAGATGTTTTCAGTGTATACCTTCCTTCTAGATTCTGTTCAAGTCTCTCTTTCTTTCTTTTTTTAAAGATATGCTTTTCCTTTTTTTTGGTAAGGAAGATTGGCACTAAGCTAACATCTGTTGCAATCTTCCTCTTTTTTTTTGTTTTCCTCCCCAAAGCTCCAGTACATAGTGGTGTATCCTAGTTGTAAGTCCTTGTAATTCTTCCATGTGGGATGCTGCCACAGCATGGCTTGATGAGTGGTATATAGGTCTGCGCTCAGGATCCGAACAAGCAAACCCTGGGCCACCAAAGCAAAGCATTCAAACTTAACCACTGTGCCACTGAGCCAGCCCCCAAGTCTCTTTTTCTTAATGATGCCTATCCTTACTATTGGGCCACACATATCCTTTATTCTAAAATGTGCCTTGGTGTTTTGTCTCCATATCGATCCATATTCTAGTCCTCATGCCTTTCTCCTCCTTACCACAAGTTGAAACTTAAGACTGAACTCAGATACTCCTTCCTTACTGAAACCTTGTTTAACTGTCCCTCAGAACCAGAAACTTCCTTAGTCTTTTCTATATCCCAGCACCTACCACAGAACCCAGAGTATAAACATCACAAAATAATTGTTTGTTGAAGGAGTACATGGTTTCTGCTTTCTTTTATCTTATGTGACATTGATACTTAGGACTACAAAACTTAGCACATTTAGGATGATATAACTAAAAAGTTCCTGGATTTAGAGCCAAAAGTCTTCAGTTAAAGTCCCTACTCTTATAGTAGCTATGTGATATTGGGCAACTAATACAGCTTCTATAAGCTTCCATTTTGTCACCTATATAATGAAAAGCACACTTACAAGAATATTGTGAGAGTTATTTAAGATAATGTGTATAAAAGACAGGTCCATAAGTACAGGTTAAAAGAATATGAGCAATGTGTGAATAAGCCAATAAATGACTAAATAAATGAATTGTGAGATCTAGACTGAGATTCAAGCCTATGGTGTAAAATTACATCCAAAAGCAATTATGAAGTGCATATGTATAAGTGAAAGAATGTAGTGATACCATTATATATGTGTAAAGTGTAGTATAGAAGTCTTTAGGGCAATCCTTTGGCTTTATTTTGTATCAGATAAATAAGTAATTCTTGGTCTGGTTTATGTTCACAGACCAGCAGCATTGGCATTACTGGGGTGCTTAGTAATGTAGAATCTGCCTTGATCGTAACTTGCATTTTAACAAAATTCCTCAGTGATTCATATGCTTGAGAAGCTTAAAGCTCCTTAAAGCTTGAGAAGCACTGATTTAGAATGTTATGAAAGATCAAAAGTGGAGGACATTTTTTCTAGCTGAAAGATCAGGAACAATTTAATGGAGGTGATATTTTGCTAAACTTTGAAAGATAGATGATGTTTTATGTATGTAGGTTGGAGGGAGCATCTCCATGTGCAAGAGACTGCATATGAGAAAGTTCCTGATACCAAGAAATGGTCTAATAAGAGAGAAAAGAATTTCATCATACATAATAAATACTAAAAGAGTATGGTTCAAAGGAGAAAGTGGCTACTCTGCAGGAAGGGATCAAGGAGGTCTTCAGTGACAGAAGAAATATGCTTGGAAGGATAAGTAGGAGTTCTTCAGATTGAAAGGGGGAAAGAGCATTCATTTAAGAACTGTGCAAGTACAATAATTGGTGGAGGCAATCCTTGTATCTTACACTTCCCAATGTTCACAAACCTAAGACAGTGCTGACTGAGACCATGAGCTCCTTGGGGTTAGAAGCTGTGCTTTACTGCCTACCAGTATCATACTCACTGCCTAGCACAGAGCCTAGCTCATAGCGGGAACTCAATAAATGTTTGATGAATGAATGACTAGATAATATTTTTTGATTAAGATAAAGTTGTGCTGCCAGAAGTGAAGCCAACCCTAATTCAACAGACATTCGTCAAGTAGTTGGAAAGGGCATGAACAGAGACAACTAAAGAAGAAAGATGATCTAAGCCACCCAGGAGCCTTTTTCCCATCCTCATATTTTTCTCTCTCTCGATATCTTTGTATCTATATTGGAACATTCATCTTTCCTCCAAATCTTAAAGGGAAGGTTTCTTTCTTCCTTTCCTTGGATAAACCTCTACTAGTGCTTTTATTCCCATATCTCTCTGCCTCCTTTGGAACCTTTCTTTCTCTTCTGTTTTTCTCTCTAGCATTTTCTGTTTCTTCCGTCTATCTACCATCACTCACAGGTCCTCTCCTAGCTGACAGAATTTTTAATTAAGTCTACTACTTCCCTTTTTCCTTATTTTCAAAGCTAAACTCTCTCTGATATTTCCCATTTCCTCAGCATCCAGCAGTCCCTGCCACTCTGCTGGAACTTCACTTGCTTCCTGTCGTCTAGAAAAGTATCCTCAACAGTGTTTCCCAAAGGGGAAAGATTCCACGACAAACATGAGTTTGCTAAATAATGTGTTAAGCTAAGTTAAACCAGTTGCCTTAATGCAGAATTCCCAGAGACTTTAATATGCCAATATTGGTTCTGAAATTCCAAGTAGGGGTTGTAGTATGCAGGGTTTTCCAAACTTAGTGAATATCAAAAGCCTTTTGTGGAGGGTATCTCATAGGATCCACGTTCCACAGAACATGCATAAAGAAACACTTGCTTATGAAATAAAGGCAGATGTTTTCTTTTGTTTTGTTTTGCCTGATATTTATACTCTTAACAGTTTGTCACTGACCTATCTTCCACAGCTTTTGGAGATGAGCTGCGTACCTATCATAAGTCTTGGGCTTCCATGCTCTTGTCCCTGCCATTTCTTTTCCTTGGAATTATTTCTCATCCCTTCTCTGTGCTCTTTTAGCTGTCCCTCAAAGCTGAATTTAGATTCTACCTCCACATAGCCTTCCTGACTGCCTCTCTGATAGTTTAGGCACCTTTACTCTTCACTCCTTAATCTTTACTCCTATGGCATCTATGATCACTTAACAATATACATTGTCGTTTACCTACAGAAGTGTGTGTTTTACAGTACTAATGGGGTTTTGTATCACATCTTCTCTCACTTAGATTTTTTTTATTGAGATAGCTTTCACATACCATAAACTTCACCCTTTTAAAGCATACAATTCAGAGGTTTTTAGTTTATTCACAGTGTTGTGCAGCCATCACCACTATCTAATCCTAGAACGTTTTCATCACTCCGAAAAGAAACCCCATACCCATTTTCAGTAACTCTCCCTTATTCCCCTTGCCTCCTAGCCCCTGGCAACCACTAACCTACTTTCTACCCCTGTAGGTTTGCCTCTTCTGGACGTTTCATATAAATGGGCTAATATAATCTGTGGCCTTTGTGTCTGGCTTCTTTCACTCAGCATAATGTTTTCAAGGTTCATTCATGTTGTAGCATGAATCAGTAATTCATTCCTTTTTCTCACTGAATAATACTTCATTGTTTGGATATACTGTCAATTAGATTTTAAACTCCTCAAAATATCTCACTTCTTTATATTGCTCTCAGGAAATTATAGAAGTAAGTAATCCATAAATATTTGTTGATGGATTAATTGATTGATGTTGAAAATGAAGAAGGTGCTAAAGTGAAAATGACTTAATGTTTGTGATATAGTTCCTCAAATCTCTTCCCTCTTAAACCAGTCCTCCATAGTGCAGCTAAGATTATATTTCCAAAATACAAATCTAGTTTTGTATATTTGCTTTTTAAAAGCCTTTTATGTCACTTTTTGACTCAAGCTATGTGGAGCTATTTGCCCTTCCATTAATTAATTCATTTAATTGGCACACATTTGTTGGTTGCCTAATATAGGCCAGGCACTATTATAAATACTGGGGATATATGTTCAAAACAAAACTACCACATATATATACACAGTGGAATACTACTAAGCCATAAAAAAGACAGAGTCATCCTATTTGCAACAACATGGAACTTGAGGATATTATGTTAGGTGAGATAAGCCAGACAGAGAAAGACAAACACCATATGATTTCACTTGTGTGGAAGATAAATACATGGACAAAGAGATCAGACTAGTGGTTACCAGAGGGGAAGGGAGTTGGGGGCTTGGCATAAGGGTAAAGGGGCACATTTATTTGGTGACAGACAAATAATAATGTGCAACTGAAATTTCACAATGTTGTAAACTATTATGACCTCAATAAACTAAACAAAAAAATGCAAACTACCCCAAAAATATTTAGTTCCTGCCATCATAGAACTTACAGACATTAACCAAATAATCACACAAATAATTGTTATAAACTGTGTAAATGCATGAAGGAAAAGTGCAGGGGACTATGAAAGCAACCTAATCTTGTCTGGGAGAGCAAGGACAGTTTCCTTAAGCAAGTATATCTGAGAACTGAAGAATAGGTGGCATTTCATTATCTGAAGTTAGAAGTTAGTTAGAACTGCCTGGGCAAAGTCCCTGAGGTAAAAGGGATCCTGGTTCATTCAAAGAACCAAGAGGCTAAGTGTGGCTGAAGCATAGGGTCTGTCTGGGGAGGAGGCAGAAAATTGTTCTGGAGAAGTAGATAGGGCAGGGAAAGATTGTTGGACTTGAGCTGAAAAAGCAATGGGAGGCTGCTGAAGGATTTTAAACAGGAGAGTGAGAGACTTGCATTTTGAAAAGATTCTTCTGGCTGCAGTTAAGAGAATGGATTGGAAGAACACAAGAATGACTAGAGAGGGGCCAGCCTCATGGCTGAGTGGTTAAGTTCCCGCTCTCTGCTTTGGCAGCCTGGGGTTTCACCAGTTCAGATCCTGGGAGCAGACATGGCACCGCTCATCAAGCCATGCTGAGGCAGCGTCCCACATAGCACAACCAGAAGGACGTAAAACTAGAATATGCAACTATGTACTGGGGGGCTTTGGGGAGAAGAAGAAAAAGATAAAAATAAGATTGGCAACAGCTGTTAGCTTAGGTGCCAATCTTAAAAAAAAAATGACTAGAGAGAGAGCAGTTAGTAGACCGTTATAGTCATGCAGACAGGAGATAATACTTTGCACTAGCTTGGTGCTGATGGTAGAAATGGAGAAAAGTGGACAGGTTAAAAAAATAGAGGTTAAAGTGCCAGAATCTAGTGGTGGATTGGATGGAGTGGGGAACATGTGAAGGGAGGAAATTGTCACGGATAATCAAGCCTCTAGTTTATAATGCTGGAAGGATAGTAATACCATTCACTGAAATAAGAAACTGGAATAAGACCTTAGATATTAAGAATTGAGTTTTGGGGAGTCGGCCCAGTGGCATAGCAGTTAAGTTCGTGCATTCCGCTTCGGTGGCCTGGGGTTCGCCAGTTCTGATCCCAGGCACAGACCTATGCACTGCTTATGAAGCCATGCTGTGGCAGGTGTCCCACATATAAACTTGAGAAAGATGGGCACAGGTATTAGCTCAGGGCCAATGTTCCTCAGCAAAAAGAGAGGATTGGCATTGGACGTTAGCTCAGGGCAAATCTTCCTCAAAAAAAAAACCCCAAAGAATTGAATTTTGGAATATTGAGTTTTAGTGCTTTTGACATAGCTACAAGGAAATGTTAAGCTGACAATTGATTATGTAAGTCTATGGAAGAGGACTGGGCTCAATATATTGCTTTTTGAACTCAACCTTCCTCAACCTTCTTACCCCTTGTTATGTTCTGAATGTTTCTGTCCCCCCAAAATATATATGTTGAAATCCCAATGTGATGGTATTAGGAGGTGAGGCCTTTGGGGGGTACCTAGATCATGAGGGTTAAGCCCTCATAAATAGGATTAGTGCTCTTATAAAAAAGACTCCACAGAGCTTCCTACTCCCTTCTGCCATGTAAGGATACAAGAAGTCTGCAGGCCAGAAGAGGGCACACTAATCTTGGACTTCCAGCCTCCAGAAGTGTGAGAAATAAATTTCTATTGTTTATAAGCCACCCAGTCTATGGAATGTTGTTATAGCAGCCCAAACAGACTAAGGCACTCATATAAAAATGATTCTAGGGGGCTGGCCTTGTGGCGTAGTGGTTAAGTTGGGCGTACTACACTTCAGTGACCCAGTTTCACAGGTTTGGATCCTGGACATGGACCTACACCACTGGTCAGTCACGCTGTGGTGGCGACCCACATATAAAGTGGAGGAAGACTGGCACAGATGTTAGCTCAGGGCTAATCTTCCTCAGCAAAAATAATAATCATCATCATAATCATAATAAAAAATAAAAATGATAGTATCTACAACTCATGGTACCTTATTGTGATCAGTAAGCTGTAGGCATAATAATCTAATAATTACTGTCAATGCTCTTTTGAGTAAGTGATAATTTTCTGTTACTCTGTTAAGGTAACCAAACATTTAGCCTAATCTTTTTGTGAAGTCTCCCCCTGCCCCAGAAAGGATATCACCTCCAATACAAGTTAGTAGTGTAGATAGAGAAATCTTTAGTTTTTCCTTTTTAAAAGTTTCCTACTTGATTTTAAAAAAATTACATATCCATGTAGGTATTATCACATATCTTCTGTACAATATACTAATAAAGTATGATACATGGTGTATAATAAGTGCAAGGATAGCTTTTCTTCCATATTTGAAAATTGAAAATGACTTTCTAGCCAGCCTTTCCTGGGGAGAAAAAAAATTAGTTAAGCAAGATTTACCTTTTTAAAAACATTAATCTACTTCTTTCTTTTCATAAATTTTAAACTCGTAAGGCATTACACAAATCTACAAATGTGATAAAATTGCATAGAACTATACATACATATACACACAAGTGCGTGTAAAACTGGTAAAATCTGAATAAGGTCTGTGAACTGTAGCAATGTCACTGTCCTAGTTTTTGTAACTTTTTTTTGTTTGAGGAAGATGGGCCCTGAGCTAACATCTGTGCCCATCGTCTTCTACTTTATATGTGTGCCTCTTGCCACAGCATGGCTTGATAAGCATTGCGTAGGTCCGCACCCAGTATCCGAACCAGTGAACCCTGGGCCACAGATCAGAACACGCGAACTTAACCACTACACCACCAGGCTGGCCATGTCAATATCCTAGTTGTATAGTTACATAAGATGGTACCATTAGGGGAAACTGGGTGAAGCATACATGTAAACTCTCTGTACTATTTTTGCAACTTCCCATGAATCTATAATTATTCAAGGTAAAAAGTTAAAAAACTCATAAGGCAAACAAAAGAATTTTCTGTTACATAACTGGTTTATGCCAAAATGGAATTTAATTTTTCTAAAGGTAGGCCCAGGAGATTTAGTCAATTTTAGTTAATGTTATGTAGAATATGAAAATTCCCTGAAAATATTGAATAGTAAGGCTACTAAAATTGTATACCAAAACAATATGAATAAAAATGTAACCTAAAACAATTTTATACAAGGCTTTAAAATATTTTCAGATGGAGTGACATAATCAAGCTCCACTATAAATCTGGCAGTTATAAAATCATTATGTACTTGGGTTGGTTTCTTGATCTCTTTCATTGGCCTATGTATGCATTAAAATGTTTTTATAACTAAAATGGAACAATGAAATTTATCCCTTCAGTATGAAACATGCTCGTTTTGCTGCACAGATACTCAATTCTGGTTTAGATTTAAGCACACATAGATTTCATTTTCAAACGAAATGAGATGATTTTTGTCCTTTCTCTTGTTGCTTGTTACATAAGAAAAAGCTTCTTCACATATATAAGAAGTTGGCAAATACCAACAAAGTGTTCATTGTTCGTTGCAGGATACTCTTCTTTCATAGAAATCTAGAACTTATCTGGGGGCAGATCAGTAAATCTCACCCTGAGTATTCTGTCGTGCTGCAGTGACCCAGTTCTTCCTCGTCCTTCACAGGGAAGTTGTCAGGCTGAGTAGAAGGTTCGGAGAAAGGATTCCTCACCCAGTAATACACTTGAGTTGAAAGAGCGGAAAAATTACTCTTAAGTTTTGTTCTGCAGTTTTTCCAGGGAGCTTTCAGTAAAATTTGAAACTTACTGATATTTTTCCTCACTTTGAGCCCAAATAGCAGTGGAAACATTTTTAAGGTTTCCTTTTTGAATAGACTTTTTTCCATAGGTTGTTTCCTCTTAAAACCACTTATATTTATTATCTTTACATTGTTACTTGGAAAATAGCAAGAATATTATACATGGTGTAGTAAGAAGGAATTAATTGAAAATTAGTGTTCTGTAATTCTGGATACGCATCCTAGAGTTGACAGCCAATTAGCTGGTTCTTACTGTGCTTTACCTTAAGACAGCTGTACTCCCAGAGTGATTTGGAATCTTTCCCCTTGTTTTCTAATATTATCCTTTACTTGTTAATTTGTTAAGCTAACTACCAATTTTTTTTACTTTTCTATTGCATTTTCTTACGTACGCCTAATTGTGTTGGGGCTGTCCTGGGGGATCTGCCAAACTGCTGTTGCTGACATTCCTACATATGTCCATGATATTCTCCTACTTTGAATGGAATGGAAAATACTACGAACTTGTAAACTAAAGGTGCCTTTTTGAGGTTCTGGCATCCACGCTATGACAAACTGCTAAACATATACAATTCTTTATCACAGCATTCCTTAGCACTGTAATTTATATATCCTTTTTTGGTTTAGTTTAAGGACTTTAAGTGCAGTCCTTTCTAGAGGGCAGGAAACAGTTGTTAAGGTCCCTTCCTGCCTCCTGATTCCAAAACCTTTAATGTCACTGCTGTACTAATGACTTCCTGATCTAAATCTTCCTCTTGTTAAATCAAGAAAAGTAATTTTTGTACCTATTGAAAGTGGAATTTTAGTTAAATTTCAACTTTTTCATTTTCAACTTAGATTAATACAAAGAAGCAGGAAGTAAAATTGAGAGACTATTTTAATCACAAGATTCTATAATAGCATCTACAGGGACTATTTTTAAATTTTAAGTAGAAAAGGACAGTGAATTCAAAAGTGTTTGTGTTGTGTCTCTAGTTGAGTAAATTCCCTTATAAAAACTTTTTAGAATTCTATAATGTTAAACCTGGAAAGAACTTTGAATAGGAAACTGGAGATCAGAAAACATTAATGATTTGTTGTATTAATTAGTAGCTAAGCTAGAGCTTAGCTTCAGAATGCAAACTTATTATTATAGTTAATTACAGGAGTTGTCACAAACAGACTAAGATGTGACTCATAATTGAGCCACTCACTGATTGAAGTTTAAGCCAAAATTTTAATGGCAGTTCTCAAAAGCTAACCTAGAATTTAGAGTAATGTGCAAATTAACCTCTTGTTTGTACTATATGTGATCTTCAGGGAAGGAGTCTGTGTTAAGAGTGTTCTGGTTTTGCTGTTGCCAAAATTGTTTTCTAAAGTACCACTCCAGTCATGTGGCTTCTAGTTAACAACGTTGATGGTTGTTTACTAGTGCATGTTGTCTGGTCCTATAAATGTATTTTTTTCTTCTTAATTCCACTATGACCTCAAGCAAGTCCTTTACTATTCTAATTTTCTTTTGACCATAAAATGTAGCATTTGTACAATTGTGATTATTTGTAACCTTTAAGGTACTGTGCAGACTATGAATGGAATTTATTTTGTAATATGGATAACTGAATCTTTACCCCTTTTTAGAGCTGACCTAAAAAAAAAAAACCTTTATTTTTGCCAAAACTAAAGATGAATGATACAATTATGTAAAGGAAAGAGTAGCTGGAATAGCTGGGAACTCTTTCTAGTCAGATTTGTCCAGGACTAAGCATTAATATATGAAATAGTTAGCATAAATATTTAGTGATGTAAATGAAAGAATGTATGAATAAATACATGAACAAATAGAGAAAAATTATCTACAGTTTGTCTTTAGCAAATTATCTAATGACTTGTATATATACATATTTAATGCTTTTAAAAAGAATTTATACAATCACTTTGTTCTGAAGCTCATAAAGTACGTAATAATGAAGGGAATCCACAATGATATCATGTAATATATTTTGTATATATCTTCCATTTAAATTTTTAAAGTTACTGTTATTAGTCTAGATTCTGGTACCAGTCTAACTGATTAGCTTTGAAACCTTTCATATGTCTTCACCTCTCTCATCTTTCATTTTCTTCTAAAATAAAAGATAGTTTTTAGATATCTACCAACTATAAAATAAGAAGATTGTATGCAATAGCAAATGTTCATAGTTAGAGATCTTTAAATGATAATTATCTTAGTTGTATATATCCTCATGTTGGTTAAGATTCACACATTTTACCTTGGTTTATAGTTTTGTCTTCTTTTCCCTGAAGATCTCAGTGGTTCCATAGCATCCCCAGATGTCAAATTAAACCTTGGTGGAGATTTTATCAAAGAATCTACAGCTACTACATTTCTGAGACAAAGAGGATATGGCTGGCTTTTGGAAGTCGAAGATGATGATCCTGAAGATAACAAGCCACTCTTGTATGTAAAATTAATAGTATGTATTTTTTGGTTTTTAGAGCTAGTCTGTGGGATGATTATATTCTTTCATGTTATTTAAAGACAAGTATGGAAAATCTTAACCTTTTTGGTCAAAAGTTGTAGCTATTTTCAGTTTTACTAGTAATTAGAAAAACAGAAATAATGAGAGAATACTTTTAACTTATTGAATGGCAAAAATTAATAGAATCATAATCCTTTATCACACACACGCAAATATACTCCAGACTGTTAAAGCTTACCTGGGTCTATAGCTGTCTCAGGTAAACATGCCATCTAAGGAAAAAAGCAGGGTTCTTGCGTGCTTACTGTGGAAATTCAGTTTAAGACAGATTAAGACTTCCAAAAAGGTTACCCTCCAAAATCCCTCCCACGTGGAAACTCTAGAGCTGCCACAGGGAGGACTAGAGGGAGACTCACTTTCTTCATAGTACTTGAAATTTTTTAAGTTATTATGTATCACTTGGAAACAAAAGTAAAGAATTTAACAATTTTGGAAAGAAGAACCTACAGCTTTCTAAAATTGATGCGTTACCAAGTTATTCTCTGTAGTAATTATTGGTAGATCAAGTGCTAAAACATCCTGTTTCTTGATGTTAATATACTATATTTTATCAAATCTAAGATGCTATGGATTATAAAATGCAGTTATTTTACATTTGTCAGTAATAAAGAAAAAGTGTGTAAGATAGCATAAAGCCAGGACATCCAAGAGCTATCTCTTTAGTCTGAGGATAAATGAGAACTAACCCACCATACAAAAAAAGACAGCAAGGAAGTCTGCTTATCTCAGTTTGACCTGGCTGGGGTGTTGGAAGAAAAATTTCCTCCGAGAATGTAAATCCCACACCAGTTCCCTTGTAGGATTGCAGTCTGAATAATAAGTATGGTCCAAAAGGGTCTCAAGCAGAGAATTTTATTTAAAGCCCTCCCAAATTGGTAGTGCCCCGAGGAGACTGGCAAAAGGAAAGGCAGATCTTGAAGCCTTTGACTTCACTCCAGGTTGACAAAAGACACCGGTGATTGTGAGATGCATCCCAACTTTAGAGATGTTGAAATGTGCACTGTAGTATCAGTGAAATATTTGGTACTTCAAATGTTTTGTTGACCTATGGAGGCTCTCCCATCATGTTTAAACTTTCCTTAAATTCTACTGCAATTGTCTCAGTATTCAAAAGTGTATGCCTTTTAAGAATTTTTATGTTAAATTATAGGGAGGAATTGGATATCGATCTAAAGGACATTTACTACAAAATTCGATGTGTTTTGATGCCAATGCCATCGCTTGGTTTTAATAGACAAGTGGTGAGAGACAATCCTGACTTTTGGGGTCCTTTGGCTGTTGTTCTTTTCTTTTCGATGATATCATTATATGGACAGTTTAGGGTAAGTATATCTTAATTTATACAAGTTCTAAATATTGAAGAGTTTTAAAGTTAAAAATAGCCAAATATTAACTGTAATACTACATTATGTTTGAGAAATGCTTTACCTTTACCCATTATTTCTCACTTGTTCATCCCTAGAACAATTCTTACTTAAATAAGTGGGGAGTATGTTAGATTAATGCTTTCCAAACTTTCCCACATCATCATTCACATAGAAAGTATGAATACTTGTATGGCAACTGGAGTAAATGGATGAGACTACTCCAAGCTGACCAGAAGTGACCAAACATGCCCTTTCTGATTTCCCAAAGGGATGAAGAATTTGAAACCCAGTACTCATAATCATGTCCTTACCTTTCATTTTTAGTTCTGTTTTTTAAACTAAACATTTTAATAAATGATGACAAGGATTCCATCAGCATTTGTTTTTATGTAATACTTTGTCCTATTCTCAGGCACTTTATCATCAGAACACAACATACACATATCACTCCCTCATCCCTAGTTTAAGGCTTTAGGGGATTAAAAGAATAACTCTTTTACTACAGGGTGATTTGGAAATTAATTCGTTTCCTATTGCTCCTGAAACAAGTTTCTGCAAGTCCAGTGGCTTAAAATAATGCAAATTTATTCATTTACAGTTCTGAAAGTCAGAAATTCAAAATGAGTGTTAAAGAGCTAAGATCAAAACGTCAGAGGCCAGCCCTATGGCTCAGTGGTTAAGTTCATGCAGTTCACTCCAGCGGCCCAGGGTTTCGCTGGTTTGGATCCTGGGGGCAGACATGGCACTGCTCATTAGGCCACATTGAGGCGGCATCCCACAGGCCACAACTAGAAGAACCCACAACTAAAATATACAACTATGTACTGGGAGGGTTTGGGGAGAAAAAGCAGGAAAAAAAAGATTTGCAACAGTTGTTAGCTCAGGTGCCAATCTTTAAAAAAAAAAATGTCAGCAGGGCTGATTCCTCTAGAGGCTCCAGAGCAGAATGTGTTGCTTGCCTCTTCCTACATCTTGAGGCTGCCAGCATTCCTTGACTTCTGGCTGCATCACTACAATCTCTTTTTCCATGGTTACATTGCCTTCCACTCTACTGTAGTCAAATCTCCCTGTGTGTCCTTTTTTTGAGGACAGTTGTGATTACATTTAATGCTCACCCAGATAACCCAGAATAGTCTCCCCATAGCAAGATCCTTGATGTAATAAAAGTGTAGCCTTATTAATATTTACCTTACATCAATAGTTTATATCAAGTCTTCTGTTGGAAGTGTAAGGACCATTGAAGAAGTTGAATGGGGGCTCTGGTCTCCTACCCACAACCAATCCTTACCCAGAACATTTTAAATTTTATCTATTTTGTGTAATCTTTCATTTGAACAAAAAGTTCTAAGGCTGAAAGCAGATGATTACTACCTCCATGGCATGTTGCTCAGTTTGGCTTTGCTTGATGTTTTCTCCTGACTGCATTGGGGTCATGCATTTTTGGCAAGAATACCACAGAAGTGACATTGTGCCCTTCTCTGCATATTTTTGGGGAGTAGATGATTTTGATATGTCTTGTTACTGACATATCACCATTATTGATATAGCACCATTATTACTTGGTTATGGGATGGTGTCTGCCCAATTCCTCCACTGTACAGTTGCTGTATTTCCCTTTTTCATTATTAAATACCTTGTGGAGATACTTTGTGACTATGCAAACATCCTGTTTCTCATCAAACTTTAGCTCACTAATTTTAGCTTCTGTTGATGGATCTTGCATGCAACACTTATTTTTGTATTGTTTACTGAATGGTGATTTTCTATTTTCCTCATTCCTTCCACATATATTAATTGATATTCTCTATGGAACAGCTATCTCTTCTTTGCTATTACTTAATCATTCACTTATTTCTGTCAGTTTGGACTCATGGATATTTATTTTATTTTCTGGATTTTAATCCAATATTATCACTTATTTCATTGCTTAGATTATTCTAGCTTTAGCCATTGGGAACTCCTTCAGGTTAGCTTCTGTGTGCTTTTGACATATTCCCATCCTTTTTTGAGCACTTCCTTTCATCTGACTCCACAAAATGTTCTAGGTTTATCTTTTATTTTCCCTGCCCCAGCCCCGCAATCAGCCATTTCTCTAAGGAGTCCTAATTCCTTTTATTCGGGAATAATATTTAGAAACCAGGATCTGGACAATAAGTGCGCTTATGTTGCTGCTGGGGTGTCATTATTATCTCTAGACCCTCCAAACAGACAGAACTTGGAATTATATGCATGTATCATTACTATACTAAGTCTCAGGAGTTAAAATTCTCAGAAATGTCTTCCATATTCTGTTACTTGGATAAATATGCAATTAATGTAAATTTTAAAGACCTCCTGAGAAGATTGGTCACTTGTTTCAGGGATAAATTTTCCTTGCAAATGCTGTAAACTGGGGAATTGGGAGTAAGTACTTTGTTTTCTTTTTGCAGTAATCTTTATCATATATCTTGAAATATTGAGGTTTCCTTAGACAATTCGTCATTGTTAAACTTGCAGTTTGGATGTAAAATTGTGTAACACATTGTATTCTTATTAAATTTTGGAAAGCTACCTGGGAACCCAAACAAACTATCTTATATAGCAGAGAATTGAGTTCCTGGGAAATTATCAGCTCATTTGATACAAAGATGTTAATTGTACAATTTTTTTTTTCCCCGTTAAGGTGGTTTCATGGATTATAACCATTTGGATATTTGGTTCACTAACAATTTTCTTACTGGCCAGAGTTCTTGGTGGAGAAGTAAGTGGTTAATTTTGAAAATAGCCTTTGTTTTTTATGGTAAGCTTTATTTTTGATACTGTAGATACTATCACTAGCTATATTCATCCTAATTGTTTCTTGTCTCATATTTTCTTTTGAGTTGTGCTACTTCCTCCTTTAAGATGATCAACATATGAGTATTGTGCATACTCAATAAATATTACAAAAAATGAAGAGGAAAGAAACAATTGCATCCCACCATAAGTAATTTACAGCTTTTTAGGGAAGCACACAGTTCATTCTTTCTTACAGTAGTGCTCAAACTTTTTGATCTCAGGTCTTTATGTTGGTTATGTTTATCAATATTTATCATGTTAGAAATTCTTTTTTAAATTAAATATGTATTTATTCACTTAAAAATAAACCAAATACATTTTAACATAAATAATACATTTTTAAGAAAAATAACTTTTTCAAAACAAGTAAGTGAGAAGAATGGTATTATTTTACATTCTTACAAGTAGCTTTAAGGTCTGGCTTAGTGGCAGCTAGATTCTAATATCTGCTTTCTGCATTCAGTCTGTTATGATATATTGTTTTGATTAAAGTATACGGGAAAAAAAAGGCCTCACACAGATATGTAATTGGAAAAGGGAGAGTATTTTTAATAACCTTTGTGGGTGATTGTGGATATTCTTCTCTGATACTACACCAACACTGAAAGAGTAGTAGTTTCTTAAGGGTTTGCTATAGTGAGGAATCTTGGACCATATGAATGAACTTTTCATTCTCTGTTTCATTGAAATTCACTTTGGATGAATCTTTTTACCCATGCGTGGTCATTAGGAAAACTGATTGACTGAGTTTTGCAGATCTTCCAAATGTTGACATGTTTTATTATACAGTATCAGAAAATCACATTCATTAATGTCACCACCCATCTCATCAGGAATCTGTATGTATTGGAAAACTGTCAAGCTTACAGTGGTGGGTACAAGTTTTCCAAAATTCAACTCTTCACTCAAACAGTTGTACAGGTGCTCTTCTTTGGGATAACAGTTGAATCAGGATACAGCAGAAATACTTTCTGCGTACTTCCCATTTTGTTATACAGAATATTAAAAAGGTCTATGCTCAATGGTTGAAGTTTAATAAAATGAATCATTTTATCTGCTTCATTAAGGACATTCTTGAGTGAAACTGGCTTTTTTTTTCTTCTTTCTCTGTGTGTGTGTGCTAGTATAGAACACAGTAACTACCAGTAAAGTTTATGCCATCTTGATATGTTTTAGCCACCACTGCTTTTGCCTTATTAATACCAATATTAACCTAATGAAAAAGGCAAATAATGTTTTGTTGCTATTATAAAAAATAGTTTTGATCTTCCAGTCTTCTGGAAGAGTCTCTGGGACCCCCAGGGGTCCATGGGCCACACCTTGATAACCACTGCTCCATTAAATAAGACTTTTTAAATTACTGTAAACTTAGGAATTATAGCAGTTTATTCTGTGGAGAGAGTAAAGCAGAGGGGATGCCAGGGAGAGTTACGATGTGGGTGCTGAACTTGAATGCCACATGCAGAAACCTTGAGCACTTTCCTCACACTTGGTGGAAAGATCTGCCAAGTCTGTTAACTTAGCTCTTGTTCGTCTGCTTTCCAGCTCCCCAAGTTGTGTTGCTATTGTCCCATCTTCTCTTCTCCTGTTTATGCCGCTTATAAGTAGGAGTTTCTTTTTTCCCTTCCCTTTTAATGGAGTTTCTGGGAAATTAGATATATGTGCTCAATCCATCACCTTAACCTAAAACTCTTGAATGAGTTTAGAATACTGTTTATCTGAGAAACTTTTTCACTCTTCATATAGACGTTTAAAATAATTCTAATAGATACTTAAAGTTACGCTTGTTCACATATTATTTTTTATATCCTATACAAAACCTTATATAGTATTTATATGACAATAGATATCACTAAATATTTTGGTAATTTAGGACTGTTGATGGAGGAATTGAGACCTGGATCTTAATCTGAACTCTGTCACCTACCAGCTTTGCTTTCTAAGAATCAGTTTCTTCATGATGGGGACAATAATACCTGCTTCATAGGGTTGTTATTGCATTTGATCTTCGCAACATGTTGAAGCCTTATCACAAAGCTTGGCACACAGTAGCCACTGAAAAAATGTTTGTGTCTTCAGTCTCTTCTGCCTGCTCTCCCTTCCCTTCTGATTCTCAGTTGTCACATCTAGCTTTTCTAGACCTTGAATTTTTTTGTCTGACTAAGATGCTGTGGTCCCTTTAAATAATCCTCCTACAATTTAAGGGAAGTATTGACGAAGTGTACTGTAGAGATATACTGAAGGTAATTGTATATGTAAGTCTGAAGCTCAAAAGAGAGAGAAGGACTGGAAATGTAGATTTGGCTATCATCAGAAAATTAGTGATAATTGAAACCATGGTGGGTTGGCGAGATTGTCCAGGAACATAGGAGACTGTATGATAATTTGAATTATAATGGGTATGATACTTAATGATGTCTTCTTAATTCTCAGATTTATGTAAGTACAAAAAAGGCTATTTGATGTTCAATTGTGACTGAGTGTCTTGATTTCTGTGATATTTACTTAAAGTTTTGAAAATTCACAGGTTGCCTATGGCCAAGTTCTTGGAGTTATAGGATATTCACTACTTCCTCTCATTGTAATAGCCCCTATACTTTTGGTGGTTGGATCGTTTGAAGTGGTGTCTACACTTATAAAAGTAAGTAGTGTGTATTGTAGAAAGTAGTTTATTGTTTTTCAATAACAAAATTAGATGTTCTCTAGCTAAGAATATTGCAATCTATAACTATTTATCAAGCAGTTGGTAATATTTTGGAACAGTGACCTTACTCACTGACTTTACCAATTATATTTCTTTTATTTTCCCTTTTTAATCACCAGGAATTACAATGTATGTCTAGGAGGGAATAAAGAACAAAGAACAAATCAGGCCTCAGGATATTACACTCAGAATTTTTTTAATGTTGAATTTTTCTTCTCTATACTTTTAATACAAGTTCAGCTGACTTAGATTTTGTGGGAGATATTTATTTAAATTCAACTGGACATTTTATTTAATAACTGTCACTCCTACTTGAATAGTAAATTCCTTATCAAATATGGTAGACATGGTTCTGGTAAGTTGGCTTTTCTGTATTGCGGAGATCAGGACTTCTTTTCAGCATATGTACCCCATTTAAAATGTTTACTGATAATATTAAGTATTAATAATAAGCAGTAATTTACCTTAAATTTTGAACAGCTTTGGAAGTAAATGACTGCTTTAGCACATGTATGTATATTACATAGTGAATGTAATTTTTTTTTCCGTGTGGAAAAATGTAACTATTTAAGACCATCACTGTCAGAGCTGCCGTTATATAGCCTTCACGCTAAAGTATTTATTTTAAGTAGAGCCACTTAATTTTTATGACATTTGGTTTTATTTAAAGTTCATTACTAATTCCAATATAAAAAAAATGATTCCTTTTAGAATTGGGTAACTACAGGCAAATACTGACGTTATATAAGCATTGTCCATTGAGAAGAGTGTAGATTTTGGAGCCAATCGGTTCTAAATTCAAATCCTGGTTCTGTCACTTACATGCCGTCTGCCTTGGGGAGATATATTTTCTTTCCTCCTCTGCAAACTGAGAATCTTAATTACTTTTTAGAGTTTGTTATGAAGATTTTAAAGTTTATGTAATGCCTAGCACAGTGCTTGGCACAGAGCAGGCACTCAACTGGTAGCTGTTATTATTACAAATATTATAGAAGAATATTTTGAGAACATCTTTGTATGTTTGAACTATTTGAACACTTTAGAGACCAAAGAGAAGATCTTTCTTTCGTCTACATTCTAGTCCTAAAATCTTTTTCTTTTAATTGGCATTAATTAACTCTTAGTTTGAAAGTCTTGCAGTGTAGGAGCTAGCTCCATGATGGCATTTAATTAGCATTAGTGAACATACCACTTTACTGAATCATTCAGGATCACTTCCTGCTTGTGTGTTGTTTTGCTTGGGTTTAAGCTGTCTGAGTATTTCTGAAACTATTCCCAAAATTGCTAAAACCATGTCCTCTGGTTATATTTAGTCATTGAGTTCAACTGAAAATTGGTCCTTAATATTTTTTATACAACATATGAATGTACTTTTATAAAATGGATAAATCTTTTATATCATTAAAAATTTAGGGTAAAATTATTTTTAAACCACAGATTTTTCTTTGCCAAAATTTTTTTCCTAGTTACTTAATCTCTGTGTAGTGAGCTGTTGTACATGTATCTTGTTTTAGTCCAAGGTTCGTTGAGAAATATGTTGCAAAACTCTCATAATTTAACTCTAGCATTAGAATACGTTTAATCTACAAGCACTAATTTTTTAACATTAAATCTCTATAACTCTTACCAATCTTGAACCATTTATTTACAACAAGAAATTTAATCATGATGTACAAATGCAATTTACATGATTTTATTTCATAAATTTCCCTATACTTTTCTGTAGGTTTAAAATATTTTGTAGGTGTGTTTTTGTTTTTGTTTTTAGTTTAAAAAGGACAGTGGAAATTTGGACCATCTCAAATACATTTTCAATCAGTCTGCTGATATTTATTTTTTACCTCTGAGGGCGATTTTGGCCCCCAAAGGCATTTGGCAGTATCTGGAGACACTTTTTTTGTGTCACAAATGGGGTAGGGGTGGAATGTTACTCATACATAGTAGATAGAGACCCCAGATACTGCTAAACATCCTATGCTGCACAGGTCAGCTTCCTACAACAATTATCCAGCCCAAAAATGTCAATAGTGCAAGGTTTCTATTGTGCCAAGTCCGTTTCTATTATTTCTACCCTCAAAGTTCTTCCTTCATTTTATTCTATAAAATGCCTCCAGTGACTGCATCAATAGGTACTACATAAATTTCCAGTGGAAGTAATTTATAATTAAATATATGTATAATCAGAAAACCGCAGTATATTTAATTAAACTCTTGACCAACATTTTATGTTTTTTTCCTTTTTATTTAATCCTATACTTCCACCTATTCCTGGGAAAATGCTGTGATATCTAATAAATGTTGTGTAAAATCTTTACTTAATCTGTTTTCTTCTTAGAAGAAAAAAAGGAAAAATTTCTTCTTTGTAAGAGTCAATTAGGTTTCTTTCAGCAATCAAATTTTTTTTAGCAATTTGACCCAATAATAGTTTTTCCAAAAGTTGCTTTCTCTTAAATTACCAGGGACACTTGTTAAAGTCTGATAACTACACCCTTCCCTTAGAGATTCTGATTGAGCAGATCTAGAATGAATCCCAGGATTCCCTCCTTAACAGGCACCCAGGTGATTTTATGTTTAGATAAGTTTGATAACAAAAGACCAGTTGGAGAAGTCAAGGAGCAGAGCAAAGATGAACGTTCTTAATAAGTTTTAAATATGCTCCATAAATTTTTCTTTTTACCACAGTTAGTTCTAAGGCTTGTTTTAAAAAAATATTGTAAATGTTATTTTTACTCTGTGATACCCAATATGTTAATTGACTTGCTAATACGCTGCCTTTTTGTCTTTTTTTGTTTGTTTTTTTAAAGCTGTTTGGTGTGTTTTGGGCTGCCTACAGTGCTGCTTCATTGTTAGTGGGTGAAGAATTCAAGACCAAAAAGCCTCTCCTGATTTATCCAATCTTTTTATTATACATTTATTTTTTGTCCTTGTATACTGGGGTGTGATCTAAGTCATATGTGAGTAGAAAAAGACAACGTTATATTTGTGTGTAGCCTGGGAATTCTTGCTGAGGGGATTGAAGAAAACCTGTTGTTGGTAAAATTTTACGTGTTCCAGATGTAAAGGAAGGGTTAAGGTCTTTTTAAAACAATATTTTTTGTATTTAAGCAATTGTAGTTACCTGGATTTTTTTTGGTCAGAATTCTAAATTCTGTTTGATTCTTCATATTCCAGTGAATAAAATATAAAAGCATTGTGTTTTTTAAGATTGTGTCAATCTTCACCTAAAAATTGTGCCAAAAGCACCTGGAATGATAATTATATCTCACTTGAAGGGTAAATATGACAACTTCCTCATAATCTAAAAGTGCAATTGTTTTCTTTAAATGGTTTTCTCTTGCATCACAGATCCTGTAGATATATATTTATATTTATACATATATATTTATGAAATAATTCTTATTATTCACAAAATATATTTCTGAATAGCCTAAAAATTAAGATATTTTAAATCTGATGCTTAAACTTTCTTTAATTTGGCCATTAACTTTTTATTTAAAAATTTAAATTTTTTTTAAATTGTATATAATTTTAAAATCTCATAATGCTTCAGTATGTCCTTGTTAAGAATTCTTAACAACTAAAACTAATTTTAACAGCTGCTGATATAGCTTTGGTTTGTTTGGGTGTGCTTTTAAAAACCATTTTGAATGTCTAAACATCTGATTTAAAGTTTCTGTTTATCTTTCTGACCAAAGGAGCAAGAGGTATAATGGATATAGCATTCATTAAAATTGTCAATATCTAGAAGAACAGTAATATTTGTAGCATTAGTAAATATTTTTAAGTGGTATTCCTAAGTCATAAAAATAGCTGGAAAGAGACCTTTAAAATCTTGTGGTCCTGAACAATGTTACATGAAGTAGAAAAAAATAAAATGCTTCCCAGCTCTGTCTTTTGTTTTATATCACCTTGTCCTTTATTACTTGATATTTTAACAAGTATCATGTACTCTTTAACAAGTGTACAAATTTACTAAGGGCAATATTAAGAAATTTTAACTAGTGAAATTTTTGTTGCAAGTGATTTCATAGACTCTAGATGTACCTTTAATTAATATTACTTTGTAAAGTAGATAAAATGTTTTATTTATGTCCAAAAACTAGCAAATGCCTAATAACTATTAGCAAATTATCGTGTTATCCTTTCTGGTCTCAGCTGGAGAGTTAACTGTTCTCCTCAATATGATAACATGGCATCTCTCGGTATGTATGTGTTCCTTTAGCAGCCTTATCCATCAGGAAATATCTGGCCACTCTAAAGCAAGATATCAAGTCTCTCTCTCCCTTCTCTCTTCTCCTCCCGCAAAAAAGGAAGAAAAAACTTATTTTAAGCTGCAGGAAAAGTGTGGAGCTACCTTTGAGCCGGAATAATGTGGAAAATTACATCTGCTGATGTTTTAAACAGGCTTAGGAAAACAGATTAGAAGCACCAGAGGGATAGAACGTCTAGAACCTAAAATAATATAAAGTAGTGTGGAAGGATCTATAGCTACAGAGCAGCAATTGTAAAGTAGGCATTTGTCACATTTCAGAAGTTCCTGAGGTCAATACTTTGTTCAAATGAGTTATTATATTTGATGTTGATAGTGTTGACCCTGGAATTTTCCTCAAAAAGCTTTGGGGTCCATACCATACCAGGGGGTAGAATTTTACTAAGCAATAAGTCAAGGCATTTTAAGACCAGCTCTATCAAAAAATGGTTTAATATTTTTAAGCTATCATCTTTTTAAGATGTGAATGAAAAGTTCACCTACATGCAGCATGTTTATTCCTAATGACGTAAGATAAAATGAGGTATTTGTGTTCTAAAAAGTTATTTAAAAATAATAGCATTTCATCTTGGAAACTGCCCTGTTTAGGGTGTATATAGATACAATGTATAATGTTTCAAACTCAGCCAACATCTTCTTGTGCTCATGAGCAAAGCAGTTAAAACAGGTTGTCAGTTTGAAAACATGATTTGTAAATGTGTGCAAGATACAGTACTGCTACAGCTAATAATGCTAAGCTAACCCTAACAATGTCCTCTCCTTGGGTTTTTATATAATATTTTCTAAGTCGTAGTGATTTTAAATTATGATTTTCAAACTAATTATTAGTTCATTAGTATTTTTAAAGCAGAACTAGCCAGATAGTCTCTTCTAGTTGTGTGTCTGTCTGTGTGTTTTGTGTTATCAGTTGTAGTAATCCTAATGAATGTTAATACTCAAAAAAAGAATTATGAGGCATATTTACTTCTGTTTCAAATTGATTGTAAAATAATTGAAATTTTGATTAAAAATCAGTCTATATAATTCTCATTGTACTAAAAAACAATTTAGGAAGATTTGTAAAGTTTTATGAACCATTATTAAACTTGCTTATTTCTAAGGTCTATAAGACAGTTTTCTAAGTAATGATGTGTCTGTTTCCGAAAATTTCCCAAATATTAATATACTAATATAGAGTTCTAAATTAGTGAAAATTTTCATTGACTTAAAACATGAGGTAGATATTTTTGTTTAAATAGTTTAAAATTTAGTCAGCTTATTTTTTAAAATTCTGATGTAATAAAACGTTAAATAAAATAATGCTACAAACTAATAAAAACAATATTTTTCATATTCAACAAAACTAATTGAATATTTTAAGATTGTTTTTATTTATTTTTTACACTTTTGTTAGTGTATATTTTAGGCAGTTTTAGGCTTTAGGGAATTGTGACATGTTTGTTAAGTTTTGTTAAAGTGTCTTACTTCCATACAATTCTTTATTTGTTTTTGTAGTTGAATGAGTTGTGTTTATCACTTTTTCTTTGCAAGGAGAACAACACACATGAGGAACCACAGGGTGTCTCAGAATCTTAAAAAGGACTTATTATTGGATTTAGGCTTGTGTTAATACAATTTTTTTCGATTGCATCACATGGCAGTCTGAAATAAGTCTTAATAGGGCTAAAAATCACCCTCAGCAATTCTGTGCTCTGATATTTTAGCCACATAAACAAAATAATAGTGTTTTATTAGCCTCTTTCATAAATGCTTTTTTTAATTGAATTGTATTACACTTTACCTTGTACTACATTTTAGTTTCCCTTTGAAAACTGAATTACAAGAGCTCTATTCCTCATTTGTGTAATTTCCTGGCAGTAGTTTGTGTGTTTGAGAATTTGCCACTTTTTAAAGAAATCCCAAAATGTGATTTTGATGTCAGTAAAGACTAGACCTTGTTATATCTTTGCACTTGAAATCATGCTATTTTCTGAAGAAAGTTCCACTTGTGAATACATTTTCTTTTTAACAAATGTATAAATTTTAGACTCTACCATGTCTTTATGGGTGTAGTGGTCTGGAAAGAAAGGGTTAAGAGAATATTCCCTGTACATTTAAACAGGAAGCTTAGGGCTAGGTTTCTCACTTGAAATTCTTTTGATATGCTGAGGTTGCCAACTGGAGGCTAATTTAGGGAAAGAAGGTTGGGATGATTAAGATGGCATTAGTAAAAGAATTCCCTACTTTACATTTTGATTGGTAGCAACTCTGGTTTCACCTTTTCTAATTTTCAGCAAGATATCCACAGTTTTCTACTGTGAAGATATTTAATGTATAGTTTGCAAGTTCTTGAAAAAAATTCCTTAAACCTCCCTTCTGAACAGTTCAGTGTATGCTAATGCTATCACTGAGATTTTTTTTGTTAGATATTAATATGAAAAAAATATTTTTTATAAAATTTTTAATTCAGCTTGTAATTAGCATATAAAGGTTATTAATAATTATGGGGGAAGTAAGCTTTCCTACGTGTAATAATTTTGTTAAATTAACACTTGGACTATAAGAAAATTAGATTTATAGAGAATAGAAACCTTGGTTTTTCTATAATAGTTGCCAAAGAGCAATTTTTATTAAAGACCGAACAAGCAAAAAAAGCTTACCAGAGTATTGACACAGTATCAAGTGAAGTTACACAAAATGACTGGTTATGGGAGAAATTTGTCATCTGGTGATAAAAAGGAAAAGATAATATTAAGTGAATTGCTTGCTGCTGTTCACATAATAAGCATTCATTGTTGAAGGCAAATGAAATTCTACGTTTTTGCTCAATTTTATAATGATTCTACTTGCTTTTGTGGAAATAATCAGTTGCTATGCAAAGTATCACTTAAATAGTGCACACCATTTGATAATGAAACAATCTATATGTTTTGTAATCCTTATGCAAAATTACTTTCTATGTTAATTATAGTCTCTCCACAAAACAGTAAAAATATTCTTGTTCGTAATGATGGGCCTAGGTGCTTAGTTCCTCATATTCAGTCTTCTTTGCCAAGTGGGATTTAGGAAAATCTTTTGCCTAATACAAATTTATTTTCAAAGAATGGTACTGGTAGTGGCCCCAAGAATGAAACATTCGGAAGAAACAGCATTTCAGTTGGGTACCCTGAATATGAAAGAACGGATATGCATCAAGTATTTATTGACTCCTTTCTATGTGCCAGGTACTGTGCTGGTGCAGGGATACGATGATATGCAACACCCTAACCTTAACGAACCACACAGGCACACCTTAACCTGAACCAGTGTTGTAGGGGAGAGAGCCAATTAGTTTCACATATTGTAAAACAATTGCAACAAATGGAGAGAGGTCTGTGGCGGCAGGAGAGTGTATAATGGGGGAATTGGAGGAGAAAAGCCTTCCCTGAGGCAGTGATGCTGGAGCTGAAATCTTAGGGAAAAGTAAAAGTTAACCAGGCAGAGAAGGGAGGGACTACTATTCCTGACAGAGGGAATAGCAGGTGAGTAGAAGGAAATGAAAACCCTTCTGGCTGAAGTTTAGTAGTTTATGAAATTGAACAGGTAACTTGACACTACACCATACCTGACATTCTAAACCATGTTTTCTTCGTGAGAGCTTTTGATCAGAAATATAGTATCAGAAACATGTTGTTTTAATACTAAAGGCCAACATAGGCAATTCTACTCTTGATATATACCCAACAGAAATGCATCTATGTATGCCGTAAAAGAGATGTGTGTATAGTAACATGAATCATAACAGCCAAAAACAGGAAACAGCATATCCATCAACATAGAATAGATAAGTATAATTATACAGTGGACTCTTACGCAATGAAAATGAATGACTAGAGCCACATGCAAGAACATGGAGAATTTCACAAGCATTATGTTGAGTGAAAGAAGTGGACACACAAGAACTTGTATTACTCCATTTATATGAAGTTCAAACATAGGCAAAATTAAGCTATAGTGTTTAGGGATTCATAATGAGATGCCGAGTCTTTTTTAAACAGCTTTAATGAGGTATTAATTACACACCACAATTCATCCATCATAAGTGTACAGTTTGATAATTTTTAGTAAATGAGTACAGTTGTATAACCATCTCCACAATCCAATTGGCAATGTCATTTTTATAAAAAGCAAGGAAGTGGCCACCATAAAAGTCAGGTTAGTGGTTACCCTTAATGAGGAGGGAGAAGGGTTGTATTTGGAAAGAGTCATGAGAAGGACTTCTTTCGTGGGTGTTTGGTTTTTAGTAATTCATTAAGCTGTATGTCTTATGTACTTTATGTGTGTTACAGTGCATCCTTAAAGATTTTTTTAAGTTGTTTTAGACAGGTTTTACGTTTAACATGGTTAAATTACCACTTTGCATCCTCCTCTTTTCATGTATTATTATTCCATAGGTATCTTTTCATATTTTACAAACTTCGTAACCACCTCTTCAGAGAACTCTTTCCTGAGTCCTCTAACTATCCAACCATGTGCCCCAGTTAATCTCTGTTACATTATTGCTTATTTCATTCATAGCACTACTACTCTCTGTAAGTGTCTAGATTTTTTTTTTTCATTCCTCCACGATAATATAAGCTCCGTTGGGGCAGGGACATTTTCTGATATATTCGTCAGTGTACCCCCAGTACTTTTGTTGAATGAATATATGAACCTGGTCATTGAATCCTAAATTCAAATCCAGATCCAATGAATTTCAAAACCAGTAGCCTTGATCACTAGTCTTTCATAGAGTGTTAAGGAAAACCTTAGAGATTATATGATGAGTGTAATCATATGTCATTAAACAGATGAGGAAGCTAGGGCCTAATGAAGGATTATCTGAACACTATTGACCTGCAAAATTGGAATAAGAGCTTACGTCTTCAAACCCCAGGCTAGTCCTCTTTCCATTACAACATGGAAAAGCAATTTTGCCAGTTAGATACCAACATAGGTAGTTGCCTCCTACCATAATCATAGAGCTAATTGAAATATCTTTCCTTTTCTTTCCTTTTTAATTCCTTCTATTCCACTTTTTAAAGTCCACTATTAGTTTTAGGCTTACAAGTAGTACACATTAATATTAAGTAACTACGGCTCAAAGGGCTGTTCTGAGGATTAAGTGAGCTAGTTAATATGAAGCACATGGAATTGTCCTAGTATTCAGTAAACATTAGCTATTATCATATTAGCTATTAAACTGAAGTCATTTAGATCAATGAAACAGAAGAGTTTCCAGAAATATACCCAATTATATATGAGAATTTAGTTTGTGATAAAGGTAGCATGTCAAATTGGTATAAAGAGATGTATTATTAAATAAATGGGAATACTACAGCAGAGCGGAACACATTTGGTTGCAAGAAACCCTATGATCAATGGCTTCACTAAATGGGAGTTTTCTTCTCACCTAATAAAAAATCCAAGGTTATGTAATACAGAGTTAATATGGCAGCATAATGTCATCAAGGGCACAGGCTCCTTTTTGTTCTCTTCCATTTTTAGTGAGTGGCTTTCATCCTCATTATCTCAAGATAGCTCTAGGTATTAGATCTACATTCCAAGCAGGAAGAAAGGTGAAGGTTAAGAGACCAAATGGAGCATGTCGGTCAAAGTTGCCCTTTTTTAAAATCTGTCTGGAAGCTGCACTCAATGACTTCCCCCTATATCTTGAGACAGAACTGAGTCACTTGACCAGCCCTTGCTATAAGAGAGTCTGGGGAAATATTTTAAGGTGGGCACATTACTGCCCTAACCAAAGTTACAGTTCTGTTAGTAAGGAGTAATGGATGCCAGATAGGTAACTAGCAGTGTCTGACAAAGACTTGATAGGCCATTTAGAAAAATATAAAGCTGGATCTGAACCTCACTTCTTACACCAAAATAAATTACACATATGTCAAATATTTTAAAAACCAGAGAAAAACAGGAATTAATTTTTCATATACTCTGAGAAGACTGGGTTTTCAAAGCATCACATAAGACACAAAAGCCAAAAAGGAAGAGATAAGAAACTTGACTACATATCATTTAAAACAATTCTATGGGAAAAAGATAAACGAAAATTGGGGGGAAATATTTGTAAGACTTATGTAGACAAAGGACTAACTTCCTTAATGTAAAAAGAACATTTATAAATAGGTAATTTAAAATGGGCAAAGGATATACATGGGGAATCATAGAGTATATCATGTATAATAGTAAAAGAATATAAGTCAGTAATTAAGAATGAGTGAGGGATATAAATGATCAATTCAAGAGGGGAGAAATGATTAAAAAAAAAAAAGACCCAACAAGTATATACATACACATGCGCAAATTCATTCATGATTAAATGTGGTTTAAACAACAACAACGTTGGCCCCTCAGCCAAAACTTTAAAAGATTGATAATATTCAGTGTTAGCTGGTTGGGATTATGAGCAGATCTGGTATTTAGCTGATAGACACCAGCATGGCTGCCTTAATTGTTAAAATATTGAAGTGTGTCTCTACCAGTGGAAAATAGTATTACTGAAACTACAATAGCACTAAAATTATGTAAATTCTAATATGGATTCATTAGTTGTATTGTGACAAATTGTGGTGATAATGGACCTTTTGTTGTAATGACGTCTGAGAAACATTTGCAACATCTGTCAACTTGGCCTGTGTCATGGTAAATAATGTCTGCATTGTGCATTACCTGTGAAGCATTCATATCCTAACACTTGCTACTGCTTCTAAATAGTTTAGTTTTTTATTTGGTCTTACTTTTAGTGCATTGTAATTCTTAGGTGAAAAGTAAATACAGTGTTTTAATATTTTAAAATAGAAGAATGTATAACAAATATTAATAATGAACACTCCAAAACTGACACCGTCGGCCATCTATCAATGTGGAATACATGCATACCCTATGACCTAGCAATTCCATATGTTCACCAACACATGAATTCAGCACTGTGTGATGGAACTTTCTGCAGTGGTGGAAGTACTCTATATTCTGTGCTGTCCATACAGTAACTACTAGCCACATGGCTGTTGAGCGCTTGAGATGTGGTTAATGCAATTGAGGAACTGTTTTTCAACCACATGTGGCTAGTAGCTACTGTGTTGTTCAGGGCAGTGAGTGTTCATAACAGCACCATTATTAATATCCCAAACTGGAAACAACCCAAATGACAAATTACGGTGGTGTACACAATAGAATACATAAGATTGATAGATCTATAACTACATGCAAGATTATGGATGACCTCAAAAACCTAATGTTGAGCAAAAGAAACCAGACACAAAACAATACATACTTTAGGATTCTATTTATGTGAAGTACAAAAACAGGATGTTGGTTACTCTTGAGTGGGAAGGAAGTAACTGAAAGAGGGTACAGGGATTGAGGCTTTTAGAATGCTGGTGTGTTCTGTTTCTTAATTTCTTAAACTCTGATTCAGTTTGTGTTCAGTTTGTGAAAATTTATCAAGCTGTATACTTGTAACATGTACACGTTCTGTAAGGATACTGTGTTTGAATTAAAAGTTGTAAGTTGGAGAGAAGAAAAAACGCACCCAGAATGAAGTGTCAGTGAAGTGTTGATAGCTTCTTAACATTCCTTTGAAATCTCATAAATGTTCATATTCTAAAACTGTGAAAGAACATGGTAATGAACTCTAACTTGGAATATTTCTTGAAACATTCTAAAAGGTCTTTTGGTATTGTGCAAGAATTAATATAAAGTAAATGACGTTCATTTCTGAAGTGAAAGCATGACTTACTGCAAGTGATATGAATGCTGAATGCAAACAGTGATCAGAATTGTAGTGTTGAAAGTGTTAAACTCATATTTCATCCAAAAAGTAATCATGTTCACTTAAAGCTCATGATTCAAACAAAAATTTGCAGTCATCAATGATAAAATTAAAAGGACGTCGTAAATCATTTTCAACAGTAAAGAATTTGAAATAATAACTTCTAAAAATTTCACCTAAGAATTTCAATTGATCAAACAAGAAATATTTTAAAAGAATATTCAAATTGTTAACATCATCTACTCTGTTGTTAGTGTTAAGTACAATCAAGGATTTTTAGGCATAAAATATTTAATAAAACTAATTAATAGAGTCTTGTTCCAATTTAGATTTATGGTCTCAGTCATGAAACAAAACAAAAAACAAAAAAATTCAATTATTTCACAAAAACAAAAAAATTCAATTGTTATTGCAAAGCTTCACTTGTTACACATTAAAGTGTCTTAATTTACTTAAAAGGCAAACTATCACAATTTTAAAAATAATTTAATGGCTTCCATTGATGCTGTGGTGCTGAAAGTAATGTCTGAGGGAAGATACTGAATTTTATTACAGACATTCAAGGAAAATGATTCCAATAAGAACTATAGGGAAACTTTATTGGGTTCTGAACAGAGTACTATAGAACACTAGGGGAGAAATCTGGAATTTTAGCCAAAGTTTTAGAAAGATTTCCAGATGTTTTAATTTGGCACAAAGTCACTAAATTTGAATATATCCAAATGATGCAATAAAGATGTAAATAAATGAAACACTTTTTTTTTTTTGAGGAAGATTAACCCTGAGCTAACATCTGTCACCAATCCTCCTTTTGCTGAGGAAGACTGGCCCTAAGCTAACATCCGTGCCCATCTTCCTCTATTTTATATGTGGGATGCCTGCCACAGCATGGCTTGACAAATGGTGCGTAGGTCCGCACCCAGGATCCAAACCAGTGAACGCTGGTCTGCTGAAGCAGAACACGTGAACTTAACTGCTGCGCCATTAGGCTGGCTCCATGAATCACTTTTAAGTATTTTCCCAATAAACTATATTTACTATCATAAATTTATGATAGCAAATAAAGGTAAAAATTTTCCGAGAGAGATAATAGTATCTGAAGAGCTCAGAATTGTGGTAATGATAATTGGAATTATATTTTGGTTTCAGTGGCAGGCTACAGTGCTGGAACTACAAAACTAATTTGGAAATCATATCAAGCCTTGTATATTTTCTTCATTAGAAATTCTGAAGTCAGAGCAAACATTTAGAATGTGAAAATATTTTTAGAAATTTGGCCTCACTAAAAGTATTTAGCAGACACGTCAATTTTTTGTTTAGGTTTTCCAGAGAACAGTGTTTTAGTAATTAATATTTTTATGGGGCCAGCCCGGTGGCATAGTGGTTAAATTTGTATGCTCTACTTCGGCGGCCTGGGGATCAGGGGTTCAGATCCTGGATGCGGACCTAGCACCACTCGTCAAGCCATGGTGTGGAGGCATCCCACATACGAAATAGAGGAAGAATGGCACACATGTTGCTCAGGGACAGTCTTCCTCACACACACAAAAGATTTATAAATTAATTTGACAAGAACTAAAAGTGATTGAACATACAAAACTAAAAGTGTGAAAAAGAAGCAGAAGTTATTTAGAATATAGAAACACAGTATGCCATTTGAAATAAAACAAAATATAGGGCCAATTCAAGGGAAACGATTATCTAATAAATTGATAACATTTTGATATATTCCTTTCTGTGATGGTTAATTTTATGTGTAAGCTTGACTAGGCCATATGGTACTCAAATGTTTGGTCAAGTGTTAATTTGGGTGTTTCTGTGGGAGCATTTTTGGATGAGATTAACGTTTATATAGGTAGACTAAGTAAAAGATTGCTCTCTCTAAGGTGAGTGGACCTCAGCCAATTCATTGAAGGCCTGACAGAACAAACAGGTTGACCCTCCACCCCGTGGTAGGAGAGAATTCCTCCTGGCTGACTGCCTTTGAGCTGGGAGGACGTCTGTTTTTTCCTGCCTTCTGACTCAAACACTTCCTGGGGCTTGAGCCAACTGACCTTTGGACTGGAACTACACCATTGGCTCTCCTGGGACTCCAGCTTGCCTGCTCACCCTGCATATCTTGGGACTTGTCTATAATTGTGTGAGCTAATTCCTTATAATAAATCTCTTTGCCTATATGTGTATATATGTTTATGTGTGTGTGTGTGTGTATGTGTGTGTGTATATACACACTTCCAGTTGGTTCCTTTGCTCTGGAGAACCCTGATACAATTTCTATCTTTTTTTCCCTGTGCGTAGTCTTAAAACATGGACATTTTATGTAAGTAGCTTTTGTACAATCTTTTTCTAAATGTACTTAGTGCTCATTGATTTTCAGAAATCTATGTAAGAGAAAATAGAGTTATATAATATTTACCTTTTTAAAGCACAGGAAATGCAAGGCTTTTTGTAAGTGGGTCAGCATACTCTTGAACAGCTTGTCACAGAATATGGTTACCTGAAAACTCAACTTCACTCACCTCTGAGTACTTTTTGGCTGTCACTGTTCCTCAGACCTGGGTGTAGTCTAACTGGCCCCCAGGGGGATCTCTCTTCCTCTGGTCGCCTGACCCTTTAAGTCTGTCAGTGCAGTCTGCTGTGGGGTTTATTTTCTTGGAAGCTGAATCACACTGATAGCCCGGCCTATAGGTTCATCTCACGCTCCTGTTGTACAAGGCCACTTATTTGGGAACCTGAGTTTTCTTGTTTTGCTATTGGTCTGGTCCCTTAGTTTGGAGGTTATTTTCCTCCCTTGAGAAGATAGGAAAAGGAGACTCCTAGCTTTGTGTGCTTCCAATTACCTACAACAATGTACAAGCATCTCTGAATTTGAGCATATTCCTGATAATCTCTAGTGTTTGCTTATTCTGTGTGGTAGCTTTCTGGCATTAATTTAATGAATCATCATTCAGGTGCAAGAAGCATCACATTTCTCTTTCTAAAGTGAATTAAATCTAACCTGGGGGCTGGCCCCGTGGCCGAGTGGTTAAGTTCGCGCGCTCCGCTGCAGGCGGCCCAGTGTTTCGTTGGTTCGAATCCTGGGCGCGGACATGGCACTGCTCATCAGACCACGCTGAGGCAGCGTCCCACATGCCACAACTAGAAGGACCCACAACGAAGAATATACAACTATGTATGGGGGGCTTTGGGGAGAAAAAGGAAAAAATAAAAAAATCTTTAAAAAAAAAAAAAAAAAATCTAACCTGAACTTCCTCAGGCCTGGCTAAAGGAACTTCCCATGTGGGTGGAAAGTGGGATTCCCTAACTCCTTTATTGGATCCTAAGAAAAATCCTGGCCTTACCTGATGCAAAGGATGAAGTGTGGTTCATTGAGTTTTCCATTGTTTCCGTTGCTCCTTCTAGAAAACCCTATTGCTGGGGGATGGTCTTCCTCCATCTAGTAGGCGCTGTTGCTCTGTAAGGGTCACTAGGGTGCCCTCAGTGCCATTCTCCCCACTGACCACAGGCTGGCACAGCACAGACTTCTGCTTTGCTCTCAAGGCCTCTGCACTTATGCCACCTTTGACCACCCTGGTCACAGCTACATAAGAGAGACACATCTTAACCTCTTTAGAAAACCTCCCAAACCCAATTCCCATCACAGTCCCCAGGAGCCCTCCTTTTTTTCTAATCAGGCTACTCCTTTTTCATTCTCAAGCACCAGTATTTTCCACATTGCTATTCCATCGTCAGCACCAGGTTAATTCCTTTCCAACAAAGGCTTGGAAAAATTTTTTTCCATGACACCCACTGAAATACAAAGGAGCTGTAACCCACCTCCTATCCTCTCTACACACACACTAGTGGAGAAGAACCCAAATTCTAGAACGTAAAGGCTTGATTGGAAAAGGGGTAATTCCTGTCTATCATGATGAGGAAATACATTTCTATCATGATCTTACAGTCAGGAAAATAAGATCAAGGTGATTTTTCTTTTAAATATACTACGAAGCATTTTAGACATTAAAAAAGTATGCAGATTAGTATAATCAGCACTTGTGTTAAGAAATAAAGTGTTACTAATAGTTTGTACTCCATAATCACATTTTTCTTGCTTTCCACCCAATAAAAATAATGAGTCTCCTAAATTTGGTGGTTTTCATGTCCATGCATTTTGTTACAATTTTACTACATATGTATATATCTTTAAGCAAAATATGTAGGATTGTTTTGAGTGTTTTAAATTTTATGTCAATGTTATCTTTTTTGTATGTATTATTCTGCATACTGCTTCATCTGTGGGGATAAAGAAAACTGTAAATTTATTCATTTCCGCTGCTGTACAGGATTTCCTTGAATTAATATATCGCATGTTATTTATCCATCCAGTGGATAGGACATTTAGATTATTACCAAATATTTGCTATTACGTACAATGTAACTATGAACGTACTTTTTCATAGCCCTTGTGTACACAAGTGACATTTCTCTAAAGGAAAATTTACCTAGAAGTAGAATTGTTGGGTCCTAGGTCATGTACATCTTCTACCTCAAGATAAGTTGCCAAATTGCTCTCCAAAGTGGATACATTAACATACCCTCTTACCAGAATTTTCCCTTTGCTTCACGTCTTTTCCAATGCTTAACATTCTCAGAATTCTTAACTTTTGCCAATGTAACTGTACCTCGTGGTTTTAACGTCCCTGATTACCAAAGAAGAGGAGCATCTTCATACCCTCTGTCATTTTTATTATTATTTTACAATACTGGGTTGTCTTTTTGTATTGATTTATAGGAGTTCTTTATGTACTCAAGAAACTAATTTCTTGTCATCCAGTTGCATTTGCAAATATATTCTTCCAATCTACAGCTTGTTTTTTTACTTTGTTTATGATATTTTTGGATGTACAGAATTTTTAAACTTTAACATAGTCAAACGTCAATCATTTTCTTTCGTGTGTGCTTTAATTTTTTTTAAAGATTTTTTTTTTCCTTTTTCTCCCCAAAGCCCTCTGGTACATAGTTGTATACTTTCAGTTGTGGGTCCTTCTAGTTGTGGCATGTGGGATGCCGCCCCAGCATGGCCTGATGAGCGGTGCCATGTCAGCGCCCAGGATCCGAACTGGGGAAATCCTGGGCCGCTGGAGCAGAGCACATGAACTTAATCACTTGGCCACGGGACCCGCCCCTAATTTTTTTTTTTAAAAAGCAACAAACTCCTTTCTACCCCAAAGTCTTAAGGATATTCTCCCTGTCCTCAGCATTCCCTTGTTTAAAATCTTTGCTTTTCATATTTAGGACTTTAATCCTCCTGTTAATTATTTTTGTTTGTGGTGTGAAATGGAAACCAATTTTATCGTTTTCCATATAGGTAACCAATTGTCCAAGCAACATGTAGTAAATAATTCAACATATCCCCATGAGCTGTAGTGTCTCAAGTTTCCAGGGATGTGTGGGTATGCAGAGATAATTTGTAGTCTGGTGACCCTATTACACCATCCTTAGAGTTTATCTTACATTTTTTTGTTCATCCTTGATCTTTTGGGTTTGTCTGAGCTCACATAAGCGCTCCATTCACTGCACGGTGGTTGCTTTGAACACCTCCCTTTCTTAGTCAGTGGAATTGCTGGCACTTGTATTGTTAGACTATCATTTTAAAACTTTCCTATCCCTTTGTATTTCCTTTAAGCATCCCTGGCCTTGGTATCACTTGAATTGTTTTACTTTCATGATGTCACTCCGAAAGTTAAGGGTATATGTCTACTTTATGTTCAACATTCTTCTTTTTGCTGTTAGAAAATCTTCCAAGCATAAATTCACACTGATGTCGTGACATAACTCTACCTTCCTGGTCGGAATTAAACTTGGCTTATAAGCCATTCTAAATATTTTTACTCCCTTCAGAGCAACATGGTCATGAGCAAGGCAAGTGTTCTCTGGAAAGGCATTAAAAACTTTCCAAATACCATGAAGTATTTCTTGATTAATTTTAAAGTAGTAAATTTCCTTTGACCTTATCTAAAAAGTCTACAATCCTCTTCATCCTCTACTTTAAAAAATACGCTAATTCTCTTGCTTTGCATAAGTACTTTGAAGTGTGAATAAGCAGCAGGAGATGGGGCCTCAGCTTGGTCTGAGATGAAGTCTGAGCACATCCACTGGATTGCTGGGCAGGCTCACCAGAAGCCTATTGCCATGAGGGCCTGAAAATCCTTGAAGGACTCAACTTATCCTTAGGGAAGAGAGAACCCGGCATAGCAAGTTTGGTGCAGCTGCAAACCTTTAGTTTTCTGAGGGAAGAAGCAATGCTGTGTCAAGTCTGTTTCTTGGACTTAATTCCCAGGTTTGCAGTACGTTCCCTTCTCTCCCCTTCCCCAAGTAGAACCAGGATATGACAGTAAGGTCAAAGAACTCAATAAGAGTTTTAGCTAATATGGGATAAACTTCCTTCTCAACCCTGGAAATACTTTTATCTTTAAATATTTATGCTAAGAGGGTAGGTCTATAGCCAGACAGCCCAGATTCTAATCTCAGCCTTGTCCCTTAACTGGGAGACCTTTGGCAAGTTATTTAACTTCTTTTGTGCTTCAGTTTCTTCAACTGTAAAAATGAAAATAGTAAAAGTAATAGCTACTTCATAGAATTGTAAAGATGATTAAATGTTAATATATGTTTATGTATGCGTGTGTGTATATTCACATGAGTATGTGGGTATAAATGTATATAAACATATCTATTTCCCATTTGTTTGCCCATAGAACCCAGTAGCAATGAGCACACATAGCATCCGGATGTTGGTTTCTAAATCCCATTCTCCATTAAAAAGAAGCAAGACTCCATGAAGAAATGGGTGATTCCAGGACTAGGGCAGGAAAAGTACAAGATGCGCCTGGAACATCTTTCCATGCTGTGTGAGAGTCACGGGAACCTGTTTGAAGGAGCACTCACTGACCAAATCTGTAACAATTTGAACATCAAAATAAAGAATAGAAGCAAAGGAATATAACATACGAGTGAAGAACAGGACCGCAATAATAGAGATAGATAGATAGATAAGAGAAAGTTCATTTTTAAAGTAGAAAGCCATGTAGAAGAAATGATGGAATTAGCGAATCATCATTAAGCAACCATCATAGTAATGATTATGGTTGCTAAAACTAGTGAAAGTTTGAGGAATAACAGAATATTTACAGATTCTCAAAGTATCTCTCTACAAGATAAAAGGGTACAAACTACAAAGGGTAAACTAATAACTCGACAGTGGATAAATCTGGCCCATATCAACTTAATCAATGTCAAAGACAACATCACTAATAACGGGACAAATCTCCTGAAGCATGACGAGAACTCAGCATCAGTTCTTGCCAAATTGCATAGCTTGGATCTAATCACGAGGAGCTGTCAGACACATCCAAACCGAGACACCATCTACAATACAACTGGCCTGTACTTTTCAAAAATGCCCATGTCATTTACTACAGAGACAGACTGATAAACTGTGGCACACTAAAGGACACTAAAGAGGCATGACAATTGAATCCATACATAATCTTGGAATTTCTTCTAATGTAAAGGACATTTTAGGACAAATGGTGCAATCTGAATTCTGTAGATAGTGGTATGACATAAATGACAATTTCCTTGGTTTTAGCAAAAAACACACTACTGAGGTTCTTAGAGGTAAAATGGCATAATGGAGCTTACTCTTAAGTGGTTCAGAAAACAATTAGTTACTATAGGCACATGAGCATATAGAGAGGAGGGAGGAGAAGCAAACGTAGTAAAATGTTAACAATTGGTGGATCTGGGTGAAAGGTATCCAGGAGCTCTTTGTACTATTCTTGCAACTTTTCTCTCTGAAATTAAGTCAAAATAAAAATTTTATTTTGATAGTTATGTTTACTGCCTTGATTGTGGTGATGGTTTCACAGTTGTACGCATATGTTCAAATTCCTCAAATTGTATACATTAAATATATAAAATTAAATAGGTGAAGTTTTTTGTATAGCAATTATACCTCAATAAAGTTGAAAAAATTTTAATTAAAATATATGTAAAAGAGCTTAGAATGGTGCCCGGCACATAATAAGGAGTGTATGTGTGTTTGCCGTTCCTATAAGGATAGATTAGGAGCGTAGGTTACCTGAAGATATAAGAAGGTGAGGGTAAAAACATGAGGGTAGGTGACATTTTCCTTAGATTATCTCAAGTCCCAAGATCCCAGAACTTGTGATAGTTTACTTTAGTATCTAATGTAGCCTGGATTTTTTTTTCACTTGGAAAGAATCTAAAAGCACATGATCTTAAAGTGGAAAGTAAAAAATACCTTTTTATTTGAAAAGAATGGACAGATTTTGTAGGCAGATGATAAGCACACCATCTGGTTAACTCAAGAGAAATCCTAAGAGCTTAGATTTTACATTTTTATCAGCCATGTACGGTTTAAGATAGAACTCCCTAAGCTAAAAATATCCAATCATATTTGTTCTGCTATTCATAAGTTAGTTGAAAATGCTACTCAACTGCAGTGCTAAAGGTCCCATTTATCTTATCTAAGAGTCAGAGTCCAGGGGCCAGCCTGGTGGCACAGCAGTTAAGTTCGCACATTCTGCTTTGGCGGCCCAGGGTACGCCGGTTCGGATCCCAGGTGCAGACATGGCACCGCTTGGCAAGCCATGCTGTGGCAGGCATCCCACATATAAAGTAGAGGAAGATGGGCATGGGTGATGGCTCAGGGCCAGTCTTCTCAGCAAAAAGAGGAGGATTGGCAGCAGATGTTAGCTCAGGACTAATCTTCCTCAAAAAAAAAAAAAAAAGAATCAGAGTCCATTGTAGTTTGTATTCTCAAGTTCAAATGTTCAACTGTGTGCAGGACAAATTAATCACATAAGAAATAGGCAAGCTTGGGGGCCGACCAGGTGGCGCAGTGGTTAAGTTCGCACGTTCTGCTTTTCAGCGGCCCGGGGTTCGCCGGTTCGGATCCTGGGTGCAGACATGGCACCACTTGGCAAAAGCCATGCTGTGGTAGGCATCCACGTATAAAATAGAGAAAGATGGGCACAGATGTTAGCTCAGCGCCAGTCTTCCTCAGCAAAAAGAGGAGGATTGGCAGTAGTTAGCTCAGGGCTAATGTTCCTCAAAAAAAAAAAAAAGAAAAAGAAAGAAAAAAGAAATAGGCAAGGTTGGCACAATAGTAGTATCTCTAAAATTAAATAAATTTTATTTCTTTAAAAATATGATCTCTAGGGTCTGGCCCCGTAGGGCAGCAGTTAAGTGTGCACGTTCTACTTCCGCGGCCGGGGTTCCCTGGTTCGGATCCCGGGTGTGGACATGGCACGGCTTGGCAAACCATGCTGTGGTAGGCGTCCCACATATAAAGTAGAGGAAGATGGGCATGGATATTAGCTCAGGGCCAGTCTTCTCAGCAAAAAGAGGAGGATTGGCAGATGTTACCTCAGGGCTGATCTTCCTCAAAAAAACAAAAAACAAAAAACAAAAAACAAAAACCATGATCTCACTCAATGATCCTTGATCAGGGACAGTTTTGCCCCTAGGGGATATTTTGCAAAGTCTGGAGACATTTTTGCTTGTAACTACTGGGGAGGGGGGTGAGCGTGTTGCTGGCATCTAGTGGTAGAAACCAGGGATGCTGCTAAATATCCTACAATGCAGAGGCCAGCCCCCTACAACAAAGAATTATCTGGTCCAAAATGTCAGTGGCGCCAAAGTTGAGAAATCCTGCGCTAAATGAACACATTTTCTCCAATTTCGAGCAGTTAAAGTGCTACTAGGGATGGAATAGTGCTTCTAGTCCTGCCTTAGACATGGATATGGAGTATCGTCAGCTAGCCTAGTGCCCGATACATATTATTCACTAAATATGTATTTCTTTAATCAATCAAAAACGTGTGCTGCCCTGATTATATGAGTATTTTTATGGCTTTCCCTTCATTTATATGTGCACTAAAACTGGACCAGAACTTCACTACTACCTGTCTCACAAATGGCCACCCTCATCTCAAAATATAACAAGGGGGAGATTTTTATACAAGATTATAGACAGACTAGGCTACAGGAAATACTCATTAGAGATTGAATATGAAAAAGAACCAATTTGTGTCGCTTCCAGTATAATAAAAGAATTTTAAATATAATAAAGACGTTTATTAGGAAATCTCATTACAAACAGAGAGTTCAAATGATACTCAAAACGTGGATGAGAAATCAGCCCTGCAAGTGTTCACGTGCTGTGCAATATCTTTAAAGCTATTCCGGCCACAGCTACTTGTCAAACAAACTGGGGAGGATAAATCTCTCCCATCCTCCTTCGCTTATTCTGCGCTTGAGGAAAATCATGTAGCAGGAAGTTACTTATCATGGCTCCACTCCCGAGGGAGCGTAAGCTCCAAGGTGCACCCACGGCCCCTGTTAAAATGGAGAGGGTATGAACTGCTGAGAGTTCCGCTACACCGCTTGGTTTTATTTCTCTCTAGGAATCTCATCAATCTGCGGCAAAGCCTCAGGTCATCTGATTGGTTTGGAAATCACGTTTAATGTGTTATATTCAATGACTGCCTCTTGTGTCTAGAAATCTCTGAAGTGAGAAAGAAGTGATAATTACTTAGGGAATACAGTGGTTAAAGGAAAAACAAAAGTATTAATATTTGTTAGAAACTATTATCAAATTTCTTATTTATTTGTATTTATTTGATTACGATGATTTTTAAATTTTTTATTTTATTGAGATCATAATAGTGTATAACATTGTGAAATTTCAGTTTTACACTATTTGTCAGTCACCATATATATGTGACCCTTTACCCCTTATGCCCACCCCCCACACCCATTCCCCTCTGGTAACCACTAATTTGTTCTCTTTGTCCATGTGTTTATCTTCCACATATGAGTGAAATGATTATGATGATTTCTAATTGTCTACTATATTCTAAAATATCTTACATTTAATAGCAGTTCTCCCTACATTTGATATGCTAGGGAAAAATATTATATCTATTTTCAATCCAACTTGGTTTTTTAAAATTTTTATCGATTATTTTAAGAAATTAAATTAGTATTTAGTGGAAAAAAAATTAGCCAGTCCAGAGAACTTAGAATGAAATGCCACAGCCCCCACTGCCGTTCTTTCCACACTGATCCCAGTACAGCTTCTCTGGGGCAGCTTATTTTGTTTTCTTTTTCGGGTAGTCATCTTTATACCTCTCAATTATATTCCTATGTTAATACTTCCTGATGTGTCAGTTGTAGACATTTATTCCTATCTTACAAAGGTGAGGATTTAATTAAGCTCTTCCCCCTCCCCTCCATTTTTGGTAGTTATATTATCTTTAGTTAGTCTATTGGCAGTCTTTATAACTTAAAAAAGTAAACTCCTGCTTCTTGTTCATCAGCTGTTTTTCTACTAGCCCTTATCTCCCCTGTATGTAAGATGAAGCCATTACCACATCCTCATCTTCTTCTCTCCTCCTTTTCTTCCACCCAACCTCTGTCAGCTTCACGTTTTTTCTTTTATTTTTATGACATCAAGGTTAATGACAAATACACTCTGTTCTGCAACTATAAATAGATATTGAATGTTTTGTCTATAATTGATTCTAAACTTTGAACTGCAGTATGCAACATTTGCTTTATTATCATTATGTAAATATTACTCAGTGCAGAAACAGGTGCTACGCCAGGACATTTCCTTCTTCATGGGTTCACTTTTTGACCCCTCTGCCACCTAAGAGTGAATGTCCCATTCCTTAAATTCCATTGGTTGTTCAAAATCAACCACATTTTAGTTTGTTTCATATATGGATGATGGCTTTCTTGTGATTTTTTTTTTCTCCTACAAATTCCAATTGCCTTTCTTTTTCCCTACTGAAAAGAAGAAATATGTGCCTCCTTTATCCATCTATTCATGTAATGAAATGCATTCCCTTCTCATTCTTGAATCCATGCTCCTTGGAGCCCACTGACTTACATCCTAGGGACGCAGATTGCTTCCCGCTCTGCTGCATTGGCAGCTCTTGGCATTGTTCCTCGCTGGACTTCTGGTTAGCTGCTGTGTTCTTGTATCCCATGTCTTCATCTTTCTTGATTTCTGCCCTTGTTTTGCTGGCATAAATCAATACATTTTCAAAAGGATTTCTTGTTTTCTAATTTAGAACATGTCCTTGATTCTCCTTTCCGAAAAAAATTAAGTGTTATGCACCCATATGAATTTCTTCTACCCTAAGTGTTCTACCCTTGCGAACTTACCTTCCAACTTCCTTCTTAGATTCCTTGCCAGAAAAGCACCAACATTTTTCTTTAAAATGCAGGCATACTATGAATTCTGTAATTTGGAGCAACTATTGGTTCTCTGTATGGTGGAATAATAATCCAAATAACATGAAAAAACTTAGTATATATTTTGCAACATAAAATTTGCAAGCTTTTATAGAGATCGAGTGTGAGTTTGACTGATTTTGTCAAATTGTCTTGATTTTAACAGTATTTTCCAATAACATAGATTAACTGAATTTAAGGGTGTGGACACAATCATTGTAGCTATATAAAGAGATCTAAATTATAATGACAAATTTTAATAAGGGACATGAGATAAACATTTATATGGCCTGAAGAATTTAAGCATATTTTAATGTTTAAGATATCTTTAAAATACTGTTTCTTAGAATGTTAATTATTTCTTATAAATATAGTTTAGAATAAGATTGATTTGAGAACCTGGTACTAACGATTGAGGTAAAATCAGGTAAAGATTGAGGCTTTTAAAAGGGATCCAAAATCAGGAGCCTTTTCTACAATAAGACGTGAGCTAGTGGGGTCAACCAAGCCTAACAGATCTGTCAGAGGGATGTGATGGGTAGTGTAAAAGTCCTGGACATAAGTAGAAACTAGAATCTAAAACCAAGAGTTGGATAATAACAGTCCCCACAGCTGAACAGTGAAGATTCCTGGAATAAATGGACAGCAAGTATCCCAGTGGCAAATAATGGAGGTGAAGAGGATCACCCAACCAGCAAAGCCACTACAGGCTTTTATGCAGGGATGCTTTTCAAAATATTTGACAAACAATAGGGAACAGTCAAGGACTAACTGGGATTGAGGCTGACCATGGCTCGGTAACAGGTGCCTAGAGGACCCTGCTGGACAGAGCATTAACTTTTTAGTGGATGCATTATAGGGAGGGTCCAGCGGCCCCTGGGTGAGAGGAAAAGTGTGAGGGAGCACTGGGGTGTCCGGGAGAGTGGCTGTTTCAGCGCTTTAACCACCTGTACAGTCATGCTGGTGAGTCCTAGCTGTCTGAATTGGTGGCCAGCCTGGAGGACTTGCAGGCGTCGGAGATCCAAATAATGTTCTAACCATCCACGCAGGAACTCAGCTTCCAAGGTATTAGGGAAAAATCCATTTCTACAGAAACTGAGTCACAAGTGTGGAAACTCAGCTCCAGAGGGGAGGTTATGCCAGATGCTGAGAAACTTGGAACAAAGGTCAGGTGAGGATAAGCAGCAAAGTCAGGGCTACTGAATTTGAGCTCTGCATGTCTTATCAGCCTGGGGTCAGGGTTGGAATCACAGAAAAGGGCAGGCCAGGACCACTGTGTGTGTGTGTGTGTGTGTGTGTGTGTGTGTGTCGCAGGGGAGTAATTAGAATAATGTGAATTAGAATGTGCAGGTCCAGGCAGAACATTTCACTATATTGTTATTCTCTGAAATCTTACTGATTGTACCAGCCAGGGTTCAGTGAAGGAAACAGAGACCACCGCAAGTATTTTAAGCATGAAGGGATTTATTATACAGATTTATGTGCTTAGAAAATCTTTGTAAGGGCTGAAGGAACAGGTTTTAGGCTGGGACTTCAGGAGTGACTCCTAGAACAATACAGAACTGATTCACCAGGGGATTCCCTTCTGCGGCCACTACTTGGAATGATTGAGTTTTTTTTTTTAAAGCTTTTATTTTTATTTATTTACTTATTTTTTAAAGATTGGCACCTGAGCTAACAACTGTTGCCAATCTTCTTTTTCTTTTTTTTTTTTTACTTCCCAAAGCCCCCCAGCACATAGTTGCATATTCTAGCTGTGACGAATAATTGAGTTTAAGACAGCAATACCACGGATACATTCCAGGAATCCAACATGGCTCTTGTTGCCAAAGTAACTGCACCCCTCCTCCCCAGAGGCTGCGGAAGAAACGCTGAAGGTCTTCTGCAAAAAATAAAACCTCCCATTTTCATGACCTCACCTGCAGCAGAAAAATAAGCAAGACAATCAGGAAAATAGCTTCCACCTCACTTCTGCCTTCCAAATCTCACTCGAATGTGTCTAATTGGTAGAAGCTAATTGACGTCCAGAGCTGTACCTGCAAAGGAGCCAGAACCGTAGATTTTAGTGTTCTAGCTTGTCCAGTCCAGGAAGGTACCTGATGAAGGGTAGAATGCAGGTGGAGTGAGCCAGTCCACATTATCCACTAAAATGATACACCAATTTTAAAGTGCAAATAAATACACTGAGTGGGAAGAGGAATGACCACTCAAGGTGTCACTTAGAGGCCAGATTCTGTGCAGGGGTGCTGAATTCAGGATCAAACATTTTTCTACAGTGTTTACAGACACTATGGACTTGATTTACTTCTAACAGTTAGTACCTTATTGGTCAATCTTTTCTCCTTTCAGAAAGTTTCTTGACAGTTTTATCTTATTTTGTGAATAGGTAATGCATTCATATGGTTCAAAATTTGAAAGGTTCACAAGGCTTTACAGTAACTGTCCTTCAGCTACTCAGTTATCCTCCTTAGAAGTAAACAATCGTACCTTTTTATATGTATCCTTCCAGAGATATTCTATGCATAAGAATATATGAGTATCATATTCTCCCCTCCCTTTTTATGCAGTGATGGCTTTTATGCACATTGCTTTTCACTGTACTTTTTTCACTTCCCAATAGATCTTGGAGATTATGGCATAGCACCAGAAAAAGAGCCTCTCCATTCTTATTTATAGATGCCTAGTATTCCATTGTATGATTATATACCACAATTTATTTAACCAGTCCCCTATTGATGGATGTTTAGATTACTTCTTTTGCTATCACAGATAATACTTCGAGAAGTAATCTTGCACACATGCCATTTTGTAAGTCTGCAGGCATATCCATAGGATATTCCTAGCTGTGGAATTGCTGGTATTTCCATTGTTTAAAAAAGAACTCAGACAATAGACAAGAAGTGGAACCACCCTAAGTGCCCAGCAACTGATGATTGGATAAAGAAGATATGGTATATATATACAATGGAATACTACTCAGCCATAAAAAGGACAAAATCGTCCCATTCACATCAACATGGATGGACCTTGAGGGTATTATGTTAAGTGAAATAAGCCAGACAGAGAAAGACGAACTCTGTATGACTCCACTCATAGGTGTAAGTTAACATATAGACGAGGAGAACTGATCGGTGGTTACGAGGGGAAAAGAGGGGGTGGGGGGAGGGCACAAAGGGTGAAGTGGTATACCCACAACATGGCTAACAATAATGTACAACTGAAATTTCACAAGGTTGTAAACTATCATAATCTTAATAAAAAAAAAAAAGAACACGGACTAGAAATGATGAGGAAGACCTGGAAGCATTAAGATACCTCTGCAGAGGAAGGTCATCCTAGTGTGCTTACATTTGGGTCACCCTATGGCGGATCCTCTAGGACTTTCATTAGGACCTTGTGAAAATCAGGTTTCACTTGCCTGCTTGCCTCTAAAGGTTCCAATTTACTACGATCATTTGTCCTTTAAAATTTAAGTAAAATTGCCCTTAGTAGGACAGTATAGCAATATCTATCACAATAAATAATACACGTACACTTCACCCAGCAATTCCACTAGAATTATCATGATATCTAACAATAGGGTCTGGTTAAAAAACATTATGGTACATAGAGTCAATGGCTTACCGTTAGTTGTATAAAAGATTAAGGAAGTTCTTCATAAACTGATATGAAAAGATCTGGAAACATTGTTAAGCAAAAGAAGCAAGGTGCACATAATTATGTATAGTATGCTTCTAATTATGTAATAATAAAGAGAAGGACAACATATACTCAGATTTGATTCTAAATGAATGCTTAAAATTTCTAGAATGATGCTTACAAAACTAACTACAGTGGTTAACTGTTAGTGGAGGGAAGGGAAAGCCAGGCGAATGGAAGACAACGAGGGCCGGCGGGAGGGAGAGCGAGAAGGAATGATTTTTTAAAGACAAAGTATAAAATAAAAAAAACTTAAGTAAAATAGTCCAGAAGCACAATATACTGGAAAACTCAATATTCCTCCAAAACCTCTGGAAATTCCTATGGTGTCCACATATTTCCTAGTTGCCTGTCTTTGAGTTGTTGCTTCTGCTGACTTCTCTTGTTTCTCTGCTGTTTCACCCCCCCACCTCAGTGTTGTCCCTTTGCCATCCTGTGTCACAGCTGTGCATCATCCGGATTCATTCAATTCCCAAAGCACCACCGCAAGGCTGCGTGTAGCACACCTTTACTCAAGAGCGCACACTGTAGCACATTGTGACCCAACGAACAACTTCAACTTGGACCCTGTTCTTAAAAGTCCCCCAGCCACTCCCTCCTCATGACTGCCTCTCCATGAGGAGCCTTGCAGCTGAGTACTTGTCTCCTCTTCGACCTTCTCCCCTGTCCTCTAGCATCACTCCCAAAACTGCTGTGAATTTCTTAGGCAAAGCAGTTTGGTTCTCTCTTTGGTTCTCAGTCCACTCCAGAAGGTCTCGACCAACCAAAAGCAGCCTTTAACATGTGTATGTGTTAACTTTTTCTTTTGAAATAATTTTAGGCTTAAAGTTGCAAAAATAATACAGAGAGTTCCTGAATACCTATCTCCCAGTTTTCCCTAATGTTAACATCTTGCATAACTGTAGTACATTTATCCAAACAGGGAAATTAACATCAGTACAATATTATTACCTAAATGATAGACTTTATTTGGATTTCATTCAATTTTCCGTCAGTGTCCTTTTTCTGTTCCAGGATCCAATACTGGATCCCACATTACATTTAGCCATCATGTCTTCTTAAGTCTCTCCAGTCTGTGATGGTTCCTCCATTTTCCTTGTCCTCAAGACCTTGAATCTTTTTGTTTTTTTGAGGAAGATTAGGCCTGAGCTAACAACTGCCACCAATCCTACACTTTTTGCTGAGGAAGACTGGCCCTGAGCAAACATCCGTGCTCACCTTCCTCTACTTTATGTGTGAGACACCTCCACAGCATGGCTTGACAAGTGATGTGTAGGTCTGCACCCAGGATCTGAACCGGCGAACCCAAGGCTGCTGAAGCAGAATGTGCAAACTTAACTGTTGTGCCACTGGGCAGGCCCCCATGACCTTGAAACTTTCAAAGAGAACAGTTCCTTTGTAGAATGTCCCTTAGTGTGGATCTGTCTGATAGTTTTCTCAGGATTAGATTGAGGCTGTGCATTTTTAGTGAGAACCTTCAAAAGTGATGTCCTTCCCAGTATACCATATCAGGCGGTACGTGATGTTGATGTGTAAAGTAGTTTCAGAGTTGCTAACCCCATGCCTATGAGAAACAAGTTTACTAACTAGAGTATAGTACTTGTGCAGTCTTTTTCTTCTTTAACTTTATGGTCTATAGTCAAAATACTGTTTTCCAAAGTTACTTACATTAATTCTTTTCTGCTCCACTCCCTTCAGTGTGCTTGTGTTGCAGCCATGTGTTGCTTAATGACGGGGATACATTATGAGAAATGCATTGTTAGGTGATTTCGTCATTGTGTGAACATCGTAGAGTGCACTTACACAAACCTGGATGGTAGAGTCTACTACACATCTAGGCTATATGGTACTAATCTTAAGGAACCACCATCATATATGTGGTCTGTCATTGACTGAAATGTCATTTTGCGGTGCATGGCTGTAATAATTGGTAATACAGTTAGGTTAATTTGTTATAACTTGTATTCTATTTTGGGTTTCCATCACATTCGGGTTGAAAATTTTTTTTAACTTACATTAAGACATGTTTTTAAACAAAGTATATTCTCTTCAGGAGAAAAATTCTACAGGCAGCTCTCTTAAAGCAGAGGCCCAGCTAGGTTAGGCCCAAGGGTGTAATATCTTTGTCCACACAGAGGGTTTTTTTTAACCATTCTGAATTCCTTGCCAACATGAAAAAATTGGGAGATTTCACATAAAAAATCCAAATTGACAGCTTTGCCTAAAAGAATCAGATCTACCTACCCTGAGCATGCCTTCCCATATGAACAAAAATTCCAACTTTGTAGGTCTGTTGTGTGAGAAGGAAGTTCCCCAGGAGGTCTTTAGGTCTCCTGTGATTGAGAACTACTGCTCAGAGGGCTAGAGGGAGGGACACTGGGAGAAGACAGGATTGGAGCTCTGGTGGAATCCTCTGACCCGAGCATTCCTCTCGCTACACCATGTTCTCTCTGAGCGTTAATATCAAATTAGTAAAGGTATATTGTTTAGGGGGAAGTTTAGTATAGTGGCTGAAAGTACAGGCTATGATGTCAAATGGGAGTTCAAAGTTCAAACCCCGAATCCTCCACTTACTAATATATGATCTTCCTTATCCCTTTAACCCCTCCCTTAACCTCCTGAACCTCTTAGGACTTCAGCAGCATCATCCATAAAACAGGAATAACAACAGTTTGCACCTTAGGAGTGTTGTAAGTTCTATCTCAGATAATGTTCCTCCTTCGGTCTTCTCAAACCATGTACTGCCTCAGTGCTGATCTATGTATTGAAAATTTCACTGCAGCTGCTACCTCATGAAAGAAATTGTTCATCAGGAGGGCAGTTGGGCATCTGGATCAGGGAACAATCGAATGTTGATTCTGATCTCCCTATTCTGACAATATGGAGAAGGTCAGAAATGAGGGAAAGATACCTGAAGAGATAAGGGGTGGGTATGATGTAAGGAGTGCCTCCCAATAGCCAGGAGGGATCACAGCCACCGACAAATGTTAGTCATCCGGGACAGGTCATGACACCCTAGAGGAGGATCCTGAACAGCACAGCTCTGTCTTACATGTCAGATGGCTAGACTCTGCTCGTCTTATTTTATATTCAGGAAACCTGGAGTGAATCTCTTAGAGACATGGGTCTTCCTTAACTCAGTGGGGTTGTTGGCATTTGAGCTGGGGCTGGTGCAGCATCAACATACTGGTTCTGGCAGCTATGCTGATGTACTCATTCCTCAGAATCATAAGTGCTGCTGGGCTGGAACACTATGACAGTCAAAGCATTTACTGTCACACTTTTCCTTCATTCAACCAACAGTGAGGTCAGAAAATGGTGAGTCTTCCTTGACATCTCCCTCTCCCTCATTCCTGTCTTGTTGAACCAAGAATTGTTGATCCTACTTTTTAAAACACCTGACATTAGCCACTGCTCTCCTTTTCTTTGCCACTGTGCCAGTTCAAGCCACTCTCTTTCATCTCCTGAATGCTGCTCTAGCCTACTTTGACATTTCCTCTACCTGAGACCCTCTTCCTTTGGTTCTCACTGTTCAGATTTTAGCTCTTCTGGCCTTTCTTGGCCATGCTTTCTTAAGTAGCCCCCTCCTAGTCACCAGATCAGATTCTCTCTTATACCTCCTTAATTGAACTAACAAAATCTAAAATCATCTTGTTTATTTAGTTCTTTATATTACATCCGAATGTACACTCCATGAGAGCGGAGACTATAATTATCTTTCTCACTCTGCACCCCCACAATGTAGAACAGTGTCTGGCATTGTTGAATGAATGAATAGATGAATGATCTCCTAATTGGTCTTCCTATTTCTGCTCTTACAGGGTGAGGCAAGTGAGGCACTCGCTTCAGGTGCAAAACTTAAGGTGGTGCCAAAAACCTCAGTAATCAAGATAAAGTGTATGTTAATGAAATATTTAAAAAAATAAAAATAAGTGCAAAAAATGATGAAAAAAATCAAAATTTTAAGTAAAGACAGGATCTGCACTTGCATGATCCTGTTGTACTTTTCTCAAGCTAATCCCAGCCCTGGTTCCAATGGAACCTTATTTACAAAAGCAGGGAGCTGGACTGTAGGCCATAGTTTGTAGATTTTTAAAAATAATTGCTTTAAAATATGATTTGTCTGGATCACTGAGTGTTTTGGCAGCTCTTAAATTTTGCATCTGAGGTGAGTGCCTTACTTGCTGCTCCCTATTTGGGTCCTGATTGTTGCCTTTCAATTTACTCTTCACATCGCAGCCACAGCGTCTCTTCACACGCAAATCAGATCATGTCACTCTATCGTTAAATGGCTTTCCTTTGCATTTAATATGAAGTCCAGAATTCTTGGTGTGGCTACACCTGTTGGTTCCTATGTAAGCTGGCCCCTGCCCTCCTCTTGAACCTCATCTTGTACCATTCTTCCCATTCCCTACTCAACTCCAGCAACACTGGCTGGAACAAGCCAAATGCCCCAGGGCCTTCATACAGAATTTCTCTGCCCAGAACATTCGCTTTTCCAAAATACTCCTAAATATTTTCCTCTTCACTTGGTGTTTCCTTTTCAGGTTTTAGATGTCAGCTTGACTTCCACTTATGTTGACAAGCCTGCCTTGACTTTCCAGTCTCAAACAGGTTCCCCATCACTTTCTCATAGCACAAGTTTTTCCTTCATACGCTTATCGCATTTGTGATCACATATTTATTTTGGTGGTGATTTGGTTAACGTCTCTCTGCTTATTTGACTGTAAACTCCAAGGGGCAGAGACTGTATCTGTTTTTCCTTCTGTTGTTTCTATCATCTTTACTCTGTCACTAGTGCTGAGTGTGTAGTAGGTGCTTAATAAATGCCTAACACAGTGACTGGGGCATAATAAATTCTTAATAAATTTTTGCAAAATTATTATTAGAAAGGTAAATCAGATAGGGTATGAAAGGGAGGAGGAAAGCAAATGAACTTTCAAGGCGCTGTAATGAATGTCCAATTAGTTCCCACTGTTTTTTTCATTAGTATTTTAGTCCATGACTTTTCCTTTCATCTCAGGCTGCAATCTTATGCTTGTCCTTATCATACCGATAGCTTCTGAAAGTGTCTATCCTTAATCCAGAACAGCCCAGTGAATTTTTATGATTGCCTGAAAGTGTCAAAGCATCCCAGCCTTTCAGTTCAATGCCACATTGAGCTCTTCTCTGTAAATAATGACTGCTCACACCAAAAAGGCACTAGCTTCTTTCCAATGATTGTCCTGTATCAAATTCAGAAAATGGAAGATGTTCAACATACCTCACTTTCCATGAGTATGGTTTGGCCAAGAAGGAAGAACTGAGCCCATGAAAGAAGAGCGGGCTCCCCTTACTTCTGCTTTTCATCTTCTAGCTCTTTGCTTCTCAGAAGATGGTCTAGGCATCAGCAGGATTGGCCTCAGAGCTGGGAACTTGTTGAACACAGAATCTGGAACCCGTACCCCCAGAATCTATATTTTAACAAGATCCCTAGGCCTTGAAAAATTTAAGAACATTTGTTCTTAGTAAGGGTTTAATATAAACAGCAACCCATTCCAGAATGGGAAGAGACTGTAGTCCAAAGGTTTCCAAACCTCGCTGGTATCAAAACCCCATAAGGTGCTTATATAAAAATATAGGTTCCAGGAGATTCTAATTTCATAGGTCTAGGGTGGGGCTCCAGAATGATTGTGATGTCACCAACACACAAATGACATTTGGAAACTGCTGATTTTGTCCAGTTTTATAATTTAACACAGGAGGCAACTGAGTTAGGAAGCTTTAACAGCTTGCATATAGTCTCTAGATAGTGACAAAGCGATACTGGAAAAGAATTCTTTCAGAGGGAGGTGGAGGGAGATTCCAAGAGTTTAATTTTATTCTTTCACTCTGGTATGTATTTTTAAAACATTTTCTTATGAAGAATTTTAAACCCAGAAAAGTTGAGAGACTTTTCATAGTAAATCTCTGTATACTGACCACTTAAATTCCACCACTAACATTTTACTATACTTGCTTTATCATAGATTTACCCATTTCAATCCACTCCTCTATCCATTTATCCATCCATCACTATCATTTTTTTGATGCATTTCCAAGTAAATTGCATACATGAATTCATTCTCTCAACACTGCATCATGCAATGAGATAATTTGTTTAACTTGTCATCTTTACACTGTATCACACACTTTCCATAGGAAGGGCAAGAAAACCATGAAGATAGCAGAAGTGAGAAAAACAGCAAAAACATGTAAAAGGAGGAAAGCAAGAAACATTGGCACATTTAAAGATGATTAACTCCAATTTTTGAAGTACAAAAAACCTCACACAAACCTAGTAAGTTTATGTAATTTACTACAGAGAGTAATTTTTTAAAAAAACAGTACCTCCTAGATATGTATTAACTTCATGAAGTCTGATCTTTGGCACTAGATGCAATATTTGGAGCTAACATGCTATTGTTCCCCCTGACAGCATTTCCCGCCTATAAATCATCATATTCACATCCCAAACATACACATCCTGTAACAGCCCTAGCTCTGGCCTCTTTCCAGGACACTAGGATACCACTGAGGTGAAATGAAACTGTATCTGGAAAAATTTGAGGGGCTGTAATTCCTTCCCAGTTATGACAAACAAACATGGACTGTGCTCCTGTTTTCTCTTGACAGTGAATTAAAAAAAAATTTTTTTTTAATTGTGATAAAACACACATAACATTAAATTTGCCATTTTAACCTTTTTTTTTTTTGAGGAAGATTAGCCCTGAGCTAACTACTGCCAATCTTCCTCTTTTTGCTGAGGAAGACTGGCCCTGAGCCAACATCCATGCCCAGTCTCCTCTACTTTATATGTGGGATGCCTAACATAGCATGGCTTTTGCCAAGCGATGCCATGTCTGCACCCAGGATCTGAACTGGAGAATCTCGGGCCACTGAGGAGCGAGAAGCGGAACGTGCTGTCCCCTTAACCATTTTTAAAACTAATAGACTTTAATTTTTAGAACAGTTTTAGATTTACAGAAGAATTGAGCAGATGGTACAGAGAATTCCCAAATATGTACCACCTCCCCTGCTCTCAGTTTCCCTATTATTAACATCTTGCGTTAGTATGATATGTTTGTCATAGTAAATGAACCAAAACTAATACATTATTATTAACCAAAGTCCATAGTTTACGTTAAGTTTCCCTCTTTGTGTTGTACATTCTATGGATTTGACAAATGCATGACGTCATGTATCCACCATTATAGTATCACACAGAATAGTTTCACTGCCCTAAATATCCCGTCCTCCATCTATTCATCCCGCCCTCCTCCCCGAAAACTGCTGGCAACCACCGATCTTTTTACTGTCTCCATAGCTCTGCCTTTTCCAGAATGTTGTGTAGTTGGAATCACACAGTACACAGACTTTTCAGTTTGTCTTCTTTCACATAGCAATATGCATTTAAGTTTCCACCATGTCTTTCATAGCTTGATAGTATGTTTCTTTTTATCACTGAACAATAATCTTTTATGTAGATGTACCACAGTTTCCTAATCCATTCACCTAGTGAAGGGCATCTCACTTGCTTCCAGGTCTTGGTGATTATGACTGAAGTTACTATAAATATCCATGTACAGGTTTTGTGTGGACACAGGTTTTCAATTCGGTTGGGTAAATACCTAGGAGTGTGATTGCTGGATCATATGGTAAAACTATGTTTACCTTTGTAAGAAACTGCCAAACTGTCTACCAAGGTGGTTTTACCATTTTGTATTCTTACTAGCAATGAATGAGAGTTCTTGTTGCTCCACATCTATCAGCACTTGGTATTGTCAGTTTTTTGGATTTTAGCCATTCTAATATGCATGTAGTGGTACCATCTTGACCACTTGTAAGAGCACAGTTCAGTGGCATTAAACATATTCACATAGTTATGCTACTATCACCACCATCCATCCACAGAACTCTTCATCTAGCAAAACTGAAACTCTGTACCCATTAACCAGCTCCTCACTCCCTCATTCCTCTAGCCCCCGCAACCATCTTTCTACTTTCTGTCTCTATAAACTTAACTACTCTAAGTATATCATGTAAATGGAGTCAACGGTATTTGTCTTTTTGTGAGTGGCTTATTTCACTTAGCATAACGTCCTCAAGGTGGTCATCCATGTTGTGGCGTAAGTCAGAATTTCCTTCCTTTTTAAGACTGAATAATATTCATATATATTTTTCACATTTTGCTTATCCATTCATCTGTCATTAATGGACACTTGGGTTCCTACCACACTTTAGCTATCGTGAATAATACTGCTATGAAGATGTAATACTGCTCGAAGATACAAATATCTTCGAGACCCTGCTTTCAATTATTTTGAGTATATACCCAGAAATGGAATTGTTGGATCAGATGGTAGTTCTATTTTTAATTTTTTGAGGAACAGCCATACTGTTTTCCACAGCAGTTGTACTATTTCACATTCTCATCCACAGTGCACAGATTCCAATTTCTCCACATCCTTGCCAACATTTATTTTCTGCATTTTTTTGTTTGTTTGTTTGTTTTTGATAGTAGCCATCCTAGTGAGTGTGAAGTGGTATCTCCTTGTGGTTTTGTCCTCAGAGTGAATTTTAATGATACACATACTGCTTGTCAATATCAGGCCAGATAGAAGGAATTCCTAGGCAATCAGCCTTTCCTTTAGAAATCATTAGAACTTTATCATAGTCTGCTTTGGGACAAAGCAAATCTCGCTGTAAACTTCAGTAGGAAAGTTAATTAATTTGAGCATTAGGGTGATGATTTCTAATTATTTTTTTTTGGTTTAGTGATTCGTTTATTGTCATCGAAGTTTTTTTTTTTTTTTCCTAAATTTAGATTCCCTTATTACATCAAGCATTTATTTTATGCAATGTTTGTATATGGCTCAATTGTGTTTGTGTATTGTGGGATTTTCCAGGAGTGTGTCACAAATGTGTCCAAATCCTAGCTCCCATTGCATGACCTCAGCCACCCATTCAGAGTCCTCTTGGTACTTATCAGGGAATCTTCAGGGACAGTGTTTGTTCCGTAAGCTCCAGAGTCAGCTTTGCCTCTCTCTCTGCTCCTATGTAGCTCCAGACACAGGTCTCCACTCAGCCAGAGCCCCTGCTTACTCTTCTGCTAATCGTCATCTGCAGTTCTGGGGCAACTCGTCTCTTTTAGGCCTCAGCCTCAAATCCTTCTCCTAAAGACTGGTCCCCCATTCCCAGTGGTTGCACAAGGGAAAGAGAGGGGCAGGAATGAAAAACTCTGCTCTTTCTCTCTCTTTGCTTTTTGTTTATTTTTCTTGCCTTGTTGTAGTGACTTCCATTAAGTTCCAGAACTTCCAGTACTTGTTGAAAAAGAGTGATGAAAGTGGATGTTCTTGACTTGTCCCTGATTTTAGAGGGAATGATTTCAGTCTTTTGCCATTAAGTATGCTGTTAGCTGTAGGTTTTTTGTAGATGCTTTTTATCAGTTGAGGTAATTTTCCTCTATTTTTAGTTTGCTGAGAATTGTTTTTTCCTTGAATAGGTGTTGGATTTTGTCAAATGTTTTTCTGTGTCAATCAGGCCTACTTTCTGTGTCCACATTTCTGATTCCAGCAAATTCCTCTTTCCAGATGATTGTTAGTGGGAATTTCTACTTCCTTTGGGTGATCACCACCTATGCCCAGAATGGCTTGGTTGGAGGCCCTCAAAAGGATTTGTTCTTTTTTTTTTTTTTTTTTTTTTATTAATGTTATGATAGATTACAACCTTGTGAGAATTCAGTTGTACATTTTTGTTAGTCATGTTGTGGGTACACCACTTCCCCCTCTGTACCCTCCCCCCACCCCCCCTTTTCCCTGGTAACCACTGATCAGATCTCCTTCTCAATATACTAATTTCCACCTATGAGTGGAGTCATATAGAGTTCGTCTTTCTCTGACTGACTTATTTCGCTTAACATAATGCGCTCGAGGTCCATCCACGTTGTTGTGAATGGGCCAATTTCGTCTTTTTTTATGGCTGAGTAGTATTCCATTGTGTATATATACCACATCTTCTTTATCCAATCATCAGTTTCTGGGCATGTAGGCTGGTTCCACGTCTTGGCTATTGTAAATAATGCTGCGATGAACATAGGGGTGCAACGGACTCTTGAGATATCTGATATCAGGTTCTTAGGATAGATACCCAGTAATGGGATGGCTGGGTCATAGGGTATTTCTATTTTTAACTTTTTGAGAAATCTCCATACTGTTTTCCATAGTGGCTGTACCAGTTTGCATTCCCACCAACAGTGTATGAGGGTTCCTCTTTCTCCACAACCTCTCCAACATTTGTCGTTCTTGGTTTTGGATGTTTTTGCCAATCTAACGGGGGTAAGGTGATATCTTAGTGTAGTTTTGATTTGCATTTCCCTGATGATTAGCGATGATGAACATCTTTTCATGTGTCTATTGACCATATTCATATCTTCTTTTGAGAAATGTCTGTTCATGTCCTCTGCCCATTTTTTGATCGGGTTGTTTGTTTTTTTGTTGTTAAGCAGTGTGAGTTCTTTGTATATTATGGAGATTAACCCTTTGTCGGATAAGTGGCTTGTAAATATTTTTTCCCAATTAGTGAGCTGTTTTTTTGTTTCAATCCTGTTTTCCCTTGCCTTGAAGAAGCTCTTTAGTCTGATGAAGTCCCATTTGTTTATTCTTTCTATTGTTTCCCTCAACTGAGGAGTTACAGTGTCCGAAAAGATTCTTTTGAAACTGATGTCAAAGAGTGTACTGCCTATATTCTCTTCCAAAAGACTTATTGTCTCAGGCCTAATCTTTAGGTCTTTGATCCATTTTGAGTTTATTTTGGTGTGTGGTGAAAAAGAATGGTCAATTTTCAATCTTTTGCATGTGGCTGTCCAGTTTTCCCAGCACCATTTGTTGAAGAGACTTTCTTTTCTCCATTGTAGGCCCTCTGCTCCTTTGTCGAAGATTAGCTGTCCATAGATGTGTGGTTTTATCTCTGGGCTTTCAATTCTGTTCCATTGATCTGTGGACCTGTTTTTGTACCAGTACCATGCTGTTTTGATCACTGTAGCTTTGTAGTATGTTTTGAAATCGGGGATTGTGATTCCGCCGGCTTTGTTTTTCTTGCTCAGGATTGCTTTAGCAATTCGCGGTCTTTTGTTGCCCCATATGAATTTTAGGATTGTTTGTTCAATTTCTGTGAAGAATGTTCTTGGGATTCTGATTGGGATAGCATTGAATCTGTATATTGCTTTAGGTAGTATGGACATTTTAACTATGTTTATTCTTCCAATCCATGTGCAAGGAATGTTTTTCCATCTCTTTATGTCATCGCCTATTTCTTTCAAGAAAGTCTTGTAGTTTTCATTGTATAGATCCTTCACTTCCTTGGTTAAGTTTATCCCAAGGTATTTTATTCTTTTCGTTGCGATTGTGAATGGGATAGAGTTCTTGAGTTCTTTTTCTGTTAGTTTATTGTTAGTGTATAGAAATGCTACTGATTTATGCACGTTAATTTTATACCCTGCTACTTTGCTGTAGTTGTTGATTATTTCTAATAGTTTTTCTGTGGATTCTTTGGGGTTTTCTATGTATAAGATCATGTCGTCTGCAAACAACGAGAGTTTTACTTCTTCGTTACCTATTTGGATTCCTTTTATTTCTTTTTCCTGCCGAATTGCTCTGGCCAACACCTCCAGTACTATGTTGAATAGGAGTGGTGAAAGTGGGCACCCTTGTCTTGTTCCTGTCCTCAGAGGGATGGCTTTCAGCTTTTGTCCATTGAGTATGATGTTGGCTGTGGGTCTATCATATATGGCCTTTATTATGTTGAGGTACTTTCCTTCTATACCCATTTTACTGAGGGTTTTTATCATAAATGGGTGTTGGATCTTGTCGAATGCTTTCTCTGCATCTATTGAGATGATCATGTGGTTTTTGTTTTTCATTTTGTTCATGTAGTGTATCACGTTGATTGACTTGTGGATGTTGAACCATCCCTGTGTCCCTGGTATAAATCCCACTTGATCATGGTGTATAATCTTTTTGATGTATTGCTGTAATCGGTTTGCCAAAATTTTGTTGAGGATTTTTGCATCTATGTTCATCAGTGATATCGGCCTGTAGTTCTCCTTCTTTGTGTTGTCCTTGTCAGGTTTGGGGATCAGAGTGATGTTGGCTTCATAGAATGTGTTAGGGAGTTCTCCATCTTTCTCAATTTTCTGGAACAGTTTGAGGAGAATAGGTATTAAGTCTTCTTTGAATGTTTGGTAGAATTCTCCAGAGAAGCCGTCTGGTCCTGGACTCTTGTTTTTGGGGAGGTTTTTGATTACCGTTTCTATTTCCTTACTTGTGATTGGTCTATTCAGATTCTCCATTTCTTCCTGATTCAGTTTGGGGAGATTGTAGGAGTCTAGGAATTTGTCCATTTCTTCCAGGTTGTTCAATTTGTTGGCATATAGTTTTTCATAGTATTCTCTTATGATCTCTTGTATTTCATTGGTATCTGTTGTGATTTCTCCTCTGTCATTCCTGATTTTATTAATTTGCGATTTCTCTCTTCTTTTCTTGGTGAGTCTGCCTAGGGGTTTGTCAATTTTGTTAATTCTTTCGAAGAACCAACTCTTTGTTTCATTGATCCTTTCTATTGTCTTTTTTGTTTCAATATCGTTTATTTCTGCTCTTATTTTTATTATTTCCCTCCTTCTACTGACTCTGGGCTTTGTTTGTTCTTCTTTTTCTAATTCTGTTAGGTGTCGTTTGAGGTTGCTTACGTGAGCTTTTTCTTGTTTAGTGAGGTGAGCCTGTATTGCGATGAATTTCCCTCTTAGGACTGCTTTTGCTGCATCCCAAATGATTTGGTATGTCGTGTTCTCATTTTCATTTGTCTCCAGATAATATTTGATTTCTTCTTTAATTTCTTCAATGATCCATTGTTTGTTGAGAAGCGTGTTGTTTAGTCTCCACATTTTTGCACCTTTCTCTGCTTTTTTCTTGTAGTTGATTTCTAGTTTAATAGCGTTATGATCAGAAAAGATGCTTGATATTATTTCAACTCTCTTGTATTTATTGATGTTTGCTTTGGTTCCCAAAATATGGTCAATCCTTGAGAATGTTCCATGTGCACTTGAGAAGAATGTGTAACCTGCTGTTTTTGGATGAAGTGTTCTATATATATCTATTAAGTCCATCTGGTCTAATTTTTCATTTAATTCTATTATTTCCTTGTTGATTTTCTGTCTGGATGTTCTGTCCATTGGTGTTAATGGTGTGTTGAGGTCCCCTACTATTATTGTACTGTTGTTGATGTCTTCTTTTAGTTCTATTAAGACTTGCTTTACAAATTTTGGTGCTCCTGTGTTGGGTGCGTATATATTTATAAGTGTTATGTCTTCTTGGTGGAGAGTCCCTTTTATCATTATATACTGTCCCTCTTTATCTTTCTTTATCTGTTTTGCTTTGAAATCTACCTTGTCTGATATTAGTATAGCGACACCTGCTTTCTTTTGTTCATTATTAGCTTCGAGTATTGTTCTCCATCCCTTCACTCTGAGTCTGTGTTTGTCTTTGGGGCTGAGGTGTGTTTCCTGGAGGCAGCATATTGTTGGATCTTGTTCTTTGATCCATCCTGCCACTCTGTGTCTTTTGATTGGGGAGTTCAATCCATTTACATTTAGAGTGATTATTGAGACGTGGGGGCCTACCACTACCATTTTGTGTCTTGTTTTCCAGTTTTCTTCAGTTTCCTTTGTTTCTCGTCCCATGGTTTAATCTGTTCTGATGTAGAGCTGCTACTCTCTGTTGTTGTCCTTCTACTCATCTCCTCTGCTCTTGGTTTTGTAGCCCCTTTCCTTTTTTGGATTTTTCAGGAATGAGGGTTTTCCTGAGGATTTCCTGAAGAGGAGGTTTTGTGGCAATGAACTCCCTTAATTTTTGTTTATCTGGGAAAGTTTTTATTTCTCCATCGTATTTGAAGGATATTTTCGCTGGGTAGAGAATTCTCGGCTGTAGATTTTTGTCCTTCAGATTTTTGAATATATCATTCCACTCTCTTCTAGCCTGTAAAGTTTCTGCTGAGAAATCTGCTGATAGCCTGATGGGGGTTCCTTTGTAGGTTAGTTTCTTTTGCCTGGCTGTCCTTAATATTTTCTCCTTGTTGTTGACTTTTGCTAGCTTCACTACTATATGCCGTGGAGTTGGTCTTCTTGCATTGATAAAGTTTGGAGATCTATTGGCTTCTGTCACCTGAAGATCCATCTCCCTCACCAGATTTGGGAAGTTCTCAGCCACTATTTCTTTGAATAGGTTTTCTGCCCCTTTCTCCTTCTCTTCTCCCTCTGGTATACCTATAATCCTTACGTTGCATCTCCTAATTGTGTCTGATAATTCTCGGAGAGTTTCTTCATTTCTTTTAAGTCTTGCTTCTCTCTCCTCCTCTGCCTGCAACAATTCTATATTGCCATCTTCCAAATTGCTAATTCTTTCCTCCATATTATCGGCCCTACTGTTCAGAGCATCTAGATTTTTCTTAATCTCCTCTATTGTGTTCTTCATTTCCAATATTTCTGTTTGGTTCTTCTTTATCGTATCAAACTCTTTTGTGACATAGCTCCTGAACTCGTTGAGTTGACGGTCAGAATTCTCTCTTAACTCATTGAGAATCTTAATGATGGCTGTTTTGAAGTCATCATCATTTAGGTTATATATCTCATTTTCTTTGGGATTGTTTTCTGTGTATTTGCTAATTTCTTTCTGTTCTGGAGATTTAATGTATTTTTTCATATTGCTTGATGTTGTTGATTTGTGCCTCCACATGGAGATAGAGTTTAGTTGCTCCTTTCACTTGTTTCAGCTGCTGCGGTGGGGGGAGAAGCTGTTTATACTTCACCAACCAGGAACCCTGTCTGTTGTTGCTAACTGGGCCTGGGCCCCTCTTCGTAGCCACAGTGGCCCTTTGGATTCCCTCCTCTGCCGTGGGGGCTGTCACAGGGGGGCTTCAGGCTGCAGGTGCCTACTGTTGCAGCCCACCTAGATGTGCTCTCTCCTTGGGGTCTGCAACGGTGTTATGGGCTTTTCCAGCGGCCAGGGGTGGGATCACTTATATTTGTCGCTCCGTTGCTGTCGGCACCCACCGAATCTCACTTGTCCTCTACGGGTCGCAGGAGAGCTATTGGCATCTTCTACAGTCTGTGGTTAGTACACCTAGCTATGCTGCTTTTGCCCTGGGGTCTTCCAGCCTTGTGGCTGGCGGCTGGGTGCCTTCTACTGGTGCTGTGCAGAGGCTTTCCCTAAGGCTGCTGTGAGCCTGTAGGGTTTCCCCCTAGGCTACTAAGCTGGGTCTCTGGAACTCTCTCCAGCCCCAGTCCTCTCCGAGATCTCCAGCAATCCCTAGTCCCACGGGGCGGGCAACGGCAGCTGGGGGTCGCCCCGCCCTCTGGGCTTCTCTCCGGGCCTCTCCCGGGAGCCCTGAATGCTGGGCGTGGCCCCTCTGCTAATGGCAGACAGAGAGTTTTGTCTGCTGCCTGGCGGAACTCTGGCGCTTCCCCTCCGGGTCGCAGGACTGGCCTTTGAAAGTTCCCCCCACCCCGGTCCTCTCCGAGATCTCTGGCAATCTCTAGCCCCACGGGGCGGGCAACGGCAGCTGCGGGTCGCCCCGCCCTCTGGGATTCTCTCTGGGCCTCTCCCGGAGCTGTGAATGCTCGGCGTGGCCCCTCTGCTAACGGCACACAGAGAGTTTTGTCTGCTGTCCAGGCGGAGCTCCGGTGCTTCCCCTCCGGGTCGCAGAACCGGCCTTTGAAAGTTCCCCCAGCCCCGGTCCTCTCCGAGATCTCCGGCAATCCCTAGTCCCACGGGGCGGGCAACAGCAGCTGGGAGACCTCCGTACCCTCCATGACTCTCTCTGGGACCCTCCGGGTGCCCCGAGCACCAAGCTGGGTCTCCCCGCCAATGGCGGGGAGAGACTCTCCCCGCGGGCTCAGGTGTGCAACTCCAAAGTTTCCCTCTGCGTTTAGGAGTAATTGCGGGGGGTTTAGGTAGGGTTCTGGTCACCTGTTTCCACCGTCGCTCCTCTGTTGTGTTCTCGCTCCTGCCCTAGATGTGTGTGGATCCTCTGGGGGCGTCCGTTGGAAGAAAGCCGCTTGCGGGTACTAGGCTGCCCGTCGGGGTCGGAGAGTTTTCACCTATTTCCACATCCTCCTGGAGGAAAGTCCGTCCGCCTTCCGATGTATAGTCGCGTGGGTGTCTCAGACGTCCTGAGATGCTGTCTGGATATCCTTTGTCAAGCGATAAGTGTCCAAATAATTGTAGACTCGAAGGGCGAGAGACAAAGAGGACTACTCACGGCGCCATCTTGGATCTTCTCAAAGGATTTGTTCTTAACTCCACGTGCAGGAAGACATCAACAACACAGCTGATGTTGAACTTCACCCAGTCTTGCCCAGTTTCATTTTTCTGATCACTTCAAGGAACCTTAACTGGTGTCCTGAAACACTTAACTGCAGTCTTTCAGGTCTCAGCCAGTGCTCAAACAAAAATACATACTCTCAAAAACAAGGAACAAGTTACATTAAAGAGTACTCACTGAAACACTGTTTTGCAGGATTCTACAGTCATATGAGTTTGTGAAATGCTAGTTAAAGGAGGTTAGATAGGATTCTTTACCAGAGGAGGTCTCAAAGCTTTTGTTATGCTAATGTGTATTATAAATCTCCCAAGAGGAATAATATAGGGGGGTTGCTTCCCAAATTTCTCTGATTATGTGTTTTACTTCAGAACATCTGGGTAATTAGCTTTGGAGAATGCTGGTTTACAGGTGAAAGCAATCTAAATTCATAGAGAAGAAATCTTTTTTTCCCAATCAAAAAAAGAAAGTAACAGGCTAACAGACAAAATTATGCCCCAACTCTTTTCAATGTAATACAACAGTAAAGCACACTGAGTTTAAACTTAGTTTTCAGGTACTAGTTTGTTTTCCTTGTCAATAAGGTGGGGGACTTGATCTGCTTGCGAGGCCTATTCAGGGGAACCTTTCGGACTAATGGAAAAGTTTGGCTCAAATGGGTCTTGAGGGAAAAAACTTTCAAATAGCAGATTTTACAGTTTCTGCTGTGTCCTGAGATTTAAAGAGCTGTTTCAGGAGGACACCCCCAGGGACATTTAGACTTGATTATCTGCACTCCTTTATTTACCTCAAGACGCTGAAGTGCTGAGCAGGAGGGTTAAGTTATGAGCACGGGTTCTGGAGTCAAATCGTGAGTTCAAACTCTAGCTTGCTGTTACCACCTCTTTACAAGCTGTGAGACCTTGCACGAGCCATTTAACTGTGTTTCCATTTTCACAAGCACTTGTAACAAACCTAACTAGGACAAAGAACTTTATCATCTCCGTTTGACACTTGGTGAAACATTCTCAGAATGTGTGAGTGACTTGCCCAGGTTCACAGATAGAGCTGATAAATGAAGCCACAGTGACTCAAAATCATTCATTTAGACTTTAATACCTGGGTATTCTTCTACTTTATTATATGTTGCCTCAAAATATCATATAAAAATGGCATATTTGCCATTCCAAAATGGAATGAATAGATTATATAAATACAATTTTGCATATGAATAAAAGGTTTAAGACGTAGTTGGGATAATCCATGAAGATTTCCTGAAGGAAGTCTGCAGGAACAAAGGCAGGCAATTAACTTTCATAACTTTTCCTGAGCACCTACTGTATGTCAGATGTTGTTCTACACATTTTACAAATTATTCTTCCTGGTCGCAACAGCACTTTGATTAGGTTTTAAGGAAGAGGAAATTAGGCTTTCCAAGATAATGATCCCAAATACACAGAACATACAGTTCTGTATATCTTGATTGCACTGCAGGAATGTACACGTAATAAAATGACACAGAACTCTACACATATCACGTAAATATCAAACCCTCGCGTTTGATAGTGTACTAAAATTATGTAACATGTAACCGTTGGGGGAAACTGGGTAAGCTGGACTTCTCTATCTTTGAGAAGTATTGGTCAGGTATGTTACAGAATGTCCTTCAATTTAGGTTTGTCCAATGTTTTTCTCATAGATGGGGGTTATGGGTTTCGGGAAGGCAAAACCCACAGTACAGAGGTCAGTACTATAGCTGCAACTAACTGTGAATCTAATAATTATTTCGAAACAAAAAGTAAAAAAAAATGCATTGTTATTCTCCAAAGGGGGATTATTAGTAAATTTATTACAGTCCTTTCTCACCCGACAACACCCACACACACCTATTAACCATTCGCATAACCTGAATTGTTTGGAATGTGGATAGACAAACTAAGCTTAGCTATATGCTTGCAGCACCTCTTATCTGGCACTTTTGTTGAACAAAAAGATTTGCGGATGGGCGGGGCATTGTAATAGTCACGGGCTTGGGGAAGTTGTTCGGTTTCTCCAAACTCAGACTAGAGGTTTTTCAGACGGCTTATTCTCGGACTAGAGCAGCGGCCCAGACCCTGAGGTCTGCTTCCGACCGCGGGCAAACAGCTGCACCACGTGTCGTGGGAACCGTCCGAGGGCAGCTGGAACCGCAGCAAAGGGCCTCAGGCCACCTCAGACAGGTCAAAAGGGCCGGAACACCCGCCTAGCGGAAATACACGGAACCCCACTCCCCTACCCCCTCAGGAACAGGAGAGCGGGGCGGAGCCCAGGCAGCGACCACTCCCGGGCTCAGAAAAAGAAACTGGCACGTTGCGGACCCGGAGCTGGCCGGACCAGCGGCGCGTGGCACGCGCGAGCCCTCCCGCGCATGCTCCCTCCGCCCGCCGGCCGCCCCCGCCCTGGGTTCCGCCTCTTTCGCTCCCTCGCCCCCTCCCCCGCTAGCCTCCCTCCGAGCTTGGCCCCTCCGGGCGCGCGGCCGACGTCCCGCGTGCGTGCCGGCGCCTGACTTCACTTCCGGCTAACGCGCTCCGCTTGCCCCCTGGCCCCGGATGGTGACTGGCGGTGGTGCTGCACCTCCCGGGACTGTCACTGAGCCGCTTCCCAGTGTGATTGTGCTGAGCGCAGGCCGGAAGATGGCGGCTGCGGCTGCGGCGGCCTCGGGCCCGGGCTGCTCCTCGGCGGCGGGGGCGGGGGCGGCCGGGGTCTCGGAGTGGCTGGTGCTGCGGGACGGCTGCATGCGCTGCGACGCCGACGGGCTGCACAGCCTCTCCTACCACCCGGCGCTCAACGCCATCCTGGCCGTCACCAGTCGCGGGACCATCAAAGTCATCGACGGCACCTCGGGGGCCACCCTGCAGGCCTCGGCGCTCAGCGGTGAGTGTGCGGCACGCCGGGCGGGTACCGGGCCGGCCGCGGGAGGAGCCGGGCCCGCGGGATGCCGGGGAAAGAAGCCGCCCAGCCCCGGGGCTCGGCCTCCGGAGGAGGGGAAGCGGCGTGACGGGAGCAGGGTGGCAGAGAGCAGGGGTAGGGGCTCAGGCCTGGCTGTGAAGCGAAGCCCGGAAGCTGATGGAGGAGGACCTTAGGACTTGGCTTTTTCAGCGGCTGCAGCTGGGAAGGAAGGACTGGCGAGTCGGGGAGGGGTGGGAGTTGCCTTTCGGGCCTTGGGCGTCCGGTTGTAGGTTGGTCCTCCGGGAGAGGTAAGGAGGCCTCGGGGCTCGGCCCCCGAGAAGGCCAGGCCTCCGGGTAGGTCCTGGAGAAGGTGTCGGTACTGCCTTCGGCTAGATTAGAAAGCGAAAGGGTCGCAGGGTTGGGCCCGACTTGAGAGGCCGGTGGCGAGCGACCGAGCCGGCATCCAAGCCCTCCCCTCCGGTGGAGAGAAGTGGATACTCGGCTGTTCTGGGACGCGCAGGTGCTGGGATGTACAGCGTGCTTCGCGCCCGGGATGGGGGTGGGGTGGGCCCGGAGTGGGGGTGGGGAGGGAAGTAGGCGGGCCAGCTGCCTGAACTGTCCCGTCGATGACTTTAGGACTCTGGCGGACGCCGTGGAAGACTAGACCTTGTCTCTTAGCTCGGGGATTCCAACTTCTACCCCCCGACGACGAGAAACTCATGATCTGCAGTGTATGAACTATAGATTGATTTGGGTTCAGAATGAGGTGACACTTCAGGTCCTCTCTACTTGTTTTGCCCCAGCAAGCCGAAGGTTGGGATTGGGAGGTATGTCTGAGTCTCTCCAATGGAGGAGAGCAGTTCTGGGTGGTTTAAACGTTGGTCCGGGGAGGGGACTTATAGTATGTATGAGGTGAACGCTCAGTGGACTGGAGTGGAGTGTTTTGAAATTGCCGTGGCCAAGTTACGTTTGGCTGAGATGGACATTTCATTTGCGGTTAAATGATGAGTGGCTTAATTTAGATGCTATAGGCTGAGATTGAAAAGTTACTGTATGAGTGACTTAGACTCATGCACTGAGATATGATATATCCACCTTTCTCCATTTAGCCAAGTGGAAGTAGTTAGGCAGTCTTCCAGTTCACTTGTATTTTATCATAGACAAATAATGAAAGGTTGTTATTCTAGTTACTGTGTAAGTAATAAGAGCAATTTAGGGACACAGGATTTAATTTTTGTTGATGAGAGAATTGTGAAAGAAATGGATTGTGTATAGCAATAGAATATAAGCCTGTAGTATATCTAAGATAATTTTTAAGGGAAAGTTTTGGGTTGTACGCTTGTAATTTTTCTTTTCTTGGCTTAGGTAATGGACAGGAGGGGCGTCCTAGATGTAGCAGTGAGCACTTACCACGATGTGGACATTACAGCTTGTCACTATGTATGAGAAAAAGATACTCATTAGTAATTGGATATCTTTCTTCTTAAACTCACCTAAAAGTATTTCATATATGGAAAGATATAAAGAATAATTTTGATGAACATGTATCCCAGTTTAAGAAACGAAACATTACAAATAGAGTTGAGGCCTCCTATGTCCCTCCTGGAGTGCATTCCTCCAACCCTCCCTCCTCCATGAGCATAATCCTTAATTTGATTTTGTCATTTTCCTATGTGTTCATGTTTTTTAGTATGTGCTTGAATCTTTAAAAAATGTCTAATGTCTTTCATGATTTTAAACTTTGAATAAGTGTTATCATAGTATATGTCTTTGGATTTCTAGAAGAAGCCACATTAGAAGTTTTAAAATGTTTTTGGTAGAGAGAGGAATCTCATGGCGTGCTTTTTGTCTGGAGGCCATGTTTGAGAAAAATAATGTATGCTAGAGTTTGTTATAAATGGTTGGGGAAATTGGATACATATGTATGTGCCTATTCATGAAAGGGAAGAAAATAGTCACTCTAATGGTAGATCACTAAAGGGGAGGGTTTTAGGTGTATAAGTGTAAAGGTAGATGAATAAAACATAGCAGTGATTTGGGATAGCTTAGTTGGGGTATGTTGGGGCATTTGTTAATTAAGAAAGTATGAGATTGGTGGATACAATTGCAGATTCCCAGGCATTGAGGATTGAGTATGTGATTAAAAATGTGTAGAAGAGTTTATGGCAAACAAAATAGGAGGATTACAGGAAAACTTTGAAAGTAACAGTGAACAAATTCTGAAATGTTTTTTTATACGAGAAGTGCAGTTTATTAATAATAATTACCAGAGGTTGTGTGGGGTCCTGTGTTTGTCATCTATTCAGATGATTGGGGAGAGAATGCTGCATTTTATGTTTTGCCGGGAATATATAGATATTTAGTAGGTTTGCTTTTAATGATTAACAGAGGGTGACAGTCCTATAAATAGAATGGGGAGAAGATGCCAGTGTTGACCATGGTCCTAACATGACTCCTCTTTCCAGTTCATGGGCAGTGAGCCTCCTCCTTTTCTACCCCAGGGGAAAGACGTCTTTGTTTGAGGGGATAAAGAGGGGTACAACCCTATAGGGCTTTATTGAGTGATACAGTAGTGTTTCTTATGGATGAGTTCAGTTTATAGGGTTATGGGTAGCCTATTAGTGCAGATTGGAAATCGAAGAATGGGAGCAGGACTTGTATGTTTTATATTCAGGTGGGTGGCAAAGATGGCGAATTTTAACTATATCTACCGGTATATATCTTCAAATTATCTGTATCTGATATAAAATGTTTATAAATACACTTTGATTGGATTAAGAGCTGTCAGTAGCTACATAGGTTACACAAGTATTTGCTCTGTGTTAGTGTCGAAGAGTTAAGATTTCTGTCTCTGTGCTGACTTCTTGGCCTGGCATTGAGTGATGTCCATGCTCCGGCCTCTACCAGTCTCTCTAGTCTTGTCTCCTTATTTTGTTTTGTGAAACTGCTTCGTTTAATTTGCTTTCCTGACTACAGTAGTTTTGCTCTTCCTTGGGATGCACCAGTTCCCTGCACACAGTTAGACACATCTCACTCAGTTTTTAAGACCTACAGCAAATCTTAACTTCCTGATTCTTTTAGGCTGAAGTGATCTACTGAACCCCTAAGCACATATTGTCCTATTAAGGTCTGTTTTAGTAATTTAGCAACTTACTGTTTGTAGTTATGTTTTCTGTCTTGAACTATTTAAATTCCATTTTATTTAGCTTTTTGTGAATATGTGATGTCCGTTTTAGCTATATTTCAAACTCCTTTTGGGAAGGAACCTTGTCAACTTGTTTATATCCCCTCCCCGGGATGCCTAGTACAAAATGTTAATAAATATTTTTGATTTGGTGTGTATGTACTAATGAGTATGTTAAATGGATGCTTCCTTACATATTGACTGCTAAATAAACACCTTCTTTGGCTTCCTTTTTCCTTGAGTAGACTCTATTTTTAGAGAAGTTTTAGAGTCATAGTGAAATTGAGCAGAAAGTACAGAATTCCCATATGCCCCTTGCCTCTGTGCACACACAGACTCCCTCACTTCCAACATCTGGCCTCACGGTGGTATGTTTGTTCCTATCAGTGAACTTGCATTAACACATCATCATCACCCAAAGTCTGTAGTTTACATTAGGTGGTGTATGTTCTATGGGTTCTGACACATGTATATGACATATCATACAGAATAATTTCACTGCCCTAAAAATCCTCTGCGCACTGCCTTTTCACCCCTCCATATCCCCTACTCCCTGGCAACCGCTGATCTTTTCCTGTCTCTGTGGTTTTGCCTTTTCTAGAACCTCATATAGTTGGAATCATACAGTAACCTTTTCAGTTTGGCTTCTTTCACTTAGTAATAGGCATTTAAGTTTCCTCCATGTCTTTTCATGGCTTGATAGCTCATTTCTGTTTAGCATTGAATAATATTCCGTTGTCTAGATGTACCACAGTTTGTTTATCCATTCACCTGCTGAGGGACATCTTGGTTGCTTCCAGGTTGTTGCAGTTACGAATAAAGATGCTATAAATATTTGTGTGCAGGTTTTTGTGTGGACATGTTTTCAGTTCATTTGGGTAAATACCAAGGAGCATGACTACTGGATTGTATGATAGGAGTATGTTGAGTTTTGTAAGAAACTGCCAAACTGTCTTCTAAAGTGGCTGTACCATTTTGCATTCCCAGCAGCAATGAATGAGAGTTCCCGTTGCGCCATATCCTCATCAGCATTTGATGTTGTCACTGTTTTGGATTGTGGCCATTCTAATAGGTGTGTAGTGATATCTCATTGTTGTTTTAATTTGCAATTCCCAAATGACATATGATGTTGAACATCTTTTCATAAGCTTATTTGTGGACTCTGGGTTTTACAAATCAAAATAGCTCTACATACACGACTTTGACCATATTGTTTATATTACTAGATATGTCCCTCTCTTTAGCTATTGTTTGTTCATGCAGTTTAGCCTAACAGTCAGGAAAGAGCCTGGTTTTGGAGACAGAGGGCTTGGGTTAAGATCTCAGTTTCTGTTCCCCCCCCAGTTTGACTATGTAACCTTGACTAAATTACTTAACATTTCTGTTGCAGTTTCCCCATTTGCAAAATGGGGATGATAATGTACAATTGTGAGAATTAAGTGTTAATACATGTAAAGTTCTCAGAACAGTGTGTTTACTGTTCAAAAAACCGTTTCTTTTATTTACTTGTAAATCTCTTTAAATACCGTTTTTTTTCTTTTTCACTTAAACCTTTTGATATTCCCTGTTAAATCTTTTGAACTTAACCCCAAATTTGAACTATTTAGGAATTTTTTATGACTTACTCCCTTTCACCATCCTGCAGAAACCATCTAGTTTTTGCTTTGATGTAAGAGTAAGGTAATGTTAATTTATTCAGTATTTTCTTATTTAATTATTGGTGGTGATGTTTTCTCTTGCTTCCTGAAATAGCACTCCTCCTGCCCTAAATACAGTACATTTTATATTGTTTATTTTTGTATAAGCTTTTTTGAGGGCTTGTGGAGAGAATGGGCATAAAGTTTTAGGTAGTCCTGAATTTTGAATTTCAACTCACTCACTAACTCTCTACCTAAACTTCCTGAACTTCAGCTTCCTCATTTGTAAATTAAGATTAATGTTTAATCCGGATGGTTGTGAAGATTAAGTGGTAAACATATTTAAAGTGCCTAACACTGCTTGGCATATGCACAGTGGGTACACAGTGAATGCTAATTCTCTTAAGCATTGTGAATGCTTAGTATTGCCATGCTCCTCATTATTACTTTAAAAAATGTGCACTGACGTATTGTTTATGTACAGAGGATAGATAGGTATCATTCAAATGTAGGTGGAACTACAAATGTTGGTAACAAATATTAATTATATTTGGATAATTATCTTTAGTGTGTTGGTGTGGCTAAGTGTCAGAATGAAGTTAAGACTGTTGTAGTACTGTTCTGTGTATACTGATTTTCCCTGTAGTATATCTACATAAGTAAATGAAGATATGTGTGTGTGGTGTTAACGGATATTGTAGTGTATGTGTAAGAGGAAATCATGTCTCTTCAGTTTCTTTTTTTTTTTTAACAGTTAACTTTATTTTTTAATTTTTTTTTGAGGAAGATTAACCCTGAGCTAAGATCTGTTGCCAATCTTCTTTTTGCTGAGGAAGACTGGCCCTGAGCTAACATCCACGCCCATCTTCCTCTAGTTTATATGTGGGATGCCTACTGCAGCATGGCCTGCCAAGTGGTGCCATGTCTGCACCTGGGATCCGAACTGGTGAACCCTGGGCCATCGAAGTGGAACCTGCGAACTTAACTGTTGCGCCACCAGGCCAGCCCTGTCTCTTCAGTTTCTGAAGTGGGTTCCAGATCTCTGTCACGGTGAAAAAGAGCAAACTCCAAAGCTGCTCAGTGTTTTTAGACAAACATTCCAGTTTTATATTTCTTTATGAATTTCTCCCTTTTTCCTTTTCCTATATAGACATTGACTTTGATTTGATTTGAGAAGTTTGTACAATGGTCATAAATGAGAAAAAGATCATTGTATTCCGGTTGCAGTGAAGTTCAGATTGAGTGAGTTTTTATTTATTGTTGAAATGACATCTTGTTCAGACTGAAAGCCCAGAGCTGTCTGCTCTAGGAAGTCTTGGAATATAGAAAACGAATTAGGTTAGCCTGCATAGTCTTCAAGAAATAAATTTTATGGATAAAACTCATACTTATCACTTTCTTAGAGGTGGAAAATATTTTTCTTACTACTTCTGATTTAGGCATGCATTAATTTGGGTAAGATGTAAAATCTTCCTGTAAGTCTGAGTTGTGGGAATTGTAAATGATTCAAACCACTTCCTATTTCCTGACTAACCTTGATACATGCAGCCTTCCTAGTCTCAATTATTCTTCTGTGAGAGATAATAAACATGATATAGGGTTGGGATTTCAATAGCCCTAGAAGATAGTCGTCTTCTGGATATATCTGAGTTCTCTATAAAAACTTAATTTGGCAAATCTTTTTGTGGGCTATGGGTACATACTTTGGCTCTGTTTCGGTTGACTGACTTTAGTAATGCTACTTGATTACCTCTCTTATGTCAGAGATTGCTGTTTTATTAGCAAAACATTTTCCTATAATTAATTAGAGTGAGTGTATATTAAGATTTTTAAATATGTATTTTTGCTGTGTTTTTAAGATCTTCCGTGTTTATCCAAATTTTTATGTTTACCTCTCAAGTTTTCCTGACTGTTGAATGCTCAAAGATGGTTTTACTCTGGAAGAAAATTTCTCCTAGTCTTTGTTTTAGTAGTTATAGACTTATTAATGGGCGGCAGTCTAAGAAATCAGCCTCTGGAGCCAAACAGTTTGGGCTTAAGTCTTGCTTCTGTTTGATCTTGAAGTTCACCTGTAAAATGAGGATAATAGTATCTATCTTATAAGGTGATTATGAGAATTGAAATGAGTTGATATATGTAAAGCGTGTAGAAGAGTGCCTGGTATATAGTATGTGCTTTATAAGTGTTTATTTTTTTTATTCTTCTGGAAGCAGTGGCTATTTGAAAGGTTGCTGAGTGTAGTTAGATGTTTTTGCTACATGTATTCTATTGAAATTGTAGTACTCTGTTTTCTTCCAGTTTTCCATGTGTGTGAAAATGTGACCAGCTGAAATCTAATAAGCATAAGAGCAATAATTTTTGTATTATGGGAGAGAGATAAACTATATAAGTTAATGGATTTTGGACTTGAAATTGTTAAAAGGGCAAGGTGATGTGAAAAGCTGCTTGATTGGTATTCATTTACACATTTATTGAACATTTGCTAGACACGGGAGCACAAAATAATTAAGACAGCAGTTGGGCCTTTGCTGCTTGGTGATGTTTTTAGGTAAACCATTTTAGCATAAGTACTGTAATATGCAGTCATGCACTGCCTAACAATATTTTGGTCAACGATGGACGGCATATATGATGGCGGTCTTGTAAGATTTAATGGAGGTGAAAAACTCTTATAGCCTAGTGACGTCATAGCTGTTGTGATGTCACCGTCATGATGTCATAGCACGAGCCATCACTCATGTATCTGTGGTGATGCTGGTATAAATAAACCTATTGTGCTGCCAGTCATATAAAAGTATAGCACATGTAGTTGTGTATGTATATAATGGTTGATAATAAATGACTATGTTACTGGTTTATGTATTTATTATACTATACTTTTTATTGTTGTTTTAGAGTATGCTCTTTCTACTTATATAAAAAAGTTTACTGTAAAACAGTGTGCCATGTTACACTTGCAGCAGCCTCATACATCTTGTGTTTATCATGTCTCTTGATTGCATCATTTTCTCTTGTGCTTGATTTAATCTTGTGTTGTTTTGTTCATCATGGCCCCTAAGTGTACAAAATCCACTGCTAATGTTGCAAGAAAGAGGCCACATCGAGTGATTGACCTGGAAATTAAAAGTGATTAAGGATTACAGTGGTTGAAAATCAGTGATGGTTATTGCTTGCCAGTCAGGCGTGTCCCATTCCATCATAACTATGATCTTGAAGAACAAGAACAAGGTGACAGAAGCTGTTAAGGGATCTGCTTCATCGAAAGCAATGAGACTAACAAAAATTCGAGAAGAGGCTGTGTCAGGACTGGAGAAATGTCTAGTGACCTGGGTTGAAGACCAGACACAGAAGCGTATCCCTCTCAGCACCATGGTGATCACGGCCAAAGCAAAAAGTTTGTTTGCAATGTTGAAAGAAAAGGCTGGACCTGACTACAGTGTTGAATTTACTGCTAGCTCTGGGTGGTTTAAACAATTTAAGAATCATTATTCATTACAAAATGTGAAAATGAGTGGTGAGTTTGTGAGTGCTGATGTGAAGGCAGCTGAAGAAGTTTTGGAAACTCTAGATAAGCTGATTGTGGAGGAATATTACTTACCAGAGCAATATTCAATATGGATGAAACCTCCCTATTCTGGAAATGGATGCCTGAAAGGACTTTCATTCATAAGGAGGGCAAGTCAATGCCAAGGTTCAAGGCTTTTAAGGACAAGATAACAGTCTTGCTTGGGGTCAATGTTGCAGGCTACATATTGGGAACCCTTTGTAGTCTGGCACGGTGAGAACCCCAGGGCCTTCAAGCATATCACTGTCACTGAAATGGAGTACTGTTTGGAGAATGGCATACCTTTGAGGATTTTGCTTATTGTTGATAATGCTCCCAGACATCCTCCTTTTATTGGTGATCATCATCCTAATATCAAAGGAGTGTTTCTACCTCCACATACCACCTCTTTGATCCAAGCAATGGATCCAGGAGTTATAGCAGCTTCTAAGGCCTGCTGCCTGAGAAGGCTCTTTGCCCAGGCTGTTGCTGTAACTGAGGAAAACTCTGGGAAGACACTGATGCAATTATGGAAGGATTACAACATCTGTGACTGCATCAAGAACGTGGCTTGGGCTTGGGGTGATGTCACCAAGGAGTGTATGAATAGCATCTGGAAGAAGAAACTCAGGTGCTTCATCCATGACTTCAAAGGATTTGCCAAGAATGAGGAGGTTGCAAAAATCAACAAGGCTGTTTGTTTGAGATGGCAAACAACTTTAATCTGGGTGTGGATGAGGATGACCTTGAGGAGCTCCTCCGCGTGGTTCCTGAGGAATTGACTGATGAGTTGTCAGAACTGGAGTAGGAATGCATAGCTAAAGAATAGGCAAGAGAAAAGGAAACTGCAGAAGAAAAAGAACCTCCAAGAAAATTTATAGTTAAGGGTTAAGCAGAAGCTTTGCAGACCTCAGCAAGCTCCTTAAAAAGTTTGAAAACATGGACCCCAATACTGAAAGATTTTCATTAATAAAGAGGAATGTTCGTGGTGCATTATCTGCTTAAAGCAAATTTATGATGAAAAAAAGAAACAAACCAAGCAAACCACCACGGACTTATTTCTGAAGAGTGACACGTCTTCAAGAAGAGCTTCAAGGAGGTCCTGTAGAAGGTGTTCTAGAAGAAGGCGTTGTTATCATAGGAGATAGCAGCTCCATTCCTGGTATTGCCCCTAAAGATCTTCAAGTGGGACAAAATGTGGAAGCAGAAGACAGTAATATTGATGATCCTGACCCTGTGTAGGCCTAGGCTAATGTGTGTGTTTGTGTCTTAGTTGTTAACAAAAAAGTTTTAAAAGTAAAAAAAAAAAAAAAAAAAAAGATTTTTCTAAGTAGAAAAAAGCTATGGAATAAGAATATAAAGAAAAATATTTTTTGTACAGCTGTACAATGTGTTTGTGTTTTAAGCTACGTGGTAACCAGAGGGTCAAAAAGTTTAAAAAAATTTAAAAGTTTATAAAGTAAAAAAGTTACAGTAAGCTAAGGCTAATTTATTATTGAAGAAATATTTTTTTAAATAAATTTATGGCAGCCTAAGTGTACAGTGTTTCTAAAGTCTACAGCAGTGTACAGTAATATCCTAGGCCCTCACATTCACTCACGCTCACTCACTGACTCACCCAGAGCAACTTCCAGTCCTGCAGCCTCCATTTAGGGTAAGTGCCCTATACCGGTGTACCGTTTTTTATCTTTTATACTATATTTTTACTGTACCTTTTCTATGCTTAGATATGTTTAGATACACGAATACTTACCATTGTGTTACAGTTGCCTACAATATTCAGTATAGTAACATGCTGTACAGATTTGTAGCCTAGGAGCAATAGGCTATGCCATATAGCCTAAGTGTGTAGTAGGCTATACCATCTAAGTTTGTGTAAGTACACTGTGATGTTCACATAACAGTGAAATTGCCTAATGACCCGTTTCTCAGAATGTATCCCTGTCATTAAGTGATGCATGACTGTGGATGTGCAGAATGCTGTGTGAGTACAGAGGAAGGACTTTCTTCAATCTGAGTGAAATAGAGAAACCTTCTCAAAGGTGTTTGTTTTTATGACCAGTTTGAAAGAGAGGATGTGGTAGGGAATGTTGTAGAGATGATCATCTTATGCCAGGGTTCTTGCTTATGCAGAGACATGTTTGTCTTTACAAACATGGTGAATTCAAGGAACAGAGAAGTTTTGGGAGAGAGGGATTGGGTTTAGGGTGTGTGTGGGTATCGTTAGAGTTGCAGCTGAGAGAGGTAAGGACAAGATCACATGTTTTGTGAACAAGTTTGGACTTGATGTCAATGGTAGGGAGCCACTGTCAGTTATGACACGATCAAATTTGTTTTTAGAAGGATTGGAAGCTAGTGTCCAGGTGTGAGAAGTGATGAGAGAGTTAGTTTGAGAGGTAAGAACAACATAATTTGATGAATGTGGGGATATGAGAGATTGAGAAGGTGAAAATTTCTCATGCTTAGGATCCTATTTTGGGTAACTGGGCGAATCGGTGAATCGTGTTTATTAACCTGAATAAGCAATACAAGAAGATGTGGTGAACAGCTTTTGTTGGAGAAGGCTGGGAAGCAAGATAGGGAGATAGATTTCAGTTGTGTTAATTTTGAGGTTCTTGAAGGACGTCCAAGTAGAGATGTCCAGAAGGCATTTGGAAATTCAGGGTTGAAGCTTGAAGATTTGGGAATACAGGTTTGGAAGGCATTGGCATTTATAGAGAAAGCTTAGTCCAGTGGTTGAGGATACTGGCTCTGGAGCCAGACTGAGTTCCAGTCTATGATTCACCACTTGTTAGCTCTATCCTTAGGCAAGATGCTTAACCTCTTTCTGCACTTCATAATTAGTGCCTAACTCATTGGGTTATTGGAAAGATTAAATTAACTAATACATAGACACTGCTTGATCCACCATAAACACTCAATAAATGTTACTTTTTGTATTGGTGTTTTTAGTTATATAGTTCACTTCAACAATTGTTTGTCTGTCATATGGGGACAATAAGATGAATTTGAAATGCACCCCACCCCCCAAGTTTGAATGCTTTCTAGAAGAGGTGACACCTCAGCTGAGACTTGAAAGAAAAGGGATTAGCCAGGTAAAGGGCACAGCATGAGCAAAAGTAGAGGCATGAAGCAGGTAGTATTTGTTATAAGCAGTTTGGTATTAGAGTACAAAGCACGAGAGAGGGAGTGATGAGAGAGCCTGAGAATCTTGGACCTGCTCCTCCCGAGTGATGGCTCCCATATTTCTAAGTACAAGAACTCCCAGTTTAAGGTAAAAAATTTAGGGCGCTACTATGATAGGAGCTATGTTTTTAGTATCAATTAATTGATAAAATATTGCAAAAAGCTATTACTTTTAAGTAATTTTTATTTTAGACTTATTATACATGTAGTTTGAAAAATACTGCAATATGCAGACTTTAGGCTTTCCTCCCTACTGGCTTAGCTTTGAGATTTTTTTTTCCTGTGAGGAAGATTCATCCTGAGCTAACATCCGTTGCCAGTCCTCCTCTTCTTTTTGCTTCAGGAAGATTAGCCCTGACCTAACATCTGTGCCCATCTTCCTCTCTACTCTGCATATGGGATGCCTCCATAGTATGGCTGATGAGTAGAGTAGCTCTGTACCTGGGATCTGAACCCGCAAACCCTGGCTGATGAAGCGGAGCCTGCTGAACCTTAACCACCCGACCACAGGGCTGTTCCCTGGCTTTAAGATTTTTTTTTTTATTAAGATTATGATAGATTACAACCTTGTGAGATTTCAGTTGTACTTTATTGTTAGTAATGTTGTGGGTACACCACTTCACCCTTTGTGCCCTCCCCCCACCCCCCCTTTTCCCTGGTAACCACTGATCGGTTCTCCATGTCTATATGTTAACTTCCACCTATAAGTGGGGTCATATAGAGTTCGTCTTTCTCTGTCTGGCTTATTTCGCTTAACGTAATACCCTCAAGGTCCATTCATGTTGATGCGAATGGAACAATTTGGTCCTTTTTTATGGCTGAGTAGTATTCCATTGTGTATATATACCATATCTTCTTTATCCAGTCATCAGTTTCTGGGCATTTAGGTTGGTTCCACGTCTTGGCTATTGTAAATAATGCTGCGATGAACATAGGGGTGCAACGGACTCTTGAGATATCTGATTTCAGGTTCTTAGGATAGCTACCCAGTAGTAGGATAGCTGGGTCATAGGGTATTTCTATTTTTAACTTTTTGAGACGTCTCCATACTGTTTTCCATAGTGGCTGCACTAGTTTGCATTCCCACCAACAGTGTATGAGGGTTCCTTTTTCTCCACAACCTCTCCAAGATTTGTCACTTTTGGTTTTGGATATTTTTGCCAATCTAACGGGTGTAAGGTGATATCTTAGTGTAGTTTTGATTTGTATTTCCCTGATGATTAGTGATGATGAACATCTTTTCATGTGTCTGTTGGCCATACTTATATCTTCTTTGGAGAAATGTCTGTTCATGTCCTCTGCCCATTTTTTGATCGGGTTGTTTGTTTTTTTGTTGTTAAGCTGTGTGAGTTCTTTGTATATTATGGATATTAATCCTTTGTCGGATAAGTAGCTTGTAAATATTTTTTCCCAATTAGTGAGCTGTTTTTTTGTTTCAATCCTGTTTTCCCTTGCCTTGAAGAAGCTCTTTAGTCTGATGAAGTCCCATTTGTTTATTCTTTCTATTGTTTCCCTCATCTGAGGAGTTACAGTGTCCGAAAAGATTCTTTTGAAACTGATGTCAAAGAGTGTACTGCCTGTATTCTCTTCTAGAAGACTTATTGTTTCAGGCCTAATCTTTAGGTCTTTGATCCATTTTGAGTTTATTTTTGTGAATGGTGAAAAAGAATGGTCGATTTTCATTCTTTTACATGTGGCTGTCCAGTTTTCCCAGCACCGTTTGTTGAAGAGACTTTCTTTTCTCCATTGTAGGCCCTCAGCTCCTTTGTCGAAGATTAGCTGTCCATAGATGTGTGGTTTTATCTCTGGGCTTTCAGTTCTGTTCCATTGATCTGTGCACCTGTTTTTGTACCAGTACCATGCTGTTTTGATCACTGTAGCTTTGTAGTATGTTTTTTTTTTTTTTTTTTAAAGATTTTATTTTTTCCTTTTTATCCCCAAAGCCCCCCGGTACATAGTTGTGTATTCTTCGTTGTGGGTTCTTCTAGTTGTGGCATGTGGGACGCTGCCTCAGCGTGGTCTGATGAGCAGTGCCATGTCTGCGCCCAGGATTCGAACCAACGAAACACTGGGCCGCCTGCAGCGGAGCGCGCAAACTCAACCACTCGGCCACGGGGCCAGCCCCAACTTTGTAGTATGTTTTGAAATTGGGGATTGTGATGCCTCCGGCTTTGTTTTTCTTACTCAGGATTGCTTTAGCAATTCACAGTCTTTTGCTGCCCCATATGAATTTTAGGATTCTTTGTTCAATTTCTGTAAAGAATGTCCTTGGGATTCTGATTGGGATAGCGTTGAATCTGTAGATTGCTTTAGGTAGTATGGACATTTTAACTATGTTTATGCTTCCAATCCATGTGCATGGAATGTCTTTCCATCTCTTTATGTCGTCGTCAATTTCTTTCAAGAAAGTCTTGTAGTTTTCATTGTATAAATCTTTCACTTCCTTGGTTAAATTTATCCCAAGGTATTTTATTCTTTTCGTTGTGATTGTGAATGGGATTGAGTTCTTGAGTTCTTTTTCTGTTGGTTCATTGTTAGTGTATAGAAATGCTACTGATTTATGTATGTTGATTTTATACCCTGCAACTTTGCTCTAGCTGTTGATTGTTTCTAATAGTTTTCCTATGGATTCTTTGGGGTTTTCTATATATAAGATCATGTCGTCTGCAAACAGCGAGAGTTTTACTTCTTCATTGCCTATTTGGATTCCTTTTATTTCTTTTTCCTGCTGAATTGCTCTGGCCAACACCTCCAGTCCTATGTTGTATAGGATTGGTGAAAGTGGGCACCCTTGTCTTGTTCCTGTCCTCAGAGGGATGGCTTTCAGTTTTTGTCTGTTGAGTATGATGTTGGCTGTGGGTTTGTCATATATGGCCTTTATTATGTTGAGGTACTTTCCTGCTATACCCATTTTATTGAGGGTTTTTATCATAAATGGGCGTTGGATCTTGTCGAGTGCTTTCTCTGCATCTATTGAGAAGATCATGTGGTTTTTGTTTCTCATTTTGTTAATGTAGTGTATCACGTTGATTGACTTGTGGATGTTAAACCATCCCTGTGTCCCTGGTATAAATCCTGCTTGATCATGGTGTAGAATCTTTTTGATGTATTGCTGTATTCGGTTTGCCAGAATTTTGTTGAGGAGTTTTGCATCTATGTTCATCAGTGATATTGGCCTGTAGTTCTCCTTCTTTGTGTTGTCCTTGTCAGGTTTGGGGATCAGAGTGATGTTGGCTTCATAGAATGTGTTAGGGAGTACTCCATCTTCCTCAGTTTTCTGGAATAGTTTGAGGAGGATAGGTATTAAATCTTTTTTGAATGTTTGGTAGAATTCTCCAGAGAAGCCGTCTGGTCCTGGACTCTTATTTTTGGGGAGGTTTTTGATTACTGTTTCTATTTCTTTACTTGTGATTGGCCTATTCAGATTCTCCGTTTCTTCCTGGTTGAGTTTGGGGAGGTTGTAAGAGTCCAGGAATTTGTCCGTTTCTTCTAGGTTGTTCAGTCTGTTGGCATATAGTTTTTCATAGTATTCTCTTATGATCCCTTGTATTTCTTTGGTATCTGTTGTGATTTCTCCTCTCTCATTCCTAATTTTATTTATTTGAGATTTCTCTCTTCTTTTCTTGGTGAATCTGGCCAAGGGTTTGTCGATTTTGTTAATTTTTTCAAAGAACCAACTCTTTGTTTCATTGATCCTTTCTACTGTCTTTTTAGTTTCTATATCGTTTATTTCTGCTCTTATTTTTATTATTTCCCTCCTTCTACTGACTCTGGGCTTTGTTTGTTCTTCTTTTTCTAATTCTGTTAGGTGTCGTTTGATGTTGCTTATGTGAGCTTTTTCTTGTTTTGTGAGGTGAGCCTGTATTGCGATGCATTTCCCTCCTAGGACTGCTTTTGCTGCATCCCAAATGATTTGGTATGACGTGTTCTCATTTTCCTTTGTCTCCAGATAATATTTGATTTCTTCTTTAATTTCTTCAGTAATCCATTGTTTGTTCAGTAGTGTGTTGTTTAGTCTCCACATTTTTGTACCTTTGTCTGCTGTATTCTTGTAGTTGATTTCTAGTTTCATAGCATTGTGATCAGAAAAGATGCTTGATATTATTTCAACTCTCTTGTATTTATTGATGCTTGCTTTGTTTCCCAAAATATGGTCTATTCTTGAGAATGTTCCATGCGCACTTGAGAAGACTGTGTAGCCTGCTGTTTTTGGATGAAGTGTTCTGTATATATCTATTAAGTCCATCTGGTCTAATTTTTCATTTAATTCCATAATTTCCTTGTTGATTTTCTGTCTGGATGTTCTATCCATTGGTGTTAATGGGGTGTTGAGGTCCCCTACTATTATAGTATTGTTGTTGATGTCTTCTTTTAGTTCTGTTAAGAGTTGCTTTACAAATTTTGGTGGTCCTGTGTTGGGTGCGTATATATTTACAAGTGTTATGTCTTCTTGGTGGAGAGCCCCTTTTATCATTATATACTGTCCCTCTTTGTCTTTCTTTATCTGCTTTGCTTTGAAGTCTACTTTGTCTGATATTAGTATAGCGACACCTGCTTTCTTTTGTTCATTATTAGCTTCGAGTATTGTTCTCCATCCCTTCACTCTGAGTCTGTGTTTGTCTTTGGGGCTGAGGTGTGTTTCCTGGAGGCAGCATATTGTTGGCTCTTGTTCTTTGATCCATCCTGCCACTCTGTGTCTTTTGATTGGAGAGTTCAATCCATTTACATTTAGAGTGATTATTGAAATGTGGGGGCCTACCACTGCCATTTTATGTCTTGTTTTCTGGTTCTCTTCAATTTCCTTTGCTTCTCGTCCATGGTTTAGTCTGTTCTGATGGAGAGCTGCTACTCTCTGTTGTTGTCCTTCTACTTATCTCCTTTGCTCTTGGTTTTGTAGTCCCTTTCCTTTTTTTGATTTTTCAGGAATGAGGGTTTTCCTGAGCATTTCTTGAAGAGGAGGTTTTGTGGCAATGAACTCCCTTAATTTTTGTTTATCTGGGAAAGTTTTTATTTCTCCATCGTATTTGAAGGATATTTTCGCTGGGTAGAGAATTCTCGGCTGCAGGTTTTTGTCCTTCAGATTTTTGAATATATCGTTCCACTCTCTTCTAGCCTGTAAAGTTTCTGCTGAGAAATCTGCTGATAGCCTGATGGGGGTTCCTTGTAGGTTAATTTCTTCTGCCTGGCTGCCCTTAGTATTCTCTCCTTGTCGCTGACTTTTGCTAGCTTCACTACTATATGTCTTGGGGTTGGTCTACTTGCATTGATAAAGTTTGGAGATCTATTGACTTCTGTCACATGAAGTTCCATCTCTCTCCCCAGGTTTGGGAAGTTCTCAGCCATTATTTCTTTGAATAGGCTTTCTGCCCCCTTCTCCCTTTCTTCTCCCTCTGGTATACCTATAATCCTTAGGTTGCATCTCCTAATTGCGTCAGATAATTCTCGGAGAATTTCTTCATTTCTTTTTATTCTTAGCTCTCTCTCCTCCTCTGCCTGCAGCATTCCTATATTCCTATCTTCCAAATTGCTAATTCTTTTCTCCATATTATCGGCCCTACTGTTCAGTGCGTCTAGATTTTTCTTAATCTCCTCTATTGTGTTCTTCATTTCCAGTATTTCTGTTTGGTTCTTCTTTATAGTATTGAACTCTTTTGTGACATAGCTCCTGAACTTGTTGAGTTGTCTATCTGAATTCTCTTTTAACTCATTGAGTTTTTTAATGATGGCTGTTTTGAAGTCATCATCATTTAGGTTGTATATTTCATTGTCTTTGGGATTGTTTTCTGTGTGTTTGTCATTATCCTTCTGTTCTGGAGATTTAATATATTTTTTCATATTGCTTGATGGTGTAGATTTGTGCCTCCGCATAGAGATAGAATTTAGTTACTGCTTCCACTTGTTTCTACTGGTGTGCTGGGGGGACAGCTGTTTATACTGCTCCAACCAGGAACCCTATCAGCTGTTGCTAACTGGGCCTGGGCCCCTCCTCACAGTCACAGTGATCCTGTGGGTTCCCTCTTCAGCTGTGGAGGCCGTCACAGGGGGGCTTCAGACTGCTGGTGCCTACTGTTGCAGACCACCTAGACGTGCTCCCTCCTTAGGGTCTGCAGCGGTGTTACGGGCTTTCCCAGCAGCCAGGGGCAGGATCACTTATATTCGCAGCTCTGTCACTGTCGGCGCCCACAAAATCTTGCTTGTCCACTGTAGGTCACAGCAGAGCTATGGGCGTTTTCTACAGTCTGTGGTTAGCTCGCCTACCTATGCTACTTTTGTCCCAGGGTCTTCCAGCTTTGTGGTTGCTGGGTGGGTGCTCTCTACTAGTACTGTGCAGAGGATATCGCTGAGGCTTCTGTGAGACTGTAGAGTTTCCCCCTGGGCCACAGAGCCGGGTTGCTGGAACTCCACCCAGCCCCAGTCCTCTCCCTTAGGATCTCTGGGAGCCCATTGCCCTGATAGCCGGATACCTTGAGTTCAGTGGCAGCTGGTCGGCGGCTGCCCTGCCTGGGATTCTCCTCTTTGGGACCCTCCCGGTGTTGTGGATGCTGGGCAAGGCCTCTCTGATAATGGCCCATAAAGACTCTGCCTGCTGCCGGGATGGAACTCTAGAGTTTCTCACCCGGGCCGTGTAACCAGCCGCTGGAGCTCCACCCAGCCCCGGTGCTCACCCAGGAGATCTCCGGTAGTCCCGAGCCCCTCCCGGGCAAAAGCCTGGTCAGTGGAGCCAGCGGCGGCAGCCGGCGGGCTGTTTGGGATTCTCTCTGGGAGCCCCCAGGCGTTGTGGATGCTGGGCGGGGCCTCTCCGCTAATGGCGGGTAGGGTTTTTCCCCACCGCCTCCGGTGTGTAACTCTGGAGCTTCCCTCTGGGCTCAGGTATAATTGCGGGGGGCTTAGGTAGGGCTCTGTTCACCTGTTTCCACCGTCACTCCTCTGGTGTGCGCTCCCTCCTGCCCTTGGCGTGCGGCGATGTTCTGGGGGCGTCCGCTGGAAGAAAGCCGCCCACAGGCTCTAGGCTGTTCGGGGTCAGGGTCGGAGAGTTTTCACCTATCTCCACCACCTCCTGGAGGGAAGTACGTCCGCCGTCCGATGTATATCAGTGTGGGTCTCTCCGACGTCCTGAGATGCTATATAAATATCCTTTGTCAAGCGATGAATGTCCAATTAGTTGTAGATTAGAAGGGGGAGAGACAAAAAAGTCTGCTCACGCCGCTGTCTTGGATCTTCCCCAGTCCCATTTACCTGGCTTTGAGATTTTTATGGTGGAACTCTTCTGTCTACCCTCCCACTTCAAAAATTTTATTGCTGTCATCTCCTCACTTGTTTTTTTTTGTATTTGTGGGTTCTTTTATGCCCTCTTCCTTTGTTTACTGTCTTTCCAGTGGGAGCTTGGGAGGGAGCAGAGGTAAGGGTGTGCCTATTATATCCTTGTTGTTTAATTGGAAATCTGTAGTCGTAACAGTACTTAAGATGTTGAACATCTCATATTCTGTCCTTAGGATCTTGGCTATAACTATAGATAGAATATAATCAATCATAAGTTTCTGTAACATAGTATGTGAGAACAGTGAGGATGTGGGTGGGAGGTAACTCTCTGATACGTGCACTGTACTGCTCATGGCCTTATGCAAAAGGTGCCTTTGGCAAGACACTTTCTGAGTTACCATCTTTAAAATGGTCTGGTAATTCTTGTCCAGACTGCTTCATCATCTGATAAAATAATGAATGTAGAAATTCTTTGTAAACTCTAGCACTTCAAATATAAGGTATACAAAAAAGTTAAGATAAACTCCTTGGGTATAGAAGAGGAGATAGTAGAGGTACAAATAACAAAAAGAATAAAGTAATTGCTATGTAAAACGGTTTGCGACAAGGGCAGTGCTCCTAAAAAGAAGTCATTGTGATCTAGTTTGAGTATGTTAAATCAGGGATGCATTTTAAAGGAGATAAATATTACGTTTACTTTTTAGAAGAAATGATGGAAATGTTAGGGTGGAGCAGATAAGAATGTCTTCTTTGAGATTTATTGTGGGCGCCAGGAATTTAAATCTTTATGATTTGTGTCTGTACTTTTACTTTGATTTATGAAGTAGGAGAGAGAGCAGTAAGACTGGGGAAATGGCACAAGGGTGGTGGTTCTCAGCCTTGGTTGTTCGTTAGAATCACCATGGGAGCTTTTAGAAAAAATACTCTACTTGGTCCTCAGTATTGTGACTTAAGTGGTCTGGAGTGGAGCCCAGGCATACTTTTTTTTATTTAAAGCATGACAGGTGATTCTAATGTGCAGCTAGGTTTAGAGATTCAAACTTAACCTATCACCTTACACGAGAAAGTTTATTTGATATAAATGAGAAACAGGTTTCATTTGAATTGAATAGTATTCTATTTAGTCTTAAAACATTTTTTTTGGTAAGAAAAACCCCCCAAGTTAGTCTGTCTGCTAATAAAACCTACCTATCATATTTTAAATTGTATTTAGTGACTATATAATGAAATATGCTTCTAAGTAGCAGGGCTACATCAAGGGCCAAATTTCTGTTAGTTTTTTTGTCCTTTTCTGCCATAATTCAGTTTTGGTTGATTTTTTGAACCAGCTAAGTGCTCTTGTACTTTTTTGCCAAAATGCCACTACAGCCAAGGACCATGATCTCATACTGGGCGCAGAAGGAGAGGAGGGGTAAAAGGGGCTATAGAGGGCAGATATGGCTCAGATTATTTGTATCAGGTCAACTAGTGTCATGCCTAAAATGTCGTTTCATGTAGTATTAAAAAATAGCTGTAAGAATATTGCATTTACCACCTTATAGTTTAGTTTTAATATATTAAAAATTCTTCAAAACTATAGAAAATGATTCATTTATTCAAAAACGTTTACTGGGAGCTGGCCCCATGGCCTAGTGGTTAAGTTCAGCATGTTCTGTTTTGGTGGCCTGGGTTTGGTTCTAAGGTGTGGACCTACACCACTCATCAGCAGCCATGCATGCGCTGGTGGCGACCCACATACAAAATAGAGGAAGATTGGCATAGGTGTTAGCTCAGGGTGACTCTTCCTCAAGCAAAAAAAAAAAAGAAATATTGGAACGGATGTTAGTTCATGATGAATCTTTCTCAGAAAAGAAAAAAAAACCCAGCAAAAAACCTCCACGTTTACTTTGTGTCAAGCACTGATGATATAGAATTAAACAAAGTCCTTGCTTTCCTAGAGCTCATGGTTTAATGGGAAGAGATGTATTATGTGTGCATGCGCGCACGGGCACGTGCACACACACACACACTATATCAGGTGGTGATAAATGCCGTAAGAAATTAGAGCTGGTAGGAGATGGTGGTGGGTGAATTTGTGCTGTGAGATGCTCTGGGAAGGTCTCTGTGAGGTGGCACTGGAGCAAAGATCCTGATGATGTGAGATAGCAGCAAGGCAGATATCCAGGGGAATTTTCTGTCGGCCTGCTACTGTAGTATGCAAAAGCAGCTAGATGGATTTTCATCTTATTTGCATGGAATTTTACTTGGACTCACTTAAAATGTAGACTATATGAAGAATGATGATAAGTTTGTGTGACTACCAGTCTGGAGATCTGTGCCATCTATATTAAATAGAGAACAGTAGTTTCAAATATGAACTCTAAATATAAATTCACGAGAGCACATGATCTAAATTGTAGAATTGTTGTATTAATTTGTAGCCGAGTTGCTTCTCATGTGGGCACCTTTGTCTAGCAATAGGAATTTGTCTACAGGTAGTTAAGTCTTCACTTAGCACCATCAGACAGGGAGGTGTGTCCCCAAATTTTACTTAATTATAGCCAGGTCAAAGTCCTGAAGGAAGGGGCTGGCCCCGTGGCCTGGTGGTTAAAGTTCTGCATGCTCTGCTTCGGCAGCCCAGGTTCGGATCCCAGGTGCAGACCTACTCCACTCATCAGCCCTGTGGAGGTATCCCACATACAAAGTAGAAGAAAGACTGGCACAGTAGCTCAGGGCTAATCTTCCTTAAGTGAAAAATAAAAGAGGAAGATTGGCTGTGGATGTTAACTGAGAGTGAATCTTCTTCACAAAAAAAAAAATCCTGAAGGAAGAACGTAACTTATGTGTCTCGAGGTGGTTGAGAGATTTAACCGTGACAAATTAATTAAATAGTAAATATGGAAAAGGCTCCACAATTTCTTGCACGGAGTTTGGTCCTTAAAGATTGAGTCCCATCATGGAAATTTTTCAGTGGTGATTATGTTCTCAAAATTTTCTCAATTAATGTCAGATACTTAAGATTATTGTAGAATAAGTGGTCTGATGGCAGTTTTGGATAAAGTGAATAGAGAGAATTGGAAGTTGGAACTCTTCATTGCAATAATTCTGTATCTTTTGGAGAGCCTCTTCCGTGCTTAGGTAGACGTTGGTTCTCTTGCTTGGAATAATACTCTCTCTGCATTGCATTTGTTAGCCTTTCTTTGTGGCCTAGCCACTGAACTTTTCCAAACTTTCTTAGCTTTGCACTGAGTTCACTTTTACAGGAATACTCATTTTGGCTTTGAATAATAGCGTGTACTAACAACTTTCATTAAATGATTTTTTTTGATATTTTAATTATATTTTAAAAGCTTTGTAAGAATCTAACATTAATTTTGCACCCTCTTTATTGACTTTGAATGATGATTGTATATAGTACATTATAATGGACTATTTTAGGCTTTGAAATCTGATGTTATCTCAGTGGAAATGGAATTTTACAGTGTGTTATGTCAGTTTGCAAAGATAATATATTTCTGATAGTATTTTTGCAAGTTTTGTAGGCATGCACATGGATAGTGCATTCATGAAGAATATTTTTTTTTTTTAAAGATTGGCACCTGAGCTAACAACTGTTGCCAGTCTTCTTTTTTTTTCCTTTCTGCTTTTTCTCCCAAATACCCCCAGTGCATAGTTGTATATTTTAGTTGTGGCTCCTTCTAGTTGTGGCACATGGCACGCCGCCTCAGCAGTGTGCAGTGGTGCTATGTCCGTGCCCAGGATCCCAACCACCGAAACCCTGGGCTGCTGCAGTGGAGCATGTGAACTTAACCACTTGGCCATGGGACTGCCCCCATGAGCTGAGTATTTCGTAAAGTGGGTATTAGAATTGATAACTGATTTAAAAAACACAATTTCCTTCCTTTTGAAATTTCCATTTTAGAAGTGACTTACGTTATTATAGGATGTCACATAGGCTAAGGAAAAGAGTAGTTACCTATGATTTCATTGCCTAGAGATGGCCATTGTTAGCATTTTGGTATGTAACGATTTTTGCTTTTTTCTACTGTTTAATACATTTTTATAGGATTTGCGTTGTAATGATATGTTATGAACTATTTCCTCCTCCCGTTTACTTAGTTAATAGTGCATTGTGAATATTTTGTTCATAAGGTGTTGTGAATATTTTCCCGTCTTTATTCTTTTATAATATCATTTAAAATAAATTTATTTAATAAGTGTCCAGAAAAATGGCCTCTTTTGTGTGTCTGTGTACTAGTAATACATACGTAGATTCATGTAACCGCTACCACAATCAGGATACAGAGCAGTTTCAACACCTAAAAACATTCTCCTGTGGTTTCCCTTTGTAGTCACCTCCCACCTTCCCTTCCTGCAATCTTTGGCAGTCACTCATCTGTTCTCTGTACTATTAGTTTTGTCTTTTCTAAAATGTCATAGAAATGGAATCCTAAAGTAAGTTTTCAGTGTTGAGTTCTTGTACTTAGCATAGTGCCTTTGAGATTCACACAAGCTGTTTTTTGCATGTATCAATAATTCATTCCTTTGTATTGCTAAATTGTATTCCATCATATGGATATATCACCATTTGCCAGTTGCTCTTTGAAGGACATTTGGATGTTTTCAGCTTTTGGTGAGTATGAATAGAGCTGCTGTAAACATCCAAGTACAGATTTTTGTGTGAATATAAAGTTTTGTGTCTCTAGGATAAATATGTGGAAGTGAGATTACAGGGCAGTTTGGTAAGTGTATGTTTAACATTATAAGAAGCTATCAAACCAGTGTGGTTTCCGTTATACATTTCTACTGGAAGTGTATGAATTTCTACTTGCTCTGCATCCTTGCTAGCTCTTGGTATTGTCTGTGTATTGTTAAGAAGTCAATACTACCCAAAGTGATTTACAGATTCAGTGAAATCCCTGTCAAAATCCCAATGATCTTTTTGCAGAAATAGAAAAATCCATCCTAAAATTCATATGAAATCTCAAGGGACCCCAAATAGCTAACGCATTCTTGAAAAAGAAGAGCAAAGTTGGAGGACTCATCGTTCCTGATTTCAAAACTTACTACAGTGCTACAGTAATCAAAATAATCTGCTACTGGCATAGACACAAAGATGGGTGGAATAGAGAGCACAGAAATAAGCCCTCACATATGTGGTCAAATGATTTTCAACAAGGAGGCCAAGACCATTCAATGGGGGAAAGGACAGTCTCTTCAAGAAATGGTGCCAAGAAAACTAGATATGCACGAGCAAAAGAATGAAGTTGGACCCTTACCTAACACCGTATACCAAAATTAACTCAAAATGGATCAAAGACTTAAATGTAAGAGTTACAAGTATAAAGCTCTTAGAAGAAAATAAAGGGGAAAAGCTTCATGACATTGGATTTGGCAGTGATTTCTTGGAAATCACACCAAAGGCACAGGCAACCGAAGAAAAAATAGACAAATTGGGCTTCATCAAAATGAAAAACTCTTGTGTATTGAAAGACATTATCAACAGAGTAAAAAGGCAAACCACAAATTGGAGAGTATATTTGCAAATCACATATCTAAATATATAGAGAGAATTAGTATCCAGAATCTATAGAGAATTTCTGCAACTCAGCAACCAAAAACAGCCTGATTAAAGATTAGGCAAAGGGCTTGAATAGGCATTTCTCCAAAGAAGATATACAGATGGCTGACAAGCACATGAAAAAATGCTTAACATCACTAATCATTAGGGAAATGTAAATCAAAACCACAATGAGATACCACTTCACACCCATTAGGATGCTGTTATTGAAAAAAAAAAAAAAAGAACAATAAGTGTTGGCCAGGATGCAGAGAAATTGGAACCCTTGTGGACTGCTGGTGGGAATATAAAATGGTGCAGCCATTATGGAAAACAGTATGGTGGTTCCTCAAACAAAAATAAAATTACCATGTGATCTCACAATTCCACATCTCTGTGTATACCCAAAAGAATTGAAAGCAGGGTCTTGAATATTTGTATATTATGTTCATAGCAGCATTATTTTCAGTAGTCAAAAAGTAGAAGCCAGGGCCTGGCCCCGTGGCCATGTGGTTAAGTTTGCACGCTCTCCTGCAGTGGACCAGGCTTTTGCCGGTTCAGATCCTGGGTGCAGACCTGGCACCACTCATCAGGCCATGCTGTGGCGGCATCCCACATGCCACAGCTGGAAGGACCCACAATTAAAAATATACAACTATGTACCTCAGGCTTTGGGAGAAAGAGGAAAAATAAAAAAAAATCTTAAAAAAAAGAAAAGTAGAAGCCACCCAGCTGTCCATTGACACCTGAATGGATAGACAAAATATGGCATATGTGTACAGTGCAATATTAACCTTAAAAAGGAATAAATTCTGGCATGTGCAACATGGATGAACCTTGAAGTCATTATGCTCAGTGAAATAAGCCAGTCACAAAAGGACAAATACTGTATGATTCCACTTACAAGGTACTTAGAATAGTCAATTTCATCGAGACAGAAAGTAGAATAGTGGTTGCCAGGCTCTGGGGGGATGGAGATGGGAAGGGAGAGTTAGAGTCTAATGTTTATAGCGTTTCAGTTTTGCAAGATGAAGAGTTCTGTGGATGGATGTTGGTGATGGTTGCACAACAGTGTGAGTGTACTTGGTGTCACTGAACTGTACAGTTAAAAGCGGTTAAAATGGTAAATTTTATGCATAGTTTACCACAATTAAAAAAATAAAAAATCAAATGGCCATGTTTATGTGGGACTATCTGGATTCTGTTCCATAGATCTATGTGTCTCTCCATTTGCCAGTACCATAATTTCTTGTGGTGCTGTAAGCTTTATATTAGGTCTTAAAAATCATGTGTAATTTGTCCAGCTTTATTCTTTATCAAAATTGTTTTGGCTATTCCAGTTTGTTTCTTCAAGTAAATTATTAGAATCAGTTTATCTGTATCTTAAAAAATCCTGCTGGGATTTTGACTGAAAATTGCGTTAAATCTATAGAACAATTTGAGAGTTATTACCATCTTTATACTCTGTTGACTCTTTCAGTCCATGACCATGGTTTTATTTAGGTCTTTGATTTCTTTCACCAGCCTTTTGTACTTTCAGCATACATATTTTGTATATCTTTTGTTAGCTGTATATCTAAGTATTTTATATTTTTAGAGCTATTGTAAACTGTTACTGTTTTTTGTAAATTTTGGTTTCAGGTTGATCATTGCTAGTATATAGAAATACAATCTATTGCTTTTTGTGTATTGGCTTTGTTTACTGTAGCCCTGATAAACTCATATATTAGCTCTAGGAGTTTTGTTTTTGTTTATTCCTTGGGATTTTCTACTTAGGTAATCATATTGTTTGTGAATAGGGACAGTTTTATTTCTTCCTTTCTAATCCATATGGATTTTAAATACTGTTCATTTCTTATTGCAGTGCGTAGATCTTCCAGTATGATACTGGATAGGAGTGATGAGAGAGTGTACATCCTTGTTCCTGATCCTAAGGGGAAAGTATTCAGTTTTTCACCATTGAGTATGTTGATAGTGGTAGGATTTTTGTAACTGTCCTTTATCAGGTTGAGGAAATTCCTTTCATTTCTAATTTGCTCTTTTTTTTTTTTAATCATGAAAGGATGTTGTATTTTGCCAAATGCATCTACTGACCTGATTATGTAGTTTTTCTTCTTTAAGCTATTAATGTGATAGCTTACATTGATTTTTGAATATTGAACCAGTTTTCATTCCTGGGACTACCCTAATTGGTCCTAGTGTATTGTTATTTTTATATATTGCTAGATACCATTTGTTTTTATTTTGTTGAGGATTTTTTCATTGATCTGCACGAGAGAGAATGGTATGTATTTTTCTTGTACTTTCTTTTTCTAGTTTTGATCTCAGGTTAATGCTGGGCTCATAAAATGAGTTTGGAGGTGTTCGCTCTTGAGTTTCCTGGAAAAGGTTGTGTAGAGTTGGTGTCATTTCTTACTTAAATGTTTGATAGAGTTCTCCAGTGAAATGAGGTAGGGCTGGAGGTTTCTTTGGAAGGTTTTTAACTATGAATTCAGTTTCCTTAATTCAGATTGTCTGTTTCATTTTGGATGTTTTGGTAGTTGGTGGTTTTCAAGGAGTTGGTACACTTCATCTGTGTTTTCAAGTTTATGTGTATAGATCTATTGTGTTATTCCTCACTTTCTTTTTTAACTTCTGGAGTGTCAGATTTATTTTGACAACCTAAGTTGTCAAATTTATGTGCATAGAGCTGTTCATAGTATTTTCATTCTCTTTTTAATTTTTTTTCTTCTCCCCAACCCTCCCCCCCGCCAGCTGCCAGTACATAGTTATATATTCTAGTTGTAGGTCCTTCTGGTTCTGCTATGTGGGACGCTGCCTCAGCATGGCTTGATGAGCAGTGTTAGGTCTGCACCCAGGATCTGAACCCGTGAGAACCCTGGGCCACTGAAGCAGAACATATGAACTTAACCACTCGGCCATGAGCCTGGCCCTGTTCATTATCTTTAATGTATGTCTGCAGGATCTATAGTCAGTCTTCTCTTATGTTCCTGGTATTATTGGTAATTTGTATCTTCCTTTTTTCTTTGCCAGTCTTGCTAGAGGTGTATCAATTTCATTGATCTTTTCAAAGAACTATTTTTTGCTTGTGTTGATTTTCTCTCCTGTTTTTCTATTTTTGCTTTCATTGATTTCTGCTATTATCTTTATTATTTCTTTCCTTTTGCTTGTTTTGGGTTTATTTTGCTCTTCTTTTTCTAGTTTGATAAGTAGGAAGCTTAAGTTATTGATTTCAGACTTTCTTCCGCACCCAGTCTAATCATTTAATTCCTATAAATTTCACTCTAAGCCCTGCTGTAGCTGCACATGACACATTTTGGTATTATATTTTCATTTTCATTCAATTAAAAATATATATATATATTTTTAAAGATTTTATTTTTTTCCTTTTTCTCCCCAAAGCCCCCTGGTACATAGTTGTATATTCTTCATTGTGGGTCCTTCTAGTTGTGGCATATGGGATGCTGCCTCAGCATGGTTTGATGAGCAGTGCCATGTCCACGCCCAGGATTCGAACCAACGAAACACTGGGCCGCCTGCAGCGGAGCGCGTGAACTTAACCACTCGGCCATGGGGCCAGCCCCTAAAAATAATTCTGAATTACTTCAGACTTCTTCATTGATCTATGGATTATTTAGAAGTATGTTGTTTAATTTCCAAGTATTTAGAAGTTAGCTGTTATATTTCTCTTATTGATTTCTACTTAAATCCATTATGGTCAGAGAACTTACGTTTAATTTTACTACTTTTATATTCGTTAAGGTCTGTTTTAGGACCCAGGTTATGATGTATCTTGATGAATGTTCCATGTGCGCTCCTAAAGAATGTGTATTCTGCTGCTGATAGGTAGAATATTCTATAAATGTCATTGGTTGATGGTGTAGTTCAGTTTCTCTCTATCTTTGCTGGTTTTCTGTCTACTGGTTCTATCAGTTATTGAGAGAGGAGTGTTGAAGTCTCTAACAGTAATTATGGATGCCTATTTCTCCTTTCAATTCTGATAATTTTTGCTTTATGTATTTTGAAGTTATGTTAGATGTATATATATTTAGGATTGCTTTTTCTTCTTCTTCCTCAATTGACCTTTTATCATATAATGTCCTCATTTATCTCTGGTCGTTTTCTTTGCTCTTTGTCTGATATAAATATGGCCACTCCATCTTTCTTTGATTGACAGTTGCATGAAATAACTTTTTTTCCCCATCCTTTTAATTTTAATCTTTTAGAAGGGTAAAAGTTTCTTGTAGACATCATAGATTTGGATTCTGTGTGTGTTTAAATTCATTCTGACAACCTGTGTTTCAATTGGCCTGTTTAGGCCATTTATATTTAATATAATTGTTGATATTTTGATTTAGGTATTCTATTTTATTTATTTTGTTTCTTTTTTTCTCTGTTTTACTTTTTCTGGTTATTTGATTTTTTAAAATTTTGTTTTGTCTTATCTATTGTTTTTGACTATATTTGTGTATATTTTTTGTAGTTACTTGAGGGATTAGAATATACAGTCATCCCTCTGTGTCCAATAGATCCTGTATTTATGGATTCAGTTAATTGCAGATTGAAAAGCCTGAGGTGGTTGTGTCTTTTCTGAACATGTACGGACTTTTTTGCTTGTCTTTATTCCCTAAATGATACAGTATAATAACGGTTTACATAATATTTACATTGTATTAGGTATGCTAAGTAATCTAGAGATGATTTAAAGTATACAGGAGGATGTTTCTGGTTATATGCAAACACTACATCATTTTATGTAAGGGACTTGAGCATTTTTGGGTCTTGGTATCTGTAGGGGATCCTGGTATCAATCCCCTGCAGATACTGAGGGATGACTATACATACTTTTCACAATCTATTCAAAAATCAGTATTTTACCACTTTAAGTAGAATGCAGAAACTTTCCACCATGTTGTGCCTTCTCCTCTTTTAAGTTATAGTTGACTTATTCATTACGTTTACGTACATTGCAAACCTTGTCAGACAAAAGCAATACTTTTTGCTTGCAGTTGTCAAATATATTTTAAAGAACTGAGGCAAAGAATAATCATTTGTATTTACTCAGATGTTTACCATTTCTCTTGCTCCTCCCTCATTCCTGATACTCTTAAGTTTACTTATGAAATAATTTTCCTTCTGCTTGATGAACTTCCTTTTATAGTTCTTTTTGAGCAGCTTTACTGGCAAAATTTCCCTTTAGTATTCCTTCATCTGAGAATGTCTTTATTTTACCTTCACTCCTGACAGATATTTTTGTTGGATATGGAATTTCTTTTTACAGTACTTAAAAAATGGTTCACTTCCTACTGAACCCTATGGTTTTTAGTGTTAAATATGCTTTTATTGTAATTATTACTTTTCTTAAGTAATATATCCCTTTTCTCTGGTTGCTTTTAAGATTTTTCTTCGTTAATTTTCAGCAGCTTATTGTGTCTGGCTGTGAATTTTGAACCTGCTATTTTTGTGAAGTTTCCCCTGCTCATGCAAGTCATTAGTGTCAATCAGGGGTCTGCAAACTATGGCCTGCCACCTCTGTGGCTCTTAGGCTGTCTCCTGATTTTGTAAATAGTGTTACTGGAACACATCCACACCCATTTATTTACATATTGTCTATGGCTGCTTTTGCACAATAGTGGCAGAGTTGAGTAATTGTGAGAGAGACCATATGTCTCAGGAAGCCTAAAATACTTACTATCTGACCCTTTTCACAAGAAGTTTGCTCATCTCTGGTGCAGATGGAGGAAATTTGAGCTTTTCCTGTATTAAATTTCCTGCTTGAAATTTTTTATTTTACTTTATCAATGTGGGCCTAAAAGTCATTTTACAGATTTTTTTTTCACAAAATTCTAAAAAAGTGCAATATGTGGTTTAGGGTATGTGCAAGAGTTTTTTCCCCCTATTTAAAAACCAAAAATGACTTTTTAGCCAACTTTTCTTGAAAGCACAACAAAAATTAGTTATGCATACCTTATCTTTCTTTGAGGAATTTATTTTCAGACATTTTTCACTCATAAGGCAAAGTAAATTTCTGTTAAATAGCTGGTTTATGCCAAAATGGGATTTAAGTGTTTTAAAGGTAGACTTAGGAGATTTAATTTAAATGTAGGTTGCAAGTTGTTTATTAATGTTATTTGCAACATTAAAATTTATTGACAGTGTTGAATAATAATGCTAATAAAACCATGAACCAAAACGATATGAATAAAAGTATAATTTAAGATACAATGTTATACAAGACTTTGAAAGGATGTTTTCTTACTGAGAGTCACAATCAGGCTACTATATAGGTTTTTTTCATCTCTTTTATGGACCTTTATGTGCTTAAAATTGTTATTTTTATAAGTGAAAATAAATGTTGCATTTACCTCATTGTGAAACCTATGCTTGTTTTTTGCTATACAAATACTCAGTTCTGGGTCAGACTTAACTTCATACATGGATTTCATTTTTAACAGCAATTAGAGAATTTCTGTCCTTGGTCTTGTTGCTTGTTAAATAATAAAAGGCTTGCTCAAACATGTGAGAAGGTGAAAAGTTCCACAGACTATTCTTTGTTCATTTCAGGATATTTTTCCTTCACAGAAATCTAGGACTTGTCTGGGGGCAGATGAGTAAATCTAATCTTGACTGTACTATCAGACTACATTAACAAAGTTCTTTCTCTCAAAATAAAGTTCTCTGGCTGAGTAAAAGATTCAGAGAAGGGGTCTGTAGTGGGGTGAATAATCTTCCCCCAAAAGTCTTGTCCAGGTGGAACCTCAGAATGTGACCTTATTTGGAAATAGGATCTTTGCAGATGTGCTAATTAGTTAGGATGAAGTCGTGTAAGCTAGCAGAGCCTTCGAGGTAGTATAGCTGTTTCAGTCTCTGGTCTCCCCCTGTGCAGTAGAGCACTCACTGCTTGTGAATGGCCTTCCCAAATTCAGGTCACAAACCAGGAATGGATTCGTCTGAATGAACATGGTCCTAGTGCATGCTGCTCTATGGGCCTGCAAGACCTCTGAAGAAATTGCCAAGGAGACTGCTTGGTCACTGTGCATTACTTTGAGTGCTAGTATTGTGTTGTGAAAGAAGTTCAGAAAACAAAGTTGACTTTTTCTCAGTCATGATCTGTTGAGGAATCTCTAGTGACATTTTATGGGATTCTAGGGTTGCATGGAAACCCCGTTGAAAGCCATGGTGTAGGTTCTTACATTTTATACCTCTTTGAGAAAGTTTAAACACAATTATGATTTTTATAGTTTGTTACCTGATTATATATCTTTAAAACAATAAAGCAGAATTTGTAGTTGGTTTTGTAAATCTTTATAGTTGTGTGTGTGGGCAGGGCACATATGGGAAATCTCTGTGCCTTCCCTAAATTTTTCTTTGAAACTAAAACTGCTTTCAGAAAAGAGTAGTCTCTTTTATTTTTATTTATTTATTTTTTTGAGAAAGATTAGCCCTGAGCTAACTACTGCCAATCCTCCTCTTTTTGCTGAGGAAGACTGGCCCTGAGCTAATATCCATGCCCATCTTCCTCTACTTTATATGTGGGACGCCTACCGCAGCATGGCTTGCCAAGTGGTGCCATGTCCGCACCCAGGATCCGAACCGGCAAACCCTGGGCCACCGAAGTGGAATGTGTGCACTTAACCGCTGCGACACCGGGCCGCCCCCCAAGAGTAGTCTGTTTAAGAAAAAAAATTGTGGTTAATGAGTTTTGAAACTATTTTTACAGGTTCTTACAGTTTTACTCGGAGTTCCTACAATTTATATTGTTTCTTGTGGTTTTACCTAGAGCTCAGAAGTGCTAGGTAAATATTCCTATTTTATTGTGTTACAGAGATTATTTTCCTATATGGTAACATATGTTTCAAACTTCCAGATCTGGGGCTGAATGGTAGAAATTCCATGAATTTTTTCTTTGTTTTATGCAGATAATGAATTAGTTCCTAATCAGTTTTGTAATGCCTCCAAGATGTTCGTTAGAACCCAAGAGAGCTATAATAATCTGGGATTAAGAAAGCCAGCCCTAAAATTCATTGTTTATAACATGTTGCATAGTTGTCCTAGAGATTGATGAGTAGGACCCTGATTTATTTCCACTTTTCTGCTTTTGCATCAATAGTCAATAGCAGTACTGACAACAGGGATGTTCTGTAGAGATGTGTTGAAAGTTTAGAATAAGGTATACGGGCAGCAGAATTTCTTGCCCACTGAGGAGTATCTTTTCTACTGCAGTAAAATTTCACAGTTTATTATTCTTGAAAGTCTTTCTGCAGAGACTGTGTATTTGTGGCAGAAACACTTAACATTAATCTCCTTATAAATCTCTTTATACAGTTATGTGACACTTAACGATGGGGGCACGTTCTGAGAAATGCATTGTTGGGCGATTTCATCATGTGAACATCATAGAGTGTACTGAAGGGGAACAAAATTTGCCACCCCAAAGTGTGTCTTCTGTAACATGATGATTATTTTAGGCTGGTTTATTATTATTATTATTTTTGCTGAGGAAGACTTGCCCCAAACTAACATCCATTGCCAATCTTTCTCTCTCCCCCTCTTTTTCCTTGAGGAAGATTCACTGTGAGCTAACATCTGTGCCAGTCTTCCTCCATTTTGTATGTGGGTCATTGCTGCAGCATGACTGACAAGTGCTGTAGGTTCACGTCTGGGATTTGAACCTGCAAACCTGGGCCACTGAAGCAGAGTATGCCGAACTTCTAACCGCTGTGCCATGGGGCTGGCCCCTAGGCTGTTTATTTTTAAGACAGGAGAGACTTAGAAAGTTTTTCTTGTTACCTCCCCCTTAAACTGCCTAAAAGAATTCAGATTAAAAACCTGGTGTCAGGAAGCAAGCTATCACCTTAGCATATTGTGAACTAGGTGGTAGACAGGGAGGAACCTAGAAAAGCCTGTTTGTTGGGCTTCCCTCTGTGTTCTTGTGTTTCTGTGTGCCCAAACACTTGGTTTCTAAAAAGTTTACTTCTTTTCACTTCCTTGTAAATTGCCTTCCTTTTGAAGTCCCTGACTCTCCCCAGCTCTCACATCTTCTTTTGTCTTTAGCTGAAGATGGTGTTTAAAGTGAGGGCTTTGGCCATTTTGGCACATTACTTGATTTTCCTGAGTATCATCCAGGTGTACGTGTTATTAAACTTTTGTGTGTCTTTTTCCTGTTAATCTGTCTCATATTACTTTAATTCTTGGACCAGCCAGAAGAACCTAGAAGGGTAGAGGAAAATTTCTTCCTCCTCTACAGTACTTACACAAATCTAGATGGAATAGCCTATAACACACCTAGGCTATGTGGTCCTGATGTTATGGGACCACCCTTGTACATGCAGTCTGTCGTTGACTGAAACATCATTATATGGTGCTTGACTGTAAATTTAAATGTAGAAACCAATGTTATCTTTTCCAAACTTTATTTTGGTATTATATTTAAAGTTTCTGTCTATATGTTACTGTCTCTTGTAAGACTTCTTGAAATTGTACTCTAACTTATTCTGAGACATTATGGGTAATATATTCACGGGCTTTCTATTAAAATACTCTTTTGATATTGACTCAGCAGAAACTTCAGGGAACATTGATCTTCAGTGATAATTGACTGTGTTTTCTCAGTAGTAGTTCAACTAGAGGCTTTACTAGTTCTCTTAGATTACAAACATTTTCTATAATTTTATCTCAGGTAGAAAAGCCCTGAAGAACTTTTGAGGTAATTATCCAGAAACTATCCATGCTGACTTTATGCTTATTGACTTTTGCAAAACATGACATAAAGAAAATATTGAATATTTTTAAGTTTTGTTTTGAACCCTTAAATTTTGAAATAGTATAGTACAAAGAACTTTCCTATACCCTTTACCCAGTTCCACTAATTTTAATTTTAAATATTTTACCACATTTGCTTATCATTCCACCACATATTCATACATATTACTTTTCCTCTCTTGAGAGTGGTTTGTGTATATCATGTCATTTTACCCCTTACTTTTTCTGTGTTTATTTCTGAGAACAATGATAATTCTGTTTTATAACAGCAGTGTAGTTCTCAAGTTCTGATAATTTTACATTGATGCTTTAACCTATAGTACATATTCAAGTTTAATCACTTGTTCTCATAATGTTGTTTAGGGCCATTTTTTCAGTCCAGGATTATATATTGTATTTAGTTGCTATGTAAACGTTTATTTTGAATGCACTATTGGTCTTAAAATATTAAGTGTTGAATTTTTGTTCTTTTAACAGCTAAACCGGGTGGACAGGTGAAATGTCAGTATATTTCTGCCGTGGATAAAGTTATATTTGTGGATGATTACGCGGTAGGGTGTAGGAAGGACCTTAATGGAATCTTGTTGTTAGACACTGCTCTGCAAACTCCAGTTTCAAAGCAGGATGATGTGGTTCAGCTTGAATTACCTGTTACAGAGGTAAGTTGAAATAACTATCACTGTGCTGTTGTACTTAATGTAATGTCAGACATATTAGCTATTCAATGAAATTATGTTGTCTTTTGAGGACATTATATATGTACCTCTATGAAAACAAAGAATTGCCTTATTGGTCACAACTTTGTTTAAATGCTTGTCTTTCCTCTGCATTATTAAGTGATGCTTGTTGAAGTGGTATTTAAGTGTGAACTGTACAGGTTAAACCACTGTAAACAGAGACTCTAAAATACAGTGGTTTAAACAAGATAGTTTCTATCTAGTAAGAGTGCAGGGCCAAGTGTAGGGGCTTACCTCAACACTTAGCTTCCATTTTGTGAGTCCAACACAGTTGCTCTAAGTGTCATGATTTCCCATTCATGGGGAAAGGGAGGGCACAAGGCCAGGAGAGCACACTGGTGTGACCCTTGCAACTCTCCCTTCCTCCCTCCTTCCCTTTGTCCCCCTGCCCCTCTCCTTCATTCCTTCTTGTTCTCTTTCACAAACTCTCTCACATTTACCCTTTTCATATTCACCCCATTAGCCAGAATTTAGTCACATGGCCACATCAAAACGAGAAGTCTGGGAAAGAGGTGGTTCTTCTTTTAATCCCTCCCCTTTTTTAATATTAAAAAAATGTTAGTGGACAACCAGTAATTTTTGTTATATGTCATGTCTCTTATCCCAGTTTAAAAGTTTCAGCCATATGTATTTTTCTGTTACATATTCATTAAATAATTTGTGAGTCTATCTTAGCTTAAATTCTTTTGTGTGCATTGATGTTCATATTACATAATTTGAAAGTACGTTTTTCAGAGTTATTGGATTTTAAATCACCTTAAATAGAATATAACGAATTATAATACTGTGCTCCCTAATAAAGTGAGATATTATTTCTGTCTTCATACCAAGTTGTCGATTATTTTTTTACATGTATATATTTTGCAAATATATATATGTATTTCCCATTTTTAGGATATGAGAAGTGTCAAGGTGTGAAGTTTAAGTGCAGTGTAAATGTTTTTATTCTGTATTTGGAAGACTTTTAAAAAAAGATACCAACATATATCCACTTAGATTTCTCATTTAGTGTCATATCACAGTCATCATGTTGCTGGAAATTTGAGTTCTGAAAACAGAGTAGCCATCTTTTTGTCATCAGAATATCTGGATCTGGGGGCATGTATAAAATTTTTGGACAGAGAATTAGTAAGTTCTACTTGTATTGAACATTTCTTCAAGACTCTCTTAATTTGAGGAATTTATACCAGTTGATATCTTAATAAAGCTGATATTGTAATCAAGGATATATATTATATTCTGTAATAAAAGATGGTATCAACTGTTTGGGTTTTTTAAAGAACTATAGAATTACAATAAAGTATTTGAACACTTATACGAAATAGACCCTCAAGTCAGTATTTTTCCTACTACACTGACTGAAATGCTGGATCTTTAGCTGGCTTCTACCATGTCCCCCTCCTTGCTTGCTCTTAACATCTGTTACTGGTTTTCTCTCTTTTTATCTAAGTAATTATAACTCTGTTGTTCACATAATATTGTTTGTAGACCTTCCACCATCCCAGGCATCCTTTATTGCACCACATTAGTTTGTCACTGTCTTGCCTCAAGTATGGGCTCCTAGGTTTGGTTGGATCAATGTGGATGTATTTTTTTTCCATATATTAACCGTATATTTCTCTTAAGGTAGTTCTTATTGAATATGTGGGTAACAATGCAAAGGGCTTTTTATATTACCTGCTGACTTAACTGAATGTCCCTTCTTACAGTTTTGCGTAGTTTGAATATTTAAAGCTCACTGAAGGATTTTATGTCTTTACCTTTTTACCTCTTTCCTTTTTTCTCATGGTTTCAGCTTTTCTAGTTTTTTCTATCTTGCTTTGGTTTGTAATAGCTCCCATGTATTGCAACTTTACTATGTAGTACCTCACTGAATATATTGCTTTATCTCATTTCATTTTGTAACAGCCCTTCAAATCATTATTTGATTAATTAAGTTTGTTTAAAAATAAAAGTAGGTAAACTTTAGTATAGTACCTGTCAGTCATTACAGATTAAATTATTTGAATTTACATTTTTTTTGTTGTGTTTAATTTTCTTTGATCGTCTTCTTTTTTATTTAGGCACAGCAGCTCTTATCAGCCTGTTTAGAAAAGGTAGATGTTTCTAGTACGGAGGGTTATGATTTGTTCATCACACAGCTCAAAGATGGTTTAAAAAATACATCTCATGAGACTGCAGCAAATCATAAAGTTGCTAAGGTAAGAAGTTAAAAAAAATTACCTTGTTTGGGGTTGTAATAGAAGGAATACCTCCATACTTTTGCCCATTTCTGTCCTCTTCTCACCCCTAGTCTCTCTCTAGATATTCCAATTCTGGATTTTTCTCTTTTTTAAAACACAGAATTTGCTTATAAGTCATTTCAAAGTTGAAACTGTTTTTATTGAAGTTTAACTTCAGTTTGTAGGAACTACGTTGCTTACTTTACTCCTAAGGCTTCTGTGCTTGGTGGCCCTGCATTGGTAAGGAGGCTGATGAAAGAGACTTTCTTGTCAGCTTATGAACTTTGATGAAGAATGGAATAAGTCTTTGAAAGTGGAGCCATTTTGGGCTTTCTTTGAAATTTTTTTTTTGTCATCATGATGAGGATATCTATAGGAGATGGTGCTTAGAATTAAATCCTTGAATATATTTCATTAATTTCTCCTACATTTTTATTTTAAGATCTTTTCTGAGTTGTAAATGTAACACATATAAAATTTCTGTACCAAAGGATATAAGGTAGAAGGTAAAAGCCACCTTCTGAAAAATAACTTTAGCATTTATAAATATCTTTTTTCTCAAGTACAGTTGTAATTATACAGAAATATTGTGATTACTGTCTCAGTTCATTGGGCTGCTATAACAGAATGCCACTGACTGGGTAGCTTATAAATAACAGAATTTTTTTGCTCACAGTTCTGGTAGTAGTGAAGTCCAAGATCAAGGCACCAGCATGGTCGCCTTCTAGTGAAGTCCTTCTTCCTGGTTCATAGCTGGTACCTTCTCACTGTGTCCTTACATGGTGGAAAGTGCAGGGGATCTCTCTGGAGCCTCTTTTATAAAGGCGCTAATCCCTTTCATGAGGGCTCTGCCCTCATGACTTAAGTACCTCCCAAAGGCCCTGCCTACTAAAACCATCACCTTTAGGGATTAGGATTTCAAAAGATGAATTTTAGGGGGACACAGACATTCAGACTATAGCGTAAACCTTGCTTTTTTTCACTTAAGAGTGTATCTGGAGTTATCTTTTCATATCAGTCCTCATAGATTGTCTGTGTTCTTCCTAATATTTATATTGAATTTTATTCTGCAGATTTACCATGTTTTATTAACCTTATTCCATTGATGAGACATTTTATTTAGTAAAACAGAAACCATACTGTGCATTCCAACAGAGAATTTATTGTAAGGAATTGATTTAACATGTGTTCGAGAACTGAAAAAGTGAAAAGGAAACCCTGGGGTAACACAATGTTAACTCTGGGAAGCAGCTCTCGACCAGATCTGGAGGAACAAGGGGTTAGGGTTATCAGAACCTGCAGACTTAGAGAGTAGGCCCCATGGGTCTGAGACTCAGACTTCTGAGGAGGCGCTGCTGCCCAGTCAGTGCCTCAGGAGCTTGGAGCTTATGGAGCTGAGACTCAGATCTGTGAAGAATGCTACCACTTGGCTGATGTTAGTACCTCTGAGGGAGCTCTATGAGACTGGTTCTGGGAATACTCAGAAAACAAAACAAAAAACTGCTGAAGGTTGGAAGAATCAGCTGCTGCCACCAGGTCCTTTGCTGAAGCAGCATTGACAGCTGTGACAGGAACAAGGAATAGCAAGGAACAAGTCTTTTTCTCCCCCATCATGCTTTCCAGTTTCTATCCTGTGTTCCTTTTGTCAAAACCTAACAGCCAGGAAACTGGTTGGCAAAGAAGAAGTATAGTTTGCAGAGTCACAATCCTGACGTGACAGAAAAGAGAAATAAAGCATGGGTTTGGATCCCAGAGACAATAGTTTAGTAACTGGCAGAGTCCACTCCTTTGGCTCCTCAGCATCTCTATAAACACTATTTATACATATTTGAACTTTCATACAACAAAAATACTATACTTTTACTTAACAAGAGGCACTTAACAAGAGAAGGTTTTCTCTCCCCATCCTCCAGAAAGGAGAGACACAAAGTTCCAATAGATACTTTACCTGTCTGTGGGTGATATTAACTACTCCTAAAATTTAATTACAGTCTCAACTGTTTAGGTAATAGAACTGTGCTACATAAAGACTCAATTAACTATAACCAAAAATCCTTACATAAAATAATCACTCTATATATCTGTTTGTATCTTTGTGTCTGTATATATCTAAATCTCTATTCATCCATTCATCCATCTATTATTTATGTAATAAAAAGGGAAGAAGATGTGCCTAGCTGCTGTATCCTTCAGTTTTGTAATGGTCAAGAGGATATACTTGATATTTATAACTTCCTCCTTCTACCTATTTCATATTCCCTTTGTCCTCAGCCAGCACCTCAGTTGGTCAGGTACGTGGTGGAGTGACCCAAGTCTTCACTCTTGGAGCATCCACATCCTCAGTGGTACTGTGTTTAAATTGTTATAATTGTCCTTTCATTTTTACTCTGAGACATGGAAGGACTTAGAGGCACCCTAGAGAATCTCTTGGATTCTAATTAAATTCTCCTTGCCTCTATTATTTAGCATCAATCCAGTTTTCTCTTGTTTGTCAGTTTTAATTATATCAACCAGTAGAATAACACCTTCTTTGACTGATGATTCAGTGACACTTGGTGCCTAAAATTTCTGGGTAGCAGTCTTACCACCTAGTTCAGTGGAACCATGGTTGTACCCCTGGTTAATCGTTCCTTCCTTAGGATGTAAGGACTCTAGAGCTTAAAGCTTAAAGAGAAATCTGTGGATGGATTAAGTATAATAGCAACCCTGTTGGGAGAAACTGTATTATGTATTTTTTATTGATTCAGAGCATATACATGATCCTGTAAGATGCGACCTTTGAGGCATCTCTCCCAATTAGTACTGAAAATGAGTCTTCAGTAGGGCATTACACATTTTTGTCAGGTTTCTTCTGGATGAAAGCAATGTAAGACCGACCAGTCAATTTCATAGGCAAGAGCCCATTGCTGCCTTTTTTTTTTGTTTTTTTGGCGTTGAAGTGCTTTCTTGGTCAGAAGCAAAGTTGTGTGGAATACCATGATGGTGCATAAACCATTCTATTAGTCCACAGGCAGTGGTGTAATATTACAGCAGAAGCATTGTGGGCAGAACAGGTAAATGATTATCCAGGATATGTATCTATTACAGTGAAGGGAAATTGCTGCCCAATCCATGATTGAAAGAATCCAATATAATTAACTTGCAATCAGATACCTGACTGTTTTCCCTGGAAAGCAGTGTCGTATTGGTGGCTCAGCTTTGCTACATGCTATTGGTCAGTTAGGCAGTTAGCACCAGCTATAGCCTGGTTAGTCTTGGTGAAGAGAAGTTCATGTTGTGCTTGTACATGTCCTCCATCTCTGTTGCAATGGCATTTTGCATACATGTCCATTGAGCAAGCGCTGGAGTGGCTATGGAGAGAGAGTGAGTGACATTGATAGAATATGTATAATTTGTCCATTTCCTCTGGAATTGGTGCTTATCTATTGCTACTCTTCCTCCGTTTTATCTGGGATGCCGCCACAGTGTGGCTTGACCTGCGGTGCTAGGTCTGCACCCAGGATCCGAACCGGTGAACCCCAGGCTGCCGAAGAAGAGTGTGCAAACTTAACCACTGTGCCACTGGGCCGGCCTGGAATGGTTGCTTTTTGATGAGCATTCACATATTTCACAAATATTTTCCCACTCCATTTATTTTTTTATTTTAATTTTTTTTATTGAAGTGTAGTTGACACAGTTATCACATTAGTTTAAAGTGTACATCATAGTGATTCAATATTTATATACATTATGAAGAGATCACAATAAGTCTAGTTCCCATCTGTCACTATATTCTATGTTTATTCTGAGATGCCTTTCCCTAGACCTTTACCCTTGACTTCCTTGTTAACAATTTTGCAATCCTGATCTTTCCAAATGCCTGACCATCTAGCCAAAACATTAGCTACTGTCCATTAATCAGTGAGGATCTTTACTTTTGCGATTGGCCAACTCTCAATCCAGACAAAGAGAACAGCCAAATGTACTGGTTAACTTCTGCCCACTGAGAAAATTTACCATTACCGTTGTCGTGTTTGGGGCTGTGATGCTGCAGCCACCTACTTTGGAGTGGTACCAGCATACAACGTGCAGAACCATCTGTAAGTCAGAGCCAAGGGTTTTCTTCCTCAATTATCTTATCATAAGGAGTTCCCTGTGAAGCCATCAATGTGGGGTGAGAAGGAAGCATTATAACAAGAGTAGGTATTGTGGACATCTGAGCCACTTGCTTATTCAACATGTCCAGAACTTGCCTTTTGGACTTTTTCAAGTCTGATCTCTTGTAAACCACTTAATGAAGGATACTTGTCTCTCGTGCCCATTATTATGGTTTGGTGGATCAGATAACACCTTTTGTGATGGATGGCTCTGATTGCATAGACATTTGTCTCATGGATAGGTGTTAATTTCTATCAGGAACTACTAAGAAGCCAGGAGCTGTTTCTCAAAAAGAGAACCGGTTATTTACAGGAGAGAGCCTGGCTTTGCCCTAGCATTCTCCTATATAATTGTCCTAATTCAGCTTGCCAGAAACTCTTTAAAACGTATTTACTTGCTGCAGACCGTTCTGGTGTCATTGAATATGCTCATAAGGTACAGGTGGTAGAGCATCTTGTGGTTCAACACAGCAGGTTCTGGACCTGCTGCAGAGCTGCTCGTTCTTCACCTCATGTATTATTTGATTATTGAGTTACAGCAGCACACTCAAATGTGCTGGATATTGGGTCTAAAATCCAGTTAGGCCCACCAAACATTCTGCCTGTTCTTCAGCGTTTGCTATTACAAGTTGTAGCAACTTGTCTTTCACCTTGGAGGAAATATCCTGATATATCTAGACCGCTGGACCTCCAGAAACTTCACAGAGGTTGCAGGACCCTGAGTTTTTCTGGGGACTGTTGATCCTCTCTGGCTTGCATGTGTCTTACTAAGGCATTTAAGTTCCTTGCTACTTCCTCCTCATCTGGACCAATCAGCTTGTTATCAATGTTGTAGACCAGTGTGGTGATCTACAGGATGTTAGGTTGATCAGTGTTTTTATAGACTAGGTTATGGTAAAGGTGAGATCCAGTCCCAGGGTTAGACTGTGAAATTTACTGTTACTGCCAGATAAAAGCAGTCTACTTTTGGATGGTCCTTAAAAATTAGTATAGAGAAAAAAGTATTTGAGAGAAGTAAAACTCCCTACCAGGTATTGAGGGATTTGTTGATTTGCTTCAGTAACGATACCCTCGAACAGCAGCTGCAATTAAAGTCTCCACCTGGTAGTTTACAGTCCACTCATTCTTCAAGAGCCATTTAACATTTTGCATAGGCCCAACAGGTCAGTTAAATGGATGTGAGAGAGTTTGATTACCCCTGTATCTTTCAGGTCTTGTATAGTGGCATTAATCTCAGAAGTTTCTTCAAGGATGTGGTATTGCTTTGGTTTAGTAGAAAATGTAAGCTTTAGGGGCTTCCACTTGGCCTTTTTTGTATTAATAGTCCTCAGAGAGAATCAGAGAAACTTTCTAGTTGCCTAGTCTCTATCTCTTCCAGTTACGCATTTTGGAACTGGAGAAATAACTACGAGATAGATCAGGGAACTACAGAGCTCACTGAGACACCAAAACTCTATTAATCACTTGGCCCTCAAAATCCCCACTCACTAGTGGACCATAGTGATGTTTTAGGTCAGTTCAATGTTACTGCCTTGTAATGTCTGAAAGATCACAGTAGTTTTTGTTCCCCAGTGCACAGTGACTGTAGTGAATGCCCGCAGGTGCCTTTGGGGAAGTCTTGGAGTATGATTTACAGTGTGTAGATGGGGCATTGTTGTAGGATTCTTTCTCAAGGGGATTTGGCCTCCCTTTCAACCAAGAGGCTCTGGATCTATGAACAGGTTAGGTCTAGAAACAAAGTGAGAGAATGAACTCTCTCTCTCTCTCTCTCTTTTTTTTTTTTTTTTAGCAATCCAAGTCATTTTTTGCTGCAAGTTTTTCCAGTTGAATAGATAAGTAGTAATTTAGTAGGCTGCCTAGAGTGTGCTAGACAGAGTAGAAACCATTTATAGGTGAGCAGGGACAGGATATAAAAATGAAATTATAGACATTTCTCTGGGAGAATAATACTTGACATTTTCACAGTCTAACTTCTTAAGTAATTATTTTAATATTAAATAATTGTGGCTAACATTTATTGAATGTTTACTCCTATTGTCCCAATTCTCACTTGAATTCTCATCAGAACATTATGTCAATAGGTATTTGTTTTCTCTCTTTCACAGGAGCAGGAAACTAAAGTTAATTTGACTAGGGTCACATAGTTGATGCTGAAGCTGGGCTTGGCATCAAAGTCTGTTTGATTATAAGATGTATACTGTTAGTTACTTTTGCTGTATTATGGTGACAACAACAAATACCTAAGAATCTGCTAAGCCGAAGTAAAATCTCATATACCCAGTAGTGATAAATTGTACAACGATATTGTTATGGAGATATTTGAGTGCCTAGTTTGTGCTTAATATTGTTTATGTGCTGGAGGAATATGAAGAATGACAAATGTTATCCTGTCATTTTCAGTTATTCTTAATTGTGGATGGGATATGTAAGAAAATGTGCTACCATCTGGTTCAAAACTGTCTTTTTCAGTGTAATTAGTTCAAGTTTCATTTTTTACATAATTGCAAGTTGCTGCTTTAAATGATGAGTTAATGGTGTGAACTGACTTGAGACTGATAAATAGTTCTTTAGTTTATAATGTGTGAGTTATAGGTTTGTTAAAACTGTTGAGTATGTTTTCCCTTGCTTACACTCTGATTTTCTTTCAGTGGGCCACAGTTACATTTCATCTTCCTCATCATGTGTTGAAGTCCATTGCCAGTGCCATTGTGAATGAACTTAAGAAAATAAATCAAAATGTTGCTGCCTTACCTGTGGCATCCTCAGTGATGGACAGATTGTCTTACCTCTTACCTAGTGCACGTCCAGAACTTGGAGTGGGGCCAGGCCGTTCTGTGGACAGGTATAACTTTGCTTATAAGGAGATGTGACAGTGAGTTTGAATCAATTAGTTTTTTGGATTAACCAAGAATAACTATAAAATTTGGTTATGATTAAAAAAATATTTCAGAATATTTTTGGAAACCATTCAGATTCTCATTTCTGTCCAGATACTGAAGTGGAGTAAACTATTACTTGAATTACTGTTAAACAGTTTCTTTTGGTGCCTGGAAGGTATTTAAAGGGATCATAAACCTATATTTTAAAAATTCCAGCTTCGTATTTGTTTAGTAAATATTTGAGTCAACTTTAAAAGTATTATAATTATTCAATATGTAAGAATTATTTTGCCTTGTTGAAATATTGTGACCTTTGAGATAAATTTTGACAAATTAAAAAACCATGCCAGGGGCTGGCCCCGTGGCCGAGTGGTTAAGTTCGAGCGCTCCGCTGCAGGCGGCCCAGTGTTTCGTTGGTTTGAATACTGGGTGCGGACATGGCACTGCTCATCAAACCACGCTGAGGCAGCGTCCCACATGCCACAACTAGAAGGACCCACAACGAAGAATATACAACTATGTGCTGGGGGGCTTTGGGAAGAAAAAGGAAAAAATAAAATCTTTAAAAAAAAAAAAAACCATGCCAGAATCTGAATATAAGAGCCATATATTATTTCCCAGTTAAAATGAAAAAAAAAAAATCACCTAGGGCAGTTTTCAATTACAATTTTTTATGCTGCCTGCTCTAGATTTAAACAGTATTCAAAAATCATACCTCAATTATCATTTTCTTCAATAGAGACTTTTTGAGTCTTGCTTTGTTTAAAACTGATTAAGGAGCTGGCCCGGTGGTTGAGTGGTTAAGTTCTCACACTCTGCTTCGGTGGCCCAGGGTTTCGCTGGTTTGGATCCTGGGTGCACACATGGCACTGCTCATCAGGCCATGCTGAGGTGGCATCCCACGTGCCACAACTGGAAGGACCCACAGCTAAAAAAATACACAACTATGTACCGGGGGGCTTTGGAGAGAAAAAGGAAAAATAAAATCTTAAAAAAAAAACTAATTAAAAGGCAAATAATGCATTCATTTAAAAACTTAAATGATTTATTTGAAATATCATTTATCAGATTCTTATTAAAAGTACTGTAGTTTAGAAATGCTATACTGAAATTTTAAATTTAGCAGTTTTGATAAGTTCATGTTTGCCTTCCCAATGTAGCATTTTGCATTTTGATTCAATGTGAATTGTAACTTCTTGTGCTTTTTTCTGAAGTACATTTATAAAGAGTACATGCTGATGTTAGCAAAGACACTACTGAATGAATTAACTTTTAATTTCTATTATCTTAAGTGTGGCTCTTATATTAGTTTGCAGTATTGATTAGTTTATCTCTTGGTAAACTGATACTTTGCTTATTAGTTGCATTTTTTTGTTGAATGATTTTATTATTTTATACATAACTTTAGTTGGTTGTGTTAACATTTGGGAAGAATTTTTATATTCCATAGGAATAGTGCTATCTCTATCTTTTGGGCAAAATGTAGACTGTCATTTTTAATCTGAATGACTATCAGGTAAGATGTGCTATAGCTGACATTTAAATATTCTTTGAAATATGTCTGGAGAGGAGGGAAAAAAGAAAAATATGTACTTAGAATAAATGTTTATCTGAGAGCTATGCCTGTCTTGAAATTATAAAACAGCCCTTTAGAACTATTTTCTTTACAAGCAGTAGCTAGGTTTCTAAAGAAATCACTGTAAGCTGTGGTAAATGTTTCATTTTACAAAATACGTTTATCGAATAGGATATTCAGTGTTTCTGTTACTGTTAAAATGCCTTAAAATATTTATTTTGATCTAGTCTGTGGGGTTTGTTCCATTAAAAATTATTCTAGGGACCTTACGAGGACCTCGATGAACGTAGGTCTTGTGGAGATTTGAGTTGGGATCTACTGGATGCAGTTGCTGTTTTGTTTGGTAATATAACTAAGTGGACAGGTTTTCTGTTGTAAGAATGGCACAGATCCTGAAGACATCTGTAGTCTGTAAATGATAAGGCTGTCTAACCCAACAGCTTTGTTATTTTTCAAATCAGAACACAACTATGAGGTAAACCTAAGTTCACTAGCAATGTTATAGGAAATCACATACTAATTTAAGGGACGAATTTAAGATAAGTATTTTTCTGGTCTCTTTGTGATGACTTTTACCACTTTCTCTTTTCTTTCTTCCTGTTATCAGTTGGACTTTTGTGTTAGGAAGAGTAAGCTTTGCTTATCAGTCCTTTCTTACTTGAAGCTCTTTGGACTTTTTCTAATTTTGGTATAATCCTTTAAAAAAACACTCTAGTACTCTCACAGGTGCACTCTCAGTGAGCTAATATATTTTAATATGAAAGCGTATGTGAAGATTTCCCTTTTTTGATAATTCCTTGGAGAAGCGAACTTTCTTGGAAAAGGATTTCTCTGGAGAAAGAAGAGAAAATTGCTTTCTACTTAAAAAATATTAAAATATGCTTGAGATAAAACCACTGTTCCTTTGGTTGTGGTTTTATCCGATTATGCAAAACTTGGCACATGATGAAAGCATATGGGTCTCTGCCTCTACATTTCCAGATTTTCTGTTCTCTGCTTGCTAATTATGAAACATTGGTTAATTTAATCTATCCTTGGAATTATTTATCGGTTGTAACCATTAATCAGATTTCTTTTTCCCTGCTCTGTTTAAGAGAAATTCCTAAAAGTGATCATTTTTAATTTAAAATACAAATTTGAACCTGGTCATTAGACCATTCCCAGTTTTTGTTAATAATCCAGTAAAATTTTTTCTTCACTGTTGGATAGGAGTGTCATTATAATTTGGTGCCTAACTTTGATTACATAAAATATGTTTACTTTTAGATCATTGATGTATAGTGAAGCTAATAGACGGGAGACATTTACCTCATGGCCTCATGTAGGCTATAGATGGGCACAGCCGGATCCCATGGCTCAAGCTGGCTTTTATCATCAGGTAAAAAAGACTATCAAAAACTTTTTTTCAATATGCGTTTGTAGCCTTCGTTAAAAGCATCAATATTTTAATAATTTTTTCAAAAACATTTTATGCAAACTGGCTATGTACTTGTCTGTATGCATGTATGTGAGGTTTGTTTTGTTCTTATGCCTTCGATCATAATTCTGACCACCTATTTTCATAATACTGACTGGCTGTTTCCTATATCATGTATTGTGTATGAAAAAGGGAAAGATATTTGTTAAAAGTAACTAACAACTGAATTAATGCTTTGTAAGTATTTTCTTTCAGATTATATATTTTATATATATATATACACAGTCACCAAATAGGCAGTATTGTCCAGATTTGCTTTTTGAAAAAGTGTTCTTTTTGGATGTGTTTATTTTCTGTTGTTGACTTCCGCATTCATAACAGAGTAGTAAATACTTAGGGTAATGCAATAAAAATAACATATTGCAGTTGCTCCTGAAATTTAAATTTTGTTGGGATATAAATTACCCATATGCTAGATAACTATAGAAGAAGCATTACAGGTAGTAAAGTGCAACCTGAATACATAGTATTGAAGAATTGATTAAGAAATGTGTAGAAGGAGGAATAATTAGTCAAGGAAAATAGTTTCATGTAGGGAAAGAAGAGGGTATACAGTGTAAGGATTAACTTGACAGAAAGTCATGAAAATGGTACATAACCGAGACCTTCACTGAGCTAAAGGAGAGGAACATTAAGGAAAATGAGTTTAGATAGGCATAATATACTAATTAAAGGAAGCTTCAACTGAGTAGTATAGAGTGGCTTACCAGTGTTTTGTCACTGCTAAAGAATCTAAGAAATCTAGTACTTAAATTTCAGTTTATATCATGCATGCTTATTTAATTTTAGAATTCAATTAAACTTTGAAATACATTGAAGTTACTGTCATAAAGAATCTGAAGAGTGATTATTCTTTAGTTATCTTGAAGTATTCTGAATATCTTACCTAAAATTAAATCAGAAAACCATATATATTTGAATATTTTATCCGAAGTTTGTCAGAGTTCCAGTTAAAGATAGATTAGTTTGGAGACTGACTAATATTAGAATCACTGAAATTATTTTCCTAAATTAAGGATTGAATATGGGTCATTTTTCCTGACAATTTATAGTCCTTCTTCTCATTTGATATCATTTCCTAAAACAGTCTCTGTTAAGTGATGCCATGATATTTTTCTGTTGAGTTTTGTTCATTATATACTATCGTTGCAAAGAGATCAAGTCATAGGTTTTCTAGACTCTTCTGCCTATGTTGGCTGATGAGTTTTAATATTCTAAAATATATAATAAATTTACATCTGTTGACATAGTAAGTGCTAAGTAAAGTAAGTGCTCAAAAATATTAATGTTAGTTTTCAGAGGTATATTTTAGTTTAGGTTTTGATATATATGTGTATATATATGTGTGTGTATATATATATATATATATGTATATATATGGCATTTTGTCCCATGTGTCTTAAAGAATACTATGTTACAGGAATTAAGTTCACTAGTTTGCTTTTTCTTTTTACTTGCCCTTTCTTGTGTAGTTGTATGGGATTCAGTTTTTAATAATAAAGCTGCTAGACTATTTCCTTTCATATACTTAACTATATTTCGAATACTTTAGTAAGATGATTAGAAGATGCTAGATCAGAGATTGGTATGTGTGTGCCTCCACGTTTGATTTTAGGGGTCGTTTTCTGATGAAGTGAAATTTTTCAAATAAAGCAGCAAATTTATAAACATTTGACAATTCGGTATATCGTTGAAACAAAACAGTGTAGGCTAATTTTCTTTTCCTCAGTATGGAATTTTACCTAAAATTATGAACTTTTTTTAGAAGAATTTTTATTTGTTAAGAAGCTACTTTAATATTTCTTAACCTTTTCTGTCTTCTTTGTAAATATGCAGCCTGCCTCATCTGGAGATGATAGAGCCATGTGTTTTACTTGTAGTGTATGTCTCGTTTGTTGGGAACCTACTGATGAACCTTGGTGAGTCTTGATTTTTCTGGACATAATAGGCTAAGTTAGTCCTATAAATGTGCTTCTAAATTTTACTTTTCTGATCTAGATAAAATAATATTCTTGCCTTTTTACCATCTGTATTTTTGCCTTTGTCGAAGAGAATGGGGTGGTGTTGTCTATGCTCTGTCACATCACTTGGCGTACATTATCTCTTTGGCATCCCCAAATCTGTACTTGGAGAAGTGCCAAAGAATGGAACTAGGCTCCAACTGAAAACTGTAAGGCTATGATAAAAGAAATTAAAATAGCATGATTAATTGTAGCTGTTTAATCTTGGTCTGTTTAGAGCAGACTGTCAAAAGGGAATGCACAAGAGGGTCTTATGATTTTGAAATAATTTTAGGGAATCTGTGATGATTTTCAGTCTAGTGAATGGAACTTTAGAACTTAAACATTAGAGATCATGTATTGAAACTTCCTTTGTACAAATAACTACTCTGAGTCCTTATTAATAGAAATAGTAATAATAATAGCAAATATTTATATAATTCTATTTGCTAGGTACCATCCTAAGCACTTTATATATTTTTAACTCATTTAATTCTCACATTAATTCTATGAAGTAGGTATTATTATCATCTCTGTTTTATAGGAGGGAACTGAGAATATTCTCCAATTTAATCCTTACAGTCACTCTATGAGATGGGCATTGTTATCTCATTTCACAATAAAGAAAATAAAATTTGCTAAAGGGCATATGGCTAGGATGTGATGGAGCCAGGATTTGGTTTTAAGATGTATCACTTATTTTGTACTAAAATTAGTTTTAGGTCTCTGAATGTTAATCAGCTCATGTGAATGGGGTGAACTTGCTAAAGTCTATTGCAGTGTACATATGGATTCCAGGTCGCAGTGGGAAATACTGAAAATATGAAAAATTGAAGTTGTGTATGTTTGCAGACTGAGAGTTCATTATGAGCAATTTCTAATTTATGTTAAAGTTCTGTTTGGTACTCAGTCTCTCCCTCTAGAAACCATCTTTATATGTATAGAAACCATTTTAATATGTATTTTTTAGTTTCTCAGGCTGATCCTCAAAAAGTTAGTTAACCCATCCCTGAAAAACTACTCCATGACATTATAGAGTGCACCTTTACTCACAGATATTTTTCTATGGGAAAATTGATTCAGATTTTCAATTTGGGCTGTTTATAACCTGTTTTTTTCTTGACGTGATCAGGGAATCAAGGATTCTACTTCTTTGCCCCAGGATTCCTCAAACTCTCAAGCAGTTGGTAGAATCTCTGAGGGCCTGGGGCCAGTGCTCCAAATGAATAGAGGGAACAAGATTGATGAAGACTGGGGAACTGAGGCTGGGTGCCTTCTGAATCTGTAAGGGGGAGAAGAATAAAAACTTGTAAGGGAAAAATGGCGCTCTCATATTTGATGGTGAGAGTGATAGAGCTAATTTGGAGGGAGATGGAAGTTTGTGAAAAATAAAATGGGTCCACTGTATTATCTAGCAATTCCACTTCTGCTTATTTCACCTAGGGAATAAATTGCTGTTGTATGCAAGGAGGCATAAAATGGATGGTCACTGTAGCGAAAAACTGGAAACGTGTTAAATACCTGTCATGAGGGGAGTAGCCAAATAAAATATAGAATATTCATATAATCAACTATAATCCAGCAGTTAAAAGGAATGAACAGTTAGCTCTCTGTTAATCACCATCAGTAACTTTTAGATATGTTATTATATCAAGAAAGCTGTTGCAGAGTGATTCATACAGTAATGTTTATTTAAAATAAAATCCCCTATATTTTCTGTATGTACATATATGTATCTAAACTTATAAAAATATTTTAGAAGTATACCACTTAAATTCATAACAGTGGTTGTCTGGAGTGGGATAGGAGAATACTGGGATTGGATATTATCATAGAAGTGGCTCTTTAGCTTTATTTTACCTAGTCATGTTTCACTTGTGTAAATAAAATTTTAATTAAAAAGTTAAAACTCAGGTAAGAGAAAACAATGGAAAGGGGAAAAATACCTTAGGGTTTAGCTGGGAGGGAATCCAGTCCAAAGATCATGTACTTGGGGATGCCATGTAAAAGCATTTATGTAAGACCCCTGCATATTGCAAATTATCCAAGATATATATATGGATGTAGATAAGTTGTAGGTGCAGTGTAAAAAGAAATATGTACATCCTATGGAATAGCATTTTTTATAAGTATAGTTTTCCTTTCTTTGCCATGGAAATAGAAAAATGACTTTTAAAACAAGGTTCTTTTTTGGGTAGGAGCATCCTGACATTTCAAATAATGCCTTGTAATTAAAGCTAGTGAAAGTAAAAAAAAAAAAAAAAAAACAATAATCGGAAAGAAATCAGTTAGTCACAGAGTTGGACAGATGATTTTGTTAAGTTGATCCTGCTTTAAATATTTGAGAAAATTCTTACAGTCGTACTAGTCTTGATCTGAAGTCCTATTATTTTATTTTTATTAAACATGTTAGGGTTTTCTAGTAAACTAACATTTCTTTTTGCTCAATAAGCATTTATTTGAAAGAAATAATGTATAGTCTATGGACGTTAAGTTTCTTTGAAAGGAAATTTTGTTGAGAAGTTATTTGTCTGATGGGGTCCTGTAGTGAGTGTGAAAGGTGTATTTCTTCATTTTTAATATATGTAATTTTATCCATGCTCTATAGAGATTTTTTTGCTTTCAGATCTTTACTAAAAAGTTTTTTGTAATGTGAATTGCGTTTACTGAGTTTTTATTATATCTCATTTACAGTTAGGGCCACTGATATCTATATATATATCAGCATTATATATATACATATATAATATTTTTATATATGGAGAAAAACAGCTTTATTGAGATCTTTGACATGTAGAAATTGTTTATATTTAAGGTGTATGACTTGATATTTTAATATTTATACACATTGTGAAAAGATCACCACAGTCAGGCTAAGTAACATGTCCATCACCTCTACATGGTTACCATTTTGTGTGTGTGTGTTTGTGTGTATGGTAAGAAGGTTTAATTTAAGATATCTCCTCTTTACAAATTTCAAATAGGCAATACAGTATTGTTAACTCTTGTCACCATGCTGTACATATATGGAGAATTTAAACTGAAACAAAATAGTTATTCATTTAAAGTTGTAGGAAACCAGTGTGAGGATATATTGGGACTTCAAACAATTTTATCAATGTGTTAACTTAGCATAAATTTACTGTAGCATTTATTTCTCAGTTTCTTGTAAGACTGACTTTATTTGTAATCAAAGTGAACAACTGCTATTGAAGAGTGATCTTGATAAAAATTGAATGATTTGGTATTTGAATCTTTTTAATAAAGAATACTTTAAATTCAGTTAATTGTTTAAAAAAAAAAGAAAAGATGATCCTGGAGTTCTCTTTTAATGTGCAAAGTTGATAGCTTTGTTGTTCAGTAAACTTTTCCTTCCTTATAAAGGTCTGAACACGAGAGACATTCCCCAAACTGCCCATTTGTGAAAGGCGAGCACACACAGAATGTGCCATTGTCAGTCACTCTTGCAACAAGTCCTGCACAATTTCCTTGTACTGATGGAACTGACAGAATATCTTGCTTTGGGTCGGGGAGCTGCCCTCATTTTCTAGCTGCTGCAACGAAACGAGGAAAGATCTGCATATGGGATGTTTCCAAACTTATGAAGGTAGGTTTTAATTTTGAAGTAACAGATTAGTAATTGAGAAAAATGTGTTGTAAAGTTAGGCTTTTTGTTTATTTGTTTAGGTGCACTTAAAGTTTGAAATTAATGCATATGATCCAGCAATTGTACAACAGCTTATTCTATCGGGAGAACCAAGCTCAGCAGTTGAATCAAGGAGACCAACTTTGGCATGGCTGGAAGACTCATCTAGTTGCTCAGATATACCAAAATTGGAAGGAGATAGGTATGTGAATTTGTTTTAGTGGTATTTATAGGAGTTGTATTTTCTTTTCCTAAATTTTATATTCTCTTAATTCTAATTACAGAGGCAGAAAAAATTATTAGGTCAAGAGATGAGAGACTAAATGTTTGATTAGAAATCTGAAAGAACTGTGTGACCAATTGGAAATAATTGCCATATTGAAAAATAAAATCTAAGTAATGAAATGAAATCCTTGGATTAGGCTTATAATTTCACCTTTTTCTAAGTCTTTTCATAGAGCAGTTGAATCAAATGATTTTAGTTTCCCCTTTTTTCATTTAAATTATAGAAATGCTATGAATAGTGAAATAACCTATGGGTAAGCAAGATGCCCTAATTATTTAAAATAATATATTGGTAGTCAGCAATGAGTCGAAGCATGATAATTATTGCTATAGAGCATTTTGTTAGAATTTCTGTGCTAGATTCTCTTCCATTCAGCTTTTCTGACAGATTCCTGATTTCTGTGGCTGTATTTGACCACGTAGGGGCAGGAAAGTCAAAGTATAATCCTGCTTCACCCATTTGTCTGCCAAGAAGCTCTGCAGTTGTAACTCTGAACTTGGCTAGGATTATAGAGCAACATTTTCAATATTCCCAAGTAAGCAGAAGGGAGGGTTCCATAAGCCACTTGTCTTAAGCAATAGCAGTTACCACTTCTTAAGATTCCAAAGGTAGCAATGTGAAATGGAGCCTGTCTAACTGTGATCAGATGTCGTGATAGACTGAGAAGATCTATCATTTCACTTTCAGGGGTATCTTATGTTACTTATGTGTGATTGGTGTTATACCATAGTCAGTGATTTATCATTTTACTTCACAATCTCTTTGGTGGCATGCACTTTCATTAAGAAGTAGTGTAAAACTTTATTAATGGAAATTATGTCATTAATATAGTTAATGGAAAAGTCAGAACATAGAAGTTGAGAAGGTTATCTGTGTCCAGTCCCTCTTGATAATAGTATGTGGAAATTATGGGTAGGTAAGTGAATGTGGTCTGAACTCTGGAACAGACTGAATTAAAGCTTCATGGTTGTTCTCACTTATTATAAATCCCTGTAAGAGCTGGATGGGAAAGCAGCCAGCCTCTTGTCTGAATTTGACCACATTTGCCAGTAGGACTGCAAAGTAAGTGTTCTTCATCTCTGTGATTTTTCATAGAAGTTAGTGGAAAATTAATAGAGGATAGTGAAATTGGCATGTCCTTCTGAACACTAACTTTAATTAGAACTTTTGCCTCAGAGTTTTGTAATTTGGGGATTAAAAATTGAATCAAGATATAGTTTTAAGATTACACAGATACACACACAAACTGTGGTAAAATGTGCGTTTTAGGTAAACACATATCCAGTATTTCTGGTGGACAAGTATTATATGACATAATGTGTTGGAGCGAGATGTAAATTCCTCTGCCTGCTTTTTAGAGATTTAAAATCTATCTAGGAGAGAAGGACGCTTTTCTCCCGAGAAAGTAGGAAATGAGTCACACAGAAAGATTCCTCTAAGTTTGGGGTACAGTGAGGAAGCTGAAGAGGTAGAACTTCATCCCTGACCGCAAGCTCTTTCTCTGCCCTTCCCTTCCGCCCAGAAGCAGCGGGGTTCCTGTTGGGTTGGTAGTGAATATAATGAGCTAAAACTGTCTCTGACTTTGTGGTACAAGATACAATATATATATATTTTTTTACTTTTTATTAAGATTATGATAGTTTGCAACCTTGTGAAATTTCAGTTGTACATTGTTGTTTGTCAGTCATGTTGTAGGTGCACCCCTTCACCCTTTGTGCCCACCCCCGAACTCCCCTTTCCCCTGGTAACCACTAATCTGTTCTCTTTGTCTACATGTCAATATATTTTAAAATATGTTGAGTTTCATTAGCTTGAAGAATAATATATTAATAGAAAACATTAAAGGTTAGCCAGAAAGTTTAAAGTAATTAGCAGTATAGCTTGCTTAGGAATTGTGTTTGACTACTTCTGCTTAGAGGACAACATTTGTCTTTGTTCTGAATTTATTCTGGGAAGAATATTTGGGAACACATTTAATTTTAATGAATTAGCATTTTGTCTGGATGCCTCATTTGTATATCTTTCAAATTGGAGAAAAGTTCTTGTTTAACTTTGAAGTTGTTTATAGTATTAGTATATCAAAACTAAGGTACCTTTGTAATGTTGGCATATTTAATTTTCAAAAACACATGTAATCTTAAATAACCATTTTAAACTTTTCCATAATATTTATTTTGCATGTTTACTTTGCAAAAGATTTTATATCGTTTGGAAGACTTTAGTAAATCTATTGTCTATTATATAAGTGCTGCGTGATTATTGTAGAAAAATTGGAAAAATATAGGGAAGTAAATTGAATAAACGTGGCATAGCCATGATCACACCATCCAATTGTGTGAATTTGTGTATCTTTTTTTTAACTTGTGTGATTTTTAAAAAGGTTTATTGATGTGTAATTACATATCATAAAATTCACTCTAAGTGTACAATTCAATGATTTTACTCATATGATTTTATCATGTAGTACTATAAGCATTTTTCTGTCATGAAATAATATTTTTTGAAAGATTATTGTATTTTGAAGACCTTCAGAATAAAGCTCTGTTTTTTTGCTAATTAAGGTGGTTATCTGGTAATCCTTTGTAACGTTCTTTGTAACTTCATTTCAAGACACGTGAATTCCTTCTTTAAAATATACTACTATTTTATTTTATCTTTTATCTTAGCGTAGCTGGGTACTATTTGGTTATTTTTCTTAATGTAAAAGCCCTCGAAACCTATTGTATCTTCTTGGTTTGGACTGCTTTATTCTGAATAATTCTCAATCATTAATATTTCCTCTTAGGATTTATTTTTCCAGGTGTCTTTATTATTTTTCTGAAACCAGCCTGTTAGTGTTTGAATAGTTTGAGAATCTTTTTCACATTCTTTCTGTTGTTTAAATTATAGCTCAAAATTGGTTTATTGTCAGTTATTACCCATTGACAAACTAAAACACAGAAGTTTTGTCAAAAATATCTAAGCAAGTCTACCCCCCCCCCCCAAATTTCCAACGTTACCTTAAACATTTTTAAGGGGGATTACCAGCTTATGTTTTATATAAAATATCATTATAAATGATTGGAAATTTTAAATGTCAGTACAATATGTTGTTTCAAAAAGAGAGAATTAACTTTCCTTCCTACAAAATGCATCTTTTTATTTTTGTACTCGAGGTTATCAGAATTTTAAAACTGCTATAGACATGCTAATTGTTAGAGTACAGACCCAGCCTAATACTGTGTTAGAGTGGTCTCTAATTATGTCTTTTTTCTTCTCTGCTAACAATGGAGAGTGAGGATAATATGGATGTAAAGAGAGAGGCTGGCAGTTTCTTGGCCACCTGAGTGAAGCGCAAAGGAAGGACTATTGTCTTTTGTCTTGACTCCTAACTTCTCATTTGTAATAGTTTTCTTGCTTGCCAAGGAATTCTCAACAGTCCCTCCCAAACAAACAAAAAAACCAAACACAAAACAAAAATGAAATGCATATTTGTGTGAGTATACTTACATACAACACCTATTTTACAGCTATTGTATTTGGTTTTAGAGTAACTTTCCTGAACTCAGTAATATAATAGTTATTAAAAGTTTACTACTGAAAGTTTGTGCTTGATTTTATTAGCCTCCTCTCTCTTTTATCCTTTTATTTACGCATCACACCCTAGCAGTCTTCAAATTGATACAAATTCTATTGTAGTCTTAGAAGTTTCCACACCCTATTTCAGGCATACATTTATTTAATGATCTAAGATTATTCGTTATCAGCATTGTTATCAGTTAGGATCTCAAACTACTTATATACCATTTAAGCTAGTTTTAATAGTTTTGTATGATTCTTATGTTTGAGATGCAAAACGGTGTTTGTAACATTGTACTTTTTTATTTGCTCTCTCATATTATGTATACTTTTTTAAAAATTCAAGTTGTTTTTTACTTTGTCTTTTAAGTGATGATTTACTGGAGGATTCAGACAGTGAAGAGCATTCCAGATCAGATTCTGTGACAGGTATGTAAAACATGTTAGATAATCTATTTTTTATATCCTTACATTTATTCTCTTGTAGATAAAGCTAAATATCACTTAATTCTAAATATCTTAGTTAAGGTAAACTCTAAATTTTTACTAATGCACACAGAAAACTCAAATATTGTATATAAGAGATCTTGAATTACTAGAATGTATATAGTGTTCCATACTTAAAATTTAAATGTACCTATTTGAGCCAAAGGAATTAAAGTGACAGTTTTACTACATCTTTGTCATAGGTGTCAGGGAATTGATATTAAGTTTTTCAAAATGTGTTCCATTTACTTGTATAGTGTATTCTGTTGTTAAATAAAAGTAACATTTAAATTATTTGCTTCTTTATTCCCAAAAGAAAACAGATAAATAGAGAATAAATTTTAAAATATGAAATCGTATCCATTAAGGCATCAAGTAAAAGCTGCTTACTTGGGGCCAGCCTGGTGGTACAGCACTTAAGTTTGCATGTTCTGCTTTGGCAGCCTGGGGTTCGCCGGTTCAGATCCTGGGTGGGGACATGGCTTGGCAAGCCATGCTGTGGTAGGCGTCCCACATATAAAGTGGAGGAAGATGGGCACCAATGTTAGCTCAGGGCTAGTCTTCCTCAGCTGAAAGAGAAGGATTGGCAGCAGATGTTAGCTCAGGGCTAATCTTCCTCAAAAAAAAAAAAGCTGCTTACTCGTTAGCTTATGAAATATTAAGGCAAAAGAATATGCTTTATATTTTAATGTAGTTATATTACAAAAAAAGGCTAATAATGCGTCTCAAAATAAGTTTTCCTGTGTCAGAATTTAAGTCCTAACTCTGTCACTTCTAGTCTGATTGCATTTCCTACTATATAAAATAGTGATATTAACATCTATTATTTAGAGTTTTGGGGATTGATTAAGGTAAAAATATGTAAAGCATAGTATCTGGGAATTAGCCAGTATTTAAAAAAAGTGACCATTATTAAACTGTGGCTATTTGCTAATGTCACATGTCATGAACTAAGGACATATATAAGTTATTAAATCTCTTGAGAAAAGCCATGGTATTGTGTAGCACAGTTGTGAAAGTTATAGTTAGTATAGAGTAGCAAGTACTCTCCAAATTGTAATTTGTCATGAAATCTTTTTTAAAGCCACCAAATAGGATGCTGGACTGACTTTGCGTTGTTTTTTAAGGTAGTTTTTAGCAATGAAAAAGTGAATTTAAAAAGCAGGAAAATGCCCTGAATAGTATACAGATGTGTAATTAACTCTAGAAAAAAAATAAAGAATTGATTGCATTAAAAATTTAGTCTGAAGAAGATAATGCTCTTTTTCCACTTTGATATCCTTTTGCAAAAACAGAAAAGGGCTAATACTGCATTTTCTTAATCTGATGAAGAAGAATAAACTGGTCACCTGGAGGCCTGGTTAGACCTTGAACTCTTCTGCAAAATGACTATTTGGTCTTGTCAAGTCACTTAAATTCTCTGGGCTTCAGTTTTTCCTTTGTAAAGTGAAGTGTTTGAACTAAATGTCCTTTTTTCTACTCTTAAATTTTTTGATTCTAACTATAACCTTTCCTTTTTATGCTGTAGCTTTGCTCTTTTCTCTGGGTCTAAGGATCTCAGTCGGTATTTTTGTAATTAAAATACCTACCTTTGGTCTTTTTCTTTCTCCCTTTATCTTTTTCATCTATGCCTGTTTGATTTTTCATACTTCCTTTAGATACTGTAGTTCTGTTTACTTCACTTCCCAATATCTAGAAAATTACCATATATTTTTGATAACTCCTATGATACCTCATTTAGGGTTGGGAGTGTTGGCCTTACGTAGTATTAAAAGGTAGTTATGGAAGAGGAAAAAATTTTTCTCTTACAGGCCAGAATTTTTAATTACTTCATTTGAGGATTTATAAGTGGTTCATTCATTTATAGTAAAATATGTATCTTCTACGCGAATTCTGTTATATTGAAAGTATATTGATGACTTTATGGAGGCTTGTGATAATAATGGGAGATGTGTTCTCTTCCTGAAGTATCTAAAGTAAGTCATAGATCCTGTTTCAAAACTTATGTTTACCAACTCTGTTTCCCATCAAATTGAATGATATGGTCTAAAGAATTGTGGAATGTATTTCTTAATGTCAGAAATGTGAGTGGAGACTAAGAGACTTTTATCTGTTTTTCAGTGGAAGGTTATGACTTTTGAAAGTGTCTAGATGATGTCAGAGAGAAACGTTTTGTGTTTGGGCCATATGTCAGAATTAAGGATGCATTACTTCTTGTGAAGAACGGCAATAATGCTTGGCAGGAGGTTGAAGAAGGGTTCAAATTAAAATGTGATGGTTTTAGAAAAGTCCCTAGATAAAGCTTAATTGCTAACCTCAGGAAGTTTGCCTGGCAGAACTGCGGTGTCACACCTAAGTAAGCAGAATAGAGAAAGATTTCCCAAAATGATTATCTGAAGAATATTATCCTGAAGGATATTTGTAGGTATATTGTGTAAAAATTTATTTTGTGGTCCAGTGGGTTTGAGAAATTCCAAGATAAGTAAAGATAACAGGTTTCCTGACTGGTATTTGACCTTTGTCGTTTTGCTCTCTGTCTTCTGAGGAGAATGTGTGACATATGCTGTTTCCCAGATGTTGATTAAATAGTTGGGAAGAAACAGAGTAGTAATACCACTTATTATATTTTCCTTTGTTTTTTTGTAAGGAAGATTGGCCCTGAGCTAATGTGTGTTGCCCATCTTCCTCTTTTTTTGCTTGAGGAAGATTGTTGCTGAACTAACATCTGGGTCCTGAACTAACATCTGGGCCAATCTTCCTCTACTTTATGGGATGCCGCCACAGCGTGGCTTGATGAGTGGTGCTAGGTCCTTGCCCCAGGATCTGAACCTGTGAACTCCAGGCCGCCGAAGCAGTGTGCAAACAACCATTACACCACTGGGCTGGCCCCTATATTTTGCTTTCTGATGAGCAGTCTCACCTCACATGCCATTTACTTTGAGTATTGTCTTAAATGTGTGTTAATATATGTAACTTATCCTTAATTTTTTTTAATATACACATAGGTGAAACTAGCTTTCCTTGGCATTTTCTACCATAACTTAAAAAAATTAAGTTTCAGTTTAGTCCGATAAATAGTTAGCATCCTCAGGATTTATTATACTGTATTAATGTTATAAAAGTCTCACTGTCAACTTTTAATTTCGTATCTAAATTAGTAGAGTAAAATGGCAGTATAAGGGCTGCAGTATAGTCAAATGAGTGGTTAAATAAATGGACAGCCATTAGTACAATTGAATTGTCTAGTTTATAACTAAAATTTTTTCTGCATAGCTAGAAATGGTTTCAGTTTTAGATGATAATAGTGACAAATATGTGAAGTCAGAGGATTATCAGAAAATGGGAAATTCTAGATAAAGCTGTCAGCATTTTGAAGATATCGTTAATGAAATAGTTAACAAAAATGGTGTAAACAGAGCTTTCAGTATATCTTAAGTGTTTGATGTTCTGTGAATCTCTGTTGTTCATTCCTTTACTTAGGCAGCTTTCAAACTTTTATGCAGTCATCTTGATTTACTTTATATTTATTTTCTTTACTCTTTTATGTTCTTATCTAACATTGTAAAGCCAATTCCCCTTTTTTTTTAAAATTTTTCCACAAGTTACCTAGAGTGATCTTTACATTATTGTTGCTAACAGTGTTGATGCCTGACTGATAGTAGTTTGTGCTATTGAGGAAAAAGCAAATTTTATGAAACTTTCGGCTCAGTATTGAGATTATGCCTGGTTTAGAGGTTGATTGATATCTATTGCAGAGTTTTGTGTAGACAGAAATGGCGTGTTTGGAGCACTGAGACTGAGAAATACTTTTGTACTGTATATAAGGGGACAACTTGAAGAGCACACACTACACAAAAGGTCAATAAGGGGTAATGTAATGTAGTTGACTTTAAATGAACTAAAAGTTAACAGTTAATACAGAAGACAGGTTTCACTTTAAAATGACAAATTTTGGGAATTTTTTCTTCATAGTTATTATTTTTTTCTAAGCCGAGATTAGAATTAAATTGCATACTATGACTACCGTCTGATAATTAGCATGGTAGGGTGGGAGAGATGAGATGAACTGAGATTACAATAATGTTTTATGGATATTCTGCAAAGTGCATAAATGACAGATGCATAAATAGTATTGAGTCTTTTGGTTTAGAATTGAAGGGAAGAAATCCTATTACTTTGATATTAATAATGTCTTCATTCTTTAACCCTTTTATTCTCCTAATTTTTTTAAAAAGTGGTTTTACTTACAAGTTACAAGGAGAATTTGTTTTGAATTGCAAATGGTTTTGAATCTCTTGAATGTCTTTATGGTTTTTCTAAGTAGGTTCATCTCAGATTTGACTAAATTTCCTTTAAAATACTTCACATTCTTTCACTTATATAATTATAATGCACTGACTGGATGAGTAAAAAAAGAAAATTAATGAAAACATTATACTTCAGATTTTGATTTACATTCACAAGGCCGTTTCTAATGAATATTGTTCCTTTTCAAAGGGCATACATCACAGAAGGAAGCCATGGAAGTGAGCCTTGATATAACAGCGCTCAGCATTCTCCAGCAGCCAGAAAAACTTCAGTGGGAGATTGTTGCAAATGTGCTTGAAGATACTGTTAAGGATCTTGAAGAACTCGGGGCAAATCCTTGCTTAACAAACTCTAAGAGTGAAAAGACAAAGGAAAAGCACCAGGAACAACACAACATTCCTTTTCCATGTTTATTAGCTGGAGGTTTATTAACATATAAATCTCCTGCTACCTCACCCATTAGTAGTAATTCTCACAGGTCACTGGATGGTTTAAGCAGAACTCAGGGTGAAAGTATATCAGAACAAGGGTCAACTGACAATGAATCCTGCACTAATTCAGAATTAAATTCTCCTCTGGTAAGGAGGACTTTACCCATTTTGCTTCTTTATAGCATCAAGGAATCTGATGAGAAAGCAGGAAAAATCTTTTCACAGATGAACAATATAATGAGTAAAAGTTTGCATGATGATGGTTTTACAGTTCCACAGATTATTGAAATGGAGCTGGATAGTCAGGAGCAGTTGTTGTTGCAGGATCCTCCTGTGACTTACATTCAGCAATTTGCAGATGCGGCAGCCAACCTTACCTCTCCAGATTCTGAGAAGTGGAACTCTGTGTTTCCCAAGCCTGGGACTTTGGTACAGTGCTTGAGGCTGCCAAAGTTTGCAGAGGAGGAGAATCTTTGTATAGACTCAATAACTCCTTGTGCTGATGGAATTCATTTGTTGGTAGGACTGCGGACATGCCCTGTTGAATCCTTGAGTGCAATAAATCAAGTAGAGGCCTTGAATAATTTAAATAAATTAAACTCTGCACTATGTAATAGACGGAAAGGTGAGCTGGAATCAAATCTTACTGTAGTGAATGGTGCAAATATTAGTGTAATCCAACATGAATCACCAGCAGATGTACAGACTCCTTTGATAATTCAGCCTGAGCAGAGGAATGTTAGTGGCGGATATTTAATACTTTATAAAATGAATTATGCCACTCGGATAGTGACTTTAGAAGAGGAGCCAATAAAAATCCAACATATCAAAGATCCCCAGGACACAATTACCTCGCTCATTTTGCTTCCACCAGATATATTGGATAATCGAGAGGATGACTGTGAGGAACCTGTTGAGGAAATGCAGTTAACCTCAAAGAATGGCATTGAGAGAGGAAAAAAGGCTGATATTTCTACTCTTGGACACCTGGTAATAACCACTCAGGGAGGATATGTAAAAATATTAGATCTTTCAAACTTTGAAATTTTGGCCAAAGTGGAACCTCCCCAAAAGGAGGGCACTGAGGAACAGGACACATTTGTTTCTGTCATTTACTGCTCGGGCACAGACAGGCTGTGTGCATGCACCAAAGGTAAGCTGTTTGGTTTATTTGATTCTTCTACAAATCTTATAAAATCAGTGTATGTGGCATTCGTTTACATGCATACCTAGTATGACTTTTAGATACATATTGATGGAGAGAAATTTATTTTTTTATAATAAAGTGGTAAATCTTTCTACTGTTTTAACTATTTTTAAAACTTTTTTCTACTGCCCTAGGTAAGGATTCTAATTGTAAATAAGTTAATAAGTCTCTCAGAAAGTATCTTCTCTGCTTTAACCTCAAGAAAATAACCTGCTGTTGTTTCTGTGAGTCCTGACTCTGCATCTGCTCAAATTTGTGGCCTTGGGCAAGTTACTTTAAACTCAGTAAACCTTTGTTTCTTTATTTATAAACTAGGATAAGAAGGCCTGTTTCCAGGCTTGTTAGAATTAAATGAAATAATGTATGTAAAGTTTCTGGCACAGATATTGGTCCTTATTTCCTTCTGAAATAAAAATAGCTAGCAAAGAACTATTAGTTTTGCCAAATAAATTTTTGGTGTCTGATTTACTCCTAACTTTTGGCTGATTGTGAATCAGTTTTGCAACATCTGAGGCCCCGTTACTGTTAACGCATAGTGTGCAATTTTTTTTTTCTATTTTTCTTTTCTTAATAGTTGTTTTAAGTTGTAGAGAGAAAGCAATTTTTGAAAAATATTACTAGTAATATCAGACAAAATGAATAGTCCTATTGGTAGTTTAGTAGGAATTTAGGGCCAGCAGATACTTGAAGCCTAGGTAACTGTAACCAATTCTTGGCAGAGCAATTGGGTTTGAGAAGAGTTACACATCTCATTTGTGGTTCTGGTAGAACTTAACCTGAGTTTTTCCTCTCTTTAAAAAGCTTTCAAGAGTCTGGCTAAGAAGGATAATGATGAATGTAGTGGTTCAAATTGCCTTCTTTGAGATATGTCTAGTGAAATAACAAGGGGAAAAATCTTCAAATAACGTCAAAACCCAACTAGATTAATTTAAGAAAATGAGCAATGCAGAATAATGTTAGACTAATAAAACTTTGAATTAGGGTTGATAAAGTTCAGAAAAACCATTAAAATGCTATTTGGTATCAGGGATAATTTGCATTTATTGATCATGTATGTGCCAGTTCATTGTTGTGAGAACTTTACCTCTGTTAATTCATTTAGTCATCACGTCAACTTTATGAGGTATGCATTATTGTCTCCATTTTACAGACAAGGAAACTGAGGGAAAAAGAGGTTAAGTAACTTGCCTAAGTCACAGAGCTGATAAATGACAGAGTCAGCATTCAAACCTGGGCAGTCTATCATCATAGCACCTAAACTACATTATACTGCCAGAATATAACAAAAGCAGAAGACTCCTACATTGGATTTTTTGGAAGCAGAAGAGTCCTACATTGAAGTTAATAGAAGGATTAAAAAGTGAAAGCAATTAAATTTACCATAGGTCATCTAAAATGGAGCTAGGTTTGGAACCTCAGTGACCTGGTCCCAGGGCACATCTTTGTAAGATACTAGTAGTTTCCAGAAATACTGTCAAGGTTTATAATGATTTAAATTTTTTAATGATACGTGCTTTTGGCAACTCAGAGGAGAAATAATATTTAAATGATAAAATATATTAATTTATTCTTCGAGTTTGGACAATGAAACATTCTAGGAAGTGATCTCATGTGATAGGGCGTTTATCCAAATGAATTGAAGGACAAGTAAAGCCTGAAAAGTTAACCACTTTGAAAATTATCCCCCAGTTCTTCAAGATACATTTGAAAAGATGAGATTAACAATAAAGAGGAAAGAAAAGTTGATGTTTTAAAATGTATGCATGACACTCCATCAAGTACATGTAGGATTTTTGAAAAACGTTGTTGACTGTGGATCAAATGGATGTGACGCTGTCTTATGAGTATATTCAAATAGCATAAAACTCTTTTTCTCATAGAGAATCATTAAGTCTTTTGACAAAAATCTACAGTTAATGTTGTAAGTTAATTTTAAGTAGTAGTAATAATATACTAGAAGTAGATTCTATGCAGCAGTCTTTGAATAAAATTTGGAAATAGAGTATACACACACACACACACACACACACACGTATGCATATATATGAAACAAGGAAACAAGGTCCCTAGCGCTCACCCTGGCACCTGCCAGCCAATCCAGAGATGTTGGCCACTTCTCCGCAGCTGGGCCAGGTTGAGGAATGGAGGAATGGCAGCCTGTTCGGGCAGGCCACTGTTATCAAAGTTCATCAGGTGCTTCTTTGGTGTCCTAAGTGTCCTGTTAGGTTCCAGAGTTCTGAAATAGTTAATTTCTATCACTCTTCCTAGTTCAGTAGTTGCTGTGATGGAGCTACTGAACTCTAGAGCTTCCTACTCTTGCCGTTTGGCATGACCTAACTGTTGCCTGTGTTGATTTTTTTAAAATATATTTTTCTGTTATGTTCTTAGTGGTTTGATTCATCACAGTCAGAATAATACTAGCTTAATTCTAGTAAAATATAGAAACTTTGCTCTAATCTTTGTTTCCTCCCATCTTTGTGCTACTGTTGTCTTATGTATTAATTTAGATAAGTTATAAATCCAACCGAAAAGTGTTAGTTATTTTATACAATCTTTATCTTTTAAAAAAGTTAACAAAGAAATTAAAATACCATTTCTGGTACTCTGTTTATTCTTGTGAATTTGGTGTTGCTTTTTTTCATCTTGAAGGACTTCCTTTAGTATTATAAGGCAGGTCTGCTAGCAAAAAATTCTTTTAGTCTTTGTTTATCTGGAAATGTCTCTATTTCTTATTCATTTTTGAAGAAGAATATTTTCGACATAGAATTATTGGTTGACTGTTTCTGCATAGGTCATTCTGTTGCCTTCTTGCCTCTGTTGTTTCTGACAAGTCAGCTTTTAATTTGCACAGTAATTTCCATGTCTACGATGAGTCGTTTTTTTTTTTTTATTGAGTTATTGATAGGTTACAATCTTGTGAAATTTCAATTGTACATTAATGTTTGTCAGTCATGTTGTAGGTGCACCACTTCACCCTTTGTGCCCACCCCCCATCCCACCTTTCCCCTGGTATCCACTAAACTGTTCTTAGTCCATAATTTTAAATTCCTCATATGAGTGGAGTCATACACAGATTATCTTTCTCTCGCTGGCTTATTTCTCTTAACGTAATTCTCTCAAGGTCCATACGATGAGTCGTTTTTAACTTGCTGCTTTCAAGATTTCCTTATTGACTTTGACTTAAAACAGTTTGACTGTAATGTATGTACCTGTAGATCTCTTTGTATTTATGCTACCTGAGGTTCATTGAACTGATTAACTTTGTAGTGTAATGTTTTTCATCAAATTTGGGGAGGTTTTGCCTATTATTAACCAAATTGGTTAATTTCTTTTGATCTATTTTTATTTCATTGATTCCTTTTATTGCCATCTCAAATCTGCTTCGAGTTTCTGTAGTGAACTTTTCATTTTAGTTATTTTACTTTTCAACTCCAGGAATTCCCTTTTAGTCTTTTAAAATAATTTCTGTTCCTTTGTTGTGATTCTTTATTTGTTGAGTCATTTTTGTCATTTGTTCCTTTAGTTCTCTATACTTGGTTTCCTCTTATTCTATAAACGTATTTACAATAGCTCCTTTGAAGTCTTTGCCAAATCTGAATCTGGGACACTCAGAAATATTTTTCATTGATTTTGTTTTCCTGGAGCATAGATCACTCTTTCTTTGCCTGTCTTATAATTTTCAATTTAATTCTGGACATTTTAAGTAACATTGTAGAAACTCTCGATTCTGATTTCTCCCTTTGGAGGTTGGTGTTGCTTTGTTCGTTTGGTAACCCACCTGGACTAAGTCTGTGAAATCGATTGCTTTTGCAGTATGCAGCGCTGCTGTTGCTCTTCAATTTTTTTTTCTGGGTTTTTATTTTCAAGCCTTGTTTCTTATTTATTGCCTCTGTGTCCACATAGCTTGGTATTCAGCCAAAGATTTTGATAAGTGGTTGTGCCCAAATACCTTAACCAGTATGGCTGTGTTCAGGTGTGCCCTGCTTTTCTTTACTTTTATTTTCTGTTGTGCCGTCCCAGGTCTCTTCTGCATAGGCATAGAGGCCTGGCCAGTTGACTGGAAGTTTGTGGATGGCTTGAGCCCCATCTGTTCTTTGCTGTACATGTGTACAACTTCTGATCAGTGTGGGGTATGTGGAAAGTTTACCAAGCCCCCTTTGTTTCTCTCACTTCTTCTAAAATCCTGGTTATTTCTAGTGCTTTGCTTGCCCCAGACAGGATCCTGACTTCAGGTAGCAGACAGAGTTGCTAGGCCTCCTTTTTGTTGCCCTTGAGCCACTTTAAACTGGCAGCTCTCCAAGTTTCATGAGCCTCTTCTGGCAGTAGCGTGGAATCTGCTGGTTTTCATGGCTTGCCCCACTCTGGATGAATGACAGTTTTGTCTATCTTTATAGTTCCTTTTCAGGAAGAGGATTTGTTGTCCACCTTATTCTGTCATGCCAGAAGTGAATCTCCAAGTATTCTTGTTAGAATATACTTTAACCATTGACTTTTTTTTGGTCTTAAATATTTGCTAAGTTTGCTTTCCAGTTTTTTTCTGTGATAGAGGTATGAAAAATAGAAATTCAATTTGATTTCATTTCATTGTGAATGCTTCAAAGAATTAAGAATCTTTGTTCAGTTTTGTTACTTTTGGTATTAAGAGATTGGACTCTGGATCCTAATATAGCTAGTGCATCAGTTTCCTCATCTGTAAAGTGGCCATGATAATAGTTCTCAAGAGTTTTTGTGAAGACTAAATGAATTAACTTAAGCATTTAAAATAGTATCTTACACATAGTACTAGATAAATAACTATTTTCACATAAGTTTATGTATTTGCCATTTTCTTCATTAAATTTAATTTTCAGTTTGCAGTTCCTTGGCATTTAAATTTCTAAATTCTTGGCGATATATTACTTTGGTAGCCCTTTTCATCTGCCTATTGAGTGATATTAAAATAAATCAAGTTTCTTAACTAAGTAGTGTGCACCTGTATGTTTATCCATTTTCCATGTACCTATGTTGATAGAATTTTCCTACCCTGTAGGTGGTGAGCTTCATTTTCTCCAAATTGGAGGAACCTGTGATGATATTGATGAAGCTGATATACTAGTGGATGGGTCTCTTTCTAAAGGAATAGAACCATCTTTAGAGGGTTCCAAACCTTTATCAAACCCTTCAAGTCCTGGCATTTCAGGTATGATATTAAGTTTTTAAATGATTTTTTAAAAATGCAAATTCTTGGGGCTGGCCCTGTGACCTAGTGGTTAAGTTTGGCGAGTTCAGCTTCAATGTTAGCTCAGGTGACTCTTCCTCAGCAAAATAAAACAAATTCTTGTGATGTTCAAAATTTTCTGAGTCTTGTTTAATCTTAAACATATTTCAGTTTTACAGTCAACTATTGGTTTCTTTCTGGAGGGAATACATTTCCTTGTTGACATTCTTTTACCAGGCTTGTTTTTGTGTATTATTTTTCCAGTAGTTGGAAAATGTTATCAACCATAAAATAAGAAATAGTTCTCAACCTGTGGTAGGTTGATCAGTACTGGTGACATCACCCAACAGGTACAAACATTATTTTAGTCATTAAGGAGCTTTTCTTCTAATTAGGGAGGCAAAAAACATTTGAAAGAGAGAAGAGTTCATTAAGTAAGTGTAAAGTGAGTGGAATGGTTAATATTACTACTGGAATTGAAAAGCTGAAAAAATATTCTCTCCCTGAGGTGGTATATTCAGGCCCTCAGTGCCCCATTGTGAACCTTTAGTAAGTTTGTTTTTGTTTGTTGTTTTTGCCTTTTCTCTCATCCATTTTCTACGCTGCCCTTCAGAACTATTTTTTCAAAGAAAGTAATGTTAGCACATTACTCCTGCTTAAAAATCTTTATTTGCTTTTTGAACTTTTATGAAATAACTCTAGTCTTCTTAATCTCCGGTTACAGTAAACTTTTCATGATTTCTTAAGTGTGTCATTCAGTTTCATGCTCTTCTCATGTTACGGTAAGCTCTCTTTCCCCACCCTTTACGCTACAGTTAGTCCTTTTGTTCTTCCGTTGCACTGTTACGTTTTATTCTTCGCACTTACCACATTTATTCTCCAAACCCAGCATTTAAAAGAAGTTTAGTAAATCTTTGATGAAAAGTGTGTTTAAACTCAGATGTATTCCCAATGGGAATAATGCATACAGTTGATATTTGATCTTTATGGACTCTTATATTTGGGCATTTGATCGTTCTTTTTTGCACCAAAGGCAAACTTTTAGTGATTGCTAGTATAATATATGTTAACTTTAGTGATTACTAGGATGATATATGGTAGTCTTCACTCCTTTGTATCTCAGAGTTTCTCAGCCTCAGCACTATGGACATTTTGGACTAGATAATTCTTTGTTGTGAGAGGACTGTCCTGTGCTATATTAGCAGCATCTCTGGCTTCTGCCTGTAGGTTCCAGTAGTGCCCACAATCGCCCCTATCCAAATGGCCTTTGGGAGGCAAGATTCTTCCCCGGTTGAGATAAACTGACTCATGTCTCTTGCTATATATAATTAGTCATGACTTATTTATCTTGATTAACTATACAGCTTGGTTTAAAAAGCTAATATAGTGAATTTTTTTCATGTTTTATAAGTTATTGGCATAAGAATTTTCTTATTAAGTCTGTAAAAATACTATTTAGTAAAGATGATTCAGGTTAGAAAGAAGTGAATAATATAAAGAAGGAACGTTGATGTGTTGTTAATGTTTTCAAATAATATTTGATACAGTTTAAGTCAGTTTCAAAAGCTCTAAGCTTTGAGGAAAAAATGTGGTTTGAAGTATATTTATAATTTATAGAACTTGGTTTAAATTTTCTTTGGGAAAATATTCTAAACCTATCAGATTTCATATTTTAGTCTTTTTTAAAACTAATTTTTGTTAATTAGAACAAGAACAATAATCTTCCAAGTTTAATGTTAGACATTTTGCAGATGTGAATACATATATTTATAAAAGAAAAGTAATCTCTCTGAAGCAGATTGTTACTCTTAAAATAGTGGTATGTATACAAGATATTCTTAACTACCACAGAAATGGAAAAAATACTGATTAAGCTTTTGGTTTGTATCATTTGCCATCAAAATAGCTTTGACTTTTTAAAAATTACTTTTTTGTAAAGTAAAAAGGAGCAGACATTATGTGCTTGCTGATGTTTAGCATTTTGTTTTGTAAACAACAAAGTGTGAAAGTTAATTATTGATCTGATGTAAATTTAGCTTGCATTTCAGCACCACTGCTTTTGTTGCCCTTATTAACGTGAGGCTAGTTAGAGCTCAGTCAGGGCTCTTCTAACAGGTTGAGATTGGATTTCTCCAATAATGAGTACCCTCTCTATAATTTAAAATATTCAAGATGGATTTTTCTTATGGCTATTATGTAGTCACTGCTGGTTATTCTAGTTACATATAGTTATGAATTTTTAGGATATTTGGCAAGTGTTGCAATTGTCTAGACAAAAAACTTGGATTAAAACTTTTTTTAAAACCTATTTCTAATTCTACATTCACTCTTGTTAAGGAGTTGATTTATTGGTGGACCAGCCGTTCACCCTTGACATCTTGACATCTCTTGTGGAGCTAACCCGCTTTGAGACTTTGACTCCACGGTTTTCAGCTACTGTTCCTCCATGCTGGGTAGAAGTTCAACAAGAACAGCAACAAAGAAGGCATCCTCAGCATTTGCATCAGCAACATCACGGAGATGCTGCTCAGCATACTAGAACTTGGAAACTACAGACTGACAGGTAAAACATTCTTCCAAGGTATTTCATTTTAAGTCCAAATTACATATTTGTTCGAGGCAATATAGAATTATTAGACATATTACTGTTTGTTTTAACTTTTGCATATTAATGACTTTGTTCTTTTCATTTGTTGCCTTAATTTTGGAAATTCCTGTATTCTTATTCTTAGTCGAGGGATAAAATACTGAGAGTAATCTACCATTGCGATTAGTTTGCTCACTCAATCCACAAATTTATTTAACAGATATTTAAATGCTTGTTTTGTGCAAGCACTCTTATAGGCACTAGTAATATGGCTTTTGTGAAATTTACATTCTAGTGAGGATAGAGAGACAGTAAGATATCTACTATGTCCTATAGTCATAAAAGCTATGAAATAAGTTAAAACAGTATGGTGATAGAGTAGTTGTTGGGTGTGTACATGTGTGTCAGAGTGAGAGAAAGAGAGAAAATGTGTGTAATGATTTTTATATAAGGGGCCTGAGAAAGGCCTCTATGAAGATATTAGTTCAAAAGCAATAGCAAATACAAAGACCCTGAGGAGTATGTTGTACAAATTCTAGCAAGAGCAGGAAGACCAGTGTTGTTGGAGTGCAGTGAACGTAAGGGAGAGTGGTAGGAGGTGAGGTCAAAAGAGGTAGCTGGTAGCCAGATCATGAAGTCTTTATAGGCCATAGTGAGACTTTTATGCTGGGAGAGATGGGGAAATGTTAGAGGCTTTTTGAACATAGGAATGATGTGATAAAGTTTATATATTAGATTGTCTGATACAGTAAGACTACTGTGTTGACAATAGATTCTGAATAGTGGTTGTGTGTGTGTTAGGGAGGCAGTGATAGAAGTGAGGATTCTAATTTAGATGCTATTTCGGTAATGCGGGTGAAAAGGTATTGGTAGCTTGGACCATGGTGATAGTTGATGGAGGCAGTGAAAAGAGTGGTTAGATTCTGGATGTAATTTGGAGGCAGGAGGAACAGTACATGCTGATGTATTGAACATCTGGTATGAGAGAGAAGAGTCAAGGATGACTCTGAGGTTTTGGATTGAACTAATTGAAAAATGGAATTTGTTTACAGAGATTGGAGTTGGTAATCAAGAAGTTTGGATTTATTTCTGGTAAATTTGAGATGCCTGGTAGGCTTTTGGATATGAGCCTGGAATTTAGTGGAGGAGTATGGTTTGGTGATTTTTATTTTTTAGCATATGTATAGAATTTAAAATCAGAGAATGAACATGTATTAAGAAATACTTGAAGAAGTTCTTGTTTCAAAGTGCAGATTCCTGGGACCCCACTCCTGGATTTAGGATGAGGCCCAGAAATCTGCACTTCATTCTGATGCACAATAGTCCACACTGTGAGGAACAAGGATATACTGGGATGTACAGTTCCCAAGGCAGGTGTAGATTCCTAAGGTAAGATCATTCATTGCTCTAAGTTTAACCGGTACATAGAGAGTTGCTTATCTTCTCTCCTGATCCCATTGAGAAGCATTAAGTTTGGTTGGAGACTGCAAACCGAAGATGAATATTAATGATAATGTGGTTATGGCTGAAGAAATATTATTGCTTTATTTAGCATTTTTCCTCTTATTTGACAGCAACAGCTGGGATGAACATGTATTTGAATTGGTTCTACCTAAAGCTTGTATGGTTGGACATGTGGACTTCAAATTCGTTTTGAACTCAAACATCACCAATATTCCACATATACAAGTGACACTGCTGAAAAATAAAGCTCCAGGCTTAGGGAAAGTCAATGGTAAGAATGGATCAAAATTTATATTTGAAGGTTTTATCTTGTAGTTGGTTTCTTAAAAAAACTAATTTTCAACTTGGCTGTCTAGGTTTGACATCCCTCCTTGTCCCTCTACCCCCATGCTGTTTTTCTGCTCCACTTTTGGTGGTTTTATCTAGAAAAGTTAATCCAGAGAACATTTCAGAGCTTTTCAGTAACTCAGTATTATTCAGAATTGCATAAACTTGAATAATTTAGTTATGCTTTTTGGGAAATGCATTTAGTTCCCTTGTGCATTAGTTTCACTCAGCATTACTAGGCTTATGCATTTCTCTTCCTAAGATGCGACTTGACTGGGAAAAGAACTTTATTATGGAAGTCATATATTCTTTTAAGGTTATTAGTAAAAGCCAACCTTTCATTGTAATGCCAGAAATGTATCCATCTTTATTTATCTTTCTTACAAGTTCAGAATTTGATATATTTAGTTATTAAAATAGATTGTACACATTTAGCATAGTGGGAAGTAGATGTTATTTTTTCAATTTCTTCTTCTTAATAGGTTAATTTAAAAGGTGAGGGATAATTTCAGAGTAAAATGATTACACACCAGGGGTTAAAACATTGAAACCTGAAAATTTTCTGTTTCAAAAATTTATATGTACGTGTTTGTGTGTATATATGTGTATTTGTGTGTGTGGTGTGTGTGTGTGTGTGTGTGTATTCTTTTGAATCCTGACAGATTCTGATTTAACTGGGTCTAGGACTTAGGCATTAGTATTTTTAAAACTCTGCAGGTACTGTGCAGCCTAGGGTAATTAGTTTTAGTTTCGTTGTCAGCAAATTATTTCTTCAGCTGAGTATTTCAGTACCATTGAAAGAGAGAAGAGAGTATGAAACAATTAATTGAATCAGTTTTCTTCCGTTCCTGACAAGCATTTTATAGCGTCCGTGATGAAAATCACAGTAGTTCCCAGTTTAACAGAAAATTTTAGAATTTTAGGCACATAAATCATTGATAATAAGCAAAATTAAGTTTACTAATATTTTTATCCTCTAGAAACAGCAGTAGATAGGCAGATCACCTTTCCTTTGTCTCCAGCTCTTAACATTGAAGTGGAACAAAATGGGAAACCGTCCCTGGTTGATTTGAATGAAGAAATGCAGCACATGGATGTAGAGGAATCACAGTGTGAGTTAAATTACAGAGCTGTTGTCCATGACAGTAAAGGAGTAGTGGTCCAAATGCATCATGTTGGGCAAAGATTTCCTTATGGCTTGCAAAAGCTTCGTTTTAAGAACATGATTAAAAAATAACCTATAATTCTGCTTTGGCAATGTGCTTTAACTTTCAGCTCATCTTTGTGAACACAGCTGCGCTAATACTCGCATTCGTGTTTTTTACTTTCTTGGGATTTGAAATCATGTCATGGTTTTATAATTTTTTTTTTGAAAATCAAGGTGAATGTAAATAATATGGGAATGGAAAACAACATAATATATCAGATAATTGATTATACTTCCTTAGCATGATAGTGAATTCTTATCGGAACACGTTCTAAGTGTGGTATTTTGTGTGGTGGTATTATATGTAAATGGGATGGATATTTGCTTATTAAATATTACATTTTAAATTACAAACTAATTTAAAAGAAAAATGTTTATTTTTCTTTTTAGGTCTTAGATTATGTCCATTTTTAGAAGATCATAAAGAAGACATTCTATGTGGGCCAGTATGGCTTGCTAGTGGCCTTGATCTATCAGGGCATGCTGGGATGTTGACGTTAACAAGCCCTAAACTTGTTAAAGGTGATGTTACATATTTTACAAAAGCAGAATAAATAACGCACAATTGTAAAAATAGATTTTTTTTTTTAAACTGATCTCAAAAGAGTAAGATGTTGTTTTCCTTGGGACTTTCATCAGTTTCTTGGTAGCTGAGGTCATTTCCTCTCATAAGTGAATACGTTGTTATGTAAAACTTCTGATCCTACTTTCTGTGTCTTGGAGGTTTAAGTGTTTTTTGAAAAAGCATAAAGAAAATGAATACGGGTAACTTAGTATGACATAACAGAACTCTTCCAGGTAACCAGACGTCACATTCTGGCATGTTTCCCTTTCCCATCAATTTAGAGTCCTGTGTATTCAGAGAGTGTTTGTTGTGTATTATTATAATATCTTCTCTTAAGACGCTTTTTATAGGAGAGTTTTAGTACTATCAGATACGATGAATTGAGTGTCTCAGATACACACAAATTATAACTAATGTATATTAAAATAATTGGGTGTTATATAGATAATAAATATTGCAGTAGAGGACATTTATTTCAGCTTTTGTATCCCAGGGATGAATAAAAACAGCCAACAAACAAGACACCTAGCTTGATTTTTAAAGTAAATTTGGAGGTGGGGGTGGGGTGTGGAGATCTTTCTCTAAACCAAGAAAATATCTGACCACCTAAATAACAACTATTTTAATTTGTGTACATTCCCTTCATAATGTTTATTCCCATTCACACATTTGCCTTTAGTTACACACATAGTATATATACAAATTTTAACACGCTCCATTGACTACATCTCATTCATTCATTAAGTTTATGAGACCCTGTGACGTTTAGGCCACATACTGGGATACAGTGGTGAGCAACACTAATAAAATCTCTTCTCTCATATTGCTGAGAGTGTAACTTAGTTTTGTGGAATGAGAGTGTGAAACCTAAATTTTTACATGAAAATTAGAATGTTGGCTTTGACAAAATGGTGGATGGAATTATATGACTTATTTCGAAAGACTCAATGAAGTAAAAATGTGAATTTTCCTAGAATTTACTGAGAGTAATTATTTTTGTCATTAAATTCCCAAAAAATCTTTGCAACTGGAGAAAAAGATTGCTAAATTTTTATGGAAGAATAAAAGGATGATACAAGCCAAAGAAATTTTCAAGAAGAAGATTGAGAGGGGAAGGGTCTTATGAGATACTAGAACATAGAATAATGCAGCAATAAGAAGAGTGTTAACAGTGCAGTGCTCGCATAGTAGGCAGGCGCGTCAGTGGAAAACAACAAAAGTAGCTTTTGTAACCACAGAAAGATTTAATGCCTCCTTAGGCAACACATTGGTGGTTTGCTGGTGGGTGTATTAATTTGAGGGTATTTTGACAATATTTTAACTTATAGGCTTTATAGTATGATCTCAATTTAGTTAAAACAAGAGAAAACATAAGTTACTGATAATACCAGTATTTACTGAGTGCTTCCTTTGTGCTAGGCACAGTTATGTGTTTTAATTACCTTTAAGGTAGATACTATTATTATTCTTATTATACATTTAAGGAAACTGAACCATGGAGAGGTTAATTTGTCACATGCCTAATAAATGGTAGAGCCATTATGCAAACCCACGTAGTGACTCCAAACCCTGTGCTTTTCACCTGTTAATACTATAATGCTTATGTGTATGTGTGCATGCACATGTGTCTATATGCATGCATAAAAAGACTGGAGGGATATACATAATGATATCATCATTATCTATGGGTGGTGCCTTAATGACAGTTTTTTCTTTGTGTTTATCTGTAGTTGACAAAATTTCTGTTATTAAAATAGATAACTTCACTGATTGGGGAAAAGTATGCCAAATGTTTATAACAGTTAGTCAAAATTTTGTGTCTTATGCTGTTCATATAAGCCCTGTGCTTTTTGTCCTTTTGCTATCAACATACGAAAGTTATTCAACCATATTATATGCAAACAGTGTAATTTAAAAATTCTGGCCAAGTGTATTTTTCTTTTTGTGGAGTTAATTATGTAATTTGCTTACTGAAGATGAAAAACAGTTTGCTTTTTTGATGATTCAATTATTAATCGCTTTCTACTCCACTCCTCTAGGTATGGCAGGAGGAAAATATCGTTCATTTTTAATCCATGTCAAGGCAGTGAATGAAAGAGGAACAGATGAAATCTGTAATGGTGGTATACGTCCTGTAGTAAGACTTCCATCCCTAAAACACCAGAGTAACAAGGGTTATTCACTTGCTTCCCTCTTGGCAAAAGTTGCAGCAGGCAAGGTATGAAACTGTCATTTTGAACTATAACAATGCTGTTCTAAACATCATGGGTGAGATTCGACACAGTATTGGAAGTAGTGTGACCCTCCATTGATTTTTCAATAGACACTTAGTTTGTATTTTTTCTTCTCGGTGACTTAAAAAATATAATTAAGAAGAAAATATTTTAAGTTAACTTCAAGCAAACTAGCTTTTATAAAGTATACTCAGTAGGGAGTAATTGTTAGCAGGTACTTCCTTTTATAATTATTTTAGACTGTAATACTTATTTCCTCAGGCGTGAAAGTTTGTTTCTATGCCCTCCTCTGGTAACTCAACATTATTATTATTTTTTTTTTTGGTAAACATTTGGGAGATGCAGGAGGAGAAGTTGGGGCATGATTTTAGAGATATATCCTGATTTTCATGGTGCATTGTCTACAACTAGCTATGTATCACGCAGAGACTTCTTCATAATTGTCTGATCTTGGATTTTTCTGAACTCTGGAGATTTTGGTTCTCTGTCATCCTTATTCATAAGCAGTGTTAGCAATATCAGTAACACCAGTCATCTTATATTTGTCTAGGTCTTCTAATTTTTCAAGGACTTCTGTGTACTTTATCTGATTTAATTCTCAAAATAACTCAGAGGTAGGCAGAGCAGATGCTATTATTATCTCCATTTTTCATATTGAAAGCAAGTGAACCTTAGATATTGGGGAGCTGGCATATTTCACATAGCTTATAAGTGCTGTAGTTAGGACTTAGGCTCAGGACCTTGGTTTATAATCTTTAATCATTGGGTTATTGCCTTTAAAAAAAGTGACTATGTCTTTCTTTATTCCCGAATTATAATTCTGGGGAAAATTAATCCCTTCCTGAATATGAGGGTAAAAGCTGTCGTTTTAATATGAGGTTTATGTTTTGATAGTCATAATTCACTTATTTTCCTTTATTTGGAAACTTTAACAGTAAATAATTTTTTAGTTTCATTTGTTTGTTGATTCAATTATTTATTTTTGTATGTTTAGGAAAAGTCATCTAATGTTAAGAATGAAAATGCAAGTGGCACCCGTAAATCTGAGAACCTCCGGGGCTGTGACTTACTTCAGGAGGTCTCAGTCACCATTCGAAGATTTAAGAAAACGTCAATTTCTAAGGAAAGGTAACCTCATTTCCTTCTACTATTATTATAGTAATAAAAGTACAAAAGAAGAATTCTAATAAACGTTCCAACACAAAATTTTAAAATCTTTTACTTGAAAATTTTTGTTTCCTTTCCGTTTCTCTTAAGAATTTATAATCTCAATGAGGGTATGAATTGTCTTTTTGCTTCATTGATTTATCCCTGCTGTCTGTACAGTGCTTGTTATATACCAGGAATACAATATTTGTAGAAAAGGGAAGAATTAAATATAATTTATTATTGTAAACTTCATTTCTTTTGAGACTTTTTACATGCCAAGTGTTACTTATATGCTATTTTAAATCTTTTAATACCATAACGTTAAATTGAAAGATGAACATTCCATTGTAACATTTAATTTTCATAATTTTTAAAAAAATTGTGGTATTCCTGATTTAAAATGAGACGTTATATGACCAAGTAGATTGTGATAACTTTAGTCTAACTGTTCTATTTTGGTTGTTAATGTGTTCATATCTTCTTTTGTAGAGTGCAGCGATGTGCCATGTTACAGTTTTCAGAATTTCATGAGAAGCTTCTTAATACTCTTTGTAGAAAAGTAGATGATGGTCAAATCACAGAACATGGTCAGAGCCTAGTGTTGGATATCCTCTGTTGGTTAGCTGGAGTGCATTCAAATGGACCTGGAAGGTTAATAAGATTTTACTTACCACTGAGGAATACGCTTTGGATGTTATAATTAGAAGTTCAAGATGAGTCTAAATGTCTGATATTGTTTTGCAGCTCAAAGGAAGGAAATGAGAGCCTGCTTTCAAAAACACGAAAATGTCTTTCAGACATCGTACGCGTTTGCTTCTTTGAGGCAGGACGAAGCATAGCCCATAAGTGTGCCCGATTTTTAGCCTTGTGCATCAGGTTGGTTTTTTTATGTTGAAAGCATACTTAATAGGTGCATCTGCAATTTGGCAGGTAATACCTTGCCTATAGTGTAATTTGATCCTTGTTGAATGTATATAACTTGAGAACTTTCAAAAGTTGATGAGGGTTATTGAGATTCTGAGAAAGAATTTTGGGTTTTTAGGGCAAAATGTCATGTAAATAAATCTGTTAATAAAAGAAGTCTACTGGCCTTCTCTGCCTATTGGTAGCGATTTGGGGAATTTGTTAAGGGGAACGGTCCTCCTCTTTCAAATCTACTCTCCCTGGTTGTCTTTGGATTGTTCACCTGAGGCCTGTTTTGCTATGCGATAAAAATCTTACCAGGCTTATTTGTAATATTGTACACATCATTTTCTCAAACTATCTAGGAAGTGTTTAAATGCTAATAGTCAGTATTGACTGTACCTGCTTTATTAGCCCTTTTCGGTACAGAGAGTGGTTTTAATGCATAAGAAAACAGTTACAAAGACCCTTAGTAATCAGTCCTTCCTGTCTTTCTGCATGTTTATGGGGCTTATGAAAACATTTTTAAGATGTTTTAAAGTACTACACCATGTTTAGGGTTGAATTCTGACCTAGAGTAATGTATTTAAGATTTTTCTTTTAAAATTTTTCCAGTAATGGCAAATGTGACCCATGTCAACCAGGATTTGGATCTGTTCTGTTGAAGGCCTTACTTGATAATATGTCCTTTTTACCTGCAGCAGCAACTGGTGGTATGTGAAATTAGTTCAATCACAAATAACTGTAGTCTTAGGACATATCTCACAGTATATTTAGGATTATTTAGTAACTACTTTTCTCAATTAGTCCTCTTTTTTTCCTGTGCTTATCTGATTTTTAAGGGGTTGATAAATTGGGATTGGGTTGGTAGATACTCTGTTCGGTAATAGTCCTAGAAAAAAGTTAGTGGGAGACCTAAGTAAATACCAAGTTATCTCAATTCATACATTTTCTGTACTTCATTAAAATCATTGAGTTGTTTGGTTGTTTACTGACTGTAGATCAGATGTTATGAACGAAAATGCCAATAAATGCCAGAGAGATGACGTAAATAAGTAAAATCGTCCATGCACATACTGTGAGTGATTGGTAGGGACTATGGCAAAGTGGAATTCTCTAAAAGGGGCCAGTGGATTTGTTTCAGCACCCGAAGACTGTGGAAATGCCATTCAAGAATGAATGTAGTTATCAAATAGGAATTGACAAAGAATCCCCTAAAATAGCACATATATTAGGTAACGAAGATTTAAAAAATATTTTTAATGTTTTGTGCTGTTACTGTGAAGCGCTACTGATTTACCCTTTTAAACTTAATGTTAATTTTTGGTAGACTTTTCTCTCTGCCTTTTGTTTTATCAATAACCAACGCATTCAACAAGTTATCTCAATGAGAGAAGCACATTTCACAAGTATTTGGTCTTTGTGGTATACCAGGAAAGAAGTTTGCTCAAAGTTGGTTGGTAGATGGCTGTTTTATCAATATCTTAATTTAGATAGTCTGTTTATGTTTACCTTGAACATACATAGGATATAAAACTATTAACTCTATATTTTATAGAGTAGGATGTTTTGGACTTGGTTTGCTCACTTTTAGTCTCTGGTGTTTAAAACAGTTTCTTGAGGGTAGTCTTAGGGGTAGGATGCTTAAATTCTGGGGTATACTTAGTAGTTAGATTTCTTAACTTTTATGAGAGTCTTAAAATACGTCACCATGATCATGTTTTAAGCTGTGTTGATCTGTATCTAACTGGCAGTATGGAATAACTATACTCCCTTCACAAGCTAAAGTGTGTTATTTGTAACTCACCGCTATCCATTGCTTTTGAAAATTTTAGTACAGAGAAAAGTATTTCAGGAAGGATGACTTAAAGGACCTGGCATATCTCTGCTTTCCCAGGTATTCTGAAATGTCCCTTAAAGTCATTTCACATTATCGAAAACCTAAACAGCTAGGTAGACTTGATACATTTCTCAAAAAATGTGTTTGAAGTTTTGTCAGTGTCCTCTTAGAGTCCTCCAAGGAGTTGGTCCTTCTTTGTAAGTTGTCTTTAAAGATTTTCTTTTCTGAAAATCTTTCTAGGAGAAGGGGACATACTGATAAATAGATAATCTGAAGTTCTCTTTGTTAGAGAAAAGTGAGGGAAACAAACATTGATTGTGGGTTTTCTTCTTTTCAGGTTCTGTCTACTGGTATTTTGTCTTACTGAATTATGTTAAAGATGAAGATTTGGCTGGGTGCAGTACGGCTTGTGCATCTTTGCTTACTGCTGTGTCTAGACAATTACAGGACAGGCTAACACCAATGGAGGCTTTGCTTCAGACAAGGTATTTTAATATATGTAGTTCCTAATTCTGCACCTTTCTGGTTATGTTACCATCTTGGCCCAAAACTATTATTATATATATTTGCTTAAAAACTGTTTTTCTTGCAAAAATATATTTAATTTACGCTTAGCTTTTTCCCGAATGATATTAGCCTGAGGTTTTCTTTTCCCCTATTTTCTCTGAAATTATTTTTTTTAACAATTTGGAAGTCCTGAAGATAGTTATTCAGAGGACTAATTATACTAAAGTACTTAAAAGTGATATTTCTTGCTAATGGAAGAAGCATTTAAGGTAATTTGTTTCTCTACTGTTAAAACTTTGTAGGTGGAATTAGGTAAATCACTTATTACCCTTAACTAGTATTCTTCATCTGCTGGTTCATTTTCTAAAATTTAAACATAATGGAGTAAGAAATATCTAAAGGTTAGATTTGAGTACTTCTCTGATCTTCAGTATTTGAAGTAGACTATTCTTTTCTTTAACACAGTTGATTTTGTAATCTTTTTTTTAGATTAGAAATCTTGATTTCAGTGAAATTTTACTCAAAGCCTGTGTACTTTCTGCTGAGTCAGTGTAATGATTGAGGTAAAGGAAGGATGCCCGGGTTGCCTGATAGCTCTTCCTTGCTTCAGTCTGCAGAGGAAGATTCAGTATTGCTTCATTAGCTACCAGCTTATTGGAGTCACATTTGTTGAGTCTTTGGACCATGCCTTTTGGAATTTAGGTTTGCAGTGAACACAGTTGAGATTCACTGAATTTAATGGTCTCCTTCTGCCCTGTGTCAAACTGCTTTTTAAAACTAAGTAAACAGATAATTTGTTAATTAGATGGCTGACAGGAAAATTGTTAGGATATTATTTTATTTTTCAGATATGGATTATATAGCTCACCATTTGATCCAGTCCTCTTTGATTTGGAGATGAGTGGCTCTTCTTGTAAAAATGTATACAACAGCAGCATTGGTGTCCAGTCAGATGAAATCGATTTATCGGATGTCCTTTCAGGTAGTAACTTCTTTTATTGAAGGAATTTCTGAATTTTATATCTTGGGTTTAAGCTACCATTGGCTTGAATAGATTATAATTACTACATTCGGTCATTAAAAAGTAAAATTCTTTAGAACTTAACTGTAACATCTGAAACATTAGACTGTTTGCCTTTATTTCTTAACTCCCTCCTCAAAAACTATTAGTTATTGGGGCTGGCCCCGTTGCCGAGTGGTGAAGTTCACGCACTCCGCTCTGGTAGCCCGGGGTTTCTCTGGTTTGGATCCTGGGTGCGGACTTGGCACCACTTATCAGGCCACGTTGAGGCAGCGTCCCACATACTACAACTAGAAGGACCCACAACTAAAATATACAACTATATACTGGGGGGATTTGGGGAGAAAAAAGCAGAAAGAAAAAAACAAGAAGATTGGCAACAGTTGTTAGCTCAGGTGCCAGTCTTTTAAAAAAAAGAAGTTATTTTTGAAAGGGTTGTGAATTTATTTTTTTGTTTGATTTTTATGTTTTATGCATGTCAGTCTGACTTTAATGCTCATAAGAGACTATTTAAACTTTGATTATTTGTTGTAGCCTTTTCAATTTTATTTGGTATGCCTTTGCTGTCCATAAAATCAAAGAACATTATTTCGTATTTCAAAAAATAAAATTAATATATACTTAATAAGCAAAGATGCAGAAAGAAAAATAATTTTCTGCATCTACTATTACACTTTCCTGAGGCAAACTTTGTACACAGTGTTGCATGTATCCTTATATACGTTTCTGAAGAATATGCTTTTAGGATCGAACATACAACACTATTTGTATAATCTTTTCAAGTGCTAGAATTTGGTTTATCTAGTTTTGTTAGATAAAGTGATGACCGTTTTATTTTTCCTTTTGTCGTACTGAACTTACTGCAAATGTTGCGAGTAAACCAAAATGTCAGAAAATTTATTTGTAAACATATTAATTACTACATTAAAAAGTAAATTTGAGGAGTTAGTCTCAGTTTTGTTTGTGTTAAAGTAAATTATGAATTGTGAAAAAAGCAAAAGAGGAAAATCAAATATAGAAATATAAGTAAAATGTAAAATGCCTCAACTCCAACCCCTCCACCCTCTTAGATTACCTTTGTTAACAGTATGTTTAGCCATTTAGTCTTGCTTGTTACACATGTTCATGAACGTTTTTAATGAAAGAGATCATACTATACTTAGTGATCTGTTACTTGCCTTTTAGTGACTTACGCTGCCTTGGGTATATGTGTTATTTCGTCTGTTTGATGACATAGACTCTATGCCAATCTCTCTCTATCCAAGTGACATCAATTTATGAGTAGAACTCAGAGGAGAGATTAGGACTAGGTATGTAGAAGCCTTCCGTATACCTTAGGATACAATGAGATCTATTATGGAGAGAGTGTAAGGGGAAGACCATAAAGCTCAGGCCAAGCAGACAGTTAAATTGCAAGAGCAGGCACACTCAGTATAGAAGATTCAGAAGCAGGGACTTAGAAATCATGATATAAGTCTTCATATGAATGTCTCATCATTTTATTCTTCATCCTTAGTCCTTTTACAGCATTCCTTTTCTCAGTTAATGGCATCAGTGACACAAAACAAATCTGAAGGTCATCATTGATACCTCTGTCTTTCTTATCTTTCACATTCAGGCTATCAGCAGGTCCTGTCTATTTTTTTACCTATGTATATTTCATATCTGCCTAACTGTCTTACGTCCCATGATCACATGATTATAGTCTAAGCCGCAGTCTTCTTGAAGCTAGACTACAATAATAGCTTTCTAACTGGTTTTTCTGCATCTGTTCATGCCTTGCCTCAGTACATTCTCCACATTGCAATGAGTGCTACCAGTTTTGAATGCAAACCTCATTGTTTTACCTCTCTCCTTAAAATACTTTTCTTGTTTTCCATTACTCTGCAGTCTAAAGTCTCCAATATAGCATATAAAGTCTTCTATGATCTGGCTCTCTTTCCCTTGCCACTATTAGTATCCTTTCTCTGGCCGAGTGATTCTCAAAGTGTGGTCCGTTGACCAGCTCAGGGTTTCTAAGATCCTTTCAGGCAGTCCATAGGTCAACTGTTTTCATGATAGAGCAGTGTTGTTTGCCTATTCCACTGCATTGACATTTGTACTGATTGTGCAAAAGCTTGATGTTCTTCACTACACACTTAGAATAAAAAATATATCATTTTCACTTAGAAATGTCCTTGATGAAGTAGTAAAAATTGTGAATTTTATTAAATTTTGAACCCATGAGTATGAGATGGGAAATATGCATACTGAAGAACCATGGTTGTTTCAAGGAAATGCTCTCATGCAGTTGTTTGAGTTATAGGCCGAACTCATTGCTTATTTCATGGTACACCATTTTTATTTGCAAGAATCACTGGCAGGCAAAATATGTTTAGCAGACTTAATTATTTGGTAGGTATTGTCTCAAAAATGAACTTAAAAATGCCTGTCACTGTCTATCCAATTGATAGTGTTTATTGCCGATGTTGTAAGTAGTTTTAAGCAAAGGCTAGAATTTTGGAAAACTTGTATCCTCTATCGTGCACTTGACAGCTTCCCAATATGTACATAAAGACTTTCTTGATGGGCTACGATGATATTAGTGAATGGCATTTTCTGATATTATATAATGGAATGTGTTAACATTTGGAAGATCTGTATACAGTGGTAAACCAATATTTTCTAAATGATCAGTGCATGATGTTTCAATATCATGCATGTTTCAACATCATGCATAGGTACAAGATTCCTTAAAAGTACAAGATAGGCCAATTAATGTAATAGAGGTTGAGAAGTTTATTGATAAGATTTCAGATACCATATTGCAACTAATCTTTAAAAAACTAACACTTAAGTTTTTCAATATGTAAGGCTATTAAAATATTCTTTCCTTTTCCAACTACATATTTGTATTGGGTTGGATTTTTTTTCATATGCTTCTCCCAGAACAACATATTGCAACCCATTGAATGCAGAGGCAGACAGAAAAAATCCAGCTACCGTCTGATAAGGCAGATTTTAATGAGATTTGTGGAAATGTAAAATGTTGGCACTCTTCTCATTAAGTTATTTTTGTTTTGGAGGAGTTATTTTTCATCGAAGTATGATATTTATTTTATATCTAACATTTATTACTATTAAATGAATTAGTGTTTAAAATATTCTCATCTTAAAATTTCTGCCATGATAAATATGAATATATATACAACCAACATAAATGAAAGCCCTTTAGAGTTTTTAATTATTTTTAAGATCTGTGGAGGGGTCTTAGGATTGAGAAATGTTCTTCTGGCCATATTGTTCTTTCAGTTCCTTTAATGTGCCATATTCCTTCCTCTAGAGGGATTTAACTCCTATTGTTTCCTCTGCCTGCATTCCCCTGCCCCAATGGAATAATTACATAAAAATCTCTTATTCTTCCCCCTGATTTCCCCTTGACTTACTATATTAGTCCTTTAAACTTCTCTTAAGTAAAAAATAGCACTTTTTTTTTTAAGTTCAATTGTATAATTAGTTGTTTAATGCCTAGTAACCTGTAACAGAATATGTATTTCATGGGGACTGGGTCCCGTCCTTTTATTCTTTCATTGAGTAAGTGCTCAACAGATTTTTTTTTTAACGTTATGTGTCAGGTCCTGTGCTGGACACCAATGGGACATTGTAGAACAAGGCTAGGACAGTTTAGTCTTGCATTTAATTTAGTCCTTCAGATGTTGATGACAGTTTTTATATCTCCCCATTCTTTCCATCTTTGGTTTCTGTTTTACTTTGTTAAAGAATTTTGTTTAAAGTAGTGCTAATTCCAGAAAATTTGGGAAGTACTGAAAATAACTCCCCCCCCCCCCCCCCCCCGCCAATACCACATGCACTCTTAATTCTTTTGTGTTCTTCCATCCAGTTTTCGTACTGTGGTTTTATTGTTCACGTAGTTGAGACCATGTGATTTTATTTTTATGATTATACAGTAGTATGCCTCATTCTAGAGAACTGATAATATATACAAAATGTAAAGAAAACTTTATGAATAGATCTTACTATTTTGGAATGTTTCTTTAGTTTTTATTTAGTGTAATATTTATACAGTTGACATCACAGTGTGTTCCGACTTTATACATACTTAAGTTGGGCAATAGCTAATGTAAGTAGCTGGTTTATTGTTTTTTCCTCATTTAAAACCTAAATCACTTGTTCTTGTTTCTTCTTAATGTGAATGGCCACTAAGTTGCTTTTATGCAACTCTGCTTTTGTAGCAAGGAAACTACTATCAATACTCCTGTTTGTGAGTTTTCTTAATACTCTGTTTATTGTTGAAGCACTGTGTAAAGATTGTGTGTTTATACATCTTATCTACTTAAAATTGGAGTAGCAGCTGTAATTCTTGATATGACTATTGGTTTTTTAAGATTAATTTACGTGTTATAAAACTTGTCTCTTTTCTGTATTAGGAAACGGAAAGGTCAGTAGTTGCACAGCTGCTGAAGGTAGTTTCACATCTCTCACTGGACTTCTAGAAGTTGAACCCCTGCACTTTACTTGTGTGTCTACTAGTGATGGAACCAGAATAGAAAGGGATGATGCAAGTACGTTTACTGGTATATACCTTCTTTTATTATATACGTTTTTTATTATATATTTTATGCTGTAATAGTTATATGTAAGTATTTAAATATCAGCTTATAATGTGTCTAAGTTCCTTTGCTGTCATGTTAAGTAGAAGCTTATTAATAGGAGGGACATTTGGGGGAAAAATCATAGGTAGGTTCATATTCTTTTCTAAGTCAATTCTTAGGATTTTTTTCCTACCTTCTAGAACATTGTCTTAAATTTTTTTGTTTTTATATGTGTGCATTTTTAGAACCCTTTAATTTGGGAAATATCAAACATAATGAAAGTAGAGGAAGGAGTACAATAGACTCTATCTTTCCATTACCCAACTTCAATAATCATCAACTGATGAACAGTCTTATGTGTAGTTTTGGCATCAAAGTGTTATTTCTTGCATTCAAAGTTAAAAGTGTATTTGATAATGTCTTTGAGAAGGTTGAGATGAGTGAATAGGGAATACTATTTTTCCAGCTAGTTTAAAGCAACTTTGGATATGTGAACTAATATTTGAGTGTGTTGAATATGTGGTGGTGTTCATGTTATGAATGAGTAATCAATGGGAATTCATGTTTATTTTGTACATCTTGTTTTCTTTGTTTTTTCCTCGTATTGTAGGATCAGTGTTATGTACAATTAGTTCTATCTTGTCACAAATAATTGAAATTTTTATAATTAAGAATGTTGGTGGGGGCTGGCCCCATGGCTGAGTGGTTAAAGTTCGCATGTTCTGCTTTGGCAGCCCAGAGTTTCATCGGTTTGAGTCCTGGGCACGGATATGGCGCCACTCATCAAGCCATGCTGAGGTGGCATCCCACATGCCACAACTAGAAGGACCCACGACTAAAAATACACAACTATGTACTGGGGGGCTTTGGGAGAAAAAGGAAAAAATCTTAAAAAAAAAAAATTGGTGCATGGTTTTATATTTATATTACAGTCACGGAAGGGTTTGAATATTGTCTTGAATTAATTCTGCTGTTGGTGATTTTGTGTAAGTGAATGTCGTTTTGTTTTCTTCATCAGTTTAACACAAAGTAAAAATAGTTTGCGAAGTTATGAAAAATTTAATTTTGTTGTTGTTGTCTCCAGAATGGCAGAAGGTTTTAAAAGGAACTTGTCAGTTCTTTATTTGAGTGCCTTTTTATTTAGAAGCATCTTATGTCTTAAAATTGTGGAAGTAACCACTAAGTGAAATTCATGGCTTATGTAGTTAAGATGAGAGTTTTAATTTAAAATGAAATTAAAATCTAATATTTCTTTTATATGGAGATGCCAGAAGGGTCAAAATTTATTTGTGTTTGTTTTCTTGGACTTATATAGTCATTTTGTAGAAACGTGTACATTTACACTGAAATAGAAATATGCCATGACAAGAAATTGAATTTTCAGAGAACTCTTTAGTTATAAATCAGGTTCTTTCTTGGAACTGTTATGAAATTAAGTATCTAAAGTTTTCATCTTAAGAAAATCATGTATTTGGATAAGTAATGTTTTCAGAAGGTATAAAATTTAAAACAGATAAAAGATTAGGTTTGGAGAAAAAAGTATTCCATCATACTCCCTACCTATTTCCTCTCCTTCAAAGCAAGCATAGAACTGGTCTTGTCTTTGCAAAGGTAGTTTGTCTATAGAAGAATCACCTCTTTATTCCGTGCAGGTTGAAACCACCACTAGTAGAGGAATTTGTCTTGTTCTCACCTCTTTTTTTGATAGCTAGTTTTTGAGGCCCTTTGTATAAAAATAGAAAAGGATTATTGAAAACTCAGGCTGTGCAAAAGATTTTTAAATTAGTTTTATAGTAGCAGGATGACTTGTTTTCCTTGGGTTATTTATGTCTATTATGTGTCTGTAGTGACTTAATTCATTTTCTCATAAATATTATTTGGGCATTAGATTTTAAAGTCAATAAAGGGCTAAAATACTCATGGTTAATATTGAAAATCACTTAAATTACCCAGAAAGTACAACATAAATCCTTCATTAAGTCTAATAATTTTCCCTCTAGAGTTGGAGTTAATGGCTGTTGCTTTGGTGAAACCCTACATGAAACAGATAGATTTCGTTTCGGGGCATACAGCTCATATGAGATATGATTGCTTTTTTCTTTGACCAAGCTTATATAGTTGAATTTGTGTAAGTTAAATAAGACGTAGTATGGCTGTACTGTAATAAATGTGTTTGATTTTTAATTGAGATTTTTAATTGTGAGAAGCTATGTGCAGTTTTGTTATTACTATCTTGATTATAGCTTAATTGTTTTTTTATAGATTATTTGAATCCTGGCATAATATAGCCATTGGTAGATGTTAAGATAGGCTCTCAGATTACCTGTTTTTTTCCTTTTCATTACTTCCGTGAACTTTAGATTCATTATCTGTAAAATGGAGTGACAGTAGTACCTACCTATGTGCCGTTGCAGTGTTTTGTGCCAGTCTCAGCATATCGATCTCACCCTATGTATGGATAGTAATCAGCTAGAAATGCCTGGGAGCACTCACCTGGGTTGGGCCCCAGCAAACGTCCCACAACCTCTCCCCTTTCCAACCCAATATTCTGACTAGATTGACTCTTGTGGTTCTTACTGTGATTGCAAGACGCCCTTCGGTAATAATCATTAGGAAATTTTGAAGAAAAAAAGTTTATTAGTTACAGGACCTGGAGTGGACAAACCATGCCACGGGGGCACACAGTGAGGTCATGGTTAGAGAGAGAGAGCAAGTATGGGCCTGCGGTCCTGCTTTCATTGGGGTTGAGGGTTTCGCGGGCTCACTCTTTATTGGTGAATTTAAAAGGTAAGAGCTAGAATTTAAAGCAAGAGAAGAGAGAATAAGAAAGGAAAAAAACCAAGCTGCCCAAATGGCCAGTTATCTGAATTAAGCAGGATCCCTAAAATAAAGGAGCCTGTTGCCGGGGGCATGCTCGCATCCTGGCTGTTTATCTAGTTGTGTGGCTGTGTTTATTCGAGATGGCCGCCTTTGAAGTGGATGCCTCCACAATCAAAGCTTAAGTCCGGCACTTGCATTATGAAAAGAAAAGCCAAACTGTCAGAGTACGCTACACTAACAAAGATTAGATGAGTTGATATAAGTTCCATATTTAGCGCTGTGCCTCACATTGGCTTTGGTTTCACATAACTCTTGGTTCTAATCCTAGTTGTACCACTGTCAGCTCTACAGGATAACTTCTCTGAGCCATTCTTTACTTAATCAACTAAGAAACAGGATCATGGTATCTGCTTCTCAGGGTGTTCATCTGTTGAATGTAGTAATTAACTAAAACTGTGTCATGTGGTAATGGACGCTAAGCATTTTCTATTATCGTAGCAGTTATCCTTCCTGAGTACAACTTTCTAGTAAAGGCCTGGTATGATGCAAATATTAATGCTCCTGCTAGATGTGGCCTCTACTTGTTTTGTGCTGAGCTGTTTGATTTATTTGTGAGATTAAATTTTTATCTCAGCTTTTTCCAAAATGTTTTCCTCGAATATTGGTAAATATATAATGGGAAAAGAGTTCTTTTATAGTGCATATTTGAAGAACATTGAAAAAGAAAGTCAAAGAAATTTTTTAACTTGTAATATTTCATAGACCTTTAATGATGATAATGTTCATAGGTAAACAGTAGGTGTCAGGGTTATTTGTGCACGGGACATGATTCTTCCATATTACTGTTCTGGGGAGCAAATGGTAGGAAACATTGCTTTACGTGTTCTGTGCGGGCCAGACTCTCTGTCTAAGGCTGTGCTTTAAAATGAGGAAATGTGTCGTCATTCTGTTTAAATGATGTTCTTATAATTGAAGGTCTTTTCGAGTGTTTTGGGGGAGGGAGAAGGAGGTGTCTTTGTTGTAAGAAAACTTAGTAAAGGAAATTTTAGTTTATTTCTTATGCTCAAATTGTGTAATAAGATAACTCTTGTATTTTTGTTTTAGCCATGTTAAATGAAATTTCTTCTATGCTGAAGATATTTTTAAACTCAAAAGTATACTACTTTTTGTTTGATTTAGAAGTTATTTCTAAATCCCTTAAGCTTGAATACTATTATCAATATACTTTTACCATTAAGATTTCCTTATTTATACTCTCTAGATTCCTATCTTTTAAAATGAAAAGTAACTATAGTTTTAGTGTCAAAATTGTATACTGCGTATATGTTTTTCTGTAAACTTTTTCTTCATCCTGGTTTTTTGTCTTTTGTTTTTTTCCCCTTGTCTTATGCCAGTGAGTTCCTTCGGGGTTACTCCTGCAGTAGGTGGACTCTCATCTGGGACAGTTGGGGAAGCCTCGACAGCCCTGAGTTCAGCAGCCCAGGTAGCTTTGCAGTCTCTCTCTCATGCAATGGCTTCAGCCGAGCAACAGCTACAGGTGCTGCAAGAGAAACAGCAGCAGCTTTTGAAGCTTCAGCAACAGGTTGGAGACTATTTGGCTCTTTGTTCATGCTGTCTCTAAACTTCAAAAGCTGAAAAAGTACTGTAAAAATGACCATTATTTTCATAAAGGAAAGTAGGGTGACCGATCTGAGCTAATCATTTTCTACAAAAATTGAGGTAATGTCTGTGATATATTTAAATTTTTAAAAATTATATAGGTGCATTTTATTTGATACATATCTGCAGGAATATAGTTGTTTCTTTTTTTGCAGTCTTTAAGTAAAATTCATTCTTACTCTGTTTAAACATTCTTGGTCAAACATTCCAGTTACTATTTTTATGGATTGAAGAACCTAAAACCTTGTAAAGACCAATTAGGTTAATGTGAATTAAAATTCAGTTATAACAACAGTTGTTTTGGAGATTTCGTCATGATCTAAATGCAGCCTATGCAGTTCCAGGTGATAAATTCTATCAGGTTATGCATCATGAGAATCCACCTCCAATTAATATTTTGTTTTGAGGAGAGCTTAATTTTCTTATTTACATTTAATTCTACTTCCTTTCCACCTTTACTTTGAGAAAGTCCTAGTTCCCAATACTCAGGAAATTTTGTATCAAATATTTAACAAAATTTATATAGCAAAGAAATACTCCATCATGTTAAGTCCATTTTTAGTTTAATTTCATTTTTATTTAACTAGAATCCAGTTAATCATGTTTATCTTCATAATATGTACCCGTGTAGTATTCCCCATGTGTATTGTATGTGAAGTACACAATACTTAATATGTAGTATTAAGATAGGCAGGATTGGTCTATATTTGTTGCTTTTACTTCTTTTACAGAAAGCAAAGCTGGAAGCCAAATTACATCAGACGACAGCTGCAGCAGCTGCAGCAGCGTCAGCAGCATCAGCAGTATCAGCAGTAGGTCCTGTTCACAACTCTGTGCCTTCCAACCCAGTGGCAGCCCCTGGATTCTTCATTCATCCATCTGATGTTATTCCACCCACTCCAAAAACAACACCACTTTTTATGACTCCACCACTCACCCCACCCAATGAAGCAGTTTCCGTTGTGATTAATGCCGAACTTGCACAGCTTTTCCCGGGCTCAGTTATTGATCCCCCAACAGTCAATCTTGCTGCACATAACAAAAATTCCAACAAGTCCCGAATGGTAAATTATTATATTTTAAATAGATGTTCGCTTAGACATTTAAAAATATTTTGATGTATACTGTAACGTTAGTAGGAAAAATTTTATTATCCAGCTTGATATATTGAATTAGATTATTTTCTTTTATAAAATATTAGAGAATATACATCAAGAAATGAAACCTGTTAATTTGATATTATGGTTACTATTATGGTTACTAGTTTTTGTAGAGCAAGAGTAATATCAATATGGAATTATACTTTTTTCTTTTCTAGAATCCACTTGGTTCTGGTCTTGCCCTTGCAATTTCTCATGCTTCACATTTTCTTCAACCTCCACCTCACCAGTCCATTATTATAGAGCGAATGCATTCAGGTAATCTTTGACTTTATTAAAATATTTTTTTGCCTAGTGTTCCAGCCCTTTGAGGACTCAGTATTCAGTAGTTTGATTTTCCTTTGCAAATATCTTTGCAAGCATCTGCTTTTGGGTAAGTACATTTTACCAATAAGCACTACATAAAGCTCAAGCTGTGTGCTTGCCAAGTTGATTAGAAGAGTGCTGCTAAGTAGGTTCACTAATTTTGTCCAAACAGTGGATTTGATCTGTATGTGATTCTCACCTGTTGAACTATGATTGACTTATCTGTCTGTTGTAGCTGCTCAATTGCCATTACAGTGGAAGTTACACTTTAAAGAAGTATTCCTAAGACTAGCATTCTGGCATTGGAACCATTTCTTGAGAACAGCAGACAGAATTCCTGCTAATTATAATAACTGAGTAAGATTAATAACACTTCATGATGTCTGGATGACTCAAATTTTACCTTAGCTTGTACCATGCTTATATGCTAGAGACCTGTAATTGGGATAGGTGCTTTCAATTAGAGCATGTTTACTAATAATCTATAGATAAATTTTACCTTATAATCCTATCAACTCTTAGTTCTTGGCTTCAACAGCAGAAGTATTCAGCAAAATCCTTAGGCATGTTTTATAGGAGGAAGTAACTTGAATACAGTGCTTACTCTATCACTTTTCATTATATGAGCAGTTGAATTGTATTCGCTTTATTGCAGTAGGCTATTTCCTCTTTGGAAGAGAGAATTTTAAAAAAATAGCAAAAGTCTTAATGGTGTTTTCTGCCTAACTAATCATTCGTTGGTAACAACGTTAGTGTTTACAACATTGAGTGAAATTTGTTGTTGTGTGGCCTTATGAAATGTGAGCAGTTGTTTATACTGTGATTTGATTTTTTTATCTATGGAATTGACTGTGACACATAAGCCCCTAAGGAGGAGAATTATGTTTTTTGTTGTTTAATACTTTTTCGGTTTAGGAGAGTATTGGTAACTGCCTTGTTTTCTTTTAAACTAGCTCCATCAAGAGTAGCACTAGTCCTAGAAGTTTAATTTAGTTGGATTCCTTCACTGTAAAATGTAGCTGGTAAGGTTATTACCTCACCTCAACCCGATAAAGAATGAAAAGAATTATGATATTATTGATGATTCTGCATACTGTTTCACTAATTGAGCTTGTCACCTGAAATGTGTGTGAGATGAGAGATGCAAATGTGCTCCTTCTTCTGTTCCTCTCAGATCATCCTTTCCTTTCATTAGTGTGAGCATCTCAACCATGCTGAGTGTGATTTTAGTGCTTACACAAAAGAGACATACTACCTCTTTAGTGTGGCCCTTAAAAGTAAGCCATCTACTTCATCTACTGAGCTGAAGAGACAGGGATGTGTCAGGATGTGGGGAAAAACATTGTTTGAGATAAGCTGTATCTGTCTCCATTGGAGGACTTTCCTAAGAAATATTTTTGTGGTAGTTGTGACTACATGTCGTTTCAGCCTTGTACTTTTACTTTATATCTTAACACCAATTTAAGATGCAACTCTATAAGAAGTTAGACAAGGCTTAAGAAAACTAAAATCAAGTAATACAATTTGATGTCATTAGCACATCTAGTTGTGAAATTAAAAAAAAAGACCAAATGGCTAAAAGATGAGCAGATAGGTACTTTATAGAATTAATCTATGTATTATTTTTGCTCAGTTAAGTTTTTTGCTTTACTGTTTTAAGTTAAGCTTATATATACAGTTGATTGCCTTCATAGTAAACTTTTGTATATTTTTACTTAAGTTGGGGTTCAAACTAACGTAGACTGAGGTTTCGGAAAAGTTTTGAATAGTTACTTACTAACTTTTCTTCTCATTTATTTGTAGTTTAGTGAGTTGATTTCATATTTTTTACAATGAATGTTCCAAACTGTTGCTCTCTCTCATAGGAGCAAGGAGATTTGTGACCTTGGATTTTGGCAGACCAATACTGTTGACGGATGTATTGATTCCCACTTGTGGAGACTTGGCCTCCTTGTCAATTGACATTTGGACATTAGGAGAAGAGGTGGATGGGAGGCGATTGGTAGTGGCAACTGATATAAGCACCCATTCACTAATTCTTCATGACTTGATACCACCTCCTGTGTGCAGATTCATGAAGGTAAAGAACTTCAAGAAAGTGAATTGATATGCTTTCCATGTTTCTGACAAGTTATGAAAAATATTCAGCATCTAATTAAAAACCATAACTATATCTTTTTAAATACATTACTCAGATTTTGTTGCAGATGAGTGTGTATGTATATTTATAATTTTTCATTTCAGATCACTGTCATTGGACGTTATGGAAGTACAAATGCCAGAGCCAAAATCCCCTTAGGATTTTACTATGGTCATACCTATATCTTGCCTTGGGAGAGTGAACTGAAGTTAATGCATGATCCTCTAAGGGGAGAGGGAGAATCTGCAAACCAACCAGAAATTGACCAGCATTTAGCAATGATGGTTGCCCTCCAGGAGGATATACAGTGCAGGTTGGTTGAAAATTGCAGTACATTTTAATATTATTGAAATCCTTTATTTTGTATGATGTCTTGTGTGTATATTTGTCAAGAAATGTCTTTTTATAGGTGTATATAAAAGAATAAAAGGAAGTAGGACACTAGGACATTACAATAATATTGAATGCATTAATATATTTGATCAAATAATTGGCTCTATTTAGTATTTACCAATTGATTAATTCTTTTTAGTGATTGTATGTTAACTTGTTTTAGAGATTTAATTTTTAGTGTATATTTGTACATGCACATCCAAGAGAACATTGCAGGAATTATCTTGTTCATTTATTTTTTACTTATAGGTATAATCTAGCTTGTCATCGACTGGAAACTCTTTTGCAAAGTATCGATCTTCCTCCTCTCAACAGTGCCAACAATGCACAATATTTTTTGCGAAAGCCAGACAAGGCAGTCGAGGAAGACAGTCGAGTTTTTTCTGCCTATCAGGATTGTATTCAGCTGCAGCTTCAACTAAATTTGGCTCATAATGCAGTGCAGAGGCTCAGAGTAGCTCTAGGTGCAAGTAGAAAGATGTTGAATGAAACATCAGATCCAAAAGATTTAATTCAGACGTCTTCCACAGAGCAGCTGCGTACTATCATCAGATATTTATTGGACACTTTGCTCAGCCTTCTTCACTCTTCCAATGGTTCGTATTTGGCTTAAGTATTTTAAAGGCTGTGAATGTATTTGATGTGATTTTGTTGTGTGTTTTGTTGTGTTAATATTTCCTGAGTACTGTTAATTTTGATATCCTTTCTAATGTGAGTATTGATTTTTTTTTGGTCAGCTAATTTTTTTCCCCCTGATTTTTATTTGTTTTTCTGAAATGGATTTTTGGTTCTTTCTTTTCTTGAGTTTCTGCTGTTGATGTGCCACATCATTGTGTTACTGGCAAAATAAGAGATACTGTTTAAAAGTGCAGGAGCTACACAACTATTGGTAAATTGCTAATCTAATGTAGGACTGTTGTTTTCTATCTAGGAGCTACTTTTGATCATTACACATGCACACGCACACACGCACACACACACACTCTCACACAGCCATCTGATAACACCCAATTCAACATGTAAGAAATATAATTAAGTGCTAATTCGTCTCTTCCTCAAGTATTCAGCAATTAAAATTCCGTATATGAGGAGTGAATAAATGAATAGCAAAACAAGTAGAATGTAATTGTGTACTGACTGCTGGTAAAGAAGAAAACATATCTAGGCATGCTGACTTTGATATTACAGCATACACGTAAATAGGAAATTTTACTGTTTTCTTTCTTGTAATAGGACACTCTGTTCCTGCAGTTTTGCAGAGCACATTTCATGCCCAGGCCTGCGAAGAGCTTTTTAAACACTTGTGCATCAGTGGAACCCCCAAGATACGATTACATACCGGTCTTCTGCTTGTCCAACTCTGTGGTGGTGAAAGATGGTGGGGTCAGTTTCTTTCTAATGTTCTTCAGGAATTGTACAACTCAGAGCAGCTTCTCATCTTTCCGCAGGATAGGTAGGTCAGAAAATATTGGCATTATTTGTTGTTAGTGATTTGTGCTTCTCACCATCAATGTTCACATTTTGAAATCGTGTATGTGTGTGGATACTGAGTGTGGAGAAATGAAGCATGGCTTTTCACAGTTTGAGGAATGCCCAGTGAAGGGCATACTGAAGAAGGTTATACGTGACATAACAAGACTGCCTTCTTTTGTTTCCTGATTGAATCTGTGGAGTTTATAGATCTGTGTTTGCAAGTATTTCTTATTAGATCGTGTACTGTATGTGTTAAATGTGCTTTTTTAGCCTAAATTTCTCTCTACCTGATTTCTTGTGGATAAACTTAGAAAAATATAACCAATAGCTTGAAAAGAGCTAATGTTAATGTAACTTGAGATACAAATCTTGCTAAGAACCAAATATTCTATCATTACTCTATTAAATTTCAGCGTAAATTATTTTTAAAGTGAACAATTAAGTTGATTCATACTGGGTATTTTATTTATATCTTTTTTTTAGGGTCTTCATGTTACTTTCCTGCATTGGTCAAAGGTCACTTAGTAATAGTGGAGTATTAGAGAGCTTACTTAATCTCTTGGATAATTTATTGTCACCTCTTCAGCCACAGTTACCCGTGCATAGGAGGACAGAAGGTATTATTTAAAGCAGTGATCTTTAGTAAAAACATAAGATTTGTATAAATACTACTTCTATAAAATGGCTAGTCTGAAATACTTATTTTAATATTCATTGCTGCACATTTTGTTAATATTTTTATGATAGAGACTTTTTAGAATGACCAGCCTTCATGTGATTGACTGCCATATGGTTATTGCTTTTTAAATCTATTAGTTTTTGATTATTTAAATTTTGAACTTAGAAATTGTAGTATGTTTTTTCTATGCTGTCATAACTAAAATCAACTCTCTGATTTAAGTTTAAGCTTTCAGGCACCGTTGCTGTTCTGATTATTGATAATGAATTTCATATGAGCAAAAAAGTAGTGGATTAAAAACTTTAGAACATAATTTAAAGCTATATGAATTATAAATCGAGAGTTAGATTTTTTATTTCAATCGTCTGTAAGTCTAAGAATAGCATTTTATTCCTTGTTTTCTAGTTTAAAAGTTCTCATCTCTTGGATTCACCGTACACTTAGGAATTTATTTTTGTACCATGAAGCATTTGTATCTTCCATTAGATTTAATGTATTATTCAATTTGTAGCCATAGGTCTAATTTTGAGGCTTATTATAAATAAATATTAGTGTTAGTAATGATATGGTGTGTTTCGGTCTTATAAAATGTTTTGTCTCATAATTATTTTATTAGACTTCCTTAGGACTTTTAGAGTCGCCTGATTATTTTGTTCCCTCTCATCTCTGTATAGGAGTACTAGATATTCCCATGATCAGTTGGGTTGTTATGCTGGTGTCCAGGTTGCTGGATTATGTGGCAACTGTTGAAGATGAAGCCGCAGCTGCAAAGAAACCTTTGAATGGTAAAGACAGAGAGAGGTTTCTGACAGGTATCAGAAGTTTATAATAATCTCTTGGTGGGGATTTTGAGTGACAGTGCACTGTTGGTCTGGAGATTCCAGCTGCATATAATTTATGTAAAATATCAACAGGAATCTGTTTAAGGATAGAATTTATTTTTGAAAGACTTTATGGACAAGCCCCTTGTCTGAATATGGCTTTTAGTTTCTAAATAGAATCATGCCTTTCTCAAGATTTTCCTCTATGCTCATTTAAACACTTTTTAGGGCCGGCCTGGTGGCACAGCAGTTAAGTGCACACATTCCGCTTTGGAGGCCTGGGGTTTGCTGGTTCGGATCCCGGGTGTGGACGTGGCACCGCTTAGCAAGCCATGCTGTGGTAGGCGTCCCACATATAAAGTAGAGGAAGATGAGCACAGATGTTAGCTCAGGGCCAGCCTTCCTCAGCACAAAGAGGAGGATTGGCAGCAGTTAGCTCAGGGCTGATCTTCCTCAAAAAAAAAAAACAATAAAATACTTGTAAGTGCTTTTTAATAGCATACATATAAATATAGTTATGAAAAGGACATCTATGAAGAGTTCTTGTAATTTTATTTTAGTGTAGTGTGTCATTCGGTTTACCATTATAAAGTATAGTTCTACTGATTAAGTACAAGTGGCTTTTATGCTTAGATACAGAAATTCTCAATTTTTTTGTTGAGTTGTAACCTTTCTCCATAAGCTAGAGACGCAGAAAAATTTAAAAATTAAAGGAAATCAAACTGCCAGACAAATTGCCTTCTTCCCTTCTTCCAAGTTAACAAGACTTTTCATAAAGGATTTGAAATAGTGACATCTAATATGGATATACAGCCAGTAAATGCCATAAAATTTGGAGTTTTATTTTGTCAGAATCCTAGTATTTAAAGATCTTTCGAGATGTTTTATAGGTGAATCAATTGTTTATGGTGCACATTATGTTTGGGAAGAGGGTAGAGAATTCTTCTCGTGTACAGGAAATTTTTTTTTTTTAACAAGTGTATGTCTGTGGGTCAGTTTATTCAGTTATAGGATATAGAGGTAAGACAGAGTGAAATATAGCTACAATATAAAGTTGGAATATACCAGATAGTCTTGGAGGTCTTAGTTTTTATTTATATCATTCAGACACAATGGAAACACACTGGTGGAAAACTTGTTTTTTTAGGGTTTGAAGAATTTGAACTGACTTGACAAATGGATATAGAGATAGAAAAAGATATCTTTAGACTAAGCAGACATGAACAAATAATTGGAGATGGTTAAAGTGTGGTAGAAGTAGGCCTGAATTGAGCAGAATGATGCTTGAAGAATAGTCTGAAGACATTCCAAAAAATGAGAATAAGTAGAGCTACGCAGCATGGTTTTTGAACTATTCAGCCTTCTTTTTGCAGTCATTAAGTCAAATTAATTGAGTACCCCTTCTTTGGGTCCCTGCACAAAAGCATTTGAGTTTGAAAGAGCCAGTAGTGAACGTTTTTGTTAAAATTGACTGACATTATCAAAGTTGCGTTGTACAAAGATTAATCTTAAACAATTATAGAAATAGCTGGCTGTTATCTTAAAAGAAAGATTGGAGACAGAACTCTGGTCTTAAAGTCTTTTAGAGTCTAGGTTAACCTTTCTAGGGTCAGATCTTCCTAGCAATTTCTTTATAATGGTTTCCTTAATTTTCTTTAAAAATGCCTTTTCATGATTGGCACATTTATAATTTTGTGTTTTCTAAGTATGAAAAGTATTTTAAAATCACATTTAACAGAATTATTAATAAAATTTTTCCTTGCTGTGTAGGTAACCAGTGGAGTTTTATTAACAATAATCTACATACTCAGAACATAAATAGATCTTCCAAAGGCAGCAGTAGCCTTGATAGATTATATTCCAGAAAAATCAGAAAGCAGCTAGTTCATCATAAACAGGTAATTTTCAATACTTTTTAAAAATATTAATGTTTGAGAACATTCCTTCGGAGGTTGCATGAGATATACTTGCCATCATATCCTGGATATGCCATTTAACGAGCTACTTAATTTAGGGAAATTATTTAATACTTGTGTCAATTGACACTGAGTTTCCTTATTTCTAAGATAGCAGGAATATGAAGTTTACAGATGTTTGGTGATGTCCTTTAAACTGTCTACCTCATCACATCTCTATTACTACCATTCTAAGTGAGGCCATCATTATCCTTTGCCTGGTCAAAAGGCCTCTCTGCCTTTGTTTTTTCTCAAGCCAATCTATTTTTCATGCTGCTCCTAGATAGTTCTTTGTAAATACAAACCTGATACTATCAGTTCTCTAAATTCTTAGTGGTTTCCAGTTGACCTTTGGATGAAGGTAAAACTCCTTAATATTTATTGCTTTTGGGGTATTTATCATCTGCCCCTCTAACTTTCAGGTTTGAATTTTGTCCTTGCCATATGGAATTTGAGTTCCTGGACCACCCACACCAGTTTTCTCATCCAGGATTTTTGTATGTGCCAAGTCTTCCCCCTCTCCTCCAACCACTTAGTTGACTCTTTTGCTTGGATCACTAACTTATTTTTCCGGCATTAGTTCATGTTCATGTCCTCAAAGAGGTCTTCTCTTTCTAAATTAGGATAATACCCCATGCAGTATATTCCCTGTGTATCCTATATTTTTCATTCCATTGTATTCATCACAATTTTTTGTTGGGATTTCTTAATTTTGTTTAACATGAGATTTGTGCATTTCACTGTGAGTAAATGATTTCTTAAAATATTGTTAGGAATCATGCAGAGTGCTCTTTTGTCTGACTTTTTTTGCTCAAAATGAAATGTGCTTTTTTATGCCTGGCTTCTTTTGCTGAAAATGATATTTTTTGGATTCATCCATATTGTTGAGTCTATCAGTTGTTCTTTTTTATTCCTGACCATTATTCCATTTTTGGATGTTCCAAAATCTGTTTATCCATTTTCTTGTTGATGAACCTTTTAGTTTTTGGTTTATTCTTTAATTGTTCCTCTTTGAAGCATAAACAAATATGCATATGTGTTCCTCTCTCTGCTTCTTCAGTGTGCAAATGCATGCATGCATGCATGCACACACATACACAACGTTCCCTCAATCACTCTTTCCTTCACAGAAAATATCATATATTAGAAATATGGTTTTATTGCAGGATGCCTGGGGATTCTTGTGGTTTCTGTCTCAATTAGTTCCATGATCTCTCTTGAAATTACGCATAAAATTTATTTGATGTGCATTTGATGTGGAAGTGAGGTTTGTAGCTAATGTCAGATTCTTAGGAGCTAGGACTTTATTATAATTACTTTTTAAAATCTGTCTTCCTCTTTCTCTTATACTAGATACAAGGATATAGACTATATCCTTGATAGCTGGTACAGAGCCTAGTGTGTTGTTACTAAATATTTATATAATTGATTTAAGATGAAATGAGATTTTATATGAAAACCCTTAGGATCTGGCAAGTTTGTGAAAACTTTGGGTTGTTTTTAGAAAGTGGGTTAGCAACAAATTGTTTATTTTCACTTCTAAGTTTTTCAGCTGTGAGGTAACTATTCGATCGTTTGCAAGAAGATTGATCTGAATCTTTTTCCTCAACTCTTTTTCTTGTTGAGACAACTAATTTTAGGTAGTACTAGTTTGCATTCTTTCAAATCCAGTTAAAATGTATTGAGCACTTAATAGTACGCTTACTGTATTTAATTTAGGATATGAAGGTGGAAGATGAACCTAGAATATAACCCAGTGGATTTTTCTTAGTAAAATATCGCTATTTTATTCTTTACTACGAGGGACATGATTGGGACAGTTGGCAAAACTTAAAATGGGGTCTGAGGAAAAGTTGGTAGCAGTGCATCAGTGTTACGGCTCTGATTTTCATGGTTGTATCGTGGTTTGTGGAGAAGGTTCTTGTTTCTAGGAAATACCAGTAATGTATTCGGGGGTGATTGGTCATCAGGTTGCGAACTTATTGTGGGATATTGTAGAGCAGAAATGTCGGTACAGTGATTTAAATTATTAAGATTTTGGTTGTTTCAAAATAAAAATTATATTTTTTCTTGATTGTAGTTGTGTATGTTAATTGTAGAACTTTTGGAACAATTTTCTGAAACACTGATTTGTAGTAGTTCTTCACACGTTCACGTAACATGTATTGATTATTTCATACATGTGCATGCTGGTTTTAACTTAGGATACGTTTATCTTCATATATGGAGATAACAGCCAAATGGATATTTCTTTATAATATATTATTATTGCTTTTTTCCTGATAACAGAAATATGTATCAATAGTAGAAATTTAAGAAATATTCTTTGAAAAGTAGGTATATTAAGTTCTTGACTAAATTATTCATTTATAATTATGGTTATAACTTTCTAGTTGACTTTCTGTTTAGAGTAATGTTCTGCATAGATGGCTATATGGGGAAGTCATTCAACAGATTCTTAAGACTTTGCTGGGCAGAGATTTTTTTCTCCCTTTTGGTCTGTTTGCTCATTGCTACAGACTGGTGGTTGCCAGGGGTTAGGGATGGGTCAGATGGGATAGGAGAGAGTTGGGTGGGCAATCTGAACAATGGATGGGTAACGTAAAAGAACAATATGAGGGAACCTTGTGATGATGGAACTCTTTCATATAATTGTAGTGGTGGATACATGAACCAACGCATGTAGAATTCTATACAACTAAAATACAGAAACACAGACACACACACAAATTACTACAAGTGAAACTGGAAAAATCTGAATAAGATTGGTGAATTGTAACAATGTCGTTACCCTGTGGTGATATTATACTGTAGTTTTGCAAAATGTTATCATCAGGGGAAATTGAGTGAAGTGTACAAGAGCTGTCTGTATTATTTCTTAAAACTTCATATGAATCTGCAGTTATCTCAATAAAAATTTTAGTTAATAAAAAATGCAGATCAAAAAATGTGCTACTCTTGAGAGAGATTTCCATAAAATCAAAACTTAGACTATTGTGCAAAAAAAATGTTTTCCTCGTGTATTTTAAATAATTCTTATCCTCTCTCTGAAAGAGTATCTATCAGTCAGTCTCATGAGTGGCTCACATAAGAAAGTGTTCCAGTTATTTCGCTTCTCCCATGGGTAAGGAATTGATTAATTCTTGATTGTAACATGGAGAGATATTGTAGTTGGGATTTGGAAATGATTTTTTTTTTTATCAGCAACACAGTTAAAACTGGACCTTTCAGGGAATTACTTATTCTGTGAGGAGTATTATAATTTACTTTGTTGTTTTTAGTCTTGTTAGCTGTAAGATTAACTTTTTTTTTTTTTTTTCTAAAGCAACTTAACCTACTAAAAGCAAAACAGAAGGCTTTGGTGGAACAGATGGAAAAAGAAAAAATACAGAGTAACAAAGGATCATCATATAAACTTCTGGTAGAGCAAGCAAAACTAAAGCAGGCCACTTCAAAGGTATGTCCTGTTACTTCTTAAAGTAATTATCTCAGAAAACTTACTTTCCTTTTAGTATTTTAAATTCTTTGAGTAGTTAAGTATCTTCAATAATGATCAGGAAATTTAAATATATGTTATTTTGCTTATCAACAGAAAAATCTATTCTAAACAATTTTTAAGGGGGGGAAGGTAGCTTTTAACTCAAGGAAATACATGATAAATGTGGACTTAGAATATTTTTCTAGTGTATTTGTTTTAAAGTGAATTGTGTTACAGTAAATTAAAGATAAAAGACTCAAGGAAGTGTACAATTTTCTTAATGTGTCCCTTCTAAGTAAATATTAAGTTCAATGATTGGTAAATAAAATTTAAAAAAATAACTTGATATGTATTTTTTTTAATATTGGGGGATAACATTTATATGTAGCAACCAAATTTGTACATTGTGTTTCTATAAATAATGAAGTTATAGTTCTTCCATTAGATATTGAAATCACTGAAATTAATGCTCGATCATTGAAGTTACTTAGGTTTCTTTACCTTCCACCTTTTATCAATTATGCTTAGGATGTTTGGTAATGTTTAAGATGTTAGATTTGACTTAATGTAGCCTTTCTGTGGAATTTCACTTTTCCGGAATTTTGTTATATATCCTATACCTTACTCTAAAATAGAACCTCAGGTATATTGGTCAGCATAACTTTTAATAATCTTGCTTTTTGAAGGTTAGGATTTATTTAAAAATTTTCTTTAGAAGAGTAAGTTTTCTGAGTGAATATTTTCATTTCATAAATAAATTTGTACTGAAAGAATTTTCATTCAATAAACATTGATTTAAGTATTGTAAATTTCTCCGTACAGCATTTTAAGGATTTAATTCGTTTACGTCGGACAGCAGAATGGTCCCGTTCTAATTTAGACACAGAAGTTACAACCACAAAAGAAAGTCCGGAGATAGAACCACTTCCGTTTACTCTGGCCCATGAACGTTGTATTTCAGTAGTGCAGAAGCTTGTCTTGTTTCTCCTCTCCATGGATTTTACATGTCATGCAGATCTTTTATTATTTGTTTGTAAGGTAAGTAAACTAATAGGCATAATTTATAATTATAGACTTAGGGTAAGTAAAAGAATTAAGAAAGCATGCAGTTGTTAATTGATTTTTTTTATTAATAGAAATAATAGTGCTTTTATTGGTTTTCCTTTTATGCAATTTAGTTGTTTTTATTGTCCTTTGAAAGATTTAAAAAATATTTTGTCTCTTGTTTCTCAGGATACCTGATTTGTATTTTAATCAGGTTAAAACTAGATTAATGTAGATTTGAATTGTAGGTAATAGGGATATATCTATCTCCAACCTACTTTTTTTCTGTTAATTAAAATAGGAAATATACAAATAAGTGTCGAATTATAGTCATGTGAGGATTTCATTGCTCTGAAGGCTTTCTTGTAGCATATTCATTGTTTATAGAAATTGTTTTTAACTACTCAACCCAGATTTTAATATTCGATCCATGAAATTAGTTTCTTTTGCATCCCATGACAAGTAGTTATTTTGATACCAAAAGCATATCTCATCATTGAAAACTGTAACACTTTATTTTTGGAGAAAACGTGTAATTACTATTTAAGTATATGATTTTATAAAATGTATTACAGGTTCTTGCACGCATTGCGAATGCCACAAGGCCAACGATACATCTATGTGAGATTGTGAATGAACCCCAACTGGAGAGACTGCTATTACTTTTGGTTGGAACTGACTTCAATAGAGGAGATATATCTTGGGGTGGTGCTTGGGCTCAGTATTCCTTAACTTGTATGCTACAGGATATTTTAGCAGGTTTGTCAGGATTTATTTTTCATAGGGTATGTCAAAATTAGCATGTTATTGCTAGACTAATCTTTAAAGGATACTATAGCCCCCAAAAGTATAAAAGCTCTCTTTAACATTATAGCAGTAGCAGCCACTTATACAAAAAATACTTAGTTTTGTATAAATGTAAGTCTTTATGGAGCAGTTTGTTAAAGTGCAGGGATATCGGAGCTAGTCAGCTTCACTATTAATACCATCAGTCAGCTGCTTACTAGTTCTTTATGTGAGCTTGACGAAGGTACTCTCTCTGCCTGTTTTTTATCTATAAAACAACGGGAAAAAAAGTGCCTTTCTTATAAGTTGTTTTGGTGAATATGTGTTAATATATGTAAAGTGTTTATAACAACTTCTTGTTCATATTATACGTCTTGTGTTTTCTACTAGCTACTTGTCTTTACATTATGACGGTAATGCCATGGGTTCTAGCTTTTCCTTATGTAGGTGGGGAACCATTTGCCTCAGAATCCTTTATGGTTCTTAGAGCATACGTGCTGTCATTCTCTAAACTGGAGGAGAAAATAGACTTTCCTATATTTGGATGTGTATTTATAAATTATTAAAGCAGTTAGGACTGTCTCCTTACATACAGGAGAATTACTGGCTCCAGTAGCTGCAGAAGCCATGGAGGAAGGAACTGTGAGTGAGGATGTAGGTGCAACAGCTGGCGACTCTGATGACTCCCTTCAACAGTCCTCAGTTCAGTTGCTGGAAACTATAGATGAACCTTTAACACATGATATGACAGGTACATTCTTTGAATTATGTTTCATTTAAACTATCCTTTAGCTCTTTTTTTAAATGAAAATATATTTCAAAATTAAGAATGTTAGTGAAGTATAAAATTAATTTCTATATTTTTCTATTAGATCTTTGGCCTTGGTAACAGTATCAGTTATTTTCCTGATAAATATGTTTTGTTTTGATTCTCTAAACTAATCCTCATTATAATAAACTGCTATGCTTTCGTAATGTCCTGGTTATTTTGATATGGCCTGATTTGGCTCTGTTGAAGAAATTACAGCCTAGAAAACAATTAAAGATATGCAGTCGTGAAGATATCAAGGTTAAAGGCTCTTGTTGTTTAAGATCCACTTTTTTTTGGTGTATTTGTTTCTTTCTTTGTCTGTTTTCTTTTTTGCCTTTTTAGAAACTATACATGTATCTTAGCATGCACAATTCTTCATGGCACACTCCCTGCTTTTCAAGACTGTTTTAATTACTACCCTATATTTGCCAGATACTGTGGTTATTTCAACCACTTGTGATACCTTAATCTTACATTCTCTCATGATTTTATCCTTGCTACATGATATTCCCTTTATCTGGAATAGACTTCCTTCTGTTATTTGCATGGTGAGCTTCTTATCTAAGATTCCCATAAAGCATGCCCTCCTCCAAGAAGCTTTTTCCATCACCACCAGCAAAGTTGGACACTGCCATTGGTGCTGCCTTAACACTCTTGATTATCTCTGATAGCACTTATGTTGTAGTTTTTTTTAATTTCTGTACTGTTTACCCTCACCTCTGAACCTCTATTCATTTATTGGAGGGTAGAAATTTGATTTATTAATCTTCATTTGCTAGGCAGTCTATAAATATATGTTGAACAAGAGGGTGAGAGGACGGGAGGGTAAAGGTTGGAAGGCATAGAAGGCTAATTAAGAATTTGGAGACATCTGAGAGCAAAATAATTTCTAACTCATAATAGAAAAATAAGGTGAGTAGGTGTCTTATAACTTAAATCTTTCCTTTTCACTTTAATACTGGGTATCATTTCCTGAAATATTGGATGTAACATAATGAGTTACATATTGGAGGTAACAAAATGAATAATATTATTCATTCTAGAAATGATTAATGATTGTTTTTAGTAGCTAAGTTAATGTAACTTGATTCAACAAAGGCTGATCCCATGGATTTTTTTTCTGGGAAATCAAATATTATTGCATTCATATTATGTGTTCCAGTTGCATATTTATGCTTAATTGTCAAGTATAAAAATTTAGAGATTTTTATGGCAGTATAAACAAATATGTTACATACAAGTAAAATAACTTTTTCTGTAATTAAAAGCAACATGGTGGTTAAATTTTATGTTATATACTCCATCAATAAAATCACTTTCAATTATTTGAAGGTGCGCCTCCTCTTTCCTCTTTGGAAAAAGATAAAGAAATTGATCTTGAGCTACTTCAAGATCTAATGGAAGTTGACATTGATCCTTTAGATATTGATTTGGAAAAGGATCCTCTTGCAGCCAAAGTTTTTAAGGTATGATACACTAGAGTATTCTTTCCAATTAAAATCTGTTATCTTACACTTTTGGTTTATTAATTACTTAAAAGAGGAAAGTATACATATTTATCACCAAATGTAACCCATTATTCAGTGTACTCAAAGTGCATTAGATTGCTATAGGTGCTATAGTAGTTTTTTAATAATACCAGTGGGATAGTGTAAGGAAAACATATCACTTTATTAATATAGCCACTAATATTATTTTATATATTAGTAAGAACCACTGATAAGCATGAGGAAGTAAAGTTATGGATTATGAACATTTCAAGCAGAATTTAAGCTTACCCAAGCTGAGTTCATTGCAGATTCTACTTCTATGTTAGCCTCAACATTTTTTAAAGGAGGTACACCCCTAATACTTCATAGCTATTCTTTTTGTGTGTAAGAAGTTTTATTAAGGATGCTAGTTATCTCTCAGGTTTTAAATAAGTAAGGTATTTTTGTATTTTGGTATAAAATGAGGAGACTGAGCCATTCCTATAGATCATTAAGATTTGGGAATTTAAAGGGTGGGGAGAATGTTTATTTTGTAGCCATGTTTGAGTTTAGATAAGATGAATAGTATGTTACTCTTAGTAAAGAGGCAAAAATAAACCAGTTTTTTTTCTTTCTTTTAAGCCAATAAGCAGTACATGGTATGACTATTGGGGTGCTGATTATGGCACCTACAATTACAATCCTTACATTGGAGGTCTTGGAATTCCTGTAGCAAAGCCACCGGCAAATACAGAGAAGAATGGATCACAGACAGTTAGTGTTTCAGTGTCTCAGGGTAAGTGTGTGTTCATATCTTAAGGCATATGCTGTTCTTAAATCCTAAATTTATGTACGCTTTGTCCCTTGAGAAGTCAAGCCTGAGTATATGCTGAGAGGGTTTAGTATCACAGACATGCCGTGAAAGTGACATTCAGAGCTGTATGTTTCTTTGTCAGTCAGTTTGGAGGAGCTTCCATTTATGGTCCATCTTTTATTTCTCAAAATCACACCTAGCAAAATAAATTAATGAGTCACATGAGTTTGCCAGTAATTTTAATTAATTGTGCTCTCTTTTATTTATGTATTGTTATAATAAACTTGTATTTTATTTGTAAACTGTATGAAACCACATTGAATATTATTTTTGTACTCTTCTAATCATGTAGAATGTATCAGACCTTTTTTTTTTAAATGAAATCTTTTCTTGGGTCCTGCCTGGTGGCTTAGTGGTTAAGTTTGCATACTCCGCTTTGGTGGCCCCAGGGTTCGCAGGTTCAGATCCTGGGTGTGGACCTCATCAAGCTGTGCCGTGGCATATCCCACGTATAAAACCAGGAAGATTGACACAGATGTTAGTTCAGCAACAGTCTTCCTCACCAAAAAAAAAAAAACTGTCTCTCTCTATAAATATAAATATATATTAAATATTATATATATAAATATATGTAGAGAGATATATATTCTTAAAGTTTGAAACAATCGTGTGTTTACTGAAAAGTTGCAAGAATAATACAGAGAAAGTTTGTTATTCTGACCCGTTTGGAAATAAGTTGCTAATCTGATGTTATTTTTGTTTTGTTTCATTTGTTTTAAAGGACATCCTTCTCCATAAACACATTAGGAGGAAGCACATTCCATCAAAATCAGGAAATTAACATCAATATTAACATTCAGACCACATTAAATTTTATCAGTTGTGTCTAATGTCCTTTATGCACAAGGATCCAGTGCAAAATCCTACATTGTGTTTAGTGTCATATCTTTTCAGATTTATTCAGTCTACCACAGTTCCGCAGAGTTAACTCTCATGACCTTGATACTTTTGAAGATTGCAGGCCAGTTGTTTTGTAGAATGTTCCTCAGTTTGGGTTTGTATGTTGTTTCCTAATGACTAAACTGTGATCATGTATCTTTGGCAGAAATATCACCAAAGTGAAATGCTCAGGTTTTCTTATGGCATCTTTTTAGGTGGCTCATGATTTTAATTTTTCCCACTACTTGTGGTTTTAAGTTTAATTACTTGATTAAGGAGGTGCCTGCCCATCTTCCCCTAACTGTAAAGTTAGTCTTGTCCCCTTGGTAAAAACTTTTTGGGGGCTAGAGGGGCATAGTACTTGGAAACAATTCTTTTTAAAAAAATTTATTAGTTTATTCATTTAGTTTTGAATAGACTCATGGTTTCTTGTTTTATTCAGTGGGCTATAATTCGTTGTCATCATTTTTTTATTTGTTGGTTTGTTATTTCTTGAGATAAAATATAAATAGCATAAAAATTACCATTTTAGCCATTTTTAAATATATGGCCATGGCATTTAAGTATATTCACAGTTGTCATTATTTATTTTGATGTTTAGATTGTCCCAGATTTGACCAGTGGGATCTCCTTTAAGCCGTTCTTTTTGACATTTCCTCATCTTTCTTTGAGCACTTCCCTGTTTTCTGGTGCAGCAAGATGCCCCAGGCTCATCATTTACTTTCCCTTCCCCAGACTGAGAACTAGCCACTTCAGCAGGGAGGAGAAGGGTATTTCAAAACTTTTTATTGGAGAAATGTGATTAAGAAACCAAGATTTGAGTGCTAGGTATACTTACTGCTATTTTGGTGGCCGTTTCCGTGCTCTGTTGGTGGACCAGTTTAGGGAGTGTGTGTGTGTGTGTGTTGTGTCTGCGCACATTTGCACCTGTATTTATATCTGTGTGTCTGTCTGTCAGTCTATCTGTAAAGAATGCCATGAGTTCACATCAATCCATCACTTAATCTAACTCCATAGGCTTCATTTTACTTTTCTCCTTTTCCATATTTGTATCTCTTTTCCCTGACAGTGAAGAGCCTGGTTCTCATTATCCTTAATTTATTTGCTTCCATTATTATTACTTCACTTATTTGTTCTGCTTCTGTCTATATGTCCACTCTCCCATCTCTAGCCTCCTTGGCACAGATGCTGTTACCTGCTGTGGCTCTGTTGTTCTTACGTAAGGACAGACTCCTCACCCTGTTTTGGGTTTGGATGTCAACATTTTATTATAGGAGGTAGGACATGAATAATAATTATCACTCTAGTTCTTTTTCCTTTTAATTGCTTTTTTTAGCTCTAGATGCTCGCCTAGAAGTTGGACTTGAACAACAGGCAGAACTTATGTTGAAAATGATGTCCACCCTGGAAGCAGATTCCATTTTACAGGCATTAACAAATACATCTCCTACATGTAAGTAAAAAGTCACCATTCTTAGTGCATTGCAATGAATAATTTATCTCTTGATTATTTTCGGATGCACTCAGCAAGGACAGATTTCTACATGCCATGTCTGGTGTGAGTCTGAGTGGGCTAAGTATTTACAGCCTCTCCCTTGCTGTAGCAAGTTGAGAAATAAGACAAAGATTAACAAATCGTGAGAGTGGATGGGGGAACAAAATACATCCATGTAGTGCTGTTAAGTTCAATGCAAAAACCTGAATCATGTTTTTGTTATTGTGGTGTTCTGAGGGTAATGAAATTCCTAGCGAAGTCTGCATAGCTAGCTACCTGGGAGTTCATTGCATTATATCTAAATCTATGATAAAGTGAGTTTTTAAGTAGTGACATCTTTATCATCTTTAAAGGCTAGAACGGAAAACCTTGGTAAGGGTGACAGCCAGTTGGACGCAAATTGAACTGCATAATTGAGAGAGTGTACTACTTAATTATCTATATCAAAGGAGGGCAAACTTTTATAACGAAAGACCTGATGGTAGATATTTTAGAGTTCCTGGGCTGTACTGTGTATGTTGCAACTACACACCTCTGACTTGTTAGCAGTAAAGCAGCCATAGACAATACATAAACGAACGGGCATGGCTGTTAAGAAACTGTGTTAATAGAATCAGGCAGCCTGCCAGATTTGGCCATCAGGCTATAGTTTGCTGACTCTTAACGTACAGTGCTAGACTTGGGTCAATTTCCTCCTGTCAGGTGAGTACAGTTAAGATAATCTGTCTCTCAAAGGCAAAGATTGAGCAGCTGTGCTAAGGAGATGTGTATTTTTCTTAGGCCTAGGAATCACTTCACCTTCTCTGGGTCATGGTGAGTAAAGGAGTAGATACTAATTAGAACCTAGGAAAGACTTTATGTCCTTCTCCTATGAAGGAGAGTTCACAACCCATTTCATTAGGGAAATTTGGGTTTTTAGATCTTCCTATGTTAAATGGAATTTTTTTGACCTGCAGTCTTCATTTATTTCTTGCCTTAGGAGGTATAGAAAAAAAGGAGAAAAACAGAAAAAATAGTCTAGTGTTCTATAATCTTAGTATTACAATACTTACTATTACACTACTTACTTGCTAGTACACTAAATTATACTAATATTGTTGTGTCTTATCTCCTATGTAATATGGGGGTCCTTTTTGTTGAGTCGGCCTCTCCATGACCACAGACAACTCAGTACTGCCCCAAATAGCCCTTGTCTTTGTTAGACATTTCTTGCTTAAAACAATTTATTAGAAGATCCTTTTGTAATTTTTATCTTTCTCTTAATATATTCTATCCTTTGATTATTGTCCTGCACAGAACTGTGTCCCCCTTTTAGTATAATTTTCTAAATATAATGAAAAACCTCTCTTAGTATCCCTACATTTCTCTGGTCCCATGAATACACACTCACTTAGTTAGTTTGGTGTGTGACCTGGGCATCAGAATTTTTTTAATGCTTCCCAGGTAATTTTAATGTGCTGTCAAGGTTAAGAATCAATGGGCTATAGTCTAGATTATTCTAAAACTACTTTGTCAAGAATTAGTCAAGTTTCATCTTTTTCTCTTTTTTCTTTTCCTCTTTTATTAATTAGGAAAAAAATTGAAAATAGAAATTGCTAGAGAGTAAGATTCTTTTCCCTTGGTGGACAAGTCCTCTGAATTTAAGAGCTTCTTCTCTCTTTGGTGATTGTCTTTTTGACTTTCAAGGAATGTTGTAAAAACAAGTTTTCAGATAATAAAATGATGAACCATTTTAAAGAATTCAGTTTTAATTCTTTTACAAAAAGATCTTTACTTACCTATAGATATTAATAGCTAGTTAACATTTCTCCTGATACTTTGTGTATAAAATCATAATTGTGTTTAATTTTCAGTATCACAGTCTCCCACTGGAACAGATGATTCACTTCTAGGGGGTTTACAAGCAGCGAACCAATCCAACCAGCTTATTATACAGTTATCATCTGTCCCAATGTTAAATGTTTGTTTCAACAAACTTTTTTCCATGCTTCAAGTCCATCATGTTCAGGTATGACTTCAGGAGAAATGGTGTATTTTTAGAGATTATTGCCAGCCTAATAAAAGATGAAAATAACTAGGAAGATCATTCTCAACCTGACAGGGATGATTTCTTTATCATACTCAGATGAAAATACTGGAGATACTTTGATAACCACAGCTCCTCAGTGATAGGTCATTTATAATTTTTATGACTTTAAGCTTTGCTGCTTTAGTTCCAGCTATATATTATACATACTACTGTAAAGACTTGAATCACCTCTTTTAACTTAGAGAAACATTTGTATTAGGTAAATTATAAATTTTAATTCAGTTAAATTTTGTTTCATCAAGAATTTTAGGATGTGTTTGCTTGTCAGCTGAATGAGGTTATTAAATAGCAGAAGTATTTAATAGAAGAATTATTTATTCATAATCATAAGGATTCATACATAAGATTTTTGTTTAAATATTTCACAAGGTAATAGGTACTTTTTTTCTTGTCAATTTTCATTCTTTTACAGTTGGAATCACTTCTTCAATTGTGGCTCACATTGAGCCTGAATTCTAGTTCATCTGGAAACAAAGAGAATGGAGCAGACATTTTTTTGTATAATGCTAATCGAATACCAGTCATTTCATTAAATCAAGGTAAGATTTATTAGGAAGAAAATTATTAACATAGGATAAGTAATAATTTTTAAAGGTAATGATTAGGTTAATATGTACATAATCTTTGTCATTAGGGTTGTAAAGCTTTAGTGAAAAATGCGCTTACTTATACACTGACTTAATTAGGAAAGAGAACAGAAAACACTTACTCTCTGGTCTGTATTATCTTATGCCTGTTTGCAGCTAAGATTTACAATGTTTTGTTAATTTTTACATTGTATTTCCTTAAAATATTGTCTTGTTCACAGGCTTTTCTGTTGCAATTGGTGTTTTTTAAAAATGTGAAATTAAGTTCTAGGGGAACTGGTGAATTGGAGAAGGATGTCAGTTTCCTATAGAAGTTGTCTTAGTTCATTCTTTTTATTGGCAAATGCAAAAATGTGTGGAAGTAGTGGGACTAGAATAACATCCTTCAACAGGAATAGAACTAATGTTCAGTGTGGCTATAGGAAATTATGAAAGTGAAAATGATCGTCTGTTTCTGGTGCTTTCTCCCTAGAGAGGTGCATCCTGTATCTTGCATGGTTCTCACATGGCCTGTCTTCCAGTCTTAGTGACAGCCACACTCGTTCATGGTCCCACTTACATCTGCATTGTCTCAGCAAGAGCTGGCCCTGCTTTAATGAATAGGTTTCCATCTTGTCCACTGTATTAGTACTTATTATTATAAATTGTACTCCCATCACTATTTTTAACTTTATTATAAAAACATTAAACATAAACAAGAGTAGATAGATGAGTGAAAAAATAATTATTCCTTGCTAACATCAGATGTCTAGTCAGTATTCAAATTTCTGATTGTCTCAACTATTACAAAATGTTTTTATTTGAAATGTTTATTGAAATAAGTCTATACATTTTAACTAATTAAGTTTCTTAAATCCCTCTTAGTCTGTAAAGGTTCCCTCCATGTCTTTTTCATCCCCTGCAAAGTCATTTGTCAAAGAAGTTTAGTTGTCTGTCTCCCAGGATTCTCAGGGTCCTGGTTTTACTTATTGTGTCTCCCTGATGTCCTCTGTATTTCTTGTAAATTAGTAGTTAGATCTGGAGCTTAATCTGATTTGTTTTCTTTTTTTAACTCAATTTTGTAGGTTCTCTATGATGTTAACAGGCACCACCAATGCTTAATGCGTAGACTCATTAACAATTCACTAGATGTTTCAAAGTGAAGATCGTCTGTTTCTGTCATTCGTTCTACATTTATTAGCTGAAACTCTTCCATAAAGAGAAATTTCCTTTCATATGCTGTTATGTCACTCTCTCGTGGTACAGTTTGTATAATAGAGGAGGGAAAATGCTGTAAATTTTTTGTTTTTTAAAATTAGTTTTTAAAATGAATTGGTTCACAAGTAGTCTGCATTCATGACTAAGTAATGTCTTTAAGAAATATCTGTTTAGGGCTGGCCCCGTGGCCGAGTGGTTGGGTTCGCACGCTCCGCTGCGGGCGGCCCAGTGTTTCGTTGGTTCGGGTCCTGGGCGCGGACATGGCACTGCTCGTCGGACCACGTGGGGGCAGCGTCCCGCGTGCCGCAACTGGGGGAACCCACGGCGAAGAGTGCACGGCTGTGTACCGGGGGGCTTTGGGGAGAAAGGGGGAAAAATAAAATCTTTAAAAAAAAAAAAAAGAAATATCTGTATAAATTCCATGATTTAAAAACATTTCTTTTGCAATTGTTTTGCTTATTGATGTTGAAATTGTGCCATTTGTGGCCAGTTTTATGCTCCTTTTAGGTTTTTTGGCTTTATTTAGAAGTACATGACTTTGTTTTTGTTAGCTTTTCATAGGATAGATGTTCCAGACTCTTTATATTTTCTGCCTAACATCTGGAATCAGCCATTTTTAGGAAGTTTTAAGGGTACAGTCTGGGCACTGTATTATGTTTGTGTATTGTGAATAGCTTTTTTGGCTATTCCAGCTGCCACAGGTGCTTCTTATCTGGGCCTTGCAAGTGACCTAATCATGTTGTTTTAGCTTTTACTTTTGTTGTGAAGTTGCATAGGTTTCGAATGGTTTACTCCATCCCTGTTTTTCCAATATGCCCTGTTATTTTCAATTTTTGGTTTTGCAGAATGTGAGGATTTTTAGTAAAACACAAATTGTGTTGCAGTAGAAATGCCTGTAGTTTGGAAAGGACAACAAATTTATAATGATAACATCTGATTTTATATGTCATGGGCTGAACTTTAAACTTAGCCATGAAATGTCACTGACTCTTAATGCTTTAGTTACATTTAATGAGGAACTCTTTTCATTTGTATGATTTGAGGACACTAGATAGTAAGTTGATTTAAAGAAACAGTCATAATTTTGAATTAATTTTTTTTGTTTTTAAAAACTTAGTAAACATTTGCTTTTTCTGAGTAAAGATTTTTCCTTTTTCTCTTTTCTGCACAGCATCAATAACTAGCTTTCTCACAGTGTTAGCTTGGTATCCCAATACTTTGCTCCGGACATGGTGCCTTGTGCTTCATAGTCTAACGCTCATGACAAACATGCAGCTTAATCGTAAGTTCAAAAATTGATTTCTTTAAATCTCTGACATAGACTTTATTATTCTTGCTATTAGATTCTTAAAAAAAGATTTTTCCAGGAAGTAGTATAATTGTGAAAATGATTGAATTCCTTATTTGAATATGTCTTTTCTGAATTTGTTCTTATATATCTTTCCTTTGTGTATCTTTACTTTGGTAATATACATACTCTCATATCTACCATTACAAGTTCAAATCATATTTTTACCTTCTGAAAACTTACTTGTTATTAAAATAAAATTATGTTTAGAGTACAAAATCAAATATTTAATGTTAGTCTGTGTTTTATGCTGGTTATTCTTTTTAAAGTACTCTTGCACTTAAAATGATTTATTCTTTATAATATTCATGAACATAAATGGTTAGATTCCTCAGGTTTTGTTTTTCACATCTGAATCCCATATTCACTGAACATAATTGCTTTTTCTCAGATTCTAATGTCCTGTTAAGTTTCCTACTTTCCTCACCCCCATCCCTCTTTTTCCCATTTAAGTTAAGATGGTAAAATAATCTCTGAACCTTCTTAGAAAGGAACTTTTAGTGCTTTCTGTGGCTTTTTGTATCCCTAAATCAGGAAGATACTCTCCTACATTTTATTCTATAGTGCTTGTTGGTGTTACTTTTCATGATTAGTTCTAGGTTTTATCTGACATTCTTGAGGTTGTTGTAAGGTAGGGATCAAAGTTCATATTAGAGAGCGAGGACTAGCCATTTGTGAATTGAAATCTTCATTGCATCTGTAGATTATGACAACCGATGGGTGGATTTCATCCCCATCCTCTTGGGCTTGATTTCATTAAATAGAAAGCTCTGGCACATTGATAAAGATATTAATTTAAATCATTGCTTAGTGTAAAATGCTATTCTGTTTTTTCATTTGGAATGTATTTTCCAAATATGGGTTCAAAAGCATCATTATTTCCCGCTGAAGATAGATTTAACTGAAAGGATATTTTATTCAATTTAGAAAACTGGTGTGTTGCCTGTATATCAGTTAACAGTGTACAACCTTTATACAACTGGCATGCAAAAGTGAATAGTTTTGGGCTCAATTTATCTTGGAAAGCGGGGTTAAAATTTACCTGACTAATATACTCTGACTGGGGGAGATGATTACTAAGAATAGGCTCACCAAAAAGGCAGTAAGCGTTTAGTTATTTCTTTTCCACTTGACTGTAAACTGAATAAGATGCACATTAAACTAGGTATTTTTCACAGTTGGATTAGGAGAGAGGCAGGAGATTTGCGGTAGATGAAAATAGTGAATGGGTCCAACTCAGTCAATGCAGTGGAAATTCAGACCCTTTTAACAAATGGTAATCCCATGAATATGTTTTCTCCAGGAAATTAAAAAATGTTTGAAATATTGCATTTCTATTGTTTAAGGGTCCATTTGTTAGGAACATTTTTTTTTTAATGTTTTATAGCTGGTTCCAGCAGTACCATTGGAAATCAGGAGAGTACTGCCCATCTGTTGGTTTCAGATCCAAACCTGATTCATGTTTTAGTGAAATTTCTTTCTGGCACCAATCCACATGGAACAAATCAACATAGTCCACAGGTAATACATCTTTTGAAAGCCAGTGATAGGCCCAGGCTACACAATAAACATATTTGTAAAGAAAAACTTCATGCACCTAAATATGTAAAATTTTTATTGCTAAAGTATTAAATGATAGCCTTGTATGTGTAATGTAATAAAATGCCTTGAATTATTTATAGTAATAATAGCTGTACTGAAACTGAATTATAGCTGGTAGTAAGTTTTCTCTTGGATCTTTACTGGGTATTTATGTGAATATGTATTTTTGGCATTAATTTTGTATAATTTAAGAAACATTCTGGAAATACTTAACTGAAGTCAGGGAAGCATTTAAAAAATTTTGGAATTACAAAAGTTTTTAAAATAATGTATCATGTTTAGTGACCTCTACTGTCAAGATTGAAAGTTCACTAACTTAATCATTTTATAATATTAAATATTCTATTTAACAAAAAATATGTATCAGAGCTTATAAGCATTTTTAGTCTTACTACAGATTTCCTTTATATCAGTTTAATTTTGTGTTATATTGTACTGCTTTTTTAAATGTTTTTACTTCAATATATTTCTTTTCATCCAAAACTAGATTTAGCATTCATAGCATCTTTTTAAGGAAAGTTATTCAAGATTATCATGAAAGCTTATCTTTTAATTCTTAGCTGTGTGTTTACCTATATGCTAGGTCTAGATAATGTTCTAGGTGCTAAAGACTGAATCTCTGAGCCTTTTGGAGCTTAAATTCTGGTGGATAAATTTAGTCAAAACTTTCATACTAAATATATGTTAATTTTGTAGATCATAATAAAATAAATGAGATAAGGAAAAAATTGAGAAAGAAGAAACGACTTGTAATTAATGCCAGAGTTTTGGTGGGGGCAGAGGCGCATTGTCAAGTGATTATTGTACATAAAGATTACATGAATTTGGAATGTGAAGATGTCTGAGATCACTGCTTACCACTTCATTATTTTACATATGAGAAAATATGCATTATCTGCATTGCCCACCATTATACAACTATTTAGTGGTAGTGCTAGGTGTCAGGGAGCATGCCACTGTATAAAATAGTGTTTTTCCCTCCTTTCCTGTTTTTTTAAGACAGAGTAAAACTTATTAAATATCAAGCTTTCTTCAGGTATCTTCGTTTTATATAGATAATTTGGTTACAAATGTTATGATTTATATGCTCAGTATTAGAAATTGTTTACTTCAAAATAGTTTGGAGAATTACATTGCAATTTATTTTTTCAAAACTCCTCTAAGGTTTTATGATCATACCAAATTAGGATTAAATAAAATACGTAGAAGTGTTATAAAACGTTCCAAAACATACCTCAGGTTACTTAGTGTGGTTCTCACTATCCTTTCTTTCATTGATGAGATAGAAGTTTAGGAAGGCAGTTTTATGTGAATTGGTACAAGTTTGCTTTTAGCTTTTAGGGTTTTTATGTTTGTTCATAGTTTTGTCCTTTTCATTCACTTTAGTATTTGCTCTGCTAGTATTTGTTTACGTGACCTTTTGTAGATCACTTCACCTCTTTGAGTCTCAGTTCTTTTGTTTTCAAATGGGATAATTAATAAGGTTCTTTGTGAAAATCAATGCATAATTCCTTTGTACTTTTCAAAGGGTTATAAAGATATTTCTTACGTAATGAGATGAATCTTTTTTTGTATTGAGTTAAATAAACCTAATGTAAGTTGTTCTAAACCATAATGAAAAATTATTGACAATAGAATCTGTAATTTTCAATTTAAAAATAAATGTATCAAGACCTAAAAAGTTGATTTCCTGCAATCACTGTTAATATTTTTGTTTTTCTTCGTATGTATTGCTTGACTTAACACATGATACTTTTTAAGAGAATAATTCTGTAAATAGTATCAGTAAGCAGTTTTCAGTGGAATTTCATTTCTTTTCAGGTTGGTCCAACAGCTACACAAGCTATGCAAGAATTTCTTACTCGATTACAAGTGCATCTTTCTTCAACATGTCCTCAGATATTCAGTGAATTTTTGCTTAAGCTAATTCATATACTTTCAACAGAAAGGTAAATTTCACTATGTACATATATTCCTGTTATAGAAGTAATATGTAATCCTCCAAATAAACTTTCCTTTACCATTTGTTGGAGGTTTATCTGGGAACAGATAAGAAGAAAGATAGTAGGGATTAAGGGGAGAAGTGTTTACTGATGTGTTTCGTGATTGTTTTCACTTCATTTCGTAATAGTGTTCCCAGATCCTGAACTCTCTGTTATGAAAGGAATTTGTTAGTGTTGTCTAGTCAATTCTGACTCCTCGTGACCCTGTGTACAGCAGAGCAGAACCCTGGCTGGTCTTTTTGGGCCATCCCCTCACCTTTCAGTACTGTAGCAGACAATGCTCCGCTGCTGTTCATAGGGTTTTCATGGCAAGTTTTTCTGGAAGCGGGTGGCCAGGCTCTTCTTTCTAGTCTGTCTTAGCTGGAAGCTCCACTGAAACTGTGGGTGACCCTCCTGTTATTTGAAATACCAGTGGCATAGTTTTCAGCATCACAGCAATACACAGATGCCACAGTCTGGCATCCCACAGATTGGGGGTATGGTTTCCTGACCAGGAAAGGAACGTAGGCCTCAGTGGTGAGAGTGCTGAATCTTAACCACTAGACCACCAGGGCTGGCTATGAAAGGAATACAGTGTGTCAGATCTCTCCTTGCTTGTGATGGTTTCATAGATTTGTTGTTATAAATCTTCTAGGTGAAATTTACTTTCAGCTGTTTAAATTGTTCTAGAATACAGATAGAGAATTAAAGCTAGTATTGATTTTATTTGAAACCAAAATATGATAAGAAAACTTGAAAATGATAGCTTAGAATAGAAAGTTACATACTAATCTCAAATAGAAATTGTAAATAAATTTATTAACAAAATCAGACAATATGTTAAAAGAATAAACTGTGACCATGAGGGGTTGATTCTTAAAATGCATGAATGATTCAATATCATATAATATATATCATACTAATGAATCATTTTTATCATACAATAAGACATTTCGTAATACCCAAGATTGCTTTCTGATAAAAACTTTTAATGAAATATAAACAGTGTCATCTTATTTAAAGTTAAAATAAAAACTGCATGAAGATCAAATCTAACTCTGGCATATTTGATTATTTTAAAAATTCTCGTTAACATCAGGAACAAGTTGAAGGTGCTGTTAGCTGTCTATTATTTAACTTCATTCTGGAAGTGCCAGTGAATTAAAAATTTTTTTTTAAATGTTTATTAGAAAATGGTTAAAATCATTTGTAGATTACATGGCTTTTCTTCAAAAAATTAATTTAAAAATATTAGAAACGAGGAAAAGGTGACAAAGTTTGACATAAAATTAATAGTTTATTCATAGTAATATTTTTTATAAAACAGCAAAATACCTGACATGTAGTACAAAAATTGAAGTGCAAAATTTATGTGGAGATATCTTTTCATAGTTGCAGATAATTTTACCTCATAGCTGTTGTCTTTGTGCATTTTCCTCTTCCTTTATAACTATTTTAAAACACGAATGTGGTTGTAGTTCAACTTGTTTGTAGTATATACACAGTGAAGGATAGAGGCAAGAAAAAGTAGATTTACAAAACCAAAGACATGCTATTAGGATGTGCATACATGTATTTGGAAACATGAACGTGAAGATTATGTGAGAACTTGGGTGATAAAAATAAAACCAGCTGACAAGCAAAAATCAGTCACCATTTATTTCATTTTTCTTTTAACGAGGCTTTTTTTTTTTTAACTCTATATGAGATCTCTAAACATATTCAATAGGTAGAGGCTTTAGTATAGTCCTGTTCATGGAGTTATACAACACTAAAAGTTTTCATATGAAAATTCTATACATTTACTCTAACATTTCCTACAGAAATATTAGTGTTGCTTTCAGTTTAGTTACATACTATTTTTTAAAGCGGAGATATTTATAGGTTTACATGCCTCAAAAACTAATTAGAAATTTCTTTTCAGCTACTCTTCCATCCTCTTCCGCCCTATACACACACTTCATAAATTTTCTAGCACAATTTCTTTAATTGAATCCATAGGCCCCGGCCCAAGATCACTCTTAGTTTTTGTTTTGCGTGTTTTTAAGAAAGTCACTGGTGTCCTGATAAATTACCAGCAACTCTTTCATTACATTAATAATATAGATTGAAAAGAAATACCCAGTCTTAGTATAAGGAGGGCATTCAGTTTTATGAGGTGAGTATTTTGCAGATATTTTCTATTGGTCTGTGGATTATATTTTCATTTTATTAACGGTCTCTTTCAAAAAGCAGTTTTTTGTTTTGATGAAGTTCTGTCAGCGTTTTCGTTTGTATATTGTTATTTTTGTGTCATAAAAAAATTCTTGCCTAACCCAGTGTCATGCAGGTGATCCCCTATGTTTTCTTCCAGAAATTTTATAATTTGGGGTTTTATTTTTAGGTTTACATTGAGTTAACTTTCCATTTGGGTTAAAGTTCTTTTTTTTGCCTATGGATGTCCGTGTTCCTATACTGTTTGTTGAAAAGACTGTCCTGTTTTCATTGAATTCTCTTTGTACCCTTTTCAAAAATCAATTGACTGTATTTGTTTTGCTCTATTTCTGGACTCCCTTCTATAAAATTGATGTTTGTGTCTGTTCTTTTCCAATATCACTCTGCCTGGGTACTTTTATATTATTTCTTGAAATTTGGTAGTGTGGATTTTCCAACTTTGTTCTTTTTATTTTTAGAATTGTTTTGGCTATTCTAGTTCCTTTGCTTTTCCATATAAATTTTAGAATCAGCTTATTGTCCCCCCCCCCCCCCAAAAAAAAAAAAACCCTGCTGGAGTTTGATTGAGAATGCATCAATCTATAGGTCAATTTTGGAAGAGTTGTAACCTCTTTGAGATTTTTCTTTGTAGAGTCACGTGGTCAGTGAATAAAGACAGTTTTTCTCCTCCTGTCCAATGTGTATGGCTTTTTTTTCCCCTCCCCTAATAGTCCTGGTTAGGACTTCCAAAGTCATCCAATCGAAATGGTGAAATTTGCCCTCTGTTTTTTTCTCGTTCTTACTGGGAAAACATTCAGTCTTTCAGAAGTAGAGATGTTATTAGCTGTAGCTTCTTTTGTAAATGCCTGATATCAAGTTGAGGAGGTTCTTTTGTTCCTAACTTACTAAGCTTTTTTAAAAATCATTTATTACTCTTAGATTTTATGAAATGCTTTTTCTGCATCTACTGAAATGATTATATTTTGTTTCTTATAAAGTCTGCAGATATGGTGAATTACATTGATTGATTTTTTTTTTAAGATTTTACTTTTTTCCTTTTTCTTCTCAAAGCACCCCAGTACATAGTTGTATATTTTTACTTGAGGCATGTGGGATGCTGCCTCAGTATGGCTTGGTGAGCGGTGCCATGTCCGCGCCCAGGATCCGAACCAGTGAAACCCTGGCCGCTGCAGCGGAGCGTGTGAACTTAACCACTCGGCCATGGGGCTGGCCCCTGTTTTTTTTAAGTATTGGTCAGTATACATTCCCAGGGTAGACTCACTTGGTCATTATATATTATTCTTTTTATATCTTACTGGATTTAATTAGTTAGTATTTTGTTGAAGATTTTTGAATCTGTTTACGAGGGATATTTGCATTTTTCTTAGAATGTTTTGGTTTTTGTGTCAAGGTGATGCTGGACTCATAAAATGTGTCCACTTTTATATTTTCTGGAAGAAGTTGTGTAAAAGTGATTATTACTTACATATTTGATAGCATTCACTGTTGAGGCACCCTGGGTCTGGAGTTTTCTTTCTAGAAAAAGTATTCAATTTATTTTATAGATAAAGGATTGTTGAGGTTTTCTTTCTACTTGAGTGAGCTTTGGCAGTTTGTGTCTTGAAGGAATTTGTTTATTTCATTTATGTTGTTGAATGTATTATTTGTAATATTTCTTAATTATCCTTTTAATGTTTATAGGATCTAGTTAGATTCCTTTTATCATTTCAGATGTTGGTAATTTTATCATTTACTTATTTATTTTGGTTATTCTTGCTAGCAGTTTATCAATGTTATTGATATTTTCAGAGAACCAACTTAAAGCTTTGTTGATATTCTTTATTTTTTCATTTCCAATTTTTATTTCTGCTGTAATAGTTATTTCCTTTTTTCTGCTTTCTTTGCGTTTTATTTGCTCTTTTCTAGCTTAAATTGACTTTAGACCTTTCATCTTTTCTCATATAAGCATTTGACAATATCTGTCTCTAAATTGATCTATTTAGGCCACTTTACATTTAATAGTTATTGATATTGTGGACTAAAATTTATCACTTTGCCATTTTTCTATTTATTTAATCTACATTACCTATTTTTGATATTTTTCTGTCTACTTTTGGATTAAGTATTTCTTTTTTGATTTCATTTTGTTTCCACTATTGACTTACTATTGATAACTAAAAAGTTTGATAATAGTGTTTTCCCTGGCTTTACACTATACATCTTTATTTCATCACAGTCTACCTTCAAATATTATTTTACCTCAACTCAGTATAATGTCAGAACTTTAGAATAGTGTATTTCCAATTTCTTTCTCCCATCTTTTGTGACATAGTTGTCATATGTTTACTTTTACATATGCTGTAAACACGTAATACATTCCTACGGTATTTTGCTTTAGATAATCACATATCTTTTAGACACTGAAGTAAATAGTATTTATGCTTGGAAATAGACAAGCCTCTTCTCCTGTATGATTAGTGTGAGGATTTGAGTCATTCTTTTCCGGAGTTGAGCTGGGTTTGGGCTTTGCTGTTGCTATGTTACCTTAGTGTTACATCAGCTTCAAATTGATCTAGTTACTTTCTGCTTCAGTAGGGCTTCGGGTACAGGGGGCTTGTTTCCAGTGTTCTTGCTCCATCCTCAAATTTTCATTCTTCCGTATACAATTGTACCACAGAGGGACTCTCTTCATGGCTGCTTCTCTAGTAGTCAGCTACTTTTGCTTGTTTCTTGGTGTTTGCTCCTAGTGGTGGCAGGTGTTCTCTGATCTCAGTCTTTGGCAGGCCTCAGGGCCCATCAATGAATTTTTTTCCTCCTTCTGTCAGCCAAATTCTGGCTTGTATCTTTGGCTATTTCTGAGCAGGAGAGCATTTCCTTCTCTCCACTGGTGGGAAACTGATAATGATATTTTAGGATTTCTTTTCCTGACACCAAATATATGATGTTTCTTTCAGTATCATTTTTCTGATTATCTGACATCCACTGTCTCATACAATTCAGTTCTATTCTGACACCACCCAAAGTTAGCATGAGATTCACAGGTTTAACTGCTCAGTCTCACAAGACTGCCCTCACTTCAGGGGCCAGTTTCAAGTTCCCAGGTTATCCACCCATCCGTCCAGTTTGGCTACAAATTCAGGTGTTCTCACAACCCTCTCCTTAGGTTCCATAATCCACTAGAATGACTCATAGAACCTAAGAAAAAGTGTGTTATTTACCAGTTTGTTATAAAATGTATAACTCAGGAACAGCTAAATGGAATAGATACATAGGGCGAGGTGTGTATGGGAGGTGGTTAGGGAGAGTGCCTGTGAATGGAGGTGATCTCCAAGAGTTCTGTGTTACCACCTTCGCATACCTGGTGTTTAGCAATTTGTTAAATGTTTTTGCTGAATTCTTCTTACCTATTTGTGTTTTGCTAGAATCTCTTCTTCCCCAGTTCTGACACAGAAAAGCCAGTGCTCATGTTGCATCTCCCTGAAGGTGCCTGTCTTTTCATGGATTTCAGGCTTTTTGGTACCCTGTGACCTCAGCTCTCTTATGGATTCAAGAAAACTTATGACTTGACAGTTAGTTTGGCTTCTTCTTGTTGATAGGTTGGGGGTGATGATCTTTGTAGCTTTCTGTATCTTAGGCATAAGCAGAACTTGAGAGCATTCAATTTTGATGCATAAGAATTATTTGACTGAATCTTAATTTTTGAAAAACAAAATCAGTAGGGAATGTCTAAAATAGCAACATTTGAGGATGTAACAAACCAGAGCTCATTTCATTATGAGGAGTTCCTTGTGCCTTAAATATTTTAATCTGTAGCTTCAAAATCACCTATTTTATTTGCTTGTCCTTTAGTTTTCTATTTGGAAGGGAAATCATTTTTTGGTTTTGTACAAGAAGGACTCAGGAAGAGATCTAAACTGTTTGCTACAAAATGAAGTAGTGAATACCAAAAGTTTAATTATTCTTTAGCTTTCTTGTATTGTGGTAGTTAGTTCTTTCAAAACAACTTGAAATGGATTGCTTTTTAATCCCCCTTTTTTTTTTTTCACAGGGGTGCCTTCCAGACAGGCCAAGGACCTCTTGATGCCCAAGTAAAGCTCTTAGAATTCACTCTGGAGCAGAATTTTGAAGTCGTTTCAGTTAGTACTATTTCTGCTGTGATAGAATCTGTCACCTTTTTAGTGCATCACTATATCACGTGCTCAGACAAAGTAATGTCTCGAAGTGGATCAGATAGCTCAGTGGGTGCTCGAGCATGCTTTGGGGGACTCTTTGCCAACCTCATTCGTCCAGGTGATGCAAAAGCAGTTTGTGGCGAAATGACAAGAGATCAACTCATGTTTGATTTGTTAAAACTGGTTAACATTTTAGTACAGCTGCCTCTTTCAGGCAATAGGGAATACAGTGCAAGAGTGTCTGTGACCTCCAGTACAACAGACAGTGTTTCAGATGAAGAAAAAGTCTCAGGAGGCAAAGATGGTAATGGAAGCAGTAGTAGTATTCAAGGATCACCTGCATATGTTGCTGACTTAGTGTTAGCCAACCAACAGATTATGAGCCAGATTTTGTCTGCTCTGGGCCTGTGTAATAGCAGTGCCATGGCGATGATAATTGGTACGTATTGAGAATATTAATCTTATACTTGTTTATGGTACTATATCTCTTTTCTTAAGCAATATATGAATTCATTTTCTTTTTATTTTATAGCATGGAGCTATTTTATTGTAAACTTCTTAGCACGATTTTTATTAGTGAAAACTTTTACGGAGTGCCTTCAATCAATAAATGAAATTGAAATATTGAAAAATTTTAATTGTGAATTTAAAAAAATTGGAAAATACTAACAAAATAACTTGTAGTGAGGTAAATTAAGAAAAAAAATCACTCATAAATCAGGTACCATAATATATAGCCACACATCTCTAACGTTTTAAAGATGAAAAATTTCACATCAAATTTTGTATTAGGGAACAAGTGAGATATATTTATTCACATTTTCTTAAGTGAAATGTAAAATTTTATTCAAAGTGTAAAACAGTTTCTGTGGCACATATATCAATGTAAAACCCATATAGTTGCTTAACTTTACTACCTATTGAAAACTAATGTTAGTTTTTTTAAACAATTGAACTTGTGTAAATTTTGACAAAATCCATTTCTGATAACATTTTTGTTTGTTAGTATTTCTTTCTTTGTGTAAGGGAAACAACCATATCTTCTCTTTGATTAGGTGTTTTGAAGTAGAGTTACATAACAGTATCGCTTCTTTTTCTTTCAATTTTCTTTCTTCTTGATATATAGCTAACAGTGGTGTATAGCTAATGATATATAGCTTCTTGATTTATACCTTAGTCATAACAGAGCCATTTCCTTTTATTAAAAAGATAACCAAAAACATTCTTTACTGAATGTTATGAGAGAAATTTTTATTTCTAGATATATGTATATGTATACACACACACACAGCTATTATGTACCCATCCTTCAATGGTTTCAGGAAAAATGGCTTTTAAGGCTTCTCTATTTTAATTATTATTGGTTTTTAAGGATATATTTTTAAAAAAATGTGTAATCTTTTTATTTAAACTAGGGGCAAGTGGATTACATCTCACTAAACATGAAAACTTTCATGGTGGGTTAGATGCCATATCCGTTGGGGATGGATTGTTTACTATACTGACAACTCTTAGTAAAAAAGCTTCTACAGTCCACATGATGCTGCAGCCAATTTTAACCTACATGGCCTGTGGATATATGGGCAGACAAGTAAGTTCAATCCAGCAACAATTAGACTAATTTAAGTAGCTTCCAGCAGTGGCAGTAGAGGATTATGTATAGGACAGAGACAAATAGAGTATTCATATTACATATTGGAAAATGAACAGCATCAGCGGATGAGAACTGTAGAGCTTCTATTATTAGTAGAAGCTGGAGAGTTAAGTTTCCTTGAAGGGATATTGTCAAAGATGACCACAGTGATATAAGAATAAAACATTTAACATATATTCTTAACTTTCGGATTTTTTTTCCTGTTGTCCCGAGAAGTAGTTTTTTCCTTTTCCCTAAAAATAGCATAGTTGAATACCAAAATGTTCTCTGTAGATGTTACATATGCAAATTTAATATGAGTATTTTTTCAAGCTTATGTTGCGTATTTAGTTTCCTTTCAGTTAAAAGGGATTAGGGTAATTTTAAAAGAAAAATTAGAATGTTACTGTATTTTATATTTTCTTTTTAAAATAATGAAATTTTAGGAATCAGTGTGATTATTTTAACTTCTAGTCCCTTGACCATTTTTTCAAATGCAGATTTTAAAACATAGTTTCTTAAAGAGTCTTTTTTATGTCACTATAATTTTTCTTAAATATTTATTGCATGTGTATATATATTTCTCCATTGGAAGATACAAAGTTATTTGAGAAGGATCAGTTTTTAAGTGAAATTAGTGTCTAGTGTAATACAAAATCAGTATGCATTAAGGTTGAAATGGTAATAGTAGGGAAAGACAGATGTTTAAAAAAATGCTCTGAGTTCAGAGAGGAGACTATTTCCTTCCTTTTTGATTCGGGTAAGATTTCTTGTGTATTTTGGCAGACATTTGGTATTTGGTGGTTTAGATTAAGGCTGTCACTTTACAATAATTAACTATATAAGAATATTACATTGAATAAGAAGTTTAGTTGTCCTAATACACAGGAAATATTTAATCACCATTTTAAAATCACAGTATACATGTGTGTTTTTTTTAGGGCTCTCTTGCTACTTGCCAGTTATCAGAACCATTACTGTGGTTTATTTTGAGAGTATTGGATACTAGTGATGCCTTGAAAGCTTTCCACGATATGGGTAAGATAAAATTCCAAAAACTCTCATTTAAGTGTAATCATTCGATAGTACATTATGTTCTTATTTTTGTAGCCTTCTGTGAAAGTTGACTCAATGTCAAACCATCTATCTTAACATAATTTTCATTTAGTATTCTTTTTAAATGTAGGTGGTGTTCAGCTCATTTGCAACAACATGGTTACTAGTACAAGGGCTATTGTAAACACTGCAAGAAGTATGGTATCAACTATTATGAAATTTCTTGACTCTGGTCCAAATAAAGCAGTTGACAGCACTTTGAAAACAAGAATCCTAGCCTCTGAGCCTGACAATGCAGAAGGGATCCATAACTTTGCACCCCTCGGTAAGAAAAGTTATTAATCTTATCGGTATGCATTTATGTAGTTTATTAGCTGGTATGAAGCAAAAATAGTTGTCAAAACATTCTGCTGATTAAAAGGAAGTGTTTTTTTTTAAATATTGGCACCTGAGCTAACAGCTGTTGCCAATCTTATTTTTTCTTTCTGCCTTTTCTCCCCAAATCCCCCCCAGTATATAGTTGTATATTTTAGTTGTGGGTCCTTCTAGTTGTGGCATGTGGGACACCACCTCAGCATGGCCTAATAAGCGGTGCCATGTCTGCGCCCAGGATCTGAACCAGGGAAACCCCGAGCCACTGAAGCAGAGCGCGGAAACTTAACTACTTGGCCACGGGGCCTGCCCCTAAAAGGAAGTTTTTGATAGTTCTTTAGTAGTGAAATTTATTTTTATTTCTGAGTTTAAATAGAAGCACAATTTATGAAACCAAATAGCAGATTTTTATGTCAGTCTTCACTGTAGATGTTAATCAGTTTTGAAGGACTTGTTCCTTCTTATTTTGACTGGTATTTTCTTTTTAAGAAACTTCAGATTTAGACAGTCCTTTTTCCAGTCTACGTAATTCCTTTTATTTATTTTTTTTCTGTATTTCTAACTCATGAAAATTGACAACTGAGAATAAAGGTGATCATTTTCAAGTTGAAGCCTATATTAGACATTCTTTTTTATTTAAATCATTTGAGGATATTTGTGCTAGATTTGTTGTTACTACTTTAGTTTTCATTTGACGTGTGAGTATAAAGAAAGTAGGCAGCAGTTAATAATGAACTGTCTCCTTGCCAGTTGACTGGATGTCCTGATGTTTTATGAATACTGTGACAAATCATGCTAAGTGTACTAAGTACATTCCTGCTATCAAATGTTCATGTTCTGAGCTAATTTTTCTAGTGTAATTGTTGTGATTTGAATAGTTCTTGATGCTTTATTGTGTTTCTTTTGCACATTAGGTACAATCACATCTAGCAGTCCTACTGCTCAGCCAGCCGAGGTGCTTTTGCAGGCTACACCACCCCATAGAAGAGCTCGCTCTGCTGCTTGGTCCTACATCTTTCTGCCAGAGGAGGCTTGGTGCGACCTTACCATTCACCTTCCTGCAGCAGTGCTTCTTAAAGAGATACATATTCAACCTCACCTTGCATCTCTTGCAAGTGGGTAATATTTTTAATAAAGACACATCATGAATATAAACTATAATATAGAAACATTTAAAAATGAGGAAAATATTTAGCAGTGATATACTCAGATTTATTTCCAGATTGCTTAATTTTGAACAGTTTTTAGTTTAATATTAAACGTTACCACCCAAATCATTTCCCATGAAATGGATTAACATGGTTATTCCCCTCAAACAAATAGAATGTTGTATGAAATCCAAACAAATATATTCCCATTATACATTATTTTGCCTTTCTTCATTCTTCGCATTTATTAAGCAATAGCTTTAAGTCAAAATGAGTTAGTTTACATACCTCTAAATAGCAGTTTTAGTTTTCCTAGCTCTGTAATGTGAAATTAACATCGATTCATTTCCTCCTCTATCCCCCATTGCAAGATAATTACATCTGTAAAGAAGTTTTTATTGTAATATTTGAGTGTAATATTTTGAATATTTGAGTGTGATTTTTAAAATTTGTAATATTTTGAGTATCATTCATTAGATGCTTTTTTACTGAGTACATCTTGTTGTAACTTTGCCAGGTAAATAATTCAAAAGAATTTTTAGAAAGCAAGTTACACATTAAGAAGAGCAGGAACTCTTTCAAGTATTCATAAAGGAATGGGAAATACTACTTTGCATTTATGATGGTCCCCAGGTTTTTTCTATATAAATATACTAGTTTTTACAGAATTGTTCAAATTATCACGTTTGTTTATGTTCTTTGATTGATTCTCACTGCTATCAAATGCCACTCAATAATTACATGAAGAACTATAGGAAATTTTGTACATCCCTGGCATATTTGGAAGAATAAATTTTTCCACTTATTTGCAAGATTAGGCTATTATTATACCCTAATACGGTTGTGGAATCCACACGTCTTAAATAAAAACAGATATAATGAATAAAATAGTAGAAAAGAAAAACACTAATCCACTGTGTTTTAGCAGGTCAAAAAATATATTACATGGTAAAATGCAAGCCACTATAAGACTTGGGATAATCTAAGATGAGGAAGAAATTGATTTTATTTGGAAAGATAAAGAGTGGTTCATGTAAATGATAGCTTTGAAGTATGGTTAGAATTTGGACATGGGAATTGAGATAGGACGAATGTTACACAGGAGAACTCTGTTCATTATAAAAGTCTATAGGTTAGGTGTTGCCTACATATGCTTAATAAAACATTTTGGTTTTATTATTGGATTGGAGCACAAATTGAAGATACATTGTGTTTCATTGGAAATAACATAGCCTTTAGAATCAAACGTGGACTTAAATATAAAATGTGTTATTTGTTCCTGTGGGAGTTTGGATTACTTAATCTCTTTGAGTTTGTCACCTTGTGTAAATGTGGATAATATTTATCTCAAAAGGTTATGAACATTAAATTTAAAAATTGATGTAACTTGTCTAATTCTCAGTGTAAACCTGGTATGTAATTGACATACAATAAAAGTTACGTCCTAATTTTACAATTAAAATTAAAATCAAAATTCAAATGTTGTTTTAGTTGATAGAAAATTTATTATATGGGCTTCCATGTTATGTTAGATAGAAATAATTTTCCCATAGCAGCTGCTGGTTGGTACTTCATTGGGCCTCCTTAAATTTTAGCAGGGAGTGATCTTTTTAAAAAAAAACTGGATATTTGTTTAAATTTTGAAAGAGAAACAAAAGATTAGAAGTGGAAACAATTTCTAAACATGGCTATGTTTAAAATCAATGCAATATGATAGTAGTGAAATAATGAGTTGGTGGGAAAGCACTTTTTTTTTTAACAATTACATTCTTCCCAAATTATTTATAGTAGTAACCCATAGCATATTAATCACATGTCCCATATTTTTGGTGATAATTCTGAGTGAAGTAGAAATAACAGAGTAATTGCCTTTTTGACTGCTCTTTTCCTTGGATAGAATCAAGTACATGTGGATTACATATCTTCAGTTATTCCTTTTTTAGCTGAATATTAGAATTTTTTAAACCATTTTTATTATATTGTCGATTTCATGTTTTATGTTGGAAAATAGCTCCAAAATCAGTTATGGTGAAAGTCAGTGACAAAGTATGATTTGGTGTATAAAATTTCCTTCTACTAGTTCATAATAAATATAACTGAAAGCTGCTGTTTTACCGGGATTTCCACTATAATATGAGGTCTAGTTCACTTTTTCTTTAGTGATTCTTTAATTTTTCTCGTCCTGCAGCCTGCCCATCCTCAGTGTCTGTTGAAGTAAGTGCAGATGGAGTAAATATGCTACCTTTGTCCACTCCTGTTATCACAAGTGGTCTCACCTACATAAAAATTCAGCTTGTAAAAGCTGAAGTAGCTTCTGCTGTCTGCCTTAGACTCCATCGTCCACGAGATGCTAGCACATTAGGCCTTTCACAAATTAAATTACTGGGCCTCACCGCTTTTGGTACCACTTCTTCAGCAACGGTTAATAATCCCTTTCTTCCATCTGAAGATCAGGTATCCAAAACAAGGTATGTTTATTTCTCACTCTTAAAAAAAGTTTTCTGTGCTTTTTATGAAATTGTTTATTCTGTGGTTTCTTTCTTTTTTAAGATGTAGGAAGTTCTTTGTTCCATAGGTATCTATATAATATCATAATTTTATTAAGATTAATAGAGACAAGAATTCTGTAGAAGCAGAACCCTGAGGACTGTTAAAATTGAGATTTATGTGTGTTTAATCCTTGAGATAACCCAGAGTGTGGTATATGTGAGTATGGGTTCCAGTTCTTTGGATCATAGTCTAATATAGGAATTTCCAGATGTCTATCACCAGGAGTACATCTGAACCATACAAACTGATCATACAGACAGATACCTAGTCTTATATAATAATTCATAAATGCCAGTCAGCAGAAGGGTTAGATTTGAACCATACAAACTGACCAAACAAAGACCTGGGTATATCATTTAATTTATATCCTTTGGGTAAATTTTGATAGTTGGAAATTTTATAGACTTGATTTGTTGAAAGTTTTGCCTGGTAAAAAAAATTTAGGATTTCTTTTTTAAGATTGGCATCTGAGCTAACAAGTGTTGGCAGTCTTTTTTCTTTTTTTTCTGCTCTTTCTCCTCAAATCCCCCCAGTACATTGTTGTATATTTTAGTTGTGGGTCCGTCTAGTTGTGGCATGTGGGACGCCGCCTCAGGCCTGATGAGCCCCATGTCCGCGCCCAGGACCTGAACCGGCGAAACCCTGGGCTGCCGAAGCGGAGTGTGTGAAGTTAACCACTCGGCCACTGGGCCAGCCCCTAGGATTTGTTTTTTATTCTCAAGCTGCCAAGACTGCAGTTTTGAGAGTCTACCATCTTATAAAGTTTGTATTTATGTATGTAAATATATGAATATATAAAAGCATTTCCTGGATAATAAAAAAAGCAAGCACATAGTTCCTAAATGCTATTACTACTGAAGTAATTTTATTTGTTATGTTATAGGTGAAACTTAGTGTATGTTTAATTCTTTATTGATGTTACAGTCTTCTAAAACTTCTTTTACATAGGTTGGTGCTATTATGAAACACAACATGTAGATCTTTAAGTTTTGTTTTACCCATGAAATAATTTGAGTTACTTAAATTTATCATATAAACCATTTTGTGTTGTGTATTTCAGTATTGGATGGTTACGGTTATTACATCATTGCCTTACTCACATAAGTGATTTGGAAGGAATGATGGCAAGTGCGGCTGCACCAACTGCTAATCTGCTACAGACTTGTGCTGCCTTATTGATGTCGCCGTACTGTGGAATGCATTCACCCAACATTGAGGTCGTGCTTGTAAAGATAGGACTGCAGTCCACTAGAATTGGCCTCAAGCTTATAGACATTCTTCTGAGAAATTGTGCAGCATCAGGCAGTGATCCTGCAGGTGACAGTTAACTTTGATATTTTAATTTTTATGTATCTGCAAAGTAATGACAGTTGGACTGTTGTGGTATTTGTGATTAGTTCTGTTTCTGAAATTAGCTTCCATTATTGCTTCATTAGTTTTGGAGTTTATTTTTTGTTATTGTGTTGGAAATTACAGAAGAGTTATTTTTAAAGAATAATTTAAAGTGAAATTGATCAGATCTTCCCATCCCGTTTGCTTATTTAGCAAACTTTTTCTTTTGATTCTTTGTTTCAAGATTTAAATAGCCCTTTACTTTTTGGAAGACTGAATGGACTCTCTTCTGACTCTACAATAGACATTCTTTACCAGCTTGGAACAACTCAGGATCCTGGAACAAAAGACAGGTATATGACAATCTCATTTTTCATTTAAGGACACACATACGCATAATCACACATAGCGAATGTTACTTGTAATACTGTTGCCTTAGATCATTTAATAAAAGTTGGCTGTTGATTATATTATACATTTACCTGTATGCCTTACATGATGCAACATCTGGAGAGTTTGACATATTTGGATATATTATAAGCATATTTGAACTCGAATAGAAATATTAATCAATATTGCTTTTGAGGAGTGGATTGGAATAAAATACTAAATATATCACAACCATGTTGTGAGGGGATCTGTGTAAGTTGATGGAGTCATACTCATATTGTCTATCTTAGGTGGTACTTATTAAATGTGTGAATATAGGAATATTGTGTCTATATTAGGTACTTGGACTATTTTGATAATGGTAATAATGTTTGTTTTGATTACTTATTATCACTTGTTTATAAGACTCTACCATGTTTCTTCTGCTTCCTACCACAAAGTGAAACACTGTCATACCAAGTAAATAATATCTGAATGTTTCACCTAAATGTTTAGTGATTTTTCAGTATAATATAATTTTAGAAGAGTTTTACTAATGTAGTTCTTCCCTGATGTCTTCTACCTCCAAATTGATAAGAACTCCAAGTATTTTTGAAACAGATTTTTAAAAAATTGTTGAGTGGTTTTGATATTCTGTTTTTATGAATATCATCTATATCAGAAGAACATTTATAGACTGTGTGATTCTAAATAATCTTTATGCTAGAGATTATTTCCTGAGTTAATATCCTTTTATATATGTATAGGATATTTCATATCCTTTAATATTTTTGTTAATTTATATTTAAAATGAAATCATTTGGTATTTTCTTAATTTCCTCATAAATTATTAACAAATAATTTTTTGTTCGCTACCTACTCATTTTTATAGGTACTTACTGAGTAGCTGCTATATGCCTGGAATTGTGCTAGATACTAGAGTCTGGCTTTCTGCCCTTGGAGTTGAGGAGACAGAGCAGTGTTACTCACAAGGGAAGATTTACGCAGGTCACACTTGGGGGTATGGAATAGAGTGCCAGGCAGTGAGGGTGTCTAGGAAAAATTGTTACTTAATCACTGATAATGTAATAGGTCTCATTTATTTTCAGCTAATTGCTTTCATGTTCTCTAGATTAAAAATGTTTAAGTGGCGTATTTAACAAAGTAAATTTATTTTCAGCATGATAACTTCAAAATATTAAACAGGCTAACTTCTTTTCCATTAAACTTTTTGCTTTATATAAACGATAGAACTTTTTAAAAATAGATTGGACTGTTTTTTGACAAAGTAAATAGGAATTTATGCCAAATTTTAATCATAATGGTTGATAGGGTTAAGAAATACATAAAAAGTTTGTGTTAAATATTTTTCTAGAGCAGATTTCTTGAAGTATCTTATGATTATTTAATTTTTAATAGTTTTTTATTCTAAGAAAATTACACTTAATAAAATTATTTTCTTTGCATAATTCTTTTTAAAACATAAATGTTTCAGAACTGATGATAGTAACTAGATTGTTCGCTGCTATGTACTGAGAAAATTGTGCTCTTCCCTAATTGTTTCATCTCCCTTCCCGTTCTCTAACTTGTGTTTATTTTCTATTATATGAAATGTAAAGGCTTTTATCTTCAGTCTTCCAGGGTAGAAGGAGGGATTAAGTTGTAGTATATACCTTTGACCCCCTTTCTTTTACCCTGAGGCAAAGATTCTTGTGGTCTAAACTAGAAATTTGAAGGCAAACAAAACAAAGATAATACAGTGTTTTAAGTACTTGGCAATAAGTCTTATCACCGTTCTTTTTTAAATAAAGACTCCAGAGCATTATTGCTTTAAAAAGTCTTTTGCTTTCATTTAGTGGTCCCCAGCTCTAGGGGTTTGAGGGTAGGGTGGTGCTTGAAAAAGTACATATGTTGGGGCTATATTCTGTTATCAGAGTGAGGGAACGTGGGTGGCTGCTACTAGTATTTTATAGTTCGGAGCCAGAAGTATGAAACCTACTATATTGTATGAGATTCTTTGCAGTGAAGAATTGGCCCCAGGTCACTGCTCTACATTGTGTGAATTTGTTATAAAACAAAAGGCAATTGAGAGGAGAGGGTGAGTTTGTTAAGCTATGTATCCTATAGTTGTATATATTTATATATTTTGTCATAAATGAGGTGAGAATCAGTGTTTATTTGCTAAGTTATAGTTGTGTTCTCTCAAACATTTTCATTTGTTGAGATTGGTAAGGTTATTGGAAAATTAGAACTACTATGTCCTTTATTGCTGATATAATTCCTTTTCCCTCCTATTTTAGATTAAAATCATCAAGAACAATTAGTACACTATTCTGATAAATACTTTGGTTACATACAGTGGTGATATTTATCCATATAAAATTATCGGTTGTGGTATAATTGGTTATTTGAATATATTTTCTTCTTTTAAGAATTCAGGCCTTGTTAAAATGGGTCAGTGATTCTGCAAGAGTGGCTGCTATGAAGAGAAGTGGCAGGATGAGCTACTTGTGCCCTAATTCTTCAACCATAGAGTATGGTCTTCTAATGCCATCTCCTTCTCACTTGCACTGTGTAGCAGCAATTCTATGGCATAGTTATGAACTGCTTGTAGAGTATGACTTACCAGCACTGCTGGACCGAGAGCTCTTTGAGTAAGTATGGTTTGTGAAATCTTTTTTTTTTCCCAGTACTAGATCACTTTAGGTTTTCACTTGATGAAGCAGTATTTTATATGCTTATTTGGATAAAAATAATACTTTGAAAATAGTAATTGAATATAATCAGGTATAATTTTGAAATTAGATGTCACACAAATTTAATTAGTCTTCATGATGTTTTTCCCCTCTGTGTTTATGAAGATATGTTAGTGTCCTTGTCCGCTTTTCTCACCTATAATTAAAAAGTTTAAAGGGTGCTTCCACAGTTCACAGTAGTTATTCTCATTTGCAAATTTACCCACTAGATTCTTTTATCTTTAATGTGAAACTATGAAGGAAAAGTATTGTGAGAAATTTTGGAAGACCTACTTCTTTACTTTAGACCAAGTTTTTATAATTAGCTGTTTTTACTGCTTTCTAGACAGCTGTTACAATTGTTCTTTTGAGAAGTAGTTTCCACTTACTCACATTTCTACACCAAACTCAGCTAAGGGTTTGCTGAACTTATTGCCTGATAACTGCTAAGTCTGTAGCAGGATATTATATTTATTTCTCAAGAGTTCTATGACTCATAAAGGTTGGCCTTTTGTCCTCTAGTCTGTCATTTTCATATTTGGCCCTACCAGTTGGCATAATCCATGACTTACTAGTGAAACTCATTAATAGTTTTCAATTTGCAGACATGAATTTAAGCCATCAGTCGTGTCAATTCAATCTAAACATTTCTTTGGTATAATTTTTCATTGTTTCTCTTGGTGACTTTTTTGAGGTCACACACAGAATGGTAGAACTATTTTAATATAAATCTCTTGGTTTTCTGTACTCATTTTACAAGTCTAATCTAACCTCCAATCTACTTAAATAACATATCTCACAAGCAGTCATCCTGAAATCTTAAGTCATAATATTTAATGTCAAATAAACTATAACTTTCATCAGAGTGATCTCTCAGAAATATTTGAAGCAGTGAGGTCTTTCTAAAAATATGTATGTGTTGTTAATGTGGTATCTTTTATTCCCCTAGGTTGCTTTTTAATTGGTCCATGTCTCTTCCCTGCAATATGGTTTTGAAGAAAGCTGTTGACAGTCTACTTTGCTCGATGTGTCACATACACCCAAGTTATTTTTCTTTGCTCATGGGCTGGATGGGAATTACCCCTCCTCCAGTACAGTGTCACCATAGGCTGTCCATGACAGATGATAGTAAAAAGCAAGATCTTAGTTCATCTTTAACAGATGACTCTAAAAATGCACAAGCGCCTCTCACACTGACTGAATCACATTTGGCAACCCTTGCTTCCTCCTCTCAATCTCCAGAAGCTATCAAACAATTATTGGACTCAGGTTTGCCTTCTCTTCTTGTGAGGAGTCTGGCTAGTTTCTGCTTTACCCACATTTCTTACTCAGAAAGCATTGCTCAGTCACTAGATATTTCCCAGGACAAACTCAGGCGGCATCATGTTCCACAGCAATGTAGTAAGATGCCTATCACAGCAGACCTGGTTGCTCCTATTCTTAGGTTTTTGACAGAAGTTGGCAATAGCCATATTATGAAAGACTGGCTCGGTGGGTCTGAAGTCAATCCACTATGGACAGCACTTCTGTTTTTATTGTGTCACTCTGGGTCCACTTCTGGAGGACATAATTTAGGTGCACAACAGACCAGTGCAAGATCAGCTTCTCTTTCTTCAGCTGCTACAACAGGATTGACTACTCAACAGAGGACAGCAATTGAGAATGCAACCGTTGCGTTCTTTCTGCAGTGCATTTCATGCCACCCTAATAATCAAAAGCTGATGGCACAGGTAAAAGTAGAAAACTGGCTTATGTTGTAGGTGTCTCATTTAATATGCTGTCACATAACACTAGTGAAATCAATTAAGAAAGGGGCATGTATTAAGGGCAGGTTGATGGTAAAGTTTGGGGTTGGGTGGATCCAAATTTAAACCATTATTAAAAATAAAGTACTGATACCTCCTCCCTTCTCCCCTGAACTGTCACATAAATCAGTTATTCTTTTTTATGAGGTAATGGGATACTTCATTGAGATTCTAGCTATGGGTCATACATTCCTCCCTTAAAAACTCCCCCAAGTATACAGAACAAGCCTAAAAGAATAAAACTTCAGCTGCTGAAACAGGCTTGATCACTTGAAGGTGGTCATTGAGAGCCTCATCGGCATTGATGCATTGTCTTTTGTTGTAACTGGATTGTTACAACTGTTGGTTTGCTTCTAATGAAGTAGATGTTAGCGTAGGTTTCAGATAGGAAACTCTTGACAAATCACATTAAAAATCTGAAAGGTGATTTTATTGTTTTAAGTCCATGGTGCCAAAAAAGTTAGGCTTATCTCAAGAGTAATTCGAGTTGCTTTTTGCCAGATTCTGCTCCTTTCTAAGTGTTGTGACCTTAAACAAGTTGTTTAACCTATAAAATGGACGTAGTAATACCTGCCTCAAAGATTTTTTTGAGAGGATTAAATATTACAATGTATATAAAGTATCTAGCATAGAGCCTGTCTGAGACGTTGTAGACACCGATAAATAGGAATCAGCTTCTTTTTTTACCTTATTTAGTACTGCTTATTTAGGTCAAACTTTATTAATATCTAGAAGGATAGCTGTCATAACTTTCAAAGAATACTGTATGGTGTAACTGTTTAGAAGGAGAGGAAGATACTTTACTGCCTAATGTGATTAATTATTAGGAAACTGTATCTGCCTAATGTGCCTAATTAAAGAGAAATGATTAAATTACTAATTTTAACCAATTCCACAAATATGGGTATTTGAAAATTTGATTTCTGCCTCTAGCTAGCATGAAATTTTGTGTCCTGTTACTTTCTGGCCTAAATCTCATCTCTCAGCTTCTTCTTAAGGCTTTGTTTTGTATTTTCAGTATACTTTTTTCCTAGTTTTTATTGCATTGTAACCACATTGATACTGACTAAATTTAAAACTAAGTTGATTATACTGGATATTTATTATGTGAAAATCTTCTAGTAATAATTTTTCTTATCCACAGAAATTTTTGTTGCACGTTTAACTTTTTGTATACTCTGTATTTATATATTTTAAGATGATATAATGTATTCTTTAATTGATTATTTGATGAATTCACATATACTTGTTAATCGACATTCTTAATTTCCTCTTTATTCTTCAGAGTACAAAGATGCAAATAAATACTGTATTTAACTTTTTAAATCTCTTGCCTGGCCAGGTTCTCTGTGAACTATTTCAGACATCTCCTCAAAGAGGGAACCTCCCAACATCGGGGAACATTTCAGGGTTTATACGTAGATTATTTTTGCAGTTGATGTTGGAAGATGAGAAAGTGACAATGTTTCTTCAGTCTCCCTGTCCAGTGAGTATTTAGCAGTTAAATTAAATTTTAATGATAAGCTGTATGTAAATATATTTTGTAATTTCATATCAGGGCTTGCAGTTATCTCAACATTCTAATTTCTCATATAGCAAACTGCAACTGGGACAAATTTTATACCTAACGATAGAACTTAAAAATCTCTTGCGGATAACCCTCCCTGCCTAGAATAACCTAATTATACTTTACCGTGAATGGTACAATTTGATTTGGGGAAAAGTGGCAGAATATTAGGGTACAGTAGTGCTAATGTAAACGTTGGCCAACAAATCACATGGCAAATAAATGTGCTACATTTGAAGAAATATGTAAAGTAAACCCTTTATATAGTGTGTGCATTATTGAATTTTTAAATTCTTTTATGCTTTTGAAATTGTTTTGTAACGATATACGTTTCTAAAAATCATTTCTTGATTTCTTTTGAATTAATTTTCAGCTGTACAAAGGTAGAATTAATGCTACTAGCCATGTCATCCAGCATCCAATGTATGGAGCAGGCCACAAATTCCGTACACTTCATTTACCAGTCTCGACGACATTATCAGAAGTTCTTGACAGAGTGTCAGGCAAGTCAAATCTAAATATCAATTTTTCTTTAACTTTATGTTAGATGTATATGAAATTTTATTATTTTTATAACTTTGTTTTACTGCATCCACTCAGTCAGCAACCATTTAATGACTAGAAGAAGTCAAGATATCTTCACGTTTTGAAGCATGAGTAAGAAGCTGATGACGTGGACATAATGTACAGTACACTCCAGCACCTATAGTTCTTTTGGTGTGATGTGTGTTATGTATAATAATGACAGAATGTACGGTTGGAAATGTAGACAAGCTGTGGGAAGCCATTGATGGAATTTTTTCACAATAATCCATTTGGCTGTTTTATAGTAGGTGGATTGCAGGGTTTTAGGTTGGATGATAGGATTCTAAGTAATTAACATTTACTAAATCTGGGGAAGAAATGAGTGGTCAAGAGATGAAAATGAAGTAGAATTGACTGGTGACCTTACTGTTTATAATAGTCAGTGAAGAAAGCAGGGAGAACTTTTCCGCTAGGTTTCTTGTCTGTATTTCAAAAGCTCCCAGGTAATGCCTTCAAACAGCATATAGATTACTAAAGTAAAAGCAGCTTTTGAGGGAGAATGCAGATTGATTGTGGATAGTTTGAGTTTATTGCCTCTCAGAAATCCTAATCAGTGAATGAATTCACTGAGCATCTTCTATGTGTAAGCTCAGTAATATGTTCTAGGGTTGTAAAAGTAAGCAAGACACATACTCTGCCCCTCAAAGTGTTTAAAAAGATAAACTGAAAACTTTAAATGTTTGCATTCTAGTTTAAATATAAGTATGTTTCTATCTGTATACATTATGGGGGTACCCAAGTTTTTAAGCAACATTGATAACTGAAGGAAATGAGTATCTCAGAAAAAAGTTAGAGATGTCTGTTTATCAGTTAGAAATAGAAATCTAAGCTTAGAATAAAAGACTGGGTTGAAGAGATTTGGGAGTCGTTACCGTACATAGATGGTAAGTGAAACCACATGAATGGAGATGATCACTTTTATAAAGTAAAGTAGAAAGATTCTTTTCCAGTTTTAGTCACTGCATCTAACACAAGTATGTGCATGAAATTGTAATTCTTTCCTACATTTTGACAAGTTACACAATAAAATGTTAGAATAATGTATAAATAACAGCTTTTTCTTATTTGGAAATGTCTGCCTTATCTGTTACAGCTGAACATTTTTGAAAATTTGATTTTATAGACATTTTTCTAACATAGCTCTGAAATTGTCCCTTCTACATCGTGAGGAAAAAAATGGAAATTAATTAATTCAAGGAAGTGGGGAAGAGTACTGAAGTTCAAGTTTTGAGATTTCATACATACGTTTAACTTGATAATGGAAAAGTATAGACATAGTACCAAATAACTGTAATTTTAACATTTTTGTTTTCTTTACTATAAAAGAATGTCTAAAATGTCGTATTCTCTAGTTTAGAATACTTTACATCATAGTTCCCTTTATTACTTAAAAATTTTAAAACTAAACTGATTGCTTTGGAAGAACATTACATCCTAGTAGGAAGTGCAGCAGAGTCATTCTGAGCAAACAACAAAACTGGGTGAATTTAACCTGTTTAGTAATGCTTTAGTCCTTTAAAGTGTATTTATGATCTTTAGCCATATTTTACGATATATTTACATGTGTGTATATATTTGATTAACATATCTGAAGACAAATCATCCAAAGTTATTTAGTCAGTAATTTTATGTACTTCCCATAGCTTTTGGCTATATCGCTTTCAAATAAAGGTTATGTGTCAGTATTTTTTTGCTTTTACAAATTTCTGTCATTGATTTTAAGCAATTTGATTATTACCAGTTTGATTATTATTATATCATATTATTATTATGCCTTGTAGTTTTCTTCTTGCTTATGATTTGGGTTTGTTGACTTTCTTATGTGGGTTTATAAATTTCATCAATTTTGGAGGTTTTTTGACTATTATTTTCTCAGATATTTTCTGCCTCCCAACTTCTCTCCTCTCTTTTGGTGATTCCCAATATACATTTATTAGACCTCTTGAAGTTGTTTCACAGCTCACTGAAGCGCTGTTCGTTTTTTCTTCCCTATTTTAAAATTTGGGGTTTATATATATAAGTATTATATTACAAATTTATATTGCTCTGTCTTCAGATTGATCTGTTTCTCTTTGGTGGTTAATCTGTTAGAAGTTCTATTTGGTTCTTTTTTATATGTTCTTGTCCTTATTTAAAATGTACACAACTTTCCTCTATCATTTTGGACATATTGGTCTGTTTATGTTGATTATTTTTTTTCTCATGGATTGTATGTTATTGCTTCTTTATTTGCTGGGAAATTTTTACTGGATGCTAGACAATGTGAATTTTACTTTTTACTTTTTTGGGTGCTGGATATTTTTTGTATTCTAATAAATATATTTTATTTTGTTCTGAGATGTAGTTATATTACTTGAAAACAGACTTTTGCTTTTAAGGCCTGCTTTTAAGCTTTATTAAGTAGGACCAGAGCAGTTTTTAATCTAGAGCAGAACTTACAGCTGATGATGGAAACTTTTTGTAAACCTGTACTGACTAGTACAGACCTGTTGAGCACATGAGATGTGTCTGGTGAGACCAAGGAACTAAAGTTTTCATTTTAATGTATTTGATTTTAAATAAGTACTATATTAGAATAGAAATAGGGTACCACATTTGAAAATGGAGGTCTAGGGCTTATTTAGCCCCCTTACTGAAGCAATACCCTTCTGAGAACTCTGTTAGAAATTCACTAGGCATTGAGATTGCTAGATATTCCAACCCTCATTTTAGACCCTGGGGTTGGTCCCCTTGCTGCTTTTGAGAGGTAATTTCCCTGGCATAAGGTAGGTTTCTGTTATGTAATGTTCATCAGTAGCCACTAAAGACTCAAAGGAGACCCTTTGTAGATCTCAGGAGCTCTCTCTCTATGCAGGTGTCCTGCAGCCAACCACTACAGAATTTTTTAATTTCACAAAAACAGATGCTATCTAAAGGCAATCCATAGTTAGGAAGAAGCTCTAGAAATTGAGGTCACTGAGATATTTTCAGATACTCAAAAAAAACTATAAAATAGATAATACAAAAGATACTGTTATATTATTTGCTCATTTCACCTTTTTAGTATTGTAATAAAGCATTGGATCATAATTGTGTTGTTAGGAAAGTAAAGAGAACCTGTATCAATCATTTTTTCGTTCAATCATGGTTTTTCATTGCCTCTAGAGATAGTACTGTTGTAATATGTAATATTTTCTAGAGATTGAAAATTTAAGTATCCTGGGTTAAGAACAGTGGTTGAGTCCCTTTCGTTAATATCAGCAAGAATTCAATATCAGACTTTCTCATAACATTTCTTCTAAATCTATTTACATTGCCTTCATATTAATGATAATATAATCTTGTATAATCTTTCCCTGAGGTTTATTGCTTCCCTTCTTAATGATTTTGAGAAGAAATATATTTTACATAATATTTTTCTACAGATACACCAAGTATCACTGCTAAACTAATTAGTGAACAGAAAGATGACAAAGAAAAGAAAAACCATGAAGAGAAAGAAAAAGTTAAGACAGAAAATGGATTTCAGGACAATTACAGTGTTGTTGTTGCTTCAGGTATGCTTTCTATTTTTTTATAGTCTTGATTATGTTGGGGTTTCTATGAAATATAGCAATTTATATTTATAGGAACTTCATGTAATAAAAAATATTAAGGCAAAAACTTGACTTATAATGATGTCTTAATACTAGATATAAAACTATTACACCAGAGATCCATTACTCTTTGGGAGTAAAATTGTTAAACTTATTTTATGTCGAAAGTTTACTGTATTTGATTAGATAATAAACACCTGTGACTAGATAATTCATTTTAGCTTGACAGTGTACAGAGAATTACACTTTTAACAAGGCCACTAAGTGTTAAGCATTTTTTATGCAACTGCAAAGCAAAATGAAAAGTATTCACTAGTTTTCATTTATGATATTGTGTTCTTACATAAAATTAGGGAATAAAAAATAAAAGAAAATTTATTGAAAAGTGAGTTTTTACTATTAGGTACAGGAATAAGAAAAAATGGCCAGGGTAACATAATTTTGGAGGATTATTTTCCTTAACATAGGTGCGATGATTTTAAGAAGGCTTAGCCTTGATTACCTTACTCCTCAAAGAGGAGACTTCTATATTGGTTTAACCTGTCTTAGAGAAGAATTAAGCATACAAGAGTTCCTACATAAATTTGCACAAAACTACTTTCTAGTGAATGGATGGTCATCTGTATCTCAGAAGTATAGTAAGCAGTATTTTTTACTTTCTTGGAAAATAGTTAGACATGTAGCCAAAATTATTCATGGAGTGTCACAAAGGATAAATAGAATCGGGAGATCAGATACTAGATTGGAAGAAACATTTCTGCTTTTTGGTGTTAGTTGGGAATGTGGTGCTTTATTCAAATATCGTACTAATATACTTTTACTTCATTAATGTTTTGGCTATGTAGAATCTTACTGATTTTCTTCTTTTAGGGCTGAAATCCCAGTCTAAGCGTGCGGTGTCAGCTGCACCACCTCGCCCACCATCCAGAAGAGGGAGGACAGTGCCTGATAAAATAGGAAGTGCTTCCTCAGGAGCAGAGACTGCCAACAAAATCATTACTGTCCCAGTGTTTCACCTGTTCCACAAACTTTTGGCAGGTAATATTCACAATGATGAAACATCTAAGAAATTTCAGTGGTCTTACAACTGTATAAATCAGATGCAATCACCAGAATCATATTTTATCAGGTGCTGTTGATGAGATAAATTAGTGAGACTTTGTCCATACAGTTCCCTCAAAGTATCCTTTTTAACACTATAATGTTGCCTATTTACACTTTACTAGCTTTCTAAATTTTGCTGTCAGTGTGCCTTAAAATGATTGGTAAATGTTTTAAAGGGTTTATAACAAGTTATATAGGAAATAATGTGAGGCAAATCTTAAAGAACTAGCTGTAGCATTAGAACTCTTAGATGTGCCACCAATAGTTAAGCAGTATTTTCTCTCCAGCTAAAACATATTCTTTGACTAATATACTTCCATTGATCAGAGTGATATCCATTTTATCTCCATTTTTGTGCTGTATCACTGTCATCAAATTGCCAACTAACTTTGAATGGGTTTTCATTCTTAGCTTTACATTGTTAATTTATAGCAGAGGTTATCAGACTGTACCTGGTGGACTGGATGCCTCTTTTTGTAAAGTTTTATTGGGATGCAGCTATGCACATTTACTTATGTATATTGTCTAACTGTTTTCATGCTACAATGGTAGAGTTGTTAGTTGTAGCAGAGACCATATGGCATCCATAGCTTAAAATATTTATCTGGCCTAGCACAACCAGAAGGAGCTACAACTAGAATATACGACTATGTACTGGGGGCTTTGGGGAGAAATTAAAAAAAGAGAAGATTGGCAAAAGATGTTAGCTCAGGTACCAATCTTTCCAAAAAAATTTATCTGGCCTTTTATGGAAAGGATTTGCTATCCCCAGATTTATGGGAAGTCTGTTCCTTTGCCATGAGCTATTTGCCATAGCTCAGAAGATCTTGGTGTGATTTGGTTAGCAACTAATCAACAGTTTCTGTGGATATTTCTTCACGTATTTCAGAAATAGATTTAATTTTTGTAAGCTTTTCCATGGGCTGATTTTAAGTTATTTTGAAATTGGTGGCAGAATCAGATTCTTACCTGTAATTCAATAAAAACAGTAAGTAATTGAGTAAATTGAATCAAATAAATGTCTCCTTCTTGGATTCCAGGTTTAATTTAGTTATGTCATTTTTAGGCCAGCCACTGCCAGCTGAAATGACACTTGCCCAACTTTTAACTCTCCTGTATGACCGAAAACTTCCTCAAGGTTACCGCTCAATAGATCTGACTGTTAAATTGGGATCAAGAGTTATCACAGACCCAACTCTGTCAAAAACAGATTCTTTTAAAAGACTACACCCTGAAAAAGGTATGTGTATGATACTCCTTTAAAATTACAGTCTATAATCTGAGCAGACAGGGATTTCTATAGCTGATGACTTGATTTACCTTTGTTTTCATTGTGTCAACTTAACAAGATATTTTTCTTCCTGACTGAGCTATTTGTAAATAGAAAAAGTTGCCATTATTTCCATTGGAAATTAATATTAATTCCTCTTATAGCATCACTTAATTTCTGATGTTATTTCTATGTGAGCCATGTGAATTGTTTATCATTTTATAATCAAAGTGAGAACCCAAATTTAGAATTTTCAATTTACTGATAGTTGAGTGGTATTTCATGCTCATAAACACTTTTTTCCCTCAAACAGAAATGGGATTGTACATTTTCTTACCTTTTTATTTTTCCTTATATATTCCATTAAATTAAATGTGCTTTTTTTATTGCCTATTTTTTTCCTATGGGTATAACAAAATTGATCTTTTCCCCAATTGTGGAACATTCTGATTGTTTCCAATTTTCACTACTATAAATGCTATTTATGCAATGATTTTCATAGTATATATCATCTTATTTTAACTTGAGTTTTTCTCAAGATTCAAGTTCAATATTATTAGCTTTTTGTCCTTTTTAGTGAATTTTAGTATATTTCCATTGCCCAAATTTTCAGCAGGATTGTCTTTTTTAATGTTTATAGGGTCTGATTATTTGTGAACATACTAACCTTTTGGTTTTCCTTTGTCAGTGATTCAGAGTTAAACCAATATGGTATAATTTTTAGTTTTCAGTAAGAGAAGTAAGTTTTTCTTAATTGGATTCTTTAGAGCATAACATGTACGTATGTTAATATTTGCTGTGAATCTCTAAAGACTTACTGATTTGTACATAAACTGTAACTCACAACTATGCCCTAAAGGACAATGCTTCTCCAACTTCACTATGCCTATAAATTACCTACAGAACGTTGTTAAACTGCAGATTATTATTCAGTATGTGTAGGGTGGAACCTGAAATTCTACATTTCAGAAGCTCTCAGGTGATGCCAGTGCTACTGGTCCATGGACCATCTTTGAGTAGCAAGACTATAGGAAGCAACATCAGAAGTCATTTAAACATTTTTGTGGCATCTAGCCTTAATACAACTATATCTGAGTAACAAGATATTTATACTCTTTTGTTGAATAGAGAGATGATAATATCTGCTATGTGAATGAAAGTGTATTAATGGAAATAGATCCTTTCTTCCCTATTATTTATAATTTATTTTTCTAGATCATGGTGATTTACTTGGTAGCTGTCCAGAAGATGAGGCTCTCACTCCAAGTGATGAGTGTATGGATGGGATATTAGATGAGTCTTTACTTGAAACCTGTCCCATTCAGTCACCATTACAAGTTTTTGCAGGAATGGGTGGACTGGCTCTTATTGCAGAAAGACTACCCATGCTATATCCAGAAGTAATTCAACAGGTAAGATAAAATTCCTAATTGAATATATCACTCCATGGTGACACCCTTCATTCTTTTTGTTGGTTTGTTTTTTAACTTAACCTTTTGGAAGTACCATTTCCCTTGCAGTCTTTGAGTATTATATAAATCGTCAAAGATCAACCTATACAGAACTTTGTGAGAGTTAGTTGGGACTGAAGAAATATTGAAGACTGGGCGTGTTTGCCAAACTCACTACACTGTAGAGTTTACCTTGATTTTATGGTTGTCACACTATAACAGTTTTGTGTCTGTGCTTCTTTAGGTGTGATATTAATTATGGATATTACTGGGAATGGGAGAGTAAAATAGTAGTGTATGTTTCTACCCAAATTTTCTTTTCGCTTAAGTTTTATTCCTCTTTTAGGTGCCATTTCCATTTTGGGTAGTTTTAAAAACATTAATTTAATCTCTTCACCTGTTCATTAATATTACTGTTGTTGGTGTGTGTACTTTCAATGTTTTTTTAATTAATGTGGTGGGAGTATGATGCATGGAGAGTTGAAAATACTACCTTCTTTATGTTTGTTGAATGAGGTAGGGGAATTATTCTCTCTGGCTTCATGTACCTGGTATATATGTGCCTGCACTAGTTTCCTAGGGCTCCTGCATTAGTTTCCAAAGCACCACAAACTGGGTAGCTTAAAACAATAGAAATTTATTCTCTTACAGGCCAGGAGGCTGTAAGTTTGAGATAACAGAGCCGTGCTCCCTCTGAAGGCTCTAGGGGTGAATCCTTCCTTGCCTCTTCTTACCTTCTGGTGATTGCTGGCAGTTAATGGCATTTATTATGGCAGGCTTATAGCTGCAACACTCCAGTTCTATCTACATTTTCACATGGCTGTCTTCTTTGTGTGTATCCGTGTGTCCCTCTCCTTATAAGGACACCAATCATTAGACTTAGGGCCTCATCTTAACTTGATTATATCTGCAAAGACCCTAGTTCCAAATGAGGTCACATTCACAGGTACTGGGGGTTAGAACTTGAGTGTAGCTTTTGGGGGGGATACAGTTCAACCCACAAAAGTACCTATTCAGTAAATGGTTATTGCTTCCCAGCTACTCAAAAAGGTTAAGATATTTTAAGGTGATAGAACCATGATATAAGGTGATTGACACAGAAAAATTGACTAAAATTTTATTTCTTTCTGGAAAAGGTAATGACATAGCTAAAAGTTTGAAGTGGAAAAGACTCCAGCATTCCCAAGATTATCATTGCTTAATGAAAATTATTTTTCTAATTCAGTATTCAGTGTGGTCTGTTATATTGATTAGTACCTAAAAGTGGCATGCTGCTGTAGTACATATCTAAAAGTTTGGAAGTGACTTTAGAACTGGGTAGTTGTCAGAGTGAGGAGTATGATAAGAAAAGCCTAGATTGCGTTGAACGGACTGTTCGTAGAAATATGGATGGTAAAGCCTCTGCCAGTGTGGGCCCAGAAGGAAGTGAGGTTCACAGTAGAGAGAACCTATATCATCTTAGAGAATACCTAAATTGTCATAAGCAGACTGTTGGTAGAAATATGGATGTTAAAAGTGCTAACGGTGAGGCTTAGAAGAAATGAGAAACATGTTATTGGAAACTGGAGGAAAGGGGATCCTTGTGTTTTAGTGGCAGGAACCTTGGCTTATTTGTGTCCTGGATGTGGAAGGCAGCACTTGTAAGCGATGAGCTTGGATATTTAGCTGAGATTTCAGGTGAAGGTGCCTGTTCTCTTCCTGCTAATAGTAAAAAGTGAGAAGAAAAAGATAAATTGAAGGAAGTACTCTTAAGCAACAAGCAACCAGCACTTGACAATTTGGGAAATTCTCAGCCTGTCCAGATTGCAAAAGATACTAAAATTAGAGATTCACTGTCAGAAAAGCATGCTCTGGAGAAAAAGCCAAGGGTGTGGCTCTTCAGCCTATGCTAGTGCCTCAGAAAAATCAAAATGTTAGAGTATTCAGTCACACAGATGGCTCTCTTGAAGAGATTAGTCGAAATACTCCTAGATCCCCTCAGCCATCTAAACAGAAGCCAGGAATAGAGACAATGATGTGACAGTGGCAGCAGAGTCAGAGGAGGAGATGCGACGATGGAAACAAAGGGCCAAGTGCAGCAGCCAAAAGCCAAGGAATGTGCGCAGCCTTTAGAAGCTGGGAAGCCAGGGGACGGATGTGCCCGAGGCCCTCCACAAGGAGCGCTTGTGGCACTTAGAATCAAGAGCTCTGCTTCTAACCCCGTAAGATGTGTTTGGATTTCTCACCTCTGGATCTTTAGGATAATAAAGTTGTATTGTTTTAAGACACTAAGTTTGTGTTAATGTGTTAGCAGCAATAGGAAATGAAGACAGATTTTGGTCTGTACTTTCTTGTGATGTCTTTTTTGGTTTTGGTATCAGGGTAATACCAGCCTTATAGAATTGGTTGCGAATTTCTGATATCTCAAATTAAGAAAACTGTTAGATGGATTTACAACAGATTAGACAGTACGGATTACAAAATTAGTGAACTGGAAGATGTGTCAAAAGAAATCATCCAAACTGAAGCATGGAACATGTAAGGAATGCAAAGAACGTAAGAGCTATACAAATATACAGGTAGAAGTGAAAAATTCTAACATGATTTTATAATCATAGAAACAGAGTGGATTAAAGCAGGGACAGAAACAATACTGAAAGGAAGAAAATTTCCAAAACTGATATAAAACCTCAATCCAAAATTCAAGAAGCTCTGTAAACCCCAAGCAGGATATTCGTGCCTAGAAACATCATGGTAAATTGCTTAGAAACAAAGACAAAGAAAAAAATCTTGAAACCAACCAAAAAGAAGTGACCTATTTGTTTCAAAACAGCAAGAATAACACTGACAACTTACCTTTCAACAGAAACCTTGGGACTCAGGGAGTTATATCTTTAAAGTGCTAGAAGGAGGGAAAAAAATCTGCCATCCTAGAATTTTATACCCAGGGAAGAAAATTTTGTACAATCCTTCACCACCACAGCCCTTCCATAAAAGGTAAATTTGTAATGGCAGAACAGGGTGTACAGGATTGACTCTCCTGTATGTAGAATTATAAACACTAGAAAGAATATTTAAAAAATAAACAATTGCTTAAAGGCTCTTGAAGAGTGACCACGAGCAGGCAGATATTGGAGAGGATTTAAACAACAGAAAGAGTGAAACCACGTTTGATGAGATTAGTGCCTATATGACTTTTCTCCTGACACTACTCCTCAGTCTGTGTGGGATGGGACAGGTAGAACTCAAGCAAAAGCTGCAGTCTTATTGGCCAGAAGAGTTTGGTTCTTCCATACTGGCTGGAAATTGAATGGAGAGGAAATCAGAAAGGAGGGAGCCACAGATGGGGGAGCTCTGAATTCTACACATGAATTCCTGTACAGCTGTAGCTGGCTCTGGAATTAGGCATACGTGGGAGTCTTGAGGGCCAGCAAGAACTGGAAGGCTGAAAGAGCTGTGCAGAGATTTCAGCTTCTATCCATCATGGAGGAGACAGAATTTGCAATTCTAGTCCTGCCTAGTTAAAGGTAAAAATCATAGCTTTTCCATTGGAATTGTAAATGAGTCATGTATTAAGAGTAAAGATGACATCCCGGTAGTAAGGGATTCTCTTGAGAAATAAGGGCAAAACCAAAATAGACTCTCTTAATAAATTACAGAAACCTTCCTAAGTTCATGGTGACCCACCAGTAATAAAACTATGTGCTAAAACAAAACTAAACACACTCCAGAGGAAGATTATAAAATTAAGAGTTACTACAACATCTCATTAACAATGTGGTGTCTAATAAGAAAAAGTTACTAGACATGCAAAGAAACGAGAAAATGGGACTTGTAGACAACAGTAACAGATCTTATTCACATTTTGCCAGTGGTCCCACTAATGTTCTTAGGGCCAAAAGGAAAAGAAAATTGAGTGTTCTTTTGCATGTTTGAGGGAAGTGGTGGTCTGAGATCCAGTTGAGGATTGTATGTTGCATTTAGTTTCTCTTTATTCTGGTTTAATCTGTAACAGTTCTGCTGTCTTTATTTGTCTTTCATGACCTTGAAATTTTTGAAGAATATAGGCCAGAAATTTTGTCTATATAGTCATGCACTACATGATGACATTCCGGTCAACGATGGACCGCATATACTTCAATGGTCCCATAAGATTAGTATTTTATAGCCTAAAGTGTAGTACGCTATATCATCTAGGTTTGTATATACTTATACACAGAACACACTCTGTGATGTTCACACAAGGACGAAATTGCCTAACAACATGTTTCTCGGAACGTATTCCCATCATTAGGTGGCACGTGATTGTATAGGCACTCAAATATATACCTGTGTCTATACATGTTTCTCCTAGATTTGTTTACTTATAGGACCTAGAGTCAGAGTTTCCCCTCCCCATCCCCCACCATCAATATATGCATATCTGTATCCCATATCTTCTTTTTTGAATAGCATCTTCCACTAAAAGAGATCAGGGCTCCTTGGAAAAATTGTAGGATTGGGGCAGGAAATGTACAAGATGAGGCTAGATACAGAAGCCTGCTTTAAGGGAGTTCCACTGACCAAATCTGATTCTACTTGAGCGTTAAATAAAATGATAATAAGAGATTATAACTTATAGAATAAAATTAGAATCCATCCTGACATAAATTAATAAATGAATGAATAAATAGATGGGGAAGGGAGCGTTCTTACTTACAGTTCAGTGCCAACTCAACTGCCATAGTAATTATTGTTTCAGGCAAGAATTATAAAAATGTTAATTCTAATGGGTCAAAGTTTGACGAGAAACAAGGTATTTACATGGTCTCAGAATGTATCTACAGATACTTAACTAATTACAAAGGAGAAAATAGTAACTTCAAAGCTGAGATACTTGGTAGACACCACCATACTCATGGTATCCTGTAACTCATAGTGTTTGGAAGCTTCTTTTTAAAAACATGTCCCTTTATTGATCCTTATATGTATTCCTGTATTTCAGAGAGATCCTTTGAAGTCAGGTCTTTAATTTGAATCTAATGTTGAAACACGCAAATAGCCAAACAAATTTTTTTTTTAAGGTGAGTGCTCCAGTTGTAACATCTACCACTCAGGAAAAGCCAAAGGACAGTGATCAGTTTGAATGGGTGACCATTGAACAATCAGGGGAATTAGTTTATGAAGCACCAGAAACCATTGCAGCTGAACCCCCACCTATCAAGTCAGCAGTACAGACCATGTCTCCTATACCTGCCCATTCTTTGGCTGCTTTTGGATTATTTCTTCGTCTTCCTGGCTATGCTGAAGTGCTACTGAAAGAGAGAAAACATGCCCAGTGTCTTCTTCGATTGGTATTGGGAGTGACAGATGATGGAGAAGGAAGTAAGTGTTTAGTGTTAGTAATGAAATTTAACATAGGTAAGTTGTGTAAAAGTTATTCAGATCATTGCCTATTATTCATCATTTATTTCCTTCATAGTTTGGCTATTAGATGATTTGTTGTTGATGACTTAGTTCCAATAATAGTCATCATAAATCCTAAAGAATCTCTATTTTCATTTCTTTATTCATTCAAAAGGTTTTTACTGAGTGCTTACAAAACTGCTGGACGTCACTTGGAGGGGTTTAAAGATGAAGTAGATATTTAGATCCTGCCCTCAAGTAGTTAATGTCCTCCATTAGTAGCAACGAGGAATGTATATAAACAAATAGAGTTAAAAAGTTATAAAAGCCTTGAGAGAGGTACAGCAGTGTTATGGAGGCTTACAGGTGTGAGATTATTTCCTTACCACCCAGTGATGGGAATAAAGTGGCATAGTATATTTTAGTGGAGCCTTAAAGGGTAAGAGTCAATTTAAGTTGAGATGAGTTATTTCAGAAAGAAGGAATGATTTGAGAAGTGTTGTTTGTATGCTCAGATTATGTGAGAGGGGATAAGTTAGCTGATGAAAATTTGTCTAAAAAGCAGCACTGAGAGCTCATTTTAAAAGCTGTTATTTGTAACAGATCATGGAAAAGCTTATTAAGAACTTCAGATTTTATTCTGAATAGCAATGAAGATTTATTAAAACATATTAAGGTAGTAATGTGATGAGAACCTTTTTTAAGAAAATCTGATTAAAGAGAACAGAATGAGGAAAATAATATAATATATAATAATGTATTTTAAAAAATAATTATAACAAAAATAATAATAAACTATGGTGATTGTTTCTGTTGGGCTGGCAGTTTTGTTTTAATAGAAGGACATAAAGAAAAATCACAGGGGCCCCGTGGCCGAGTGGTTAAGTTCATGCGCTCTGCTTCGGTGGCCCAGGGTTTCGCCAGTTCGAATCCTGGGCCCGGACATGGCACCGCTCATCAAGCCATGCTGAGCCACGTGCCAGGCACAACTAGAATGACCCACAACTGTGTACTGGGGGTCTTTGGGAGAAAAAGGAAAAAAATCTTTTTTAAAAATCTTTAAAAGAAAAATCACAGTTCACATTACCTAGCAAGTAGATTTTCATTTGGTTTACCTCTAATTCTTCAGTCAATGACTGTTCCATTTGAAAATGAATATTTTTTATATTATTTTAAAATCACGTGCTTTTGATTAGCGGTGGTATCTTTCACATGCCATTTAGAAAGAATACACTGTCAAACCCTGTACAACAAAGTATATTTAATCTAATAAAAGTATAACAATTTATTTGTGGATCCTGTAACTTTGAAGCTATTGAATGTTCAAATTACATACTTTTTCTTTTCTGTTTTCATATTGATGGAATTCTTCCAAAATGTTGACATGATTTTAAGTGTTTTTGTAATTGTTACTAAATTATAGCTTCTACATACTAAATAGTCCTGGTCATTTGGTTTCATATGTAAATGTATATACTAATTTTAGTCAATCAGGAATTTCTAATTACTTGATCTGACTTTTTAATTTAAGCAGATAAAAGGGTAAGAACTATTGTAATTTAGGACTCTATTATGATACAGTAGGTGTAATGCTGAAAAGAAAAGGAAAGAGAATTGCCTTTATGCCATTTCAGACTAATTTTAGTGAGTATGTAATGAATGTTTATTAAAAAGCATAATTCTGATGTCCTTTTCTGCAATAGTTGTCTCATCCACCATTTAGGTAGCGGTGGTTTTATTGGTTTGTTTTTCATTTATTGCTCCTTTCTAGCTAAAACATAATAGAAAACTATATTGCAAACAAAACAAAATAGTTTTAGTCTTTTATTATCTGTTCACGGTTGAAACTACGCCTAAGGCATGCAGTTACTTTCATATTGTTGCAAGAAACTTTTAAAGCTTCTTTTTTAGTTGTTAGGTTTAGTTTAAATTCTAGTTTATATTTTTTGACATAGTCTATAACTATTATCATATGAGTATATTTCAACTTTCTTTTGGAGTTTATATATCTGATGTCTTGCAGAGCTTTTCAAGAAACTCTTATTAGATATTACTATCCTGTTTGTGGTATTTGGGTTGTTTTCTAATGAATAGATAATTTTATATTATATTGTTATTATTAATTTGTGACCCTGTATATTGTTCCTTATTGTGTTTTTAAATGTTAATTTTGAGTTTTCTTTTTAATCTAGGTCATATTCTGCAATCTCCATCAGCCAATGTGCTTCCAACTCTTCCTTTCCATGTCCTTCGTAGCTTGTTTAGCACTACACCTTTGACAACTGACGATGGTGTGCTTCTGAGGCGGATGGCATTGGAAATTGGAGCGCTACATCTCATTCTTGTCTGTCTCTCTGCTCTGAGCCACCATGCCCCACGAGTTCCAAACTCTAGCCTCAATCAAACAGAGGTAGATTCAGTTTTAATTCTTTAGGTTATGAAAAACTAAGTTAAATTTATGGAGTACAGAGTATAATTTTTTCTGAAATAATATATTTCAGAGACTTGTGTGTTTCTTTTCTGCCGCTCAAACAAAGTATATTTAAAAGAGGAAAACTATGAACTAATTGTTGTCTTCTCTGTTAGGCTCTTTCAGAAAACTGTAAGTTAACCTGTCTACTTAAAAAAACACAAAAAAGACAATAGCTTAATAAGCTTTTCCATTTATCAGGATATGCTGATATCCTTTTTCTTTCTTTTCTTGAACTTTAGAGAATCAGACTATGGAATAAGAGGTTCTAGCCAGAACAGTAACACAAGAAAAAAATAACCATTATTTTGATATGATTTGATTGTGTTTATGGAAAACCAAAAATAATTAATGGCAGAAGTAAGTTTAATAAGGATTAAATATTCAGGTTCAATATATAAAAACAAGTTATTTCTGTATACCACTAACAGGTATAAAATGAGCCTTTTAAAGATAATGTTTAGAACAGCATCAAGAATAGAAAATATCTATGACTAAATCTGAAAAATTAGTACAAGACCTGTATTCATAAAATATATTCAATTTTAAAAAGAAATATTTATAATACTTTAGTAAACTGAAGTCTGTGCCCATGCTTCTCTTCCATGGAGTAGAAAATACAACTGTTCAATAATATTTCTTCCCAAATCGATCCTTAAGTTTGATGCTATCATATATCAAAACTTATTAGTAAGCTATGGTATTAGTACAAGGTTAGATAGAAGCCCAGCAAACAAGAGAGACTCAAATCCATGTATATTTGGTTATCTTATATGTGGCAACGGTGACTCTGCAACATAGTGGAGTAAGTATGGTCTTATCAGTAAATGGTCGTGGGATCAGTTAAATATCCATGTGGAACAAAAATGAATCTTTAAACCCGACTGTAACCTGTATGTAAAAGTTAATTCTAACTGGATGACAGATCTAAATTTTTATAATATATACAAACTACAACAATACCCGTTTACAAAAAAAAATTGGTGGTTACCTTTATGATCTTGGAGTAAACAAAGATTTCTTGAATAGGGCATAAAAAAACAACCCATAAGGGAAAAACATTGGAAAAAAGCAAGTACTTTAAAATTAAGAACTTTTTGTCAGAAACACTATTGAAAAGAGTGGAAAGGGAAGCCACAGAATGGGAGACTATATATGTGTATATAAAGAACTTGTCTCCAGAGGGGCCAGCCCCGTGGCCGAGTGATTAAGTACACATGCTCCGCTTCGGCGGCCCAGGGTTTCACCAGTTCAAATCCTGGGCGCAGGCATGGCACCGCTTGTCAAGCCATGCTGAGGTGGCATCCCGCATGCCACATCTGGAATAACTCACAACTGAAAATACACAACTATGTACCAAGGGCCTTTGGGAGAGAAAGGAGAAGTAAAATCTTTTTTAACAAAAAAGATCTCCAGAATCTTTAGAGTGCTTCAAAAATTCCAAAAGGAAATGGTAAACAACCCAGTAGCAAATACGTGAAAGGCTAGAATGAGCACTTCGTAAGAAGAAGCTATCTGAATATCCAGTAAATGTGAAAAGGTGATTTGTTTCTTAGTTACCAGAAAAGTACAGATGAAAACTTTTAATTCATTCTCAGTACACATCCATCAGAATGTCTAAGATTTCAAAAGCCACCATACCAAATATTGTCCCATCATCATTTGTAATAATACAAAGACAGTAGAATAGATAAAATAAATAATGTAGAAACAGTAGAATGAGTAAGTAAATTGTATTCTACTATGTAGTTAAATACTATAAGGTAATGAAAGTAAACAGCTACAGCTAACTATGCCTAATAGCATTAATGAATCTCACAAACACAACTAAAATGCCAGACATAAAGGAAGATATACAGCATGATTTCATTTATATAATGTTTAAAAATTAGACAAAACTTAACTTTAGTGACTAGGTTTTCATGTTTAGGTGGTAAAATTATGAAGAAAAGTAAGAAAGTGATATAAAAATCAGGATTATAACTAGCTTTGTAGAGGAACGAGGGTGTGACAAATAGGAGATGGAATGAGGGCAGTTTCTTGCCTGCAGTGGTTTAATTCTTGACCTGCATGGTTGAATAAGTGTTTGCAGTTCATTGTTTTACATATTTGTTTTGTGTTCTTTCTGGATATGTGTTAAATTTCACACTTAGAAATTTTTTTTTAATTAAAAGCTATTTTTATTAATAATCTTAATTCTACTGGTAAATATATGGTAATGACATTTTCATGATTCATTGAACAGTTTATTTTATAAAATGTTAAAGATGGAATTCCTCAGTCTTAGATCCATAAAACTGTATTGCAGATCAATTTGTGAAAGTATTGTTTGTAAATAATATTCTTCCTTAGAAAATATTCCGATTAAATGAAACAAAAACATTGGTATTATTTGTAGATTACCCTTGAAACTAGTACTTAATTGCAAATGTTTTGAGGGTTCATAATATGTTAAATTTAATGAAAATTCTTTAAAGGAGGATTCTTGTTACAGAATTAAACAAAGATTAATAATAATCAATAATAAAGAATTGACCTTTGCAGCATTTGAGGTTCTGTTATTAAACCAGTGATTCTCAGTCATTTTTTTGTCTCTTTTATATTCACATTTTTAATAATGTCCTCTATTCCCAAACGAGATTTTTCTACATGTCACATTCTAAACAAGAAAGAAATTGAGAATTACTCCTTCTAGAAATAGAGGCAGTCTTGCTTAGTATAATTGAAAACATATAATGACACTATTATAGAATTCTCCTGAGATATGCTTTTACTAGATTCATCCTAAAAGATCTGGCTCATATTCCTATTCCTTTCACTGTTTTCTCTATTTGATTTTAAGTCTTTGACTCTTTTAGGCCCTAAGGTGCCTTACCTCATCTTTCCCTAATATTTTAAAAATTTTAATTATTCTTAAATATAAGCATTTGTTCTCCTGTATTCCCCTTCCCCTAACTCCTGGCAACTACCAGTCTGCATTCTGTCTGTGTATTTACTACTCTAGATATTTCATATAAATGGAATTGTACATGTTACTTTTTGTGTCTGTCTTCTTTGACTTAGCATAATGTTTTTGAGGTTCATCCACATAGCATGTATCAGTACTTCATTACTTCTTATGGCTGAATGATATTCTGTTGTATATATATATATACCACAATTTGATTGTCTGTTCAGCCATTGATGGGCATTTGGGCTGGTTCTACCTTTTGGCTGTTGTAAATAGTCTTGCTGTGTGAGCGTCAGTTTTTACTTCTTTCGATATGAACCTAGGCATGGAGTTGCTGGATCACATAGTAATTCTTTGTTGAATTTTTTGAGGAATCTCCAAACTGTTCTCCCTAGCAGCTGGACTGTTTATATTCGTATTGATAAATATTTTTGAGGATAAATAAAACTAAATAGTTATAAATTTTTATTTTTTGTTAAAAGCCACAGGTATCAAGCTCTCATAATCCTACATCAACAGAAGAACAGCAGCTATATTGGGCCAAAGGGACTGGCTTTGGAACAGGTTCTACAGCTTCTGGATGGGATGTGGAACAGGCCTTAACTAAGCAGAGGCTCGAGGAGGAGCACGTTACCTGTCTTCTGCAGGTATATATTCAAAGTTGATATTCTCAATGATAATGGTTAGATTATTTTTTGTATTTGTACTGACTTGTAAGTATTGATGACTATTCAACTCATCCTCAGCTACTTTTATAAAGCCCATTGTGCTCCCTGCTCTCAGTACATTTAAGATACCACTGGGCAAAGATTGCTCTTCACGACTTGTAGTTCTAAATTTCTTCCTCTCAATTAGCTTATTCACTGAGAGGAAAGTGATAAGGACGAAATTGTCCAGTAACTGGAAAATGTATCATATCTCCCTTCTTCCAGTCATCTTCTCATCTGAAGTGCTATATCTGGACTCTTTAAAAAAAAAGTTATTTATGTCTATCTTTGTTTCTCACATTCTTCTATTACTTTTCTAGGTTCAGGCAAGTTTAACTAGTATAGAAAGTTTTTAATACCATAGAAATGAGAAGAGAGTTTCTTAAAGATTAGCTTTGCTTCCTGCACCAACTAATTGACTAAAATTGCTCAACTGTTTGACCATTATTTTCTGCAATTCTAGAATGACAGGCTCATTCTAAGATTCCATGACCCTCAAAATATGGGTAAACTGAATTTATTCAATAAAGTAAATATCGGAGTTGTTTTAAGCTTTGAAGTTTATGTTCTTAGGTGGCTTGCTTCTATATGTCTGGTTATATGCTGTGCACCATCATGCAAAACACCTCCCTCTCTTGAAAATCTAAGGAAAAGACGTCTTATTTTTAAAACATACATTGCGAAACATTGATTGAGTTGAAAATATATACTCTTGGTAATCAGATTGAATATCAAACATAAAATAAGGGCTTTTAAAGTATGTAAAGCTAAAATCCAACAATTTTTATTTTTAGGTTCTTGCAAGTTATATAAATCCTGTGAGTGGTGTGGTAAATGGAGAAGCTCAGTCATCTCCTGAGAGTAGAGGACAGAACAGTAATGCCCTTCCTTCTGTACTTCTAGAGCTTCTCAGTCAGTCCTGCCTTATCCCAGCCATGTCATCGTATCTACGAAATGATTCAGGTAAATCTCATTGTAATTAGTCCTCTGAAATATTTTTGTGGGTGAATACTTTCATTTACTTATTTTATCATTATCAGTTTAAATAGTAAAGTTCAGTTGAAATATTTAATGTTATTCTTCCCCAGTATACATGTGGGTTTGAATTTCACTGATTTTTTTCTTAAAAATTATTCTGGAAATATTTAGTTCTTTTGGGGACCCCAAGTTGATACTTTATAGACAGCTGTCCTAGAACATAGAATAAAAGTTTTCATTATCCCTTTGTTTTCACCTGTGAAAGTACTTTTTTTTTTTAACAGCCTATAACTGAAAATCATAGGGCAAAAGCTAGCTTCTTCACAGTAGCGTTCTGATCTGAATATGGTTGGTTGAACTTCTGTGCATTTTTAATGTTTTTCTCAAACACTGTAGAATTTCAGACAATAGTAATTTGAAGAAAGGCAGATAGATAAGTCATTCTAGTCCATAGGTACTTGATAATAAAAGTATTAATTTTTACAGACTTAATAAAGACTATCATAGGTACTTACTCTGCCAGTGTACAACTGATTATTGATTGAAACTAGTTTATTATTTCCTTGGTTGTGGAATTATCTTTTAAGAAATGTATTCTTTTCCTAAGTAAGAATAGAAAAGTTATATGTTTTATTTAGAGACTCAGAAACATATAGATATTGGCAAGAAAAACAAGCAGTTAACATCTTTTTCTTTTAGCCAGGATTTTTAGATTTATTTATTTTTTTATTTCAACTCTCTGTTCTACTTCTTATCTCTGCCTTTATTCGTATTCTTACTCATAAGAAGAGATATTTACACATTTACTTGAATTATTGAGGAAGAATAGGGAAGGAAAGTGATAGGAGTGAATCTTGAAGTAGTCTATTTTGGTGCTTGGTAGCAGTTTAAATGCACAGTTAGATGGATGCAGAAGGTACTTGTATGAAGGGATTGCTGTCCCTGTTCTCCACCATCACAGACATTACTGTGCTTCAAAACACCATTTCCCAGTCTGCCTCACACTTCTTCATAAAAATATTGGGATAAGATATGATTTAGGTTGATTTTTGTTTAGATTGACCTGTTTCATCCATCAGATTCATCTTTTTAAAAAAGTAGATGTCAAATGCACAATATATTTTATGATTATGTAAAATATTTGGAGCTGTACACAGTCAGATCTCAGTGCCAAAATTTAATATTAGATTATATGGAAAAATTGAATAGAGATAAGCCTTCTCTGTATCTCCTCCCACATTATTAAAATATTATTTTATTCATCCTTTTACTTTCAAAATACATGGCCTCTCAAAAATTTTAAAATTTCTGTCTTGTTCTGAAATTCAGTCTTTGTGTAACACTGAGCTTTTATCTTTATGGTTCAAGGTCAAAAAGGAAATCCGCTACTATTTACTTTTACTTTTTAAAAATAATCTATTCATGTAGGTGCACTTTCTGCTAAGTATGTTAATAAATAAACTGTGATTTTGGTAGCTATATGGGATCAAAAAGACTTAGATATTGTATCTTGGAACTGTTTTAGAAGTTTAATGTGACAAATTGGAATTTGACCTTTCCTTTGTGACTTACTGTTTTCCTGGAAGAAAGAAACTTCTTGACCAGGGTTTAGATTTACATACTCGAATCTGGTACCTTGTCCACTGGTATAATTTTAATTGATACGTTTATATTGAATGTGGTAAAATTATTTTGAAATAATATTTTAAGACAAATTAATGTAAAATGATTAACTTAAGTAGGTCAGATAATTGGCATCAACACCTGTTAAATGGTGTTTCCAGTGATCAGAGAAAATTATTCTGGAGTTTGGAATATATTCTGATCTCTAGTTTGTGAGAAACAAAGTATCTTATTTAAGTGTGCCCATTTAGAATATTCTAAATATGTTTTTCAGGAAAATATAGCTTAAATACTATATTATTAAACATAAGTTACATATGTAATTATCAGTTTTAGTTCAAATGTTAACTTTTAAGTGGCATTTTAAAATAAGAACAATTTATCTAGTCCAGAATCTTCCTGGAACTTAGTAAAATTCCTATTTTAGAAGATAGCCAGAGTCCATTTCCCAGTTTCGTCATTTGTCTATAGAATATTATTTTTGTCAATTTGGGGGGTACAGTAGGGTAAAGCATCCGGTCCAGAATCTTTTACATTATTTAGTTGTCATATCTCTATTTTCCTTTAATTTGAAACAGTTCCCAGTTTTTCTTTCTTTGATGATATTGACGTTTTACAGAATACAGATCATTTATTTTATAGGATGGTCTAACAAGTTGGTGTTCGAGTGTGAAAGCAGTGCTAATAATTTTGCTTGAGACATTATATTCAAGGTATGGTTTACTTCCATTGCTAGCAGATGATGTAGAAAAACACAAGCCTAATGTAATAGGCTCTTTTGAGAGCTGTAGTAAAATAGCGCATGTTTCCTTCCTATTACGTCTTTTTAAATGACAGGTGAGCAAGACAAGAAAATGTAGAAACATACAGTAGTTTATGCTCTGCTTTTCACTGGTCTACCATTAACTATTGAATATAGTTTCTTATCCCCCTTCCCACTCCCTTTTTGCCCTTCTTTTCTGGCTCCTAATGTCCAATTAGATACTTCATAATCTTCTTTCTTCTCAATTACTGTTAAAGATTGATATGAATACCAGAGTCTGCTCCTCGTTTCTTTTAATAAAACCTTCAAGTTCTCATATTAGAATGCTCACTGTGTGGCAAATTAGCTAAGTCTGTTTTGTTTTGATGAAAGTTTAAAATTTGGCCAAAAAGTTTAAGTGATTAATAATGCTGGCCATACAGATCAATAATAATTGCACATAAAATTGATCTTCACTTTTAGCCGTGACCCTCTTTGTATCACAGGTAAAAAGAGAATGTTGTCCCTTGCAAAAGTATTGCCAGAATAAAGGGAGCATTCAAATTCCTCAGGGGAAAGGATAACCTTTTTTCTATTACTGACTTCTAACAGTTCTGTAGCTGAGACACCAATCCTGTTCTCAGAGAAAGCACTGATTATATTTAGTCATTAAGTAATTCTATAACAACATTTTTACTTGTAGCATAATACTGGCTATACCATTATTTACCCAATTTGTTATTTTTAGATTATTACTTTAACTTATAAAATTAAAAAGTACTGAAGGCTATTATGACTATGTATGTATCTAGAGCTTTATACAGATTTATGATTGTTAGGAGAAAATCCTAATATTTCTTCATTTATGAATTCACTGTGTTTCTAGCAGGAATTTTTAATAGCCCAATAGTAGTTGTCCTACTATAACCTTTTCATAATTAGCCTCTCTTTGGTGGCCTTAAAATGGGTGGAGAAGAACGTTTAAAAGCTTATTATTTGTGAAGGAATGGAGAAGTTTTTGAAGTGTTTGGTTTGATGGCATCATAGCAGCAATATAAGTCTTCATATTTAGCCTAAATTAACCAGATTAGTGAAAGGTTACAGCGTGCTTCTATTTACTTAAAATAGATTAGTGAGTTTGAAGCTTACATAATAGTTCTTTTATGCTAACTAAAAGAAGGACATTTGTTAGTGTTCTTGCTTGGTTTTTGCACATTGGATTAACATGAAATTAGTAACATAACTCTGTTGGCCAACTGTATGTAGCAAACAGTAATTTTTAAAATATGTATTTTTGGATTTTTCTTCAAAAGCTTAATTCAATAAGCTAAGTCTGTAATTGAGAGACTTGTGAGAAAATTTATAAAACAGTAAATTTGAAGCCACAGCTTCAAGGTAGGTAACTGAAACAAGTGAATTATATGTTTGTATTAGGATATTTTATCTCCAGTATCATACTTAATAAGGAGTGATAGGAACTCTAAAAGAGAGAAAGTAGTTATTTTTATGAACAATTTCTTAGGTAGAAAGGAAAATCCTCATAGAATGTGTTCGTTTTGATTTCTCTCACTCACAACATTCTAATGTCCATTTATCATAGTCCTCTTATTTTGAAAACTGCATTGTAAACAAGGATCATTTTTCCTTGAGCCAGTCAGTTGCATTTATGCTTTTTCGTAAGCCTGCAGTTACCCCACTGGCCACTAGGTGGAAACCCTGTTTCATTACTAGAAATACTTCACAAAAATGGATGAATGTGAGAGTTAACAGATAAAATGTTACTTTAGAGTCCCTCACCCTCACCTCATCTCATTCCCATTTTGGAAGATGATGTGTTCCTATTTTCAGAAAACAGCACCACTGGGTACATTAAATTACTTCCCATTAATTTAGTGGAACATGCTGAAAATCCTTTATCATTATAAAATGTCTACCTTTTTAGTGCTGATTTCATAGTAGGGAGGTAAATATCATTTCAGAAAGAGAAATTAGAGTATCCTGTTCAATCCCTGTGTATATACTTCTTAGGAAGGAACAAATGAGTAAAAGGAAATCCAGAGAAATTTATTGTCACCCAGGTTTAACTGTTTAGCAGTAATATGACCATTATTAAACTCACATATTTTTAAATATTAAAGCGAGACATAAATGGATGTTTTCAGTATGGAAGGTACAAATTAGAGAAAAAGCACAGGACTTTTTTTATTGGGAACATTATAAAGTATCTATTAATTTGGCTGGTTGTCTTAGCTAAATGGTGGTACATACTTGCGTTAAAATTTTCTCGTTTTCACTGTATTTGTTTGGTAGTTCCCTAACTAGCTGTAGTGGAACAAAACCCATTATTAAATACTTCATTACACCGTCTTATTTTTCTTACACTGGATTTTGTGTGTTTAAAGTTCTTATTATATCTTATCTTTTGTTATATTCCTCAAAAAGTTAGGATTTAAGTTTAATTTCATGCATATACTATTTGAGAATAAAGTTAATTTTGTCATTATGGCAAATGACTTAATTAAAATATAGCCACATTCTTTAAATCCAGAAGTTATTACTAAAAAGTTACTTCAAAGTAAATGTACAGTTAGAAGTGTGCCCATCTTTCTAGGCCTCAGGGCAGCAAATTCTAGAGGACCTGTTGTTCTCTGAGGGCTTAGAAATTGTATTAGTGCTGTTACACGGAAAGATACTGGTTTATCCACAGAAAATATATGATTTTGTCATTTATGAAAATTATTTTGCTTGTTTTGTTGATACTCATTGCCTGAGAAACAAATAAGTAGAAATTATTGAGCTGTCATAACACATGGTACTTCACTGCATATCCTTATTTATAGTTTTCTTGGTAATAATTCGTTTGAAACTTTTGAGTTGTATTGTATATGCCATTTATTTTCACTGTTTTAATACTGGGTCAGAAATAGGTGAAAGTTTTAAAAGATTATTTTACTGAGTAGAGTTGCATGCCATTTTATCCCAGACTGTGTTATAATATGCTCCAGTTTTCTTGAAAATTAGCTGGAAAGTACAAATAAAATTTGGAACACTTGCCTATATTTAATGTAATTATTTCTACATATGGTTGAAAAATAAGATACTGTCAGGACCTGTCAGCCATTTCATTCTTGGTAAAAGAGTAACAGAGTACCAAAATTTTGAACATGTTAATGGCCACTCATGAGTGTCTCTGGCACATAGTTGCTTGTCAGCAAATATTAGTTCCTTTTGTGTAAAATTCTCATATTTGTCAAAGGCATCCTATGTGAAAATATCTTTGGTATAGAATACATCAGTTTATCTGTTAAATCGTTATACTGGTAAATCTTATGAGGAGGAGAGGTTGCTTAAAGTGAAATTTAGATGGATTGCCAAATGATTTGATTTGTGCTTGTAAAGGTAACATATCTGCAACACTTCGGAGATGCTTTCCTTGATTCTCAGAGTACAGTGGTCTTTCCCCTCCTGTTAGTTGGCAGTGTACCTAATGCTTATATTTTCACTGCTCACATTGCAGTCTGGTTATAGTATAAATTTTCTTAATAAGATTCCACCTAACCAATCTGCCAGATTAACCATAGCTCTCCATTTCTTTTATATAAACAACTCCACCTGTGCCGTATATGTGTGTGTGTGTGTGTGTGTGTGTGTGTGTATAAAGCCTGTAAGAGTTAGTTGTTTTTGGATTTATTTATGCCAGTGGTATTGCCATTACATGATTAAATATTACACAGACTAGATGTTTATATGATAAATCAATGGAATGCTTTTTAAAAGATCCTGTAAAAAAGGAATTGGCTAAAATAGTCATAGAATTAGATTGATATGAGAAACTGTAAAAGGTTTCACGTGTACACACACACACACATTTTTTCCCCCAGTAGAATACCCTTGCAGCTGGGTAGAGCAAGTTGGCCGTGACTTGTATAAAAAATGTTCATACTTTGATCCTCTGCCAGAAATCTTTGACCCTTTGATGTGGGTTTCCGTGTATTTCATTCTTTTTGTCTAGTGGCTGGCTTAAATGCCAGCTTGAGCCAGAATTCAGCATATCTATGATTGACATGAATCTCCAAAACAATTTGTTGGATAAAGCTTGGTGGAGGACTATAAATTCAATAAATTAAATAATGGAAAAATTGAAAGGGAGATGAAAGATTGTTTATGAATTGTTAGATACAGAAGTTATGTTCATCGAAGTATTTGTGTAAAACTCATTGATGTTTCTGTTACAGCACTTACATATGGTGGAATTACTGCTAATTACATATTACATTCATTACTCTACAATAAAACAACTGCTAACTGATATTTTATTAATGGACAAATATTCTTAATGATTTGTGCTCACTTAAGATATCCTTTTAATAATCTCATTTGCAGGGATCTTAACTGCAGAGCCATGTTTTATTTTTAAATGTGTAGTATCAAAGAATAGTTTCTGGTTTATTTATTGAATTGCATTTTAGTGAGAATTTAAGAGTACTCTAGATGAAAAAATTCTGTCTCTGTTACTTTACTGTAGCCAATGTTTATTTCAACCTTTTTAAACTGTATTTTGTTTGAGTGTAATTTCTACAGCTATTGATCTGCTAGAGAAAATATAGAGTTAGGAAGGATTATAACTATAAGAGTCAGGTTTTTAGATCAGTACTAAACAATTGAGCTGCCTTTTGAATAAATTAGTTTACTAGGCAAAACGTATGTGTTAGATGATTATCTTTTAACATACACACATTAACCGTGTTACTTGTAGGGATATTTGTTGCAGATACTTATGTATTAAGTTTTAGTATTCAGTTACTTGAAAGAATTTATAATTTACAGAGAAATAATTTAAGTATCTCTTATTGCTTTGTTTCCGTGTGATATTTCCATGAAATATAAGGTGATTTTATATTTCAAGTTAGGCAAAGTAAGAATGGATACATTCTTTAATTGAAAATTAAGTATTTGAAGAATGAATTTATTTAATTTTCACACTAGATTTTAAGTCTGCTCAACGTTGCATAAACAAATAGTAATATTAGATCGAGTTGAGGTTTTTACACTTTAGGTGAGCCTCTCCTATTTTATGTTACTGAAATTCATCAGAGAAATAAAGTCAGCACATGCTGAAGATTCGTCACAGAACAAGATGCTTTTTCTAGGTAATGTTCATTTTCTGTGTAATCTTACAGTGACAATTGCTTAACTACAAAAAAATCATTATAAAGCATGCCATTTTTGAAGTATTAAATATAAATCCTAAGGAAGACAATGACTTTGAAAATATTCAGTGTTTATTAATGTTGACTAAAGCTTTATTTTCCTGTACATTTTGTTAGTTGTCTTTCCCGTACTGACTAAATTTCCCTTTCCTATATTAGATAGATTATTGGGGGCTTAAAGAAAACATAAATATGTATGTGATTGTAAATAATATATGTTCAATATGTGCTTTTAGAAAAATGTCTGTGGCATTGTTGCTTTTGTGTCTTGTTTACGTTGCCAGATCTCGCATGTTTTCTGGCAGTAAGTCTTTATTGTCCATATTCATGGCTGCACTCGGGAGCAAGGCACTTACCCTGGAATGTGTGTCGTCATCTTCTGGAAATGTACTTTTAAAGGGTAGTCTTAGAAATCATTCTTGTTAGAGCTGGGTTTTGTCCTGAATGCAACCTGTGAGAGTGTGGTACAGATATATACAAAAACCATTACTAAGAGGTTAAGTACTATCCCAATAATGCTTAACATGACCAAGATAGATTCTTCTTTTTCTTCTTTGTCTTCTTGCTTCTTTACGTCTTCTGCTGTAGTGTTGACAGAAGTACCCATTTTCCCAGAAAATCTCTTAGTCTAGAGAAAAAGAAAATTGATTGTGAAACAAATCCCTGGGAAAGGTACCTTTGAACTATATAGAGAAATAGTAAAATAAATTTTCTATACTTGTTTTTCTTGCATAATTTTTCAATGTGCAGTTCTGTTTTACTTTCTTAAGATGGTGGAAAATTATAGAAAATGTGTTTTAGTACAACTTCAAATAATCTGTTAACAGTTGGACAAAATAATAGAAAATATGAAAAGGCACACATTAAATTCTACCGTTTATATATTATGAATTCTAAATTTAGTAGCTATAAATATATCTTTAAATTTTCTACATATATCTAAGCTGACGTATTTAATATGAACTTCAGTTAATGTCTGATATTTATGTATGATCAGTACATATTTTAGCCTAAAACAATGAAGTTACTACATGTCAGAGTTTTAAAATAATTAAAAGAGAAGTATTCCTTACCCTACATTGTGTCAGGAATAAAGTGTTATCAGATATCCTGCTTTAGTCCATAGTAGTGATGAACGAACATTTTCTCTTCATGGAGAGCTTCTGTTTACACTCAGAGAAAAAGAAGTGAACAAAACCTGGACAAGCTTCATATAGAAGGTGGCAAATGTTTTCAATTCTCCCGAAGGGATGGGTCTTCATTACTAGTCCGTGGTAAATTTCAGGGTAACTAGCCAGTGATAAGCCAAACGGTAAATGTGTTCCATTTTTGTCTTAGAATTATTTTTAGCTTTTATACATGCTGAATTGTGTTTCACAAAAGCATGCTAATGTTTATTGTTATTTCTTATGAATTTTCTGTCTGATGAACCTTTGAACTATTCTGTTTCTTTTCAGTCATTTGAATATCCTTTTCCCCGCTGAAATGTTGTAGTTTCAAATACAGAAAATGAGAATTTTCTAATTCTACCTAGTCCTAGTTTCTGTTTGCAAATTAGAAAATTTCTCTTACTATAACAATTAGAGTAATGTCACACACCACTATCTGTAGTTGTTGATGATAATCACAAGGTATTTTTCAAGCATTGCATAATTCAGCAAACAGGCACATCTGAGGATCAGAACGATAGTGACTTTGATTGCATAATAGTAAGCAGTAACATTGAACATGCACTCAGCACTTGCTGAGTAAATAAGGAGCCACAAGCCACTCTTGCAGATATGGCATTGCAAAAATGTTGTGCCTCTGCTCTTTCTTTGTCAGGCTGGTCACATTTAATCCTTCAGTAACAAGAAGTGTGCTGTGTGAAAAGGAACTAAGTTTAAAGATACCTAAGGGTTTTCTGATGAAGCTCTTCATGGCAAAAAACAGGATTAGGGAATTCAAGATCGAAATGATCTCTTTTGTACTCTAACAGACAGGTTTTCTTTAAGAGTTTGTTAACGTTTACTGACTCCTTTTGTTCACTGACCGCCCACCCACATGTGATAGTTTAAAAGTGCGTGCCCGGGGGCTGGCCCCATGGCCGAGTGGTTAAGTTCCCGCGCTTGCTGCAGGCGGCCCATTGTTTCGTTGGTTCGAATCCTCGGCGCAGACGTGGCGCTGCTCTTCAAGCCACGCTGAGGTGACATCCCACATGCCACAACTAGAAGGACCCACAACGGAGAATATACAGCTATGTACTGGGGGGCTTTGGGGAGAAAAATGAAAAAAAAATAAAATCTTAAAACCACAGAGGTGTCATTAAAAAAAAAAATGCGTGCCGGCCGATGGCATAGTAGTTAAGTTGGTGTGCTCTGCTCTGGTGGCCCAAGGTTCATGGGTTCAGATCCCAGGTATGGCCCTATGCACCACTCATTAAGCCATGCTGAGGCGGCATCCCACATGGAGGAACTGGAGGGACCTACAACTAGAATATACAACCATGTACTGGGGGGGCTTTAGGGAGGGAAAAAAAAAGAGAAAGATTGGCAACAGGTGTTAGCTCAGGGCCAATCTTCCTCATAAAAAAACATAGAAAAGAAACTCCAGGAACACTTTTTAAAAAATGCAAATCATAAGAAATGACGCAGCAATGACATTTATTTAAAGTTCCTTGTAAATTGAACCTACGATTTTATGTCTCATGCTGTTAGTACTATTCTCAGTCTCATTGTCCACTACTTACTACCCTGTCTCTACAGCTTTTGCTTTCATCCCTCCCTGATATGAGGAGAATATCTTCTTCTGTTTCCGTAATTTAAGATTTCAGTAGGCTCTTTCCACTGCCAACTTAACTGAATAAAAGAAATACCAATAGAATAAAAGGAAATACCATGTTTCTTATATTTTAGAAGAGCTGTCTTATTTTCTGTAGGCCCATTTATTTCCAGATTGAAAAAAAATTTAAATTGTCAACCATGCCTTTGTTGCAAGTTTGTCGTATCTTTTTTCCCCTTTCTTCCATATTGATAGTTTTAGCATGTTGGACTCTTCTTGGCATTATTCTTATAATGGAGAAGTAGCTCCTCATTTTGTGGTTTTTCCTGTTCTTGATAACTTTGTAACCGTTTAATTATTTTTTAAAAATCAACATCTTGGATCACTTACATTCTTGTATAATTTTACCTAAAATGTTATGATTTTATGTAGTTTACTTTTTTAATTAGTAGACTTTATTTTTTAAAGCAGTTTTAGGTTTACAGAAAATTGAGCAGATAGTACAGAGTTCCCATATACCCCCTTCTCTCTTCCACTCATAATATCCCATTATTCGCGTCTTATGTTAGTGTGGTACATATTACAATTGATGAACTAATATGATACATTATTTTTAACTAAAGTCAGTAGTTTACGTTAGGGTTCACTCTTTGTGTTGTGCAGTTCTGTGGGTTTTGACAAATGCGTAGTGTCATGCCTTCCAACAATACAGTATCATACAGAATAGTTTCATTGTCCTAGGCAATCCTTGTGCTCTACCTATTCATCCCACCCTCCCCCTCTCCCTCCTGAAACCTGTACCAACCACTGATCTTTTTACTGGCTCCATGGTTTTTCCTCTTCCAGAATCATATAGTTGGAATCATACAGTATATAACCTTATCACACTGGCTTCTTCCACCTAGCAATATGCGTTTAAGTTTCCTCCATGTCTTTTTGTGGCTTGATAGCTCATTTCTTTTTATCGTGGAATAATATTCCAATTATATGGATATACCACAGTTAGTTTATCCATCACCTTTGAAGGGCATCTTGACTGCTTCCAGTTTTTTGCAGTTATGAATAAAGCTGGTGTAAACCTTGATGCACAGATTTTTGTGACCATTTTTCTTCCATTGATCTATGTGTCTATTCTTTTGTCAATATTATGTTGTCTTGATTATCATAGCTTTATAGTAACCCCTGAAGTCTGGTCGGATCAGTCCTCTGATGGTGGTGGTTCTTCCTCAGTATTGTCAGCCATTCTGGGTATTTTGCCTTTCTGTATAATTTTGGAATCAGTTGATCAATATCCACAAAATAACTTGAGGTTTTTATTGGGATGATTTATATTCTATTTTTCATTGTATGTTACATGGGACAAGACTGGGAAGAGTAAAATACAGTGCAATATTTTACTAAATGAGTTTATAAAACAATACAAATGGAAATCTTTGGATAACTGGCTATATTTATTTCATTGTAAATTCTAATGTTTCAAATACTTAAATGTAGAAATGGAAGCCATTCAAAACCTCAGTCGGGGGCCAGTCCCATGGCCAAGTGGTTAAGTTCCTGCGCTCGGCTTTGGCAGCCTGAGTTCGCCACTTTGTATCCTGGGCACGGACATGGCACCATCAAGCCATTCTGAGGCAGTATCCTACATAGCACAACCAGAAGGATCCACAACTACAATATACAACTGTGTACTGGGGGGCTTTGGGGAGGAGAAGAAGAAGAAGAAAAGATTGGCAACAGATGTTAACTCAGGTGCCAATCTTAAAAAAAAAAAAAAAATTTCTGTAGAATAGGGAAAGTTTTTCTAAGGCTTTATTCTTTTGCTGGTCCCAGGTTGAAAGAAGTTGAAGGAGTATGCATTTATGTCTGTGTTTACATATATTTGAAAATGAAAACAACATATTAGGGGAAAATATTTATAAAACATATTGTGTTCTTTTCCTCATATGCACAGTAGTGTTATAAAGCAGTTGAAGAAAATAAATATCCCAGAAGAAGAAAGAGCAAATGGTATGTGAATAAGTACTTAACCAAAAAGAAAAAAAATTTTAATAACAGCTTTATTGGGAGATGATTCACTTACCATACTATTCACCCACTTAAAGTGCACATTCAATGATTTTTGACATATTCACAGATATGTACAACCATCACCACAATCAAATTTTAGAACATTTTTATCACTTTAAAAAGAAACCATATAGTACCCTTTAGCTCTCATCCCTCTATTCTCTCATCACTCCTCCAGCCCTGAGCAACCACTAATCTGCTTTTTCTCTATAAATAGAGTTGCCCATTGTGAACATTTCATATAAATGGGATTATATATATAGTCTTTTGTAACTGGCTTCTTTCACTCAGTATAGTGTTTTCAAGGTTCGTTGATATTGTTGCATATATCAGTCCTTAATTCCTTTTTATGATTGAATAATATTCCATTGTGTGGATACCTACCACATTTGCTTATCCATTCATCAGCTGATGGACATTTGAGTTGTTCACACCTTTTGGCTATTGTGAATAATACTTCAGTGAATATGAGTATATAAATATCTATTTTTGTTCCTCCTTTCAATCCCTTTGGATCGTATATACCTAGGAGTGGAAGTGCTGGTTCACATTGTAATGTTATTACCTGACTTTTTAATTACAGCCATGATAGTGGATATGAGATGGTAAGTATCTTGTTGTCGTTTTGATTTGTATTTCCCTGATGACTAATGATGTTGAGCATCTTTTCATGTGTTCGTTGGCTAGTTGTGTGTCTTCTGTAGAGAATTATCTGTTCAGATTCTCTGTCCCATGAGTGGGGTCTGGACAGAAGGAAGCATCTACCTTTTAGCCATACTTACTTGGAACTTAGCCACAACAGCAAGTAGCTGGTGGTAGGATGAGAAATGCTGAAATCTTGCCCCTCCTCAGATGATGATCTTCCAACTTGAGCTAGGAAGAGAGGGAGCCTTGCTTCTATTAGTCTGGAGTGGATTTTCTTTTCTTGCTGAGTGGAGAGTAAGATCTTGATTCAAATACCACAGACTCTTGCTTTTCTGACTGAGTTTTAGTAGGTTTTCTTGAGAAGATGTTTTCTCAGTTTGTTGTATGCTCTTAGGGCTCCTCTTTCCAGAGACCCTAAGTGGTGGTGTCTTTTAAAGAATTTTTATCAGTTTCCTTGGGGAGCAGGTTCACTGAACTCCTTATGCTGTCATGCCAGTGAGAAAAAAAATTGAGGCCTTATAAACCTAGAAAAAAATTTTGTTCTCTTATTAATTAAATATTCTATATCCTTACAGTGGGCTATTTTACATCCATTAATTTCTTGAAAGTAAAAATTCAACACATACCTAAATGTACAGTGTTATGCTTTTCCCTTGTAACATTAGTTTTATTAAATATTAAAATACATAACTTTTTCTTTACCCAAGTATTATATTCACTTTTTAAAAAATTCACAGCCTTGGGGCTGGCCCCGTGGCCGAGTGGTTAAGTTCGCGCGCTCCGCTGCAGGCGGCCCAGTGTTTCGTTGGTTCGAATCCTGGGCGCGGACATGGCACTGCTCATCAGACCACGCTGAGGCAGCGTCCCACATGCCGCAACTAGAAGGACCCACAACGAAGAATATACAACTATGTACTGGGGGGCGTTGGGGAGAAAAAGAAAAAAATAATATCTTTAAAAAAAATAAATAAAAAAAATAAAATAAAAAAATTCACAGCCTTTAAGATCGTATCCAATAAATGGTTGTCTTCCTGCCCCTGTCCTATAGCTAGCCAATTCAGCTCCCTAGAGATAATCAATAGTACTAATTTCTTATATTTTTTTATAGCGATCCTATGTATATATAACAAGTAAATACAAATACATGCTCTCCGTCATCTTTGTCATTGTTTTGTTTTGTTATATGTTTTACCCAAATGGTAATGTACCAGGCAACCATGTTTCTATTCTCTGTTCCTCCCACCCCCAAATTACATACTTTGGAATTTTCTCCAATGCAGCATAAAGCATATCTTCATTTTTGTGACTGCATAATTGATATTTAGTAATTAAAACAACTCCATACTGACAAACATAAATTGATTCTTTGCCTGTTTATAAAGAATGCTGCAGTGACTAATTTTGGTGACCTTCATAATTTTATCTATAAGGTTAATTTTTAGAATTACTAGAATTGCTTATTCAAAAGTTGTGTCAATTTGTTATTTTGACAGATTTTAACTTTTTCTTATAGACGTTATAGCAGTAAGTTGAGCAGCTATTTCCACACACCTTTATAAAAGTTCTATACCAACTTCCTTCCAGCCATACAAACGTATGTAAATTTTATATAGATACACACATTAATTTTGCTGTACCATTTGTGAGACATATGTAACAGACATGTTAACCCTATTACCCCTAAGAATTTCAGGGTTTATTTCCAAAGACAAAGGCAGTCCACTACATAACCAAACTACAGTAATCAAAATCTAAAGATTAAGATTGATACAATACAACCATCTAATCATCTAATCCACCGATACCATTCGTATTTCATCTGTTGTCCCAATCATGTCCCCTATAGCAAAAAAAAATACTGCTTTTTGTCCAAAATTTAATCTAAGATCACATGTTACATTTAGTAACCTCTTTCATCTCCTTCAATCTGGAACATTGCTTAGACTTTTCGTCTTTTGTGACCATGACAATTTAATAAAATCGTTTATTATGGAAAAGTTCAAAGTATGTAAAAGTAGTGATTGTAACATAATGAACCCCCATGAACTCCATCACCCAGCTTCATCAGTGATAAACACATGGACATGCTTTTCATTTATATCCTTACCCAGTTTTTTCTAAACACATATATACACATGGGAGATTATTTTAAAGCAAATCTAAGACATCATTTTATGAGTGCTATAGATAACTTAAGCATCGCCTGAAAGGACAAGGGAGAAAGTAAAAATTAATTTAAAAATAAATTACCTCATGTACCACCATCCAGAAATAGTAATCAGTAACATTTAATGACTATGCATATATAGAGCTAGAAATATAAATAGACAGTTTGGTAATAGAAGAAGATGATAAGACCATAAAAATGTTTGGGACTTAAACAGATTAGCTATTTCTATAAAAATGGAGAGAAGAGAGAAAGGCTGGTGTTGAAACATCAAAGTTTACGTAGCTAAGCCCTTAAAACTTTTATGTGGACTGGAATGAGTAGAAATTCTACAATGCAAGTATTTTGGTCAGTCATCTATTAAGCCAAACAGGCTTTACATGATTTATAAAGAATTTTTGTTTTGTTTTTGCCCAGAGGCTTTCTGCTGTAGGCATTGTTTTTGTTTGTTTGTTTTTTAGGGGTTTTTTTGTGCTGAGGAACATTCATCCTGAGCTAACATCTGTTGCCAATCCTCCCCTTTTTTTTTTTGCATGAGGAAGATTAGCCCTGAGCTAACATCTGTTCCAGTCTTCCTGCATTTTGTATGTGAGTCACTGCCACAGCATGGCTGACAAGTGGTGTAGGTCTGTGCCTGGGATCTGAACCCACAAACCCCAGGCTGCTGAAGTGGACTGTGCCAAACTTAACCACTATGCCATGTGGCCAGCCCTGGGATTTTTTTAGTCAAGTATCATTGTAGATTTTTTTGGTTTCTTTTTCTTATTTGTTCCACTAGATAGTTTCAAAATGGCAAGCATTTGGTCAGTTAATATCTATAGAATTTACTTACTCTTTAAGATGCATTAATTGTAAAATTTGTAATCTTATGGCAAGTAAAATTCAGTTGTAATTGTTTTGATTCTCTGGATCCTTTGCATTTCCATTTACATATTTCAGTCATCTTGTCAATTTCTATTCCCAGTGAAAAGCATATTGGGAATTTGGTTGAAATTGCATTCAATCTGTATATCAATTTGGAGAGAATTGACTTCTTAATAGTATTGAGTCTTCTAGTCTATGAACATTGTATGTCTGTTTGTTTAGATTTCCTTTAATGTCTCTCAGCAGTGCTTTTGTATTCTTGAACTTATGACAAATTTATCCCAGTGTTGGCTTGGTGGCATAGTGGTTAAGTCTGTGTGCTCCACTGTGGTGGCCCAGGGTTCACAGGTTTGGGTCCAAAGTGCAGATCTACACACCGCTCATCAAGCCATGCTGTGGGTGTGTCCCATATACAAAATGAAGGAAGATTGCCACAGATGTAAGCTCGGGGACAATCTTTCTCAAGTGAAAAGGGAAAGATTGACAATGGATGTTAACTCAGGGTCGGTCTTCCTCACTTAAAAAAAAAATCCCAATTTCATTTTTTTGCTATTGTAAATGATACTGTTTTTTAAAAATTCATTTTCCTGTTGTTACTAGTATATAAAAATATAGTTGAATTTAATTTATTCACCTTATATCTTACTACCGTGTGAAACTACTTAGTTTTACTATTCCTTAGGATTTCTGTGTAAATAATCATGCCATGTACATTAAAGACAATTTTATTTCTTCCTTGACCATATGTATGCCTTTTGTTTGTTTCTTTAAAAAAGTATTTTTTATTGTACTGTTGAGATTATGCAGACTTTGTCAGTTTTGGGGAAAAGTATTGAGTCTTTAACCATTAGATATGATGGTTGATCTAGAGTTTTTTTTAGATGCCCAGGTTTATCAGGTTGAGGCACCTTTCTTCTGTTCCTAGTTTGGTTCTAGTTTTATCATAAATGAGTTCTGAATTTTGTTAAATGATTAGTTTAGATCTGCTAAGATGATAATATGGCTTTTCTTTTTTTGTCCGTTAATATGGTGAATTACATTGACTTTTCAAATGTTAGGTCAACCTTGCATTCCTGGAATAAATCTCACTTGGTTGTGATTTATTATCCTTTTTTGTTTCTGTGTTCATGAGCGTTATTGATTTGTAGTTTTCTTTCTTGTGATGTCTTTGTCTCATTTTGGTATACGGTTAATTTTGTCCTCAAAATGAGTTGTTCCTACTTCTTCTGTTTTCTGAAGGAGGTCGTGTAAGATTAATACTATGTAGTTTTTAAATGTTTGATAAAATTTATCTGTGAAGCCGCCTGAAGTTTTTTAATAAAATGTTTTTAGTTAAGAATTCAATTTCCTTAAGTGCACTCGGCTATTCAGATTTTCTTTTCTTTTTTAAAGAACCGATTGGTGTTGGTTTTCTCTGTTTATTTGCTTTGTTTATTATCTGCTTTCCACAGTGAGAGCATAGGAGTGGTTGCCTGAAGCTGGCAAGAGGAGAATGACTAACTACAAAGGGGTGTAAGGAGAAGTTTTTGGGATAATAGAAGTATTCTGTATTTTCGTTTGGGCAGTGATTACCCAGGAGTGTTTATTGTCAGAAGGCATTGAATGCACACTTAAAATTAGTTCATCTTATTGATTGTAAATTATGCCTCTGTAAATTGATTTTAAAAGTTATAAGTAAATCATCTGGAAATGATTTAATGATTTTGCTTGGGTTACTTACAGAGTTTTTTGTAACAAAATGACAGTTAGAAAAGCCTGACACTTTAAGATTCCAAAGAATTAAAATACATAAAAGGCTAAATTTCTCATTTTACCATGTGAATGTAGTAGAAAGCTAAATTTGAGACTTTGCTGTAAAAATATGTTGAAAATATTTTTTTTAAGGTTATGAATTATATAGTATTAAAGCTTAAAAGTGACTAGCACTTTTTAGTGTGCTTTAAGGAAACTGTTATGAGGAATTTCAGGCCATATTAAATTTTTTTCCCAGGCATAAAACACTTTTTCTCTCTCCCTTAGTAAATCATGCTAGTGCTTTTGTCTGAAACTGTGACCTTTGCTTGGCATTATACTTGAGTGGCTAAGGGTCTGGACTTCAGAGCTGGATGACCTGTGTGTGCATCCTGCCGTCTCCACTGCCCTGCTTGTGCAGCCTTGAGCAAGTTCTTCGTTCTTTCTCTGCTTTACTTTCCTCATGTAGAAAATGAAGATAATACTACCTCACAGGGTTGTGAGAATTAAATTAGTTAATATATGTAAAATGGTTAGAACAGCTCCTGGCACTTGTGCTCCCAGTGTTAGCTGCTATTATTATTATCATAATCACTGTTACTACTTACCTTTGAGACAGAAGTAGTATACAGAAAAGTGTGATTTTCTTTGTTTTTAAAGCATCATGATTGTTCCATTAATGTGTAAATTTGTTTTCTTGTAAAGCAGAATCAACAAGAAAATAGTATTAGACTAGAAGTCCAGAGATTTCAGTGGTTTTCTGAGTCCTTTATTGGGTGCTTAGGAAACAAATTTTACTGCATTGGTGTTAGTTACCTGTGATTAAAGGTATTATTAAGTTTTGTAGTATGTACTACCAATTAGTACCACTAATTACTGTTCCTAATTGTATAACATGTCATTTAGATTTTGTCTAAGTTTTACACGAATCCACATTTATAGGAGGATTACTTCTAGAATTAGTATCTGGTTTCAGTGAATTGATGATAATGTGATCATAGAGTCAGTTCCTGGATTTCTTAGTTGTCTTTCAATTTTAGCAAGGAAACTGACCATACTGTTTATAATTAGTATTTTCATTTGGGGGTTAGTAATCAATGTACTCTGACTTATACCTTTATCCTTAAAAATTGGCCAGTGGGAAGCTACTATTATGCCATTTGGAGATGTACTTTTTCATTTTATTTAAAATTTCCTTTGTCAATTATTTCTTCATATTTTTTGGATCATATGGTTTATTTATATATCAGAACATTTTAGATTTAATTCTCCAGGGTAGTTGTCTTTTAATAAGAACACGGTATTGCCTCAATTGTTTTGTTGTAAGGACAAAATTGGTGTTCAGTTTTAATCCCACTGATTATTATCCTGGCAAAGTGTGTATTATTAACCCTTTAAGACAGTTTTTGTGTATACATAATAATCCTCTATCACCTTAATGTTTGGAGTTACTTAATAAGATATGATTTAGTGTATAATTTATATTACTGCTCCTCTGATCCAAGAATATATATTATTAAATATATATATATGTTACCAAAAGCCATGCTTTGTTGTGTTGTGTTTTATTTTTATGGCACTAGAATGTTGCAGAGCAGTGGAGTATGGATTATTTGAAGGCCATATTATAATATGGAGCATAAATTCTATTCAGAGAACTCCATTCACAAGAATCCGAGGAGGGGCTGGCCCCATGGCCCAGTGGTTAAGTTCGCGCGCTCCGCTGCAGGCGGCCCAGTGTTTTGTTGGTTCAAATCCTGGGCGCGGACATGGCGCTGCTCATCAAACCACGCTGAGGCGGCGTCCCACATGCCACAACTAGAAGGACCCACAACGAAGAATATACAACTATGTACTGGGGGACTTTGGGGAGAAAAAGGAAAAAAATAAAATCTTTAAAAAAAAAAAAAGAATCCAAGGAAAGACACAAATTCTAAGGAAAGGCTGTAACTATACATTATTTAATAACATTAGAAAGTAAAATTATACCCTTTAATGAACACACTGTCTAAAATACTAAGTATTTTTCTTTTTATATAGAGGTCAGATTAATTGTTAAGATTTTAACTAGAAATAATGTATAATAATATCACTTTTTCTAACTGAGACAAGATCATAGCTTAATCCTTTTGTACATGTGTTTATAGCTTAAATTCTTTAAATTGTCTATGTGTTATCAAGTTACTATGATCTGGTAATTACTAAATTATATTATCAATAAAATACTTACTACATTCCAGATACTCTGATAAACCATTACAAAACAGTTCAAACAGATATATGATGAAAAGTATTTCCCCTTAACATTGCCCCTCCAAACCCTAATCCTTCTCTTCACAGGAAACTACCGTTACTAGTTTATGATTAATATTCTGAATATTCCAAATCTATACAAGTATATCCAGTGCATGTATGTATCCTTTGTTTTGAAGTAAACCTGAAACAAAATATTCTTGCTGTTTTGAACATAGTCTGAAGATTTTTTCTTTTAAGCATAGTGACTGGCTGTGTGACACCTAGAACCGCTAGAGGAAGACCCATCTCTTTGGATAGAGCCCATACGCACATACTTTTCATAGTTTGTGTATGTAAACAATATGAAGGATTTGGATCTTTTTTTTTTTTAAAAGATTGGCACCTGAGCTAACAACTGTTGCCAATCTTTTTTTTTTTCCCTGCTTTTTCTTCCCCGATCCCCCCAGTACATGGTTGTATATTTTAGTTGTGGGTCCTTCTAGTTGTGGCATGTGGGACACTGCCTCAACATGGCCTGACTAGTGGTGCCATGTCTGCCCCCAGGATCCGAACCAGCGAAACCCTGCGCCACCTCAGCAGAGGGCATGAACTTAACCACTTGGCCACGGGGCTGGCCCAGGATTTGGATCTTGAAAATGGAACTAAGCAAGAGAATTTTTTGCTATGATGGAAACATTCTGTATCTATGCTGTCCAGTATGGACTCGTGTGGCTATTGGTCGCTTCAAATGCAGCTAGCACAATTGAGGACAGAATTTTTTATTCTTTTACATTTAATTAAATTTAAGTAGTCATATGTGGCCAGAGGTTACCATATTGGACAACTCAGGGAGCATCGTGGTATAATGAAAAATGTCTAGAATTAGATGTACCTGGGTGTCAGTGTTGGTCTTGCCGTTTTCTATTTGTCTGCCTGTGCAACTTACTTAATCTTAGTTCCTCATACTCATAATGGGGGTGATAATGCCTTCTCCAAAGAATAATACACACACAGAAATGTCACTGAGTTGAAAAAAGGGTGAGATGTATCATACCAAAGTTGATAAGCCTGGTGAAGGACTGGAGAAGGAGAGAAATGGTCAAAAGAGACTATAGCCTTATCAGGATTGTTTCACTATTTGTCAGGATGATCAGTTTGAGATGGTGCTCATGTATGTAAAATGAATGTTTAGAAATTCATTGATTTTCTCTAAGTATTCCTACATAGTTCTCCAGCCATAACAAATAATATTTGAGTCCGTGTTTACATAAATGTCATCTTCATGTATTTTTTGCAACTTATTTCAGTCAAATATGCATGTAGGAGACAGATCTACTTTACTCTTTTTAAATGCCCGATACGATAGAATCATTTGGATATGTTGTTATATATTTAGCCCTTTAATTTATTACCCTTAGGTTGCTTTCAACTTTCAGTATTGTAAACAGTATTATATTGATTACCCTTGTTTATAGGTAATTAGTAGCAAGTGATATTGCTAAGTCATTAGAATATGGGCATTTTAAATGCCAAACTGGTTATCAATGTGCATATTTACCTGTTTCTATAAGTCTAGCTTTCCCATATCCTCACAAGTATTAATGTTGTGTTTTATGCCTATTGATTAGTAACTTTGGGTTTTAACTTGGACTTACCTGAAAACTGTATTGTACTAAGTTATACTATAATATTATAGTAAATAATAAGATTAGATCATGGGTTGGAAAAGAGGCTTTAACCATAACCAAGTATGTATGGAAAATTTATATGTGATAAAGATGGAGAGGGTAAAATTTCAAATAAGTGAGGAAAGAAGAGGCAATCATGCTTTCCTACCCTAGTCCTCTGCATCATCATTGCAAGGTATGAAACGAGGGCCTGCTCCTCCATTTCTCTGAACAGCCTATTTGTCATCGGACCATCAGAATCAATTTTGTTAAGTCCTTTATCCCTTTATATCAGTTGCCACATGAAGTCCAGGATTCCTAGGTGATGCCTCATCCTCTGATACTCTAATCCCAGTATTGCTCTCTGGGCAGTGAAGTAACTCCTACATCCGCCAGGTACTCCCCTAATTCTCCCTCCCTGTTTCAGCCTTCTGTGTAGCATTCAGAGTACTTACTGGTGTGTGAAAAATTTTTTACTCATTTGTCCTTTTCTACCTAGAATGTAAGCTACATGAGGGCAGGGATTTTTGTTTGTTTTTTTCGCTGCTGTATTCCCAGCCTGTTTAACAGTAGGTTCAGTGAGTATTTATGGAATAACTAACATAATAAATAACAAATATTTACAGAATAATTTTTTTCAGTGACTGGTATAGGAAAAAACTTATTAGATCCTGATCTCATATGATTCACAACAGTAAATTCCAGTTGGAAGAAACCCATAAAACTTAACAAAATTTATACAAACGTTAGGAGCTACGTATGTTTTTAGAGTAGGAAATCCATTCTTAGATGCACGTGGTTTTAAGAAAAAATTTCATTTGAGTTGTAGGTAATAATTAAGTTAGCATATAATCAATTTTTTAACAATTTGTTGAATTATACTTTTGATAAACTGTGATCATATTGTTCTATTTTACGTAATATACAGCGGTTTTATCACTTCAATTTAATTTTTAAAATATATTTCCACTTCGTGCTAATAAGTGTATTTACTGCCATAATTTATTATCTGGGCTATTTAATTTTTATGTGTAATATAACTAGGTAGTTGCTTAATTATATTTCTTGCTCTCTCCCCAACTCTGTCCCTTATTTATTTTTATTCCCTAAAAGTGTCTATTATGCTTTTTACATTGGTGCTTCATAAACATCTGCATTAGTCCGTTTACCAACTAACCAATTAATCTTAAGATTCAAGTAGAAGCTGCATTGCTGTGGACTTACTTTTATATTGCACATGTTCTCATTTTATATTTTTCCCCTCCTCTTATAGTTCTTGACATGGCAAGACATGTGCCACTCTATCGAGCTCTGCTGGAATTGCTCCGGGCCATTGCTTCTTGTACGTCCATGGTGCCCCTGTTGTTACCTCTTTCTACAGAGAATGGTGAAGAGGAAGAAGAACAGTCAGAGTGTCAAACTTCTGTTGGTACATTATTAGCCAAAATGAAGACCTGTGTTGATACCTACACCAACCGTTTAAGGTACTGTACTTTTCTTCATTTCTCTTGACCTTGCCTCAAACAATCTTTAAAATAGCTTTATGAGGTTTTCTAATGATATATGCTAATTAAACACACATACACACAAGCAATATATAAAACTAGAAGGAAAAAGTATCCACCAAAGGCTACACTCAGAAACCTTTGTTCACATTAGCTTATCAGACATCTCCCTCTACAGTCTTATAGCTATAGGTATGAAGTTTTTCTTAAATGCTGTCACATTGTACCTATTATACAGATAGATGCTAGTTTTATTCAGTGTTGAGGTCAAAGATACTTTTCAGTGTCAGTAAATATATATTGCTGCCATTGTTCTTAATACTTTTAATTATGCATTGTATATAGGTGCTATATTTTACTTAACCATCTAATAGTGGACATTTCGGGTTATTTCCAATTTATAATTACCTCAGACATACATCTTTTGGGGCTTGTAGAAATCTCCACAGTAGATTCATAGAAGTGGAATTGTTGGGTTTATGGATTACTCCTGTTTCATTTTGATACATATGTTATAATTCACACTGTAAGTTTTTTAGAAGTCAGAGGATTCAGTATTTATTTGTTGGAATTATAATAAAGTTAGTATTTATCTTCATGTAAATTTAAATTTTTAAATGAATATTTAAGATTATATCTCACTAGATTCAGATAAATTCTGCTACGAAAACTCTCTTTAAATAACCTGGTAAGCCTTTTCCTTTCTCTTAGAATCTGTTTAGTGGTTGTCAGTTTTACTTAAAGATGGCCTAATTCTGATTTCTAAGGCATTTATACTACCAGTGGAAGTTTATTCCTTTGTCAGTGGTCTTTTGAGTCAATTAATATTCTTTACCATCTTTGCAATATATTCGTTCTACCTATTTTCACTTATTTTTTAAGAACCTAAAATTTGGGAAGCAAGAATGTATGTCAAACGATGGCAGAGAATTGGTCACTGGAGGAATAGTTTTTGTCAGTCTTCACCTTTCAGGGAGAAATCAACTTCTCAGATAATCGTCACTCTTCTTAGCTTATTGTATTGTCATTATCACTTTAAAAACTAATGTCTTGCTGCCAGTCAGCAGGAATCGTAAATTAGAGAAGAGAGTAAAGAAGAGCCAATTGGCAGAGATATAAAAAGCTGTAGGTTCGTACTACTCTTTTACCAGGGAAGGAAAGTGTAGAGGTATATTTTCTTTCATAGTATGAGATATTTTCTGTTGAGGAGAAAAGAATAATATTATGTTTGGTTCCATCCTTTACTGTGGCAACAATTTTTTCAAATAGTAACCTAGGCAGCCAGCATAATTGTATAAAAACAATGTGATGTCATAATTGAACTGAAGGTCTAATTTCCTAATTGACTTCAGTCACACTGAGAAATGTCTAACTGAACATCCCATGCTCTGCCCTGGCCATCCGTGTTCCTTACTCTTGTACCTAAAAAGATAGTTCTTGACAAAGCAATTAATGTAAAATATATAAAGGGGGCTGGCCCCATGGCCCAGTGGTTAAGTCTGCATGCTCTGCTTTGGCGGCCCAGTGTTTTGCTGGTTTGGATCCTGGGCTTGGACGTGGCACTGCTCATGAAGCCATGCTGAGGTGGTGTCCCACATGCCACAGCTAGAAGGACCCACAACTAAAAATATACAACTATGTACTGGGGGACTTTGGGGAGAAAAAGGACAAAATAAAATCTTAAAATAATAATAATAATAATATCACAAATTTGTGATGTTATAAATGTGAAAATAAGACCATTAAAATAAAAATAACTTTCTTTATACTACATGTTTCCTTATGCTATAATTTCTATTGGATCCTGCAAAAATGCAGTTGTAGTACATTGAGTTCTATGGTAATTATAGAAGATGCTTATTGCATTGAATGAAATTTGTACACCTAGAGTGCCTTTTTCGTTGCTTTCCTTAAATTAACAAATTTCCAGTTCACATAACATATTCAGTATAATTTTTAAAAAAGTGAATGACTTCTGGGGCTGGCCCGGTGGCGCAGCCATTAAGTGCATGCATTCCGCTTCAGCGGCTCAGGGTTCACTGGTTTGGATCCCGGGTGCGGACATGGCACGGCTTGGCAAGCCATGCTGTGGTAGGTGTCCCAAATATAAAGTGGAGGAAGATGGGCACAGATGTTAGCTCAGGGCCAGTCTTCCTCAGCAAAGAGGAAGCAGGTGTTTGCTCAGGGCTAATCTTCCTCAAAAAAAAAAAAAGAAAAGTAAACAACTTCTGTATAAAATGTATTAATTAATGATTCACTACAAAAATTTAATTTCAGATAGAAGATAACTTGAGTTTCGTTTAACTGGAGCTCTTTATTTTTCTACTTGGTTACCTAAAAAGAATTATTCTTCAGGTTGTTTCCTTCTTCAACAAGGAAAAAAAAATGATGCCTCAGACTTCTAAATTCTGTACCAACAAAACACGCCTGTACAGATCATAATCAGTGTTCACAAAGTTCATTTCATTTATGTTATTTATCTTATGGTGACCCTGTACAGTAACTATTTCTAATAACTGTTTTACTGATGAAGAAACACTACTAGTGCATTTTTTAATAGAATCTGAATATGTTTCTTAGTCAAGATCCATCCATCATGATACCTGTTACATTATACAGCCTCTGTTAGAAAAAGAAACCAGTAAAGACATACGTATTTTAACATCCCTACTTTCCTTTCAAGGTTTGACATATTGAGAATTCATTTTCAACTTCACAGAGAAAGAGGGTAAATCTGTTTTTTTTCCAGCCTAGCAAGACTTAAGATGTATTTCTTTTCATATTTTCATTATAATAGACCTCTAATAAAATGAACGATGTAGTCCAATTTCCTGTAGAAGTTAACATCCACAGAAATTGGCCTAAGTTCAACATTAACACTGTTTTAAAGTGCAGAGCTTTCCCCTCCCCCTACCTGCCTACTCCATCCCCAGCTATATTCTTTTAAAAACCCTGGATACTCTTGAGAAGACGATGGGCAAGGCAAATATGTTCTGTTTATGTATCATTTTGAGGATATGTTTTAGTACTTTATTAGGGTTTGGAGTTATGGCTTAAAAATAATATGTAGGTGTACCCCAACTCAGAAAATTATTACATTATTTTTATCTCTGCTGTCTTGGAAAGGTAAGGCTGAATAAAGTACGTCTATTTAGTATAGAGGGCTTTTTTTTAAGTAAAACAGCAAGTACTAGTTTACTAATTAAGTTATATGCCTATTGCCTTGTTTTTTCCCTCTTGTTAACTTATTTCTCATTTGTAACTGTTTTTTAAACAAAGCATATACAAAAGGCATGCAGTTTTTTTTCCCCTTGAAACAAAATTTTAATACATTTAACTCTTTGGTCATCTTAGATAAAGAAAAAATGGATTCACTATGTACTCTGCAGATCTCTAGGTCATGATTGTGTTTATATATAATGATTTTCATTGAAATTATTTCTTCTGTATATGTTACGTTTATAATTTTTGTCTTCCTTTTGTGGGTGAGAGAAATTAAAATGTTTTGCCCAGTTTACTTTTACTGGCAGGAATAACCCAAGTAAGATTATCCTATCTTGAGGTCAGCGCCTAAACCCAACTAATTTTGATCTCGAAATTCAAAGAATGGGGGGGATTATATAGGTTAGCTGGCTCTCTCCCAAGCCTGAAACCTTTTGTAAGAGGAAGTAGAAAGCTATCATTAAGAAGCTTAAAAGGCAGATCATTTATCTTGTATTTATCTAGTTTATGCATTACAAGTTTGTGATTATATTTAGATAGGTGAGATCTGGCCTGATCACAAGATCGTGACTGATTTGTTCATTTAACAGATGTTTATTGAATAATGTTCATGGGAGCATAACAAGAAGATAGAGTCCTTTTTCTAAGGGCCTGACAGATAAATGGGAGAAGCAATCACTAGACAGTTTTAATTACATGATACATGGCATATTAGAAGTATACGACATTACTGGAGAATCAACCCAGATTTGGAGGCCTAAAGAATAAGTAGGAATTAGTTAAATGAAGAGGGACAGGGGGCTGGTATACCAGGCTATGGGCATAATGTTAGCAGTGAAAGGAAGCATCACGCATTCAGGGAAACCTAGAGAAGTTTGGTGTGCCTGGCTGTAGTGTGGGTGGGAGATGAGGCTAGAGAGAGCAGCAGGGGCTAGAAGATGAAAAGAGTTGTATTAGACAATAGAAAGTTAGTTCCTAGGTAGAAATTCATTCTGTGTACCAGACGTTTGACTTAAAAAAGCAATCATGTAACTCAGGCTTTATAAATCACTTATTAACTGCATTATTCTGCCTGTGGGTTAATACTGGCAACTGCAGATTTATCCCTGGGGATCCCCTTCAGTAGAGTGCAAGTGCTATACCATAAATAGTTCTGGGAGCATGGTTTCCTTTGTTCACATATAAGAATCTAAAGTCTAATTCCAGGTGGAAGTTTTCTAAAACTAGTCCTACTAGGTTATTTTACCGACCCAGTTAGGCAGAAAACTATCACCTCTTGGCTTGACGGAGGCTCTGAGTCATTAGCAGAGAATCTTAAGTCTTTTATATTAAGGTTCAGGGATGACAGGGTGAGACTACATACGTGTTCATACATTCCTCTGCTGTTTTCTTAAAGCTGTCATCCAGCTTAAGTTGTAGATGGGGAGAACTCGTACAGCAGTAAGTAGGTTTTAGATGTAATTTTTCTGGAGCCTTTTGTCTGTATTATTTTGGAATTTATCTAAATCTAAAGTGTGCTCATGTAATAATGGGATTTTATTAATCTGATCAAGTAAGCCAAACAGTTTTCATGATTGAAAACAGGAGGAAATTTTTCTTGGTAGAAATTCTTTGTCAGAGTACAGAGCCTCAGCATTTATGAGGAAGAACTTTTAGATCTTATACCACCTGTGCGATTGTTAGAATCTTTCTTTAGATCAACTGACTTTAAAAAAAAAAAAAAAGCATTTTATTTGAAGAGGAAACTTCAAATTACTACCATATCAGAAGAACCATTATTATTTGCCATAAATAGAAGATAAGAGTAAAAGCGAATAAACTAAAATAAAAATACTGACTCCACACCTGTTTTCTGCTTTCAAAAGGAAGGTTTGGCAAATGCTAAAGAATTTCCAAAGGGTCATTGAGACCTTTCTTTTCATTGGAAAGGGGCTAGCTTTCTCATTATGCAATTCAGTTATCTAGTACCATATTTCATTACCACTTAATGTCTTCTCACACTTTGGGAAATCTTCTTTAATAGGGTATATCTTCAAGTCCTCTAAAATAGAAGCGTTTTGCAAATATAAACTAACAAAATAGAAAAAAGAGAAAAAATGGCAAGATGTCCATTAACTATCTTACTCTCTCTCCCTTTTTATCTGTGTTGAATTGGGAGAAACTAAAGTTAGCAGATAGCCAAACTAGCCTAGCTTTTGTTTGTAAATGTGGCTACAGTTTAGAATGGTATTGTGGTTCTTATCATCACCTTAAAAGTTTTACAAAAAGTAGTTGGTTTTTAACTTAACATGCTTCTCTTCCTTTTTGTTTTTTACTTCCCTGATTGCTAAGATACCCAGGGCCCTCTCTGGGCCCTCTGTCTGGTTGAAGCACTTTCTAACCAGGTCTGTCCTGCTGTTCCAGGATTTTCCCCTTTTTGTTTAAGACAGACCTCTTATTTCAGAATACTTTCCTAAGTATGGATATGATAATTTATATAAAAAAAAGGAAATGGCCCTTTAGCCTTACAAGGGGGCACTTGTATTTTAATAAAGAGTAACTCAAGTAATTCTTGATGAAGGAGTGTATAGGAGCTGTATTAGGTGGGTTGCGTTTTACGTCATGCTCCCTTTTCGGTGGTCGGCCGGCGGGAGTAGCCCAGGTAGAATCATTACTGCAGTTACATTACCGAACTCTCTGTGCGTCCAAAGGCTTCAGTGAGAAGAACTGCTTAGAGGAGGAGTATGGGATGGCTCAGTGGCACAACGCCATGGGAATGCTTTGTATGCCTGATAGTTCTGTAATTACTGAGTTTTTGCTGCTATGTATAATAATATATTGTGTGACATGTATAGTTATATATGCACGTGTATATCAACACACACATCTGAAAAGTAGCTTCTAAAGTTTAATTTTTGAATAATAAACTTTAAGCCATGTTTCATATTTCCCTTACTTATAATTATACCTTAATAATAAAATGATATCTCTTATGGGTGAAGGTTAGTTTGATAATTACAGCACTCTGATACGGTTGGTATTTAGTATAAACGAGAGCACTACTCAAGTAATGAATGTACTTCTAGTTTATTATGTTCATCTTTCCTGGCTTATCTGCTAAATTAACCTTTTGACATGGCAAGGTGACAACTAGGAGTGGTTTGTTGTGATTTAGTGTGCTTTTAAAAAGTTGACAGGGGTTGACCTAGTGGCGTAGTGGTTAAGTTCGCGCATTCCACTTTGGCTGCCCAGGGTTCGTGGGTTTGGATCCTCGGCATAGACCTTCACATCTCTCATCAAACTGTGCTATGGTGGTGGCCCACATGCAAAGTAGAGGAAGATTGGCACAGGTGTTATCTCAGGGCCAATCTTCATCACCAAAAAAAACAAAAAACGAAAAAAAAAGGACATTTCCTTAGACAGTTGTTAAATATTTACTGTGCAAATTGCATTAAGAGCTTCCTTAAAGATGATAATATTTTAATATTCTTTTATTCATGATTCTATATTTTTATTACCTACTACCTCTCCTAATACATCCTTTCAAAATTCACACTTCTTAATAACTGCATAGAGTTAATTTGAGTCTAATGGTTAACATGGATAAACTGATCAAAATTGCTGTTGGCTGATTGCCAGTAAGCATTTAGATGAAGATAAATCAAGCATAACATTCCTTTTGGAAGCACAGAATGCTGTGCAAAGCATATCACTTCAAAATAAAGAATTTTCCATTCAACACTCTCCAACTTCTGTCTGCAGCAGACAAGATTAAAGGTAATTAATTATCGGAAATTTTTCAGAAATCAATTTTTTTAATATATATGACATATTTTGTACATTAGTCTCGTAGAATTTTGAAAGCATACCTTAACTATACCTCTAAGGTTGCCATCATCTATCGCTTAAAACCTAAACAGTATTGGAACATTTTAGGATGCTGTCATCAGGAAACTTTTTTTCCTTGTTCCACTGAAATTTTTTTATAATAGTTTGAACAAAAATGGGGAAACAGTTGATTAAACCATAAATACTGGTTCTGTTTAAAACTTCATTTGCCTCAGTAATATTAAGTGGTTTATTTACGTTATTTCAGAGAAATTGTTCAAAAGCCACCTTAGTAATCATTTCAATGGAGAGATTGAAGGACTTCCAAAATAATAAAAAGCTCTTCTTATTTCTTCGCTTGTCTACTTCCATACTAGGCACTTAAGAAGAACAAACATTTAGTATTCATCCATGAAGGACTTAGATTCTAAGTGGAATTTACTCCCTTGGCTAGTGTTTGGAAACTTTTATTACCATATACGTTTCATTTTTCAGATGCCCTCAGTGTAGCAATATTAACCCTTTTCTTTTTTTGTGAGGAAGATTGTCTCTGAGCTAACATCTGTGCCAGTCTTCCTCCATTTGCCTGGGATGCCGCCACAACGTGGCTTGGTGAGCAGTGCTTGGTTCATGCCCAGGATCCAAACCTGTGAACCCCAGGCCGCTGAAGCAGAGTGCATGAAATTAACCACCATGCCACCAGGTTGGCCTAACCTTTTTATTTTTTACCTAATGCAGAAAGAATTTACCAACTTTTCATTTATTTTATCCAAAAGTCTTAATTCTTGCCTTTTTTCTTTAGCTTTCTAGTTTAATGAGTTTTGTGTTTAATACTTTAAATCATTAGGCTTACAAGCAGTGGGAAGAAATAGTTCCCTAGGAGCCAAAAGAGAGGTAGAGGGACAGAGGGAGGGAGTGCATTGAGAATGAGACAGCATGATACCAAAAGTCGGAGAGAAAGGCTGTATACAAAGTGTAAGCAGTGTTACACGCATGTCAAAGACAGTGTGATGAGGTAGATGTTTATTGATGCTGAGTCCAAGGTCACTACCACTTACATGCATTATCAAGTGTGTTATATGAGCTATATGTTTCAGGATGATTGCCGCTATCTTTATTATCTCAGACAAAATCTCAAGCAATCTTAATTGCTGAATTTGAAGTCTCTTGCTAAGTAAGATTTAGTTTATAACAAATCTTTCCTGACACATCATAGTAAATAACCTGTCTCATGTTTTTATCTTTAGGGTTTTAGAGCCGTAAGGGACTCTCTTTCAGGTAGTTCAGATCCCTCTGAAAAATAAGGTCCATAAATACTGTGATTTGTTCCAGGTTCTCTGATGCTTAGTTGCAGAGCTCAGATCCCCTAATGTCCCAATCAAGTATATTTATCCACTGAATTAAACTTAAGTTCCAAAGAACAATTGGATTTGTGTATCAATAAATAATTAGAAATGGGAGAGATGGACTTGCTTCTGACTTAGCTTTGTATATTTAGGATATATAAAAAAAATTTTTTAATGTTGACAATGAAGTAAAATTATTTTTAGTTGAAAAATTTGCTTTTGATAATTATAAAGTATATACAATAATGTGGATTCTATGAAGTTTTTCTTATGTTTCCTTTTGCTCATCTTTTTTCATTCTCCTGAAGAATTTTTAAGTTAGCACTATGATAGGATATTAAGGCATATTTCCTTAGTTATGTGTAGCATTCAAGTTGTGCCTAAGTAATAATTACTGTATTAATTACTAAAGTAAACTAAGCTTCAATGTGTTTTGTGGTCTATCTAGTACGTAAACAGGTAGCAACTTTCTATAATTATTTAAATAAAGAGTAAGGCAGCTTTACCTGTTTGATGTTTTTCTTGCTTCAAAGAATTAATAGAAACCATTCTTCTGAAAGTTTCTTAGTTATTGATGTATGTATTTGTCCTCTCCTGTCTTTTCAAGCTGATCTGGTATCTACTTGTATAGATTAGGGCAATGTGTTGGTGATAAAATTGTTTCTTATTTGTTGCTAAAAGAAGCCTGTCACCACCTGAGAGGCTATTGTTTTTCGTCTCCTGAATTTTATTGTTGTCTTAATATACCTTATATTTCTAATATCTTTAGCTCCCTTGTCAAGAAGAAATTAAAGAGTTCATATAGCAATACTTCATATTTAAAGAATAAGCAAAAATACTCCCCTCTATTTATGACCAGTTATTGATCAGTATTTTATTTTAAACTCTTAAAAAAAGAAAGAACTTGAAAGTAACTCTCAATTACCTCCATTAATAAAGGGATTGTGGCATGGGTAACATAACATAATACTTTAAACGTTTATCTATATCATTTCCACTTGAATTGAAATATAATTTTGCAGTGTGAAAATTCATTCCGTTGCCCATGAAATAATCGCACTGTGAGATGTGACCCCTTTGGCTTTTACGTACCAGACCTGGTGAAATTCATCTCCTACTGGCCATTCCAACCTGTGTTATCTCAAAATGAAGTCAAAGTGTAACCATAGTAGTTTGGTTCAAACTTCATAGCTTCCTTGGAGCTGGAACAAAGGCAATTATTTTGTCTTTGATCTTCTATGCAGACTTTTCCTGCTGGACTCCAGTAGGCAAACAATCATATTTAGTATTTAATAGTTTCACCAAAAACTTGAAAGAGGGACTTGCTGTCAGTCAGATAGTCTTAATTGCTAATACGGATGTGACACAAATGTTGAGTATAAGGTCTTCTGGACATTGAACTTCTTAACAGCATTAAAGCAAGCATCTATTATTGCCATTTCCCTTAGCTATCTCGAAGAGTCTTTCTGGTGCAAAGAAGTTTATCATATTTTAAAATAACTGAATTCACTTGTAGAAATACCCAATTCCTTTTTATCTAACTGAGCAGTAAGATTAGTTGACCTCATCCTTGAAAGGCATATTTTCTATCAAACTCTCTTATTTTAACTCCCTTAAGCTAGTTCCTCTAGGGCTTCAATCCTTTAAGAAAAAATTTGAATTCTAGCCCTCCTATTTGTTTCTGTTGGAAAAATATTTCCTGGTTTCTCCTCTTTTTCCTCTCTGCCTCTCAAACCTACACAATGAGAAAGGCTTGATTTCTTAGCCAAAAAGCATTTGTTGTAACCATATATGTTTTTTTAAGTTTCTGTTTTTGATGACCTTGAACAAGTTCAGTTGTTTATCAGCCTTTCACTTGGCGGTAGAGACAGTGATGCCAACATTTATTTTAATCTCTCTTCTTTGCCTCAGTTGGATTGTCCCTTAGTGAAGCTTATTATTTGTGGCAGCTCCATTCCACAATAGCACACAGTACTTTCATTATGTCCTGTGATGTTTAATCTGACCTAAAAATTATTATATTTTTTATCTAATCTAGAAATCAAGGTTTTATTTTTAAAGACTTCTCATACCTCTGTTTTGAATATTTCCTTCTCTCATACTGTTCATTTATTCTTGCCAAGACAAGAAAGATTTCATCTTCAACTTTCATTTAAATCATATTGAAAACTAAAACTTGTACTTCCGTTTGGAAAGAGTTTAAGTAAAAACAAAAGGGTATCTAGAGCTTTAAACTAATCATGGAAAGCATTTATCTTAATTAAAGAGGTCTTTGCCCCATTTACTGGTGCATTTAGAGAATTATTTTCAGATTTTCTGGAGACATTAGAAGCAAATAATTCTCCACAGTAATATATTTTTTAAAATCCTTCTGCTTACTTTTAATCTTAATTATTTTAAACTATAATTCTTGCAAAGAGCTTTAGAGCTGTGGAGTATGATATGATGCATTGTTTTATAGATAAACATAGAAGTTTCATTCTCTTAGCGTTTTAGAATCTTCCTCTAGGATGCCAATTCTTAATAGTTCTGAATCTGAACATTTCAACATGTAGTCTCCAGATTACTTCTTTAACGTGGCTCTGGTTTTTAAATGTTTATTTCAACTGTGTGATAGCTTTGACTTTAGAATTATGAGTGCAGGGGATTGAAGTGGTCTTTCCCAATGTTCTACCAAGAAAATAGCTATATAAGCTGTTTTCAGTTTATAGGTTATAAAGGAACATAATCTGATATTTTGTATTTAGTTTTACAAAATATCCGACTTAATTTGGGTGATAGTATTAGAAGAGGCAATTCAATATAATTGAATGCTGACTTATGGGTTTTTTTTTTCCCTTTTCACAAGAAAGATTTGCCCATTTTGCTCACATCCTAGTTCAGATTATGTGTCACAGAGCCAAAATTTGCTTTATATATTAGCTATTTAGTTGGAATTCACAGTATAGTGGAAAATGTTTGCAGATAATTCTGTGCAATAGTAGAAACTTCAGTTGATTCCTCGTATTTCTTCAGGGCAGTGATCACAACCAGATTCAACGTATGCACAAAGCAGCGGATACCATGGTAGCGGCCGTCGCTGATTGCTTTTACCATGTTGGATCCATTGTCAGTCTCAAAGACCTACTTCCAGCTAGGTGCCTTGAACTCAAATAGCTTTTCACACAGACTTCAGGATGTGAGCGAAGGTATGGCCTTTTTTCATGAGCTGGGCCTACATATGGGTTGACAGTAACCTGCAACTTTTAATAGAAAAGAGACTACTGGCTATAGTTTAATGTCAGACAATGACTAGTTGTAGTCATCATTAGGGAGGTAGTTTGTTCTTCATATATTTAAAGTACTCATGTTTTGGACATTATCCCTTTTTTCCCTGTATGTTTTTGTCAAAAAAAACTATCCACATAAAAATTTCTCATTAGAACCTGGTGTAAAGCTCTAAGATATATCTGCTTTATGATTTCACCACTGTCTTCATTTTGAGATGTATTTGGTCATTTCTTTCATATATTTGGTGTAAAAAATATTTTTTAAACTTCTATGGATTTTTGCACTTTTTCTAACATTTTTTCTTTTGTGGTCAAAAAAATACAAAATTTATCATCCTATTTGCACTATTTTAATAGTAGGGATTGCTCCTACTAGTCTTCTTTTGAAAACTGGAATTAGAAAATTGGTATTCATGATTAGGGCTTGAAATTTAGACTTAGTAGTTTTCCAAGAGTAACTTGCTCTAAATTGCATTGATACAGTTGACTCTCCACACCAGAGGTTCTTGTTTCTTCAAGGAGAAAATACCCTAATTCTGGAAAAATGAACTTCACTCCTGTATCTTCTTTCTCTACTTGGCAAGATGTATTTCTTTAAGTGAAATCTTTATGGAAAGTACAGTGGATCAACTGATTGATGACAGATTTTAGGGTACCATCTTTATTTTATTATATCTGTAACCGTAACTCTTCTGTTTTCTGAAACTACTTACTGTTGCTTTCCTATTATGGTTCAGTGTCCCTATTATTTAAGAATTTTTTAAGCCCTGGGATTAGAAAGAGAATCATTTATAGTTGGGAAGAGAGAGTCCTTATAAATTAAAGGATGTACTGTCAAGCAGCTTATGCATTTCTCTTGACTCTCAGTGTTTGACACTAATTGTGAATAGCTACTGTTAAATTCAGAAGTTGAGAATCTGTTTGAGCTTGTCTACTAGAATCATGTTTTCATTAAGGAAATTGGTGGTCTCAACTTTGTTTCGTAGCTACAAAAGACAATATCGTGTTTGATTCTAGCAGTAAAAATGTTTGATATTTCATTCTTAAAACATTCATTCACTGTACTCTGATTACATACATATGCAGACATATATGTTCGTAGACACAGACACACAGATGTTGATGACTGAAATGATATACAGTCATGTGCTGCATAATGACATTTCAGTCAACAATGGACCAAATATACAATGGTGGTCCCATAAGATTAGTACCACGTAGCCTAGGTATGTAGTAGGGTATGCCATCTAGGTTTGTGTAAGTACACTCTATGATGTTTGCACAAGGACGAAATCACCTAATGACGCATTTCTCAGAACATATCCCCGTCGTTAAGCAATGCCTGACTGTACAGTATAATATCTACCAAGTTTTCCTAAGAGGAAAAGGAAAGTTGGCCATGTGTTCTCTGTGACTTCTTATACCTCAGGGAAGATAAGAAGACAGCATAAGAGAAAAGGCAATAACCAGGTGACATTATGCCTCTTCAGTTAGATTATCTCGTCAGGTGAGGTAGTATATACCTTATAGTCAAAAATATCTGTGGGTACTAGTTTTTTCACATACTATGGGAACCAGTTCAAAGCACATGCATAATACTGTATCCATTTACCCTTGCTATCCACCTGAGTGGCTTTTCTTAATTTACCTCTTATTATCTACCTAAAGTTAAGCACTGAGTTTCTTTTGAGCAGATTTTTGTCTTTGTGATAAAGAATGGTTCATTTGTACATAGACAACATGATATTTTTTTAAAGCCTCTTCTACCTTCTGTTAGTCTTTTTATAGTTCTCTAAGGCTCCATGCTCACTTTGTGAAATAATGTTTTAATATAATAGCCAAGTCCTTTTGTGGTAGGTATACAACTAGAAAAATAAGTAATGTGTAGTTTAGATCATACCTTACCATGCAAATTTTAAACGCCTGTATTTATATGTGATTTCAGTTTGTTTTAAATTGTTTAATGAATTAACAAAGATGTAGATTTTTAGTATCTAAGAAGTAGTGTAATGATTATTTTGTGAACATGTGGTGAGAGTTGAAATAGAAAATTGATATTTAGTTGTTATTTTCAGTGAATCTTATAATAAAACACCACTGCATTCATCTAGAAAATTTAAAGAAACATTTTGATGCCTTATGCACAGAAATTTTACTGTAATACATCCTGTTATGATATACAATTTGATATAAAGTTATGTACATTTTAGACCCTGAATAGGGAATAACAGATGAGTATCTTTAAAATGATTATGCCCTAAAACTTAGTGTTTAAAAAATTTCCAGTTTATAGAAACACATTGTATTAAGACACCTAATAGTGAACCTGCATTTTACTCTGGAATATCTCTTTTTCTTTCCCTTGGAAATTAATATACTCTGAATGAAATACAAATAGTATTAAAATAAAAAACTCCATATGGTTCCTTGATCCCCAAGTCTTAAAAGAGAGAGGATAGACGTCTGTCATTTTTTAGATACAGTAGTGATTTCTCTACTTCTAGGTATTTATAATTACTGTAAGTATGTTTTTAAAAGTGTGGATCCAAGGACATATCAGGTATCTCAGTGTTTTAACAGTATGACATTTCTGCAATGTTTGTCTCTTGTATCTTTTTGCATTTGAAGGGAAAACCTACCCAAAACTTTATCATACTAGGCATTATTCTATGGTTTCAAAAGTAACAATGAATCTAATTTAAACAATCCTCAATATATATCAAGTATATGTCACATAAGATGCACACTACCATTTTGATTTTTAACTACTATTATTGATTTATAGAGATATTTATTTTTCAATCCTAAAGTCTTAATTTTCCTTGTATTTCTTTCCATATTAAAAAAATTTTCAGATCTAAAAGAGAAAATGTTAAAACAGGAGTAAAACCAGATTCATCTGATCAAGAACCAGAAGGACTTACTCTTTTGGTACCAGACATCCAAAAGACGGCTGAAATTGTTTATGCAGCCACTACCAGTTTGCGGCAAGCAAATCAAGGTACAATACTATCCCTTTTATGCTGTTTCTTTTGATTCAAAGATGTTTCATTTACTTACTGAAAACTGCCTTTCTTTTCCCTCTATGTTAATGGTTTTCAAGCAAGTTCATTTACCTAAAAGTTTTGTTCTATGTCAGGTTTCCAAGTTAATAATGAATAGTCTCTAATTTTAAAATATTTGCCTCTACCATGTCTGATTGCTAAGACTAAATTTAGTAGGCTGACAGCATGCATTATAAGTTTCTCTTTTCTTCCCATTGAAAGTCATGAAATTGAAAAATGCCATTGTGTTAGGTGGAAAATAGTACAGTAAGACTATGTGTGAGAATTTAGTGAAAATTGGTATTTTCATGTGTTAGCAACAGAAGATATAAATGATTCTGCATTATCCATTGCACTTCTGCTGTTTTTGCCTGAATGGATGAAAGCTAATTAACATTTCAAGAATTTAAGCTTTAAAATTGATAAGGTTCTTTAAGCCCTATTAGTTATGTTTATGAAATAGAAAGAAATCTTTTATTCTTAAAATGGTACAATAGGAAGATAATTGTGAAGAGTTTGGTAATTTTTTGGAATTCAGAATTTGAACTCTAGAAGTTGTTTTTTGTTTTAATTTTGTAAAATGTATACTTACGTTATTTATCTTGAAATACAAATAACAGAAAAAAAACTAGGTGAATATTCAAAGAAGGTGGCTATGAAACCCAAACCTTTATCAGTATTGAAATCACTTGAAGAAAAATATGTGGCTGTTATGAAGAAATTACAGTTTGGTAAGTTGAAATTTTAATCTTTATTCAAATTTCATTTCACATTTTAAATAGTGCTATTGAAATGTGTTCTAGTAAATTAGAGATTTTAAAACTTGCTTGTACCATGAATTATTCATATTCTCTCGTGCACTCTGTATATATATATACACACACACACACACACACATATGCACAGGAAAATTTTTATCATCTTTTTATCTCTTTGAATTTATATCTGTATTTATAGTTATATAAATCATGATTCAGTGGAAACCTAGGAAAAATGAAAAGCCAAATGTCTAACAAACAGGCAGAAGTGATTTCTTTCTTTACGTCTCCAGTTCTAGCCTGAAGGAAGCCAAGACCTGGGGCTTCGAACAAAGTCTGTTACTCCTACCATTTTAGAATTCCATGAGATTTACCTTTAGAAAATGTAGTTACGCATAGTTCATTTGTAGCCTTTCCCATTCCAAAACTCTTGACAAGTAAGGGCCAATGATAAGATCGTCATTTTAGCGCCCCTCAAAGAACACTAAAATAGGAGTCAAAAAACATAGATTTTTGTCATACTGTCTTTGAAACCTCAGTATTAATCATTTGGCTTTTGTTCTACTTACCTCTCATGTTTGCAGTAAAAATCACATGAGATGGTAGATTTGACAGTGATAAAGCAGATCATTTTTATCAATGATAAAAAGATCAGGCAGATCTTTGCAAAGGTCTTGTTCGCCATTTTAAGATTAGAAGAGTTGAGGTGAGGGGCTGGCCCCGTGGTCGAGTGGTTAAGTTGGCGGGCTCCGCTGCAGGTGGCCCAGGGTTTCGTTGGTTCGAATCCTGGGCGTGGACATGGCACTGCTCATCAGACCACGCTGAGGCAGTGTCCCACATGCCACAACTAGAAGGACCCACAACAAAGAATATACAACTATGTACCGGGGGGCTTTGGGGAGGAAAAGGAAAAAATAAAATCTTTAAAAAGAAGAAGAAGAGGTGAAGTATACTGCTATTCAGAAGGCATATAACAATTTTCCAAGGGATTCGTGTTTTTGGATAATTCTGCCAGCCATTGATAGATTTTGACCATTTTGTAATAAACACTTGAATTCAGGAAAATGTAATAAACCTCAAATTCATTCAACACTATATTAATAACTATAAATGATTACCAGAGTAGCAAAAATATTGTCTGCTACAGTCTTAAAGTTGTAAAAGACTAAGAGCAAATGCCGTACAAATAGAAAAATGAAACAGATATCCTCAAAGGGATATCATAAAAAGGAATAATCAGAATTATCAGGAAAGGGCACGCACAAGTATGATCATTACAGCCACACTCAACAACACAGGTATCAGGAAAAGTATGCTCAGAGTTTAAATAGACTTCATTTTTAAAGTCTCTCAAACGAAACCTTTGTAGTGATAAGTTGATTAACATATGTTGTTGCTGCAAATCTTTTTTGAAACTAAATCCACTATATCATGTAGAATAAAACACCTGAAGTAGACTGGAGATATATCAAGAGTTGTCAGAAGCATCGCATTCAAATTAAATATTGGATGTATACATCCACACGTTTTTTCTACACACAGTTAGAGGTAACTGTTGGTAACCTTGAAGCAAACATCAGATGTTAGGTGGGTTTATCTTTAGCTTCGCGCTTCTGTATGCTTTTTCACTGTGACAACCTGTTTCCTCCAAAAGCATTCCCCTGTTTTCCTTCCTCCACCTCAGATTCAAAAGCTTAAAGAAACTGCTTCTGCTTGTCTATTCGCTATGTGATTATGCTTTTATCCTGAATGAGATTTGGTCTGTGAGTTGCCCCAACTAGGTAACAGTGCATATCTGCTGAAACCTTTAATGCCTATTTCTGGATTAAAGGAGTGGAATTTTGAAACTCAAGTCAATGGACAGTAACTTTGTTGGGAAACCCCAGAAAGCATGCTTAGCTTAAAAATAAATCCTGAAGAAACTAAGACCTTTTCAGTATAACTCTCGTAGAGATGTCAGAAGGGCATTAATTGGTTGCTTCCCATTCACCCTATTAGACATAGCACTAGTTATTTGCCAAAACTAGATAGAGGGGAAGAACAAGCTCTCCATGGTCATGATATTTCTGGTCCAAGATTTTAAATAGCATTTTTTAAACCACCTATGATTTGCTGTTACTGCTCAGCTTTGGATTTACTAGTCTTTCATAATTCAAAAAAGCTTTGGATATCGTCACTAGATTTAATCTGCTTTTTATTCTTAATTTGATTTTGGATTTTGGATTTTTATTAATGTTTTTTGCCCTTCTTTAATGTATATAATTTGCAAACTTCAATTTCCTGTTCAATGTTTAGAGTGCTAGCCAGGAGTGGAGGTGTCAGGAATAGGGTTGGGGAGAGAGAAGAGGGGATTCTTTCTAACCAAGGATTGGCTTCCTCCTACATGGAAAACATTCCTGCCTTGGGGGTGGGAGTGGGTCAAAAAATTATATGGATTATTTTATATATTTATATAGTTAATTTTGTATAATCTTAGTTTATCATTGAAAACCTGGTTTTGGCTTTTCAGAAATCTTTTAAAAGTGATTATTTTTCTCTTCTATTTTTACTGTTAGAGTTTATCAATCCTGAAAAGATGCAGTGGGATATAACTATCACTTGTGTTCTGATATTGTACAATACCATTTTTCTCTTAGAAATTTTTCCATAATCTTTGCCACGCAGATTTCTCCTTTTTATACTTTACTTTGGGGTTTGATTAGTTTCTAATGATATTACAGCCTTTTGCCCCACTCAGTTTGGCAATCTAGTCTGTTCCTCTCACTCTAAGTATATTAACATGCTTTTTAAACAGTACTCCTGAAGAAGCATTTTATTGAAAATTCCTTTTTTGTGAGTATTAAAACAAAAGCTTTATTTGGTTTATATGAATTTGATTGAATGTTACTAAGATTCTTTATAGCTTTTTGGACTCTCATTAGTTTCTATAGTATTTTATTAAATCATTCTGTGTTACTTATTGTTGCATAAAAAATTACTCCCAAAACTTAGATGCTTCAAACCTTTATTATATCACAGTTTCCCAGGGTCAGGAATTCAGGAATGGTTCAGCTCACTGGTTCTGGCTTAGGGTTTCTCATTAGGTTGCAGTCAAGATGGTGACTGGAGCGTCAGTCAAGTGAAGGCTTCACTAAGTCAGAAGGCTTCAGTGCTTTCCAGATCACTCATGTGGCTGTTGATAGAAGGCCTCAACTCCTTCCCATGTGGACCTCTCCATAGGATTTCTTGAGTGTCTTCACACATCATATCTGACTTCTCTGAGAGAGAGCCAACAGGAAGCCACACTGCCTTTTGTGATGTAGTCTTGGGAGTCGTACACATTGCTTTTGCTTCATTGATTAGAAGCAAGTCACTAAGTCTAGCCCATACTCAAGGAGAAGGGAATTAATTTCTACCTTTTGAAGAGACTGTCAAAGAATTTGTCAAAGTATTTTATACCAGCAATCTTCTATTAGGAAAATAACAAGTTTGTTCTAAGATTCTTAGAAGAAAAGTTTCCTGAAATATGTTTGTATATGTGTTGGAATTAAATATTTTATTGAACTTTAGGTTTTGGTTCACTTAGGTCATATACAAATGTATATTAATGGCTTTAAAAAACATACTGTAATGTTCATGTAATTGGAGCTGTTTAGCTACATTCCATCTCTGTATGTTCTTTAGCTCTTTCAATCCAAAAAGCTTTATTTCATCAATATGAGTGTGCTTATGCTTCTAAAGTGTATGAGAGATTCCGATTCAAAATTATTACCTCTAATTAAGAAATTTGGAGTCATATGTCAGAGCCCTTGATTAATGTTACCCAGACAGGAGGCTGCTCTCATACCAGGTAAAATCATAAACTCTCCATGTTGGATATGACTTCAAACATAATTGACTTTTGATACCCATTGACTTTTGGGATAATGTAGAATAATTCAGAAAAAATACATGTTCTCTGTTGAGTTTTTTTTAATAAACTGCATTTGCTACCTTATATATCAAACATTTTTCAGTATCACGATTCTTCTACAATTTGATATTTATTGACTGCTTAATATCTATCACATGATGTACTATGATTTGTTTAACCAGTAACTGGACCTTTAGGTTGTTTCCAGTTTTTCAGTAATATATGCAACATCTCAGAGGCCATCATTATGTATAAACAGTTATATGATAAAGAAGTTTTCCTCCAGGCATGGGAATGGGCTCATTTGTGTTTGTGTCTGGTGGAGTGCTATTTATACAATTTAAGGGAAATTTATCCCTGTAGTATGTGAAAGGCAGCAGAATCAGGCAGATAAAAACTCCAGTTTACAAGTTTACTGATAGAAATTAGTCAGTAGTCCTGCTGAGACATAGTCCATTTGATCAGTAACAGTATTATATGTATTGTGTGATAAGTAAGCTTTTAGCATTGCTTCTTAAATTAGATTCTACTTGAACAGAATTGGTAATAGTTTCTACAAGAAATGAACTAAGAGTTCCCTTTTTTCTCTGAAGGATTTGTTAAATAAAGATTGTGGGAGTCGTATTTTAAACACTGTAGTGCACAGACCTCTAACATTGATTATAGGTCTTTCCCTCTTTTTCTAGATTATAAGCTCCTCGAAGGCAGATATAGTTTCCTATTTATCATTTAACCCAAATAGCCTAGCCTAGGACCTTGCACTTAGTAAGTTCTTGGTAAAATTTAATGCACTAATGTTAATTACAATTTTATAACATTAATGTTCTTCCAAATATTTAGAATTGTATGAACACGAAATCAAAAATTATCATTGCTTCTAATGACAGTATTTGCCTTAATAGGTGGTTTGGGTTTAGGGTTATAATTTATTTAAATATTTTTGTTTTAATCCATTAGTGGAGTTGGATTACTCTGAATTAGAGAGAAATTTCAAATTCACTGTTTTCTTTCTGTTGTATATGTACATAGCTTATAAGTAAAGAATAACTTTAAGTCCTTCCAAATCTGCCTAAATAAATAGTTAAGAATTAGCCCATTAATTATTTTCTGTCAAAGTGCCTAGAAGATTACCCTAAATAATCTTCTTTTATTTTGTTAATTTAAATTCCAGAAGTAATGCGAGAGTAAACTTCAGCCTGGCATTTCTGTTTTGTGGTTTCAAATCAGTGAAAATATGTAAAGACTTATTTTATTTTTTAAAAATGAAATATAAGGAGAATACTTTCGGCATTTCACGTTCTGTATTATTTTGGCAAAAATATTATATACCACTCATTTTGAGAATAAATTTTCTGCTACTTTGTATTGGCATTAGCTACTCGATATAATATAATCTATCAGTATGTCCACACAGTAGATTAAAAACCATTTTCTTACTTTTGCTTCTATTACATATTCCATCCATCTAACAGTAGGTGTTACATAAACATTTATTGTATGCTGTTCTTCCACATTGCGGTATTCTCTGTTTGGTGTGGAAGAAGGACAAGAGATTTATTTATGTTTTTTATTTATGTTTTTTATCATTATAGCAACTTATCCTCCATTCTAGTTCCTTTTTTTTTTTAAGTGCTTTTTCCTTCTTTTTCTTCTTTTAGACACGTTTGAGATGGTTTCTGAAGATGAAGATGGGAAATTGGGTTTTAAAGTAAATTACCACTACATGTCTCAGGTGAAAAATGCAAATGATGCAAACAGTGCTGCCAGAGCCCGCCGCCTGGCCCAGGAAGCTGTGACACTTTCAACCTCACTGCCTCTTTCATCATCTTCTAGTGTGTTTGTGCGCTGTGATGAGGAGCGACTTGACATCATGAAGGTAGAAAAAACAACTTTTTCCCCTATCTCCCTGGCTAATCTGCTTATTCAAATATTCATACAAAACACTAGAAATGCATGAATTTTAATAAGTTCAATAAAGACATCCGTGAAAGGAGTCCTTTTCTAATGTTAGTTCAAAGTATATGGATGAGACTGCTGTTCAAAATAAAGATTTAGAAGAAAATACCAAAATACCCTCCTTGAGCAGAGGCTGTGCACAGCCTGTCATAGTTTTAGAGCATAGTATCAAACGTTTTAAGGCTGGTCAGTAGAAAAAAAGTTATAGGATTTCTTCCTTGTCATCCAAGATACTTCTCTGTTTTATACTATCAGTCTTCAAAAATCACTCTTTCTGTTCTTTTGTAGGAAATTTATGTATATACAGATCCATAAGATCTGTGAATTAAGTAATGATAATACAATGATAAATAACCTACACCTTTATGTTTTAACACTGTGGTGGTCTGGCCTTAAAATTCAAGAGATTGCTGCAGCAAGAAAATTTTAAAGATTTGACACCTGGGGGCGGGTGGGGAAGCTTTCTTTACATTTATGAATTAATTCCTGGGTTAAATGTTCAAGCTTCCTTAGATACACAACTGAAACTATTGACTGATTGATTTGAGGAAGATTTTTTGTTTGCTTGCTTTTTCACTTGATGTTTTGGATAATTTCTTAGTAGAAGTCTCATAGACTCTGCCTATTTGGCCACACTCTTACCTGCTCCTTATTACAAACAATAGAGCCAATTATAGGATGATTGCCTAGCAAAATATTTTATCACTAAATGGACCACATAAAATTACTTTATCTCTGTTAAGCATTATGTTATACCTAACATAAAGGATCCCAACATGGAGCCCCAAAACATAAATCAGAATTGTCACAGATACTCTAGTGCCACTTGCCTCCACACATAGCTATTCAGGACCAGAGGCTTTCTGCTCATGCTTTGCACAATAAATACCTGTTGATTAACTCAAGTAAAATTCGTTAAATAATTCTGACACTCATTTTTGGGTTCTCTGCTATTTTTTGGACTACTGATAACCCTAAGGGGGAAACACTACTGTTCTCTCAAAACATTTGTGTTGGCAAGTTGTTACATGAGAACTTTTGTTCCTGTTATCTACTTGTCTCATTATCCCAGAGAAACATATTAAAAAGTAAGTTATTCCTTAAAACATTAACTTGTCTGAAGATTTAGAGCAGAAAATTACCCTCATACCTTTGAGATATGATAATGAATGTACCTGGAATCTCAAATTGTTGAAAATACCATAAAGAACACCATGAAGGAAAGCTCTCAGAAAAAAGTAACTTTAGTATTTTAAAAGGTTTTTGATGTTAAGCTTTCTTGCTCCCAATAAGGCATCTCTCTTTTAATAGCCCATTTTCACCAAAATCAAATTACTGTAATCCTAACCTGAAACCATTTCCTAATCCTGTGTTTATTTTGACTTTTAACTTCATTTTTAACACGTTCTGGTCAAGATATATGTAGGATGCAAGACTGTTCTTATTTCATGTAGATTGTGTTTTCCTTATTAAATAGCAGTGTTTAAAAATAGTAACATAGGCTTTTGTGTGTTGTATATTCATGCTAGGTTCTGATAACTGGTCCAGCAGACACCCCTTATGCAAATGGCTGCTTTGAGTTTGATGTATATTTTCCTCAAGATTATCCCAGTTCACCCCCTCTTGTGAATCTAGAGACAACTGGTGGTCATAGCGTACGATTCAATCCAAACCTTTATAATGATGGCAAGGTAATGTATGCAGTGTTTTGTTTCTAATGCTAAATAAAGTACCGTAACCAAAGGTTTTTTGTAATTTGAACAAAATATATATGATGATAGATAAAAATTAGACTACTGATGATATGCATGGTGCAGTCTATACAGAAACTGATAATAATGTACACCTGAAATTTCACAATGTTATAAACCATCATGACTTCAATAAAATAATAATTAAAAAATAGGTTACCTCTATTAACATGTAGTAGGTGCTGATTTATTTTCCTTCTAATGCCACACAAATTTGAATCACATCTGAAGATGCCAATTTATTTTAACAGACCGACCCTTAGGATTTTGTTTGAGGACATAAAACTGAGATACTTTGACATGATAGCATTTCATTTTGACTTCTAGTTGTGACAGTTGCTTTTAAAAAGTACTCCTTTCAGTTCTATTTATGCTTTTTTCTCTTCTTCCTCAGGTTTGTTTAAGCATCTTAAATACATGGCATGGAAGACCAGAAGAGAAGTGGAATCCTCAGACCTCAAGCTTTTTGCAAGTAAACAGATTTCTCTGACAGTATCACTTAGAAAATAAAGACCTATATGTGTTTAAAAAAATGTTTTCAGTGATCAATAATAAACAATAGTACCCAAAAGAAAAGATAGATTAATAGGGGATACATATTAAATAGCTTATAGGTGAGCAGTTAGTACAATGGAGTCTCATCTTATCTAGAGTTTAGAATCTTAAGTTAGGGGATAAGACAAAAATTGCATTTTGTCAGAATTGCCTTTAAAAAAAATCCCAAGTTGCCCTAAAGTACACTGTGGTGCAATAAGAAAAGACAAAACAGATCAGTCTCTCCCATCTCCCAGTCACTACAAGGCTTAAACTCATGTGAGTAGAATTTAATAGACTCCATCTGTATTACATATCGGTCCACATATGATATGGTTCTTCTATAGTTGATAATGGGACTCATCTGAGGCTCAGAAGTACTGTCCTGGAAGTCATAAAACTTGAGACTTGTAGTTCTTATTTTGCAGAGCATTTGACATACACGTTTCATAGTCTTGAATTTTATAAGTAAATTTCCACAAACCACTTAAGCACATAAAATGTTATATAGTATCCCATCAAGTGTTTTCTACCAATGCTTTATCTTAATAGCTCAGAATTCCAGCAAAGAGGTGGACAAGTAAACATATTAATAACGTGACTTAACTTTGTTGCTTGTTCATTGAGGAGGCAGAAAAAGATCGCTTTTGCTACATAAAAGTTTAAACTCACATTTACAGTTTAGTGTTTATTTTAAGAAGTATTACCATAAATTATGCCAAAGTAAGCCTCTTAAAGTTGCCCTACCCTCAAAGGATTCTTTTCATACATTCTTATTTTGAATTAGGTGAAAGAAGATATGAAAACTAATTCTTTAGGATGTTACTTTTTTTGATTCTCTGAAAAGAGCTGGTAGCATCCTCATGAATTAAAGAAATAGTTCTATAATAAATTTTTTCCCCTTTTGCTAATATGAAGACTAAGAAAAAGAGAGATTACATGATTCATGCAAAGTAACTAAGGAAGTTATTAGAATATTCCTCCAAGTAACTGCTTCTTCATTTTAGAAATGATTGTCAGTTCTAGTCCAAAAACCTTAAAATATTTTTTCTATGTGTATGTTACTCTTGTCAACATAAATTAAGCTTATGATGAGTTTTATTATGAAGGGAAACTCATAATAAATTAGACTTATCTGAGAATTTGAATCAATTTTTGAGTTTTTTGTTGAATTTATGTAGTTTTAAAAATAAACCTATAGTTAATTTTCAAAGTTTCTTTGTTTAAAATTTGACTTGCTTTTACCTTTTATATTGCCTGTATATCTAATGTATACCAAAAATCCTGTGAAATAAAGAAACTTATGCTTAAGGATTTAAATTTTTCAAGTTCGGAAACTTTACCCACACATAAAAATGATCTTTTTTATATACAGTCATGAACCGCATAACAACGTTTTGGTCAACGACAAACCTCATATATGACGGTGGTCCCATAAGATTAGTACCATATAGCCTAGGTGTGTAGTAGGCTATACCATCTAGGTTTGTGTAAGTACACTCTATGATGTTCGCACAATGATGAAATTGTCTAATGACGCATTTCTCAGAACATACTTTTGTTATTAAGCAATTGTATGACTATATTCCCTTTAGGGTTTTTGTCATATACATTGTTCATATAGTCATAATTAACATAGCAGATAAATTATTTGTATGCTGCTCTGTTCACTTAACATTAGAGCATACCCATTTTTCCAGATTACATTTTTATAATTTCTAATTGCTATATAATAAATCTTTTGAGTTCATATACTATAATTGAACTATTTCTCCATATTGACTAAATATTTCACTTCTAATTTGTTTAGTTTTACAAATAATACTGTTATTATATGACTTTCTCTATTTAGATAGCTTCCTGAATCTAGATTTCCAGATCTATGGTGAACTTGACTTGGACAGGAGCAAGAGGAGGCTGTATCTTTTCTGTGGCAAGAACGAATAGCCTTGTCTTCTTCCAGATCTTAAGGGAAAACCTTTCAGTCCTTCCCCACTGAGTATGACGTTAACTGTGGGTTTTTCATAAATTCCCTTCATCTTGTTGAGGACCTTCCCCTCTGTTCCTAGTTGGTTGAATATTTTGTCAAATGCTTTTTCAGCATCTATTGAAATGATCATGTTATTTTTGTTTTTTAGTCATTAATATATGATGTGTTATATTAATTTTCAAATGTTAAACCACCTTGCATTCCTGGAATAAACCCCGTATAATTCTTTTTATATATTACTGGATTCAGTTTGCTAGTATTTTGTTTGAGGATTTTTGCATCTGTATTCCTAAGAAATATTGGTCTGTAGTTTTCTTGTGATCTTTTATTAACATTATACCATAAATAAATGCATCTAGGCAGGAATGCATTGCGCTCTGTTTTCTGTTAGGAACTTTCTTTAGAGGCAGACTACAGGGCCTCAGGAAAAATTACTTAATTTTTTTTTAGTTAGATTTGGGGACCCAAAGTTGTTTTACACTTTTATTTATCATATGTGCACAAAGGATAAAACTACTTTTGTCAGATTGAAAATCTCCCACAAAAAGTTTTGAATGTTATATGCAATTAAAAAGGTTTCAAAAATATTTTGAACAGCGACAAGCATTATTGGAATTGCTTAGTTTCTTTGTAGTGAAACTCTTAAAAGAATAATATTTATTTGTATAAAAATTCACATTTTTTAGTCTTATGCTGTAGGTCTCATATCCAGCAGTAACCTAGTAATAGTTTCAACTATTTGAATAGTTTAAGATCAAAAGTTACATTACTTATTAGAACTGTCATCAAGAATTATTACATTTTATCAGTAGCACCAAATTTTAGCATTGCATACATAACTTTCTTAATGTTGCTATAATGTACCTAAAATAGCTATTAATGCCTTATGAATAGTTTGTTCTAATTGGATGTGTTAATAAAGATGTCATGTGCAAGAGGAATTAAACATATTTAATGGTTCATGTAATCAGCCACTTATAAATGGTTATAAATGTTAACAAATTTATATTACCATTTTTCTTAAAAAGTTCAGGAAGTCAGCCACTGGTTAAAGTCCTACTCAGTATCAGCATAATTTTCCTTAGAGGGAGGTACTTACTATTTTGAAAGGCCAAAAGCATTTTACTAATTAAAAGTATTTCTTTCCCTCACCCCTGAGATGTTATTATTTCATATATAGTTTCTTATTGCAAATTAATATTTTCTGTACGCTGTACTTTCCTATGTTTGAAATATCTTTTTTTAAAATTTTTAAAATTTTTATTATTTTTTTATTCATTTGTTTTTGGGAAAGATTAGCCCCGAGCTAACATCTGCTGCCAATCTTCTTCTTTTTGCTGAGGAAGACTGGCCCTGAGCTAGCATCCATGCCCACTTCCTATACTTTATATGTGGGACGCCTGCCACAGCATGGCTTGCCAGGCAGTACCATGTCCGCACCCAGGATCCGAACCGGTGAACCCGGAGCCGCCAAAGCAGAGCGTGCAAACTTAACCACTATGCCACCTGGCCAGCCCCCTGAAATATCTTTAATAAAATTTTTCAATGTACCTGACCAAGTCAAAAAATTATATCTTCTGACATAATATGAAAATAAAGGAAATTAAAAAATTCATAATTCTTAATAGGAGTAGAGTAGGAATATGGCAAATTGGTGGATAGCCTAAGATAAGAATAAGTTGCGGGGCTGGCCCCGTGGCCGAGTGGTTAAGTTCGCACGCTCCACTGCAGGCGGCCCAGTGTTTCGTTGGTTCTAATCCTGGGCGCAGACATGGCACTGCTCATCAAACCACGCTGAGGCAGCGTCCCACATGCCACAACTAGAAAGACCCACAATGAAGAATATCCAACTATGTACCAGGGAGCTTTGGGGAGAAAAAGGGAAAAAAAAATAAAATCTTTAGAGAATAAGTTGCAAGAATGGATAGTGGTAGGGATATAGTGACCAAGTGAATATATAAAATGGTAGGAGAGAAGATTGTTGACTAGTTGAGTGGCCTGGTAGAAGACCAGACGATAGTGTTAAAATTTTTGTTGACGCAGATAGTGAAAGGAAGCTGTTAATATGGTTCTTGATTTAGTTAGTCCCTGAACAAATTACAATGAGAATGTCTTGCAGTTTTGTGGATACTAATATGAAGCTAAAGAGGAGGACAATAAATTCAGCCTCTGAATAAAAGTCTTTAACTCTTGACTTTGTGAAAATATCAAAGAATTGACTAAGAATCAGTGAACCTACATTATGGAATGAAAATATATTTTGTTTGTTATTAAGGTAACTTAAATATTGTAACTATATGTATATAATTTACTATGATGTGTAGTGACTCCAGGTCGTGTTTAATCTTAGCTGTTCTTAGGTCACATATTTCAGGTTCAGGTTCCCATTTTTAAAATTTTCTGAGAAAATCCATCCCTTAAGATGCATATCCTTGACATTGTTTAATCATCTTTCCTAATGAAAGTGCAAATTGCTGTTAATCCGTTTTCATTTATGAAGTGGGCAGATGGTATCTAATGTTTTCCTGCCTCCAAAAATGTTATGTTGGCTAGTTAGATATGTGTACTAGCTAGCAGTATGATATCAGCTAACAATGAGCTCGTTCAATATTTGTCAAATCTGGAAAAACAAGCCTTCTGGTATGTAAATGGAGGGGTCGAGGTGATCTTAGAGCCATGTCATCTTGCCAATGAGAGCTTCCAATGGTAAGATTTTTGTGATATTGTGGAAGTTAGTTTTCCTTGGAATAAAAATAAACACTTCCTCATGCATAGTTTTCCTCACAAGTGAGTATTGTTAAGAATTTGTGCTTAGCTTTATGCTCTTTAGGTGTAAGGACAATTTGAGGACAGTAGCGTTTAGATTGGTATGAGATGTGGGATGTTTATAAACATGTTTTTTAGCAGTTTCAGGAAGTAGGATCTTCATATATATTTTTATTTTTCAAGGATTCAAGAATGTAAAATAAGATGTATAAATATTATATAAGACTCTACTGTACCTATTTTAATTTTGCTTTAATAGTAAAGTATTTCAGTGTCATAATTGGTAATTATGTCATAGTTATCAATTTTATGGTGATAAAAATATGTGGAAGCACATATTAAAGGGGACTCTTGGTTGATAAAGCAAGATATCAGTTTACTGGTAGTAAAAATCCCATTGTAAGTCTTCTTTATTTCTTTGTTCCTCAGGTATTGGTGTCTGTTCAGTCCCTTATATTAGTAGCTGAGCCTTATTTTAATGAACCAGGATATGAACGGTCTAGAGGCACGCCCAGTGGCACACAGAGTTCTCGAGAATATGATGGAAACATTCGACAAGCAACGGTTAAGTGGGCAATGCTAGAACAAATTAGAAACCCTTCACCATGCTTTAAAGAGGTATGTTCAATAAAATTAATGATTTGCTTTATTAAAGGCATCATAGAATATAGTTTATTAGTATTGCTTGCCTCTATATTTAGAATGTCTGTGGTATGCTAAAGTTTATTACCATTTTCAATCACGAAAAATCAGTAACGATGTAGTACAGATGAATTTTAAAAGCACCTGCTTCCTAAAAGGTATCTGGCTATATTTGGGGACAGTTTTATTAATTCCTTTTAATTGTACCATCCTACTTGCAAACTGTCTAAATATGTTACTCAAATATTCCTCATAAAAATATTCTTTTTATTAGAGGTCAGGATACTTTCTAAAGTTGTCTTGCAAATAGAAGCTTTGCCTTTATACTAATATCAGTGTGTGAATTTTGAAGAAAAGCCATTTTCTTTTCTTTAGGAAAAAGTTGCACTTACTGAGTTCGAAACCTGTTTTGATATTCTCAAGTGCTTTTGTTTCACCCCATCCTGAGGCCTGGCTCTTTTCCTGTGGTCAGTTGTCTCTCCGTAGTCTGCCTAAAAATGATTGTAATTTTCACATCATATCAAATTACTTGATCACATCTTACTCTGTCTCTGAAGCATTTTTATTTCTTAAAGTTGTTTCTCTTGATAATCATTCTTAAATTGTGCTAGAAACTGAATATTTTAGAGGAAAAATTGGCATGTTTACCTGGCAGGAAACTGATCTTTAATATAACTAGGCAAATATTATGTGTAACTGTTTTATGTGTAGCATCATACCTGAAGCCTCATCTTCATCAAATAGCATCAGTGAGGGTTAAGTTCACACACACCGCTTCGGTGGCCCAGGGTTTTGCCGGTTTGGATCCTGGGCACGGACATGGCACCTCTCGTCAAGCCATGCTGAGGCAGTGTCCCACATGCCACAACTAGAAGGACCCACAACTAAAAATACACAACTATGTACCGGGGGGCTTTGGGGAGAAAAAGGAAAAATAAAATCTTTAAAAAAAAAAATAGTAGCAGGGAATATACTCTGAAGGAATAGAAAAAGAACATTTCTTCTTTTATTTTTGTTATTACTAAATGAACTTACGTTTTGAATGACGAAGTTGGGTATTTTACTTTTTCAAAGGCTTTCATTTTTACCTTGAAAGGCTGTGGGAAATCACTTTTCCTAATATTACAGAGAAATACAAACATGCATTTCTTTGTGCTCTTAAGCATAATATTCTGTCTCTTTTCAAGCTTGAGTTACTTACATTAACTAATTCATTTTGCAACCATATCAAGTGTCAACTGTTATTAGGCACTGAACTAAGGTACTCAGAACTCAACATCATAAATTAATTTTTTCAGTCCCCCTAAGATTCAAATAATGAATCCAGATATATGAACTACTTGTCGAGTTCGCTAGCATGTGTGACAGTCATTTCAGACTTCACACTGTGTGAGACTGCAGTCTTGATTCTTCCCCCCCCTCAGTAAGAGCACCATCATCTAAGCCAAAACCCTTAATCATCTGTGACTTTGTTGTTTTTTTCTCACATACCACATTCAGTCTATTGACGAATCCTGTTGGCTCTACCCTTCAAAGCATAGTCAAAATTTGGTGGTAAAAAACATCTTTGCCATGGCCACTCTGTTTCAGTGCACCATTACCTCTTGCTTGGGCTGTTGAAGTAGGTTTCTATGTGATTTCCCTGCTTCCACTTTTGTCCCTCTGCAATGATTCTCCACACATAATCAGATCATCTTACTCCAGGGACTGCCCATTATATGAAGAAGAAAACCCAAAGTCCCTACCATGGCCTACAAATCCCTACATTGTCTGGCCCCTGTCTACCCATCCTTCACCATCTCTAAGAGTTTAAAAGCTTTTGATGCCAAATGTTAGGATGTGGAGCAGTTGGAACTCTGATAAACTTCTGATGGGAATATAAATAATAGAGTCTCTTTGAAAGACTCTGTCAGGATCTGACAAGCTGTGACTAGCAATTCCACTCCCTGGTATATGCTCAATAGAAATTGTGTACGTATTGGTTATAGAGAATGTTGATTGCAGTATTCATAATTGCTGTAAATTGAAAACAGCTCAATTGTCCATCGATAGAATGAATGGACAAATTCTGGAATATTCATAAAATGGAATACAGCAATGTAAATCAATGAACTGCTGTACACATTAACACGGCATGTAAAAGGACATTCCATATGATTCCATTTATGAAAAGTTCAAAAATGAGTGAAACTAGCTTATGCTTAAAGAAGTCAGGATAGTGTATACCTTTGAGTGAAGATTAATGGTGAGAGGTTGCGCAAGGCAGGCTTCTGGCCTGCTTGGTGTAATGTTCTGTTTCTTATCTGAGTAAAGATTACATTGGTTTGTTCACTGTGGGAGAATGAGTTCAATTGTGCACATATGATTTGTGCACTTTTCTGTATATGTCAAACTTCAATTTTTAAATGTATTGAAAAAATTTATAGGTATATATACTCAGTTGATGTATCATTTGTTGGTTCATGCATAAAACTTTTTTCTGGAAGAAGAGTAAAACAGTGCAAGGAACTCAGAGTGAGAGGATTTTTTTTTTTTTTTTGAGATTGGCACCTGAGCTAACATCTCTTGCCTATCTTTTTCTTTTTCTTCCTTCTTCTTCATCTCCCCAAAGCCCCCCAGTACATACTTGTGTATTCTAGTTGTTCCTTCTGGTTGTGCTATATGGGACACTATCTCAGCTCTTGACAAGTGGTGCCATGTCCGCGCCCAGGATCCAAACTGGCGAAATCCTGGGACCCAAAGCGGAACGCGGGAATGTAACCACTTGGCCACGGGGCCGGCCCCGGGGATGAATTTTACAAAAAGCATATAAGTATAATTTGAAACAATAAACCTTCTCATCCTTTGAGAACCTAGTTTATGTTGAAGGAGGCACCCCTTGTCCATGAATACTTTCCTAATTTTCTTAATCAGATGTGATTCACTCATCTTTGAATTTCCTGGGATGTTTTGGTTTTGGTTTTTAAGTATCTTTTTCTGGTGCGCCCACTTCTGTGGTTATCAAAGTTCTTCTTGTCAGGCTGTCTTTCACTTTTGTATCCCTACAGTCATCAAACGCACAAACTCTTAAATGTAATAGGATCTTATTGGTGTTTTACATCCATTCCCAGGTTTTCCTACTGATTTTTCCCTTGTAGGTATTATTGCCTTTTCTTTAGGGGTGGTAAGCTCATTGGACAATATAGTAGCTCACCCAGAATACAGACTAATATTTCCAAATTGATTTAATAATATTTCCAAATTGATCTATTTTCTAACTTAAATTTGTTAGCCATAGACTTGTACTGCTTACACAGGGAGAAATTTTACTCAGTTTTTCAAGGATAGAATTTTTTAATCCCAAATGTAAGTCATAATTATTACAAGAAAATTTAACTTCATAAAATAAAATCCTATCCTTAACCAGAGATAAAATTAAGAAAGTAATAATAGTGCCTTTTTTAGGGCTACATTCTGATTTCTGTGCAAATGCCTTTCACATTTGGAATATCTTTACTTATCTAGGTGTTGTTTGAGTTCTTTTTCGAAGATACAAATTTTGACAAGTTTCCTATTTTCAATGCTTTTCTAACTCTTCTCTCCTGGTTATTTTTATTTCTATTCATTGTCTGAATATGTTGTATTATATACGTCTTATTCTCTCTGAGTAGGATTAACTATTTGCGTATCTTATTGGGATTGGGCATTATTTTCTGCTACAGGAGTGGGCATTTCAACACGTCATAAGCCTGATTCTTCCCTGTTAATAATGTAGAGTTCGCTAAACTGAGTTTTATCAAGAGAAAAACATTGCAGTGTCTTTTAAATCTCATTTTTTGGTAATGCCACAAACTTTGTCTTTTAAATTCTGACCTGAACACATTTTGTTCCCTTGCTTGTTTTATTCTTAAGGTTATACACAAACATTTTTACTTGAAAAGAGTTGAGATCATGGCCCAGTGTGAGGAGTGGATTGCAGACATCCAGCAGTACAGCAGTGATAAGCGGGTCGGCAGAACTATGTCTCACCACGCAGCAGCTCTCAAGGTGAGTAGGCCTTCCTAACGTGAGTTCTCTTGGTGGCTTTGAAAGAAGAGTTGTATATTCATTAAGAGAACCATGGCAACTAGATGGTAAAGGGTGGGAGGGATCAAAGAAACATAAAATTTAAGTTCAGAGGCCTAAATTGCTATCCAACAGTCTGTAGAAAAGGTACATTCGTTTCACAATGAATTGACAGTTCCTCAAATTAAAAACAGGGACAGAGACTGAGGCAAGAGAGTTTTTTTTAGAGTTATTTGGAGATGATGATAACAAAGTGTGCTCCATGCGTGACTTTTTTATTCCTTTAGCTTTTCCCTAGGCTTCTTACCTTCCAGAATTTTGTTACTGGGAGTAGTGAGGGAGATGGCGGGTGTAGAGCCTCCAGCAGCTGATGGGTAGAAGCATCTGTGACACACTTGTTTGGGGGAGATGAGCAGTTGTTTTCAACGTGGGTGTTCATAAGGTGGAAATGTCTCACAGGATGGTTTTGGAGATTTTTCCCCCTATATGGGAATCCTTTCTTCAAGAGCCACCCTTTTTTCTCCTGCTTAATCATATCTACTTTTACTCACCTTTGTTCCTCTTATCTTCCACCAGTTATCTCCCCTCTTCCTATCTTCAGTTTTTTCCATCTCTGCTGGCTCCTTTCCTTCTAACTTTAAAACTATCTTCACTTAAAATGATTAGATGATGATAATAAGGATTTATTAGTTTTTTAGGTAGGATTTTAAAAAATAGCCATATCTTTTCAGGTTACATGTAGAAATATTTACAAACAAAAAACTATATGATGTCTAGGATTTGCTTCAAAATAAAATGGGAAAAAGCAAGTGGTGGGGATAGAGATGAAACAAGACCGACTGAGTTGATAATTGTTGAAGCTAGGTGATGGATATACATGGGAGTTTATTTTATATTCTGCCCACTTTTGTATATGTTCGAAATTTCCCGTTTTAAAAACTTACAAAAAGTTATTTTTCTCTTTAATACTTGCATCCCCCAAGCTAGTTTTATTTTGCCCTTATTATTAGAAAACTCTTCCTTTTCTTTTACTATCAAAGTAGAGCAATTGACACTTCTGCCTCCATTTTTTAAACCACCCTCTCACTAATTAGCCTTTTTGCAGTTTGACTTTCTACCAAATTACCCGCTTTCCAGTTCTCAAAGCCACTGACCCTGGCTCACCTCTCTGTTCACTCAGCTCTCTCCCCTCCACCCTTTGCAATTGCTTCCTTTTCACCTAGCTCACTTTCATGCAATTTTCAGCGTAAATTTCACTTCACGGAAGCCTGCCTTCACTTTTAAATTAGATGATTTTACTATGAGCTTTTATAACTCCCCATGCCTACCTATGAAAACACTCATAACAGTGGCCTAATGTTTGTCTTTTCTACTGTACTTTTCATCTGTAGACTGTCCTGGGCTCCTCCTCTTCTCACGCTAATTCTTGAGGTGTATTTTTTCTTTTGCCTTCTGAGTGATTGTATACCTGAAGGTTTATGTTTTGACTCTCAGGGCTATTTTTGTTCTCTCTCTTTCTCTTTCTTTCTCATTGTATCTATGCCCTAGACTTTGGCCATTTACTCTTTAAAAGTGACTTTTCAAACTATTATCTGCTCTTTGCTTCCCAAAATTATATTACTGGCATTTTTATTTGGATGTGCTATCATCACTTCATTAAAGGTCTAAAATTAGAGCCTATCTTCCTTCCAGTCAGGTTTTCTAACTTTCTGTATTTCCTAATTTTAAACTATTTTTCTTTGTCGTAAAATCTTCAGATAAGATTTAACTCCTCCTTGATCTGGTATAGCTGGTTAGGACATCAGCGCTGCCTTCATAAGGGGATTCCCGTCCCCCACCATCATTCCCATTCAGTTCCAACAGCTTAGTCTTAGTTTGACCAGCTTCTTTGCACTTGGTTCTGCCCCTTCCAGTTCTTTCTACAGTGCGTAACCAGATTGACCCTCCCGAAACGCGTTTAGATTTGTCTTTTCCTTTCATAAAACCTCAGGAGCTAAAGTCCAGCTTCTTTGGCTTTATCTCAGTCACGTCTTGCTTATGTCTCAAATTCTTTTGCTCTGTTGTTTCTGTGTCACCTTGACCTGGAAATCTTTCTCTCTGAAACAGTCCAAATTTATGTCATTTTAACTATACCTTTGCTCCTAAGTACTTTTTGAGAAAAGTATGCAGCTGTTCAGCTTGATTCCACAATAAAGGCATAGTATTCCCACCTCAGCTGGACCCTTAGAATCATTAGATTTTTCTTTATCTCTCCCTACTTGGTGTTTTCTCCTCTAGTCCACAGTGGAAGGGAAATTGGGGCTAGAGGAATTTTGAGTTACCAGCATATAAACATACTTTGAAACCTTACAAATGGCTGCGACTGTGTAGTTGTTTTATCTTGTTTATATGTCTTATACCTCTAGCCAAAATTTAGACTCTGTAAGGGCAGAGATTGTACCTTCCTTATACTACTTATTGCTTTTACATTGTCAGTGTTGAACACAGTGCCACATCTACAAAAATTGTGCTGTAAACGTTGGCTAGTTAATTTTCAGTCAGCTGTGACACAACTAATTTTCAAAGCCCTTGGTAGAGAGATTTGAGGCCATTTCTCTCCCACGAGGAAATTATAACCCAAACTTGTTTGTAGACAACCAGTGACTCTCTAGTAATGTCTCTACTCCCTTCCCTAAATGGCAGTATGGGGTAATACAAAGTTATGTAATCTCTCTAAATCTTCTTTTTCATTTGCTTAAATTGAAAAGAATTCTGATGGTAAAATTAGTTCTGAGGTTTGTTCTGGGCAATAAGTGAGACAATCAGTGTGAAACATTTTGCAGACATTCTACATTGGGCCTAGTACCTGATAAATACTTGTTTTCATTCACTAAAATATCAGTGGGTTTATTTTAATTTATGGATTGTCTTTCTCTCAAAAATATGCAGCCAGAGGCAGCATGTATTCCAAGTCAAGTGGTTACTCTCTTTAAAAGAGTGTGTGTAACAAATGGCTGGTGTCCTGTGAGTCATCAGTAATGCTGTTTCTCTAGGGGTTGGGAGCGTGGGTAGGATCTGTGGGCATGCTACTCAGGGCTTTTCAGCAGCATCATTATTTTGGGGTTAGAGATTTTTGCCAATTTTATTCACTGCCTGTTACAGTAGCTAGCACCTAAGGAAGGTGCTCAATAAATATGTGTAGGCCTAATGCTTTGGATTTTATTTTAAACTCAGTTCCTTCCTCAAATGATGATGTGTTAAAATCCTGGGGTTTGCGATTCTGACATCATTCATTTTACCCTGTGTAGCGTCACACTGCTCAGCTCCGGGAAGAGCTACTAAAACTTCCCTGTCCTGACGGCTTGGACCCTGACGCGGAAGATGCCTCGGAGATGTGCAGTGCCACAGCAGGAGCTGAGGAGACTCTGATGCACGATCAGGTCAAACCCAGCAGCAGTAAAGAACTTGCCAGTGACTTCAAATTATGAGCTGCGTTGACCTGGACTTCATAGACACAAAGGCTTTGAAGCACAAGCCAAATATGTCAATATTTGTATGTAAGAAACTAATTATGTAATAGGTAATGAAACTGAAACTATACTATGCCCTTAAGGAGATCCAGTTTAATTCAAGGTGATCTTTTATTTACCTGTACAAGAGTGTAACTTTTTTGTGCTTTTATTTTTCAATTGTGAGAACCACTGATTGGTATGTTCAACAAATTTGTGTATACAAAGAAATGGATAAATCACTGATATATAAGGGAAACTACCTTAGGAAAGAATGTTTACTGAATGTTTATTTTATTTTTTTTTTTACTGTAGAGTGAGGGGTTGTTAACAAAGAATATATATTGGTCATTCTTACAACTACTATTTAAAGTCAGCAACTTTTCACTGAATTTGATAGATTTTATGTTTGGCCATATCTTCATGCTCATATTTGATTTCTGAAGACCTCCTACATACACTTCAATAAAAGTTAAATGGACATACTCCCTCTTTTTTGATTTACTGGTACATTTTTTAAATGATAAATCTGCCATAAAATGCATTATAGCTGGAGACTTGCACTTGTATGGATGAATTTATTACATTCAACGTATTTAATTTTATGCCTTCTAATTCTAAGATGCAGAAAAAATAAATGAACATGATTTTATTCTATGCCAACATTTGGGCCTGTGATTGTATCCGTTATTTGAATTTAAGTATATGAAAAGGAATGGTCAATTTGAAAAGTCCTCTAAACTGATTTTTTCCTAAAGGGCTCCTTTTTTCCTGGACTATCTGGTTTTATTACTAAAGTCACATGTATGTATTAAACATTGAGGCTCTGTAGAGCAGAGAGGATGTACCTCTCTGGTGCTGTTCCAGTACATTCTGTACCTGCCATATAGGCTCATTTTCATGCAAATTCTTCCTAGAGCCAAATAAATAAAAACTTAGGTGTATTAGTATGTCTTCTTTCTAAAACGGTTTGATATGGTGTGAAGTGCTGTTTCTACAAAGAATTGGACACTTTCAGGACTTAAGCGTGGGACAGGAAAGGATATTTTTCCAATACCAGTTATCACAAAGGAAAAGCTAATGTGGTTCTTGACAGTATTTACGTAAAATGAAGTGGCATGTGGGAACCCTGAATCTTGAGCTGACTCAAAGGAGAAGCTGTGTTCTGAACCGAGAGTTGCTGTCTGAAGAAGAGGGGAAACTACAAGGTACAGAGCTCCTTAAACGTGGAAAGGAGGGACAAACAGTATGTGATCCAGAAATTAAAGACTGTTCCAAAACACATTGTGTTAGGTCTGCTGGGGGGGTGAGCTACACCAAGAATGACAGAATAGAGTCAGTTTCTCAGAAAGCAGGGTCAATTCAGTGTCATCCACAGACATGCTAGCTAAAATCTGAGTATAGAATTATCAGCAGTAAGTCAAGGGACAGTCATTAACCCTCTAGCCTTTTTGTTTGTTTCTTGGTCCGTGAGGGTCCCATCAGGAATGGATGGATGTTAAAAGCTGCTATCCATTGTATTGTTTGCTTCCAGTTTTGGATTTTATTTTTAATCATTAAAATAAGGTTGGGCCGTTTTCCCTGCTCCACACCGTTAGTCCTCAGAAAACTTTACAAAAGGAAAGTAATGATACCAGTACTATAAGGTCCAATTCGTGTTTTTAAAAAACCAAGGCCTACAAGTCTAAACTTGAGACCAGTTACATTAAAATGGTTCCATCTGGCATCCAGACTTATGCCAGCAAACATTTGAGCACTCACGTTGTTCTAGGTACAGGTTCCTGCACTTGAGGGTTGAATGATAGAAATTAAAACATGTCAATGCAATATGGTAAGTCCTCTGATAGAGTTATTAAAGGGCACTATTAGGAGCACAGAGGAGGGACACTTAGCTCAGGCAAAATGGGCACTGAGGTGACGTATGGTCAGGAAAGGCTTTCAAAAGGAGGATATCCTGAGTCTTAAAGGATGAGAATAAAGAAGTTAGCCAAGCAGAAACAAATTATTCCAGACACAAGAGAGCAAAAGGAGAGCTCAAGTTAACGGCACGATGTTAGATACTGGATTTTAAGAGGCAAAGTGGGAATAGTCACATGGGATGTAGGCTGTGGTGTTGGAAAGAGTGGAGGGGTTGGGTCCTGGAAGGCCGTGTTTGCCCTGTTAAGGAGCTTTGGCATCCTGTAGTTGATGGAGAGCTCTCAAGTAGCTTTACTTAGGGGAGCAACCTGGTCAAATTTGGTTCAGGAAGATCATTCTGCCAACTGTTCAAGGCAAAGAGATCAGTTAAGAGCCCACTCTAGAGTCCAGGTGGTAGGTCATAAACTAGGACAATCAAAGGGGTGGAGAGGAAGAGACAATTGACAACTTGGGGAAATGTATATTTTTTGGCATAAGAATAACTTCGGCATTATTTACAGGCTAAGGAACCAGTCGGGGAAGGGTGAGTATGAGGCCTTGCAGAAGGATGGAGCAAAGGCCAGCAGACAGGATGTCCTAGATCCAAGAGCACATGCAGAGAATATGAAGAAATTGGGAAACCAGTAAAACCAATTGATCTATTCATTAAACTATTAACTATGAAGTTATCTTAAAAGTACAAAAATAAATAGCTTAAATACCATTCTAGCATTAAGACTAGTATCTCCAAAGTCAGACAAATAAATAAAATACCATAAACATTTTTTTCTTTGATGTCCTATAAGTTGGTTTATGTAAGATAAGATGGGTGGGATGAGACGTTCTAGCTAGTGTGTCTTAAACTGTAGGGAAGAGCCAAGGTTTTTGGTTACCCCTCCTTTACACTAGAGACCAAAGCTTTATACACACAATAAAAATATGACAGCATTATCACGTTGCTTGCTCTCACTTTTGGTACTTAGCCCGTTGCTGAGTGGTGGCAGTCTTCAGACCGTGACTTTAGCAGCACTGTGCTAAACTCAATTAAGTGAGGTTGGTCCCCAGCCAGGCATTACTAACTGGCCATTTATTCCTTACAGTAAAGCTAATTATTTAGTGGAGAAATTTCTACAGTTGCGTTTTTCACTATGCAATATACTTTTTTCCACAACTGAAAGTTAATACTCTGGTATGTCCTTATATGGGTGCTGGAATAGTACCAATTTACTGAAACAAGCTTCAGATCTTGGAAAGTACTGAGACTGGTTAGACCAAAAGTTTCCAAGATGGAAACAGACATGCCCACTGGCTCAACCTTGACGTAGGAACAGACTCACTTGCAGACCTTGGGGGAGCTAGATAGACTCAGAGTTGGAGCAGGTAGCCAGTATGAGAGAGGACTGGAACAAGGAGCCAGGACCAAGCTACTGCTCTGATGCTTTAGTCTTGGGCAAGGTGGTCAGAACAGGGCAGGCCTCAGGCTCGTTTAGTTCCAGTCATACTGAGGGGTTTTTAAATTATGATAGTGATACTGAGCAAGGGCTTGATCCGCTCGCCCCAAGGTAAAAGGCCAAGCAGGTGATGTTAGAGAAAGAACTTTAATAAGCAATGAGCTAACATAGCGGAAGATGGTGCACTGTCGTCCTAAATAACCCGTCTTAAAGGGAACTGATTTGGAAATGACTTAGATAAGGCAAACGGGGTTGGGGAGGGGGCTCAGGAGTGTTAGGTGACGGATGACCACAGAATGTTGGGTGCCTCTCCATAGCGGATCTCGCATTGGAATCTAAGAAAATCTTAGTTCCTTCCTTATCTGGGACAGAAGGAACAGTTTGGGCAGAGGACATAAGTTTTCTGCTAACAAGTTATTCTTTCTACCAGTTACAGATTAGCTTGCCTACACGCAGATCTAAGCGGTTTTCCAAAGCACACTGAGAGTAGGACGAGGTGGGGCGCATGTGGCCTTGGAGGCTCAAATTCTAAGACTCCTCTGCACATGGGCGACTGTCTCATGTTTCTTATGAGGTGTGAAGCTTAGAATCCAACATTTTAGCTTCTTAATGCCTTTGCGTGATGCTCAGTCGGGCAGAGGGCTGTCAGCAAGTTACGCTCCTATCAGGGTCCTCCTGCTGTTCTTCAAGGCAAGTTTAGAAACTTGGGTTACTTTGTTTCCTACGTTAACCTCGTTAACCTGGTCTTGGGTACAGGCATAGTTTCATCCTAATCCAGGGAAACTTTAATTCCTTCATCCTCGGTTTCAATAGTTACACTGTAATGTATGGCTTGCCATGGAAAATTGGGAAAATACTGAAGAATATGAAATGTGAAATTAAACACTTAATTTTCTGGTATATTTCCTCCTATTTTCTATATTTTTCTGTATAATTGATTTATTGTATATACAGTTTTATCAACTTTTTAACAATGTATTATGCACTTTTTAAATCCTTAAATGAAAATTAATGGCTGCATAATAGGGATGTACTTAACCAATCCCTTACTCTTGGGTGTTTAGGTTGTTTCTGTTTTTCTAATTATAAATAATGCTGTAATGAACGTGGTCTGTATCTTTGATTATTTGCTTATGATAAATCCTAGAAGTAGAATTTCTAGGTCAAAGGTTTTGATATATATTGACTAATTGCTCTCGAGAGAGGTTGTATTGATTCACACTTCCAGTATCAATGTTTCCATGCCCTGGTCAGTGTTAGGGATTATAATTTTTTAATCTGGCATATTTACCTATCATCAAACATGCTTTACTTTAATCTACATTTCTTCACATTATTTATGTTTATTAGTTATTTGAATTTCTACTTTGTCAATGATCACTTTATACCATTCCATTATCTTAGGTTTTAATATGTATGAGCTACTCATATAGCAGAATATTAATTTTCATCATACTTGTATGTATTTTTCCCAGGTGGCCTTTTAATTTTTGTTTCATTTTTCTTATGTTTTAAATTATCATGAAGTCATCTATTGATCTTTTCCTTTGTGATTTTAATTACTTTCTAATTCTTTTAAAGACCGTCACAATGCAAAAACAAAAACAAAGAAAACGTTTCTTTTCTAACTGGGATTGATTTTGGTATTGGTGTCAGCCTATCTGGAGGTGAGTTAAAACAGGCTTAAACCGCCCTCTGCCTCTCCTCCCCTCCATTCTCCATCCCCCTGGAGCCCAGCTTGGTGGTAAGAATACAGAGGCCACATGCTCAAGATGGAAGGTGCAAACCAAGTTGAAAGGAATCCTCTTTTTCTCTTCAAAAGCTTCCCAATTTCTACCAGCTATCCATCCTTCTTTCCTTCAGCTTCTAGTCTCCTGATGCTTCAAGCTAAAGGAGCTGACCTGAGCCCTGTGAACCTATCCGTTTCCTGGATGGAAGAGGCATCCTCTGTTCTTTCTTTAGTCCCTGGATGTGATCCTATGGGTTCCCCCAAAAGACTGGTTTTGTTTGCTTCCTTCATATGTGTCCCTCCTCAGGTTGCACCAGTTATGTTTTCCTATGCAGAAAGAGATTGCACTAGGCCACCATTTTGATTATATTTTCAGTTTTATTCACTTTACATTTCTCCAGGGAGGGAATGCCCATCCAACCATGTCAGCTGTAGACTGCCCTGGGCTGCTGGAAGGCACACAATCTCAGGATAAGTGCCTCTGCCTACTGTGGTCCCTGGGAGACTGATCCTCCCCACCTCTGACAGTCTCCTTTCCAAAGGCTAGGCCACAAGGGTAGACATGGATTTCTTCATCCTCCCCTTCCCCTCCATCCCTGCCCCCCCCCCCGCCCCCCGCCCCGACTTTTGTGTCCTGCTGTCGCTTTTTCCCTAGCCTTTACAGGTTTTGTTCTTGGGTTTATCCCTTGCTCTTTTTACTTTGCTATCTGCAAAATTGGCAAACCCAGCTGCAAAGCACCTCCCATCTTCTTGGAGCCATTTTCATGATTTAGAGAGACTAACTAGAGCTCTAGTTTTAGCTTGTTTGTGCCTGTTTTCTGAGAGCTGCTGTCCTTGTTATCTCCCCTCTAGCCATATAAGGTTTTTTTGACTAGTTGTCTCCTGTAATTGCTCTGAGGCAAGGAGGCTAAGCATTGGCTACTGAATTAAGGGGTGGGCTTTATCAGACAAAGGTTCTTTGATAGGTACCATGTTATTGAAATAATGGTCCAAAAGCATAGACTATCATATTTGTACAAAAAGAAAGATTTACAATAATCTAGGAATACTCAATCTGGACTCTTACATGCTCTGCTCCTACTAATCTTCCTGTGGCTGTCCTAAATTGCCTATAGAGATTCTCTGATATAGCTTTTTTTTTTTTTTTTTTTTGGTGAGGAAGATTCACTCTAAGCTAACATCTGTTGCCAGTCTTCCTCTTTTTTTGCTTGAGGAAGATTAGCCCTGAGCTAACATCTGTGCCAGTTTTCCTCTATTTTGTATGTGGGTTGCTGCCACAGCATGGCTTGATGAGTAGTATAGGTCCACACCTGGGATCTGAACCCATGAATCCAGGCTGCCAAAGTGGAGTGCAGCAGACAATTACTACGCCATGGGGCTGGCCCCCAATTATTTTTTTTATCATTTCTTGAATTATACATAGTCTAGGTAACCTAATGTCTAGATCATCTATCATCTGATCATGTGTAGGAGCTGTAGTATATTTTGTCTGGAAGCAGTACCTAAAATTAAACTGTAGGTGTTGTGTCCCATAGAAAAAAGAAGTATTCTAATAATGATCACAAAATATCAGTTATCGGTTAGGAGATAGGCTCATTAGAGATTTTTACTACTTCGATGGTTCTATTAAGCCAGTGAATAAAGTTCATTTTCCTTCAAGCTCTTTACAACTTACTTTATATCCTCAGATTTGTCTTTTATTTATTTATTTTTCGTTCTCTGGTGCAAGCAGGTATTTTAACTTAAAGACAAACTTTCTTATTTATTAAGAAAAATGAACTTAATTTCCTTTTTGCTTTTCAGTCAACTTTTACAATTTTAACTGCAGGATCTGATGTTGTATAGTAGTGGAACTGAGGTAGATAAAATGACGCTAAATCAGCGAGAATTACTGCCCGACATTACGGGTAGTTCTACTTAAGGGTTTAGAGAAAGAACAGAGTATTGTTGCGTGCTAATGTCCCTTTTGGATTGGCATTGGAGGGATTTTGGATATGTAGTTGTCCTTTTGTTTTTTAGGCAACGTGGGTCATTATTTCTCTGACTGGGCCTTCTGCTTGTAGTCGATACCATTATCCTTCTATGTTGGCTCCCAAGTCTTAAGAAAGGCCCATTTTGTTATATAGAGAGACAAATTACATGGGTTTCTCACTTGTTTACTGCCTAAGACTATCAAGCAAGTAAGGTGTGGCACAAATATTTATCAAATGACATACCTCCCAAACAAAAGGTCTAATGATCTCATAAAATATATAGGTCTGTTTGCCAAATGATGCACCTCCATACCAAAAGGTCTTTTAAAAAAAGGACTAAGCCTAATGACGTTATACAAAAGCCTACTTCATTACAAATCCTAGGAAGAAAGAAAAAATTCAATAAGGGGAGCTCCATCAAACTAGTTAGATCTCATATTGTTGAGACTAACTCACTGGGTGGCAGATCTGAAGGACAAATGAAGTTTAGGCTCAAAGGGCCAGTGTTGGTCTGAGGGTTCCCGAGAATCCTGACTAGGATGGTCTTTAAAATGATCTTGGTGGAACCTCTAGATTTGTCCAAAGATGATGAAACCACTACTGAGTACCTGAAATAGAAAGACTGAATTTATTGCTTACTGTAGTGTGTTAATTCACTAGGGTTGCCATAACAAAGTACCACAGATTGTGAGGCTTAAATAAAAATTTATTTTCTTACAACTATGGAGGCTAAAAATCTGAGCTCAACGTGTCGGCAGGGTTGGTTTTTTCTGAGGCCTCTCTCCTTGGCTTGTGGATGGCTGTCTTCTTCCTGTGTCTTCACGTGGTCTTCCCTTTGTATGTGTCTGTGTCCTAACCTCCTCTTCTTATAAGGACACCAGTCACGTTGGATTAGGACCCACCCTAATGACCTTATTTTACCTTAATTACCTCTTTAAAGACCCTATACCCAAATACAGTATCATTTTGAGGGGTCCTAATTGGGGGGTTAGCACTTCAACATATGAATTTGGAGGGAGGGAGGGTACACAATTCAGCCCACAGCGCACAGTAAGAGAAAGTGATGCTGGTCAGGCATCTAGGTGACACTCTTGTTGGTTGGTTGGCACTCAGAGGTGTGTTTGAGTGAGTCCATCTGCACAGGCTGGCTTTGAGAAGCAAGAGGCTGACACTGATTGGATGGCTTGCAAAAATATATTCAGTGAGGCGGGTTCTCACTGATTGAACAGGTTTAAAGCTTACAGAATAGCGAGTCTTTTCCTAAGTTTGTGGGAATATTATTCTCAATATAAAAAGTGGCTTTCAGTTAGTCACAGTTTTTGTCTAAAGTGATCTAACATCTCTCAGCTCTAGACATGGGAATTTGTGGTACTTTCTGGCTGATACACATGTTTACACTCTGAATCCAAGTCGATGATATTCTGTTGGGTTTCACAGGAAAGAACGCAGGTTTGAGCCATCCTGGCTCCTCAGATCAATAGTTGCCTGGCCTCAGACAAGACACGTGGCTTCTCTAAGATTCAGTTTCTTCATCTGTAATTGGAAATAATAATAACTATCTCACTGTGTTGTTATGAATATCAACAACATAACTTAAGTGAAATGCCTAGTGCAGTATCTGGTACGTTCCAGTCATGGTTCTCATCTCTGCTTATTAGACTCACCTGGATAACGGAGAATAGGAATCGCCCCACCACCCAGAGATCCTGATTTAGTCAGGGTTCATTCCAGGTGGGTGATGACAAAACTCCAAAGGTGGTTCTAAGGGACATCCAGGTTTGAGAACCAGTATTAATTACTCCGAAAAGTGGTAATTCTCTTTCAATCCACCCTCTTCTATCTCTATTAATTTTTACCCTGAACTTGATCCCCTTTCCAAATGTCAGCAGTTTTTCTCCTGTATCCCAGAGAGGGAAGAGCCCTCCCCATGCCGTATGTGCACAGTCTGTGGCAGGATGTCTCTGGCTCTGATATGACTTTCAAGTGGCCATCCTCTTAATGGATGAATGCATGAGTCACATTGATCACTTGGATGAGAGAAGTGTCCTCAGACCCCAAACTGGAATTGAGGAGACAGGGAGACTGGCAGAGAGAATTCCCTTTCTTGTTCTGAACTGTAAAGTGATCAAGTCACGTGGAAGTCTGCCCATAACATTTACAGGGTAAGAGGCAAGATACCAACGGAGATGCACATGCCATATGTCCAAACATTTAGGTTATTAATTAAACTGGCAAAGTATTATGTGAAATATATCCTATCATCCTACTTTGACAAATGTATCTTCATAAGCCAAAAAAAGTGTTAAGCTGTGCTTTATGTATAAGTGCTAGCCATCAAAATAATTAATTAAAAAATTAAATTATGTTGAAGTATTCTGTTGATGGGCCAGTAATGTCTGGATAAGTAATAAAGACATACATAATTAACATATTATTAAATATTTATTCCATAACAATTGATCTTGTCTTTATCTCTACAAAATCAATAATGTTTTAATACTCACTGTATTAGTTCCTAGGGCTGCTGTAAAAAATTACCACAAACTCAATGGCCTAAAACAACAGAAATTTACTCTCTCACAGTTCTGGAGACCAAACGTCTCCACCGTGAAATCACAGTGTTGGCAGGGCTACTGTCCCTCTGAAGGCTCTAGGAGAGAATGCATTTCTTGCCTCTCCCAGCCTCTGGTGGCTGCCGGCATTCCTTGATTTGTGGATGCATCACTCGAACCTCTGCCTCCATCTCCACACATCTTTCTCCTGTGTGTCTGTGTATAATGTCCCTCTGCCTGTTTCTTTTTTCTTTTTTAAAGATTGGCACCTGAGCTAACAACTGTTGCCGATCTTCTTCCTTTTTTTTTCTCTGCGTTTTCTCTCCAAATCCCCCCAGTACATAGTTGTATATTTTCGTTGTGGGTCCTTCTAGTTGTGGCATGTGGGACACCACCTCAGCATGGCCTAATGAGCGGTGCCATGTCCGCATTCGGGATCCGAACCAGCAAATCCCCGGGCCACCAAAGAGGAGTGCGTGAACTTAACCACTTGGCCACAGGGCCGGCCCGTTTTTATTTTCCTCTTTCTTCTACAACACTAGTCACGGCACTTTGGACACACCCGGATCATCCAGGATTATCTCATTTAAAAATCGTTAGCCACAACTGTGAACATCTTTTTTCCCATTAATGGAACAGGGATTAGGACCTGACATCTTTGAGGCCACTAGTCAGCTCACTACAATAATCAAAAGTGTCCTAGGGCCAGCCCTGTGGCCTAGTGGTTAAGTTCAGCACACTCTACTTCAGCAGTGCAGATTTGGTTTCCGGGTGCTGACCTACACCGCTTGTTAGTGGCCCTGCTGTGGCTGCAGCCACAAACAAAAATAGAGGAAAATTGGCACAGATGTTAGCTCAGGGTGAATCTTCCTCAGCAAAAAAAAAAAAAAAAAAAAAAGTTTCCTGGTTCTATGAACACTGCTGAACTAAAGGATTAAAAAAATACATGTAATTTTATTCAAAGTATATAAAGTTTGAATGTACTTTCATTGAAAATGTAAATTTAAGTAAATGTTGACAAAGTTTCATGTTTTCCATTTTTTCTTCTAAAACATTTAAAATTATTTATTAAACTTAAAAGGGAAAATATAAAGTAGAATCAGTACTGGTTAAAGAAAGTTAAAAAATTTAAAATTGTTTTTAAATTTAGTTCCATCTTATATTTTAAAGAAACAAAACTCTATAGTTCTAGTGTTTAATGTCATCTAATTGCTAATGTAAAGAATTGGTAACGTGTCAAACATATTTCATCTCATTGAATGTTACATCTGAGTTGTTTCAAATTGGTAAATGTCTCCTGACCACTGTCCATATCTGTCACAAATAAAATTCTATTTCATGAGTACCTCCAAAACCAAAAGTAGAACGCAAGGAGTTGCAAGAAAATGGACATCATTTTCTTCATTACTGAGTGCATTCTTACTGAGAAATGACACTAATTATGCAAGAATCTGTCGCATCCATGCTGAGAGGGAGATCTGACAAATTGTCCCTTTTTTTTTTTTTTTTTTGAGGAAGATTAGCCCTGAGCTAACTACTGCCAATCCTCCTCTTTTTGCTGAGGAAGACTGGCCCTGAGCTAACATCCATGCCCATCTTCCTCTACTTTATACGTGGGACGCCTACCACAGCATGACTTGCCAAGTGGTGCCATGTCTGCACCTGGGATCTGAACCGGCGAACCCCAGGCCGCTGAGAAGCAGAACGTGTGAACTTAACCGCTGCGCCACCGGGCTGGCCCCTGTCTTTTTTCTTACCTGGGAGCTTCTGCAACTCAAATCCTCCCTCCTCCTGTACGTTTCATTCGTCAGTGCCTGTCTCCCACATTACGTGCAGCACAACCCACACACCTTTACAGCATTTGGACCCAGGAGCCTTTTGTTTGAAGGACATAGATAAAATGCAGAGATGCCTTTTCTCTGGAGCCTGAACAGTGTAAATCAAGAGAGTAGCTGTTCAAGGTCACCCTGTGTCCTTAGATCTTGAGTGACAGGAACCCCCACATATTCTTCGATTTATTTTGTGTGTTTGTGATATACGGGGGGCCCTTTAAAGCACAGCGCCCAGGACAGAAGCCTCCTTGTGTGATTCTAAGCAGCCAGAAGACAGTTCCAGAGTCAAGGGAGAGAGAGCGTTCTCTAAATAAGGCTGGTTGGATCAAGCCCAGAACGCGTGAGCTTGAGTGGCATTGTTCCTATAGCTACGCTTATGTCTCCATGCTGCATCTAATGAAGTCTCATTGAAAGCCTTATCCTTTTTCAGCCGAATTGAGACTTACCAGAGGGAAAGGTCTTGTTTGCTTTGTGAGGGCAACAGCACACCCTTTAGGGGAAGCATGCTAGCAGTTAGAATTGTCAAATTTTCTTTTTTTTTAAAGATTTTATTTTTCCTTTTTTTCCCAAAGCCCCCCGGTACATAGTTGTGGGTCCTTCTAGTTGTGGCGTGTGGGATGCCGCCTCAGCATGGCCTGATGAGCCATGCCATGTCCGCGCTCAGGATCCAAACCAGCGAAACCCTGGGCCGCCGAAGCAGAGCGCGCAAACTTAACCACTTGGCCACGGGGCTGGCCCCAGAATCGTCAAATTTTAAGATCCCCAAAGACAAGGTAAAGGGGGACATCACTGGGCTGCCTGGCTTTGGCCCTGACTCACGAGGGCGGTTTCTGAATGAAATCTTACAGGATCTGGTTGCTTGTCATTAGGGAGTGTGGCTGTCTTGTTCTGTCTCCAGCCTGACTTACCTTCTACCAACATTTCCACCTCAACCAAATGCATCCTTTCTTTCCTCTGCTTCTTCACTCCTTGCTTTGAGGGATCTCCTGCATCTGCATTGATCCTGGCTCCAGAGATATTTCCAGCATGTTCCCTAGGGAGGTTATTTTACTTAGTTACCTATTTTGCCCTGTCCTACATCCACTCATGTACTTCTCCTCCATCTTTGTTCGCCAGAGGTACAGCATGGAGCTTTGGGGGTCAGGCTAGGTTCAAATCCTAGCGTAACCTTGGGAAAGGTACTTATCTCTGCTCCCTCATTTGAAAAACTAGCTTAATATTTCCCTCAAAAAGTTATTGTAAGAGTTAAATGAGACATCTATTTAACTGTGCTTAGCACTATAGCTGGTTTATCTTATGCCTTCCATCCATGTGAACTTGTTTCCTTTCTCCTCTCTTATTTGTGTCAAAAGCTCCTGGCCCATCAAAACATTTCATCTTCTCCATACTCATGCTTCTACTAAAATGTTTACAGTAACTTTTGGTCTACAGTGAAAAATAAACACAATTATAACACTTCTAGTTGGGAGTACTGTATGATAGGGAAATTCTGCATTATGCCTCCGTAAGGGGGAAAATAGGAGGAAGGTGCATGGCCAGAAATGTAAATTCAACAAGGGTTAAGAAGGTCAGGAGTCTGTATAAAATAATGGCCCCAGGCACCAGCCCAGTGGCTTAGTGGTTAGGTTCATGCCCTCCACTTCAGTGGCCCAGGGTTCGCAGGTTTGGATCCTGGGCACAGACCTACACACTGCTCATCAAGCCATGCTATGGTGGTGTCCCCCATACAAAACAGAGGAAGACTGACACAGATGTTAGCTCAGGGCTAACCTCCCTCACCAAAAATTAAATAAATAAATACATAAAAAGAAAAGATAAAAAAAGAATAGCAATGGCCCCAAGGGAATTTCTGAAGGGGTGAAGGGCTAGCTAACTCTCTGAGGGTTAGTGGTGGTTGTGGAGCTATTGTTCTGAGGGACACAGTGTTTTGCGAAGTGTTTCGCACAGTGGGATGCGAAGAAAGAACTGTATGTAAGCAGAAAGCTTTCGAAGAATATTAGTCTTGGGAGATCAGTTTTTAAGCCTTATACAACAGACAATTTTTTAAAAACAGTGTTATTGAGGTATAATTGACATAGGATAAATTGCACATCTTTTTACCATACAATTTGATAAATTTTTCCATATATATATATTCCCACAAAACCATGAGCACAATCAGGATAGAGAACATAGCCATCACTCCCCAACGTGTCCTTGTTCCTCTCGAGAGTCCCTCTCTGCTTCCGCTCCATCTTCCCCATCCCCAGGCAACCACTGATCCGCTTTGTGTCATTATAGATTAGTTTGCATTTTCTAGATTTATATAAATGGCATCATATTGTATATTCTCTTGTTTTCTGGCTTATTTCACTCAGCATAATTATTTTGATATTTGTGTACGTTATGTATATATATAGTTCATTATTTTTTTACAGCTGAACAGTATTCCAATGTACAAATATATCACAATTTGTTTATTCATTTGTGGATGGATATTTGCATTGTTTCCAGTTTTGGGCTATGACTAAAAATACTGCTACAAACATTTTTAAAATTATTACTATTAAACATGAGATTCGTTAAAGAATGTGAAAAGGGATTGAAGGGTCATGAAATGCTAGTTACCATCCCGACTTCTCCATGCTTGAGCTAGTGAGAAGAGCCTGCCTCCCCTTTCCTACCTAAAAAGACATCAGATAGAATTAAAGTACATAAATGTATCCAACCTGAAGCTGCTTGGAGAGAAGTGTCATTTACAATATAGTTTAAGGTTCTGGGTAAACATGGCATATTAAGTATATGCATCTAGGGGGCCGGCCCGTGGCAGAGTGCTTAAGTTCGAGCCTGCCACTTTGGCGGCCCAGGGTTTCGCCAGTTTGGATCCTGGGCGCGGTCATGGCACCGCTCATCAGGCCATGCTGAGGTGGCATCCCACATGCCACAACTAGAAGGACCCACAACTAAAAATACACAACTATGTACCAGGGGGCTTTGGGGTGAAAAAGGAAAAATAAAATCTTTAAAAAATTTTTTAAAAAAATGCATCTAATTTCTCTCCTCCTTCAGAAACCTGTTAAAACTATGGTAAAGAAAAAAATTAAGACATAACTCACAATGAAAGAGATGAGAGTTGGTAACACTGTTGGGAAGCTAGATAAGTGACCTAGCTGACCCGAGAAAGCCCAATCCTAAAAATGGAATGGGAAAAGCTAAGGTAGACTTTTATCTACACTGAATGATCCCTGAAGCACTAGAGGCCTGTGGGACCGGAGCTCTGGGGTGGGAAGAGGAGGCGCTAAAATGAGGAGGACTCCTGCAAAGCTGAGTCAGTCAGCTGGAATCACTGCGCGCTGCTCCCCAGCCCGGTCCGCAGCGGTGTGTAGAGCTGTAGACGGTCGGATATACAGACTGGGTCTTGAATGCTGAGACTCCTGGCTTTCTCTTTTTTTTTTTTAAATTTTTAAATTTTTTTTAAGATTTTATTTTTTTCTTTTTTCTCCCAAAGCCCCCCAGTACACAGTTGTGTATCTTTTAGTTGTGGGTCCTTCTACTTGTGGCATGTGGGACGCCGCCTCAGTGTGGCCTCATGAGCGGTGCCATGTCCGCGCCCAGGATTTGAACCGGTGAAACCCTGGGCTGCTGAAGTGGAGGGCGCAAACTTAACCACTTGGCCACGGGGCCAGCCCAAGACTCCTGGCTTTCTCCTTCCACTTGGCTCTGGAACTCTGGCAGCCAGGCCCTAACCATACAGGTAGGAGTTTCAAAGAGTCTGTCTGAAAAATCCGACCAGCCCAAGAAAAAGACATAGACAGTGACATCTGAATTCCCAACAGACCGCCCAGCCAAAGCACTCCACACTGATTCTAAAGCATATCTCACCCACCGGCTCCGTTTCCATTTAGTATTTTTTTTCAACTGAGACCATATATTTTTTTCTTTGTTTCTTCCTTTTTTTATGAGGAAGATTGGCCCCTGAGTTAACATCTCTTGCCAATCTTCCTCTTTTTGCTTGAGGAAGATTGTCCCTGAGCTAACATCTGTGCCAATCTTCCTCTATTTTGTATGTGGACCCACCTCAGCATGGCTTAATGAATGGTGCATAGGTCTGCCCCCTGGATCCGAACTCACAAACCCTGCTGCCGAAGCTGAGTGGGTGAACTTAATCACTATGCCACTGGGCCAGAACTGAGACCATATTTTTTCAGCCCATTTTATTACTGGAGTCCATTTAGCCTGAAGGGAGACAGACTTAATTACAATCACTGTCTAGCATAACACATTATTTAAAACAAACCAACCTTGAACTATAGTGAAAGCTGCAAGTTCACAGTGTGGGTCAATGGGGTTCCACACACAAGTGAGGAACTTGGTGTAGTGGTCAGTGGTCAGTGGTCAGTGTGTTTCTACAACTGTTGATCTTTTTAACAATTGTCAAATAGTTTTGACAGTGTTGGATCTTGTGCTTGGAAAACCATGCGGACACACTGATCAAATACCATTCCCTGCACAAATAGCTTTTCATTATTTCTCAGGGAGAAGACATCCTAGGGCATCCGCTCTTCTCTTAGAGCTCAGGTCTGGCTTCCTTTGGCATCTACTGGCAGCGGCTGAACTGAGCTGAGAACCTCTTCCCTCCGAAGTCTAGAGGGGTTCTAGGTAGTGAGACAGAGTGAATTAAGAATTATTTAGCTTTTCTGCCTTGGAGCCAGGTACTGGGCGAGGGTCTTCCAGAGAGCTGCACGTGATTCCTCCAAGAATCCTGCGTGGTCGATGTTACCCTGCAGCTTTCTCCTGCATCGTGAGTGGCATACTGAGTGCAGGCTTCAAGGCGACTCGGGCAGAGTGCCCCGCTGTCAAGTTCCGGCTCTCGGAGCCTTGGTTTTCGCCTAGGAGTGCTGCTGTGAAGACTAAAGGACGTGCGGATAAGGCATCAGCTCTGTGCTCAGCAGCAGGCAGGAGGGGTGGCAGGCGGATTTCGACAGCGTTCAGTCTATCCTCCAAAAACGTCGCTGCGCCAGCGGTCCGGCCAGATGTCCCACTCGGTCATGGTTTACGTGCTATCAGCATCAAAACCAGATACTTTTCTTACACTTTAGTTCACTCAGGAATAAAGAGTCTCTGTTGATGCGGTTCTTAACCTGGGGTTCACGCACTCCACTTTACAGGATCTCTAACTCCCAGCCACGGTACCCAAACGTTGGTAGTAGGGCCCACGTGCATTTTGCGGGAAGGACTACTGCTTTCATCAGGAAGTTAGGAGGGTTCTGACCCAAAAGGGTTTAGTTATCAAAGCGGTAGACCCTCCAACTAAACCGCGCTTGAGCAAGACCGCAGCTTTGAGCCACATTTTAACCCGAGTCCTCGGTGGGCGGTACGCGAGGACTCCACGCCCTCCACTTCTGCTCCTCGAGGCAGCGCCCCCTTAGGGGCGGGACGGAGATCAGCCACTCCCCTCCAACTCCGCCTATCCCGTGCTCGGGACGGGGCATCTCCACGGGGCCTGCTCAGTACCAATGACTCTGGTTGGCCTCCTAGGCGGAAGTCGGTGCTGAGCACGGTGTGTGTTTCCCAGGATGCCCCGCGCTGCTGTCATGGCCGCCTCCATGAGCCTGTATCCACACATGGGGGGGTTCTAGGGTTGTGAACTTATTTACTGGAACTGTCGCCTCTAGACTTCGGCTCTTTGGACCCTCCTCCTTTCACTTTCTTTTGTTGAGTCCTGTGTGGCCCTTGTAGGAAGACGTTTTAGCAGCGATGTCCGGGTTGATGTGGACCCCGGAGCTGGCAGTTCTGAGGGGCTTTTCCACTGAGGCTGAGCGGCAGCAATGGAAGCAGGAGGGAGTCCCCGGCTCAGGTGAGAGAGGTGCACCTGCCAGGGACTTAGGCCAGCGTGGGGACTGTGGCGAGAAGGGGTGGTGGTGGCTGGGTTCTCATCCCTCCTTGTTTTATATTCTTCCTACCAAAATCTAGCTGATTTCTTACAGCTTTGGTTTGTTGTGTCCTTGACGTGGTGGGCGTGGTCTTTAGGCTCCGTGAGTGTCTTTACCCTAAACTTCTCACCGTGCAGGTTCAGTAATAATAATGGTAATGTCAGTTACTTTTCTAAGCCCTTCACATGTCTTCAGTCATTTAATCCTTATAATAGACACGTAAGGTAGATACTACTTTTAATCGCATTTTTCAGATGAAGACATTTAAGTTCAGATTGGTTAAGTAATTTATTTAAGGTGAAACAGCTGGTAAGCAGAACAGCTGAAACGAGGCAGCAAAGATGTAATCTTGTGAGCAATGCACATTTACTGGAGAGAGAAAGAGTTAAAAGGCACATTTGCTAGTGGGATATAGGCACATCTGGTTTAGGCTGCACTCGGAAGAGAGATAACAAGTTAGGACATTATATAAGTGCTGTGTGTGTGTACACAATAGGTGTTTCAAGAGAGAGGTACTTTCTGAAGTCTGGTCGTCTGGAAAAGTTTCATGGAAGAAGTAAGACAAGCTGATTTTTGATTAAAGAGTAAGACTGACGAGTGGAGAAAAGTTCAGCAGGAGAAATCACAAGTGTAGAAGTGTGGAGGCAGGAATGTGCATGGGACATTAGAGGAACAATGAGCGAACCAACTTTTCATCAGGGAGTGTAGTGGGTGTAGGAGGAGTCTGTTGGTGGGAGGTCTTAGAATCCTGACTGAGGAAACTTGTCTGTTGTCAGTAGGAATCTTTCTAATTCCCAGAAGAAAGGTGATAATACTTACTAATGAGGAATATTATTCCAGGGTCTAACTTCTACCTTGCTGCTCATCGTGTGGATGAGCTTCTAATTCTAGGAGAAGTGACGTTTGTGTAATAATAGGAATTTGCTCAGTGCTTTGTGATTAATGTATAGCAAGCATTCTAAGTATCTGCATTTTTTGTGTACTAAAAGGGTAGATCTGCCTAATAATATTATCCTTTACAGTATGAAAATAATTGTTCTTTTGGGTTACTGGGCTAACTTTTTGTATTACAGAGAGTGGATCTTATCTACAGTTGCTGCTAGAAGGGAACTATGAGGCTATATTCTTAAATTCAGTGACTCAAAATATTTTTAATTCAACAACGATGACTGAAGAAAAGATTGACAGCTACCTAGAGAAGCAGATAGTAGCATTCCTGGATTACTCAGCAGATTTGGACAAAACGGAAAGGTAGAATTTTGACAGTTATATGAAGGCTTTAAGATCTTGCTGCACACCTGTTTTTCCCAAGTTTTCTAATTACAACAGGCTCTTTTGTCACCTGTTTTCTCTAGTGTTGCTGCTGCTTTGCTCTGCTCTCAGTTGTGGTGCATCCAGAGCTTTATATTCTGGCTACCACAGGCTTGTGGATTTGATTTTTTTTTTTCCTTAAACGGGATAAGGGGAGAAGGATCCCCCAGGGGACATGGGGAGAAGAAGGTGACTGCTTTTATTTTCTCTTCACACGAAACATCAGAATTCTCTGGCTGATATTTGTTACAGCTGAATCTCCACCTATTTTTTCTTAATCCAGAGGTTGGCAAATTATGACTGGTGGGTCAACGTGGCTAAGAATGCTGTTTACATTTTTAAAGAGTTGGAAAAAAAGAAACACATGTGACCCAAAAAGCCTAAAATATTTAATATCTGTCCCTTGCCAGATAAAGTTTACCCACACCTGTCTTAAGCCAAAGCAGGATTGAAAAAAAGTAGGTTCAAGTAAAATTTCTAAGGGTCTTTTTGTTCTAGCAGTTGGTAAGACAGGGTCAGTAAAAATGTTTAAAAACAACTTCTTGGCAGTTTTCTTTTGTATCAGATCAGTTTTACATATATCATCTGGCAGCGTCAGAGCTGTTCAATAAAATGCAAGAAAAGTTGCAAGTGCCTGCTCAGGACCTAAAGCAGTGCTTTTCAAGAGAACTTTCTGTGATGATGGAAATGTTCCGTATCTGTGCTGCCCAGTACGGTAGCCACTAGCTACGTTTGTCATTGAGCACTTGGAATGTGGACACTGCAACAGAGGGACTGAATTCTAAATTTTATTTAATTGTAATTAATTTAAATTTAAAAGAGCCATACGTGGCTCATGGTTATAATGTTGGACATTGCAGACTTAAATTGTTTAGGTTTCAGAAATTTTTTTGTAATGCTCTTGAGTAATCGCAATAAATCTTGGTTGATATGTTCTTCTTAATAAAACTGAAATGAAATAATATGTGTGGATATACAATGATAGCGGTGCATATTTATTTCTTTATTCTTATATGCAGACAACAGCTGATATTCCTACTTGGTGTGAGCAGTTTGCAACTTTTTGTTCAGAGTAATTGGACGGGGCCTCTTGTGGATTTACACCCTCAGGATTTCTTGCCATCTCTTTTGTTCCAGCAATTCAGTGAGGTATGCTGCTTGGAAAGTTCATATATAGTTATTAGTTTATTAGTTATTCTTTAGGAACTGGTCTTTATAAACTGGCGTTAATGGTAAGTAGGAAAGAAACAAGACTTAATAGCTTGCACAAAACCTTCTAAGAATGCTTGTTCATTGATCAGATTTTCAGATATTTCCAAAAGTTCCTTTGTCAGTCTCTGACTCCTCTTCAGATGCTTCCCATTTCATGGAGTGCTGTTAGCCGTTCTTTTTATTAAAGTGCAGGCAGCACCACCAGTTACCCGGTTGCATATATTTCCGCAGTTACATAAAGATCTTTTCTGGCAAGGCAGCAAATTTAGAAATCTATTTAGTTTTGTTGCAGTTAAATTTTGCTGCTGTGTTTAAGAATGGTTCCCAGGGGTGATTTCCTTTATATTACAAATACTTTCTTAAAGTGCCTGGCACAGAGGTGCTCCGTGGTGATAATTATTATTCCTATATGAGGGTAATATTATTGACCTGCATCAGTAGATCATCAGTAGAGCTTGCAGTTCGAATTCCTCAGGAGTTTTCCAGCACATATGCATAGGGCTTGGTGAGTATGACATGCTCTAAGAAGAAGTACGGTAACTTTAATTTTTTAAAAAAGTTTAGGGAGGTCACATTGATTTATAATACATAAATTTCAAGTGTATATCATTATGTTTTAACTTCTGTATGGACTGCATCTTGTTCACCACCAAGTCTGGTTCTGTCCAATGGAAACTTTGATTTATCCAGTCACCTCAGATCTAGAGCATAGACAGCAATCACTCAGCCTGGAAAAAGGGCCCCTTAGCATCCAAAGCTTATGCAGCAAAAGGGACCTTTTGCTGTTACTTGGTTTTTCAGAATTAGAAGTAGCAAATGAAGGGGAGTGGAGCTGATAGAAATAAGTGTTAATAATTTGCTGGTGGGGTAGAAGGAGAAGTACAAAAGCAAGCATAGTGTGGCAGCCACAATGATGAGCTCCGTGTGCGTCAGTGTAGGGAGCCACTGTGTTATATTGCAGTAGAATAATTGAAATTCATAATGCTAACCCTCAATCATTATTGAAAGGTTAAAAGATCTTCTGAATCTTATATCCAAGAAGGGAATTTAACCTACACTTTACAAAGGTTTTTATCCAAACTGGGTAAAATAATCCCAAAGATTATGGCACTTAAAGAAATATGCTTCAATTATCCAGAAATGTACTTACATGGAACATCTCATTCCCTCTCTTATTCTGTATGAAACAGTTTCTGACCTCTACAGTCCTACAGTGTACGTTGGAAATCCGCCAAAGAGTCAAAGTCATAAGTATTTACTGAGCATTGCTGTGTGGTTCTTAATTCACATGTGTTTATCAATTTGAGATATTCTATAGCTGAGAAGCTCACAGTGGGGAAGGAAACTTGTCATGGGTCTTATAGCTGGGGGATTGGAATCCACGTTTTCTGGGTCCAAATCCAGTACTCGTTCTACTATGCTAGTGTAGCAGTGCCTGTAACGTCAGGTAACTATTCAAAGCAGTACAGAAATGGGTTACGTGAGAGAATCATGTAATCAGAAATTAATGAAGAGATGTGGAAAGTGAGTTTTGTCAGAGAAGACCTTTTAGTTGGGAGTGGACCTTTAGCTAGAACCTGCAGGATGATGTGGAAATGGATAGGTAGAGAAGAGGCGGAAATGCTTTCTAGGTGCAGTCATGTGAGCAGAAGTGTAGAGGGGAGAATGTGGTGTTTGTGGGAAAGCGATGCTTTGAGCCTGTTGGAGTAGCAGTAAAAGGTCAGACCTGATGAGGTTCAGACCTGATTATAGGAAACTTTAACTAAGATCTTGATTTTAACTTTTTAATTACAAGTACCATATATATTCAAAAAAGCATACAAAATATATGCAGTTTAAATAATAAAACTCCTTTGTTCCTACCACCCAGCTTGAGAGAGAGAACATTACCAGCACTGTAGGACAGAACTTCCCGCCTGCTCTTCCCCGGATGTCAAGCCTCTCTGCCATTGCAGTGGCTCTGCGGAGCCTGGGCTGGGGAGGGCCTTTGAACTGGTCTCTTCTGGTTAAGCAGCCTTCTCTAGTTACCTGGTGTACCCATCTTCTACGTGTGCTCTGACTTGGAAAAGGCTGAGAAATGCCACCTTAGCAGGTTCCCTGTGTGTGCTGCTGATAGTTTCCCCAGCCCCCTCTCTCACGAACCACTCTCAGGAAGTTTGTGTTAATCATTCCATTCCTTTTCTTCATAGTTTTAGCATCTATATATGTGTCCCCAGAAAACATATTATTTAGTTTTGCTAATTTTTGAACTTTATAGTGATGAAACAAACTGTATATATTCTTCTGTGACTTGCTTTGCTTAATGGTATATTTTTGAAATTTCCCATTCATTTTTTTTTTTTAAAGATTGGCACCTGTGCTAACATCTGTTGCCAGTCTTCTTTTTTCTTCTCCCCAGAGCCCCCCGCCCCAGTACGTAGTTGTATATTCCAGTTTTGAGTGCCTCTGGTTGTGCTATGTGGGATGCCACCTCAGCATGGCCTGATGAGTGGTGCCATGTCTGCACCCAGGATCCAAACCAGCAAAACCCTGAGCCACCGAAGCAGAGGGTGTGAACTTAACCACTTGGCCACGGGGCCGACCCCCATTATTTATTTTTACTGTTGTATAGTATTCCAATTGTATGAATATATCACAACTTGTATATCCGTTCTAGATGGCCATATGGGATGTTTCCATTTTTTGCAATATATTATGTACAATGCTATTAGGAACACATCTTCGGGAAATCATTTGCAAGAGTTTCAAAGCACAGCATACTTAAGAAATGATAGTATTTGGTGCAGTGTGCTAAATGGAAGAGGCTGTTTTTACTGGCCCCCAGGCTAGAGCTGGGCCCCCTGAGGGCTGAGGGGATTGATATTTTGACACGCTGAAACCCCTGCCCAGCACTGAGTTGGGAACTCTGCTGTAGTGTGTATATTTTGAGTGGAGTTGCTGTACCCTGGGGCCTATGCACGGTCAACTCTTCTTGGTAAAGTCAGGTTGTTTTTAAAAGGATTATTCAAGTTTTAGTCTTCACCAGCCATCTGGGGATTTGGAAGATAGAGTGGAAGTTTTTAAACTGGGGAGTAGCACATCAGTATTTTCTAGTTGTCACTTTCCTGGGCTGATTCATGTTTTTTGGTTCTTGTGAAGCACAGATGTTTGTGAATATACTTCATGGTCATGGAGTATAGTCACCAGAGCTAAATTAATTTTCCCTGCCTCTGACTTACGGCCTTGGCATCTTCAGCACTGTTTTCTGACGTCTGGTGCTAACCAGCCTCAGAGGAAAAGCACGAAAAGTCCCTGTCTGAGCAGCAGGTCACCTCTCACACTTAAAGGTTGATCTCCTAGTAATCTGGTTTTATATTAAGTTTACCTCAGACTTCCAGATGTTGAATTTTTTTCACTATTATGCTGACAAATATGTATTTTTATGTCATACGCTCTCTTGACTGAGGAATTGTTCCTAAGGGAATTGTAACCTTTGTCTGTTTTTATTAAAAATATAAACAATCCTTTTTAAAAATGGACCATTTCCCAAAACCTCTGAAAGCACATTTTGAACTTATTTGGAATATCAGTGTTATATCACAGGGGTAGACAGAGGCTGATTTACTTTAGCAGAAGATAGAAAAGCATTTAATATTTTCGTGATGATGCAAGGTGACACTAGGAAGAGAAATTTGCTTGTTTATTCATTCATTCACTCATTTATTTATTTATTATTTGCCTTCTTAATACCATCTCAGAGAACTTTGAGTTGACAAGTAGGAGCTTTGGTCACCAGTCTGTGGCTTTGATAGCAGAGATCGTGCTGTCCAGGTAGTCTAGTATGAGCTCTCTCTTTGTATAAGTTTTTATTTCTTGCTCTGTTTAATTACTTGTTTTTTATCTTTACGGATTTCATTTAGAAGATAATGATCTAAATTTGTGGTAGAACAAGTAGACATATTTCTTATCTAAAGTGATTAGATGGGAGCTGGCCTGGTGGCACAGCGGTGAAGTTCGCACGTTCCGCTTTGGCGGCATGGGGTTCGCCGGTTCGGATCCTGGGTGTGGACATGGCACTGCTTATCAAGCCATGCTGTGGCAGGCATCCCACATATAAAGTAGAGGAAGATGGGCATGGATGTTAGCTCAGGGCCAGTCTTCCTCAGCAAAAAGAGGAGGAATGGCAGCAGATGTTAGCTCAGGGCTAATCTTCCTCAAAAAAATAAATAAATAAAATGATTAGAATAAGGATTCTTTTTCTTAAAGGCATGTTGTATCTTCTTGTACTTCACCAGTTTGGTTTATTCAGACTTTAGGAAGTAAAGATTGTTATATCCGTCTAAATGACAAGATGATTCGATGAGCCTGCGAGTCCAGTTTGGGCACATTAAGCAGATTCTTCTCTCGAGGTCTTAAGTCAGTGTATTCACTTGTGTATTCAGGACTTCCACTTGGAGGTCTCACAAGGTACCTCAGACTCATCGTGTCCAAGACTGAACTCATGGCGAGGTTCTTGTCCAAACCAGGTCCTCTTCTAGTGTTCGTATCTCAGTTACCCACAGCACCATAACGTGGTTGTTCCAGTCAGAGGGCTAGAAGTGATCCTGGCCCTGTCCTCGAGCCCTCCTAATGCTTAGCATAGCCCTGGACTTTGCTGAGGGGCAGGGAGAGGTAGAGAGATCTGTGGGGAAGGCAGCATGGGAAGAACATTGGTTTGCGAGTTGGAAAACTTGGGCTAGAATCTCTGTTCAGTCACTAACTTCTGTATAGTTTTGGACTGCGCTTTTTTATATCTGTTTCCTTCTAAAATTGAGGCAGTTGTAATCACTTCAAAACAGTTCCTTAATTATTGAAGTTTTCAAAAAAAATTCCTTCACCCTTAGTGTAGGTAACCGTAAGCTTTACGTGTGGTTTAGAGGTGGTGGTCATTCATGTTTAGTCTTTATTCCTCTGTTACACTTGTTAATGATGATGAAGGTAGGACAGAGGAGGAACCCATGGCTGTTTCTTTCTTGAATACTTCAGCAAAGTGTCGAGCCAGGCACTGGCATTATTACTTGGATTATTTAATTTAATCCTTACAAGAACCCTATGAAGTATAGGTTCTATCGTTTCATTTTATAACTGATGAAACTGAGGCTTCCATTAAAAATTTCCCTATGCCCCCCTAGTAAGCAGAAAAAGGACATCCTCCTGTGTCTGTGAGCTTAGAGCCTGTGTTCCTAACGGTTAAGCATTCTTGCTGTGTATTTGGTGGCAGCTGTCAAAATTATGCTGTCCATGTTTTAGGAACGTAGGTGCCTTGTCCATTGTAGATCTCTCTGTAGCTGAGGAGTGAATTTTTCAAAGGCATCCCTTTTTTGGAGCCTTTACTCTGGTCCGTGGTTATATTCCTACTCGGTGTTTGACATCTAAGACCTTGTTGTTTAGCTTGATAATGTTATGGAGTGGACATGCTGTATGATGACACTTGCGAGCTAGTGATGCATATGTGAAATGTAGGTGTTTAATATAAATACCTTAACATAGCAGTGCTTTTCATTGAGGTGATGTTTTGTTGTAAGTAAATCTATAAAGTCATGATGCCTCTTCAATGCTGGCATTTTCTTGACTTCCCTGTTCCTCTATGGTACAAGCAGATGGGTGGCCATCTGTGAGGGCAGGCTGGTTTGTAGATCACTAAGGGCATTTATAATGTTATGACTGTCAGTGCCGGCTGCTGTGTAATGGATCAATGCCTTTGTTTCAAAGCTGAATTAACTGAAAATATGTGTTATTACAAGATGTATGACGATTAACATTTTGTTAAATTATATCATCTTAGCTTACAATTTTTTTTTCAGGTCAAAGGACTGGATGCGGTTGTTCTGAGTCTACTCGTTCTAGATGGTGAATCAGTCTACAGCCTGGCCTCGAAGCCTCTGCTGCTGTTATTAGCACGAGTTATCCTAGTGAATATAAGACATAAACTGACTGCCATTCAGGTAAGGGAAGAAACGGAGCCAGGAGAGGCATACCCAGGAGTGACTTTTGTGCTGATTAGCATCGGACTTTACGTGTGCTGACAATGTCTTGGTATATTTGTTTTCTAAGTCTTCTTTAGGTATTTAATTTTAAAATCTGATGAAAATAAGCAAAAACTTTCTCCCATCATGAGATTCATCTAGTATAAAATGAAATTATATTATATATCCTCTTTAATAGGATTGTATATATGTGTGTGTGTGGGTGCATGAGTATCAGTGTTCATTTTCTGAATCTTAAATATAGGTTTAAAAACATCCTTCATAGTCTTTTATGAATTTCACGTAAGGATAATGAACAATAGGCAAACTTTTCTCACTCTTGCTGTGGATCTTCATTACTTTTTCCTGGCTCACATCCTACCTTCTTTCACTGTTTGGGTCGGATTCAGTAGAGCATTTGTTGAATATGTGTTATGTGGTTTTTTTAGCTCACATATAAGTTAATGAGAAGAAGACTCATAATCACGGGAAGCTAATATGCAGTGGGAGGTGAGCAGAAACCACAGGAGAGAGACAGAGATTTTGGGGGGCCAGTCTTTGGGGGTTTAGCGGAGGTTGTCAGCTGTGTAGTGTGCAGTCTCTGTCACAAGCACTCCACCCTGCAGCTGTAGACAGTATGTAAATGAACGGGTGCGACTGTGTACCTATAAGGCTTCATTTATGGACACTGAAATTTAATTCCTTAGACTTTTTACATGTCACAAAATATTCTTCTTCTTTTGTTTTTCTTTAAAATGATTTAAAAATGTAAAAACTGTTCTTAGTTCTTGGGTGGTATAAAAACAGGTGGTGGGCTGGATTTGGCCCACTAGCTGTAGCTTGCTGACTCCTGTTTTGATTATTGTAACTTGAGGATGCAGACCCCATATTGCCAGAAATAGTGAATCTAAATTTTATGTGAAATCTCCCAATTTTTGAGTGTTAACTGAAAACTTTTAGGAAACACAGTATTTCTCTAGGCAAAATGTAGACTTAGTCCGTGTTGTATGAGGGCTTCCCTGAGCATTTAAGTTTAGGCAAAGAAGAGGTAAGAAGGGACATGATGCCTGTTTCAGCAACTCTCCTGAGAGCCGGAGAATTTGCAATCAGTTGTGCTAGAAGAGTTTTTAATAGAGGGCTTTCCACCTGTCCTAGCAGGTATAATGTCTTACCTTTGACTTTTTAGCGATGTTAGCTTGATCAAAAAACTTTTTCTCAAGTTGATCTGAGTTAAGTGGTCTTATAGTACTTGGCTCTAAAGAAAGTGTCACCAAGGCATGAGGCTGCCAAATGGCATTATTTTCTTTCTAGTGAGACTAATGTCATTAGTGAGCTAGTGATACAGTTTTAAGTTTTGTTGGTGGAAAACTTTCATCAGCAAGTGTGTTAAGCATCGTTTGTAAAAAGATACATATGCTATCAACAACTTAGGAGAATAAGCCAATGTGTGAACTGCTGGTTGTGGATGTCATGCTTTGTAGGGTTGGAGAGACAAGTCACCTTAATTTCTTGGCAGATGTTAAATGATTTTTGACTTCTGCTCAAAACCCTCTTCTCTTGTTGTATAACACCATGCAAACATCATTCTGTGCTGAAATCTTGCCTTTCAGTTGAAACATTAAAGTTTTTTTCCCTTTGGCTCTTTACTATATCGTTCTCTAAATGCTGATGTTAAAAATGTCTTCTTCAATAAATGAAGATAAAATGACAAAGAAGCATCACACATTTATCCAAGTTAATTTTAACCTTTTAAATTAATTTTGAATAGGCTAACTCCTGAGGAATGTATCGAGTTGTTTGCTGTGATATTGTTTTTGTCGAACTATAAAAGATGATTTTCCTCTACCCCCTAATCTGTGAAATATATAGCCTCGTATTAGTAATATGTAAATGTTGAGTAAAAAGAGTCTTGGCTTTGAAATCAGACCAGACTTTTTTCTGGCTCAGCCACCTACCAGCTGTGTGACCTTATACTAGTTAATTTCTCTGAATATCAGTTTCCTTGTTTATAAAATGGAATAAGTCAGCAAACATTTATTGGGTGCCTTTTGAGTACGCTAATGCTTCCTGCCTTCTAGGAGGTTATTGACCAATGTGACTTCTCAATCAAAACATTCTGTAATAAGCGCTGTAATCAGGAGATAGCATCTAGAAACCATCTAAAGCAAGGCTTCAAGTTTCCTTTTTTATTAATGCCTCAAATTTCCTATTAAGCAATTGTTGGCAAATAGAAAAAAGGCACCTTTATTTTCTAGTAGAAAAATAGTGTATGCTTTCTTCATTTGTTTCACATTCCTGCTTCCCCCATGTAAAGATTTTGGGTTAACAGTTAGTTTATAGATCTGATTTTTAAGAGTTCAGCATCTTATGTTGTATATTTTCTTAAAAGGGCAATCCCTGTGACTGGATCTATCTAAATTCCCGTGTCTAGAAAAGGAAAGAATATGCTGCCAAACCTGACTCACTTATTGCTGACAGCAGATAAGGGACAGAGAATTGAAATATGGACTGACTTCATTAGCCTGAGTGATAGGAAAAGAATGAAAATGAGGCCACACCTCTGGGAATTCAATTAAAAATGATGTGAAGCTTCCTTCTGTTAGATAATTCACCTTTCCTTACATGGACTGAGGGGCAGCATTAATAATTAGAAAGGATTTTGTCACAGAGTCAAAATTCATTTGTGATTACATCATTGTTGCAGCAATTGTGTGTAACAGTTTAGAAAGGAACCAGGCAGCTTTACCCTTTCATCACGTGAAGAAATTACGTTCAAGTAAAAAAAAAAAAAGCTTTTGTTAATTAAGTATGGTCTCCTATTAATAGGTATTGCTTTAAAAAAAAAAAAGAGGGGCTGGCCCTGTGGTCTAGTGGTTAAATTTGGCGTGCTCTGCTTCTACAGCCCGGGTTTGTGGGTTTGGATCCCAGGCGTGGACCTGCACCACTCGTTAGCCATACTGTGGCAGCAGCCCACATACAAATAGAGGAGGATTGGCACAGTTGTCAGCTTCGGGCTAATCTTCCTCAAGCAAAAAAAGAGGAAGATTGGTAACTGATGTTAGCTCAGGGCAAATCTTCCTCAGCAAAAAAAGAGAAAATTAACTTCTCACACCTTCATGCAATATAATTTGAAGTAACATAGTAATAATTAATTTAGATGATTCAATGCATGGTCATACTTGATACTTTAATGAACCTATCACAAATATTTAATACTTATTATAACTTGCACACATACGTGCACACACAGAGGAAGATCTAGAATATAAACCTTTCTCGTGGATTTTTCTGGGAAAGGAGGAGGACGTTGAGGCAGCAGGAGAGAGCCTTTCACTCTTGACTGTGTATGCTTCTGTATTGCCTTGTTTGCTTTTTTTGTTCCTTTTTTAAAAATAAAGTTGTATTGATCAAGTAAGAACAAGCATCAGAGGATGGAGAAAAAGCTACTGTGTTCTCAGCCTGGACATAAGTCAAGACAGTGTATAAAATGCACTCTCTCCCCTCAAAAATGTACGGACCAGGTAGAGTTACACACTTGAAACCCAAGAGCTGTCCAATGTGGTGCTAACTTCTGGGAATAGTGTAGAAGTTCAGAGAAGTGAGAGAGCAATGCGTGCCAAACAAGTGGGAGAAGACTCATGGAAGAGCTTTTACAAAGGTGTGGAAGGGATCTTCCCAGTTTTGGAGAATATCTGAATCCAAGGTATTCCTTACTTTGTAGTTTGTGCAAAATACATTGTTTGGAGGAGGATACAGAGATGAGTAAGACTTGATTTCTCATCTTGTTGGATAGATGGCAGATGACATTGAAAGCTAGGGATGACATACATGAATACAGTGGAATGTGTTGCAAAGGCTGTACAAATAATGTGCTGGAAGTTCAGACAAGTGAAAAAACCACCGCCACGTGAGGTTCTTGGGGGAGGCCTCCCAGATGAGCAGGTACTGAGTTATGGTGCTGATAGAGTGCCCAGCAGGGCAGGATGATTACGACGGACGTTTTAGAGGAGGAGATGGTTAAGTTCAAAATGGCGTCAGGAAGCCCCACTGGTTAAAAGAGGTGACGTTCTTGTGGAAGATGTCGAAGTGGATTTGGGTATTATTACTGAAGACATAGCAGTGGATGGGTAAGCTTACTGAGGAATACGTTTAATTTCACAAGAGTAAAAAAGCAGTTCTAAAAATTAATTTCAATTAATGTAAAAATTTTTTCTAAAAGGTCCTTTTGTTTCAGCTTACATGGTGCTTTCTTTTTCTAGAGCTTGCCGTGGTGGACTTTGAGGTGTGTAAATATTCATCAGCAGTTGCTTGAGGAACGCTCGCCTCAGCTTTTTGCTCTTGCTGAAGCCTGTATTGATCAAGGTATGTATCAGATTTTGTTTGATATGGGCATTTAGCTTCATTCTCATTTCTTGGCTGAGACTTTCCTTTTCAGTTTATTCTTTGAAAGGTATTACTAACTCTTCGTTTGAGATTATTTCCTTTTTATCTGGATGTGGAATATCACAAATTATTAGGGCATCATTATAGAATTTCTTTTCGTCTTTGAATTTTTAAAAAAGGCAATCACTATCATTTATATTACCTTCTTAGAAAGAGTGATTTGTTCTGTGTAGGTCACCATAATTTTCTCGCAAATTGCTTAAAAGTATTTTAATATTTTCTCTGTTCTTTAATCTACGAAGCCTCATTGGAAACAAATGTGAATTCCCTTTATTTAAAGAAAACAGTTCTTAACTAACTTGAGCTGGAGTAAATTGTGCCAAATTGCATGCAGAATAGGAAATTATTTGTCCTATATCCTGTTGAGTACATGAAGAAAGGCTTTGTTGTTTTTTAAACATTTGGCAGAAAACATATTTTACTGAGGATAACAATGGGTAGAGAGGCATTTTTACATTTTGTTTCCTTATTTTCTATTGTAATATATAATGTACATATAGAAAAGTGCCTAAAATATGTATAAAATTTTCCAATTGTAGTTATAAACCACACACCCATATAAATGCCTTTGTTGCAGATGCCCCTCATGTTTCCTAGGGAAGCATTTTGAAAAAGAAGGAAAATCTTGGGTACCTTGACACTTGGTTTCCCTGGGCTTTTGAAACGATTTTCTTGGCAAAAGTTGCCAAACAAAACAAAACAAAAACAAACCAAATTCTCTTGTAGTGAAGGAATACTAGAACACAATCGAACCTAGACTCGGTAGTGAGCTTCTGAGCCACCTAGAGGGTGCATCTGATTCCAAAGCCCACACTCCCTTCACATTGCGAGAGTGTGGAGTGAGTTATGTGTGCGCATCTGTGTGGTTGCGGGTTGGGGGAGTGGTGGGTAGCCTCGCTCTGCGTGGGGAAGCAGTGGCCCATGTTTGATGGAGGTAGCACCTTCATGAAGGCATAAAGCAACTCTTATGTGTATGCTTGTGTAATTACAAGAAGCTCCGGTACCTTTCTGGAGTCTGTCTCCTTCAACAGTACCTCTGTATAGTAACAAGCTAGGTCAGAATACACTAGAAAGGACATTAGTTTGTTCAGTATTATTAGTAATATACTAATATATATTAGTATACTGTATTAGTAATATTAGTAATATAGTAATATTAGTAAATATTACTAAGCTAGGTGATCAGTTGAAACTAATTTCTCAGTTCTTTTTTGTTCTAGGACAGAAATACATAAGCATATGTTAATCTTAGATAAAATGAACATATATACATGATTCAAAAAGAGACAGAAAGGAAAATATTATTCAGTCAGTATAATAATTGATTCAATTATGTTGTTCATACCAGGACTTAGACAATTTATATTCTTTCAGGATTTTAAGTAATGTAGGGCTGTGAAACAAGCAAGGGCATTTTAGGCCAAACTTTGTATGTATAAAAAAATGTTTATTCTGCCATGGGACTTAAACCTGACATACAATGGGCAGATTAGTTGTTTTATTAAATGTAAGGAGTTTACTTTTCTATACAATGATATTTCTTAAGTAATAGAACTGAAAAACAGTCTATCCTTTTTTTCTGCAAAAGTCTTTGGTTTAATGCTTTTGGGTTTCCTAAGATTTTTATGAGCATATTTAGCCTATGAAACCATCTGTATTTTCACAAGACTGTAAGCAACTGTCTAGGTTGTGAGCTTCTTGAGGGCTGATGTTTTACTTGTTTCTGCTTAGCACAGAAGCAAAAGAATGTAGAAACACAATGCCTAGAAAACAGTTAATATTTAGTACATGTTTGTTGGACAGTGATAGACATGCACTTTTTAGAGAAGTTGTAGAACTCTCTATTTGTCCTCCATCTTGATAGCAGTTTTTATCTGAGTTAACATCTGTATAAGACATTTTTAAAAAGTGGAATATTATAGAAGTTGTGAGAAAATTGATCCTAACTAGATACCATGTGGGACTTTCAATCTTCTCTTAATACTGTTGCCTGGATGGGTAGTTCTCTTCAAAATGAAATATGAAGTGGGACTTGGAGAAAATTCAGACCTGATGCCCAGTTTAGTGGGTATCATTGTCCTCTTTCTATTTTTAGGAAAATGAAAAATGTGTAGACTGAGTCTTCCTTCATTCATGCCATTGCATATTTTTGAAATGAAGTGAGATACACTCCATAAATAAACTTAGTGCAAGGGAGAAAGAGGTGGGGATAAGCTTCTAGTTCATGAAATTGGGCAAAGTTTTTTTTTTATTATTTTTTATTGAGTTAATGATTGGTTACAATGGGTAAAGTTTTGAAAGCCAGGGATGAGCTGAATGTCACTGATAGTAATGGGAAAAAAACGTTGCCTTTTGCAGAGGATAGTGAAAGCATTTGGAAGACGATGGCATCAGGATTCAGCCCACTATTTAATTTTCAAAAAAGGTTATTACAATATACTGTGTAGGAAATCATACAGTTTCCTATGCTTCATTATGCTTTGATGGAAAATTGGTAAATGAACAAAAAAGGTTTTACTGAGAGTTTTTTTTTTTTTTAAGGAAATCATATTTGATACAATTGCTATAGGAAAAGTCACATTTCTTCGTTTTATCTCATATTATATAATCTGCATTTATGTATATCTTTACCACATCTCTGTGATGAATGTTCATAATAATGACCCTTAATTATTAAGAAAAGAAAAAGTACCTTCCTTACGTGCTAATTTAAAAGGTGGGAACCGTATGGTGTGTTTTAGAGAGAATTCTCTTCTAAGAGGTAAAATTAAGTTCCCAAACTCAAAGGGTTAAGTAAGATATCTGGAAAATATGACTCTAAGTGACTCATTCCCCAAGTGGTCTCAGTTCTTTCCTGCAGTATAATTCAGCATATCATTTACTTTGCCTTGTACTAAGAATTTTTTATGTTGCTCTTCTAGGCTAATCAATGACATTTTTCATTTCATCTAGTCACAAATTGGTGCATTTTGGCTATGTCTAAATAGGTCTGCAGATAGTCTTAAACTGCAACATTTCATAAACAATTTTATGTTAAAAAATATTTTGTTCTGGGATTTGACCCAAATGTTGACCAAGCAGTCAGGTATAACTGAAAAACTGTTCACTGTGCAGAGAAGAACATTATATTTGAAATGTTGCCCTTGAAGGATCATCAGAAAGTTGGCAGCGTTTTTTTCGGTCTCTGGAACACAGGAAGGATTTTATGAACAACTGTGATCTGTATTGCTGTGTCCAGGAATGTTACATCAGTACCATGTAGTGGGGTAGAGCCTGTCAGAACATCAGCATAACTTTGCTGGACTGATCACATCTGTGAAAGGAGTAGGTTAGAATCTTGAAAATTATGTTCTTCAACACCATCAAAGGCACTCTTTTGAATGTCTCACTAATGAAACCATGATTCTCTAAAGACTGCTTAAGGGCGCGCAACCATTTATTGAAGGATCTGATACTGAAAATGCGTTCCATGTTGTACGTGGGATGCAGTATTGCGGTGTAGCTGTTTGCAGATGAGCTCATGGAGAAGTCACTGTCTAAGAGAGCACAGGTTAAAATGCTTTGTCTGAGAGTTCTGCTGTGACATCTACAGGCAGCTCTGTGACTCTTGGGTTAGATTGTTTCCACGTCGAAAGAGTTGTTCAAGAGATTAGTCTCTTGGTGACTGATGTATGCATTGATTTGTTTAATATAAATTTGATACTTTGGAGTGAATGTTATTAAATGTATTAAATATGATTATCTAATTATAATTATCCATAGGGATTTCATTTTAATGTAACATTAAAATAATCTCATGAGAAGAGATTTTGGTTTTAGCTTACGTTTTAAATGTCCTGGTTGACATTTTGATGCAGAAGGTCATAAATATTCATTTCTATGGAGAACCTACTGATTTATTAAAATAATAAATATAGGTCTGTTGGGTCAATATGCTCCTCTTTTTATTTAAACCTTGAGTCATCCAAAGCTCAAAACTTTGTGTTCATGGTTGACTCATTGTTTTCCATCGTTCTGCATATCTAGCCAGTTCTTAAATCTTATCAGTTCTTCCCTAAGTGTTCAAATTCATCCTTCTTTTCCATTCCTACAATTCGTATCCTAGTCCATGTCTAAAATATTTAGTTTGGAAAGGTCCCTTAGAGATTATCTTCTCCATCACACTGATTCATTTTACAAAGAATTGAGACTCAGAGATTGCCCAGGAACCAGAACTGGGATCTGGAGTTTCTGACTACAAATCCTGCTCGCTCTTCTTTCCATTACATTTCTCCAAACTGGTCAGTAAGTCAGGATTCTAGCATCTAATAATGATAATGCAGTTTACATTTCTATAGTGCTTACTCCATACCAAGCACTGTCCCAAGTCTTTAAATATATTAACTAGTTTATCCTCACAACCAGTCTTATGAGATAGAACTGAAGGGTTGACAAAGGATGGTATGGTAGTGGATATAATGTTTTTTTTAACAGCTTTTTCAAGTATAATTGACTTACAATAAGGCATATTTAAAGTGTACAATTGATGACATTTTATATGTATATCCACCCTTGCAATTATCACAATCAAGACAATTAACAGGGACTGGCCTGCTGGCATAGTGGTTAGGTTCATGTGCTCCACTTTGGCGGCCTGGGGTTTGTGGGTTCAGATCCTGGGTATGGACCTACACCACTCATCAAGCCCTGCATGCTGTGGGGGTGTCTCACATGTAGAAAATAGAGGAAGGTTGGCACAGATGTTAGCTCAGCGACAATCTTCCTCAAGCCAGAAGAGGAAGATTGGCAACAGATGTTAGCTCAGGGCCAGTCTTCCTCACCACCAAAAAAAAAAAGAAAAAAAAGGACAATTAACAAAACATACCATTTTAACATCTGGCTTTTAGTTCCTACTCCATCATTTACTCCTTATGTGACCTCAGGCAACTTATCAGACTTCCAAACCAGGATTTCCTTCCATGTAAAAATAATCTTTGAATCCTTGCCAAATGTGAAATAATCTGATTCTTTGTAGGCCAACTTCCTATCCATCCCTAATGCTGGAATCTACTGGAAGATTGTGTCCAAAAAAGTTATCTCCTTTCTCCTTGGGCACTTTCTGAGATGACGTTGAGAGGGAGCCAATTCCATTGCTAGGACCCATAATTGATACAAAGTGCTTTCTTTTATTAATTAAGAATATGTGCTTTCTGTCGCTTACAACTGCTAGCTAGAGCTCTGCTGTCCAATATAGTCTACTATATGTCCACTAGCCACATGTGACTATTTAAATAAAGTAAAATAAATGATATTAAATCTTCGATTCTTCAGTTTCACTAGCTATATTTCAAGTGCTCAGAAGCCATGTGTAGCTAATGGCTACCATTTTGGACAGTACAGATACAGAATATTTACCTCATCACAGCAAGTTGTATTGGAGAGCACTGCTGTTGAGCACAGAGAATGACAGGATAGGTCTAATCTTGCTTCTGCACGGCTAGCCCTCCAGTGACTTACAGCTACTGTCATTATTACTTCATGTCCAAAGGGCTGCATCTGACTTGTATGCTCTTTCTTGGCCTTTGTTCCTTCTCCTTGTATGTCAGTACTGGATTGGTTTTTCTAAATACCAATTTCATCATGTCATTTTTTTGGATTAGGAAAATCTTTAATTATTTCCAGTTTTATCTTTGACTTTCTATTTCCTGCCCAATTTGAGATTTAATTAAAAAAGTTTTTTGAGTGTTTGCTATGTTCCAGTCACTGTGCCAGGTGCTAGGGATATCAGTGAACTCAGTGGGTTAGGAACTAACATACAGATAGAAAAAAGGGCATAAAGAGGAAGGAATGAAAAAAAGGATGAGATTAATCTAAACTTAAGAGATCAGAGGAGGCTTCACAAAGTGGCTGATGCTTGAACTGACTCTTGAAGAATGAGTAAGAGTTTATTAGGTAAAGTTGGAAAGGGTGTACAATATGTACAGAGAGAGGCACAGAGACTTGAAGCACCTTTGTGTGTTTGGGAATTCCAGTAGTTTAGAATGGCTGGAGCAGAGTGTGAGGGATTGTGTATAGGTGATGAGGTTGAACAGGTAGATAGGAGCTAGATCACTAGAACATTGGATTTCTGTCTTGTTGGTGATAACCATGGAAGGGTTTTTAAATATTTGCTCACTCCAAGCATATTTATTGAGCATCAGCTATGATAGGTGCCAGGCATACAGCAGTGAACAAGACTCAATGGGGATTTTGTGAACCTTACGGTCTAGAGGTGAAGATGTAGCCAAATGCTACCCATCTTTCAAAGCCCAGCCCCCTGACAAGGTTTGTTCAACTATCCCCTCCTTATGGATTTCCCTGGCCAGTACCACACACTTTCAAATCAAATTAACTGTGTTGAACAATGATTGTGTGACTTCTCTTCCTAACTCTTCTCTCTCCTTGACCCCACCCCCTTTTTAGAGGAGAGCAGGGCTTAAACTTTGCTGTAAGATCTAGCACAGTTATAAGCACGTAGAAGAATCCAACAGATATTGATTAAAAGTTATAGGGTGGAAGAGAGGGAAATAGTTGGGAAGGGGAGAGAGGCAGGAAAAGGATGGAAAAGTCAGAAGGAACAGCAGTAGGTAACGAAGCTTGAGAAGTATGGAGGTCATGGAAAAGAGGATTTTTTTAAGGGGAGTGAGTTGGAGTCGGCTAGTACTTTCCTGTTTAGACGTGATAGGCTGTGTGCCTCCCTAGTCTTCATGGCTGATGATGGATACCCTCCATCCAACTATTGAGGATTTTATGAAGTTTCCCTTTGATTGACATTTTACTTAAGACACCAGGCTTCATTTGGCCAAGAAAGTGCAATCTTTCTATTAATCGTACCTAGTAACTCTATATTTCAATCATTCCTTCTACTTTTTTTCCCCTTGAAATTCTTTTGTAAAGAAGAATTCCTCCTCATCAACCAGGCTATTGGATAACCCTAAAATATAGTTCAGGCAGGAAAGGCAAGATAACATTTCTTTTTCTTTAATTGCTCATAGTTTGGGATTTAAAAAAAATTTAAAACACTTCTAGAAAGTTGCAAGTACAGTACAAAAACTTAGACATTTTTTAATCAAAAATTTTTTAAAACAGCTTTATTAAGATATAATTGACAATAAACTAGATATACTTAAAGTGTACAATTTGCAAAGTTTGGACATACGTCTACACCCATGAAACCATCACTGTAGCCGAAGTAATGAACCTGTTCATGGCCTCCAGAAGCTTCCTTGTGCCCCTTGGGGGAGTCCCTTCCTCTCAGCCTTCCTGGTCTTTCACCCTGCCTCTTCAAGCAACCACAGATCTTCTTTCTCTGACTATATGTTAGTTTGCATTTCCTAGATTTTTATGAAAGTGGATTCATACAGTCTGTGCTCCTTTTTTGCCTTGCTTCTTTCAACTCAAAATAATTATTTTGATTCATCCATATTGTGACATAAAACAATAGTTCATTCCCTTTAGTTGCTGAGTAGTGTTCCATTATATGGAAATACCACAGTTTGTTGGTGGAAATTTGGATTGCTTCCAATTTTTGGCTATTACTCTTTATAATTAATTAGTGTTTTATAGTGAGATACTTGGAGACCATGTAAGTCTCCTATTCCTCACCAAATTTTGAATATATACATTTATATATTGATATTAGTATGGGCTCATGGATGTCTAGTTCATTCAATAGATTATAGTAATTTGTTACTATCGTTATTTTGATACTCAAATTTCCCAGATTTGGCTAGTGGGAGCTTGTTCAAAGAGACTTCTATGTCCTTTTGACTTATCTTTGAGCACTTCTGTATTTTTCTGACAGAAGAAGGTGTGTTAGCACTGTTTTGTATTTCCTTGCTGCAGCCCTGGAATCAATAATTTCTCCAAAGAGCTCTGACTCCTTTTAAAGCCTTTCAGCAGACATAGCTAGAAAGTATATGTGTGTGTATACACACATACATATGTACATCTGTCTCTATTTCTATATTTATCTCTGCATTAAAAAACATGAATTTACATCATCTCCAATTCCGATCTAATATCACAGGGTTTATTCTAGTCTTCTCCTTCCAAATTTGTAACTCCCTTCTGTGACAGTGAAAAACCAGGCTTCCATTAACCTTAATATATTTATTTGTACAGTCTTCCAGTATGTAATAAATCTCCCAGCCTGTAGACTGTCTCTGCAATTACAGCCTCTACCATCTAGGCTGATCCCTTGGCCCTGGCCTCGTGGAACGCACAGCTTAGTTCTTGACCTGGCTCTGTTGAACGCTGGTCAAGTCCCTGGCCCTGTCAGACACACCAGTTGAGACCCCAGCCCCAGCAGACATACTAGTCTCTGACTGATCCCCAGCTCCAGCAAACTCTCTGGGCAAGCCCTGAACTTTACAACCGTGCTGGCTGAGTCTCTGGTCAAGCCACCAGTCCTGGTTTAGGTGAAGGCATAGATCATGTCTCCAACCTAGGCAAGCACTCCACCTGAGGTCTTTTTTGAGACTTTCTTCCTGGCACACACGCTGGTTGAATCCCCAGCCAAGACTAGGCCCCAGCAAACATGCCTGTCAAGTCCCTGACCCTGACCGGGGAGCTCCAGTTAAAATTTAACCTTGCAAAGTGTTTATGTCCTTGACTGACATTCGTGTCCTTCTTTTCGTTAACTGAAAATCTTTTTCCTAACAATATTAACATGATTACTTGCTTTATTCTGCATATAAAATGTTCAATGGGGAAAGAATAGTCTTTTCAACAAATGGCGCTGGGACTGCCAGGTAGCTACATGCAAAAGAATGAAATGGGACCCTTACCTTACATCATATGCGAAAGTTAAACCCAAACACATCAAAGACCTAAATGTAGGAAGAAAATATAAAACTCTTAGGAGAAAATTTAGGGTAGATCTTTATGACCTCAGATTTGGCAATGGATTCTTAGATATGGCACCAAAAACATGAGCAACAAATGAAAAAAATAAATTGGATTTCATCAAAATTTTAAAGATTTTTGTGTTTCAAAGGATACTATCAAGAAAGTGAAAAGACAACCTGCAGAATGGGAGAAAATATTTGCAAATCATACAACCGAGAACGGACTTGTATATAGAATATGTAAAGAACTCTGACAACTCAATAATTAAAAAGATAAATCACCCAATTGAAAAAATGGGCAAAAGATTTGAACAGACATTTCTCTAAAGAAGATAGCCAGATGACCAATAAACACATGAGAAGATGTTCAATATTATTAATCGTTATGGAAATGGAAATCAAAACCACAGTGAGATGTCAGTTCACCCTCAGGATGGATATAATGAAAAAGTCAGATAATAACAAGTGTTGTTGAGGCTGTGGAAAAATTGGAACCCTCATACACTACAGGTAGGAATAAAATGGTACAGCCACTTTGAAGACAGTTTGGCAAGTTCCTTAAATGGTTGACCACAGAATTATCATATGACCTAGCAATTCAACTTCTAGATATCTACCTAAGAGAAATGAAAACATAGGTCCACACAAAACCTTGTGTCTGAATGTTTATAGCAGCGTTATTCATAATAGCCAAAAGATGAAAGCCACTCAAGTGTCCATCAGCTGGTACATGGATAAACAAAATGTTATGTATCCATACAATGGATTCCATTATAATATTATTTAGCCATAAAAAGATATGAAGTACTGATACGTACTAAAGCACAGAAGAGCCTTGAAAACATCGTATTAAGTTATAGAAGCCAGTCACAAAAGACTGCATATTATATGATTTCATTTATAGTGAAATGTCCAGAATAGGCAAATCTACAGAGTCAGAAAGTAGATTAGTGGTTGTTTAGGGCTGTGGGAGGAATTTGGGAAGGAGAAAGTGACAGCTAAAAGGGATGGGATATATTTTTGAGGTGATGAAAATGTTCTAAAGTTAACTGTGGTGATGGTTGCACATTTCTTTGAATATACTAAAAGCCATTGAATTGTATACTTTAAATGGATGAATTGTTTGTATGTGAATTATCTCAATAAAGGTGTTTGAAAAAAGAGGCAAAGGTCATAGGCTTTGCTCTTGTGGTGGGCTTGTTCTGGTTCAGGCTGGTTCGTGATTGCATCTCTTAAACAGTTAAATGCTTACAAACCCACCCTTGAGTTCCTTGGGGCAGTCAGTCGGTGACCATTTCTCTGCTGAAGTAGATACTTCCAGCAGCTTTCAACTTTTACTGTAAATCAGAAGCTTTAAAAATAGATGAAAACCTAACTCTCCTTAAAACTTGTTTATCAAGAGACTCAGCCTTCTTTTCCAAACTTTGAAGATGTCCTGTCTTTTGAAGTTTGAAGCTGCAATGTTAGGTTGTGGTCCTTGGCTTTCTCCTGGGTGTTGTTTCCTCAGTTTTCTCTCTACTTAGGGGAGGTAAGGTGAAGTAAAACTCAGACATTATGTTTTTGTATACTAGAGTTATATAAAGTAATTTAGCAGTTGCTGTACTGTAACAAGCTTATCTTGGTGATGAACTCTCTGTTTCCGTTTGCTTGGAAATACATTATTTTGCCCTTGAAGTGTTGGCTAAAGGGTTCTAGGTTCATAGCTATCTTTTCTCAGCACTGTGAGATATTCTGGTTTTTTTGTTTGTTTCCACTGTTAGTGTTGAAAAATCAGTCACTGGTTCAATTACTCTTCCTCTGCGGGTTGTCTGCCTTTTTCCTTTGCTGCTCTCAAGATCCTCTCCTTGTATCTGATATTCTTTGGTTTGACTCTGACTGGACTAGGTATGGATTTCTTTCTGTTTATCTTACTAGGGATTTAATGGGCTTTCTGATTCTGAGATTTAGTGTCTTTCCACATTTCTGGCAAATTCTTAGCCATTATCTCTTCAAATATTGTCTCTTCTTCATTGTCTGTTTTCTCCTAGATCTTCAGATATGTTACAACTTCTCACCTGCATCCTCAACATTCTTTAATTTTTTAAATTTTCTGTTTCTTTGTTTCCCTGTGTTGCAGTCTGCGTAATTATATTTAGATCTTCTAGTTCTCTGGTCTGTCTATTTAATTTTTAAAAAGTGTCTAAACTTCTTTTTCGTTCCTTTTCCAATTCACCTGGTCAATTTCTATAATTTCTTGTTTCTTATTTATTTATTTATTTTGCTGAGGGAGATTCACCCTGAGCTAACATCTGTTGCCAGTCTTTCTCATCTTTTGCTAAGGAAGATTAGCCCTAAGCCAACATCTATGCCAGTCTTCCTCTACTTCACATATGGGTCAGCGCCAACAGCAGGCTGACGAGTGGTGTAGGTCTGCGCCCGGGAACTGAACCCGTGAACCTGGGCTGCAGGAGTAGAATGCACTGAACCTAACCACTATGCCATGGGGCTGGCTCCTATAGTTTCTTGTTCATATTTTTTAGCTTTTTGTTTCTTGAAACCTATTAAACATTTCATATACTGTATCTGGTCATTTCAGCCTCTGAAGGCTTTGAGAGTCTGTTTCTGCATTTTGTTGAGAAAGCTAACTTTCAAATTCTAGCACCATGTTTTCTACATTCTGTTTTTTGGTTTTTTTTTACTATGAGCTCAAGTGCCTAGGAAATTTATGTGTGAGAATCCTGAATTTGAATCCTGATTGAAGTGGGATTCCTTTAGAAGAGGATTTATCTTTGTTTCTGCCCCTTCTCTCGTGACCTAAATTCCTGGCTTGAGGGTTTTTTGGAACTACATGGATAGCCCGAATTTGACCCACAGATCTATGTGAAGTCAGTCTTACGGTTATGAATTCTTGGGATAAAATTTTTCCCCTTCACCCACTGACATTTTTCTTGCTAACTTCTGCATGGCAGGCTTATCTCCTTTTTAACCTTTCAGTAAACATACAATTCTTTGGGTCTCAGCTTTAAATGGAGATCTCCTTCTAAAAGATTTTTAAATTTTCTTTTTCCTTTTTCTCCCCAAAGCCCCCTGGCACATAGTTTATGTTTTTAGTTGTGGGCCCTTCTAATTGTGGCATGTGGGATGCTGCCTCAGCGTGGCTTGATGAGCAGTGCTGTGTCCACGCCCAGGATCCGAACCAGCGAAACCCTAGGCTGCTGAAGCGGAGTGCGCTAACTTAACCACTCCGCCACGGGCTTGGGGCGAGGGGCTGGCCCCGGAGATCTCCTTCTAGACTGCCTACTTTGGGTGCCTCTAGGCCTGATCTTTTGTCTTTAGTGCGTCTTTTTGCCATCAAAGTGGAATCCTAAAGTCCCTAGGGTTTGATAGATAGCTTCAGGGCAGAATAGGGCTTCAGTGCATGCTTAATTCCCGAAGTTGCTGTTTTCATTTACTTTTTGTTCTCTGAGGATTTCTTATTTTGTTCCCAGCACAATCGTTAACATAAAGATATATTAAAAATTTTTAATGCAGCTTTTTAAAGGTGTTTTTATTGGAAGAGTCATTGATGATGCTGTTGGAATCTAAAGAGTAAGCTAGTTCTTAAAAAAAAAAATCAAGATCTGTCCCCCTACTTTATTTGTCTAACATGTTGTCTTTGACCCCTGAACACATGAGATGCAGATAAAGTACAAATGTACAAGATCAAAGCCAATTATACTTATACATATATATATATGTATACACACACATGCTTACATACATATAGACAAGCAGGTAAGTAGGTAGGAGGGAAGATAGATACAGACAGACAGCTTTGGGCATTTATGTGACTTGTTTATCTCTTCTTAGGACAGTGTAAATTTCATTGTCTTCCCTAGATGTGTATGAGTTATCACAACATAACAAGTCTACTTAAATGCAGAAGTGGCCTTTCTGTGATATTTGAAAAAGAGGATTTTTAAAGGCCTTGCCCAAGCTTCACGTCTCTTGATACGTTTGCATCCAGAACCTTTAGGGAAGACGACTTTGTTGCCGTTGACAACCAAGCAGAATTGCGTCACTTGTGAATTGGGCTAAGATCATAGAAGGTTATTATATTTCTGAGAGTAATGGCTAGACACTCAGGAATAATGGGCAGACAAAAGGCAAAGAGAGTTAACAAAGAAAAAGCACTCACTGAGAACACGGAGTATCATCAGATCCAGCTTTTCTTCAGTTTGGTTTGCATGGAGGAAATCTAAGAATTTTCACTGTGAGATATTCTTGTTTGGATGCCTGTCTCTGCCTTTTGAAGTAAGACATATAATCTTGACTTATTCTCTTTATTTGAGTCAAGGGAATCTCTAAAAGTCTGGCCATATATAGAGAAACACTATCTTTCTTTTTCAAACTCATTTTAATTTCAGTTCATAGTAAGACAAAGGATGTCTATTTCTTAGCTAGAGGTATTTTTGCTAGATTACTCCGTGGTAAGGTAGATTGGGTTTTGGGACAACACCTCTACCCTGTTGACCTTACTCCTTCCTCTGCCAACTCCCTCCCCCGTTTTTCCAACAAGCTTGGATTTGTATCCTGGCTTTGCCATTTTAACAGCTGAGGCGACTAGTCAGTAAGCTGTCTGAGTTCAATTTTCTTTTTTTTTTTTTTTAAGATTTTTTTTTTATTTTTTCCTTTTTCTCCCCAAAGCTCCCCGTACACAGTTGTATATTCTTCGTTGTGGGTCCTTCTAGTTGTGGCATGTGGGATGCCGCCTCAGCGTGGTCTGAGGAGCAGTGCCATGCCCGCGCCCAGGATTCGAACCAACGAAACACTGGGCCGCCTGCAGCGGAGTGCGCGAACTTAACCACTCGGCCACGGGGCCAGCCCCTGAGTTCAATTTTCTAATGAATTAAGTGGGGATAATGTCAACTTGAGAGACATCATTGCGAGAATTAAATGACACAACGTGTAAAATTCCTAGTGCTAGCCAGAGTAGGCATTCAGTGTTATCACTTCCCCTTTAGCTTGAATGATAGAAAACTGATTCTCAGACTTTGGATATTGGAAATGCGTTTTCTGTTCCTTCATTATGCATTTATTCTTGTGGACTGCTTTGTGAAATGCTGACTAACCCATACTGAAACATTTGTGAGGGGCAGTTTATCAGGGATATTGTAGAGGGATGGAGATGGATGAGGTGACCTGGTAGACACCCCCTGCAACTGGGTGGATGTCAGCTAGCCCCTTTATTATATATAATTCATTTTGACAATCATTTTATTTCAGATACTATGTTGGTACGTTATTATCCGCCTATCTGTTCATCTCAGGTATTTAAAGAAATAACTTAGAATCTGACTGCTAAGCCAATGTTCATTCATTCTCTATATGATACTCATACTGTCTTAGATATATATGGATTTATATCTGTTTCTCCTTTTCTTTTTTTTTTTTTTTAAAGATTTTATTTTTTCCTTTTTCTCCCCAAAGCCCCCCTGGTACATAGTTGTGTATTCTTCGTTGTGGGTTCCTCTAGTTGTGGCATGTGGGACGCTGCCTCAGCGTGGTCTGACGAGCAGTGCCATGTCCGCGCCCGGGATTCGAACCGACGAAACACTGGGCCGCCTGCAGCGGAGCGCGCGACCTTAACCACTCGGCCACGGGGCCAGCCCCGTGTTTCTCCTTTTCTTTTAGGGGAGAAATTCTATATTCTTTAGGAGGGAAACTAAACTGATCCCTTCTTCATTAGATTTTCGTGTTGTTTAACTCTTTGTAGATTCATTTGGTACTTTGTATCATCACTTTGTATTGCCGTTATTTTTTTTACAGCATGATTAAGACAAGCACTCTAAAACATGAAGGAGCAGGGTTATGAATTGTTTCTCCTAGGACTGTGTGGTATAAAGGAGGTAAATGTCTTTAGCTTCATGCTTGGAATGTGCAAGTGCTCAGAGAATGCCAGCTGTGAACTATTGTTATATGTTTCTCATCTTCCAGATTTAAAATTCTTTAAGAGCAGGGACTATATAATATATCCTTCACATATTATGGACTCAACATTTTAATCATTAATATGATTTTATTCTCATCATAGTTTTTAATTTTCATCTTTCCTCTTGCAGTGATAAAACTAGAGAATCTGTTTGTAGGCGATTCAGGTCGATATTTGGCTATTCAATTCCATCTGGAATGTGCATATATATTTTTATATTATTATGAATATAAAAAAGCAAAAGATGAGTTCAATATTGCTAAAGACATCAGCAAATTACAAATTGATTTGACAGGTAAGACTTTTTTACCTTTTGTGGATAATTAATTTATTTTTATGGTAAAACTAATACATACATTCGCAGTTTGGTTGTATTGTTTGGTTGTATTTGATTTTCTGTGTCCTATTCTTTGCTTTACAAAAATAGATTTTTAAAGATTTTGTTTTAAAAATTCATAGTCTTAGAACAAATTTGAAATTACATATTTTCTTTATGCCAGGGATGTCTATTTATTTTCTAATCTAGTTAGACACATGTTAGGAATAAATAGCAGCCAGGCAGTCCACAAATGAACTTTTGACCATTTGGTCATGGGTGGGGGCTTCCTAAGCTCCTCTTGATTCCCAAGTTTAGGTTGGCTTTCCTACATGGCCTTTTCTTGTAAATACCCACCTACGGCTTCCATCCTGCTTTTCTTAAGAACAGAAATTTTTGACTGTTGTGTTTAGATGTTTCTTCAATGCTTTACAACACTATCTGGCATGTAGTTGGCACTCAGTAAATATTTGTTGAATGAACAAATAAATCACAGAATTTCTCCTAAAACCTCTGTGTTTCTTCTGAATACCAAATTAGAAACAGTGGTTTCTTTTGATGTATTGCTCTATCCCTAGTGTCTCATAATAAATTGACATTCAATATTGAAGATAGTATGCAAGTCAGACATCAGCATTGATCACACCATTTATACCTGTTGAACCTGGGCTCAGCCTTCCAGCCTATGACTGCTAACCTGTGAATATTGAAATGATTGAACCTATTTGTCCTTTCTGGGCTAGTCTAGATCATCTCTAAGGCCCATTCTTAGCCCACATATTCTATGCTTCTTATTGAGCTAGTCCTGTCAATAAAATCCTTCAGATATATTATGAGTTAAATATGACTTTGTGGCCTGATCTGGGATCTTAGCCATCTTTTATTACATTGTTTGTATGAGGACAATTGTTAAATATCCAGCTTATAACTTTTGGAACAATGACCATGTGTAAGTTGGAGTCTTGTATGTATTTGAAAATATATATAATATAACTTGTGAGGTTAGTTTCAGAGATTATGTTTTGGTCCTAGGACTATTTAAAAAACTAGTATCACAGTACTCTGTATAGTCAGCTTTAGCTGTTGGTGTGTTTACTAGCTAGTTCTTCATATTCGTTTCCAAGTTAAGAGGGAAGAACTTGGTACAAATGTGGCGCTCACAGATATAAAATGAGAATCAGATTATTATTTTGTTTGGTTCAGCTGTAGCCTTACTATAAAAAAATAAGCAGTATTAGACCATCTCAATAGCTATTTTAGTGTACCATGTTTAAAAGGTGGATGTATAACTTAGAGCCAGACTCACTGCAGGATGAAGTCCAGACTTCTCACACTGGTCTTTGTAATCTGGCTGTTGCCAGAGAATGGATATTAGAACTTTTGCTTCTCTTAAAGCTATTCTGCAGCAAGTTATTTCAGATACAAAATGAAACAAATTTTGGTGCTACGTGAAGCCAGATAGTGTAATAGAAATACTGTTGGACTTAGAAGCTGAAGACTGGCTTTAAGCTCTGGCTCTGATACAGAGAAACCCTGTGATCTTAGGCAAGTGGCTGCACCTCAGAACCTCTGTTTTTTCATCTGTTATGTGGACATGATAATATTTCTTCTACCTACGATGCTTAATGAGTTACTCTTTTTTGAGGAAGGAAGTAGTTTGAGGCAAAAATAAATACGTGGAATCTAGTGACAGGAATCCTGGGTTTGAGGTCTGTCCCCATAGCTAACTGGCTTTATGATTTTATGAGTCATTTTAAAATCATCACTGGGCCTAAGATTTCTCTTATTTGAAATGGAGAAAATACCTTATAAACTCTAAAGCAGTCTGAAAATATTACTGTTTATGATTGTACAGTAGATCTGATTGACAAATCAATAAATATAATTTCATTTTTTTCAGGCGCTTTGGGAAAAAGGACACGGTTCCAGGAAAATTATGTGGCACAACTTATTCTAGATGTAAGAAGAGAGAGAGATGTGTTTTCCAATTGTGAATTCAGTCCAGCCCCTACTCCTCAGGAACATTTAACCAAGGTGGGTAGGATTGTAAGTTATTAACATCCAAGTCTAACAGCTTCTTTAGGTAAGTTTTGTAGAAACACTGAATGAGGTGGGAAGAGGCTTCATTTTGTCCTTTCTTGAGCTTTCTCAAGGTGGCTGGGGGGTTAAAAAAAAAACAACCCATATTTAAGCGTTTTTCACTGTTAAGTGGAGATAAAATGTTGTTTTTCTTCCTGACTTCAGTAAATATGAGTTAATGATGCAGTTAGTTATGTGTTACCCGCCTTGAAAAAATCCAAATGGCAGACTGAGTAGTGACTAATTTTTCTAGCTGGTACCATATTTGTTGCCTTACTTTTGCCTTCCATGGATATTTTCTAACATTAAGAGGCTTGAAATTTCTTGGGCTTCTTCTAAATATGTAAACAGATGATCAGAATTCCTTTTTACCAGTTTTCTGATCTGTCTTTTGTTACTCTGTCATTACTGGGCTGGTTGCTGTCTTAGTATGTTTTTCCTCAGTTGGCTGATGCGTTCTCTTCTTGTAGCTTAAATTTATGGCTCTTGGTCAGTTTATCTGCTTTTAGGCCTTTCCGTCTGCTTCCGTGGAAGTCATTAGCATTTATATTTCCTTATCCCAGAGACCCCAAACCAACACTTTTGGTTGTCCTTTGGTTGATGTTAGTATCCTTCAAGCCCATGTCTTGCTAACCCTTCATTCCAGGGCCTGCAAACAAATTTGCCTTGGGTACATTGAACACTAAAATTCTATCCTGCACTGAAAATAATGCCAAGGCTAGGGTCCATGGATGCTAGCACTCAGGAGTCCCAAGGAAGGCCTTTGATGAGATATTGAATACCTCCTGGGTTGTTCCGAGTACTTGTTTGCATTTCTGATAACTTCAGAGAGGAACAGCTATTGATTCTAAGAGGAGAAGGAAGGAAGGGAAAGATGTACCAACTCCAGGATAAGACTACAGAGGGTGCAGCCTGTACTTCCTGAACTAGGTAGAACCGTAGCTGAATGAATGTTTGTACTGCTCTGTTGATGCTTGTAGGGAACTGTGTTGATACCTGCTTCCATCCCCCATTTCCTCCTTATATAGACTTGATCCTCCTTCTTAAGCTTTTTGATGTAACCTAAGTCCTTGCCTAAGTCTTAGATTCACTGTCATAAGCCTGATTTTTAGGCCACAGCACCAACGGGAAGAGATTTAATTCTGCAATCCAAGTATATAATTTAGTAATCCATTGTTGCTTATAGTTTAGTAATCCATATGGAGTTCTATTGAGAATTGCCCCCTGTGATGATAAACAGGATATGATGACTATTATGAGGAATGTATGAAAATGATGTACAATTTAATACAGAATTTATTTAATCTTTCAGTATACCTTCAGATAGTCTTAGGGTTTCCATTAATTACTACTTAAAGGTGGGAAGTACAAATTATGTGATGTAGGTATGGATTAGATAGAAACAACTTTATACTCAAGGATGGAAGATAGAATTGTTTAATTAGTTATATATCATATTTCCTTATGTCAGAGACACTATTAGATTATAAAATAAAGCATCTGTTTAATAACCTCTCTTCGGGGAAAAAAAGGAGCACTATTATACCAATTATAGTGATTACAGAATATATCCTGATTAAAAATGTTACAATTTCAAAATGTATATCTGAGAATTGAGGAAATACGGTAATTTTATTGCCAGTGAGGAACATAATATTTCCCTTTGGGCCTTCCTAGATTTTTAACCTGTTATTAATGGGGAATTACATGGACTAAAGCTATTGGATATCCAAATTTAATAAGTCAACAATTATGAGCAACACCCATGTGGAAATCAAAGACACAGTCTCTGTTCTTTATTGTTCAGTTGTGTGTTGGGGGAAGGGAGAATAAATTAAGACTGTGTATTCACAGAAAACACAAACATACATGCAATCAGCCATCACGGGTAGGAAAAATACATTAAATGCCGAATATGGTGTGTCCCACATATTGGAGATAAATTATGTGGTAATCCTTTTTTTCCATTAAGCACAATACAGCAATTTATTTAGATGCTTAAAATGAATACAAAGGGAGCTAAAGTTCACAGAATTATACATACTACAACAGTATGTCATATATTAGATGGTATGAATGAATGCACCAGGATGGTGTTTAACAAAAGATAAAACTAAATATCCAAGATGCAGCACTGATTGGTTTGCTGCTTATACATAACACTTTCCTACAGATCTAAAAGGTCTCAAAATTAGTAGCTGCAAACTCAATTCTTGCATGTGATTTTAGCTTAAAAGATTTCAGAAAACAGCTCTGCAGTACCAGTTTTTGTTTTTGTCAGCTGTAACATCAAAGATTTTCACGAGGGAAAATTCTATAATACAAGAGAGTCCTGATATATGTCTTATGTGGCTGGCCTCTGTTGCAGGATTGTACAAGGTTGTATGCAAAACCTCAGCCTGTCCAAAAGTCCATGCTAGCGCAGTGTCAGGCTTTTGCTAGGTAAGCTAGATATAGCGTTTATTACAGCAAAGGCAACACTGAAAACAGAAACAAATCTATGATGGGTACACAGGAACAGTATCATAAGTATCACTTGAAGAGGTCTAAAAGATGGTAGCTAATTTCTTGATTCACTAGAATGTTATGAGGTTCGAGTGGGACTAAAGTAGAACAATATGTTAAATAGAACAGCTAGGTAAGTATGTGCTGCGGCAGACCCATTTTAATTTCAAAGAGAGCTGAATAGGAACCTACAGAATCTTGAATGACTATCAAAAGTATTTTGATCACCTGGTTGTAGCTGGCAAATAATAACGCCCTGCTGCTAGCACTGGCATGTCTCAGATCTTCTGTGGTGAAGGGGAAGGAGCGCCTGGCTGGGAGGAGGAGACTTGGTTCCTGTCCCATCCTTATTGTCTGGCCTGGGTGAGAACCTGGGAAGGATATTATATTCTTAGTTTCCTCATTTATTTTTCCCACATCACACTTTGTTAAAGGATCAGATTAGATTTATAAAAGCACTCTACAAATGTGTTATTAAACACTGGATATTAGTAAGCAGGTTGGTACAACCCCATAAGGATGTAAAAAGGTGAGTTTTGGGGTACTCTAGAGTTGCACTGTCCACTATGGTGACCGTCAGCCGTGTGTGATTGTTAATAAAGTTCGTCCAAATTGAGATATGCTGACGTGTAAAAGACACATCAGATTTCATAGACTGTCTAAGAAGAAAGAATGTATAATATCTAGTTAGTAATTTTCTATTGATAAATGATACAGGGATAATTTTGATGTATTAGGTTAAATAATTTCTTTTTTTCACTTTTTAAAATGTGGCTAGTAGAAAATTTAAAATTACATCTGGCTGTGTTTTAAAAATTCTGAAAGGCCTGTGTTGAAAATGGATGGCCACGAGGCTGTGCTGTCCACCTGCCAGCCCTGCCTTCTGAAGGTGCTGGTTCAGGGAGGAAAGGCCACTTGTTCAGTGGAGACTGAACAGCAGCCTGGATTCTGTCTTCCTCCCATCATTAGTTGTTGGAGGTTGCTGTACTCTTTTCTTGAAACCCTGTGGATAGCGCTAGGCCTACAGTTAGGGGGAATTTGAGGATAGACAAGGAAAGCTGTGCCTTTGGGCCGCGATTTGGGCAGAATAACGGCTTACCAGTTAAGAGGTTGGCCTCTTCTCCACAGGCAGTTTCCAGCCTTCTGAAACTGGGGGCTAAGCCTAGCTCCATTTAGCTTCTAAAGTCTTCTTAGTTTTTAGTTATTCTTATTGAATAAGAAAAAGATTTTAAATCAAGTTTTTTGAGGAATAATTTACATAAAATAAAATTCACCTATTTTAAATGAACACTGAGCTTTGACAAACAGATAGACCCATGTAACCACCACTGCAATCAAAATAAAGAGCAATTTCCCTTATGCCAAAAAGTCCACTTATGCTCTTTTGTGGTCAATCACTTTCCCTACTTCTTTTTTTTTTAAAGATTGGCACCTGAGCTAACAACGCTTGTCAGTCTTTTTTTTTTTTCCCCTACTTTATCTCCCCAAATCCCCCCGGTACATAGTTGTATATCTTAGTTGCAGGTCCTTCTAGTTGTGGCATGTGGGACGCCGCCTCAGCGTGGCCTGATGAGCGGTGACATGTCTATGCCCAGGATCCGAACCGGTGAAACCCTGGGCCCCCACAGCAGAGTACACGAACTTAACCACTCGGCCACAGGTCTGGCCCCAAACTTCCCCTACTTCTGATCTGCTTTCTATCAGATTGGAGCTGCTTTTTCTAGAATTTCAAATAAATGGAATCATATAATAATACTCTGTCCGGTTTCTTTTGCTTAGCATGATGTTTTTGAGATTATCCATGGTGTGATACCAGTTATTAGCTCCTGATTATTGCTGAGTATTATTTCATTGTATGGATAAACCACAGTGTGTTTATCCATTCACCTGTTGGTGGACAGTTGAGCTGTTTCTCGTTTTTGGCTGTAGTGAATAAAGCTGCTTGGAACATGCATGTGTAATTCTCTGTGTGAACATATGTTTTTAATTCTCTTGGGTAAATACCTAGGAATGGAATGACTGAGTTGTGTGATAAGTATATTTGTAACTTGATGAGAAACTCCTAAACTCCTTCCCAAAGTGGTTGTACTATTTTACATTCCCACCATCAATCTGTGAGAGCGCCAGTTTCTCTGTGTCCTTGCCGATGCTTGGTATTGTCAGTCTTTTTAATTTTTGCCATTCCAGCAAGTGTGTGTATGGTGATATCTCATTGTGATTTTATTATTTTTTGATAACTCATTTTTTTAAAAATCAATTTTATGGAAATATAACTTACAGAAAAATTGACCTATTTTATTCGTACAATTTGATGAGATTTGACAAATATATACACTCAACCATTACTGTCAAGATATGTTCCATTACCCTAGAAAATTCCATCATACCACTTTTCAGTTAATCCGCCACTCCTATGGCCCTAAATAATCATTGATCTACTTTCTGTGACTAGAGATAGTATTCCTTTTCTAGAATTTCGTGTGAATGAAATCATATAGTATGTACTTTTTTGTATCTGGCCTCTTTTGCTCAGGATAGTGTTTTTGAGATTTGTCTATGTGGTTGCTTGTGTCAGTACGACCTTTTTATTGCTGGTTAGAATTCCATTGGATGGATGTAGCATAACTTTTTAAAATCTACCTGTTGACAAACATTTGGGTTGTTTCCAGTCTCGGGCTAATATAGATAAAACTGCAGTGAACATTTATATACATATCTTTGTGTGGACATATGTTTTCATTTCTTGTGGGAAACTACTTAGGGGTGGAATTCATAGCTCATACGGTAAATGTATGTTAATTTTAAGAAACTGGCAAACTTTTCTGTGGTTGTACCATTTTACATTTCTACCAGCAATATCTGAAAGTTCTAATTGTTCTAGATCCTTGTCAACATTTGCTATTGTCAGTCTTTTTAATTTTATCCATTCTAATGTGTGCGTACTAAGTAGTTCTGATTTTAATTAGTATGTCTCTGTTGATTACTATTATTGAGGATCTTTTTGTGTGCTTATTGGCCATTTGTATATCTTCTTAAGTGTCTGTACAGATCCTTTGTCCATTTTTTAATTGGGTTTATCTTTTTATTATTGAGTTTTAAGAGTTTTCCATGTTCTGAATACAAGTCCTTTTTCAGATATTTGTTTTGTGCATATACTCCCTGAGTCTGTAGCTTGGCTTTTCATTTTCTTAACTATGTTTCTAAAGAGCAGAAGTTTTAATTTGATGATATCTGATTTATTAAGTTTTTCTCTGGTGGTTCATGTTTTTGTGTCCTAAGTAAGGACTGTATGTCTACCCCAAGGTTGTAAATATTCTCTCCTATGATTTCTTCCAGAAGTATTTTAGTATTACCTTCTACATTAAGGTCTTTGATCAATTTTGGTTTAATTTTTGTATTTGGTATGAGATAAGGGTAGAGGGTCGTTTTTTTCCCCAAATGGATATCCAGTTGTTCCAACATGATTTATTGAAAAGACTTTCATCTGTTGAATCACCTAGGCACCTTTGTTAAAAATCAATTGACCATATAACATGGGTCTAAATTTTTTTACTCTATTCTATTCCATTCTTCTTCATGTCTGTCTTAATGCCAGTACCACACTTTCTTGGCTTTGTAGTAATTCTTTTTTTTTTTTTTTTAAAGATTTTATTTTTCCTTTTTCTCCCCAAAGCCCCCTGGTAATAGTTGTCTATTTTTAGTTGTGGGTCCTACCAGTTGTGCATGTGGGATGCCACCTCAGCATGGCTTGATGAGTGGTGCCATGTCTGTGCCCAGGATTCGAACTGGCAAAAGCCTGGGCTGCCGAAGCAGAGTGCGAGAACTTAACCACTTGGCCACCAGGCCAGCCCTGTAGTAATTCTTTTTTTTTTTTTAAAGATTTTATTTTTCCTTTTTCTCCCCAAAGCCCCCCGGTACATAGTTGTATATTCTTCGTTGTGGGTCCTTCTAGTTGTGGCATGTGGGACGCTGCCTCAACGTGGTTTGATGAGCAGTGCCATGTCCGCGCCTAGGATTCGAACCAACGAAACAGTGCGCTACTTGCAGCAGAGTGCGCGAGCTTAACCACTCGGCCACGGGGCCAGCCCCCCTGTAGTAATTCTTGAAAGCAAGTACTCTGTCAAGTACTCTAAGTCCTCAGATTTTATTCTTTTTCAGGTTGTTTTGGCTATTGTAGATCCTTGTATTTCCATATAAATTTTAGAATCAGGTTGTCAATTTGATATTTCTGTCATTAATTAACAACAAATCACTTGTAACATTTCACAACTAATTACACTATACTGTTGAGAGACAGAGTTGGGTGTTGATGTTTTAGAGTAGAATTTAGAGGTAGAGAATAGAATAATCTGGCTTTGAATCCTGTATCAGTAAAGGGGCTTTTGCATACTAGGCTCAACCAATGATAGCTCTTATTCCCTGTTATTGTTATTGTCAGTACATTCCTGAGGTTAGATGGCACATCCTCCATTTCTGCACAGAAATTGTCCCTGATAACGTTTTTCACTAGAAACAGACTGTTGACCATATGTAGGCATTGTATAATCTTAAACAAAAATGCAAGTTATCCCCCTTAGCAATCTATTGCATACCATCTGTTGAATGAATCAAATTTAATTTTTGGTCTAAATATTTTTTTTGTATTCCACCAGAATCTTGAGCTCAATGATGATACTGTTCTGAATGAGATAAAATTAGCTGATTGTGAACAGTTTCAGATGCCTGACCTATGTGCTGAAGAGCTTGCTGTTATCCTTGGGATCTGGTAAGTTGGTGACTTACTGGGCTACTTTGAACACCTTGCATGTGGTTCTCTTGTGTTGGGGAAATCTTTATTCAAGGAGATCCCAAGAGTTCTAGATGAATAGGGAATCTTGTAATGCTTATGAAGATCCAGAAGGAATACTTGGGCAGCCGTTTAAAGGGTTAGAGATTAGGAATCCCAGGAATCTCCTGTGAGTTTGTAAACTCATCCTTCTCTTTCCTTCATAAGTAAAATTTCTTTGGTTAGCCGTACCTAGGAACAGAACCTTATGTGTGGTGGAAATAGTTTTTCCTTTTTTTTTTCCGTTTTGAAATAATTTCAAACTTGGAAAAGGTTGCAAGGGCAAGGCGTTGGAAAGAACTTTCGAGAATAATTTTCCAATGGGATGCTCTGTCACCCTTGAATACTTTTGTGTGTGTTTCCAACAAATAAGAGTATTTTTGTACATGGCCACAATACAGCTATCAAAATCAGGAAATTAATATTTATATTTACTATCATTTAATTCTCAGACCCCATTCAAGTTTTGCCAGTTGTGCCAATAATCTCCCTTATAGCAAAGGATCCAGTCTAGAACATATGCATTACATTTCATTGTCATGTCTCTTTACTATCTGTTAATCTGAAATAGTTCCTCATTTTTGCTTGACTTTCATGATCTTGTCACTTTTGAAATTTATAAGCCAGTTGTTTTGTAGACGTTCCCTCAATTTGAATTTGTCTGATTTATAAAATTATGATTAGGTTCACATTATGCTTCATTAGCAGGGATATTAGAGAAGGGAAGTTTTGTGGTTCTCGTATCCCAGCAAGATAGAGCACAATTTTGATTTGTCCCACTACTGGTGGTATTAACTTTGATCCATGATTAAAGTGGTGTCTGCCAGGCTTCTCCAACGTAAAGTTATTCTTTTTTACCTTTGTAATTAACATTTTTTAGGTAGGTACTCTCAGATTATATAAATATCACATTTCCCGTCTGGAGATTTAGGAATGTTCAAAATAGGATATCTCACAAAGTTACAGTATTGAAACTAGTAATAGCAATTTAAAAAAGGATGCATTTGGAAAAAAGACTTGTCTTTTAACTCAGTAGAACTCATTCTTTTGTGTTTCCCTCATAGCATTTTACCTCCTTTACACTCACGGTAGGTTTTCATTTATGCAAAAGTAGAATTCAGTTCTGCAGTCCCCTTTTGTTTGTTTAAAAGGAAGCATACCTGTAGAGTTCTGTTTATAAATCCAAATCAATTGACCTATCATATTATTTGATTCCAGTGACAGAATTTATGCTTACCACTGAAAAATTACCGTTCGATTCATAATGATACTTAGTGTTTAAATAATCTAAATAGCATTCATTTACAAGCAATACTATGTGCTAGGAATATCATGTACTTTCACATTATCCCTGATTTATATTCTAGTAACCCTATAGGTTGTTATTTTTCACCATTTTTCAGATGGCAAAACAGAGTTCAAACAACTAAATGAGTTGCTCAGAATAACAAAGCAACAATTAGGGTTTGAATCCAGGTTTTACTGACCCCAAATTCTGAGTTCTCTTTTATGCTGTTTCTTAAAACATTATTTTCACACATTCATAGTTGTCAATTAATCAGAAAATTAAATCAAGCCAAATATATATATATTTAGGCATTCCTGTCTGTTGAGCTTTAGCTGTACTGAGTTAGATTTCACAGTTGAGAGGGGACTAAAAGCCAAGAAGAAAATACTTGTCTTCAAATACTGTTATTTTCCCCAAATAAGATCTTGGTGGAATCTCAATATATAGAACAGTTAAAGTGCTGACTGCATTTCATGGACAATTTACATCTTCATTGTTTGGTAGAAACTACTTGATCATATTCTGAATCTTAGAGCATCTAATACAGTTTATAAACCTCTGGGTTAGAACACCCGTGAAGTGATGATTTGCATGAACTGAGTTACTGTGCAGTTTGTAAACAGTGATTTTGTTATACTGCCTGATCTTTGTCTGATCCCCATGGCCACTAAACCCTATGAAGAGGCACCTTGGACATTGTGGCAGGGTGGGTTGGTTTGGAAAGGAGATGTAGAGAAGGTAAATTCTTATAGTTGATAGACTGGCAAAACAGTGGGGCCGGCTTCATTTCCTTCCCGTCTACTCTTGCCCTTCTGTGGCCTCCTGCTTGAGTTTGATTCTACCTGGACTGCACACTGGAACTTGTCCCAGGTCAAGTATACTTCAGTATACTTGATTGCTTTTGTGTAAAGTCATTGTGGGAGGAATTAAATATAGCAGTATATAGCTTAAAATATAGCAGTCCTTCAGTAATTCAGACTGCTGGAGTGGGGAGGATAATTCCTTTTAATTAACAATCTGGGGGTTGGCCTGGTGGCGTAGTGGTTAAGTTCCCATGCTCTACTTTGGTGGCCCAGGGTTCGCGAGTTTGGATCCTGGGTGCAGACCTACACACTGCTCATCAGGCCAGGCTGTGGCGGCGTCCCACCTACAAAAAAATAGAGGAAGATGAGCACAGATGTTAGCTCAGGGACAATCTTCCTAAAGCAAAAAGAGGAAGACTGGCAACAGATATTAGCTCAGGGCCAAACTTGCTCACCAAAAAAAAAAATTGTCTGATTTTCAAGTATGCATTAATATATGCTAAGCCTAAATCAGTAAATTATGGTCAAAAGTGGTGGCCTGACTCAGTGACTGTGTCATGATTATTTGTAATGACCCTGTCACATTTCACTTTGTCTGTATGCTTTATACAATGAATTTAGGATTGGAATTTTCTGTGTGAGAGATGAATGTTGATCCATTTTGGATGAGGTTCTTATCATGGAATGACATTTATGCTCTTGTTCACTCATCAGAATCATAGTCTTATAACTGAAAGGACCTTAGGCGTTAATTGGGTCATCTTACTGCCCTGGTACAAAAGTCCTTTTTGCAGTCAAACTAGAAATGTCTGCGTGTGGGTATGTTGTGTATGTTTTAAATGAAGTGATTTCATAATTCTTTTCTCTTCATTTGCTATTTTTTCTTACCAACAATAAAAATAGTTCATTGAAAAATTATTATATAAACATTTAATGCTCATTATAAACTCCTCTAAAAATACTGAAAATTACAAGGAAGTCCTCCTATTTTGTGGAGTGGTATTTTCTTTTCATTCTTAATATAAGTAATATTTACATACAAAAGAATTTATATAATATATAAATGTAAATTATATAGTTTAATAATAAAGTGAACCCACCACTCAAGAACTAGAAGATTACAAATATCATTAGCACAGTCTCTGTGTTTCTTCCCTGTCTCGTCGTCCTGCTCTCCTCAAAAGGTAACCACTAGCTTGAATTTTGTGTTTGTCATTTTCTTGCCTTTTCAAAACATATATTTACTCACATTGGCTTCATTTTGTTTGTCTTTGAGCTTTATAAAAGTGGTATTTTACTATATGTAGTCTTCTGTGATTTTTTTCCCTCTCGTTATTGTGTTTCTGTGATTCGTTCATGTTGTGTAGAGCTGCAGGTTACTTGGCAGTATAGCATTCCGTTGGGTGAATATTTCACAATTTATCAGTCTCCTTTTGGATATTTGTTTTTTTTTTTTTATTGAGTTATTGATAGGTTACAATCTTGTGAAATTTCAGTTGTACATTAATGTTTGTCAGTCGTGTTGTAGGTGCACCACTTCACCCTTTGTGCCCACCCCCCACCCCACCTTTCCCCTGGTAGCCACTAAACTGTTCTTAGTCCATAATTTTAAATTCCTCATATGAGTGGAGTCATACACAGATTATCCTTCTCTCGCTGGCTTATTTCACTTAACATAATTCTCTCAAGGTCCATCCATGTTATTGCAAATGGAATGATTTTGTTCTGTTTTGCAGCTGAGTAGTATTCCATTGTATATATGTACCACATCTTCTTTATCCATTCGTCTGTTGCTGGACACTTAGGTTGCTTCCACGTCTTGGCTATTGTAAACAGTGCTGCAATAAACATTGGGGTGCACAGGACTTTTGGGATTGCTGACTTCAAGCTCTTTGGATAAATACCCAGTAGTGGGATGGCTGGATCGTATGGTAGTTCTATTTTTAGTTTTGTGAGCAATCTCCATACTGTTTTCCATAGTGGCTGCACCAGTTTGCATTCCTACCAGCAGTGTATCAGGGTTCCTTTTTCTCCACAACCTCTCCAACATTTGTTGCTATTAGTTTTAGATATTTTTGTCATTCTAACGGGTGTAAGGTGATATCTTAGTGTAGTTTTGATTTGCATTTCCCTGATGATCAGCGATGATGAGCATCTTTTCATGTGCCTATTGGCCATCAGTATATCTTCTTTGGAGAAATGTCTGTTCATGTCTCCAGCCCATTTTTTGATTGGGTTGTCTGATGTTTTGTGATTGAGTTGCGAGAGTTCTTTATATATTAAGGATATTAAGCCTTTGTCAGATATATGACTTGCAAATATTTTTTCCCAGTTAGTGGGTTGTTTTTTTGTTTCAATCCTGTTTTCATTTGCCTTGAAAAAGCTCTTTAATCTGATGAAGTCCCATTTGTTTATTCTTTCTATTGTTTCCCTTCTCTGAGAAGGCATGGTGTCCGAAAAGATCCTTTTAATACTGATGTCAAAGAGTGTACTGCCTACATTTTCTTCCAGAAGGCTTATGGTTTCAGGTCTCACCTTTAGGTCTTTAATCCATTTTGAGTTTATTTTGGTGAATGGTGAAAAAGAATGGTCAATTTTCATTCTTTTACATGTGGCTTTCCAGTTTTCCCAGCACCATTTGTTGAAAAGACTTTCTTTTCTCCATTGTATGCCCTCAGCTCCTTTGTCAAAGATAAGCTGTCCATAGATGTGTGGTTTTATTTCTGGACTTTCAATTCTGTTCCATTGATCTGTGCACCTGTTTTTGTACCAGTACCATGCTGTTTTGATTACTGTAGCTTTGTAGTATGTTTTGAAGTCAGGGATTGTGATGCCTCCCGTTTTGTTCTTTTTTTCTCAGGATTGCTTTAGAAATTCGGGGTCTTTTGTTGCCCCATATGAATTTTAGGTTTCTTTGTTCTAATTCTGTAAAGAATGTCATTGGGATTCTGATTGGGATGGCGTTGAATCTGTAGATTGCTTTAGGTAGAACGGACATTTTAACTATGTTTATTCTTCCAATCCATGTACATGGATTGTCTTTCCGTCTCCTTATGTCGTCATCCAATTCTCTCAGAAAGGCCTTGTAATTTTCATTATATAGGTCCTTCACTTACTTAGTTAAATTTACCCCAAGGTATTTTATTCTTTTTGTTGCGATTGTGAATGGTATTGTATTCTTGAGTTCTTTTTCTGTTGGTTCATTACTGGAGTATAGAAATGCTACTGATTTATGCAAATTGATTTTATACCCTGCAGACTTTGCTGTAGTTGTTGATTACTTCTAACAGTTTTCCAATGGATTCTTTGGGGTTTTCTATATATAAGATCATGTCGTCTGCAAACAGTGAGAGTTTCACTTCTTCCCTCCCTATTTGGATTCCTTTTATTCCTTTTTCTTGCCTGATTGCTCTGGCCAGGACCACCAGTACTATGTTAAATAAGAGTGGTGATAGAGGGCATCCTTGTCTCATTCCTGTTTTCAGGGGGATGGGGTTCAGTTTTTGCCCATTGAGTATGATGTTGGCTATGGGTTTGTCATATATGGCCTTTATTATGTTGAGGTAGTTTCCTTTTATGCCCATTTTGTTCAGAGTTTTTATCATAAATGGCTGTTGGATCTTGTCAAATGCCTTCTCTGCGTCTATTGAGATAATCATGTGTTTTTTATTCCTCAGTTTGTTGATGTGGTATATCACGTTGATTGATTTGCAGATGTTGAACCATCCCTGTGTCCCTGGTATGAATCCCACCTGATCCTGATGTATGATTCTTTTGATGAATTGCTGAATTCTGGTTGCCAAAATTTTGTTTAGAATTTTTGCATCTATGTTCATCAGTGATATTGGCCTGTAGTTCTCTTTTTTCGTGGTGTCCTTGTCAGGTTTTGGTATCAGCGTGATGTTGGCCTCATAGAATGTGTTAGGAAGTGTTCCATCTTCCCTAATTTTTTGGAATAGCTTGAAAAGGATAGGTATTAAATCCTCTCTGAAAGTTTGGTAGAATTCCCCAGGAAAGCCATCTGGTCCTGGGGTTTTATTCTTTGGGATGTTTTTGATTGCTGTTTCAATCTCTTTCCTTGTGATTGGTCTGTTCAAATTGTCTGCCTCTTCTTGAGTGAGCTTTGGGAGATTGTATGAGTCCAAGAATTTATCCATTTCCTCTAGGTTATCCATTCTGTTGGCATATAGTTTTTTGTAGTATTCTCTTATAATCTATTGTATTTCTGCAGAGTCTGTTGTTATTTCTCCTCGCTCATTTCTGATTTTGTTTATTTGAGCTTTCTCCCTTTTTTTCTTTGTAAGTCTGGCTAGTGGTTTGTCAATTTTATTTATCTTCTCCAAAAACCAGCTCTTTGTCTCATTGATCCTTTCTACTGCCTTTTTCGTTTCAATTGTGTTTACTTTTGCTCTGATTTTTATTATTTCTCTCCTTCTGCTGACTTTGGGCTTCATTTGTTCTTTTTTCTCTAGTTCAGTTAGGTGTGCTTTAAGGTTGCTTATTTGGGATTTTTCTTGTTTGTTAAGATGTGCCTGTATTGCGATGAATTTTCCTCTTAAGACAGCTTTTGCTGTATCCCATATGAGTTGGTATGGCATGCTATCATTTTCATTTGTTTCCAGGTATTTTTTTATTTCTACTTTAATTTCTTCAATGATCCATTGCTTGTTCAGTAGTGTGTTGTTTAGTCTCCACATCTTTGTGCCTTTCTCAGCTTTCTTCTTGTAATTAATTTCTAGCCTTATAGCACTATGATCTGAGAAGATGCTTGTTATTATTTCAATTTTTTTAAATTTGTAGAGGCTTGCCTTGTTTCCCAACATGTGGTCTATCCTAGAGAATGTTCCATGTGCACTTGAGAAGAATGTGTATTCAGCTGTTTCAGGGTGAAGTGATCTATATATGTCTATTAAGTCCAATTGTTTTAGTTTTTCATTTAGCTCCACTATTTCCTTGTTGATTTTCTGTCTGGATGATCTGTCCATTGATGTGAGTGGGGTGTTGGGGGCCCTACTATTATTGTGTTGTTTTTAACATCTTCCTTTAGGTCTGTTAATAGTTGCTTTATGAATCTTGGTGCTCCTGTGTTGGGTGCATAGATATTTATAAGCGTTATTTCTTCTTGGTGAAGTGTCCCTTTGATCATTATATATTGTTCCTCTGTGTGTCTCTTTACCTGTCTTATTTTGAAATCCACTTGGTCTGATATAAGAATTGCAATACCTGCCTTTTTTCCCTTGCTATTTGCTTGAAGTATTGTCCTCCACCCCTTCACCCTGAGTCTGTGTTTGTCCTTGGGGCTGAGGTGTGTTTCCTGGAGGCAACAAATTGTTGGATCTTGTTCTTTAATCCATTTTGCCACTCTGTGTCTTTTTATTGGAGTTCAATCCGTTCACATTGAGAGTGATTATTGATGCCTGTGGACTTAGTGCTGTTAATCTGTCACTCATTATCTTGTTTTCCTGTGTTTCTTTTCCTGTTTGCTTTAGACTACCCATTTAATACTGCAATTTCTTATGCTGGGTTTCTTAAGATTTTTCCTTATTTATGATTTGTGACTCTGTTCTGTACTTTATTTTAGTGTCTACCTTGAAGTTTGTATTTAGAATCTCGTGTATAATATAGTCTATTCTCTGGTGGTCTCTTACTTACTTGACCAATACTGATTTAGACCCTTTGCTCTTCCCCTCCTAAATAATTATTTTCATTTCTTATTCCAACTCGTCTTATTAATTGGTAGTTAGAGTGCTAAGATCGTCCTTGTTTTGGTAGTTTCCTTACCTTTACCCTAATGCTACAATTGAATATTTGCTATCCTGTTCTGGTTCTATCCATCGGTCTCCCTAGTCTGTGGATTGTGTCCCCTTTCTCCCTTTTTTCTTTTTTCAGGTATGAGAGCCTTCTTGAGGATTTCTTGTAATGGAGGGCTTTTGGTTACAAATTCCCTTAACTTTTGTTTGTCTGGAAAAGATTTAATTTCTCCCTCATATCTGAAGGAAATTCTTGCTGGATAGAGTATTCTTGGCTGAAGATTTTTATCCTTTAAAGCTTTGAATATGTCACTCCATTCTCTCCTAGTTTGTAGGGTTTCTGTAGAGAAATCCGCTGACAGTCTGATAGGGGCTCCTTTATAGGTTATTCTCCTTTTTTCTCTTACTTCCCTGAGTATTCTTTCCTTATCTTTCCTTTTTGCCAACTTTACTACTATGTGCCTTGCAGTAGGTCTTTTTACATTGACAAATCTAGGAGATCTAAAACCCTCCTCTACACACATTTCTCTGTCGATCCCTAGATTTGGGAAGTTCTCTTCAATAATTTCGTTCAGCACACTTTCTGCTCCAGTTTCCTTTTCCATATTCTCAGGAATTCCTATGATCCTTATGTTCTTACTCCTCATTGAATCCATTATCTCTTGGAGATTTTCCTCATTTTTTTTAATTCTTAGTTCTCTTTCTTCCTCTGTCTGGTGCCATTCAGCCTGTCTATCTTCGATTATGCTGATTTTCTCCTCTATGTTATCTACATGGGCATTGAGGGAATCCGTATTCTGTTTTATCTGGTCCATTGTGTTTTTCATCTCAAGTAATTCTGTTTGATTCTTCTTTATGATTTCAATCTCTTTTGTGAAGTAACTCCAGAACTCGGCTTGTTTCTCTCTCTTTCTCTCTACCTCATTGAGTTTTTTTATTATAGCTGCTCTGAACTCATTATCACTTAGTTTACCTACTTCCAAGTCCTCAGGACTTAATTCTATGTTTTTATTGTTTTCCTTCTGGTCTGGGGCTTTCATAAATTGCTGGATGGTACAGGAGCGGTTTTTTCTCATGGTGGTAGAATTCAGTTGCAGTTACAGCCTGTCGCCACTAGATGGGGGTCGAGAGCGGCGTGTTAGCTCTCTGCCTTGGGGCAAGATGGCTGCGCCCACTGGCTTTGTTAGGGGGGAGGGGCTGTTACTCACACGCGCCGGTCTCGGTTCAGATCAGTTCTGTTCTCTGGTCTCCCAAGGCCCTTGATTTATAGGGTCCCCGCAGACAGAAGCTTTCCCCCCGTCAGCGGGTCTCCACTGAATCAGCGGCAGGAGTCCTGGATGATCCCCCCGTCACGCGTCCCCTCCCCCGCTCCTTCCTGACCCGCGCCGCAGCGATCGTAGACTCTAGGGGAGGGAGCGATGTTCTCTCCTACCGTTCCAGCGCCTCCGAAGGGGTAAAGCTAGGTTTATGATCTCCGCCTTCTTGGTATTGTAGGTCTCTAACGAGCTGGCATTATGTTTATTCTCTGAAATTCAGTTCTTCCAATCTTTTGTTGTATTTTGGAGGGGAGAGAATCCCGGGTCAGCTCACCCCGCCATTTTGCTCTGCCCCATCCGGATATTTGGTTTGTTAATGGATTTCCCCTATTACACACAATATTACCATGGATATTTGTGTATATGATTTTTGGTACAATTGTTCAAGAATTTCTCTGGACTCTATACAGAGGATGGAATTACTGATTTCAGGATACGTGAATGATCACTCTATAGGATAGTGCTAAATTGTTTTTCAGAATTAGTCTACCGAATCATACTTGGACCAGCAGGATCTAAGGATTCCTATCGTTCTGCCTCTTTGACAGCCTCTTAAGTTTTGCCTGTCTAATGGTTATAGTAATATTTTTTTTTGGCGTGAGTTTAATACACAGGAGTTGGTGCCATATTAATTCTTTTCGTTTTCTTTGTGGAGTGGCACATACTGGTTTTCTTTTTTCCTAGTAAGATAAATTCTGTTGACATTTAGTACACCAACCACATTTTATTTGTCGGCATTTATTAGTTTTTGTACTACTTATCTTTCACACATTCATATCTATATTTGTATACAATACAATAACATAAAAATATGTGCTTTCAAATATATAAATAGAGTTTACTTTGCCTTTTAAAAGTTATATTTCATTAGTTACAACATGCATTGTAGAATTAATTTTCTTTTTTTTTAATTTAAAGCACAAATTTCCAAAAGAATAATCCGGTGCATAAGTTAACTGAGGAGGAGCTGCTGGCATTTACAACAGTGAGTAAAGTCTTTTTCCTTTCCATTTCATACTTTTTTCCTTGTAAATTATTTTGCCTCTGGTATGTTCTTGCCTTAGATTGCTTATGTTGAAACACTGCCACCTAAGGAAATTAAGGGGGAAAAAATCATCATTTTAGTTTCCAGGCTGCCTATATCTTGCTGCTGATTTAAACATAAGCATTTTTCTTTGTACTTGCTTGTATTTGAGGGCTGTGACCAAACATTTCTTGTTTTGTTGTTTGATCCCAGGGCCTAGTCCACTATCTCCGACATAATAGGTGCTCAGTAAATGTTTGTTGAATGAATAAATGAAGTGACACAGCAAATTTGAATCATCACTCCAAAGTTAGAATAGTATGCAACTCTCTTGTCTAAAGCTGAAGGTGATGCCTACATGGGTGTGATGAGAAAGATGACTTCAGAGAGCTAGGAGCAAAACCAGGATGGGTTATAGAGGCTGAGGAAGGAAGCAATACCAAGAGCATGGAGGGTGCTTGTTAGCATTCAACAGTGTAGAGCAGTCAGGAGAAAAGGCTGTGGGCTTTGGTAATTAGAAGTGCATTGCTTCTCTCTAGGACAGTTTCAGTGGAATAGCTGGGTAGTCACCTCATTACTGAGAATTAAGGAGGGGATGGGGTGTAAGAAAATAAAGTCGATACATGAAGACCTCAGTTGGAAAAGAGTGGCAGTGCAAAGGAAAGATAGAGTAATAGATGTTTGAGGATTCGAGATCAAAGAAGGCTTTTCAAGAAGAGAAAAGGCATAGAGCAAGGAGTCAGTCCATATATTTTTAGTTTTATGGATAAAAAGAAGATATGCATGTCTTCAATGAACACAAGTTGCTTAAGATACATCATTTTTCCAAAGGCATTTTTATTATCGTAGTTAGGAAACGAGTTAGAATTCTGATGTTTTCTTCCTTTGTTATTTTATAGATAAGGCAAAAATAAAGTACTTTTATCTTGTAGAAAGGAAAGCTAGCTTACTTTGTACTTGTACTGTAATATAAATTTTGCAAGTTACTGTTTTCTATATACAGTTTTGGAATTGGTTAGATGTTAATCCTTTGAGTCCTCTCTGAGCCTTTATTTTCCCACTTCAGTATTCTTAGAAATCTTTGCTGTTTATCATTATAGCATGTATGTGTTTACATAACTATGTGAAAATGTCACTAATTATTTGTTACATATGCCATCAGGAATTTGACAAGTAAAGTGTTAAACATTTTTAAAAGATATATTAAAAATTACTATGTACTTCTCATTTATTCATTCAGCTAATATCTGTTGAATACTTAATATTTACCAGATATTGTGCTGGTAGTCACTGGGGATACAGCAATAAACAAAGTCTTTTCTCTCCTGGAATTTACATCAGTTTACATTCTTGTGGGGTAAATACACAGTAGACAAAGAGAGAAATAGACATTTAATAAAAAGTGCTCAGGAGAAAAATGTAAAGTAGGGTAAGGGAGTAAAAATGGGATGGGAATGGCTGTTGTAGATAGGGTGGTGGGGATATCTTGATGGGAAGGGGACGTTGACCCGGGTCTGCGTGATGCGAGGCACAGGGAAGGATGCGGAGAGTCTGGAATGGTGGTGAGTTAGAGTCAGAGTGGGGAAGTAGAGAGCTGGATGGGGACAAGCGTCCAGATGATAAATGATGACCAGGATGCTTGGATTTCTTCTGATGGCTGAGGTAAACAGGATGCAGCATATGATAAGAAGTGTTCCTGCTGGCCTTTCTTGGGGAGGTTGGTCAGTAGCAACATCTTCTTGCAATGGGCCTCATAAGCAGTTTAGTGTGATATATTTATATTATCCACAGTTTTCCTGAAATCACACTAAAATACTCTATTTACAGTCAAACAAATTTTTTAGCTTTTCTTGTGGGTAGGGGTATATTTCTTCCTTTCTTTAAACCTTTTCCTACTTCTTTTGAATCTTTTTTTAAAAATTTCTTCTCCCATTCTTCTTCTTGTATACCGTGAGATACTTCTGAAGTAATTAATCTGATAACTTCTGCTAGTAGGTAACTCGTCCCTCCTCGCTTGTGGTAAGGTCATAAATTCAAATTTGATACTTTTCCCTGAAGGGCTTTACAATACATGAAATTTATGCTCTCTCTCCTCCTCCAGCTCTTTTCCAGATCAGAACTGACCTGAGGCCCGATCTCTTTTTTGGAGGAAAGCTGTTAGATTACAGTGATTCACAAGGCCAGGCCTAACTCTTCTAAGATGAGTTTGTTCATCCCAAGTAAATCTTTAATTGGTAAGAAGTAGGGCAAGGAACTCTTATATGAGGAGGGCTTTTAGGAGCCCCAGACATCCTTTGGGCTCTGAATCCTCCCTTTGTTTTTTTTATCCTAAAGGAAGCATGCAGAATACACCAGAAAAACCCAAATCAACCCGTGTCAACTCTTGCTTTTTTCTATCAGTCCGTCTTCTTATCCCTTCCTTGCACGTGATACAGAAGCGGATAATAAGATTAATTAAAAGTGGCCCCTGGTTTTAATGAAGAATTTCATTGAAATTTATATCCTATATAACTATATATCCTGGGGCCGGCCCTGTGGCCAAGTGGTTAAGTTCGCGCGCTCTGCTTCAGCAGTCGGGGTTTCACTGGTTTGGATCCTGGGCGTGGACATGGCACCGCTCATCAGGCCATGCTGAGCCAGCGTCCCACACAGCACAACCAGAGGCACTCACGACTAGAATATACAACTATGTACTGGGGGGCTTTGGGGAAAAGAAGGGAAAAAAAAGAAGATTGGCAACAGATGTTAGCTCAGGTGCCAATCTTTAAAAAAAAAACGTGGCATAACTATATATCCTATGTATAAAATACCCTTTATTTATATCCTATATAACTCCAAAAGAGTTATCTGAGACAAGGGTGGCCACTTTTAGGTACTCCCCCACTTCTGAACTCTTGAACTTTTGTCCGTGCATCTCTTTTAACAAGGATCACATTTGGATTATATTATAATTATTTATGTATATGTCTTACCTTCCCCACAGGACTATAAACTCCCAGTTTTAGGGACTAGGCTCTGTTCTTTTCTGAGTCTTCCACAAGGCCTGGTACAGTGCTTCAAGGCTTTACTCATAGTTCTTGCTTAATGAATGTATGCAGAATAAGAAAATGAATGAAATATGCTAGAAGTCTGGAACAGGATTTATTTTTGTTCTACAGCTTGCTGCTGCAATGCTCCACTTAGGCCCATAATTTAGGTAATACTACTACCTATTGGTAAAGATAACCACTTGTTTCATCTTCCTCTTCTGTAGAATGGGGGAAGGAGTGATGTGTCCCTCCCTCGGCACTGAAAACTAGTTTTGAGGATCAGATTACAGAACATATATGAAGGTACTTTGGAGTAGGTAGAGGCTGTTGTACCCGTAGTATTCAGGCATGAGCTAGATCTTCTGGTCATTGATTTGTAGGAGAACGTTTCTATTTTTTTATGCAACACATTTTTTCTTAAAGTATGCTTTTTTTTTTTTTTTGGTGTGGAAGATTGGCCCTGAGCTAACATCTGTTGCCTTTCTTCCTCTTTTTTTTTCCCCTTCCCCAAAGTTCCAGTGCACAGTTGTATGTCTTAGTTGTGGGGCCTTCTAGTTCTTCTATGTCAGATGCTGCTACATCATGCCCTGATGAGTGGTGCGTAGGTCCGTGCCCAGGATCCCAACTGGTGAACCCCCGGCCGCCAAAGTGGAACATGCGAACTTAACCACTCCACCACAGGGCCAGCCCCACATTTCTATTTTTAAGGAGTAGGAATTCCCAAGTGGATGAGACCTGTTTGGAGTTGGCTGTAGATGTGGAAGAGAAGGAAGCAGAGAGGAAACAGTATACTCTTTCTTGCTGGGCATCCATTTCCCTGTTCTGGCAGCAGCCTGGTAGCTGGGACTGGGCTTGTGAGCTGTTGAGGCTGTGACGTGTCTTCCTCTGTTGCTGGAAGAGCAAATGCAGTAGAAATCTTGATACTTAGACCAGAAGATTGTAAGCCCTTGGAGGGAAACGAACCATGGTTATTGGACATTTGGTAAATATTTATTGAAAAAATAAATGAGTGGCTTATTGGTCTTGAACTTTGTTCAGTTTTCATGAACTGTCCTAAAGTTTACTAAAGTGATGGTGAAATCTCTTTTTTGGAGGAATTTTTGCCAGTGTTTTCAGGTTGGTGCACAGCATGTTGAAATGTATGTGAGATGTGTTGGGAAAATGTTTTAATTCCACAAGATTGGAAGCTTGTCCTAAAAGAAATACTTGACTTTTTAAGGTTGTCATTGTGTAGTGCTATTCCTGAGACATTATATTCACACATTTCAGGAAAGCTGAATGAGTCATAGTAAAAATAGCCCATATTGTTTTAGAGAGCCATTTATGTCATATTGGCTTGATAATTTAAAATTAGCTGGGTTATCTACGTTATTTCCTTTCAGATGAGCCAAGTCAGTGACATTCAGTAATGCTTTTAATTTCCTTTCATTGTTGAAAATGGGAACTATTTAGTTAATTCATACAGGTGTTTCAGTTTTCATTGGCAAAAGTTTTGCTTAAGCGTGAATTGATACTGGCAGCCTGCCTTCTGACTGTCTGTCTGAAGCCCTAAGGTCTCTCTAAATGAAAAAAGGAAAAAGACCTTTGGAAGTTACACATTATGTTATATGTATTTTCTCTTTCTGCTATCAGTTTTAAAGCTATTAAATATTTATCTATAAACATAAAATCGCTTGCTAACCACTTTTACAGATTAAAATGATCACCTATTTTTCTTTTAGGGAATATTCATTTCTTAATTTTAATTTTTTAAGATAGGCAGTGTAACTTTGTGAGATAGCCACAATACTTATGATAGTTTGTATTAGCATTTCATGATGACATTTTCTATATTAAGCAAGATAGCCCACCAGTTTGATTTTCTTTCTGGTTTGAATATTTGTCTCTAAAATGTTACTAATGCATTTTAATTTAATATGCACTCATTGGCATAATGAACCTTGTAGCTATCTCTGGGTTAAAACCTGGTTACTTATAAAGAAGCAGGAGATGGGTGTATTTTGTTTCTTGTATCGGTTTGTAGGTTAACTGTTATTAAGCAGAGGCTTAATATTTTTTAATATTTAATATTTTTTGACTGGAGTTGAACTGAGTTACTTGTATATATCCTATTTTAGGAATAGATAGAATAAGTAAAAGGATTTGTGGAATCTTACAAGGCTCCACCATCTGCTTTGATAACTGCTAGACTTCTTTCTTGACAGTTAACCATGCTTAAGATTAGCGCTTATTTGTGGATTTACTTCCAGCCATGTTGGAGTAACTGATACTGGATTTGAACTCTCATTGTAAACAACTACAAAATTGGACAAAATATATGTATGAAACAGCAATGTATAAAAAGGATAATAAGTCATCACCAAATAGTGTTTATCCCAGGAATGCAAAATTTGTTTAAGCATGAAGCAATCAATGCACTTCATCTTATTAGTATAGTAAAGGAGAAACGCCAAAGGATTATCTCAATAGAAGCAGAAAAGCATTTGAAAAAATTCAACACGCTTTCATTATAAACACTCTTAGTACACTAGGAATAGAAGGGACTATCAACCTGTGAAAAATCTATAGTTAAAATCATTATTGATGTAAAACAATCTTTCCCCCCTAAGGTCAGGAAAAAGGCCCTCCTATCCTCCATTGAACTATAAATTCCAGCTAGTGCAATAAGACATGAAGATGCAAAAGGTATGCAATTTGGAAAGGAAGATATAAAACTCTGATTATGCATAGATGACACAATTGTGTACCTAGGAAACCCTAAAGAACGGACATGAAAGCTACTAGAACTCTTAAGCAAGGTCTTAGAATACAAGGTCAACATAAAAAGTCAGTTGTGTTTATATATTACTAGCAATGAATAATTGGGAAAGACATTTTAAAATCATTTATAATAGCATAAAATCTTGAATGTCTAGTGAAAAATTTAACTGAAGTAGAAGACCTGTACACTGAAAAAGATAAATAATGCTGAGAGAAATTAAAGAATATCTAAATAAATGGAGAGATTACCATGTTCATAGATTGGAAGGCTCAGTATTGTTGAACTGACCATTCTTCCAAAATTGAACTATAAATTAGGGCCCCCCATGGCATAGTGGTTAAGTTTGGCATGCTCCTCTCTGAAGCAGCAGCCCACATTTGTGGGTTCAGATTGCAGGCGTGGACTTAACACCGCTTGTCAGCCATGCTGTGGCGGTGACCTACATACAAAATAGAGGAAGATTGGCACAGATGTTAGCTCAGGGTGAATCTTCCTCAGCGAAACAAAACAAAACAAAACAAAAACTATAAATTAAATCCAATAGCAATCAGAATTGTAGTAGGATTTTTTTTCTTTGCAGAGATTGACAAGCTGATTCTAAAATTTGTTTGGAAGACTTCTGCTTCTGTGATAGCCAAGTAAGCTCTTATTGGAACCATCCTTCTGCAGATAAAAATTACAATCTACTGACAAAATACAAAAAAACAAAAAGCAACTACCTAATGACACTGGGGAATGACCAAAGGCAGAAAGATTCTGGAGATGATCGTTTACTTGGAAGAAGGGAATGACATTGGGCCATTTTCTTGTTTTTGTTGTTTCTATCCTGTGGCTAAATCTCAGTGTCTTACATGCAGGGCAGCTAAGACTCTATAACAATTCAATAATCTAAGGGCAGAGTTTGGGGCTGCCATGACTGCTGTCATGTGAAGGGGGCATTTCATAAAGGAGAGAGTAACAGGTGAGGATTCTTACATTCTGTATATAAACTTTGTCTGTGTCTGGCTCACCCCTGAGCTACACGTGTTTAGGGCATACTCTAAGTAGCTCAGCTAAGCATAAAGGAACTCAGATGAGATTTGAGCAACCACCTAACAGACTGTGTGTTCAGGTTTAATCAAACCAAGTTATGTGTTAAAACATAAAAGCCCAGGGGCAGGCCTCGTGGCCGAGTGGTTAAGTTCGCGTGCGCCACTTTGGCGGCCCAGGGTTTTGCCAGTTCGGATCCTGGGCGTTGACATGGCACTGCTAGTCAGGCCATGCTGAGGTAACATCCCAAATGCCTCAACTAGAAGGACCACAACTATAAGGACCACAACTAAAATATGCAACTATGTACTGGGGAGGTTTGGGGAGAAGAAGCAGAAAAAAAAAAAGAAGAAGATTGGCAACAGTTGTTAGCTCAGGTGCCAATCTTTAAAAAACAAAAACAAAAAACATAAAAGCCCAACACTTTGGAACAGCATAACCCAAGTCACAGTCTCAACACTATAACAGTCACAATACGTAGGATACCATGCAAAATTGCTCAGCAAACGAAGAATGAAGAAATTGGGAGGGGCCGGCCCCGTGGCTGAGTGGTTAAGTTCGCGCTCTCCCCTTCGGCAGCCCAGGGTTTTGCCAGTTTGGATACTGGGCGCGGACATGGCACTGCTCATCAGTCCATGCTGAGGCGGCATCCCACATGCCACAACTAGAAGGACCCACAACCAAAAGTACACAACTATATACCAAGGGACTTTGGGGAGAAAAAGGAAAAATAGAATCTTTTAAAAAACCAAGGAGTTGTGAGCCATTCATAAGAGAAAAGAGAGTCAGTGGAGACTGGCTCTAGCATAACCTACATGTTGGAATTAGCAGACAAAGATTAAAGAAAAAAAGCTCTTTTAATTATACTCAGTGACATAAAGAGAAAATGCTTGTAGTAGTGATGAAGAGAGAAATTTGTAGAGAAAAATAGAAGTTACAAAATCAAGCCATATGGAAATCTTAAAACTGAACATAAAATATGTGAAATAAAAATATGCTGGATGAGATTAACCATTGAATGGAGATGATACAAGAAAGAGTTAAAGAACTTGAAGATAGATCAACAGAAACTGTCTAGTCTGAAGAACAGAGAGACCAAAAAGATAAAAATAATGAACAAGGCCTCCTGGACATGTGGGACAACATCAAAAGGCCCAACATACGTGTAATTGGAGTGCCAGAAAGAGAGAATAGGGCAGAAAAAATGTTTGAAGAAGTAATGGCTAAAACTTTCCCCAAAGGTATGAAAGTCATATATTTATGGATACAAGAAGCACAGTGAGACCTAAGCAAGGTGAAACAAAGAAAACCAGGCCTATGTACATCATAGTCAGCCTGGTGAAGATAAAACATAGAGAGAATGTCTTGATGAAAAACAGAAAATTGGCACATTAAATAAGTGGGAACAATGATTCCAAATATCTCCAACTTCTCATCCTGAACTGTGGAGGGCAGAAGACAGTGGAACAGTGCTGAGAGAAAAATGTATCAACCCAGAATTCCATATTTAGTAAATCTTTCAAGAATTATGGCCAAAGGAAGACATTTTCAGATAAAAGAAAACTAAGAGAATTTGTTGTCAGCAGACCTGTATTATAAAAAATGCTAAAGGAAATTCTTCAGGCTCAAGTAAAATAATTTCATATGGAAGCTCAGATGTTCAGTTAGAAATAAAGAGCATCAGAAATGGTAAACATCTGGATAAATATAAAAGAGCATCATTTTCCTTACAGTGTCTTTAAAATAGATATTTCTATTTTAAATAGATTATATGATTGTCCCTTGGTATTTTTTAAACTATGTAGAAAGCATGCAAGTGTGGATAAATGGACTTATTCTCATGTAAATTTTATGTGAAGGATTACACTATTCATTTTTAAAAAATTATTTAGGTCATATTGGTTCATAACATTGTGTAATGTCAGGTGTGCATTATTACATATCAGTTTCTGCATAGACTGCACCGTGCTTACCACCAATAGTCCAGTTGTTTTCCGTCATCATACATTTGTGCCCCTTTACCCCTTTCGCCCACCCTCCAACCCCCTTCCCCTCTGGTAACCACTAATCTGTTTTCTTTATCCATGTGTTTGTTTATCTTATATATATGAGTGAAAACATATGTACACTATTTGTTCTAAATAGATTGTGAACAATTAAAGATATTGTTATTCTAGTGCACTTACTTAAAAAATGCAAAGGCATCTAGCTAAAAATCCAATGATAAGTTAAAATTGCAATCTGAAATATGTTCAAATAACCCAAAAAGAAGGCAGGAAAGGCAGTACAATGGAATAACAAATAAATGCAACCGTATCTGTAATGATATTAAATGTTAATGGATAAATACTGCAAGTGAAAGTTAAAGGTTGTCAGAATGAGAAAAAAGCACATACTATATGCTGTCTCTAAGAGATATACTCTAAGTATAAAGACTCAGATAGGTTGAATAAAAATGGATGGAAAATATTATCCCATGCAAAGATTAAGTATTAAAATGCTAGATTTGCTGAAGTAATATCAGATAAAATGGGCTTCATTACAAAGACTATTTCCACAGACAAAGAGGGCTATTTCATAATAATAATGGGAAAATTTACCAGGAAGACATAATCATAAATGTGTATGTACCTAATAATAGCTGCATAACACATGAAGCAAAAATTGACAGAATTTAAATGAGAGACAGACAATGTCACAATCATAGTTGGAGATTTTAACACTCCTCTCTCAGCAATTGATAGAACGACTAGATAAAAACAGTGAGTAAATACGTAGATAATGTTGACAATACTATCGACCAACTTGACATAATTGATATTAGAGAACAATACGCTCAGAATACAGGGTCTTTTCAAGTGTGCATGGTACGTTCAGCAAGACCATATACTGGGCCAATAAAACAAGTGTCGATGAATAAGAAATTAACATCATATGGAGTATATTCTTTCCACAATGGATTTAAATTTGACATAAATAACTCTTAGATATCTAGAAAAACTCCAACTATTTGGAAACCAAATAATTAAACAACATACTTAGCCCATGGATCAATGAAGAAATCACAAAGCAAATTTATATCTAAAAGTCAATCATTGACCCAAATGTTGCAACAATTTTCTACTGTGTTTCCTTAAAGTAAAATTGTTGTAACATTGGGGTAATGGGCAATTTTTAGCTAGAACACTGAGTGCATGAATCATAAAAGAAAAATTGAATAAACCGGTAAATTGGACTTCATTAAAATTAAAACCTTCTGCTCTTTGAAGGACAGCATCAAGAAAATGAAAAGACAAGACACAGACTGGGAGAAAATATTCACAGTACATATATCCTGTAAAGGACTTGTATGCAGAATAAATAAAGATCCCTTCCAACTCAATAAGACAAACGAACCAATTAAAAATGGACAAATGATTTGAACAGATACTACCAAAGATATGTGAATGATGAGTAAGAGCATGAAAGATGCTTAATATCATTAGTCATCGGAAAATGCAAATTAAAACCGCAAGATACCACTATATACCACTTAAAAGACTTAAAATACCATGTGAGGTAATTGGAACTCTGATACATTGTAAGTGTAATGTAATGTAAAGTAGTACAACCACTTTCAGTTTGACGTTTTCTCATATGGTTAATCATCAATTCCAACTCTAGATATTTATCAATGAGAACTGAAAGTATTTATCCCCACAAAGACTTACACACAAACATTTTTGCTGTTTAATCCGTTATAGCTTAAAACTGGAAACAACCCAAACATCCATCAACAAGTAAATGATAAACTGCAGTATATCCATCTAAAGAAATAATACCCTACAATAAAAAGAAGTGAAGTACTGATACATGCAATAACTGTGTGAGTGAATCTGAAAAACATGATTTCCAGTTAAAGAAGCTAGATTGTGTGATTCCGTTTAATTGGAATTCTAGAACAGACCCAAATCATAATGCAGAAAGTAGATCACAGATTGATTGCAAAGCAGCACAAGGGAACTTTTTGGGTTCCTGGAAATTTTGCATATCTTGATTTTGTGGCGGTTACATGGATGTATATGTAACAGTACACTAAATATTGATTTATTTTATTATATCTGTCTTACATTTCAATAAAGTCACGAAGAATAACCTAAAGGGGGAAATGCATATGTGTCATTTAGAGCTATAATATTTATGATTGATTAGTTTATTAAAATAGATTTTGGTTTTAGTGTGGATTAGTTCTTGTCATCAACTTCAGAAGTACAACAGGAAATACTTAATCTATCTAAGGGTTAGGTGGAAACAACGTAAAAGGAGAGGAACAAATTCCCATTAGGAAATTACGCTGTGTTCACATTCAGTATGAAGCTTACTCCTTTTTTAAGGCAAAATCAGGCTAGTTTTCCCCAAATATTGTGGAAACCTATATTCAAAAGAAACCCCAAATTTAAGTGGAGGAATTTGCTGTGTAGAGCTCCTGTTGGGGCCCCTTTTGACCCTTAGCGTCTAACACAAGTTGTCAGTATTAAAATGTTTGTGGAACTGAATTTTTCCCCCTCATGACTGAGAGTCAACAGAAACAACAAACAGAAAGATAGCTGGGATGAATGTAAAACCTTAAGAGTTCATAGGGCAGAAAACTTGTGTATACAATAGCATAGGTAATTGACATCTACTAAACTAAAGTGGTGTTAATACATGATTTCAGGTAACTTCTTGTGTTAGTTGATATAAAAATAGCTAATTAGTAGGATTTAATTATTTTAAATCTGTAAATGCCATTTTTAGTAAAGTCTATGTTGGGTCTGGAGATTAAACTATTGGTTATGTGGCAAAATGTTAACACTTGGGTGAAGGGTATATTGGAATTCTCTGTATTATCCTTCATGGAATTTTTAATTTAGCCAAGATCAGATAAACTTATGAAATTGTAATTAGCAATACCAGGCAGTTTAAACTACAAGCTGATAACACAGATAAAAAATTTCCTAAGTACTTAGCAAAGAAGAAAACATTTAGAAGAAGAGCTGTCAAAGAAGGCTTTGTGCACTAAGGGAGGATTTGAGCCTTGAAAGACAGATGGGGTTTAGATAGAGTGATAGCAAGAGCAAAGGCAAGGAGATGGGAAAGTGTGAGTTGTGCTGACTTCATTTAGCTGTGTTGGAAGATTTGTTTAGGGCAGTAGTGAGACTTAGGGAAAAATAGATTTGAGACAGATTTTAAATGGGCTACAGAGCAAGGATCGGGAATTTGGACTGCTGTGTCACTTCTACTGGGAAGAATTTATAAAGAAAACTTGAAATTTAAATTTATTGTCGTTTGGTACTGATTTTAACAATGAATACTCTTTTAGATAAATCATTAAGAAGCAGCAGTAGTTCGGCTTTTGATAGTATTTCTTTGTTCTTTGCTCTGTAAGGTCAGCCTGACCTGGGTGGGCATTGCCGGATTTGGCTTTAGTGTAGCCAAACAATTATTCACCCACAAGGAGAGCTCTGAGCTTTGATTTATGTGTGGAAAAAGCAGCTATCTGAAAACTCCTTCATGTTTAAAGGAGCAGACTGTCTGTCTGTCATGTAAAGGATCCCAGTGACCTCTGGAAGAAGATTATTTGAAACGTGCAGTGATAAAAATGAAAAGGAAATTTGTTTTTAATAGAAACAACACTCCAGGTCCTCTTTGATGGTGTTACAAAATTTTCTTTCCTACTTATCTGGGAATTAAGGCACTGTCACATAGACTGGGAAATTGTTAGCTAAATAAAATAATGCCCATATATGTATAGCGTGTCATAATATGGCAATTTACTTTTTAGTGGGAGTTAAGGTGGTATTCACTGACTTTTTCATTTCAAGCAGTTGATGGAGTTTCCTCGGATGTTAGATGATTACAGTTCCTTTTTTAGTGTGAGTCTGAGCATCAGCTGGCATATCTTAAAGTGATAAGCTCATACTAAGGTGTGCAGAGCAATCTCCCTTTTGCTCTCAAAATATCTTCTTACACTCCTTAACAATTGCTGAAGTGGATTGATTGTTTAACTTATAAAATGTTGCAACTATAAATGAAAGATATTACTGGAGTTCATTTCAACTTTTACAATAATAATGGAAATATTGAAGAGTATATGAAGAATTATATACTTGTAAAAGCCTACTGACTCATTGAATCAACTTTCAAAGATTTTGGTCAATGAGATTTGAGAAATGAGACAACTTAAAACAGCCACACAAATGTTCTCTCTCACAGTTGAGTGGCTTCTGCCCTGATGTGTGAAAGTGGTGAGAATTCCATCTCATATACAAGTGTATGGTTGCAAATGGCACAGTGTTGTTTGGCATTGTCCTGATTCTCAAAGTGCTGCTAATTGAACACACCAAATTTCTTAAGCTTCCTTTTTTTTTTTTTTTTTACTGGATTTTTAGCCAGTACTCATAATTTAGTTAGCCAATATTTCATCAAATTACTGTTGTTAATAGACTCCAGGTAAAAATAAAATGGATTTAAAAAAGAGCATTTGCAACTGTATGATTCCGCTTAATATGAGGTACCAAGAATAGTCAAATTCATAGAAGCAGAAAGTAAAATAGTGGTTGCAGGGGACTGAGGATGGGGATATTGGGCAGTTGTTTAATGGGTATAGAGTTTCAGTTGCAAGATGAAAAGAGTTCTGGAGGTTGGTTCCACAACAATGTACTTAGAACAGAGCTGTACACTTAAAAATGGTTAAGATGATACATTTTATGTTATATGTATTTACCATAATTTGAAAAAATTGAAACGAGGGGAAAAAAGATAGCACCTGCAATAATGTCAAAAAAGTCAAATTCCTAGGAATAAATCTATCTACAAAACATTATTTATTTTTATTGAGGTATAATCGAGGTGACATTATTAGATTCAGATGTACAATGTAATGATTCAGTATTTGTATATATTGCAAAATGATCACCACAGTTAAGTCCAGTTAACATCCATTGTCATACATAATTACAATTTTTTTCTCATAATGAGCATTTTTAACATTCACTTACCTAGCTGCTTTCAACTATGCAATACAGTATTGTGTTATTAACTATAGTCACCATGCTGTACATTACCTCCCCATGACATATTCATTTTACAACTGAAAATTGGTACCTTTTAACCCCTTCACCCATCTCCCACCCCCTGCCTCAGGCAACCAACAATCTGTTCTCTACATCTATGAGTTCGGTTTTTTGTTTTTTTTAGATTCCACATATAAGTGAGATCGTACAGTATTTATCTTTTTCTGTCTGACTTATTTCACTTAGCATGATGCCCTCAAGGTCCATCCATGTTGTTGCAATGGCAAAATTTCTTTCATTTTTACGGCTTAATAATATTTTTTTATATATATAATATCACATTATATATGTGTATTTATGTGTGTCTTTTCTTTGTTCATCAATTGATGGACATTTAGGTTGTTTCCATGTCTTAACTGTTGTAAATAATGCTTCAGTGAACATGGAGGTGCATATGTCTTTTCAAATTAGTATTTTCATTTTCTTTGGATAAATACCCAGAAGTGGAATTGCTGGATCATATGGTAGTTGTATTTCTAGTTTTTTGAGGAACTTCCATACTGTTTTCAATAGTGGCTGCACCAATTTACATTCCCACCAACAGTGCACAAGGGTTCTCTTTTCTCCACATCCTCTCTAACACTTGTCATTTCTTGTCCTTTTCATAATAGTCATTCTAACAGGTGTGAGGAGATATTTCATTGTGGTTTTGATTTGCATTTCCCTGATGATTAGTGATGTTGAGCATCTTTTCATGTACCTGTTAGCCATCTGTATGTCTTCTTTGGAAAAATGTCTATTCAGATCCTCTGCCCATTTTTTAATTGGATTGTTTGTTTTGTTGCTATTGAGTTGTATTAGTTCTTTATATGTTTTGCATATTAACCCCTTATCAGATATATGATTTGCAAATATTTTCTTGCATTCCATAGGTTGCCTTTTCATTTTGTTGATATTTTTCTTTGCTGTGCATAAGGTTTTTAGTTTTATATAGTCCCACTGTTTTACAAAACATTATTAAGAGAAATTATTGAAGACCTAAATAAATGGAGGGATATGCTATGTTCATAGAGGACTCAATATTTTAAATTTTCAAGTCTCCTCAAAGTAACCTACATAATGAATGCAATCCCTAACACTGTCCTAGCAGTTTGAGGCTTTTTGTTATTGCTATTGTTTTTTGGCTTTGTAACTCAAACTGATTTTAAAATTCACATGGACATGCAAAGGGCTAAGAATAGCTGGGGCAGTCATGAAGAACGGAGCTGGAGTACTTACATTGCCAGATAGCAAGACCTATTGTAAAACTATGTTAATGAAGACAGTGCTTATCATATTGTAGTCCTTGGACTGGCAGCATCAGCATCACCTAGGAGCTTGTCAGAAATGGAATTTCTCCATCTTCACCTCAAATCCTGTTGAATCAGAATCTCTGGAACTGGGGCCAAGGAGTCTGTGTTTTAACAATCTTTCTAGGATATTCTTATGCACTTTAAACATGCCAGTGAGAAACGCCGAGTGGAGACATTTTGACATAAAGAAATGCACACCAAGCGGTGGAGGAGCTGATAGAGAGTCCAGAAACAGATCCGTATGTATACCGTTCATCTGACGGAGTTGGCACTGCAGTACAGTGGTTAAGGGTAGGCTTTTCAGTAAGTGCTACTAGATGATTTATATTCATATGAAAAAAAGCTATCTTAACCCCTGTCATGCTATATATACAAAAATCAATTCCAGATTGAATTTGTGAAAGTGAAAACAAAACTATAAAGCTTTTAGAGGAAAAATGTAGGAGAACATCTTTGAGAACTTAGGACAATAAAGCTCTAACCATAAAACAAAAAATGATAAACTGGATTATTATTAATATTAGGTACTTCTTTTTAATACTAACTTTTTTCTATCGAGTTAATGATAGGTTACAATCTTGTGAAATTTCAGTTGTACATTATTGGTTGTCAGTTGTGTTGTAGGTGCACCCGTTCACCCTTTGTGCCCACCCCCCACCCCACCTTTCCCCTGGTAGCCACTAATCTGTTCTCTTTGTCTACTTTTAAATTCCTCATGTGAGTGGAGTCATACAGAGATTGTCCTTCTCTAGCTGGCTTATTTCACTTAACATAATTCCATTCCCTCAAGGTCCATCCATGTTGTTGCAAATGGGACGATTTTGTTCTGTTTTATGGCTGAGTAGTATTCCATTGTATATATGTACCACATCTTCTTTATCCAATCATCTGTTGATGGGCACTTAGGTTGCTTCCACGTCTTGGCTATTGTAAATAATGCTGCAATAAACATTGGGGTACATAGGACTTTTGGGATTGCTGACTTCAAGCACTTTGGGTAGATACCCAGTAGTGGGATAGCTGGGTCGTATGGTAGTTCTATTTTTACATTTTTGAGGAATCTCCATACTGTTTTCCATAGTGGCTGCACCAGTTTGCATTCCCACCAGCAGTGTATGAGGGTTCCTTTTTCTTCACAACCTCTCCAACATTTGTTATTATTAGTTTTAGATATTTTTGTCATTGTAATGGGTGTAAGGTGATATCTTAGTGTAGTTTTGATTTGCATTTCCCTGATGATCAGCGATGATGAACATCTTTTCATGTGCCTATTGGCCATCTGTATATCTTCTTTGGAAAAATGTCTGTTCATATCTCCTGCCCATTTTTTGATCGGGTTGTTTGATTTTTTGTTGTTGAGTTGTGTGAGTTCTTTATATATTATGGATATTAAGCCTTTGTCAGATATATGACTTGCAAATATTTTTTCCCAGTTAGTGGGTTGTTTTTTTGTTTCAATCCTGTTTTCATTTGCCTTGAAGAAGCTCTTTAGTCTGATGAAGTCCCATTTGTTTATTCTTTCTATTGTTTCCCTTCTCTGTATACCATTAATATTTGTAAAGCACTTAGACCAGTGCCATGTCAGCACATAGTATGTGTTATATGTGTTTCTCATATAAGAATAAGTAAATCATATATTACTCTCCTCCACCAAAAAGACAGAGGACTTATGTCCAGAAAATAAGAATACTTACAGGGGCCGGCCCAGTGCTGCAGCGGTTTAAGTGCGCATGTTCCACTTCGGCAGCCTAGGGTTCACCAGTTCGGATCCTGAGTGTGGACATGGCACCGCTTGGCACATCATGCTGTGGTAGGCATCCCACATATAGAGTGGAGCAAGATGGGCACGGATGTGAGCTCAGGGCTGGTCTTCCTCAGCAAAAAGAGGAGGATTGGCAGCAGTTAGCTCAGGGCTAATCTTCCTCAAAATAAAAAAAAGGAAAAGAAAAAGAAAGAAAAAAGAATACTTACAAATTATCAAGAAAAGTTCTGACATTCCAATTGAAAAAAATGGCTAAAGAACTTCGGTAGAGACTTAATAAAGGGCGTTAAAATGGTCATTAACATGTTAAAATGTGCTCAACTTTATTAGTCATTAGATAAATGCAAAGCTATTAGAGAAATGCAAATTAAAATCATAATGGAATACTACTACATACCCACCAGAATGGCTAAAATGCAAAAAATAGGTAATATATGTTGAATGTTGCAAGGACGTGAAGCAACAAGAACTCTCTAGTATTTCTCATGAGAGGGTAAAGCGGAATAACCTTTTAGAAGATGTGCAGTATCTGTGAAAGCTAAATGCATGCATGTTGTATGGCCTAGCAGTTTTACTTCTCTGTATACACCCAACAGAAATACTTGTACGTAAAGTACATGTTCACCTAAAGAACGTGTCTTAGAATGTGCATAAGGGCAATTCTGATAGCACAGCTGGAATGTTCATAGCACATTTGTAACAGCCCCAAATTGGAAACTACCTAAATGCCCATTAGCAGGATAATGGTTAAATAAATTTTATGTTTATGCAGTGGAATATTATGCAATATTAGAATAATATGAACCTTCTGCAACTGTGTATAACTATATGGATGACTCTTTCAAACAGTGTTGAGCAAAAGGAAGCAGATACAAAAGAGTACTCTGTGATTACGTTGTATAGAGTGGAAGAACAGGCGCACTGATCAGTGGTGTCAGAAGTCAGGATAGTGGTTGCCCTTTGCAGTGGTGCAGGGAAATGACCAAAACAGAGAACAAGGGGGACACTGGGATGCTAGTAATGTTGTTTCTCCATCTGGGTGCTGGTTACATAGGTCTGTTCAGTTTGTGAAAATTCGTCACACACTTTTCTGTATGTATATAATGCTTTAATAAAAAGAAAATTGGGTTTAGTAGCCATTTCTTTGCTACCTCAAACTGAAAAATACGTGGAGTCACATAAGGCGTTCACATTCATGGAAGATGAGTTGCAGTGGTCATTCTTTCAATATTCTGAAGGAACAGTATCTTCAAGAAAATGAATGTTAATAAAGAACCTTTCTTCAGCACACTTTAACCAAACTAGAATTTCCTATATAACAATGATTTCTTTTTAACTGAAAAAATTCATTGTAGTTTCTTGTATGGATGTATTTAAGTTCATTTAAGTGTTTGAGTAGATCTTCGTATAGTCTAAGTAAAGATAAGCTATGAACTTCCAAACTTATCACCTATATGAGTGCTTTGCTTGGGAAAAATCTGAGTTACACCTTTGAGCCCATCAGTGCTAGAAAGCATCAAGATGAAGGATGACCCACTCATTTCTGTATGAAAAAAGTGACAATTTCTTGCAAAAAGCACAGAAGCATCAATCACAGCTTATTCTCACAATGAACTTTTGCCATTATCTAGGTGATTCTGTATATTTTTGTTCATCTTAACAAAGAAAAATAAATGTAACGATTATGATTGTAAGGAGTTGTTTTATACAAAAGAGATAGAGCAGTATGCTGTAATAATGTGCAGCCAGTTGTCTTCAAGTTAGTGCTATCTGAACGTTTCACCAAATGTCAGAATGGAGCTGTCAGTACTCTGAAGTCTACAAGGAAATAGTTTAATCATAGTGGGACGTCATTTGGGTTTATGTCACTTGGAAAGAATTCTAATAAATTGAATATTTGTACAAGAGAAAAGGTTATTGCTGTGCACAACTGCTGCCTGCCAGTTCACATAGCTAACTAGTATTACTCACTTTAGATTTTAAGATAACTGACAGCAGTACCTTTTCATGGGTGACTCGCTAAGCCCTGCACTGGCGTTTTGAGCAGGGCCGTAAAGCTTAGGTAGTGCGGTCACAGCTTAATTTGTTTGTGGGTGGTTTGCCTTCCGAGGGAGCTGGCGTACACTGAGCCTGCAGAGACGTGGCAGATTGCTCCTCTGGGGTGAATAAAATCCTGGTTAAGAACCACTGATGTAGAGGCTTTTATAGTTGAGTAGTTATTGTATTTCCCTCAGAACGAGTAGCTAACTCTCTAGTTATCAGCCTTTTACTAAATTCTATTATATAGCACCAATTTTAGAGCAAAATTTTTAGAAATTTACAGGACATTTCTGAGAAATGAGTGAATAGTTATAAGAATTAGCAACATGCAATATTTTATGTCTTCATAGAAAGTGTGTTCTTTGGGGGCATAGAGGATGAGATGATTAAAAAATAGTGTTCACTTTAATTTGATTACATGGAAACATATCAGAACATTTTCAGGCACTAAAATTGCCCAGCTTTTGGGAAACAAATTCTGAAATTTGGGAGATGCTGAGTATATGTTCAGGATATTTCATCCAAAATATCATTAGTGGCTTTAAAAAACAATGAAATATTAGTTTGGGCACAGTTATATTTTTATCTTCTGTTCTCTGTTTTAAGTCTTTAGCAACACTGAACTAGACTGTAAGTTTTCTTTCTCTTTTTAGGGACTTTGTCAGTAATGATTTTGTAAAATATATGCTATTTTTTTATTGTGGTAAAACATGAATAACATAAACTGACCATTTTAACAACTTTTAAGTGTACAGTTCAGTGGCATTAAGGACATTCACATTGTTGTGCAATCATCACTCATCCCCACCGTCCATCCATCTCCAGAACTTTTCCTTTCTTTCTTTCTTTTTTTTTCAGTGTGGAAGAATGGCCCTGAGCTAACATCCATTGCCAATCTTCCTCTTTTTGCTTGAGGAAGATTGTCACTGAGCTAACATCTGTGCCCGTCTTCCTCTGTTTTGTATGTGGGATGCTGCTATAGCATGGCCTGACAAGCGATGTGCAGTCCACATCCAGGATCTGGACGCCTGAACCCTGGGCTGCTGAAGCGGAGCGTGTGAACTTAACCATTACGCCACCAGGCCGACTCCTCCAGAACTTTTTTATCATTCCAAATTGAAACTCTGTAACCATTAAACAGTAACTCTTCATTCTCTCCTTCCCCTAGCCTCTGGCAACCACGATTCTACTTTCTATATGACTTTCACTATCTAGGTACCTTGTATAAGTGGAGTCATAAAACATTTGTCCTTTGTGTCTGGCTTATCTTGCTTAGCACATTGTCAGTGTTCATCCGTGTAGTGTGTATCGGAACCTTCTTCCTTTGTAAGGCTGAATAATATCCCAAAGCGGATGCGGTGATAGAGAATCACTGGCTAGACACAGAGGCCCTTAGGGAGGTGGGTGAGAAAGGCTCTGTGAGGAGGTGGCATTGAAGCTGAGACCTGAAGAGTGAGAGAGACCAGCAGGAGGCAGTGGGGTGGCCATTCTCAGGTCCTAAACCGAGTGGACTTGAGAGCAGGAACCCCTGTTGGGGACTGTGTGGAGACTCTGGCTCAACTCTCCCCATCCACCTGTACAGACTGTAGCTTGAGTCTTCCCCAGCGGGCCGGCCAGCCTGCTGCTTAGGTAGTTGGGTTGGTGCTCCCTCCATTGGGTTAGTTTGCTGAACTGTGGGACTGAAAACTTTGAAAATATACAATTTTCTTCAGAAGTCAATAGAACGTTATAATGTATATCTCCTGCTTAGTTTTCTTTTTCTTCACCTATTGGCCCATGTCATGATTGATTCTTACCTTGTGGGCAGCAGTGTTTTGTAAAATATATTAAACATAGCCTATCTGCAGTCACCTCCTTTCAGAAGGACTTCCCAAGTCTTTCTGTCTCCCAGCCAAACAGATATACGATAAATGCATTCTTCAGTGATATCATTACCCAGTCAGTTCCTTCTTTAAAGCTTTTCAAATGTCTGTTTGTCAGATTGCATTTTACTTTCAGTGTTTAATGAGAATGTTTTGCTTGACCTCCACATAAAAGTCTCAGGCAAACCTCTTGTTCTCATGCCAGCATAGAAAACAGTCTGACTCTGTTGTTTTTCCGAGGAAAATCTCTCCCCTCTTTGGTGTGCACACCTTCTTAAAGCTGGACTGTAACTCTGCAAGCCCATTGCCTGAGCTGATCTGTGGGTGTACCACGATGTTATTGGTAAAGTGATCATGTGGTTGGGGGTGGTAGGGGAGGAGAATTTCCCTCCACCCTCTTAGGGTCCCTGGCTGCATCTGAAAATTGAACTGACAAAGACAGATTAACAGGAAAAAAGTGCGCAAATTTATTTAATATAGGTTTTGTGTGACATGGGAGCCTCCATAAGGAAATGAAAACCTGAGGAAACAGTTAAACCTGAGTGTTTTTATGCTAGGTTTGATGGAGAGTAGGCAGTTGTGGAGGAATATGATAGGTCAAAGAGTATGAGGTGGTCTAGTTGTTAAGTTCGGCATGCTCTGCGTGGCGGCCCAAGTTTGCGTGTTCAGATCCCATGTGTGGACCTATACCACTTGTCAGCCATGCTGTGGCAGTGACCCACATACAAAAGTAGAGGAAGATTGGCACAGATGTTAACTCAGGGCAAATCTTCCTCAGCAGAAAAAAAAAAATAAAGAATATGAGGTAAGTGTGGTAAACTGGGGGACACTTAGCAAGGCCTCTTTGTTCCAGTTCTTCCCCTTTGTCTTTTTGGAGATAAAGGTGCTCCTTTTCTCTGGGAGGCACCTCTCACCTTAGAGTTTTATGACTGACCTTTCCGGGGGGGAAGGACTGGATCAGGGGAGGTCAGAGGGATCTTCCTGCTTTTGCTGTTTTCTCAAACTCCTTCAGTTAAAATATTCAATATGCCCAGGTGCCATATTTTGGGGTAGCATGTCCTGAACTCCATCAGAGGTTAGTGACATCACCTGTGTCCCCTCTGGATTGTGATTTTCTGTTAAGGGTGAGAGAAGGCATTCTAGGAAGAGAAGTCCTGGAGGGGGCCACGTGTGCTTTTCAGTGGGTACTCTTGGAGGCTTCCTTAAGCTTCACTTACTCATAGTTATTATCCGCACAACTCTGTGTGAGGTGGGAATTGCTGTTGCTGTTTACAGAGGGGGAAAGTGAGACCCAGGGAGGTCAAGTAACTTCCCAAGGTCACAGAGCTAATCCCCTCACTTAATGGAGCTGGGCTTCTGCTCAAGCTCTGACTGACTTGGAGAATATTCCTGTTCTATAGAGCTGTGTCCTCAGCGCTCTTCCATCTTGTTATCATGAGGTGACAGATGACAATCCCTTTAATAAGGAGAACAGGAAAAAAGGCAGTGATGCAACCCGCTGTAGGTAATAGAATCAGTTTCCAGACTTACTTAATGAAAAAAGTTCTTTCCTTTGAAAATTCTTTAGATCACATTTTATAATAAAATCTTCTGCCATATAGTGTTACACATTTTAAAGAATTAGTTTTTTAGTGTCTTCTATTTCATCATTTATGTCTTTATAGGGCTATTTACACCAATGTATGTTGGTAAATTCCTTCTTTTTGTAGATTTAAGTTAATGGAGGCTAACAAGATAAGGTTATACATTAATCTTGTAAACTATATTTCAAAGAGATAAAAATATTTTAATTTACTAAGTTAGTTATAGAGGAATAAAAATACCTAACAGGCACTGCATTAGAATGTATGTTCCGTGAGGGCAGGGGCCTTGTCTGTCTTGTTTGCTAGTTTGTCCTGGGCTTTGTGCACACCGCCTTGTACAGAGTAGGTGCTCAAGTGAATTAATGAATGAACACCCATCAGTAAGACCCCTTTCTTTTGGTTCTCCTCCTCCCTTAATTGTGTATTCTTTGCCTACTCCTTTTCTTCCTTTATCCCTTTACTATAGCAGTTTCCCACAGTTCTTTATTGAGTTCTCATCTTACTTTACTCTATCAGGGTTTCCTGGGTAGTATCGTCCACTTCCAGGAGGTAATCATATCTTAATTAGCAATTTAAACGATCATGAGGGCATTTGGATAAAGTGTTAAAAAGCAATATAAAGATGTTGTTCTGGGGATCAAGAGACCAAGTGTCAGAATCAGCTTTTGCTACAAATGAAGGTGTGGCATTGAGCAAGTGATTTAACCAGCTGCTGCTTCATTTTCCTCTTGATTGTAAGGGGGTTGGCCTAGATTCGGAGGTGAAAATTCATATGCCTACAGGGGCCGGGCAGATAATACAAATGAATGAAGTGAGCTGATGTGGCACAGTAAGGATTTGTGGGACTGTGATAGAGTGTACACTCCACTGAAGGATTTCTTGCTAACCTTTAATGAGAATTTGGTGTTATAAATGAATTTGACCAAAGACAAAATCTTGTGTTACTTAGCCTAGTAGTTCTTAAACTTGGCTATGCTTTAGAATTACCTGGGGAGTTTTCAAAACCACTGAAGCCCAGGTCCTGTTCTCAGAGATCTGATTTACGTTTAAAGAAAAAAACCAAAAAACCAGAAGCTTCCCAGGTGCTTCTAATGTGCAGCTAGGTTTTTGAATGATTAATTGGACTCTAATTAACTAGGATATTTTCCACACCTGACTCTTAGAAACAAGTAGATGATCAAGGATGTAATCAACTTTAAGACAAAGTTTGTTTTCCCGTTTCCCTTTCTTTGCAGTGTTTTTTTCACATGAAGACAGTATTGGATTCCAAATCATCAGCAAAAAGCTTAACTTGTGTTCATTATACCAAGCAGCCCCTATTGTGTTATATTTTGTCCCTGTTTTTACTCACCCACAGTTTCACTTTTCCCCACCACATTTGTGGGCATGTTCAGCGGTATCTGTTACCTTCCCTGAACTGATGGCAGTCACAGCTTTCTCTGGGGTTAGGATTCAGTATGTACATATTCAAGGTTTTGTTACAGGCCATTCTTTCTTAAGATGTCTCCTCTAGGAAAGCATTTTAACTAAAGTTGGAGACTGCTTACCCTAACCAAGGCTGGAAAGCATTCTCATACATTTTTAAATGTTTTTCTGTAATACGAGATGAAAAAAATATCTTTGTCTTTAAGTGAACAACTGCTTGATTTTTTGGGCATTCTGTTTACTTAAAGCTTGATTTGCATTTACTTCTATGAATTAGGATGTTTTCTAAGTGCAAAGTTACCAGGTTTCTAATTATTTGTTTTTATTTGTGAGTTTGGGTGATTTTAAAACATTTATTTCAAATTTGAGAAAAATAGCATTTATTTACTCACATATTTTGTAACCTTTGAGATAAAAAGATTTATTAGTTCATGATGTGATATATTCTGGTTACTGTTTTGATTATCTGGAAAGATTCTGATTTCATTCTTTCATTGATTTATTCAGTAGAACGAATCGCCTGGGTTAAGTAATGACTGCTTAAATGATTACATCCTGCACAAAAATATTTGAAAGTACATTTTATTATTTTTCACTGAGATTTTCAAATCCACATTCAGCTGTATCCTGACATTTTTGGAAGAATTAATTTTGTTCTATTCAGAGTGGGATCACTCAGCTTATCTCTTCTTTTTTTCTCCTCCTCCATCAGTGTTTGCTTTCACAACCAAAGTTCTGGGCCATTCAGACATCAGCCTTGCTCCTCCGGACAAAACTTGAAAGAGGAAGCACACGCCGAGTGGAACGGGCAATGAGGCAGACACAGGTAGGAATTAATGGGGCAATTTTTGCTTTTCTTCCAACTCTTTATTGCTGTCAATAAGCATACACTTACATTATGAATATAAAAGGATGAGATGGCCTTTATTTTACTCAAATACTTTGTTATTAGTTAGTGTGTAGGTTCTAGAATTTGACTGCTTGGCTCCGAAGCCCAGCTCTCCTTAGTAGCTCTGTGATCACGATATTTAACCTAAAGGAAAATTGTTCCTCTATTCACAACACTTCTGACACTAAACGTGTGGGTCTTCCACACCAAGCAATTCTCTGCTTCCCTGTGCACATCAACTGGGTGTCCTACAATTTAGTTCAATTCTGACACTACCTGGAATTAGTGCAAACCCCACAGGTTAAGGGCTCAGTCCCACAAGACTGCCTCCCACTTCAGATGCCAATCACAAGTCTGGGTACTTATGACTGACTGGCTGTAAATTGACGGTTCTCATGCCCTTCTCTTTGGGTTCGATAATTTGCTAGAATGACTCTCAGAACTCAGGGAAACACTTTACTTACTATTACTGGTTTATTATAAAGGATATTATAAGGGATACAGATGAACAGCTAGACGAAGAGATTCATATGGTGAGGTCCAGAAGGATCCTGAGCACAGGAGCTTCTGTCCTTGTGGAGTTTGGGGTGTGACACTTTCCAGGACTTGGGCGTGTTCACCAACCTGGAAGCTCTCTGAGCCTGTTTGTTTTAGGATTTTTATGGAGGCTCCATTTTGCAGGTATGATTGATTAAATCATTGGCCATTGATGATTAACTCGATTTCCAGCCCATCTCCCCTCCTTGGAGGTTGGGGGTGGGGCTGAAAGTTCCACTCCTCTAATCACATGATTGGTTCCTCTGACAACCAGCCCCCATCTTTCAAGAGCCACCATATGGTGAAAAAGGCTTATTGTGAATAACAAAAGATGCTCCTCTAACCTCTATCACTTAGGAAGTTACCAGAGTTTTAGAAGCTCTGTACCAGGAACCAGGGATAATAACCAATTATATATATTTCTTATTATATCGGATCATATCTCTAAGCCTCATTTTCATCATCTGTAAAAGAAGGTAATAGTAATAGTACTTACAGTATAGGTTTGTGGTGAGCATTAAAAGAAACAATGAGTTAATTTTTTTTTTTTTAAAGATTGGCACCTGAACTAACACCTGTTGCCAATCTTTTTTTTTTTTCCTTCCTGCTTTTTCTCCCCAAATCCCCCCAGTACATAGTTGTATATTTTAGTTGTGGGTCCTTCTGGCTGTGGCATGTGGCATGCTGCCTCAGCCTGGCCTGCTAAGCAGTCCCACGTCTGTGCCCAGGATCTGAACTGGGGAAACCCTGGGCTGCCAAAGCGGAGCACATGAACTCAACCACTCTGCCACAGGGCCAGCCCCAAGACTTAATTTAAAACCATAATGCAGTTCTACAGGTACAGATTGTATAATGACACAAAATTCATCCTAATGCAAAAGATTCTCTAACTGGTACCATGCAGTGGGCACGATCTGCTTGCTGCAAGACAAAAGCCACTGTCAAAAGGCAAGATGGTGGCAGAGAAAGGGCATTTATTAAGTGATAAGCTAGCAAATCAGAAGATGGGGGACTAGTGTCCTAACGAATCATCTTAAGGGGGGCACAAAATCTTGAAGCAGTTGTATAGACCAGTGGGTTATTGGGGTGGGGGTTAGAAATGTTGACCCTCTGGTGTTACAGATTGGGAGTGCCCACACGAGATCTTTCAATTGTCATTGATGATGGCTACCAGCATAGACTCTGTCCGGGGATCATCTCATTCCTAAGGAACTCAAAAGAACAATGTTATCGACTTATCGGAGCTGGGAGGTACATACACAAGCAGGGGCCATAAGATCTACAGAGCATGTGTATCTCCTGGAGGGTATAATTAGAGGCCATTCAAATTTGCAATATAATTTCCTTTTTACAATATATCCTCCTTTATGTCAACCTTGTGTTGAGCTGATATCATAACGAGCTGACCATGTATAAAATTAATCTGTGTTCAGGTATCATGCTCCATTTAATACTAGTGCTTATTCCTGCCCAATGACTCAATAGTGGTTAATCTCTTTCACAGATTGTCTAACTACCCATTATACAAATTGATTGCTGAGAAAAATAAAAAAATCTTATAAAAGATGTAGGATTTCATGAAGTCAATGAAAGTGATATTAAGATTTTATTTTTATTTTGAGACAATTTCAAACCTACATAAAAGTTATAAGAACATTGCAAAGAACTCCCATTTACCCTTCACCATAGGACTCCATTCGAGTTTTATCAACAGTCCTAATAATGTTCTTTGTACCAAAAGGATCTGAGCATAGCATTTAGCTGTCATATCCTGTCAGCCTCCTTGGACCCGGAACGGTTCCTCAGTCTTTTCTTGACCTTTATGGGTTTGATGTTTTTGAAGGTTACCAGCTAGTTATTTTGTAGACTCCTTCAGTTTGGGTTTGTCTGATGTTTCCTCATGATTAGATTCAGGTTGTACAATTTTGACAGTGTTACAGAAATACTGTTGTGTTCTTCTCACTGCATCCTCCTTTAGGTGGCATGTGATGGGATTTCTCCCATCACTGGTGATATTATTTGATCACTTGAGTAAGGTCATGTTTGTAGGGTTTCTCCCCAGTGTAAAGTTACCCTTTCCCTTTTGTAATTACTAAGCATTTTGGGAGAGTTACTTTGAAGTTATCCTGTTTGTCATCCAACTTTCACCCGCTAGTTTCAGCATTTATTGATATTTCCTGCCTGAGCAAGTTATCACCATGATGGTTGTCAAGTGGTAATTTTCTAATTTCAAAATTATTTAATAACATCTTAGTTGATATTCTGTAGGGAAGAGCTTTCTCTTCTTATTTATTCCTGCATTTCTTTATTTATTAGAGTGTGGACTTATGGATTTCTGTTTTATTCAATGGGATGTATTCTTAGACTATCATTACTTATTTACTCTGAATTTTTTTTGTTCTGACAGAATTTCATCTCATGTGAGTAAGATAAGCCTACGTATAGAGCATATTATTTGCTACTGTATTAAAAATAAATCCACAGACAAAATGCTGTAGTAAAAGCAGAAGTAGATTCTCTGTGTCAGAGAAAGCTAACTGTACCCAATTATCCATTCTCCCCTTCTTTCAGTAATAGAACCTCCTGAATTTTATCCAGGTACGTGACTTGCCATCCTCAATTGCTGGTAGGAAGGGCCATGTGACTAAGTTCTGAATAACGGAATGTTATTCCGTTATAATTAATACATAATCTTGGACTTCAAGGAGCTTAAATTGTAAGGGCCAGATTATGTATTTTGGAATTACTTTCTATTCCATCTTCGTTTTCAGCCCCGACTCTCTCTCCGCAAAATACTATGCAGTTACCATGTCCTTCTGCTTTTCTTCGTGCACCGTGTTTGAATCAGCAAACATTTTGTTGAGGGCCTAGTATTTGCTCAGTAGTTTGTCACATATTGTTTTAATCATTTTACTTCTTTTCAGTAATTACTATCTTACTTTAGGGCCCTTCATATTATTGTCACACGTTGGTTTCTCCAGGACAGTGAGACAGAGCTGTTACTAAGGTTCAATGCCTGTTGAAGAGAAATAGGAGGAAGCAGGACTGCGCTGAGGAAGAAGTCCCACTGAGGTGCAGGCCCAACACCGCCTAGGGTGTTTCCCACCTGAGTACCCCCTTTACCTTCTACCTTCCCTTCCCCCAAGCTGGATATAGGTGGCTTTCAGAGGAGTATGACCTCAGGCCAGGTGCTCTCTATAGCTGAGAGGGACTCTCAAACAGCTGTCAGCCTGAGGCCATCTGCTGACCCCATTCCCAACAGCTGGGTTCAGTATAAAGCAAAGGAGGAAGGTGAGGACGTAGTTCCATGATCAGCTTCTTAAGTTATTCGTGATGAATGTTGAAATGAGCAAAGTGTTAAAATGATCAACTATGCATATTTTGTTAAAATAAGTATATAGTTTCTCATTCAAGGAAACTGCACATAATTCTTCTTCTTCTTTTTTTCTTTTTCATTTTGGAGACAGTTTAAATGTCTTTTTTAAAGTTTTGGCCTTTTGAATACAAACGGTACTAGAATACTTTCATTTATTAATGAAGGACATAGTGACCTAGAAATAATTTGCTTTGTCTCCATCTTTTCCACTAACTTTGGCAATATGAAATAACCAAGTCATCGCTGATTTTTCTTGTGCAGCGGCAGTTAAACTAAAAACCTGTAGAAGTAAATTTGTTTATAAGTATCATAGATATTTTCAGTTCGAAACCTGCATCATTCTCTGAGTTGTGCAGACTGTGTTTTTAGATATCAAATAAGAAGGATGTGCTTTGACTGGGGAAAATGGAGTTAAAGAAAGAGCCAAGTCACCGTGCTCTAGCATTTTGCCCCTCTCTTGGCCTCACTGTGCCTGGAGTCTCTTCATCTTGCCATCCAGATGCTGCTTTGGGAAGAGATGTGTACCTCCTTACCTGTAGAGCAGAATTAGGCAGTTGTTTCTGCTTCTACAGGTGATACCTCAGAGAAAGGTTTTTCACTCTCCAACCCAGAAATTTTGGAAATTAGCCAGATCATGTGACAAGGTGAATGCCAAATTTGTCTAATTTTCTGTCACTTGTTGAGCCACTTACGTCATAGTCTGAACTTTTGCCAGTTCCTCTGATTCAGAGTTTGATATTACTGTGTTTGTTGAAGTTACTGCATCCCTGAAGAATAAGAGGAAAATGGCTGAAATAATACATGTATATATAAAACAATGTTTTAAAAAAATTCTCTGTTTTAGTTTCCGTGAAAATCTTTTCCCTTCCTCAGCTGTATAAAGTAATAAAATGATAAACTGTTAAAGCAGAAAGAAAAATAAGCTAGAAGGAGCTCTTAGGGAAAAGCTTAATCTTGTCATATTACAAGTTGAGGATATGCAGGTGTGTTGAGGTCAGGTGACTTGCCCCAATTTGCCTGGCTAGTTAACGACAGAGTCTGGACTATAACTCACACGGTGACAGGCAGTTACATTGAAGGATTCAGTGGCAGGTCCTAAAGATGGCAGATTTGGAAGGGATTTCTAAGTGAGACATGCCAAACTTAGAAAGAAAACATCGCATAACACCTAAAGATAAATTAATCAACCTTATAAGATCCACAGAGGAAGAAGGAGCTCCAAGTTGAGGACAATCCATTAAAAACACTCCATTTCATGAAAATTATACGAGGCTGGAGTTCTTTAATTTTGCATGTTCAGGGCTATGTTGTTGGTGGTGATGATGAAGAAAGTAGTGTTTATGGAAACTGTTTACTTTAATGGTTATGATTCAGAAGCAGCTTGAATTAAAATGAGATTATATTCTCCAATATTTATTTGTATCCTGCTTTTTACCAATGAAGTATAAAGTAGTTGTATTATCTACCGTCATTCAGCTTCCCCTCCTTTCTGATCCAAATCCAAATAATCAACATTATCATAAGGTCACATCGTTTTCTTCTTCCCTTTAGTATGGTGAAAGCAGGGTATTATACGTATGATCCAAGTATGAAGGAAGTTAATTGAAACCACATACATTCAAAGGGACTATCTTATGTCCAAACCAAAAAAATTGTGCAAACCAAATGTCATCGTTGTTTTCTAACTTTCTTATTAACTGCTTTAACCTAGTGTTAGATAAACTCAGCTCAGACATCGATGGTTGATGTTAGATTATTTTATGTTCATCATTAAAATAATCTTGCTAATGAATGTTAATTACTTAATCACTTAAACCTGTTAATTTAAATTAGGAAGGTCTGCCCCGTCCAGGTAGTTGTGCCTCTGAAGGTGATTGCTCAGCAGGAATCTTTTTCTTCACCCTTGAATTTCTGCGAGGACAATGCTTTGAATTGGGAATTTGAGAGGACAGCAGTTTTCTGTCACAGAGACTGTTCATACTGCAGTTTGACTTTCTTAACTGTGGTAGTTAATTGAGATTTCACAAATTTTAAGTGGAATTTTTTTTAAAACATCTGTTCTTGATGCTGTAGTTGCATGCATGCTTTGATGGAATAGGGATTTTTATCGTGGTTCATGATGGAGGATGGAGGGCCCAGAACAGGATGATGGTTCCATTATGGAGATTATTGGTCATGGGTGGGCTGAAAAATTTCTCTTTTAAAACCTGGTCATTTATATGGCTATTTAATGTCTAGTAATGATTAAGGGCATGTCATAACAAAAGCCTTAATTGGGGGAAAAACTGGTCACAGTAATATACTGTCAAGATTTATACACTGAGCCTTGTACTTCCGTTTGAATAATTTGAGGAAGAAGTCATTTAGATTATTTTTTATATTGATGGAATACCACACTCTGCAGGCATTATGTGTAAAATCTGGACCAAGTCCATGGTTAGTAGTGGCAAAGTGTGTTTTGTTTTTTTAAACTATGTCACTGTTCATAATTGTTTTTCTGTTCATAATTGATTCTCCATTTGTTTCTTTTTTCTTTCTTTACTCATTCTAGGCCAGAGTCAGCTACCACTGTTTCTTTTATTTCAGATGTCAGCTGTCTTGTTTTCCTTGTTGTCCTTCTGTACTACCTTTTTGTAGAACTTTTTCATATAAAGCACATGCTTGGTAAAATTTGAGTCTTTGTGGAAAATTTGAGTCTTTCTTTGTGGAAATATTCTTCCATCATAATTTAGTAGTTTGGCTGGGTGTAGAATTCTAGTTTCAAAATCATCTTTCCTTAGGACTATAAATGAGGTGATTAATATCTTCTGGCATCCCAGTTTGCTGATAAGTATAGAAGTCTGATTCTTGTTCCATTTTAAGTTATATATTTTTCTTTTCTTTTTAAAACGTTTAAGAATTTTCTCTTCATTCTTGGAATTCTGCGTGTATCTAAATGTGAGCATGGGTCTGGAGTGGTACTGCTTGGTTTCACTTCCTAGCTCTACCATGTAATTGCTGACTGTGCTTTGGACAAGCTACCTAACCTCTCTGTGCTTCAGTTTCCTCATGTGTTTAATGGGATAAATGTAGTTACTATGAGGATTATATGAGTTAATATTTAGAACAGTGTCTTGAGAGTAGGAGACCCTTCATAAATGTTAGTTGTCATAACTAGTTATTTCTCTTGCTAGAGTACTTATTGGGTTCTTTAAATGTGAACAATCATGTCTTCATGTTTCTATAGTCAAGGAGTTCTACAATTGGAATTTTAGCAGACTTATCTGAGACCTCTTGGATCTCTGTCGTATGACTCAACTTTTTTCCCTTGCTTTCTGTCTTTTTGCTTGATGTTATGGGAAATTTCTTCAACTTTTCTTCTATAGCACTAGTTTTGATCATTAGCCCAATTCCTAATGTTTATTTAGTCCACCCATGTAATTTTTTATTTTGACAATTACTTTTAATTTCCTGCAAGTCTGTACTTTTCTGATTGTTTTCCTGATAGCCTTTTCTTGTTTTATACATGCAAATCTCATTTAATTTCTTTGGACATTGTTAATTAGAATTATAAAAATTCTTTTCTTTCCGTGAATTCTTTCCTCCGTGGTGAATTGTTTTATATGTTCATCTTGGCCCTTCTTTTTCGTGGTATTGCTTTTCCTTAAATACCTGTTGATTGTATTAGTGCTTAATGTGAGCTCCCTCTGTGGTTATGTGGGTCTCATTGTCTGAGAGGCTTTTCCATTGAATGGGAGGGCTGACTACGACTTCGCACACCTGGCCAAGGTGTGTCTAACTGGCAGGCGTATTTAGGGTTGCCAGGAATTTTTTCTGTACACTTTCCCCTAGGGTCCTGAATGCTGGATCTGAGGAAATTACTGTTAAAACAGAGATGCTTGCTTTTTCAAATAGGCCCCATATCTCCTGTTGCTTCATTCCCTCATTCCTTTCCTTCTGACAAGACATGTAAGATCTGAGACAGTATCTCCTAGATGATGCAAGAAGGCAGTGTGCTTGAGCCTAGGGGGCAGAGTTGGTGTCCAGAGGAGCTGGTAGCAGGGATCCCACGTGAAGAGCCAGGAACAAGGGATAGAGACCCCAAAGAGGAGGCCCTCCTCTCAGTGGATGTCTGAAGCATCAGCCACGGTAGTGAGTCCCGGAAATCATAGCCTGGAATACAGGATCACCCTCCCCAGGGTCACAGCCCAACAGATGAGCTATGCGTAGAGCAGTGAACTAAATAGTTTGTGAAGTCTTCTTAGGTCATTGAACTCAGGGAGACAGCAAAAGATACAAAAGGCTTAGAGTGATTAGGAGAGGCACCTGTTCATCAAGAAAAGGGTTAAAGTGTTTAAAGGATGGGATAGCAGGGTCAGGAAAAAATGATTCAACTGTCCAGATAGTGGGTACTGAGATTGATTATATGCAAAACTTACATTAGCTCTACATCAAATGTATTAACACAGGGCCTCCTCTTATGCCCCTAGACCAGAGCCAGGCCTCAGGTCAAGGCATCACGTCAGAATTGCCCTCTGCATGTAGTCATAAAGAGAAACACTTGGCAGGAGTGCAGGAGTTTGGGAGTGCAGAGAGCTAGCTTATGAGGATTATCTCAACTTCAGAGTAATTATGTAAGTGTGTGGTTATCTCAAAGGGATGGGGGTATGACTTCAAGAAAGAAGCTAATGGACACAACTATAGGATGCAGTATTTAGTTATGCTAATCTGGAGGCAACTTTAGTAATCTGAGAGCTATAGAGACCAGCCTTTCTAATATCATTCCTGTCCAAATCTTCATCCCAGTGCCAAAGCTAACAGGAACAGAGCATTACCATGATCACACTGAGGTTAGCGTAGAGTTCTCAGAGGGTAGTAATTCACAGTTTGGCTGGTTGTATTTTTTTAAGGGGAAGGAAAAGAGATAAAGGAATGTCAGTTTTTTCTTTCTGGGTTTCCTAAAAAAATGATGACTTACATGCATAAATCACTACCCTTTGAGGTCATTAGAAGAAGTGATAAGAGACTGGAGTTCATGAATTAACTACTTAATTAACTGGAAATTATGTTCACTCTGTATTTCTCAACATACCAGAAAACAAAGCTTTCCCTCTATATTACAAACTGTCCATTTGTTCTCCCTTAAAGACTTCTCTCCCATGTCTCAGAATATGCATTTACTGTATTGTATTTTCATATATCTTCTTCAAAAAGTACATCTACATGCGTTGTGCTCGCCAGGCTTGGTATTAACCTTGATGTGTGACTATTTGTGTGAGTGGAGAATATACCGCTCCTTTATGGAACCACTGAAGAAGGACCAGGAGCTGGAGTGGGGCGTATGATCTAGTATTTCAAGCCAACTTTGGCTGTATTTGGCTTGCCTAATGAGTGAGTATAGCTTCAAAATTTGAGAAATTGTATTTGATTTTTACAGTTATTTTAAATATCCTTGTGCTAAATATAAGGTGCTTGTAATGGACTGATTGAAGTTTAGAGCTTTTCAAGACTTTGTACTCTTCTCCATCAGTAAAATATAAGAATAGGTCTCGATAAGGAATCTCAATAAGGGACAGAAACCCAGTTCAGGCTGGCTGTGAAAAAGGAATTTTATTGGTTCTTATAACTGGTCAGTCTAGGGTTGTTCTAATCTCAGAGACAGCTAGACTCAGGGGCTCAAACAGATCATCATGTCTTTCTCTTTCTCTCTTTTTTCTCCCTCATTCTCATGTCTCTGCTTTTATTTGCCTGCTTCAGTATCAGAATGTCTCTTGTCAGAAAAGCACCAGATTTTGTTGTCCGTAGACCTCGTGATCCAAGAGGAAGAGAGAGATCATGTGCTGTGGCTAAGATTAAGCACCTAACTGTTCGTGCTTCGCTTTGCTCAGCTGTAGAACGCAGAGCGCACTGGTGCCTACCTCACACAGGTGTTGAGGGGTTAAATGAAATAATATTTATGAAATGCTTGGAATAGTGCCTGGCACATAGTAAACCTTCCATAAATGTTGGCTGTTATTATTATGCTCTGTTTACAGGAGGGGAGGTTTAGGTACAAGAAAATAAAACTGCCTAATCTTTTATAACTCATTAGAAGCAATCATTTTCCACTACCTGGAAAATCTGAAAGCATTGGGACGATTTCAGTGCTTCGTGTTTAGTATGCTGAGACATGCTGTTGAGCTTTTCAAATGTCTGAGATATGAAAACGTGTCTTCCATTCTAGCTCTGTCCTTCACCTGCATTGATAACCATGGGCAGCATTTGAAAGATATTGAAAAATGTACTAGGATTTGCTTGTGTGACTGTAGCTGTGCTTTTATTTGTTGGAATAATTGTAGTTACTACCACTTATTGAGAACTGTGTATAGTTACTACTGTTTACCGAACACTCATGCTCAGTGCTAAATAATCCTAGTAAGTAGGCATTATCTCCATTTTTACTGATGAAGAAAATGGACGACGGAAAATTTAAGTGACCTACCCAGGGTCTCATAGCTGGGCTAGAATTACATCCAGGTTTACCTTGGATTTCAGACTCCATGCTTTTATCTACCGCGCTGTATTGTTCTAAGGAAGCTATGAGAACTGGCTTAAAAAAGAAAAAAGATATCAGTAGAAGACTTGGCATCATCTGGAGGAAAGGGGTTGAATGAGCTTAGGCAGGAAGAAGTGAATGGAGGCTTTTGTGAGAAAGGCTTAGGGTTGCAGAACTCAGCGTCTCAAAGCCTACAATTTAGGTGAAAGGGGAGGGAAACGGAATGCACACAATATCAGGATATGGTGTGGGAAAAGAACATGCAACGGGTGAGCGAAATTGGCTTTTGCTAAGGCCAAGAAAGGCGGCTGCCCAGAAGGATGCTGATAGGCTAAATCCAGGATATGAGTTTCATGATAATGGATTAGTACAAAATAGGCAATGATTAGTTCATAGATAGAGGGGGTAAAAGAGTGGGACAAGTGATATACAGCATAAAATAAACTTTATTATTGATAGTAGGAAAAAAACCCTAGGAAGTTACAGAAGAGTGGAAATTGGAAAAAGAGAGAAAAGCAAAGGAACTTACTAATAGAATGGAATAAAGTACACTCACTTAAAACACACTTCCAAAAGCACTAGATGATAACTTCAGTCATATCCCAGGCAGGGACACACTTCAGTTCTTTGGACAGAGTGAGATTATGTTGATTGAGCTGACACTTCAGTTTTCCCTGGGAGAGCACCCTGTGTACATCGTAACAGCATTATGCAGCATTTCCCAAACTTGTCTGAAGATATGAAGCACTTCTGAGGTGCCTGTTAAAAATACAGCTCTTTAGGGGCTGGCCTGATGGCGTAGCAGTTAAGTTCACGTGCGCTGCTTTGGCAGCCCGGGGTTCACAGGTTCAGATCCTAGGCATGGATCTATGCACTGCTTGTCAGGCCATGCTGTGGCAGGTGTCCCACATATAAAATAGAGGAAGATGGGCACATGGGCACAGATGTTAGCTCAGGGCCAGTCTTCCTCAGCAAAAAGAGGAGGAGTGGTGGCAGATGTTAGCTCAGGGCTAATCTTCCTTAAAAAAAATATATATATATGTGTGTGTGTGTGTGTGTGTGTGTGTGTGTGTGTGTGTGTGTGTGTGTGTATGTGTGTATATATATATCTGCAGCCTAGTCCTCAGAGCTTTGGGGTCAGGGTGGGGGTGGGGATTGTAGATGCTTTTGGAAAAGACAGCCTTGGGCAGAGGTAGGCTGTTAATCTTTAGCAGCTCCAGATGTTTTTCTGTCTCATGCCCAAGCACATACAGAACAGAGGCTAAAAGGGCATTTACCAGCGTCTGGAGGCCACTGTTGTGATTTAACAGGGAACTGAGTGCCAGAAGGAACCTTAGAGGTGAGTGTTACTGAGGGCCACAGAACCTGGGGCCCGTTGAAATTGAGCTTTCTGAGGAACAGGCACTCTGCATTTGACTGAGACCAACTCAGGAAAGTAGGGTGTAATTATTATTAGACTTAACTACTTTAACTTTTTTAGAAAGGATATTACTGGAAATTTAAAACATTCACCTAGGTTTTAATAATAACCATTTGTTATTCTTTACACTCTTATAATACTTGCAGATTATAAACAGGCCGACATGTGTTCTCATTTCCTAATCTTTTAAGACAAGATAGTAAAAAAGAACTTCTAAGTGTTTCCTTAAACGCTAAGCAGGGTCCCCTGGAGAAGTTTTGGGAGAAAGTTGGAGGTGGGTGAGGTGTGGGGAAGGTATGAGAGGGTGTTCATCTACTAATCCTACAGCAGCAGCTCTCAAAGTGTAATTTGTGGAGCCCTGGGGGTCCCCAGACAGTTTCAGAGTGTCCACAGGTGAAAATTATCTTTGTAATAGTGCTGGGATATTATTTACCTTTTCTCTGTATTGATATTGAATCAGCAGTAGGGGGTCAAACTGCTGGCCCCATCACCCAAATCAAGGTAGGGCCACCAAACTGTGCTAGTGGCCATCATATGCTTCACTGCCACACATTCGTAATTTTTTAAAAAAGACAGTTTTAGGGGCTGGCCCTGTGGCCGAGTGGTTAAGTTTGCACGCTCCGTTTCGGCGGCCTCAGTTTTCAACGGTTTGGATTCTAGATACGGACATGGCACCACTTGTCAGGCCATACTGAGGCAGCGCCCCATATGCCACAACTAGAAGGACCCACACCTAAAATATATGACTATTTACCAGGGGGCTCTGGGGAGAAAAAGGAAAAATAAAATCTTTAAAGAAAAAGAAAAAGATAGTTTTATTTATGAATGTCTTTGATAAAGCTGTAAATATTACTTTATTGTCTTTACCCTTGACAATCTGCCTTTTTAATATTCTATGTGATGAAAAGGGAAGTACTTGCAAAACACTTGTGCCACATGCTAAAGTACAGTGGTTGTCTCAAGAAAAAGCTGAACTAGCTACTTTTCCCGTGGAACATTATGTTTACTTAGAAGAACTACTGACAAACTTTGGATATTCAGACTTGGGTATTTGGCAGAAATTTTCTCAAAAATGAATGAAGTGAGCTCATCACTTCAAGGAAAATAATTGACAGTATTTGTTACCAATGATAAAATTTTGAGCTTTAAAGAAAAAAAAAATGAGAGTTTTGGAAAACTTATATCTGCAACTATGAACTTGACAGTTTCCCAGTAATTCAGGTATTGGGATGAGAGTCTTCTGATGAGATTTTTGATGATATTAATGCATATAATTTTTAAATATTATATGAAATATGTCAACATATGGAAGATCTGTGCATTTTCCAAATGATTAATGCATGATGTTAAAAAAATGAAGCATGGGGGGCTGGCCCACTGGTGCAGTGGTTAAGTTTGCACACTCTACTTCAGTGGCTCAGAGTTCACTGGTTCATATCCTGGATGTGGACCTATGCACTGCTTATCAAGCCGTGCTGTGGCGGGCGTCCCACATATAAAGTAGAGGACGATGGGCACAGATGTTAGCTCAGAGCCAGTCTTCCTCAGCAAAAAAAAGAGGAGGATTGATAGCAGATCTTAGCTCAGGACTAATCTTCCTTAGAGAAAAAAAAATGAAGCGTGGGTGAAAGATCCATTCAAAGTTCAAGATAGATTAGTGAGTGAGTGTTTTTTAGCCCTGTGGATTTTACTGTAATAGAGAAAAGTTCATTGATAGGATTTCAAATTCTACAGTGCAGGTAACTCTAAGCTACCACCACGTGTTGAATTTTGGTGTAGTATCAAAGAATAATATCCATATTCAACTGAAAAAGCTATTAACGTACTCTTCCCTTTTCCAACTGCCTATCTGTATGGGGCCAAATTTTCTTCATAAACTTCAACCAAAACACCGTATTGCAACAGATTGACTACAGAAGCACATATGAGAATCCAGCTGTGATCTATTAAGCCAGACATTAAAGAGATTTGCAAAAATGTAAGACATTGCCAATCTTTTTCATAAAACGTGTTATTCTGTTAATGTAATGGATTTATTTTATTTTAAAATGGATTAATAAATATTTAAATTTTTCAGTTTTAATTTCTAATATGATAAATATCGATGGGTTATAGCCCACATAAACAAAACTCTTTGGAGTCCCTCAACAATTGATAAGAGTTTAAATTGGTCCTGAAACCAGAAAGTTTAAGAACTGCTGACCTAAGGTATGACTAGGGGAAATGCTCCAAGATAGTGACCTGGGCTTCCCTGAGGACTGCCTCTGTGTGTTCGTCTCTTTGCTCTGGAATCATAAAAAAGAGATCTAGGTTCTCCTGGCCCCCGTTAGTAGACCCAGTTCCTGCCAGCCCCGCACACTAAAGTCTTTTCTGTGTCTAAGACAGGAAGCAATAGTTGAAGATCTTGACCAGGCCACGCCCTGACTCCTGCATTATGAGATTTAGGTGGAAAAAAAAAAACCCAGTTAAATAGGATTCTTAATAGTTTTCCAATTAGAAGCTGCTTTTTACTTTCGCAGATCTGGTTATTGTCCACTTAATTGTGTGGTAGGTAAGGTTTCAGTGAAGCTGTCAGCTTGGTCTTTGGAATCAGACAGGCTCGCCTATTTCATAGCTTTATGACTTTGGGCAAGTCATTTTTATCTCTCTTAGCTGCAGTTTTCTGTGCATGGGGTAAAACTGGGTTAACAATAGGTTTAATGGTGTTGATACTTAGTAGGTGTGTTAATAGGTTTTAATTCTTATTCCCCTTGTTCCTATTGTAAATTTTCTTGGGCTTGGGGGTTCGAAGTGACAGTTATCCTAACTCCTCCATTTGTAAATCACAGCTGAATGACTGCAGACTCCTGTGAGAGAAAGCTGTTCTGCCCAACTGTTGGATATATATCCAATATATATCAGATATATATATTAAGTACACATATTTGTAATGAATCTCACCTTCCTTCATAACATACTTGCACACACAGATTGCACAATAAAGCAAGTTGATTTGGCATATGATCAATTATACCTTTTAGATTATCAGCTAATTTCTACCTGTCTCTTCAGAAAGCTGATAAACACTTTGATATCATGCTAGCAAGAATGAATAACCTTCAGTGAAAGGTAGGTCCTTAGGGATGGGCTCTTTTCTTCTGAAGATATGTGTGCCATACTTTTGGATGTGAGCACATAAAGTCTAAACCATACCACACCTTGTTCAGAATTGTCCTTCTGTGCTAAATCATTCTCCGTGTGCTAATTTTGAGATGTAGTCTCAATCTTCTCTAGTTTTGGGGGAAGTTCTTTACTGAAAACAGCATTGAAAAACGAGGGCACATCATCACTTTCTGGGGTTTTACTCTTTTATTCCCCATCTCATAGAGATATCCCCTGACCTGTGATATGGTGGCTCCTGGAAGGTTTGAGAGTTGTTATTGCATGAGATTAGAAAATCTATATGCACAAGTATATTTTCTCAAGGACATTCAAACTATAAATGCTTTGAAGTGGAGTTTGGGGAGAAAATGATTTTAAAGGGGAGTCTTAAAACTTGAAAATGGGCTGGCCCAGTAGTGCAGTGGTTAAGTCCACACGTTCTGCTTCAGTGGCCCGGTGATCGTTAGTTTGAATCCTGATGCGGACCTATACACTGCATGCTGTGGTAGGCATCCCACATATAAAGTAGAGGAAGATGGGGTCAGATGTTAGCTCCCCGCCAGTCTTCCTCAGCAGAAAGAGGAAGATTGGTGGAGGATGTTAACTCAGGGATAGTCTTCCTCAAAAAAAAACCAAACTTGAAAAGTCTCCTCTCACAATAGTCTGTACATCATGAAGTCGTCTTTAGCGTGTTGCAGCAGTTATGCCTGAATTTTCTGTGACTTGGCTCTCCCCCTGCCTTTAGACTGAGCCCTAGACTATTCCTTACTCTCTACTAATTGTCTTTCCAATTTACCCACATCTCTTCTGTCGCCCTCCTAAAGTACACTCTGTCTTGCTTTCAATTCTTAATGATTGATTTGAGGTATATTTGCTTGTCTCCCTCCCTCTCCGTTTTGACATTTCCTTAAAGACCGCCTCCTCGTGCCAGTTTTAACTTATGACCAAGTGCCTGTGGTTTTCAGGTATGAAATTTAGAAACCGGAAAGAGAAAGTAGCAAGTAAAAGGTAGGACACTGCTTTAGAGGGCATTTACCTAAACTTCTGGGAGTATGTAAAAGCTTGCAAAGTGCCAGTTTCTCACTGAACACATTGTTTATGTCCATGTTCATGTACATAAATATACACAGTAGTAATTGAGGCTTCGCCTTCATTCAGTCACATTCTCCTAGTACTTAACATCCTACTGTTGTCTTCCAGACTATTTGGGTACTTGGTTTGCCCCTAATGAACGTACATGATACTTGTGTTCAGCTAACAGTGCCTAAAACTAACCAACAAACCTCCTCAAATGCTTAAAATAAAACAAAATATTCTTTTCTTTTTTTGAGGAAGATTATCCCTGACCTAACATCTGTACCCATCTTCCTCTACTTTATATGTGGGACACTTGCCACAGCATGGCTTGACAAGTGGTGCGTAGGTCCGCAGCTAGGATCTGAGCCGGTGAACCCTGGGCCGCCGAAGCGGAACATGCAAACATACCTGCTGCGCCACTGGGCTAGCCCCAAAACAAAATATTCTTGATAAAGCCATATACTTATAGAATGTTGCAAGTGCAAAGATCACTTAGAAAATCATTTCACAGGTGAGTTGCCTTTGTGGTTAAACAACTTGCTTATTGGAGATAAGCCTATAACAGAATCCAGGTCACTTCACTTACTAGCACTGTTTTTCCTGTAAAGGACTCCAGTTTGTTTGAGTATAATGGAATTTTTTCAGAATGAGTTGCTAGAAATAATCCTGCTCTGAAAAATCTGGAGATATACTATAAATATGTCCCTGTATTTGTAATGAATTAACAAATAAAAAGGAGTACTCTGAATCCAGTAGAGGAAATAGGCAAGTAGCAGTACACCACTACCCCTTTCCTTTGCATATTAATTTAATATTGTTAGTTTTATTGGTAGGAAAGTCTTATTTAGGTGGTTGTCATGCTTAAAGTAGGAAGAAGTATATTCTGTGCAGGAGTGAACAAAGGCAAAAATTCTGTTTTTAATGTTTATCATACACATCGCCTAATCAAGTTCTTATGAAGTGTGACTGTACTTGTATGGGGGCTTATTCAAGGTATCCAGCTCAAATAAGTGTTGGTTCTCTGCTGTCTCTCCTGAGGTCTTTGCCATTTTGGAGAGTATCTGAGAATACCTGAAATACATAATAAATTTGTTTATTAATAAATTGGGGGAGTATTTACTGAACACTTAATATGTTTTCATTAGCTGCCAGAACTACAGCAAACAACGTGAGTTGTGTTTGAAAATAGGTCGTTTTGCATGTAGTTAGGACTTCATAAAAGTAAGTGTCATGAGGAGAAGATCCAAGATGGCGCCGTGAGTAGTCCTCTTTGTCTCTCGCCCTTCGAGTCTACAATTATTTGGACACTTATCGCTTGACAAAGGATATCCAGACAGCATCTCAGGACGTCTGAGACACCCACGCGACTATACATCGGAAGGCGGATGGACTTTCCTCCAGGAGGATGTGGAAATAGGTGAAAACTCTCCGACCCCGACGAGCAGCCTAGTACCCACAAGCGGCTTTCTTCCAACGGACGCCCCCAGAGGATCTACACACATCTAGGGCGGGAGCGAGCACACAACAGAGGAGCGACGGTGGAAACAGGTGACCAGAACCCTACCTAAACCCCCCGCAATTACTCCTAAACGCAGAGGGAAACTTTGGAGTTGCACACCTGAGCCCGCGGGGAGAGTGTCTCCCCGCCATTGGCGGGGAGTCCCCGCCGGGTGTTCGCGGTGCCCGGAGGGTCCCAGAGAGAGTTGCTGAGGGTACGGAGGTCTCCCAGCTGCCGTTGCCCGCCCCGTGGGACTAGGGATTGCCGGAGATCTCGGAGAGGACCGGGGCTGGGGGAAGTTTCAAAGGCCGGCTCTTCGACCCGGACGGGAAGCGCCGGAGTTCCGCCCGGGCAGCAGACAAAACTCTCTGTCTGCCATTAGCAGAGGGGCCACGCCGAGCGTTCACGGCTCCGGGAGAGGCCCGGAGAGAATCCCAGAGGGCGGGGCGACCCCCAGCTGCCGTTGCCCGCCCCGTGGGACTAGGGATTGCCGGAGATCTCGGAGAGGACCGGGGCTGGGGGAAGTTTCAAAGGCCGGCTCTTCGACCCGGACGGGAAGCGCCGGAGTTCCGCCCGGGCAGCAGACAAAACTCTCTGTCTGCCATTAGCAGAGGGGCCACGCCGAGCGTTCACGGCTCCGGGAGAGGCCCGGAGAGAATCCCAGAGGGCGGGGTGACCCCCAGCTGCCGTTGCCCGCCCCGTGGAACTAGGGATTGCCGGAGATCTCGGGGAGGACCGGGGCTGGGGGAAGTTTCAAAGGCCGGCTCTGCGACCCGGACGGGAAGCGCGGGAGTTCCACCCGGGCAGCAGACAAAACTCTCTGTCTGCCATTAGCAGAGGGGCCACGCCGAGCGTTCACGGCTCCGGGAGAGGCCCGGAGAGAATCCCAGAGGGCGGGGTGACCCCCAGCTGCCGTTGCCCGCCCCGTGGAACTAGGGATTGCCGGAGATCTCGGGGAGGACCGGGGCTGGGGGAAGTTTCAAAGGCCGGCTCTGCGACCCGGACGGGAAGCGCGGGAGTTCCACCCGGGCAGCAGACAAAACTCTCTGTCTGCCATTAGCAGAGGGGCCACGCCGAGCATTCACGGCTCCGGGAGAGGCGCGGAGAGAATCCCAGAGGGCGGGGCGACCCCCAGCTGCCGTTGCCCGCCCCGTGGGACTAGGGATAGCCGGAGATCTCGGGGAGGACCGGGGCTGGGGGAAGTTTCAAAGGCCGGCTCTGCGACCCGGACGGGAAGCGCCGGAGTTCCGCCCGGGCAGCAGACAAAACTCTCTGTCTGCCATTAGCAGAGGGGCCACGCCGAGCATTCACGGCTCCGGGAGAGGCCCGGAGAGAATCCCAGAGGGCGGGGCAACCCCCAGCTGCCGTTGCCCGCCCCGTGGGTCTAGGGATAGCCGGAGATCTCGGAACGGACTGGGGCTGGGGGGAGTTCCAGAGACCCAGCTTCGTAGCCTAGGGGGAAACCCTACAGGCTCACAGCAGCCTTAGGGAAAGCCTCTGCACAGCACCAGTAGAAGGCACCCAGCCACCAGCCACAAGGCTGGAAAACCCCAGGGCAAAAGCAGCATAGCTAGGTGAACTAACCACAGACTGTAGAAGATGCCAATAGCTCTCCTACGACCCATAGAGGACAAGTGAGATTTTGTGGGTGCCGACAGCAACGGAGCGACAAATATAAGTGATCCCACCCCTGGCCGCTGGAAAAGCCCATAACACCGTTGCAGACCCCAAGGAGAGAGCACATCTAGGTGGGCTGCAACAGTAGGCACCAGCAGCCTGAAGCCCCCCTGTGACGGCCCCCACAGCAGAGGAGGGAATCCAAAGGGCCACTGTGGCTACGAGGAGGGGCCCAGGCCCAGTTAGCAACTGCGGACAGGGTTCCTGGTTGGTGCAGTATAAACAGCTGCTCCCCCACTGCAGCAGCTGAAACAAGTGAAAGGAGCAACTAAACTCTATCTCCATGCGGAGGCACAAATCAACAACATCAAGCAATATGAAAAAATACATTAAATCTCCAGAACAGAAAGAAAGTAACAAATACACAGAAAACAATCCCAAAGAAAATGAGATATATAACCTAAATGATGATGACTTCAAAACAGCCATCATTAAAATTCTCAATGAGTTAAGAGAGAGTTCTGACCGACAGCTCAACGAGTTCAGGAGCTATGTGACAAAAGAGTTTGATACGATAAAGAAGAACCAAACAGAAATATTGGAAATGAAGAACACAATAGAGGAGATTAAGAAAAATCTAGATGCTCTGAACAGTAGGGCCGATAATATGGAGGAAAGAATTAGCAATTTGGAAGATGGCAATATAGAATTGCTGCAGGCAGAGGAGGAGAGAGAAGCAAGACTTAAAAGAAATGAAGAAACTCTCCGAGAATTATCAGACACAATTAGGAGATGCAACGTAAGGATTATAGGTATACCAGAGGGAGAAGAGAAGGAGAAAGGGGCAGAAAGCCTATTCAAAGAAATAATGGCTGAGAACTTCCCAAATCTGGTGAGGGAGATGGATCTTCAGGTGACAGAAGCCAATAGATCTCCAAACTTTTATCAATGCAAGAAGACCAACTCCACGCCATATAGTAGTGAAGCTAGCAAAAGTCAACGACAAGGAGAAAATACTAAGGACAGCCAAGCAAAAGAAACTAACCTACAAAGGAACCCCCATCAGGCTATCAGCAGATTTCTCAGCAGAAACTTTACAGGCTAGAAGAGAGTGGAATGATATATTCAAAAATCTGAAGGAGAAAAATCTACAGCCGAGAATTCTCTACCCAGCGAAAATATCCTTCAAATACGATGGAGAAATAAAAACTTTCGCAGATAGACAAAAATTAAGGTAGTTCATTGCCACAAAACCTCCTCTTCAGGAAATCCTCAGGAAAACCCTCATTCCTGAAAAATCCAAAACAGGAAAGGGGCTACAAAACCAAGAGCAGAGGAGATAAGTAGAAGGACAACAACAGAGAGTAGCAGCTCTACATCAGAACAGATTAAACCATGGGACGAGAAACAAAGGAAACTGCAGAAAAGCAGAAAACAAGACACAAAATGGTAGTGGTAGGCCCCCACATCTCAATAATCACTCTAAATGTAAATGGATTGAACTCCCCAATCAAAAGACACAGAGTGGCAGGATGGATCAAAGAACAAGATCCAACAATATGCTGCCTCCAGGAAACACACCTCAGCCCCAAAGACAAACACAGACTCAGAGTGAAGGGATGGAGAACAATACTCGAAGCTAATAATGAACAAAAGAAAGCAGGTGTCGCTATACTAATATCAGACAAGGTAGATTTCAAAGCAAAACAGATAAAGAAAGATAAAGAGGGACAGTATATAATGATAAAAGGGACTCTCCACCAAGAAGACATAACACTTATAAATATATACGCACCCAACACAGGAGCACCAAAATTTGTAAAGCAAGTCTTAATAGAACTAAAAGAAGACATCAACAACAGTACAATAATAGTAGGGGACCTCAACACACCATTAACACCAATGGACAGAACATCCAGACAGAAAATCAACAAGGAAATAATAGAATTAAATGAAAAATTAGACCAGATGGACTTAATAGATATATATAGAACACTTCATCCAAAAACAGCAGGTTACACATTCTTCTCAAGTGCACATGGAACATTCTCAAGGATTGACCATATTTTGGGAACCAAAGCAAACATCAATAAATACAAGAGAGTTGAAATAATATCAAGCATCTTTTCTGATCATAACGCTATTAAACTAGAAATCAACTACAAGAAAAAAGCAGAGAAAGGTGCAAAAATGTGGAGACTAAACAACACGCTTCTCAACAAACAATGGATCATTGAAGAAATTAAAGAAGAAATCAAATATTATCTGGAGACAAATGAAAATGAGAACACGACATACCAAATCATTTGGGATGCAGCAAAAGCAGTCCTAAGAGGGAAATTCATCGCAATACAGGCCCACCTCACTAAACAAGAAAAAGCTCACATAAGCAACCTCAAATGACACCTAACAGAACTAGAAAAAGAAGAACAAACAAAGCCCAGAGTCAGTAGAAGGAGGGAAATAATAAAAATAAGAGCAGAAATAAATGATATTGAAACAAAAAAGAGAATAGAAAGGATCAATGAAACAAAGAGTTGGTTCTTCGAAAGAATTGACAAAATTGACAAACCCCTAGCCAGACTCACCAAGAAAAGAAGAGAGAAATCGCAAATTAATAAAATTAGGAATGACAGAGGAGAAATCACAACAGATACCAATGAAATACAAGAGATCGTAAGAGAATACTATGAAAAACTATATGCCAACAAATTGAACAACCTGGAAGAAATGGACAAATTCCTAGACTCCTACAATCTCCCCAAACTGAATCAGGAAGAAATGGAGAATCTGAATAGGCCAATCACAAGTAAGGAAATAGAAACGGTAATCAAAAACCTCCCCAAAAATAAGAGTCCAGGACCAGACGGCTTCTCTGGAGAATTCTACCAAACATTCAAAGAAGACTTAATACCTATTCTCCTCAAACTGTTCCAGAAAATTGAGAAAGATGGAGAACTCCCTAACACATTCTATGAAGCCAACATCACCCTGATCCCCAAACCTGACAAGAACAACACAAAGAAGGAGAACTACAGGCCGATATCACTGATGAACATAGATGCAAAAATCCTCAACAAAATTTTGGCAAACCGATTACAGCAATACATCAAAAAGATTATACACCATGATCAAGTGGGATTTATACCAGGGACACAGGGATGGTTCAACATCCGCAAGTCAATCAACGTGATACACTACATCAACAAAATGAAAAACAAAAACCACATGATCATCTCAATAGATGCAGAGAAAGCATTCGACAAGATCCAACACCCATTTATGATAAAAACCCTCAGTAAAATGGGTATAGAAGGAAAGTACCTCAACATAATAAAGGCCATATATGATAGACCCACAGCCAACATCATACTCCATGGACAAAAACTGAAAGCCATCCCTCTGAGGACAGGAACAAGACAAGGGTGCCCACTTTCACCACTCCTATTCAACATAGTACTGGAGGTGCTGGCCAGAGCAATTCGGCAGGAAAAAGAAATAAAAGGAATCCAAATAGGTAACGAAGAAGTAAAACTCTCGCTGTTTGCAGACGACATGATCTTATATATAGAAAACCCCAAAGAATCCACAGAAAAGCTATTAGAAATAATCAACAACTACAGCAAAGTAGCAGGGTATAAAATTAACGTGCATAAATCAGTAGCATTTCTATACACTAACAATGAACTAACAGAAAAAGAACTCAAGAACTCAATCCCATTCACAATCGCAACGAAAAGAATAAAATACCTTGGGATAAACTTAACCAAGGAAGTGAAGGATCTATACAATGAAAACTACAAGACTTTCTTGAAAGAAATTGACGATGACATAAAGAGATGGAAAGACATTCTTTGCACATGGATTGGAAGAATAAACATAGCTAAAATGTCCATACTACCTAAAGCAATATACAGATTCAATGCTATCCCAATCAGAATCCCAAGAACATTCTTCACAGATATTGAACAAACAATCCTAAAATTCATATGGGGCAACAAAAGACCGCGAATTGCTAAAGCAATCCTGAGCAAGAAAAACAAAGCCGGTGGAATCACAATCCCCGATTTCAAAACATACTACAAAGCTACAGTGATCAAAACAGCATGGTACTGGTACAAAAACAGGTCCACAGATCAATGGAACAGAATTGAAAGCCCAGAGATAAAACCACACATCTATGGACAGCTAATCTTCGACAAAGGAGCAGAGGGCCTACAATGGAGAAAAGAAAGTCTCTTCAACAAATGGTGCTGGGAAAACTGGACAGCCACATGCAAAAGATTGAAAATTGACCATTCTTTTTCACCACACACCAAAATAAACTCAAAATGGATCAAAGACCTAAAGATTAGGCCTGAGACAATAAGTCTTTTGGAAGAGAATATAGGCAGTACACTCTTTGACATCAGTTTCAAAAGAATCTTTTCGGACGCTGTAACTCCTCAGTTGAGGGAAACAATAGAAAGAATAAACAAGTGGGACTTCATCAGACTAAAGAGCTTCTTTAATGCAAGGGAAAACAGGATTGAAACAAAAAAACAGCTCACTAATTGGGAAAAAATATTCACAAGCCACTTATCCGACAAAGGGTTAATCTCCATAATATACAAAGAACTCACACGGCTTAACAACAAAAAAACAAACAACCCGATCAAAAAATGGGCAGAGGACATGAACAGACATTTCTCAAAAGAAGATATGAATATGGCCAATAGACACATGAAAAGATGTTCATCATCGCTAATCATCAGGGAAATGCAAATCAAAACTACACTAAGATATCACCTTACACCCGTTAGATTGGCAAAAACATCCAAAACCAAGAGTGACAAATGTTGGAGAGGTTGTGGAGAAAAAGGAACCCTCATACACTGTTGGTGGGAATGCAAACTGGTACAACCACTATGGAAAACAGTATGGAGATTTCTCAAAAAGTTAAAAATAGAAATACCCTATGACCCAGCCATCCCATTGCTGGGTATCTATCCTAAGAACCTGATATCAGAAATCTCAAGAGTCCGTTGCACCCCTATGTTCATTGCAGCATTATTTACAATAGCCAAGACGTGGAACCAGCCTACATGCCCAGAAACTGATGATTGGATAAAGAAGATGTGGTATATATACACAATGGAATACTACTCAGCCATAAAAAAAGACAAAATCGGCCCATTCACAACAACGTGGATGGACCTCGAGGGTATTATGTTAAGCGAAATAAGCCAGTCAGAGAAAGACGAACTCTATATGACTCCACTCATAGGTGGAATTTAGTATATTGATATGGAGATCTGATCGGTGGTTACCAGGGAAAAGGGGGGGTGGGGGGAGGGCACAGAGGGGGAAGTGGTGTACCCACAACATGACTAACAAAAATGTACAACTGAAATCTCACAAGGTTGTAATCTATCATAACATTAATAAAAAAAAAAAAAGTGTCATGATGTTGTTTTTGGCTTTATTATTATTATTATTAAGAATTAGTTATTTTTTTCTTTCCAAAGAAAGGAAAAAAATTTGATGAAAAGAAAAATTTGCTCCCCTTTTGATGAAGTAGTTCAGTGAACCTTTTATTTATATATTGTGACCATATGTATTCAGCCAGAAGTTTTTCTTCTTTCTCTCTCCTACAACTAAATAGCTTTGGGCAAAAGCATGCAACCTTTTCGCTATTAGGTTTCTCTGAAGTAAGGCCAGAAAGCTTTAAAAATATTTTGACCATGATGGTTTAGGAGTCTGGTTATGTCTCAATTTGTTACGATTGACTTGATTGAATAACATCTTGGATTGTGAAAGAAGTGACGTAATGAGTGTTTTTTCATTGTACAGGGTGTTCTTAGGCTAACAAATATATCTCCCACCTACTATGATAGGGAGAAGCCCCAAGTTAGGGGCAGTTTCCCTGCTTGGAAACTGGTCTCTTTGTTTTGGGCTTTTCCTGGGATATGTTAGATTCTTGTCCTTTTCTTTCTTCTGAGGAGGTTTGGACTTGTTACCTCTTACTTTCTTCGAGATTTTCAATTTTAAAAATTAATTTTGTAAACACTTGAAGCAATTTGAAACTTACGGAAAAGTTGCAAGTACAGTACAGCTGTCTTTTGTATCCTGAAGCAGTGGAAAGTAAGTTGCTGATATGGTGCTTCAGCATCCTCAAATACAAGGGTATTCTCCTATATAACCTATGTAATATGTGCATTAACATTGACATATTGTTACCATCTAATCCTCACAAGACAGGCTTGTTAAAACTAGTCAACTGAAAACTAGTCAACTGGCAGAAAAAAAGAAAAGAAAAAAATTTAACTACTGCGTTATGAAAAAAAGATTAACTTTAAATTTTTTTAAACATAAAGAAATTAAAGAAAAATTCACATATTCCTATCACCTTATCAAAGTGACTTGTGTTCTTTATTGTTTATATGCACGTTTGTATAACTTTTACAATAAGAATCTTCTTTATATTAAAAAGTTATTACACATATAGATTCTGATTAGATATGTGCTCTTAAGGCTCTTGCAGATCAATTTGAAGATAAGACTACATCTGTATTGGAACGTCTGAAGATGTTCTATTGCTGTCGAGTACCACCTCACTGGGCCATTCAGGTATTTTTCTTGTTGCTTGTCATTGCATATGGAAATTACTTTGCATTTGAAAGATAATTGCAGGGGCCGGCCGGTGGCGCAGCAGTTAAGTACGCACGTTCCGCTTTGGCAGTCCGGGGTTCCCCAGTTCACATCCCAGGTGCAGACATGGCACCACTTGGCAAGCCATGCTGTGGCACGTGTCCCACATATAAAGTAGAGGAATATGGGCATGGATGTTAGCTCGGGGCCAGTCTTGCTCAGCAAAAAAGAGGAGGATTGGCGGCAGATGTTAGCTCAGGGCTAATCTTCCTGAAAAAAAAAAAAGAAAGAAAGAAAGATAAATGCATGAGAAAAGAATGATTTTTAATTATGTTTGTGTTTTCAAATATTTCAGTGAAAAGAAAAGTATCTAGCTACGGATGGACTGTTACTTCAAATAGCTGTTTTGATTAAAATTTGATTTTTTAAATTACTTTGATTAAAGTGATATTAGATTTTTAAAACATTTTTGAAAGAATTTAAAACTAGATTAAATAGAATCCTTGAAATTAAATAATAGGAGAACCACAAAAACTTCCATTTTCAAAATAACTTTTTATATTTAAAAGCTCTTTAAGAACTTTCTGCCAAAGAGTGAACCTTTTAACCAAGTTGTGTGCAGAAAGTAAAAGAAAACAACTATTTGATACTCTGTATTGTGCGAAACTCTTAACTGCTCTCCTCTTTCTGAGGAATACCTGGTGCAGCTCCTAAAGCCGCGTGTTGGGCTGGAGATCCTGGCCCCTTCGCCTTGGTTCTCCTGTGTTATAGGTCCCCTGTTCTGTAAAAGTTTTAGCACTGAGGGCAACTGAGACATCTGTTCCAGTTTCTTAATTTTACAGAGAAGAAAATTGGGGTCCAGTGCAATTAACTGCCGTTTTCCAGTGTTGGTCACATAGCTGTTCATAAACTAGATCTCTAATTTCCCAACTTTTAGTCTAGTTTACCTCCTTCTTTATCTCTTCACGGGGTTGTAATTGTACTGGCTAATAACAACTGACTTTTACCACACACTTCACATAAGGCACACATTTTGTTCTGCATTTCAAGCATCTTATCTTATTTTATTGCAACAATTTTGTGAAATATCCCCATTTTACAGATGAAGAAGCTATGGCACAGGAAGGTTAAGTGAAGTCAAATCCTGCCAGCCAGATATGTCTAGAGGATTTGGTAACTGTTGTCATTTTAACTAGCTTCCCTCCTCTTTCTCTTGTGGATTACGCACACATGCAGTGATTTAGAATTATAAATGCCAACCCACCATTCAATCTCTCAGAATCCTCCTTTTAAGATTTCTTAGCGTAGGTTATACTCAAGCACAGGGCAAACTAAGGGATTTATTACACATTGGAATTCAGTTTATCTATTGAGGAGTCTCAATAAAACATAGGCAAATAAAAAGCTTTATTATATCATCTCAAAAGGAGTAGCTTCTTCATCAATTGGTGTTAACAACTGGAATTTTTTGGCGTGTTTTTGACCCTGATCTGTGAAATTTGTTAAGTGCTTTGTACTGTGTGGTTTGTGGTGGAGAAACATTGCAGACTCTGAGCTATTATTATGACAAAACATATGTCTGTCGAGGGTGTAGCTTTTAATCTTTTTCTGAACAGAAGCATTAGTACAATTAAATACTGTTCAAGTAGAATTTAGGCTAAATGTTTATTTTATCTGCTTAGGAATCTGTAGATTTGGGGATCTTGGATAAACATTCTCTTTCATTAAGAAATTAAATCATTTTTCTTGCATTATAGGGAGTAATCCATATCTTTATGTATTATTTTTAAAGAGCAGGAAATAACGGCAAAGTTATTGTAAAAAGAGATTTAGTCTTTACTCTGTCACTAACTAGCCATATCAGCTTGGATGCCGTAACTTTCTTCATCAATTAAATGAAAAGATTAAACTACTTACTGTGTGAGCCTAAGATTCATTCCAGCTTCTACATACTATCTTCAGTTTTTGAAAATGTCCAATCATATATTCTAAAAAAGCCAAATGCTCCTGTATTTCATGGGGTACGAAATGTTGGACCATCTTCCTTATTTATTTTGATAATATATTAGCTTATTTTTCAGGTATATTTCATTTTACTTTCTAATTTTGTCAATCCTATATTTTCCATATCCATTAGCTTAACTCTTAAATATGTATTGAATTTTTGAGGAAGTGGTAAAATGTATTTAAGAGAAAACAGCACAGTTCTCACTAATAGGGTTTCATAGCTCATTCAAGGTATTCACCTACTTTTGTAACTTTTCCATTATTTTTTCCTTTCCTGCAGGATGGGCCACTTATAAACCGTAATATATTATTTTTGAATGTGTTTAACTTTCATTGACCTTACCACAATTTGTCCTTTTTTATCTGCCAAGGACTGGGAAATTAGGGAGCTAAGTTTTTTAGAATGTGCTTAAGATAAATCTAAGTAGACTTGAGTGAGAAAGAGCCAGAGATGCTGTCATGAATAAAGTACACGAGTACTAATGCATAGATTTTGTCATTTATATTGACTGCTTACAGTTTTAATTAATTATTTGGTTCAATTTCCTTTTATTTTTTTCCAGTTTGAGATATAATTGACATATAACGTTGTATGGTTTAAGGTGTACAACAATGATTTGATATATGTATAAATTGTGCAGTGATTGCTACAGTAAGTTTAGTTAACATCTATCACCTCACATAGTTGCAAATTTCTTTTTCTTGTGATGTGAACTTTTATGATCTAGTCTCTTAGCAACTTCCAAATATACAATATAGTATTGTTAACTATAGTTACTATGCTGTACATTACATCTCCAAGACTTATTTATCTTATAACTGAAAGTTTGTACCTTTTGGCCACCTTCACTCATTTCTGCTACCCCTTGCCTCTGGCAACCAGCAGTTTGTTCTCCATTTCTATGAGTTCAGTTTTTTTTAGAATCCACATATAAGGGAGATTGTACAGTATTTGTCTTTTTCTGTGTGACTTATTAGCGTAATGCCCTCAAGGTCCATCCATGTTCTCGCAGATGGCAGGATTTCCCTCTTTTTTAATGGCAGAATAGTATTGCACTGTGTATATATATATATATATAGACACACACACACACATTTTCTTTATCCATTCATCTGTAGATGGATACTTAGATTGCTTCCATGTCTTGGCTATCATTGATACTGCTGCAGTGAACATGGGGATGCAGAGGTCTCTTTGAGATAGTCATTTAATTTACTTTGGTTATATACCCAGAAGTAGAATTGCTGGATCATGTGGTAGTTCTATTTTTAGCTTTTTGAGGAATCTCCATACAGTTTTCCATAGTGGTTTACATTGCCACAGTGGTTACATTTCCATAGTGGTTTACTAGTTTACATTTCTACCACCAGTACACAAGGGTTCCCTTTTTTCACATCCTTACCAACGGTTGTTATGTCTTGTCTTTTTGATGATATCCATACTAGCTAGAGTTTTAAAAATTGATTTATTGGGTCTCAGCTTTACAAATCAGAGATTGTCATGTATGGAATCTCTAAGTAAGAAAGAAGTATTGATTTTACTTTTTAAGTTCATAGAAAAAAATTGATATATTGAGTATTTTGAACAGTTTCTATATTTTTAATTCATCACCCCCTATAAAGAAGCTTGCTAAAGGAAAAGTAAGTGTTGAATCATTGCTAATTAGTAGAGGTTGGGTTATAGAAGTTATGAACTTATTACAATAAGTAGACCCTTAAAATGGCAGATTGGATATATCTCCTGTGAAACAGGAATCTATCTTTCAATAAGGAAATGCTCATTATTTTAATTCGATTTTTCTAGCACCAACTTGCAAGTTTACTCTTTGAGCTTGGATGTACCAGTTCAGCTCTTCAGATATTTGAGAAGCTAGAAATGTGGGAAGATGTTGTCATTTGTTATGAAAGAGCCGGGCAGCATGGGAAGGTAAGTAATAGTAAAATTCTGTGTACCGGTGAGAGCCTTTCCTCTTTGAGCATCTTCTCACTTGTTTTGGTTTTTTTAAACTCACTTTTGCCAATAGTTCACTTATATTCCTGTTTTCACCTCTTTCCCCATAAATCTTTTTACTGTTTTCTCTGATTTCTGTTGGGACAGATTATTTTGCATGTATGCATGTGTATGTGTATATAAAAGAGAAAAGCAGGCCAAAATTGATATGATACTTGATGTTTAAGAATGAATAATGAAAGCTTTAATGACGCTGCATTTTGATCTTTCTTTTACTACTCTTCTCCTGTAGGACAACTTCAAGGTGAAATATTCGGAATTATTTTAAGCATCATTGGGTTGCCTGATGATCAGAGGCCTTGGATCTAAAGGGAGGTTACCTAGGAGAGAGAGCAGCTGGCTCAGCCTGTAGAAGAAAGTCCAAAGGGTGTGACGACCCCCCTTGGGGCAGACTTGTCAAGTGTGTAATGCACATTCAATTCCACCCTTAAATTGGGTCAAGAGGGAAAATGTTGCAATATTGCATCTGTTATTAATCTGTTGTTTTATCCCTCATAAATGAACAGAATTTTAAAAAGAATAAGGGGCTCTGCATTGTGAATAGCTGTTAAAACTGACATATTGAAGTCATATGTTAATTTTGGATTAAAATTTTAAATGACTAAATTTCTATCATAGTATACAAGCAGAGTAAAACCCACCAATTGTATCATTTATATCTACAGTCAACCTTTTGCCATCACCCTAAAAGAGAGAAATAGTGGGACAAGAACTTATGTGTCTGTTTCTTAAATACCTTCCCAAGTATGCCGATTTTAGACATAGTAAAAGTTACAGTCCTTTCATTAATCACTAAAGGCAATAAAGGTCTTTCAATTGTATTGACTTACGGAAAAGCCAGCATGGGAATAAAATTTTATTGTAGAAGATTATAGAATTGTAATATTTCATCCTGGGAAAGAGCTCCATAATCATCTCTTCCAGTTTCCTCCTTTTCCAAATAAGGAAAGGTGCCTGTAATGATTTGCCTCAGGTCACAAAGCTAGTTATTGATTATTAGCTTGAGTGGCAACATAGCATAGTAGTTAAAAGCATAGCCTCTAGACTCTAGCTGCCTGGATTCAAATGCTAGTCTTGCTGCATGCTAGCTTTGTGATATTGGGCAAGTTACTCAATCCCTCAACTCCCCAGTTTCCTCATCTAGAGGCACATAATCTACCTGCCTTACAGGTTTGCACGACATAATGTATGTTGAGTACATAGAATGATGCTTTCCTCAGTGCTACGTGAGTGTTTGCTGCTATTACTGCTGCGATGCTAAGGCACATATTTTTTCACATTTTAACATCTCTGAATTTGGAATATATCTAACTCAATGGCATCTTCCACTTGCTGTCAGTCAAGCGGCCATCTGGCCAGGTTGTCATTGCCTGTGCTGGGCAAGCTTAGTCATAGCTATATTTAGTGTCATCATTTCAATTGAGGTATGGACACGGTATCAACACTACGTATGTTGGATTTAATTGCCATTTAAAATATCGTCAAAAAGATTCCATTGATTTGGTATTGAAACCAAAAGTTATTGAACACACAGAAAAGGACAGGAGCAAAGTAGAGAGATGTGAATTAGGTATTAGTGCAGTAGACATTTATCATTCGACAAATCATCACAATTCCATTTACTTTTCTTTAAAAAGCAACAACTAAGTGCTGTATGGGAGCCAAGAATGGAAGATACCCCAAAGTAAGATGGAGTAGTGTTTTGTACTGAGATGCATAAAAAAGGTTGCCGTTTAAAATGTCAAGGAATGTATTGAAGGCAGGAAAAACTGAGAAATTTTTCTAAACAGATTTAAAAAATATCAAAGCAAAAAGTATCAATAAGAGGCTGATGTGACTCATTGAAGGCATTATGTCATAATTTAATGGAGAGCATTTTTTCTTTATTAGTTAAGAGTTAGTCTTATGATTAATGGCATCTCGAATTTGATGAAATATAGTATTATGTATCCTCAGGGACTTAAATATTTCTTAGTGCCCATTGTCTGGCACTAAAGCAGCACTCAGATGTTTGTTTAACAAAGGACTGAATGGCTGAATGAGTATCTTGATTCCCAGTCTGACATAATTCTCATTGCGTCATTCTTCACTGGACTAGTCTTTTATGTTGGTCAGTAAATAAATAAATAATAGCTGTGTATAAATTATGGTAGTTTTTGAAATAGTGATTTTTGAAATAATTAACTGAATCACAAATACCGAAAGCACATTTTGAAATAATAAATTTATTTAATTACTTTTAGAAAATGTGGAAAGTAGGGACTTTGCCTAATTGCAGAAGAAAAAATAAGTATGTTCCTTTCAGAGAGTAGATTTATTATGTCCCCCAAAGTCATTGTGGTTATTATTATTTTTTAAAGTTTGCGCATGACCTTGTAAGAAATGTTTTATATTAATGTTACCACACAAAATTGGGGTTCTCTGCCCAACACGCATAAACAAGCCAACTCATTATGGCATCGGCCTTTGGGAAAAGAGATCAGTTTTATTCTGCGAGATTGATTTTCAGGGAGAACAAGGGGTATGTGCCCTCAAATCTGTCTCCCTGATTGAGGATTTGGGGTGAAATTTAAGAGGTTAGGAAGAACAGGATGGCACGGAAATGCTGGTAGACCAGGTTTTGATTGTTGGACTTCAAGTATTTATGGTAAGATTTTAAACATTTATGACAAGGTTCTAAACTTTTACGACGGGGTTCTAAACATTTTTGGTGAGGTGGGGAAGGAATTTTAACTCTGGATCTTCCTGAATGAGGGACCCCTCGCTTCTGATGAGGGTCTAACTTTCAAATTCTGGTCGTTTCCTGGTCCTTGGGTTCTGTGGGAAGGAGGATCTTTGTTTCAAATCACAATTTCTTCTTTTGCGCATGCCCTGGCTCTGTGACTTTGCAGATTTTCTGAAAGGCAATTCTTAATCACTCTGTTGGTCAGAGATGGGGTCAGTTGAACTGGTCCTGGAGGGCCTGCGGTTACAATAATGATAAATTCCCATGTTTTTAATTACTCTAGAAAAATGTGTGTATGTTAATTTTTGGAATATATTGTCATTTACTTTAAGTCTTGTGAGTTGCAGCCAAACGTCCCTCAAAATCTTGATTTTAAAGGCTGATTTATTATTTATTTATTTATTTATTTTAAAGCATTTTTATTTTATTTTTTTTGAGGAAGATTAGCCCTAAGCTAACACCTGCCACCAATCCTCCTCTTTTTTGATGACGAAGATTGGCCCTGAGCTAACATCCGTGCCTGTCTTCCTCTACTTTATATGTGGGACGCCTGCCACAGCATGGCTTGACAAGTGATGCATAGGTCTGCACCCAGGATCCAAACCTGCGAACCCCAGGCTGCCTGGGGCAGAACGTGTGCACTTGTGTGCACTTAACTGCTGCGCCACTGGGCCGGCCCCTAAAGGCTGATTTTAGCATTTTATTTGCCACATAAAAGACTTTCCTTATCTGTTTTTCTTATGCTATGTTTGCAGATGAGTTTAACCATAGACCCTAAAAGGTTTTACATCAAGTTGGAAGTAACTTATTTTTTTCTAAAACAGCTGAGATTCTTTTAGTATTTGGGCATGTGCCAGTAGTTGTCACCACATTTTGATTTAACTAGAAGTTTGTGAAATTTTAATCCTTGCATTTAGTGCCTAATGGCATAATTTAATTTTAAGAGGCAAATTCGGAAAAGTATCTAATTCTCATTATTGTATTCTGGGGCTCATGTTTGCACTCCACTGTTTTAGGGTGTCAGCCTTTCTAATTTAGAAACTACCTGCAGAAATTCTCATTATTTAATGACCATTGGCAAAATAGCTAAAATTACTTTTGCTTGACCTTGGTGTCAGAACTGGTTCTCATCTGTGAGCATTTAGTTTTTTAAAACTGTCTTACGTTATAGCAGTTTCCCCAAGTCCATTCCTATAACAAAATTATTATTTTGTTGGGCAAATTTGGTCCCTGAATGAAAGACAGAGACTGAGCTGGCATGAGCTGCCTGTAGTGGGTGGGGGTGAAGGGAATGGAGAGATAAGGGTTGGGATCTCTTTTGTTTTCTCTTGTTTCTAGAAAACAAGGTTTACCTGAGATTACATAGCCTTCTCTTTTATTATGCTGCATTTGCAGCTCATTGCAGCCATTGGCTTTTAAAAAGTTTTCCTTTAAGTTGCAAGGAAATGTTTTATTTCTGAAATAGCTGAGATTCCTTTAGCATTTGGTTTGATTTTTTTTCCTCTAAGATAGTCTCTTTATATGATTTAAAAGATTTCCCACATGTTCTTTTCCCATGCTACAGCCAGAATGATCTTCCTGAAAGACAAATCTGATGTCATTTGCACTCTTCAATGACTTCCCTTTGTCTCCAGGATGAAGCCAGAGCTCTAGTGTGAATGGTTCACAGACCACTTCATGACCTGACTCCTGCTTGCGTGGCTAACTGCATTGTCCCCATCTCTTTTATCTCACTGTCAGCCCCCTTTGTACTCTGTACTCTCTCGTCCAGACTGTGTCCAAAGTTCCAGGAAGACTATACTGCTTGTAATTTTTGGATTTGCAGCATTGTTGCACCTCAGGACCGTTGTTCATGCTATTGTCTGTTTAGAACTTCTCTTCCTTCAGCTAACTCCTGCTTGTTCTTCAGATTTCTCCTTGACGATTACTCTCTACAGTGACTTTGCCTGTTACCTCCTTCCCTGATTTTGTGGTGTTCTCCCGTGTTGGGTGCTCGAGTGGCACCCAACACCACTGTAATATTCCGTGTGTCGGCTTATCTCACCTACTAAACTGTAAGCTGTTTAAGAACAAGACTTAGGTCTATAGTATTTACAGCTGTCACCTCAACACCTAGCTTAGGCCTGGCACATAGTAAGTACTCAAAAATATTTGCAGAATGAATGACTAGTGACTGTTCACTATGAGTAGTTATTGCATTGAAGCAAATCTCTGAGTAGATACTCCTTGTGGACTTCACATGTTGCGAGATACCTCTCCAACTCCTGCCATATATTCTCTCTCCAAAAACAAATTATGAGATCTCCCCCCTCCCGTTTTAACATTTTAACTTTAGGAATATAAATAGGAGTCTTCAAGGTTTTTTTTGTTTTTTGTTTTTGCTGAAGAAGATTTGCCCTGAGCTAACATTAACATCTGTTGCCAATCTTCCTCTTTTTGCTTGAGGAAGATTCGCCCTGAGCTAACATCTGTGTCAGTATTCCTCTATTTTGTTTGTGGGTCACTGCCACAGCATGGCTGATGAACAAGTGGTATAGGTCTGTGCCCAGAACCAAACCTGGGCTGCTGAAGCAGAGAGTGCCGAACTTAACCACTAGGTCACAGGGCCGGCCCCAGTAATTTTTATTCTTGCTCAGTAGGTGTTAAAGACACTGTGAACATGCTGTTATTATGTAATGAAATTTTTGAGTGCTTCTTATGTAGTACATTCTTATATCATTATGTTGTCATTGCCATATAATATTCATAACAACCTACAAAATGTGAATTGTTTTTGCCACTTTACTGAGTAGCCTTAGAAAGTGGAAGATTTTGGAATCCAAGCTCAGACCTTCCTTTCCTCTAAAGCGTGCAGTCCTTTCCCCACACCAGCTTCCCATCAGGATTATCGTTAATCCCTTTAAAAGTAGATATTTGATTGTAAGTTAAAACCTGTTCTGCTCACCTGAATGAAAAAATAGGCAAAACAACTGAAAATACTCTATATCTTGGGAATGCAAATGAGCAATGATCAGCCAATTGGATAACTAGACCTATTTTTAATTATTCTGTTTTATGTTGGACCTGGAGTATTTATGTTGGCATGTACCCTTTGAAAAATTAAGTCAGAGCACAGTGTCCTCACACACACAAATGTGAAAAGCAATTAGTGAACAGTTGGCTCAGTGAGAGAGTGAACAGGACTAGGCACCACCACACAGAAGTGTAGCTGGGAGTGACCAACTAGGGTGGGATGAAGCGTTTTGCACTTTTCACCTCTCAGTTGCTGCTCATAGAACAAGAATTTAGACTAGGAGTGAACTGTGTTTCTGCTAGAAGGATTGTCCCTCGCAGTTGGAAGAGTAGATGGTGCACTGGTGCTTTCTTAGCTCTGCCCTGCCATCCTTTTCACTGTGTCAAGGACTGTAGAGCACCTTTCCAGTGGTCAGTCTGGTACCCTGGGTTCTTGTTGTCCTCCAGGATAGCAATCAAGAGAGACAACAAACGGGAGTAGAAAAGTAAAAGTTGATTAGCTTGTGCACAGGAGAGGCACAGGGAGGCCAGTGAGGAAAGGAAAGGGGCAGGTGACCAGCTCGTTAGGGAGCGGGATTGTGGGGCTTTTATTAGGCAGAGGCTGGGGAGGAGCGCCTTGTCACGGCATAAAGAGGTGGGGTTGTGGTTGCACCTGCGCTGTCACGTAGCATGCTACTGCATGTGATGCATGCATCGCTAGCATGCTAGCTCTCCACCCCTGCGTGTTATTTTTGCTATCGTATTGGGGCTGGGGTCATCTTCAACCAACTCCTGGCTGCTAGGTGCGTGTGTAAGCCTGACAAAGTCCCGAAGCTGTGGAATGTGGATCTTGGTGGCCTCTATCTGATTCTCCTAGCTTGTCAATTGGTTAGGGACCTTATCTTGTTCGGCCAGGGGCCTATGGACAACCCTATCTCATTAGGCTGGTTCCTATCTCAAGTCTCCCTGTCTTTGAGAACCAGCCTCCGCAAGAGTGAAAATCAGAATCCATTTTGTTGTCTGCTTCAGGGGAGAAGAATGAATTCGACCATGCCTAAAGTTGTTTGAGTTACATGTCGGCCCCCTCGCCCCCAAACGCATGTTTTAAAACCTAAAGCTATTGTCAGGAGGCCAAATCTGACTAATAGTGTGACCTTAAATCCTTAACCTGCCATTTTTTCATCCCCTTGGAGCAAACTTCTAGCTGTTAAGCTTAGTTCTGTCGTTTTTATAGTTCTCAATGACACTCGTTACAGTTGGTACCATCTCTGGGTCTAGAGCTTGCTTTTTCCCCTTCGTTCTTTGCCAGGAGAGCTTCCTATAGGTGTTGGTCTGCCAGTTCCCTGTTCCTGTATACTGACCAGATGCGATGTCAGATGAAGGCCACTCTTATCACACATTAGAATTTTTGATTCCTTCCACTAATTCACAAAATCAAGGCACAAATCACAGCCAAGAAGGGCAGTTTGTTTTGATAATTCCTCTGGCTCAAGTATGAATAATTTTCCTGAACTATTTTATCTCCCTTTTCACCGGAGACTGAACCTAACTTTTACACATATTCTTTATTCAAAACCCAGGGCCTTGTCCCTAACAAGGTGCTTCCTGGAATCCTAGTGGTGCTTACGGTGGGGTCTTACCTCCCTCAAACCTCAAATTTCCTATATAACAACTTGCAGAAAAATGTACAGTCATAAATGTAAATGAGTCCGAGTGTGGCATATTTTTCAGTATATTAACCCCTTTGCTTGCATATGTCTCAAGTTCTTAGTTACGTCTTAACACTGGATAATTTGCTCAAAAGGTACATCACAACAAGGGTAGGGAACTCCTCAGAGACTCAGAATCTCCTTTCAGGCCATCAGTTTTGCTCCTCAGTGTTTTTAGTCTTAACAAGAGTAATTTCCTAGGTGTTTTTACTTGAGTTAGACTGGCATGTGAAATTCAGATTCTGCCATATGACCTTTTGTTTACTAGGATAAATTCTTGTTAAAACTGTACTAATTTAGTTATACTCAATATTGATGCCAGCCAAAGCATATCCGTTAAAGAAGTTCTTCCTTTATTCCCAACGGGAAGAATCTTTTATGTCTCTATTTAGAATCTGAAGACCCTTAGAAAACATTAGCAGCCCTTTGTGACTTTACTGTTAGTTTTAGTTGAATTCTTCCAACATTTATAGAAACCTACTGTGTGCTGGGCAGTGGTGCTCCAAAGATGAGTAAGAAACAGAATTTACCTCCAAGGAGCTTATGGTCTGATAGTACAGATACACATGAGCAGAATATTTTAGTATAAGATGACGGATGCTAAGATGGAAGTATATCCAGATTCCAAATTCTATTTGGCCATCATATTTACACCTAAATATTTCTCCCTCTGATGTTCTTGTCTAAAGTAATAGTCCGCTCAGTTTGTGTCTAGCACAGACTCTCCTTCTGCGATCCCTAGACCTACTCCTGTGAGTCGACACACTTTCATAAAAAACTGACATTTGGTTGAAATCAGCCTTATGTGGAAAAATTTAGCTTTAACCTTGTAATATCAGCAGTTTTTTCACTTTGACCTCCAGTCTTGTTGGCTCAGTTACACAATCACCTACTTAATAGTTGATGAGAGTAATTCTTCTGTCTTTGGAGAAACTGTACACAGTTGACCAGTGTGATTATTTATAGAATATTTTAATGTTCCTAGAAGCCGTTTCAGGTTGCCTTCCTTCTTCCTAGTAGTGAAACCTTAAGCATCTTACTTTCTACTCTGGTTTTCCAGTAGAGGGAGTTGAGAAAGAACACAAACATTAGTTCGGGGCTTACTGTGTGCCTGACAAAGTGCTAGGTACATTTCACGTCTAATTCTTGTAGGTAAGGTGCACATGAAGAACAGATTCTCAAAATATTAGTTAACTTGCTCATGGTCAGACATTTAGTACTAGTAGAACTGGCATTTGAACTGCCTGTCTGACTAAAGGCACCTGTGTCCTCACAGACCTGCTTATACTTGGAAGTCTATAGAACAGATTATGCAGCATAATTTTCTAGGGATGTGTTAGGAGTCTTTTGGTTGTAAGAGAATATACTGACTTATGCAAAAAAGGGAATTTACTGGTTCACGCAACTGAAAATTCTGGTAGACCTGTAATGACAGTTGTATCCAGGGGCTGAGATGGTATCATCATGACTTTGTAGCTCTCTCTATAAGGCAGACAAGATGGCCACAGAAGGCCCTAGTTTAGTAATCCCAGTGGAAAGATATAGTCAATTCCATGGGTCTAACAGAAAGGTTCTTCAGAAGACTGAAGGGCTTGAGTCACGTGCCCTTGCCTCTGGTAAGCCCTACCTGTTCCACACGGAATGGGTTCCCCTCAGGGAAGAGGAGTTCTATTATCAGATCAGGGAAGGGATGTTGAGCAGGAGAAGAACAACTGATGTCCACTATAGGGTGGAATTTTAAGTCTCTCAATCTGAAGTTGCAGGAGGTATTTTGTTTGATTTACACAGTGTTGTGAAAAAAATTAGAGAAAATATTTTCAGGCGATTTCCTCTAGAAATCTAGGTTTCTTGGCTTCTCTTAAAGAATCAAACGATGTGGAAACACTGGGCCAAATTCCCACATTATTGTACTAACTGGCTGGAGTTGAGCAGTGGTTCCTTCCTTTGTATGCTCACTCACCAGCCTACTTCATTCGTGCTTAATAATTGGCAAGAATCTCTGGGCATTTGAATGTGTGACCCTTGCTCTAAGTCATGCAGGTTTCCCTGGTAAAGTAAGTACAGTGTTATTCCAGCCATAATTGTAGGTTCTGCTTAAGTGTTGGCTGACTTAATTTTATACTGAGATTCACTATGCATAGTCGTTGCCACAAAATTGTATTAAGAATAATCATTAGTTGTGTGCAATGACAAAATAAAACAGATTGTTAAACAGCCTAGATGTGTAAGATGTGTATATATGTGTGGGCAGGAGAATGGTCTTTGGGGTTTGCAGCCGACAAGAGTCTTGCCAGTAGGTCAGGTATATTGCAGCCAGTTGCCCGTTTAAGTATGCCTTTTCGTGTTTGGGAATGTACTTTTATCCTATTTAATAGGCATTAGATGACAAATTTCCTGTATCCTATAAGAATGTACACCTGTATTTTCCTGTAGGGAAGTAGCAACTCAAAGCCACAAATACCAAAGCTTTGCATTCTGTGAAGATTTCTGGCCACCCACGTTTCAATATTGCAAAAGTGATATTACAAGCGCTTCTGCTTTATTTATGTTCACTGGGCACATCTTTTGTAGCTCTTTATTTGGTAATAAATTATGTGAATTGAGTGCGTAAGTGGGGGAGGGAGGAGAAAGTAGAACATTTTGGAGAGAGTGCAGAAGACTGAGGACTGCAGTGTGACTAACTGAAGAAAGGATATATATTGCCTCCAAGCATTGCCCTTGGGAAAGATAATTCTGTTGGCAGGACTTAAGATCTCAAGGAGAAAGAATTGACTTATCTAACAGAAAAATGTGGGATAGGAGTTTGGGGAAAGAAGAATCCAGTTCAGACCAAGCAGGGTCGCTGCTCTAGTGTTTCTCACCTTTTGGAAACGGCCCCATTTTGGCCCTCCAGACCCATCTTCCAGTGGATAATATACCCAGAGTGGGTATGTTTGGTAACAGAAGTGGCGTACCACCCACTCTCTATGTTCCTCAATCTTACAAGAGTTCGGGTAGGTACCACTTGCTGGAGGAAGGATTTGAAATCCTCAGTACCTTAGTATTTCCAGATGTGGAGGTTTTCCTGATTACTATTTAATCTTTCGCTTTTATATTTTGTCTTCTTTGCAAACACTAGGGCAGTGTTATATGTCTTTGGACTCTGGTGAATCTTCATGGCCTATAATAGTTACAAGTAGAGTAAATATTTGTAGAATGGTGTTTTTTGATCATGCAGGTGCTTTAAGGGTGTGATTTGATATTCTGAATCTTGGATCATATTTTTAGTTTAAGATACCTATGGAGTATTGTATTCGCTTATAATCCTTTTTATTTCTGTAAAGTTGGTAGTAATTTTTCCTCTTTGATTTCTGATTGTAGTAATTTGAATCTAAAGAACCAACTTTTGGTTTGTTTATTTTCTCTTTTGTTTTTCTAGTCTCTATTTTATTTGTTTATACCTTAATCTTTATTATTTCCATCCTTCTGCTTTGGATTTGGTTTACTCTTCTTTTTCTAGTTTCTTATGGTGGAAGATTAGATGATTGATTTGAGATCTTTTTTCTTTTTCATTATAGGCATTTATATCTATACATTTCCCTCTCAGCACTGCTTTCACTGCATCCCATAGTTTTGGTATATTATGTTTTTGTTTTCATTTATCTCAAAATGTTTTTAATTTCCCTATGATTTCCTTTTTGACCTATTGGTTATATAGGAGTGTGTTGTTTAATTTCCACATGTTTCTGACTTTCCCAAATTTCTTTCTGTTATTGATTTCTAATTTCATCCCTTTGTGATTAGAGAACGTATTTGGTATGACATCGATCCTTTCAAATTTATTGAGACTTGTTTAATAGCCTAACATATAGTCTATCCTGGAGAATGTTCTGCATACACCTGAGAATGTGTGTTCTGCTGTTGGGTGCTTGGAGTGTTCTTCAGATGTCTGTTGGGTTTAGTTGGTTTGTAACATTGTTCAAGTCTTCTATTTCTGTCATCTGTATGGTTCTTCTATCTGTTATTGAAAGTTGGGTATTGAAGTCTCCAAATATTATTGTTAAATTGTGTATTTTTCCCTTCAGTTTTTGCTTCATGTGATTTGGGGGTCTCTTGTTAGGTGAATACTTACTTATAATTATTATATCTTCTTGGTGGAGTGAACATTTATCATTAAAATATACCCTTTTTTCTTCTATTAACAGTTTTTGTCTTAAGGTGTTATTTTGTCTGATATTAGCGTAGCCACTCCAGCTCTCTTTTGGTTACTATTTACATGATGGATCTTCTTCCATTTTTCTGGTTTTTTTTGCTTTCAACCTGTGTGTCTGAATCTAAAGTGTGTTGCTTTTAGACAACATTTAGTTGGATCATTGTTTTATTCTTTCTGCCAATCTCTGCCTTTGATTGGAGTGTTTAATCTCTTTACATTTAATTTAATTACTGATAATGTAGGATGTCTGTTGGTCATTTTATTTGTTTTCTGTATGTCTTACTTTTTTTTCATTTCCCCATTACTGCCTTCTTTTTGGCTAAATGGATATTTTCTAGCACACCATTTAATTCCTCTGTCATTTCTTTACTACATATATTTTTAGTTACTTTCTTAGTCATCCTACTAGGGATTATTTAAAATAGTAGAGGTTAAGTATCTATTGAGTCCATCATCTAGGCATCCTCAGGGACGGTTTCTGTTCATTGTTTTTTTCCCCATATAACAGCTGTACTTTCTTGTTTCTTTGCATATTTTTGCTGAAAATTGGACATTTTAAAATAATATAATGTTGCAACTCTGGAAATCAGGTTGTTGCTGTTTGTTTTGTTTTTGTTTGTTTAGTGATATTTCTTGGCTGATTCTGTAAAATCTATGTTCTTTGTCCTATGTAGCCACTGAAGTCTCAGGCTGATTAGCTTAATGGTCAGCTAATGATTGGACAGAAAATTCCTTAAATGCCTAAATCAACAAGTCTCCCTGTCTTTGCTGATGGCCTCTGTGTGTGCGTGTGTGTTGGGGCATGCTTTCAGCACTCAGTCAGGCAGTTGACAACTCCGCCTTAGCTTTCACCAACTGCTTGTGCAAAAGCCTGAAGGTCACCCTGAGGTGAGAGCTTAGGGCCTTCTCAGGTCTTTCCTGAACATGTGCACAGTCTTCTAGATTCCCATGAATATGTTGGAGCTTTTCAAAGCCCTTATGTATATCTCATTCCCTTTTTTCCTTTTAAGTTTTTTGGTTAGCCTATTGTTTGACCCAGCTGTTATTTACCACCTCAGGCAGCTGCAAAATTAATTAATTGTCTCTAATTGTTTTTGACAAAGGCTTTTCACTGAGCAAGCTCAGAATTAGGTTAAACAAAGATAACCTTGCAAGTGAACTCTTCCAGGGAATCACCAGACTGGTCATATAATGACAGTGTTCTGGGAACGAGACTTTAGAGGCACTGCAAACCCATTCTATTCCCTCTGGTGGCTGCCAGGACACTAATTTTCACCATGATTGCCTGCTGCTAGTTTTCAAGGCTATTGCAGAGCTGGTGAAAATGGAAGAGGAATGGTGCAAGTTAAAATGACATGACATTTGCTGTTCTTAGCAAAATTTTACCATTTTTCTTGAATAAACACTCCCTGGATAATTTCAAATCTTAGTTAATTTCCGGAGTTCTGAAAAAGTTGATTCTAATACTTTTTGCCAGTTTTCTGCTTGCTTTAATGGAGTGGGGAATTATCAGAGGTCCTTTACACCACCATTTTTGCTGACATCCACCTGTGGAACATAGGAAAAGTATTGAACCTGAAATCAAGGTCCTGTTTTTCAGCTTAGTATCTTTTGGTTTGGAGCTGACCAGTTGACCAAGGAATCTAAATTTTTATTTCTTTATCTTAAAAATGGGTATATTACTATCTACCTCTCAGAATTATTGTAGGGATTAAGTGAGATAATGCATTTAACAATGTGCTAGATAAAAATGAATCTGTAAATTGCTATCAAATGGAAGGACACATAAGGAGATTAAAAGGTAGAAGTGAAAGAAGATTATCATTCAGGTTTTATTTATGGAGGCAGAGCCACTTGGAGTATTTCTGGGACTAAGGGGTCTTACTAAAGGAATTAGGTCTTACACAGATGTGGGAGGAGCTGGGGAACTGAAGGTGTGGAAGAGGGAGCAAGATCAGGAAAAAAATCATTTACCGGCACGCTTGTAACATTGGCACAAGTGGATAAGTCTGAACTTAAAACAGGAGAATCTGAGAAGCCAACTACTTCCAGCCATTGAAATGGGAGCGTGAGGGAGGAGCTCATGGAGAGGTTTGTGGAAAGCTGTTGTATCTATGTAGCTAGATATGTAGCCTTACTGGGACCTGTGGGTCCGCAGTGAAATGTCTGATGGTGGGCCTGGGGTTGCTCTTGGTCAGCAGCGACAGCAATTGGAAAGGCACGTGGGACACAGAGAGCAAGGACGATGCAGGATATCTCAGCATCTTGTTTGATACCATATTTAACCATGACAACCTTCCAAGAGTAAAGGCTGTCGCTTTACTTCTGCCTTTCAAATCCCCAACGAGTTCCACTTTTGGCCAATTCTAACATGAAATCCGAAGGGAAGGGGATTTTAGGAAACAGCTTCCAGCTCATGCAAATTGACATAGTGTAATCCAGTGCGTATGACTGTGCAGTGGTTTAGCCCTTTAACTTGGGAGTTTACTTATTTGGAAAGTGCCAAACTACTAACAAGTACAGAGTATAGATTGTGTTACACAGTTAGAGAAGAGTTTCTGATTTGGAGAAATTTGTAGTTTCCTCAAAAGATGTTTAGATATTGGAGCATTCTTAGAGCATATAAGAACAAAAATATCTAGAAACATATAAACATTTATTTTACATCTCTTGCTTTGTTTAATGGATGAATTCCTTAGAGTTAATGTATCAAATGTTTGTAAATTAAACATTTTCCTAATAACAAGTTACAATATCAAGAGTATTATCATTTCCAATTGGTTTTTGGTTGACATTGGCACGCAATTTTTTATCTTAGTTTCTTGAGTTTTATTAGCATGATGTCATCAGGGTCATAGACTGGTGAGGTCTAATGTGATGGTGAGACAATGAAGGTCCTTGCAGACTAAATTATACTCTAAAGTTCATGTAATTCTGAGGCAAGATAGGAAAATGTACTTCTCTCTGTGCTAGTGAAAGCCCACTGCGTCTGATGTTGCCTGGTTGTTGGGTAAAGGAGAACATATTTGCTTTATCAGTACCTGCTTTCCATGTGTCGGGGGCTGATGATTTGCTCCAGTAAAGAGATCGTGTCTGGAACAGTAGCTATAAGTAGAGCTACCACTATGTTAAGTTTATAATAATCTGTGACATTTTCCAGGACCCATTTGTGTTCTGCTCAGTTTAAATGAGTATGTTAAATCATCTGTACACCCATACACAGACACACACACTTTGCGGTATCTTTCAAGTTTTTGATAGTAGCACACATTTCTGTGCTTTACATAGATATGCAGTGTTACTTTGGATTTTCTCTCTTAATGGGGAGAGGAAGCTGCGGGGCCTTTCACTTGGCCCTTTATTCTGTAGTGGCACTGACTGAGGGCTCTGCTAGTTGCAGATATCAACTCGGTGTTCAAAACCTAGGAAGTAACCACTGGGTGGATTCAGAGACTTACTAGGCCTACCATGGGATAAACTAACTCCCATAAACGCACTAACTCATCGTGATGATGTTCTGGGTCCCAAAGGATTAGCATTAACTAAGAGCTAGTCAACCCTGAAAAGATGAAGTATTTCTTTTTCCCCAGGATACAATTACCTGGTAAATGGTTACACTTCTTTGGGGAAGACCAGGGAAGAATTATGGTATATACTTATGTTATTGCAGGGTCCTTCCTCACCTGTATTGGCCTCTCCTTTATTTGTTCTTTTTATTTAAGAGTCTCTGAGTCTGTGAAGTGACTCAGAGATAGAAATTGGGTGAGAGACAATGTTTTAGCATGGTGATTCAGGTCAGACACCTGGTCTCCAAACCTAGATATTTTTTTTTTTAGTGTTATATAGATCAGGTTTGAACCTAGCTGGCTGTTCATCTAATTTGGTCCTGAGGCTTCATGATCAGTCAGCCACCATCTAGGATCCATGCTAGTCACACCATTCTAATTATCACTCTGGCTGTACCTATTGCAAGTAACTGTGCTCATCTTACTTCCAGGGGTTAAGTGCTATCACAGTCTCTATTACCTGGGTTCTAATCATCCTCATTGAAATCTGGAAGCTCATTTCAATAAAAGGACCTGCAGGCTTTTCCCCCAGCTTGCACAGGACATCTACTCTAGCACTTTTCAAGGATGCTGGTACTCCCACATACAATGCATTTCTCAAAGCCAAGGTGAAAGGAATATCCCCTGAGCCCTCATGGGGGACATAGTTAGAGGTGGGTGAACAGGTTGCAAATGATAAATTAACAACAGCATTTTCTTTCTAAGTTGTTAGATTCTTTCCTTCATATCACAACAAGAAATTTCTGGCATTTTGACTTTAGTTTTGGCCATATTTGAGTCTAGGTTTTAGTCCAGCAATTGAGCAAATAATTTAGACCAATCCCCAGCTGCTTGAGTTAGCACCGGGAATCAAAAATTTCTGATGAGTAGCCAAATTCAGCTGATTTAAAATTATGATCCTCTTTGTCTATGGTCTAGCACACTTAGAATCTCTTTTTCCACGTGGTCCCAAGGTTTTCCTTCTAGAAATTAACAACATCTTGCAGTTCTTTTTGTGTGTAAGTCTATTTCTATGTCTGGAGGCGATGAGGAATGGAGGGTCAGGTATGAGGAGAATTGGCATTGTCTTATGGTAACTGCCTGAGGTGCAGTCCTTATACTGTCTTTGAGCCAGGTAGCACTAGCCTCTCTGATAGGGGAGGGTTGCCTCTGCTGGAATAGGAAATTTGATAGGGTTTGGGGGTTTCTATTATCTGAATCATCTCAAATGTCCCCATTTAAATTCTTGGGTCTTGCTCGCTCTTAATCAATGCCCCCTTTTGCTTCTGGCCTTGATAAAGACACTCGTACTAGAGTAACACTCTTATTTTAAACCATCATAGCAGTTATTATTGCTATGTAACAAACACATCAAAACTTAGTGGCTTGAATCAACAACAACTGTTTGTTTATCTCTCATTGTTTCTGTAGAACAGAAATTTAGGAAGGGCTTGACTGGGCCACTTGTGCATAAGAAAGGTACAGTGATGCAATATTAACTCTAAATGAACTTTGATATATTGAAGATGCACATGATTAGCCCAATGGCAATCACTGAAAAATAATAAAATGATGTATAGCTAAAAGGCAGTAGAGGAAGTTAAATAAATGACTAAAACATACCCATCAGATGCCTTGACTTTCACATAGAACTAGTGAAACCAAATTCATCCTATATTGTAATTCAGCAATCCTACAGGAGCAGTGTCTGCATTTGATTTTTGGCAGCTAAAAGGGAAAAGAAAATCTTTTAGGCAATCACAGAAATTCCATAGTTCTCCAACCTTGAGGATTTAAAACTCTGTGTCATTTTGTTTGTTTGAGGTGTCCAGTGAACTTAGAAGCAGCCAACCTACCTTACAGTCTTGTATTCTCTCATAATGTCTTATCACTCAATCCATAAAAGCCTTGCATTAGATAGGTGCTTTATTCTAAGTTACCACAGGTGATAATGTAAGTAATTGTTTCGTCACTGGATATTGTGGACCATCACTGTTCTACACTCTCATGGTCACTGCATCCTCATTGTCTTCAAATCCAACCAGATCAGATAACCAATCACAAATTTTCATTTTCTACAGGGCTGTGTTGCCTACAATCACTTCTGTACCCAGTTACTGTAATGATCATTGTTTAATTGCAGACCTACAGAATCCACTCTAACTAGTTAAAACAGAAAGGAACGATGTATTAAGTGAATTAGCCTTCAGAATTTCTGGGAGGGTGTGGGTATCAAGTTTCCAAGAGAAATACCTTCAACTACACTGTAAGATCATTTCGGCAAAAATCATGCTGTGGCTACAGTCTTTTACAAATAATTTGGGTGAATACATATACTGGTATATGTAAATATACATATACTGAATACATATATAGATGATCTTACAGAATTATGGTTGGATACATTAATAACTATTATCTGTGAATAGAGGAATTCACAGATTATATTTTAAAACTTCATGCTTATTTTGGCTATTTGGGACTCAGAACTGTTTTCCCTTAGAAACTATTTTATAAATTCTGGTTCCATTTTCAAACTAGACCTAAGAAGCCTACATAACCTATACTGTATCAGAAATGCAAAAGAGCCATCATCCAAAGATACCTTTAGAAGCACAGCCATCTTTTTAAAAATTTCACAAAAATTAGACTACTTAAGAATTATAGATACATCCACCCTAAAGAAAATCAAATATGCAGACCTTAAGATTGCCAGCTACGTAAGTTAGGGAGTCTAAAGTATCGTTTCAGCCACTGAAGGATGGCTTCTTGGATCTCTGTGTCCATTGTGGCCATGCCTGTCTTGGCATCTTTGGTGACCCCACTGCTGTTTATGTGAAGGTGTTCGTGTGTGTGAGGATGGAAAGTAGAGCTACTGCCACGCTTCCTGCTCCCTGCTGAAAGTGATCAGAAACGGGGAGTAAGGGCCACGGGTTGGGGAGTGGAGTAGTAGTTGTAGCAAGTACAGAATTAGCTTGGGTGACCCGAAGTGTGGACATATGAGAGTAACCAAGCCTGTGTAGTGTATTGAGGATGGGCTTTAATTTCTAAAGTGAACAGACTGTCTAGAATCAGATGGGTCTTGTGTTGGCAAGTTTTATCGGTGAGGTAAAAGAGTGCTTTGAACACTCGGTGAAGGTCAATCCCATGCAGGTCAGACGAGTCATAAAACCCCACCTGCTCTTAGCACTTGCCTTTTCTTTGGATTTGATTCTTATTGAATAAGTACCCATTTTCTGTCCTAAAGAGAGTGAGCTTGTCTTTGAGAGCTAAGTAGTTTGGTTAAGAGGTAGGTTTTTAGCAATATCTATTCTATTGTATGTACCCTCCTCCTTCTTTTGTAAGTGTTTCAGCAATCCTAGGCTCCCTGTGCATACCATTTTAAAAAAGGAAAACATACTTTTCATTGCCATTGGTAGAGGTGAATTAAAGGCGGTGCTCTAACAAACGGTCACAGTGGTGACAACTGGAGTGTGGGGCAGGGAAACGGGGGGCTGGGCAAGTCCACGCGATATCATGCTGTAAGCCTCTCCATGCCTTTCCTGGGGATTCTAGAATGCCAGTAAAGCAGTACTCCCCTCTTACTTGTTGTTCCTCTCTTTTACTTGTGCCGTGTTTATTTTCTAAGCCCCTCTTATTCAGCCTAGGTCCTAGATGCGTGAAATAAGCAGGTTGTTTCAAACTTTGAAAATAAAGTTTGGGATGATGTGGGATAAAAGCTGTATATGTGTTAAAAAATAGCTGTTACAGTCACTATAAGCCATTTGTTGCTTCTGTTGTTATTTCTAGGCAGAAGAAATCCTTAGGCAAGAGCTGGAGAAAAAAGAAACACCAAGTTTATACTGCTTGCTTGGAGATGTCCTTCGCGACCACTCCTACTATGACAAGGCCTGGGAGCTGTCCCGGCACCGCAGTGCCCGTGCGCAGCGCTCCAAAGGCCTCCTTCATCTGCGGAGCAGGGAGTTTAAGGAATGTGTGGAGTGCTTTGAACGCTCGGTGAAGATCAATCCCATGCAGGTCAGACGATTCATAAAACCCCACCTGCTCTCAGCACTTAGGTTTTCCTTTGGATTTGATTCTTACTCAATGAGTGCCCATTTTCTGTCCTCAGGATGATAAGCTTGTCTTTGAGAGTGAAGAACTTTAGTCTCTAATGTCCTTCTTGCTTGTCACTGAAAGTGGACTGGTAGGTTTTCTCTTACTCACTTTCTCTTATGTTTCTCTTATTCATTTTTCTGTTTCATTTTGTTGCTTCTTTCTGTTAACTGCCCTTAATGCAAATACAACTGTTAAAATTAGGTTCTATTTTGAGCAGGTATGTTAGGAAGGAAACGAATGAGAGTCAAAATTATAGACAGTATAGGACTCTGCAAGTAATTGCTTAAGTCAATAATGAAAGAAAAACTTTTACATAAATGCAATAACATATAGAATGGATTGTTGATCATTTTAAGAAAAAAAATGTATTTGCGTACACAAATATTTTTAAATGTTTAAAAGATTTTTAAAGTTTTTAAAAAATAATACAAAAAGAGCCTGGATCTTTGAGTGACAAGAAAATCCACAGGAGAGGACCTAATTTTGAGGGGCAAGAGATCAACCTTATTTTGTACTTAATGATATTTGGTTAGTAAAATGATTTTATTCTCCAAAATAGTCATTATTTTTTAACCAAACTTTCTTGACTACTGCTTTCCCATTTCACCAAAGGCCTACATAACTGTCAACCATGGCTCCTGACAAACATGCACACTGACTTGGTCTAATTCGAGTTAAAATACCAATTTATAATCAGCTCTTAATGTTTACTGAGCATCTACTATGAGCCAGGTACCTCACTGGGTATTTTGCCAGTATTTGAACCCAGGTGGTCTGACTCTGGAGCCCACACTTTTTTTTTTTTTATTTTTTTGATGAGGAAGATTGGCCTTGAGCTAACATGTGTTGCCATTCTTCCCCTTTTTTACTTGAAGAAGATTGTCACTGAGCTAACGTCTGTGCCAGTCTTCCGCTATTTTGTATGTGGGACACTGCACAGTGTGACTTGATGAACAGTGTGTGCCCAGGATCTGAACCCATGAAACGTGGGCCACTGAAGTGGAGCATGTGAACTTAAGCATCTGCCACTGGGCTGGCCGCTACTTGCACTTGTTTTTTATTGTGGTAAAAAGCACATAACATAAAATTTACCATCTTAACCATTTCCAAGTGTACAGTTCAGTAGTGTTAAGTACATTTACATTGTTGTATAACCGTCATCACCATCCATCTCTACAACTTTTTTCATCCTGCAAAACTGAAACTCTGTCCCCAATAACCAATAGCTCCTTATCCTTCTCTCCCTTTAGTCCCTGGCAACCATTCTACTTTCTGTCTCTATGAATTTGACTACTTTAAGTACCTTATATGAGTGGATTCATACAGTATTTGTCCTTTTGTGACTGGCATATTTCATAAGCATAATGTCTTCAGGGTTCGTTTGTGTTGTGACGTGTGTCAGAATTTCCTTCCTTTTTAAGGCTAAGTAATATTCCGTTGTATGTATACACCACATTCTGTTTATCCATTCATCTGTTCATGGACACTGGGTTGCTTCTACCTCTTGGCTATTGCATATACTGCCACTGTGTGCGAGGGAGTGCAGAAATGGTCATTTTTGAACTGAGTAGACTCGGGGCATATCTTTTACATTGAAAAAAATCAGAAGTACAATTTTTTATGACAGGTTGAGCTAATTGCTTACTTTCTTCACTCTGTAATGAATACAAGGAGAACCTTCCAAATCAGCTGGCTGGTAAGAAGCTTGGGGAAGAGAGTAGGACAGGCGTGAGTACAGAATAGGAGCAGAAATGAGCGAGGTTGAGAACCCTGCACTAAGTTGATCATCACTAGACTTTCTTTTTTTTGATAGAAAATAGAACTCTGTATTGTGTTATTAAAATTTTACTTTTACTTTTATGGAAAACTGTGTCATATCCTTGGTTATGTTAGTAGCCTCTGCCTAAAGTTCACCTAACCATAGCTGCCGTAGGGACTAGGGAAGGTACCTCCCTCCCTGAGCCTCCATAGTCCGTTGAATCAGTGCCTGGTACCTCGCAGACGGGAATTGTCCTCTCCAGCACCCAGGCTCTTCTCATCACACCGGCACTAACATTTTCCTCCTGCCTCACAGGCTGCTCCTTCTCAGTCGTCTTTGCCGGCTCCTAGGGCTTAGTCCTCAGGCCTTCTCTCAGTCTACGCTCACTCCCTTGATTTCATCTAGTCCCATAGCTTTAAATACCATCTGCTCATCGACAACTCCCAAAAGCTTATTTCCAGTCTTGTCTTCTCCCCTGATCTCTAAACTCCTGTATCTAACTACTTCCTCAGTCTCCTGTTCGTCACTCTAACTTAACATCTCCAATATCTGAAATACTGTTTTCCCCCTCCTAAAAACTTTTGCCTCCCAAGGTTATCCCCATCCCTGTAAATGGCAGCCCCATCCGGTCTTGAAGTCATCCTTGATTCCCCTTTCCCTCATGCCCCACATCTAACCCATCAGCCAATCCTAGCAGACCTACTTTCAAAATACATCCAGAATCAGACAACATCTTACCACTTGCCACCAATTTGATTCAGATCCCCATTATCTCTCACTTAATTAATATATTACCTCCTTTCTGGTCCTCCTGCCTGTTTCCTTGTCCTCATCTGCCTATTCTCAATGAACATCCAAATTGATCCTTTCAAACGCAGATCGGATGTGTATTCCTCTGCTCCATGCTTAGTGATAATAGCCAGAGTCCCTTAATGGCTCTCAGGTCTTTCCCCAGCCTAGCTCGTGTTACTTCTTTACCACCCCTCCCGTTCTCCTTCTTGTTCACCCCACATTAGCCTCTTTGTTCTTCCCTGACTATTCCAAGCATATTCCTGCTTCAGGGTTTTGGTACTTGCTGTTCCTCTGCCTGGAATGTTCTTTTTCTAGATATCTGCATACCTTGCTCCATTACCTCATTCAAGTCTTTGCTCAAATGTCACTTTCCCAGAGAGGCCTTCCATGATCATTCTGTTTAAAATCACGCCTCCACCTTCCACCCCTACCTCACACTCCTTGTTTTCCTTCTGTGCTTTATTTTTTTCCATAGAACTTAGCACCTTCTAATATTATATATAGCTTACTTTTTTAAAAAATTCTGTTTCTCCTCCACTAGAATGTTAGTCCCATGAAGGCAGAAATTTTTAACTCTATGGTTCATTTATATTTTCCTAGTGTCTGTAACAGTGCCTAGCACATATAGGGTATTCAGTAAATGTTTTATGAATGAGTGGATAATATCTTTAGCCAGTTATTCAATCCAATATATATTCATTGTCTGCTGTGCACATAGCACCGAGCCGGAGGATGAAGCAGTAGCAGCAGGTCACTGGATTGTCTGCTTTGTCCCCGCTGGCACAGTCTAGTGAAACGAACATAGACAAAGCTAGCCAACAATGCGAAGCCTCAGAGAAACGCCAAGTGAGTTATATGTAAAGCATTAGTTATATAGAAGCCAGAGAGAACATTTCTACCTTGGGTAGACAACAAAGAGAGGATTTGAATTTGGCTTTGATGGACAAATAGTAGTGGAAGAGGCCAAGGGAAGGGCAGCCCTGGAAACAGAAAGAGGAGTGTGTGTGTGGCGGGGGAACAGAAGGGTTAGTGAACAGGCTAGTGTTTTAGAGTGAAGGGGAATAGGGCAGTTCCAGTGAGAAAGCTAGACTGGAGCCAGATTATGAAAGATCTTAAATGTGAGGCTAAACCCTTTGGCTTTCTGTTTGGCAGATAAGGAGCCATGGAAGGGTTGATTTGTGTTTGGCTTTGTTTTGAATAAAGGAATGAGGTGTGCCTGAAGGTAATTTAGGAATATTATTTTGGCAACACTTTGGCTGTGGGAGATAGTAGATGTAGGCAAGGTTAGGAGAGACTAGCAATAGTCTAGCGTGACAGTTGTTAGTGTGGGAGGGGCAATAGGAAAGAAGAGATGGATGTGAGGAAATTTGCAAGGGAGGCCTTGACAGGGCTTGATGGTCTCGCTATATGATTTTGAATTAATTACTTAGCAAGACAAAGAAATGACAGTTGCTCAAAGCAGTGTCACAGTACATACAGATGTTATGCGAAGTTATTTTGCAGTTTGTCATATGGACCCAATTCAGGCAGGCTGTAAGCCATACCAAAATATGCAGGCATTTGATGCTACAGTTGTACAGAACTACTACAAGATGTAAACTTGAACACCATAGACTTTTTATAGCTTGTGATCCAAGTGTGAACTCTCTCTGAAGAAGGAGAGCTCTACACGCTATTGTCTCCTTTAAGTCCTGGAAGAAAAGGAAAACAGAAAAATGGAATTTAAAAAATTCTATCCTCTTTTTTCAGACATATCCAGACAACTAGGTTTAATAACAAAATTTAGGCAAAGTAAAACTGATATTCAAATGGCTTTTGTGCATTGTAATGACTTTCTGAAATCAAATTGGTATAAAAATAGGAGTGTTTGGCTTTATATCAGAGACAGTGTGCAAAACTTAACACATTGTCTGTGGTGCATTTGTTAGAGACCCAGAATACGTGTATCTGTTGATATTTGTGCTTTTGAGATTGCTAGCTGTCATTCACTTATACCTACCTGTTTCATTTTCCCAAGCAACTTCTGAAACTACAAAAATTCAGCCTTAGACTTCTGGGGTTTGTGGGCTATTGGAAGCTGAAGAAAGTGGGAGGAAGGTGGTAACCAAACCTCCCAAGCAGGATTTCACAAGACTCAGGACGAGAATTAAGACGTAAATCCTTATGTCTACTCTTAGGTAGTTATTATTCCCATTGCCCCCTACTTCTATGCAAATGGAAAAACAAAGAAATTGCTGAGATATCAAACCAGTATGTGTAGCACTGAAAAAGGAAAATATCCCTTCCTATCATTTTTTTCCACCCCCACTCAACACACACTTTATTCATTTTCTTTTGTTAGTTGCCCCTCCTTCCCCTAAAAAATTTATTTTCTTAACTCTCCTCCTTGATTAACTTTGATAAGGTTATATCATATTAGTGGCAGTATATATATATCCAAAGACATGTCTAGGCAGAAGGGCTGTAGGAGTTGAGAGGACATGGGCAGTCACTGTGGACTAACAGGGACAAGAAAGGCTTTGTGCTGGAGATGAGACAGGAGTTAGCTCAGGTGTGCACTGAATGATCGAAAGTTGACTAGATGTTCAGGAGGGGACTGGGTTCCCAGATAGGAGACGAGCAGGAGGAAAGGTATGGATTCTAGACTTCACTAAACATAAGTGGCTGTCCCAATTTATGTCTGGTATCCTGGTAACCCATCCAGTTTAGCATTTGTCCCAGATTTTTCATTTTTACATGAAGCTATTATTAATAGTTCCTTTAAAAGAAGTTGGAATGGGTTTTCGTAGACATACATCCACTTTGTACTTCCATCTTCTGCCATAGTCTCATCTAATATTTAACGTATGTGCAGTAGACACAGCTCCCACTTTACAATGTGCTAAAATGTGAAAGATGATCAGTAATAGCCTGTCTCATTTTTCCCAACTCTTTTCGGATGCAACTTACTAACATAGCCCTTTGGAGGACAGCATGCAGGATGCTTGCTGATGAAACCACCTGCGCTTGCTCTGAGTGGCTGAGGACAGCCAGCTCCTTCAGGTCTTGGGTGGTGGTGGGAGAAAAGCTTGAGCCAATGTCTCTGTAAGTCCCTTGGTATATCAGACATTTGTGCCAAGCTGCGGCCTGCGTGACACATGACGTTGCCTGGCTGCCAGTGGGCAGAATGAGCGTGGATGCGGGGAATTGCAGGCTGGATGAATGGGAAAGAGGTAGAGCAGTCCTGCCAGAGTAAAGCACGTGGAGAACAGTCGGAATTCTCTTGCTGCAGTGGTTTTGTCACTTACTGTATGGTCTAACTGTATCACTATTTTTGTACTATGTTGCTTGGTAACTTTTTTTTTAATAAAGATTTTATTGTTTTCCTTTTTCTCCTCAAAACCCCCTGGTACATAGTTGTATATTCTTAGTTGTGGGTCCTTCTACTTGTGGCATGTGGGATGCCGCCTCAGCGTGGCTCGATGAGCGGTGCCATGTCCACGCCCAGGATTCGAACTGACGAAACACTGGGCTGCCTGCAGGGGAGCGCGTGAACTTAACCACTCAGCCACGGGGCCGGCCCTGGTAACTTTTTATATAGTTTATAATGAACCCTTTTGGCAGTAATCATCTCCAAAAAGCAAACAAACCAAAAAAGTGTATTTTTGGAGAACAATGAAGAGCTCAATTTTCATTTGTCAAGAGAGTTAATGAAGGCATAACTTGTGCAAAATGTAGTTCACATTTACACTCCCCCTCAGGGGCCTTAGTGATATCACTGACCACATGAAAACCAGGAGAAAATCTGAGGAAACATTACCATTGACATCAGAAGCTCATAGGTTTTTTAAAATATTTGTATAGAAAGCTTATCCAAAGATGAGGATTTCATATGAAGCTGTAGAAGGTGCATTGTCATGTCATTCTGTGGAGTTTGACTTTTTATCTAGAGCGAAGAAAATGAGCAAAATTAGTTTAGAAGGTTAGTTGATGGCAAATGTTCTTGTGAGATCATAGCTGTTAATGTGATGGCTCTTTAGCAGGGGTAGTTCACTAACAGTTGAATTTGCCTGTTTTATATCAGTGGCAGTCAGAGACTTCAAACAGAAAACTTTTTAATTTGGTTCTCATAATGGTTTAATTTTTCCCCCAATTAGTGGATTCAAAACAATTTTTGGAAATTCATTCTATCAAAGGTGAAACATCTAACATTATTCTGAATGCTATTGTAAATTCAGTTAAAAAGTTGAACATCAAAGATAAAAGTATTTTTTTTAGTGGTAATAATAAGGATACAAATTTTGGTGGAAGATGGCAACATGGTAAAAATAATGCTGTTTCTGAATTAAGAAAACCTCTGGAGCAGAAACGTGCTTGGAGTTGGTTGTAGTGGTAGACATAATACGGTCCAGACAAGCTTCCACCAATGGAAGTAAAAACTTGCTATTGTCATTTGCAAATATTTTTATACGTACCATTTGGGTAATTGCGTTACAAAATTATTGTGATATTGTCTGATATGATGATGTCTGATTGTGATGATGTCTGATGTTGAATTAAAGTAAAATTCTCCTAGTGTGGCAGTATATACTTTCTCTGTTTGCTGCCCATCATCTAGTGCACTTTAAAAATGTTTGAGTTTTTGAGGAATTTTTTTATGTCAATTAAGGTGTCCTACAATGATATGAAAAATTGTTTTAAAGGAGTCCTTTGTGTTTTGACTGCATTGTGTTCACAATAATTTGGAAATCTTTTATGTATTCAATTAGTGGAATTCCAAAAAAACTTTAGCTTTTAGCGAATTGTAATTAACGAAAGCAACACTTTCAAACAGGAAGACATTGAAATTTGTCATAGAGGAACAATGAGAGTTCAAATGATGTACAAGATATAATTTTGAAATGTATAATTGCACTTTTGAATATCCCTACTGTATTAGATATCTCTACTGTATTATCTGGCTGGGGCTACCGTAACAACATACAATGGACTGAGTGGTTTAAACAATAGAAGTTCATTTTCTCATAGTTCTGGAAGCTAGAATTCCAAGATCAAAGCACCTTCAGGGTTGGTTTCTGGTGAGAACTCTCTTCCTGCCTTTTAGACGGCTGCCTTCTCACTGTGTCCTCACAGGGCCTTTCCTTTGCATATGTAGAGAGAGAGATCTCTGGTGTCTTTTTCTTCTTCTTGTAAGGACACCAGTCCTTTTGGATTAGGGTGCCACTGTTATGACCTCATTTAACCTTATTTATTTCCTTAAAGGCCCTATCTCCAAATACATTCACACTGGGAGTTTCAGCATATGAATTTGGGGAGGATACAGTTCAGTCCATAACATCTACGTAGGAGAAATCTTTTCTTTGTAACCTTTTATTAAGAAAATTTCAATGACATAAAATATACAACAGCAGAGAGACCAGAATAATGAGCCCCCTCCCATGTGCCCATCAACCCACTTCAGCAATTACTGTCTCATCGCTGATCATGTTCTGTTTCCCCACTCCACCCCATATTATTTTGAAATAAATCCAGTATGAGTCATTTCATTTTTAAATGTTTTAGTGTGTATCTCTAAAAAATAAGGATTTAAAAAGTAACCATGATACCATTGTCCTTAAAACATCAACGATAATTGGCAAGAAACTTTTGATTGAGCTTCTGATTTTAATTGAATAAATTTATGTTGTATACTAGAATAGATTGTAATTGAGAAGGCCTGTAATTTAGCAGTGTCTAAATTTGGTTTAACTTATAAAGAATCATAAATAGAGACAACTTATTTGATTAATTTTCTTATTAAAAATATTTGTTGAAGAAAGGACTCTAAATGGAGGCCAAAAAACGATACCTAAGAAAAATATTTATAAGTTACAGTATTAACAAAACTAGAGTTAAGAATATCCCCAGTTTAGCAGAAGTTGCTGGGGTTACCACTTATCTCAGTACATTAAAAAAAAACTTGTTTTCCAGCTTTGTTGAGATACAATTGACATAATATTGTGTAAGTTTAAGGTGTACAACATGGGGGCCGGCCTGGTGGTGCAGTGGTTAAGTTCGCTCGTTCTGCTGCTTGTAGGCCCGGGGTTCACTGTTTTGGATCCTGGGTGCAGACATGGCACCACTTGGCACGCCATGCTGTGGTAGGCGTCCCACATATAAAGTAGAGGAAGATGGGCATGGATGTTAGCTCAGGGCCAAGCTTCCTCAGCAAACAAAGAGGAGGACTGGCAGTAGTTAGCTCAGGGCTAATCTTCCTCAAAAAAAAAAAAAGTGGTGTACAACATGATGATTTTTTTATATGTATATATTGTGAAATGATTACCACAGTAGTGTTAGCTCCTCTATCACCTCTCATAATTGTGTGTGTGTGTGTGTGTGTGTGTGTGTGTGTGTATGTGGATGTGGTAATAACATTTAAGATCTACTCTCTTAGCAACTTTCAAGTAAATAATGCAGTATTGTTAACTGTAATCACTATGCTGTATGTCAGATCCCAGAACTTATTTGTCTTATAACTGGAAGTTTTTACCCTTTGATCAACATCTCCCCTATCCCCCACCTGCCAAGCCCCTGGCAACCACCATTCTACTACTTCTATGAGTTTGGCTTTTTTAGATTCCACATATAAGTGAGAATATATAGTGTTTGTCTTTCTCTGACTTATTTCACTTGGCATAATGCACTGAAAGTCCATCTATGTCGTCACAAAGGGCAGGATTTCCTTCTTTTTATGGCTGAATAATATTCCATTACACATCACCCCACACACACACATTTTCTTTATCCATTCATCTGTTAGTGGACACTTAGGTTGTTTCCATGCCTTGGCTATTGTCAATAATGCTGAAGTGAACATGAGGGAGCAGATATCTCTTTGAGAGAGATTTCATTTCCTTCGGATATGTACCCAGAAGTGGGGTTGCTGGATCATATTGTAGTTCTATTTTTAATTTTTCCTTAGTACATTTAGAAAGAATATTTTCTCAACCAAAGTTACTATGGCCTACAGAGAAAAGTCAATCAAAAGTTTCAACAATTTTAAATGTGTTAATGATAAATTTGACAATTAACAATAAAGAGCGAATTTGAAGTAGACAACAGGCAATTTTATGAAAAAATAAAAGTACTAAGATCATATTGAAAAAAATTAATTCATCAGAAGAATATCGATGACATGGTATTAGAATTAGGTATGACGAAGGAACTGATTAAAGTATATGAATAACTACTAAGAAAAATTAAAGTAATTTTAATTCTGTAATAGATTACAGTAATGTGCAATTGTCATAAATGTATTGCTTGATTAATATTCCTTTTGTTTTTAATTGTTTAGGTAATCAGCATTTAAAATTTTTTACTGTAATGTATTTTTATTTTTCAATAAATAATTTTACTTTTGAAAATGGTTTTCAAATAGAATGATCTTGAGATCCCCTGGTCTAGTAAAACCAATTTATTGATTAACAATTCCTTGGTCAATAAATAAGATCTTTTTTAAGTCATGTAATTTTAATTATTTTTAATGCTTCACTTTCAAAAATGTTGCCATTTGAACAGTACATTATGTGGTTGCCTAACTAAGCTTTTATCGAGATCCTATTGTGTACCAGATATGGATGTGGGAATGAATTACACTGTGTCAACCTGTGAGGAGAGAGCAAAGAGTTTCTACTGGGAAATGATATGGGTAGAACTAGTTTGTGAAGGACCTTAATGCCCTTCTTCTGGGTTATCTAGCCGTATAGATGTGGAAGTCTGTTGTGGTTTTGAATAAAAGAGTGATATGACAAAAGTGGTGTTATAGGATGTTTATATAAAGAATGAGTGACATGGCTGAGTGATCAATGGCTTTAGCAGTGAGGATGGAAAGATGGAACAGGTTGAAGCCTTTACAAAGGAACGTTTTCTTGGACTTATTCATTGGACTTGGCAGGATTGAGGGAGAGCTTGGAATCCGAGAGGATGCCAGTTTTCCCAATTGGCTGATTAAAAAGGAAAATGTCTTTTACAGGGGAAGATGATGTGATTTTGGATGTTGAATATGAGATGTTGCTAGATCTAAGTCGAGATGGCTGAGAGTCTATTGGACATAAAAGCCTGAAGTCCAGTAGTGAGGCCAAACTGAACTTGGAGATTGGAGCTTTTCTGTGGCAGTGAGGTGAAGCCATCCCTGGTGGTCTAGTGGTTAAGATTCGGCACTCTCACTGCAGCGGCCCGGCTTCGTTTCCCGGTCAGAGACCCGCAGCACTCGTCTGTCAGTTGTCATACTGTGGGCAGCAGCGTGTTATTGGGATGTTGAAAGCTATGCCACTGGTATTTCAAACACCAGCAGAGTCATCCCGTTTCAGTGATGCTTCCAGATTAGACAGACTAGGAAGAAGGACCTGGCCACCTACTTACAAAAAAAATTGGCCATGGAAACCCTATGAATGGCAGCAGAGCACTGTCTGATATCACACTGGAAGATGAAAGGATGACCCAGAAAGACTGGGCAAAGTTCACTGCTGCTGTACACAGGATTCCACTAGGAGTTGGAATTGACTCAGCAGCACTAACAAACAAAAAAGGTGAAGCCACGCAAGCGAATGGATTCTTCATGGAAAACTGTATTGGAAGAGAACGCCAGGTAAAATCTTGAACTTTGGGCATCTCCAGCAGCTGGAGGAAGGTAGAAGAAAGAGCACCAGTGAAATATGATTCAAACAAAATACACCAGAGTGTTGGTCAGAGGGACAGAAGGAAACCTGAGAAAGGGATTCATGGAAACTAAAGGAAGAACAAGTGACAGTGAGTAGTATCACATGTAGTGATAAAGTCCAAAGAGGGCTGAGAAGAGGTCATTGGATTTGGAGCTTACTACTGACTAAAACAGCTTCAGGAGGTGACAGAATGAGTGGCAGATGAGGAAATGGATATAGCTTCTATAGATCTGGTTCATTTTAGGAGCGTGTGAAAGAGACGAGAGTCAAACTGTGGAGTATTGTAGTCAGAAGGACAGAAGAGTCAAGTAAAACTTCCCAAGATACTGGAGAGCTTTACATGGTTGAAGGCAGAAATGGGGGACTCCTAGTGGATGAAGGAGAGATTGAGTGTTATAGAGAGAGGAGAAGATAACTAGGGAATATCATTCTAGGGAAGGCTGAAATGAGAAGAGATGAAGGTATTCTCTCTGGAAACAGGAGTAATATTTCTAATGAGTCTGGAAGGAAAATGAGAGCATTAGTTTAATAGCAGTTTCTATTTATTAAGCAACTTCTGTATTCTAAACTACAATATAAATGTGAACTATTTATAAACCATTTTGAGACATTGAGGAGGAAACAAAAGAATTGTGTTAAGATATGGCCTCCTGCCCTTCTGTAGTTTATGTGGGCTAAATGGAGGGAGGAGGCAGAAATACCTTTGCATGTGACCAAGGGGTAGATTACATAGATAGTATGCTTTGGGTGCCTGATGATGGCGTTATGAATGCAGATGTGTTTGGTCAGAAAAGGTCTGATGGAAATGTTGTGAACTTAGAGGGATGGTTAAGATTTGGATAAAAGGCAAAAATTGGGAAAACATGTTTCAGAAAAGGAGACTAGCAGATGCAATAACCAACCATGGAGTGAGCAGAGCTTTCTTGGTAACTATAGATTTTGACCGTTTATTTCTTTATTCAGTTATAATAATAATAGCTAATGTTGAGTATTTACTAGGTGCCAGATACTGTTCTAAACATTTTGCATGTATTTTTGATCCTCAACACAATCGCTGAACTATTTACTGTTTTTACCCTCATTTTTACAGATGAGGAAATAGAGGGTTAAGTAATTTGCACCAGATCCCACAGCTTATTAGAGCTGGAGCTGGGATCTGAACCTGGGCTTTCTGGTTCCAGAGTGCTTACTCTTAACCTCTTTGCTGTTTTGCCTCTAAAGGATATTGTCTTATGTTCGGAAGTAATGGTGGATTTGGTTGAGGTCAAGCTAGAAGTTACGGAAACCCTTGAATACAAGACTGTCAGGTTTGAACTTCTTCCTTCCTTTAATGAAGAACTGTCAGGGCTTTCATCGGGAGCAAAGTGAAGTTACAACTTTGATGTTTTGAGACGACCCAGGACATAACGGTGATGAGTCTCCGTGAGACCAGGGAATCTGAGAGAAACTGAGGCAGCCCTTCCTAGCCCGTTGTATACATAAGACCAGACTTCCTCCATGTAATAATACTCGGATAGAATTGTTAATTATCCCTGGAGCTTGGACTCTTCTTTGATTTGTAGGGGTGAAACTTTCTCTTTAGTTTTTGAAAGAAGAAATTGTTTTTCTTTGGACTAGAGTAATTGAGTTTCTGTGATGAATTTGTATTAGCTGTGGGGGGAGACTCAAGGAGATTGGAGCTTACATTCCAGTGGACAAGACAGAATGAACATATGCGAATAATATGTAGAGAAAAAAGAGATTCTTTCCTTTTTGTTCTTCCTTTCTCATATTGGTAAGCAATAAAAAATGAAACTCTTAAGGTCTAACTTACATAACTGCCAAGAAATACGAGCACTTTGATAACATCTGGGCTGTAGCTGTGACTGAGGGGTAGCGGGGAGGGAAAAACTTCGCTGCCATAGACCTGAGTCTGAATCCTAGCAATCCCCAAGAACATAGCATAGGGAAATCACTTCAACTTTCTGAGCTTCAGTTTCCTCATTTGTAAAGTGGGGATTATAATCCCTATCTCAATTTGCTGCTAGGAAAATTAGAGCCAATAAATGTAAAGTGTCTAGCGTATGTCCAGGTCCATGTGAGTTCTCGTCCTAGATGTTACGTGGTGACATTTTTCTATCCTGCCTATTGCAGTGTGGTAGTAATGTTGCCCCATTGTCTGTAGCCTAAAAACAGAGAGATAAATCTAACAGGAGAGTCTCACATGCAGATGACACCTAAATACCTGTATTACCTCACATTGAATTCTCTGTAAAGAGTGGGCAAATGTAAGAACCAGTGGTAACCAAATCTAGGACAGGAATAAGAGGAGGGCGTTAGTTAATGGCCTATCTAGTAAAAGAAAAATGTATGTATAAAATTTAATTGATCCTGTAGTTTAAAGGAAGACACCAAAATAGAGGAAACTTTTCCTTTAGAGAGTGTGAGAGAGAGAGAGAGAGAATGAAGCTGGCAGGTTAGGGTTTGTGTTTCCTCAGGGAGGAGAACTTAGTATTAGTAAATGATAAATTTGGTCATGAAAGAGTTGGTGCACATTTTTAAAAATGAGCAGCAAGCATCACTTTAGGAAAAGCAATTACCAAACAACATTGATATCACTCTTGGATTTGGCTTGGGTCATTTCCTGTTTAATGAAACCACAGGCAGCAACTTATCTGCATTTGGGGTCGTGGGAATGGGTCAGGGATGTAGAGAGTGGGGAATGGAGAGTGACATCAGAAAAATTCAGACACTCAATCCTGTCAGGAAAATTAGCAAAAAGTGTGAAGCTACTGATAATTCGTTCTACAGAAACCTTGAGGAGGAAGGAAATTTGAATAGCAGGCTCATAATTTAAGAAAGAAAATTATAATATATAAGCCAATGGCACCTCTTGCATATGTGCTTTAAATACCCGTGTAAAAAAGAACTTTTCAATTGTAAAAGTGACGTATGCCCATCGGCTAGTGGTGCCTCGTCTTTGTTAGCCCTCAGAGTAGCAAACCGTTTAACGTCGGTTTTAATTATTGAGGTGTAGTAAGCATTGCAGCCACTGTCTTCATCACATGGTGCACACCAGGAACCAGGAACCATGTGTGGCTTCAGGCAAATCACTGCCTTTCTAGGCCTCGTTTTCCTCTCGGCCCCTTTTGAACTGATTTCTAAGGCCTCTGATTGAATTGATTGCCTCCACGCTCCTCAAACCTGCTGATTCTAAATACTGTTTGTTGTCATCAGTGTACTTGTTTTGCCACTAGATGGCACTAATGTACCTTGAACCCTGGCACCTCTGGGTTTCCAGAATCTGGGGTCTGAAGGAGCCTTGGAATTTTTCCTTAATCCAACCCCCCATTTAACAGTTGGGGACCTGAGACTCAGAGGCTAAGTGACATGGCCAAGGTCGTACAATTCCTCGGAACCTCTTGAATCCCAGTCACCTATCTTTCCCCTCTGTTCCACTGTTTCTCTAGGGGATTTTGTGAGGGAAATTCAAAGAGAGCTGTTCTCAGCCATTCCTGTTCTTTGTTAATTATTTTAAAAATTATTTGAAACCCTTCTTTAGGTACGTATTTCATCAAATTCGAAATAAATAGTTGGCCCACTTTTGTGTTGCTGTATTTGCTCCTCCAGAGAAAAAAAGCGACGCTGTCAGTTTCTAAAGATCGTTGCCCTACCTATGACTAACCTGCCTTCACAATTTGCCCTGGAAAGAGGCTCTCCTGAAACCTCAACCAGAGCCTTTCTACCAGATGATGATCTTTCTCCATTCTTGCCCAGTCCCTTTGATAAGGTTTGCCTTTTAGCTCTTCCCTCCAACTAAACAGGGTCATGCATTCTTCCCCTTCTTTTTTGTCTACCTGCCTAAGCAAGAGAGCTTTTGGGGGGAAAAGTAGATATGCCTTGCTTCTTAAAAAATGGATCTCTTGTGTGTTCCCAGCACTCTTTTTCCCCCTCTCTCTTTATCAGTGACAAGGATGGTATTGCCATAAATCATGGCTGTGTGTGGGCAGAATGGTGTCATGGGAGGCAATGTGGCCACGTGAAGACATGAGCTCTGGAGTCGTACTGACTGGGTCAAATGCCTCCTGTATCACTGACTGACTCTGTGACCCATCCTCATCTCAGTGAGTGTAATGTTTACTACTTTACCAGGCTGGTGTGAGAAATAAATGAGGAAATATACAGAAGGCTCATGGTAGCAGTGTTTGTACACATAGTAGATGCTCGTTAAGTGCTGATTGTTCTGGTTGCTATTTTGTAGAGAAGAACAGGAGTGACCATAGTATATGAAAGGAGCCCACGGGAGGGTCTCAGATGAAGGCGCTAGTTTTTTTATTGGAGAAAGAAGGGAGGGATGCCAGGGTCTGTGTGAGTGTTTCAGAGAAATTAGTGTGGAACTGTGCTGCCCAATGCAGTAGCCAGCCATCTGTGGCAGTTAAGCACTGGAAATGTGGCTGATCAAAACTGAGAGGTGCTGTAAGTGTAGGCTACACATCAGATTTCAAAGACTTAGTATAAAAAAAAATGAATATGAAATATCTCAATAATTTCGTATGTTGCTGATAAGTTGAAATTATAATATTTTGGATATGTAGAGTTAAATAATATATGTTGTTAAACTTGATTTCACCCATTTCTTTTTAGTTTTTAAATGTGGCTGCTAGAAAATATAATGAGGCTGACATATTTCTATCTGATAGCACTGGACTGGAAGATAGAGACCTTTGATGTTCAACCATATACAACTCTAATTTGGGGAATCGTGAGAGGTTTTTTGAGGCTTCTTTTGATTTTTTTATTTTATGATCTGTTGTTAAGAGCATGGTTATCCTGAATTCAAGATGCCAGTCACTATTGGTAATAATAGTTTAAAATGAAAAAAAGTAAAAGAGGCACCAAGTATTCTCCTTAGTCCCCCAAATTCTGAAGACCTTAATTGAGAAGCAAGATATGAATGCATTATGGATGGTTTGGTGGGTCAACCATAGCAATTAGAAGATCCTAGAGGTTTTTTTTTTTTTTTTTGGCCATTTCATGATTCAAAGAATAGGGTGTTTACAAAAATCTTCTCCTATCATAATTATATGTTATCTACAGATGAAAATCTAGCAGTTATTGATTCTAGAATTTTCCTTCAGGTGCAAATTATTAAAACACCACCACAAATGACCAAGAGTAACAAGAAAAGAGAATCATAGTACTGTATATTAAATTAAGTCATCTTCCTGATTTTTGTTAAATTTATTTTGGTTTTAATACTCTGGTTACAAAACATTGACTTCTTTCAGAAATTTAAAGGTAAATAGTAATCTCATCACCAGTTTGTTTTAGAGCTATAAGATAACTGCTAATTTTAGACATTTGTAACCTTTGTCTTTTCAGGTGGATTGAAAAATAAAGTTATTTACATCTTGAATTTACACTCTATTTTTTTTTATTTTTATTTTTTTTAAAGATTTTATTTATCTTTTTTTCCTTTCTCCCCAAAGCCCCCCAGGTACATAGTTGTATATTCTTCGTTGTGGGTCCTTCTAGTTGTGGCATGTGGGATGCTGCCTCAGCGTGGTTTGATGAGCAGTGCCATGTTCGCGCCCAGGATTCGAACCAATGAAACACTGGGCCGCCTGCAGCGGAGTGCGCGAACTTAACCACTCGGCCACGGGGCCAGCCCCTACACTCTATTTTTGATAACAAAACATGTGAAATAGTTTTGTGGGAAGTTTATTCTTTGCTGATGCAGAAAGCAAGCAGGGCACATGCATTTTGAGAACTATGAGGGCAAATCTCATTGTTCTTAATTTAGTCCCAGAATTAAGGTATCCTTCATTCCAAGTAAACTGGCTATGATTATTCATTGGCTATAAGATGCCATCAATTGTAAGAGGCACATTTATTTTAAGTACCATCTTGTATAGAAAATAAAATACTGCCAATAAAACGGACAAGCTGTTGGCTTTTTAAATGTATCTATTTCAGGGATGTTAAATAGTGAAAAAAAGTGTACCTTAGAGCTGATGAAATATAATACACAGATTTTGAAACTTTCAACTTAGTTGGAAGTTAGAAAGTTTTATATGTTGTTTTATAAGTTAGCATCACACTTTTCGGCCCTCTCAGAATGTATCATATTTAGTAAGTGTGGTTTGGTGCATTGGAGCGCTTTTCATCTGATTCTGTAAATAGTCAGAAAAAAGCAAAGTGTATTGAGATAATATTTAAGTTGCTGGAAATCCTTTGATTCAGAAAAGTGAACTTCAACCTCGTTTTAACCTACCACCTCTGCTTCTTGCACTGCCACCTCCACACACGTGCCCACCCCCTTTTCAGCCTACCTACTCCTCTAACAAAATCTGTTCTCCATAAAGCCTCCTGATAACAGTTATTTATAGCCTCTCTGAATTCAAGGCAAAGTGTTAAATTGCCCAGGGATGTTTGCTTTCTAAGCCTTATCTCTAATTATCAGCTAAAAATCTTTATCTGCTCAGAGAACTTTCAGGCCTCAACTGGCCATATGGAACAAGTTTTGTGGGAATGGCTGGGGGAGGAGAGATGGAGGGACAGGCTCCTACCCTGCCTCTGTGGAAGGCTGTGGACAGAACACAGAGCACCTCATTTCCTTTCCCACCCGAATGTGTTCAACCAAATCTGTCTCCTGGCTCCCTGCCTTTGTGCTGGGAGTCAGTAAGAAAGTAGGCTGCCTTCTCCTGCTGGCCTCACTGACTGTATCTGAAAGGAAAGCGGACTTGACTTTTAAAAGCTGCTTTTCTGACTAATTTCATTGAATTTTTATCAGTTTTATCTTCCTTTTGATAGAGGCTATTGAATTTTAAGGAAACTCTGTGATGTAAAGAATTCTTTTGCAATTTCAATAGCTACTTCCTAATTTACCTGTTTTCTAAATCTCTGGTTTACAAATCTTACTGGCTTAAATGAGGCTTTCCATTTTGAATGGCTATTTGGTAATCCAGCTTCTGAGCCTACTTTTTCTAAATTATTTTTAGGCATGCCTCAGCAGACACATGCATGCTAGGGCAGTTTGGCTCTTGCTTAAACTGCAGAAGTACTTGTGGTCTAACTTGAAGATGAAAGCAAAACTCGTTCTTCTCAAATTTGTAATACATTCATCAGTTGTGAATCTACTGATACTCTATACTTTTTATACAGTTGATGTTCAGTAAAAATGTTAGATGAATCCCACGTTTATAGCATCAGGGCTTATAAACAGAGCTCTCCATTGCGTTCATGGAGTTTGGTTAACACAAAGGATGGTCTTTCTCAGCAAAAGATGTGCAGGGATATTGCACGTGCTTTCAGTGGTATATTAGCTTTGAAAATGATATGGAAATATTCATCTCTGTTGCTAAATTTTCTACATTTAAACGAATATAAAATGTATTATATAGCTCTGCATTCTTTATTGTACGTTTGTTGATACTATCTTAAATAATTTTCCGATTCTATCCTGTAAATGTCTCTGTGCGTTTGAATGACTGGCTTTTCGTCCTTGCAGCTCGGTGTGTGGTTTTCTCTCGGCTGTGCCTGTTTGGCCTTGGAAGACTACGGAGGGTCAGCGAAGGCGTTTCAGCGTTGTGTGGCTCTAGAACCTGACGTAAGTTTGTTTGGTATTCTTTCCTTGTTATAGCCCTTTGATATTCTCTGAGTTATTCGAATTGTATTGTAGTTCAGAACAGCAATTCCTACGGGTAGATAGTTTCAGTTATGCAAGAGGAATAAGTTCTAGAGATCTCTTGTACAACATTGTGCCTGACGTTAACAAAACTGTATTGTGCACTTAAAAATGTGTTAAGAGGGTAGATCTTAAGTCTTCTTATCACAATAAAAAAAGAGAAAAAAGAAGGCCAAAAAGAAGACAAAAAAAAAGTCAAGTTTTCTATTATTATTATTATTATTATTATTTTTTAAAGATTTTATTTTTTTCCTTTTTCTCCCCAAAGCCCCCCGGTACATAGTTGTATATTCTTCGTTCTGGGTCCTTCTAGTTGTGGCATGTGGGATGCTGCCTCAGCGTGGTTTGATGAGCAGTGCCATGTCCGCACCCAGGATTCGAACCAACGAAACACTGGGCCGCCTGCAGCGGAGCGCACGAACTTCACCACTCGGCCCGGGGCCAGCCCCAAGTTTTCTATTATTTTATGTTAAAAAGTAAAAAGAACAGCAGTTCTCGTTTGTTGGAGGAAAGTGCACCTCTGACAGAAAGTCACTCCTTAAGGTAGATGACTTAGAAATCTAGAAGTAAGTTGCTTCTCGTAATAGCTAAGTTATTCATGGTTTCATTTAGAAAATAGTTTTGATAAAAGTTTTCTAGTTAAAAATATATTTCACTGAAGTATACAGCAAGTATCACATATATTTTGTCATTCACTAATGTGTGCTGCCTGTGTTAGTTGTGTTATTAGGAAGTTCTTTTAGTTTAAGTCTTAATATTTAACAGCTTTCCTGAGATGATAAACAATTCACATACCATATAACTCATCCATTTAAAGTGTACAATTCAGTGATTTTTTAGTATATTCAGAATTGTGCAACCATCACCACAGTTAGTTTTAGAACATTTTTATTGTTAAAAGAAACCCCTGGGGGCTGGCCCCATGGCCGAGCGGTTAAGTTCGCGCGCTCCGCTGCAGGCGGCCCAGTGTTTCGTTGGTTCGAATCCTGGGCGCGGACATGACACTGCTCATCAAACCACGCTGAGGCAGCGTCCCACATGCCACAACTAGAAGGACCCACAACAAAGAATATACAACTATGTACCGGGGGGCTTTGGGGAGAAAAAGGAAAAAATAAAATCTTTAAAAAAAAGAAACAAACAAAAAAAAGAAACCCCTGTACCCTTTAGCAGTCACTGTTTCTCCCAAATGCCCCCTTCCCCCAGCCCCAGTCCTGGGGAACCACAGATGTGCATTCGGTCTCTGTAGACTTGCCTATTCTGGGCATTTCATGTAGATGGACCCATACAATATGTGCTCTTTTATGACTGGTTTCTTTCACTTAGATTAATGTTTTCATCCATGTCGTAGCGTGTATCAGTACTTCATCCCTTTTTATGGCCAAATAATATGTCATTGTAGCCAGCCCTAGTGGTCTAGTGGTTAAGATTCGGCGCTTGTCACCACAACAGCTGGGGCTCGTTTCCTGGTCAGGGAACCAAAGAACTTGTCTGTCGGGTGACATACATGTCAACATACATGCAGGTGTATGTTGCTGTGATGCTGAAAGCTGTGCCACCAGTATTTCAAATACCAGCAGAGTCACCCAGGGTGGACAGGTTTCAGTGGAGCTTTCGGACTAAAACAGACTAGAAAGAAGGACCTGACCACCCACTTCTGAAAAAACTGGCTGTGAAAACACTGAATAACAGTGGAGCATCGTCTGATATAGCTCCAGAAGGTGAGAAGATGGCGCAAAAAGAGCAGGCCGGGTTCTGCTCTGCTGTCCACAGGGTCACTAGTAGCCAGAATCAACTCGATGGCACTAGCAATAACAATATTCCATTATTTGGGTATGTCACATGTTATCTGTTTATCAATTGGTGGACATTTAGGTTTTCTACATTTTGGTTATTATGCATTATACTGCTATGAACATTTCGTTTACAAGTTTTCATGTGAAGATGTTTTCATTTCTCTTGGGTATACCTGGTAGAATTACTGGGTCATATGTTAGCTCTGTGTTCAAAATTTTGAGAAACTGCCAGACTATTTTCTAAAGTACTATTTTATATTCCCACAAACCATGTATGAGAGGTCCAATTTTTCAACATCTCTGTCAACCCTTGTTATTGTCTGTCCTTTTTATTAAGGTCATCCTAGTAGGTGGTATCTCATTGTGGTTTCAGTTTGCATTTCCTTGATGGCTAATGATGTTGAGCATCTTTCCACGTGCTTATTTGTGTATCATTTGTGTGTCATCTTTGGAGAAATGTTTACATCCTTTGCCCATTTTTTAATTGGGTTATTTGTCTTTTTATTTTTAAGTTGTAGAGTTCTTTATGTATCCTATATACAAGTCCCATATCAGCTGTGTGATTTGCAAATATTTTCTCCCATTCTCTAATTTGTTTTTCATTTTCTTGGTAGTGTATTTTGAGGTACAAAAGTTTTTAATTTTGATAAGATCCAACTTATCTATTTTTTTCTGTTGTTGCTTGTGCTTTTACTGTCACATCTAAGACTTCATTGACAAATTCAAGGTCATGGAGATTTACCCCTATCTTTTCTTTTAAGAATTTTATTGTTTTGGCTCTTACATTTATGTCTAATGTTAAACCTATTCATAAAACATCGTACTATGTGTGGTGATGATGTTATCTTATTGTGGTAATCATTTCACAGTGTATACATATATCAAGTGATTATGTTGTACTCCTAAAACTAATACAATGTTATATATCAATTATGTCTCAATTAAAAAGAAACATCATTTCAGATAATGTACTTTTTTAGTTCAGGAATTTTCATTTGATACTTTTTTACAGTTTTCATGTTTCTACTGAGATTCCCCAGTCATTCCCTTATTATGTTCATGTTTTCTTCAGATCTTTATCATGTTTATAATATCTGCTTTGAAGTCCTTATGTGCTTATTCCAACATCTCATTTCTATGTCTGTTTCTATTAACTGATTTTCTCCTTTGGATATAGATGAATTTTCCTGCTTGTTTGCATATCTACCAATTTTTTATTGTATCCCACACATGTGGATGCTATGTTGTTGAGTTTCTGGGTTTTATTGTCACTTCTTAAGGGGGGCAGAGTTTTATTTTGGCATTCAGTAAATTCACTTGTGGATCAGCTTGATTTTAGGCTTTCTTCGGGTGGGTCTGGAGTTGTTCTTATTCTAGGATTGAAGAAACCCATCTCTTAAGGTGTAACTTTTGGGGGCTGAACTTATAATTGTGGTGGGCTGTGGGTGATCATTAAGAATTCTCCACTCTGGTTGGTTGGAACTTGAATAACTCCTACCACTCTGTGACCTCTAGAATCTCCATTCAGCTCACAGCTCTCTGGTCGTTGTTCTCTGCCAGACCTCGAGAAGTTTTTTCCTGCACATGTGGATAGCTTAGTATTCAGCCAAGGACTCAAGGAGATACTTATAGACATTTCTGGAGCTTATTCTCTGCACAAATCTCTCTTCCCTGTATTTTGCCCTGCAAATTCCAGCCACTGTTTCAGCCCCAAACTCTAATCTCTCATTCTTCATCCCAGTAAAACATGCTATGCTTTGTTTGGTTTCTCCTTCTCTGTGCCACAGCCCTGAAAATGCCTCTAGACAGAAGCCTGGATTGGTTCTTTTTTTTTTTTTTTTAAGATTTTATTTTTTTCCTTTTTCTCCCCAAAGCCCCCCGGTATATAGTTGTATATTCTTAGTTGTGGGTCCTCCTAGTTGTGGCACGTGGGACACTGCCACAGCATGGCTTGATAAGTGGTACCATGTCCGTGCCCAGGATTCGAACCGATGGAACACTGGGCCGCCTGCAGCGGAGTGCACAAACTTAACCACTCGGCCACGGGGCCAGCCCTGGATTGGTTCTTAGACACCTCAGTTGTTTCCCTTCTTTCAGGGATCACAGTCCTGTGCTCAAAGCTTCTCAAAAACAATTGTTTCCTAAATTTTGTCCAGTTTGTAGCTTTTTATGGTGATAAGGCTAGTCTGATAGTAACTGTGCTATGTCTGCAAGCAGAGATTCATTGCTACTTAATTTTTTAATCATATGTATGGAACTTGAGATGATATAATCTGTATTTTATAAAAAGTGGGAGAAAGAGAAACAAACGTAATTCATATTGTTCTTGTTAGAATTGACATTTATATAAAGACTTTATTTCTGTCATTGCATAGAGGAATAGGTAGAGAAATATATTTGATTGATGAAATACTTAGGAATAACACTAGAGAACACAGACTCCTTTACTCTCCTGTTCTGATGAAGGATGATATAAAATAGAAAATCCTTTTAAGATAGTATAAACAATATTTTGCATTGCCTTGGATTTATCATAAATCTATATATTGTGTAAATTATGTTGTAAATTGTCCAACTATTTTGTACATCTAAATTTGGAAATAAAATCTTAACTAAATTCCAAATTAGTGCTATAATACTTGTATCATTTTGTTGACTATTTTTGTGACTTTTTTGTTCTAAATTATAAAAGTTGTTTAATTTATTTAATTTTCTCATACACCTTTAAACATACTTATTGAAATTTGTAGTTGTAAAGAGCACATCTTGGACTAGGGAAATATGTTATGTTTTTGATTGCAGAAATTATTTTACCTAAACGAGAGTAGTCTATAACTGAGTTCTCTATCATTTCAGAATGCTGAAGCTTGGAACAATTTATCAACATCTTATATCCGATTAAAACAAAAGTAAGTACATCAGACAAATATGAAGAACTTTGTTTCCAAAATAAATGAATGAGATTTTCTTCAACTGAACACCAAAACATTGTGTCTTACTCTTTATCTTTTTCCCTTGCTCACCCACATCTTTGAGTTAGAATGACTTAATATAGCCATTTGAATTCTAAATATAGTTTATTTCTTAAAAACATTTAATATGTAATAAAATGAAATATTATTTGAAATCTTTATTTGACACTGAAGTTTTGCATCCTGAATTTTGTTACATCATAAAAGCAGGCATAACTTTAGTTGCTCAACTCAATTGATAGATTCTTATTGATTGCTTGCTGTGTACTGGACATTATTGAGAAATATAAATATGAACCAATGTCTTCAGGGAGTGTAGGTTTAAAAAATAAAATATTATGCCATATTATTTAAAAAGTTGATTAGCAATATAAGTAATATGTGGTAAATATCAAGTGAGAAGTACAAAGAGGACTATAATGATAGTGGGTGATATCTGAAGAACACTTGTTCTGTGCCAGACACTCATGTAGTCCTTTGACGATCTCAGAAGAGAGAAGGTGTGCAATCCTGTTTCAGAGATGCTTCTGAGAGGGGCCGACCTGGTGGCATAGTGGTGAAGTTCACCCGGGCTTTGGTGCCTCAGTGTTCATAGGTTTGGATCCCAGGTGCAGACCTACACATCACTTGTCAAACTATGCTGTGATGGTGTCCCACATGCAAAATAGAGGAAGGTTGGCACAGATGTTAGCTCAGGGCCAATCTTCCTCAAGGAAAAAGAAGAAGATTGGCAACAGGTGTTAGCTTAGGGCCAATCTTCCTTACTAAAGAAAGAGAGAAAAAAAAGAGGAGGATTGGCAGCAGATGTTAGCTCAGAGCTAATCTTCCTCAAAAAAAAAAAATGCTTCTGAGAGAACGTTGGACTCAAGCTGAATTCTGATGAATGGGTAGAGGGGACAGAGGAAAGCCTTACAGGCAAGGGGAATATGACCAAATGCAGAGCGACAGGAATGAATGCAACACTTCAGAAGATAGGAAGTAAAATCGTCCTGCTCTAGACCACAGTGAGATGTGTAGTGAGAGAAAAGGTTGGAAAGGTCGGTTGGGGTCCTTCTGTAGTGTGTTCTGATAATCTGGCTAACAAGTTGAGACTATCCTGTTGGCAGTAGGAAGCCAGAGATTTCAGGAGGGTAATTTCATGAAGAAAGAAGCTTTTTAGGAAGATTTATCTAGCGGCAGTGTGCGAGACAGAACAGAGAGGAAACTGGAGGCTGGGAAACCACTTAGGAGACAGCTGTCATAACAGTTCAGGCACGAGATAACCAGACTGGAAAAAGAAGGGGCAGATGCCAGTTTATAAAGGGGACAACCAACTGGGCTTGTTGACTAGCCACAGAGAGCGAAGGAAAGGGAAGAGACAAGGATTGCTGCTGTTAGAGTTTTAATAAATGAATTAAAGGATGAATAGATTTCCATTTTTATTTGGACTTATTTTCAAACTTAATTTATCTTTGCGGATTCACAAGATATTTCTGAAGATAAGATTAAAACCACATTACGTTGAGATCATGAAATGCTTCTGCTGCTCTTGGATGACAGTCTACATAAAGTACTGTTTGTTCTGCCACTCTCTTCAGGAAATACTAGTATGATTGCTACTGATTGTGTGAAAACTCACTAGAGACGCTTTTGGTTTAAAGCAGGGGGCGGGGGAAGTCCCTGTCATGGCTGTAGGATGATCTCCGGGGTTTTTTCTAGTAACCCTGATAAGTTTGCATGTAGTGAGTCTCTTGATTCTCCACCTGGTCTTCTAGCCCATTAATCCTAAGAATTCTGCTTTCTCTCTCAGGGGTTCTTGCACATTGCTCCTCAACTTCAGTTTGCCATTTTCTTTTCTTGCTGCAGCTCCATGAATAGGTTTTTGTGTAAAAGTGGGGCTGTAAGGTCAGAGGTAGATCGCTCCTTTGTTCTTGCCTTTTTACTCTTTCCTTTTTTTGCTGCTGCTCCAGACATAGCTAATTTTTGACTCACAATCTTGTTACTTCAGGGGTAAATTACTCCTCCTCCTCTCAAAAGAATCCTTTCCATGCCTTAAAGTGACCCTTTAAACCATCTTGTCTATCCCGTTGCCGTCACAAGGGTCTTCACTAAAGCACTCTTTTTGCTGTTTCATCTGATTTCATTAGGCATCATGTCCCTAACCAGTCTGTTGGGAGAATTTTTCTTCTTTCTATAGTACTTTCATAGTGCAGTGTCACTACCATTTTGGGTTTGATAAGTGAATCCTGAGTTGAACTTATAAAAAAGCCATACTTACCAAAAAAGATTTCATTACAAAAATTTTGAGGCCAGGAAATTGTGATTAGTGGTGGGAGGACACACAGGGAAAAGGATAATCCTCTTGGTGTGGATTGCTGCTTGTTGAGTTCTTTTCCAGTAGGATGACTTCACCCCCAGCCCCGACGTGGATGGTAGGACTGAGGACTCTCAGTCCACCTGAGACTGTTGACAGGCAGTTGCTATTACGTGGGAGTCGCGCACAGGGAGTCGAGTAGAGAAAGGAAAAAAGAAGAAAAAAAATCCTATAGAAACAATTTACGGCTGAACTTGAAGAAGTGTTAGAGCAAGTGTACTTCCGTTTTCAACTATGAAGGATGGTGGGCCAAGGGTAAATGAATCAGTACATTCCATAACAACTTTAGATAAATTGTTTAATGTAGAAAATAAAAAACTAAACTGCAGTGAATTGGCTGTTAGGAAAAGACTAAAAGAACTTAATTGTAAGGAAGTTATTTTGACTGATATTGTAGGTATATTAAAGATTGATTAAATGATTTGTGTGTTCAGTGACTTGTGGGGGAAGTTACTGATGTTATGGGCACACTGCATATGCTTAAGGGGATCACTCTCAGAACAATGGCCTGGAATGGCCAGAAGAACCCCCATCATCGTCTCCAAAATTTGCTTTGAAGCCAGCAAGGAGAAGGGGCCTTGATGAAGCACGTGAGGCTCAGCAGGGCAAGGGAGGTGGACCTTGTAGTCTTAAGTTAGCAAACTCAAATGGCTACTGGAAAGGGAGATTGATAACATACATTTGAAACAGGTTACTATAATTGTCCAATAAAACATTTATAATCTATAAAGGAGCTATAGTGTTTGTCCAGCCAGTGGAGTGAAGCATTATGAATCTTTTGGTTTGCTGAGATGTGTAACTTTTAGAATAGGTTACGTAAAGTTCTCTTGATTTCCTTGTCAATATCAAGTTTTTAATAGTCTTCTATTTCTGAAGTGGCTTGTATAAATAAGACAAGGATTCTGTGATGATTTGGTAAACCTTATCTGTAAAACTACCTAGCCTTTTCTTAATTTTTATTGATTTAATTAGTTTTCTGTTTCTTTAGTTCCTTTTGTGTAATTTGTTCATAGTGTTCTCTTATGAATTTTTTAAAAATTACTAATCTTGTTTGTGCCATTTTTCTTTCATTTTAAGTGGAATTTAGTTAGACATTTGTCTGTTTTGTTAGTTTTTTCCAAAGGGCCAGCTTTTGGTTTTGTTGATCATTTCTATTCTTTCTTTATATTTTATTTCTTATCTCTATTCTTTTCTTCTTTCTTTAATTTGTTTCATGTTCTTCTACAAAATTAAGTTGAATGTTTTGACTCGTTTATTTTCCATCTTTCATATCTTATAATCAATGCATATAAAATCATAAATTTTCCTCTAAATACTGCTTCAGCTATATCCTGCAGATGGTAACATAGAGTATTTTCATTAAGTTCTAAATGTTTCGTACTTGCTGAGTTTCCCTTTTTCCCCCACTGTATGTTCCTTTTTGTTAAGGAGTGCATTTTTAAGTTTCCAGGCATATATTTTTAAATTTATCTATTTACTGTTGATTTCTTATTTAATTACAGAAAATATAATCTATATACTTTTAAATTTAATTTTTAAAACTCAAATAACTAGTAATCATTTGTCCTTAATAATTAGTTAAATTTTCTGACAGATTTCATAAATTTCTGTTCTCACCATTGATCATTTCTTGTATCCTTTTCCTTCTGTTTGAATTCCCTTTTATTTTTGCAAGAGGGGATCCTTTAGTAGTTTTTTTAAGTTAGGATCAGTAGGTGGTAAACTTTCTTAGTCTTTGTATATCTGAAAATGTTTGATTTTGCATTTACTCTTGAGTGGTACATTTAGGTGGTTATAAATTTCAGGTCAACAGTTATTTTCACTCAGCATTTTAAAGGTAGTATTCTGTTGTCTTCTGTCATCTTTTGTTGCTAATGAAATATCTGCTGTTCTCTAATTGTCTTTCCTTTGTAGGTTTTAGGATTGTCGTTATGTTCTGCAGTTTCACACCATGTATCTAAGTGTTGGTTTATCTTTATTTATAATGCTTGGTATGCAAAATGTACTTTTGATCATAGAATTTAGATCTTTGTTCAGTTCTGGAAAATACTCAGCTATTACTTTTCAACTATAGCATCCTGCATTTTGTTTACTCTGCATTTGTTTACTCTGGAATGTCTATCAAGTGTATGTTTGAGCCTTACCTCTCTTTCCTCTGTCTCGTTACTACTCTTTTAATTTTTAATCTGAATTCTGTGTGAATTCCTATTATCTTCCAGTTCATCACCTCTCTCTTTGACTGTGTGCAGTCTAGTTTTTGTTGCTCATTGAGTTTTTTTCTTTGTTTTAATGTCCCTTTTGATTGCAAAATTTCCGGTTAGTTTTTATTCATATCTCCCTGTTCTTGTTTCATTTCTACCTGTTTTCGTTTTGCAACTTCCTGCTCCTTTCAAATTTTTAAAATTTTTTTGGGGAAATTTGAGGTAGTTTTGGGTTGTTTGGGCCTCTAATTCTGTTTATTAACATGAATGATTAAGGACTGACAGAGAGTCAACATTAGCATTTTATACATTTAGCTATGGTTATTCATTATTGTTCTCTTTAAAATTTGACCTTCTAGAGAAAAAGCTTTTAGAACTTTACAAGAAGCCCTCAAGTGCAACTATGAACACTGGCAGATCTGGGAAAACTACATTCTCACTAGCACCGATGTTGGGGAATTTTCAGAAGCCATTAAAGCTTATCACCGGCTCTTGGACTTACAAGACAAATACAAAGATGTTCAGGTAGGATATTTATATGTTGTTATTTCATTTTGCATTTGATATTACTACTTTATTATATGATATAAGTTGTTTTCTTGAATATATACAGGAAAATTTTGTTAAAACACATGTATGTTTTTTTCTCTAGTCAAATATTCTTAGTTACTTGTTAATTCTGGCATTCCAGTGTCAAATGTGTTTGTGCAGTCATAGGCTGAATATTACCATGACTCAGTTATGAAAATCTGGTATGTGGTTTCCATATATACAGTCAGCTTGCAGAAACTAAATAGAGTGATGTTTGTGTTATTTATTACTTTGGGTATATCTCAATATATTCTGTGATTTGTAATAGGTGGAGTAAATCCCATACTCATTTATTTGCTCATCAAACAAGCATTTACTGCATATTTTCAAATGGTTTGAACAATATAGAAATGAAGACTAACATTTCTTTGAAATGTTTAGTGAGGCGTTCGTTTTCTTGGTGAGATGAAGTCAGAACTGGTTGACTCTTAACGCAATACAACAAGTGCTATATGCTTTCAGAAAATATGAGAGACTTGAAGCCACTGTGTTTGTCGTCCAATAGGATTAAATGTACAACACCTTGTGGGTTTAATTGTGGTTGAAGATAGTGTATGAAGACATGGGGATGCAGGAGCTTATGGGTTACAAAGTCAGGGAGCTTGAAAATGTAACATTTTATTTGCAATATTCAACATATTCTATTTAAAATGATGAAGTTGAAATTATGAAAACACAGAAATAACATCTAATAAGTGATAATAGCTCGCTACTCTTGTGACTTATTATTTTTACTCCAGCTGTTCCAAAATTTACCTTATCTAGGCCCCGTTTTATAGCCCCAGCCCTTGACCTGTATGCGTGGTCTTGCAAGTCTAGCCATATATAATTGGCCAAGTTACGTTAAGACTCAGATTCTGGGCAATTCACTTGAAAGGTCTGTGGCTTCAAGTAGAACCATATACCTACTTACAGGAGCTATGTTGACCCCTTTCGATTACTTTTCTTTTTCTTATTTTTTTTACCCTTTCTAAATATCGTACATTGACTTTCCATTATAGAAAGAAGGGACTTGAATTTTATAGTGTAAAGATCAATTAAAATGTGAATGGAGGCATAAGCAGAGTTTTATATCCTAGAGAGGATGAGAACCCTAGCAAATCTGTTTGCATGGTCCCCTGGTGGTCTAGTAGCGTCCTGTTGACAGAGCTGAAATTCTCCATTGAGACTGTGCTTTCTCTTCTACACTTAGCCCGTTGGCAAAGGGCACTGAGGAGGCTCTGAACAGATCTCAGTATGTTGCCGAACCACTGAGGATGGGGCAGAGATTCCAAAGTGCTTATTTCTTGTTTACTTCAACTGTAATTTTTTAAAAGACCCTTCTATTTTAGAAGGCCTTCTGAAGCTTGTTCCTAAAATCTCAGGGAAAATGTAAATAGTTTACACTGGTAGTCTATTCCATGAGATTATAAATAATTTACTTTGCTGTTCCATTCCATTTTACACTTGAAATAAATTCTAATGATTTTTTTCTTTCGCATTAAAAAAAATATGCACAAAACACTCACATCCAACGTTCTTCATTTGGATCTCACTGCTGGCTCAGTTCCAGCATTCTTTACAATTACAGACTGTCAGAGCAAGAAGGGACCCTCGAGGAGCCCTCTAGGGCTGGGCTGAATAGGCTACCCCCCGAGTCAGAAAGTAGTGTGAAGCTCCCCTCCTGCCTGCAAAGACTAGAAGGGATGATTCTCCAAACCAGTCTGCTTTTCTTTCCAACTGGTATGCTGCTGGCGTTGTCATCTCTTCTTGAATCGTCTTAGAATTGCCTTCCTTGGTCAGTCTGATCTTGTTAATCTTCTGTCATGTGTCTCCAATTTCTAACTGATCTGCTTTTCTTTCTGATGTGAGTGGGATTTCCCCTCCAAATCTATATGTTAACTCACAGTAATCCTTCATATCTGCTAAGGATTAGTAACAATTGGCCAACCAGATTGGCTTTTTGGATTTTCTCAAGAAAATCCTGATCCTCCTTCTATACTTGGCACCCATAGGAGTTGCTTTTATGTGAGGAACCCAAATGGCTAGGTCCAGGCCCCTCTCCTTCCATAAGGGATGGACTTGTGTGGGTTATGGTACATAAGCATCAAAGGGAGGGGGCTTTTCTATCTTCTCTCTCACTTACCCTCTTCTGCTTTCCAAGGCACATAAAACAGGTCAAAGTGAGACATGGTAAAGTAATAATAACTAACATTTATTGAGGGCTTGTTGTGTGCCAGACACTATTCTAAGTACTTGACATGTTTTAACTCAATTAATTCTCATCACAACTCTGTGGGATAGATTTGTGCTGTCATAAGCTATGTTGGACTCTGGAATGTATGTATGTATCTTCCCCCTTGTTTTAAGGAAACTAATGATATGAAACAAAATAACTGTTCAAAGATTGTATTGAAAAGCTGTTACTTCGAAATCGTAAAGAGTTATAAAGTCATCAAGATATTGCTGATTTTAGTTAAATTAGAAGGGTGTATCAAGTATGCCAAGTCATCTAGTGATCTCATACCTGAGATGTATGTTTTCCAAAAGAAACGAAAGACAAAATGGAGCAGTTGCTTTACTGAAGATGATGATTTAGAATAAAATAGGTTCAGCCTTGGTCATTCCAATCTCCTGCAATTACGTTAGCTGGAAATGTACTGGGGGATTTTACTTAAGATTTTCTTTTGTTCTTACCACTCCCAGTTTAGGAGTGTCATTCTCTCTCAGGATGAAAAAATTTTTTGCACATGTTGAGACTAACACTGCTGTATTTCAGCATCTGTAACTGTGTGGGGAGAGAGGTGACATTTAGAATAATATATTGGTAGTCACAGTGGTAGATACCAAGAAGACAACTCTGGCAAAAATAACCTGAGTATAGTTCATTCTAAAAGAAAAACTTTCAGTTGTTGATTTGGCAAGTTGTATACCAAATCAAATTCATTGGAATTGTAAGAACTCATGGTTAGAAATCTTTCAGGAGCCTTCCCTAAGAAAGAGTAAAGAGACACAAATAAGGATTTTTATTGGGGTGATTCTCAATCAATAGAGTTCATTTTGAAGTAAAAATGTATTTTTCTTAAGTTTTTAATGAAGAATTAAAAAGGAGGTAAAGCTTAATTAATGTAAAGAATGATCCTATAGCATAGGATTACTTTTTTTTCTTTTTTGATTTATCCACCCTCTGTTCTGAATGCACAAGATGCATTTTGAGCACTTTTCAGAAAAGGAAAAAGAAGTCTTTAAAAAAAAAAAAGGACTTCTCTCAACATGAATTGAGATGCTTTGATTTAACTTTGATCTTAAGTAGATTTTTCGGGGGCCAGCCTGGTGGCATAATGGTTAAGTTCACACACTCAGCTTTGTTGGCCTGTGGTTCAGGAGTTTGGATCCCAGGGGCAGACATACACACTGCTCATCAAGCCATGCTGTGACTGCATCCCACATACAAAGTAGAGGAAGACTGGCACAGATGTCAGCTCAGGGACAATCTTCTTCACCAAAAAAAAAAAAAAAAAAAAAAAGTTTTTTCAGACATATTTTGATGATCATAACTATAGCTTCTTACTCCTTCCAGCAAATCTAATCAAAAGGAATTACCACCTATAGAAAAATTATGTTCTGATTCCCATTTAAAATTTTCTAATCCCGTACCTATTTTAGCAGTGTTTAACTTACATCATTCTGACCTTAATGAAAATTTTATTATTTCCTGGAGAAAATTATTAGAATTTAGTTTAAATTCATGGCTAGCTAATATTTTTATCTCTTTATTCCTCTATTCTTCATTTGTTTCTCAAATTCAGCTTATGAAACAAATTTCCTTTTGTATCATAGCATTTCATCTGAACATGAATATTTTGATGAGTTTGAGCATAGTTTCTGTAAACCATTCAGTATTTTTATAAACAATCAAAGATGGCATTTCGGTTCTTGAGACTTCCCCCTTGCAGTCCCACTGCCATGCACAGGAGCACCAAGAACCATTCCTGTTATGAGAAATATTCCTTATAAACACAGCAGTTGGAGAAGCACAAAGTGCTATAACGATGTCAGATAGTATAGCAATTAGCTTAATTTCTACATTTGGATTTGGGGAAATATTACAGAGAATATCACAACTAGATAACCAGTGACTTGCTCAGATGAAAGCATCATCTTTAGTACTTTATAGTAGAGAACTCTTAGGTATTTAGGTGGAGAAATAGCCGCAGTGAGATAATGTGTTGGTTTTCTACGGGGAACTGTTAATAGCCTTCCTCAGAAGTGTCATAGAGTGCTGATGGCAACGTTTGGTTTTTGGCAGGTGTGAGTAGAGTCGCTCCATAGTGGTTAAATCATTGAAGCAAAGTCTTGATGGCTAGTGATGAGTTTAGTCATATTTAGCTTCATGGCATGCTTTTGTCTGTCATCATGCTCTATGACAGCTAGTCACTGTGGACTGAGACAATTGATAGATTGTCTGGAATATTTTTATCTTGGCTAAAAAAATTTTACTTAATTTGACTCTACAAGTTTGGCAACAGGTGTCTTTCCAAAAAACTCTGATATTCTTATGTTTGACACTACCTGACCCCATTCTATTTTAGTTTGCTTTAAAATTTTCTCTTTATCTATTTTTTCTACTTCTTTATAGATGTGCTTATTGTCATCTTAATTTTTTCTATTGTGTGTGTGTGTTGGTGTGTAAATTATATTCATTTTAATACAGACATGGTAAATTAGCTACAAATTATTCTGTATTTTTTACTATTTGTAATAGAAGGATGAGTGGGTACTACCTTTATCATTTTCTCCCCTTTCTCTCTGTGTCCTAATTTTGACCAATGCGTAGATTAGTAACAGGAATGCTTTTCTATCTAGTACGTATTTCTAATCATGTCTGGTTGATACATGTCTTTATTTACCATAAAACAAATTTTCATGTTCCTGCATAATTGGTCCCTGTTCAATTTCCTATTGTCAGTAATGCCACAAATATCCCTATAGATAAATCCTTGTCTATGTCCATGCATCCTTCCTCAGGGTAAATTCTAATGTTGATTTGTTAGGTTTTTTTTCTTTTCTTACTTTTTTCTTTTCTTTTTCTCCTCCTGCTTCTCTTCCTTCTTTGATAACTTGGGCAATCATTTTTGGAAAAGAATTTAAGCATTACCTTATTATACCCCATTTGCTGTTTATAGATGGAAGAGGAAGGGAAGGGGAGTAACGTATATCGAGTGTTTGCTATGTTTCTGGCACTTAACAGGGATTATCTTTTGTAGGACGTACAATATTTGAGCTGGATACTAAATATTCCTCATTTTACAATGGATGAAAATGAGACCTGGAGGGGTTATATAACTTGACCAGTCATATAGCTATTCTTATATAACTACCACCCAAAACAGATAGGGAACATTTTCATCACTACAGAAAGTTCTCTTCTGCCCCTTTGTAATCAATTGAATCACTACCCTTACTCCCCCAACCAGGCAACTGCTTTCTGATTTCTGTCACCACAGTTTAATTTTGGTTTTTTTTGAATGTCATATAATTATAATCATACAATATGTATTCTTTTATATTGATGTTTTTTGTGTAGATTTCCATTTGATGTTTTCTTTAGGGAAGGCAAGTGATAGTGTTGGTGTGCAATGGGGCAGATTGCCAACCAAATTGAAGTTCTGGAAAAAGTTGTGGCTGAGTATTACTTGAAAGAAAAGAGAGAAGGGATTGGATATATTTTGTATAAATTATGTCTCTGTAAAATAGGTATTATCTCCAATTGACTGCTGAGGTATCTGAGGGTCAGCGAGCTGAATTAACATGGCTGATGTTTCTTAGCTAGTAAATAGTTAAGCCAAGACTTTAGGTCTGAAGTCTGGCCTATTTAAACTAAAGCCTGTGCATGCCTTTTCCACACTCTAAGAAATTTTTTTTTTTTTCTTTGCTGAAGGAGTTAAAAAGAAACTGTTAAACTGCCTACCTCTCTCTGATAACAGATTTGGGCAAGCCAAGGGTCAGGGTTATCAGGCCAGGAAACAGCAAGTTCTGTAGAGAACTCCATGTGGAGCGGGGAGTCAGCCAAGCTGGAAGATGGGAAACGGCTTCCTTCTTGGCCTGGAGCCCTCCTGGAACTTTTTGTCACTAGACCTGAGGCAGTCCTATTCCTTCCTGCTCTTAGACCTCTGGGATTCAAAGGGCCAACACCTTGTGCTTTCAGCGAAGACTGTGGTGAGACTTGGCTGAGGCCTTCAAGGTTAGTGTTGGGGAAGAGGATAGTTACACTTTTCTCTTTGTGGAGATTCTTCAGCATTTGTCTTAGAATCACTGCTCTTCCATGTGAGAAAACTTCAACTCTCTTCAGGGGCCAGTTGTGGTTCTCTAGTCATTCTCTGCTTGCTGCATCCCCCAAGCATAGCCCATGATAGGGGTGAGAAATAAGCTTAGGATAGAGAGTGAAGCGAAGGTTCTCTCTCACCTAAGTGAATTAGAGATGTGGGTAATGGATCTAGAGGCCATTACATGGAATCAGTGGTATGGCATTGGTTTGGGTAGGATGTGAGGGAGTAGAGGGCTATTTATATTGAGTAAAATGAAATCCCTCTAAGTAGCCAGGCTTAAAGAATATACTTAGATTATTTTATGATACACCAAATGAATTCCAAATGGACTAAATATATGCGAAATATTTTTTCATCTCATAGAAAAATTAGGAGTGAAAATGGATATTTCCCAAATTTCCTGAATTTTGAAGTAATAAAAGAAAACTCGAAGGAATTTTTATGGCCACATTAAAAAAAATATGTGACAAAATATTTGTAACAAATAGGAAAGATAAAAAGCTAATAATATCCTTATTATATAAAGAGTTAACATCTGCTGCAGGAATGAAATGTGACAGAATAGAAGATTCAGAAACAGACTCAACTAAGTATGAGAATTTAGTCCATGATGAGGATGGCATTTTAAATCTGTGGGATAAAAATAAAATATTCAGTGTGTATTGGAATAGTTGGCCAAACATTTGGGACCAAAAACTAAAGCTCTGCTTCACTCCTTATACCAAAGGAAATTCAAATGGATAGAATATTTAAATTGAAATGCCTTGAAAAGCAGATTATGTTGTGGGTAAGAGCGTAGATTCTGGCTTAGACACCCTTGGTCTCCACCTACCAATCACTAGCTGTATGACCTGGGGCAAGTTAGTCACTTTGTGCTTCACTTTCATAAAATGGGGCTGATAATACTTCCTGCCTCACAGGATTGTTGTGAGGATTAAATGGGTGTTACATACGTAAAGGGCTTAGAACAGTGCCTGGGACATACAAGTGTAGTTGCTATCCTCCTCCTCCTCCTCCTCCTCATCATCATCATTGAAAAGGGAAAAGCAAAAAGCACTAAAAGAAAGTATGGTCAATATTTTTATAAGCTTGGGAGCGGAGAAAACATTTTTAACCATAACACAAAAACCGTACTCCGTTAAGGCAAATTTCGAGAGATTTGACATTTAAAACTTCTACACGTGGGGAAAGAATGACTGAGTAGGTGCTAGAGGTCACCGTCCTTGTTAGGGATAGGCTGTGATGTGATAGCCGTTCATTTAGTGCTTCCTGAACTGAAACTGGAGGATGATTAGTAGAAGCCAGCTAAGTACGCTGAGGAAAGTTTGTCTCAATGTTGTCGATGTTATCTTGGTCTTTCTACTTAAGACTGCTGTGTTCGTTTCCTGGGGCTCCTATAACAAATTACCACAAAACTTGGTGTCTTTAAACGGCAGGAATTTATTCTCTCCATTCAGTTCTGGAGGCCAGGAGTCCAAAATCAAAGTGGTGGCTGGGCTGTGCCCCCTCTGCAGGCTCTAGAGAAGAATCTTCCCTTGCTTCTTCCAGCTCTGGTGGCTCCTGGCATTCCTTGGCTTGTGACAACGTCACTCCAATCTCTGCCTCTTCACTTGCTTCTTCACCTCCTTCTTTGTGTGTCCTCTCCTCTTTGTATAAAGACACTAGTCATTGGATTTAGGGCTCACCCTAATCTAGTTTAACCCTGTCTTAGCTAATTATATCTGCAAAGACTCTATTTCCAAATAAGGTCACATTCTGAGGTTCTGTTTGGACGTGAATTTTGGGGGACACTGTTTGACCCACCACAACTGTTATGCTCCTTTTCAGGGAGGAAGCAGTGGCTTTGAGAATAGTGGGGTTGGTAAAGGTAGGGAGTGGATCCAACACACACCTCATTGGTGCCTATGGTGGTAGCAGAGGCAACATGTACAAAGGGACACCAAGGGAAGGCCAGAGAGACCTCAGCTAATCGTATGAAAGTCTTGCCTTTAGCAGGCAACACCAGAGGTTTGAACATCTGGAAGTGACAGAAGAGGTAGTAAGAGTAGGGAGGGAGTTGTTAGAAAATTAGTAAAGCTTTTCAAAGAGAGACACTGACTTGGTCATATGTAGTATTGAGAGATAAGACTGGAATCCCCGGCCATGATGGGCAAATTAGGATTTCTAAGAAGGATCTATTATTAGGCTTTAGGACATTGTAATATTACCTGAAATACTGGGAGAAAAATTTTCATATGTGGATATGTACATATTCTGGAAAGAGGGTTCAAAACTCTCATTAGATTCACTCGGGTGTCCAGAGCCCCAAGAAAATAAATGCAGAGTAAAGAATTGTCTTTGGTGTAGACTGCTAGGATTAATTTTCAGAAAAAAGGGCAAATGGGCCTTTCCTTATAATCATGGATTAAAATTTACTTCTATAACTTGTATTATGTTACAAATGGGAAAATATTACTGAATGCATTTATCTGTTACTCTAGTTTTTGAACGTTCTCAGTGTTTTCAAGCTGTGCGTAAATAATTTACGCACACTCACTTCCGTCCCCAGCTACCACCCCGGTTCTCTGCTGCTCTTTAGAGCTGACTCCTCAGGAGAAGCATCTTCCCATATGGTCTCTACTTGCCCTCCTCCCATCCTCTTTGGAATCCAGGCCATTTAGGTTTTGTCTCCACCAGTCTACTGAATGTGCTGTTGTCAAGGGCTGTGTTGCCACATCCATGGGACTGTTGTCAGTCCTCAGGTTTCTCAGCCTATCAGCAGTTTATATATATATTCTTTAGAGGAAGATTGGCCCTGAGCTAACAGCTGCTGCCAATCCTCCTCATTTGCTGAGGAAGATTGGCACTGAGCTAACATCCATGCCCATCTTCCTCTACTTTATATGTGGGACACCTGCCACAGCATGGCTTGACAAGTGGCACGAAGGTCCTTGCCTGGGATCGGAACCTGCAAACCCTGGGCCACTGAAGTAGAATCTGCAAACTTAACCGCTATGCCACTGGGCCGCCTTATCAGCTATATTGAACGCAGTTGATCTCTCCTCCTTTTTGAAACATTTTCTTCACTTGGCTTCCAGAATTCCACACTTAGTACCTTACCAGCTGCAGCTTCTTCATCTCCTTTGCAGAATCATCTTCACATTTTCTTCTCTGTGACAGCAACTCCAGGCTTAGTCCTCGCCTTATTTTTCTTCCTCACATAGGCTACTACCCAGAGATCTCATGATTCCCTTGATTTTCCCTCTTATCTTCCTGAGAATATGTATTATGAAAACAAGGTAGAAGTTTTCCTCTGTGTGATCCTTTAATTCTTTTTCACATAGGCTGTTCAATTTGTTTATTTCATTATGGACGCACCTTTCAGGTGTCTTAATTTTGTCCCTGTTGGCTCATATGCGCCTGGGGATATTGGCTTTCCATTGGTAATGTTTACTCGATGGGAGGGACTAAAGCAAGCCCAGGATCTAACCAGTGCCCTTCCTGGTGAGTTTGCACCATAGGGAGAAGTCACCATGTGTACACTTCACCACTGCCCTCTCCCATCCCCACCGAGTGGCCTGGCTCCTCAGGAAACCTCCCTTTTCTCTGCCAGGTACTGCTTTCTTCCAATGCCCATCCTCCTGTGTAGTCACCTAACCTCAACAGGTGGAGGCCCACCAGGCAGCTGAGGTCTACTGTTTGCTTCCCACCCCAGCCAGGCCCTCTGTCCTGCTGTACCCTCACAGTCCTTGGCTTGCATTGGGCTGGCACTGCTGTGTTTCAGTCTCTCCATGCTGATGGCAAGTAGCATGTGGAAGAAAAAAGGCACAACCAAAAAGCTTTTCTCAGCCCATCCGTGAACCTTGGCACCTGGCACTTTTCCGCACTGGGCTACTCTTGTCTACCATCCCAGGATCCAGCCAGTTTCTGTCTACCCAGGGCTTCTCACGTGTTTACCGTTACTTTCGCAGATCCATCAACTTTCTCTTTTTTGAAGTAGTGTACAGAATTGGGGCTCAGAAAAAAGAGCTAGCAATGTGTTATTGTTAGTCCATCAGTTTGTAGGCTGTGTAATCTCCATACTCCAAACAATAAAACTGTTTTCACATTGGAAAAAAATGTGTTCAATACAAATTAAGAAAAATTTAAATATCTTAAAAAGGAAATATGTACTTGACAAACATTTGGAAAGAGATTTAAGTTCACTAATAATAAAAGAAATAGGGGCCGGCCCTGTGGCTGAGTGGTTAAGTTCACGCTCTCCACTTCGGCAGCCCAGGGTTTCACCAGTTCGGATCCTGGGCGGGGACCTAGCACCACTTGTCAAGCCATGCTGAGGTGGTGTCAAACATAGCAGAACTAGAAGGACCTGCAACTAGAATGCACAACTATGTACTGGGGGGTTTTGGGGAGAAGAAAACAAAAGAAGAAGAAGAAAAAAGATTGGCAGCAGATGTTAGCTCAGGGCCAATCTTAATTAATAAATAAATAAATAAATAAAGGAAATAAAATGCAGAATAATAGCTGGACATACCTTTAGTAGAACAAAATATCAAAGATTTAAAAAGTAATAATACACCCAGTGCTGGTAATATGCAATGAAATGACACTATACTACTGATGGGCATCTAATTTGATTTAGCCCTTTCAGAAAGCATCAGACTTATGTCTAGAGTCTTAAAATGTTTATTCCCTTGATTCCGTAATTCTGTGCCTGGAATTCTGACCTAAGGAAAGCTTCAGGATGAAAAAAATCTTTAGGCGCAAAGATAGGGATGGAAGTGTTGTTTATAGTAATAGTAATAACAATGGCAGTATGGGGACAACCTAACTGCAGGGGCATCAGTGAATAGACTACGGTTTGTCAACCTAGTGGAATGTTTGGAATCTATTAAAATGATCTATTTAAAGAGTATATGAAAACATGAAAAAATTCTGTGACATAATTTTAAGTGAAAAAGGTAAGAGAAAATGGTTTATGTAGTGTTATATGAAAAATTTACACAGAGTGAAAAAAATTAGAAAGAAATTCACTGCAGTGTCAGTAGTGCTTGTATTTGGGAATTTTCTTTTTCTTTTTTTATTGGCTCTAATGTCTTGGGGAAATTTTTAATTAAAAAAAAAAATCTTTAAAAACCTGTCTGGTTTTGGTTGATTCAAGATTTGGCAAAGAAAGGTAATGAAATGATCCAAGTTATAGCATACGTATTTCATAAAAGAGAAATCTTTCCAATATAAAAGAACTTGTTATAAAGGAAGAAAGAAGAGTAAGGAGCTGTGCTTTCTAAAGTAATGTCGCAAATGCTTGAGAGCAAGATCGAGAACCCAGACTGCAGGTTCAAATCCAACTCCACCTTCCCTGGGTATGTGACCTTGGACAAGTTACTTCACTTCTCTGTGCCCCAGTTTTTTTCATCTGCAGAATGCAAATAACAAGAGCACCTTCCTCACACGACTGTGAGGAGGATTCGGTGTGTTCGTAGAGGCCCTGGCTCATAAGAAGGGCTATATAGTATCTATAAGTGTTGTCTATCATTATTGTTGTCTTATCATTCTCCTCTCATTCTCAGCTGTGTAAACTTGAGAATGTGCATTTTACCTCTCATGCTTCGGTTTACTTGTCAAGTGGGGATAATAAGGTACCGGCTCCCTAGGGTTACTGTGGGAACTAAATGAAATCAGCTTGGTCACGTGCTTAGCGCAGGGCTTAGCACATCGGGAGCTTTCACAGCAGAGGTAGTAGGGCAGTATCCGGGGCTGATACCATGGTGGTGGATTCTGGTTTTCTTTACGTCTATTTTGAACCATAAGGAAATAAAGGGGCGCATAGAGAGTGGGTCAACAGTGAGGGTTTTGCTGTCCACTTCTGTCAGAGTAATGAAGTTGATGGTCAGTGATAATCATGATAGTTTATAGACTTATTGCTTGTTTATTGCTTTATAGTTTTCAAAGCTCTTTCCATGTATGTTGACCCCTCGATCCAACAGCTCTGAGATGTAGTAGACAAAAGACCTGTCCTCATTACTGCTGTTTATCAGCTTCCTAGCGACTCCCCCGGATTCATGGTGGACTGCAGCGACTGATTCTGTGTATCTTCCTCTCCTCTCTAGCTCTAGCTGTTCTTGAATACTTGGTGTTTAGGTATATGGTACATCCAGTACTTTGGACTTCAAATTCTTTGTCCTTTTCTTTATTCCATATGAGCAACTCATCCAAGTGGCCGTGTCTTAGATCCTGTTTCCCTAAGAATTGTTCCACCTCTAAATTCTTAAACTTCAATATTCTACCCTTCAGTGACTTATTACATACTTAATAATTTGTGGTTTTAACTAGTTACTTGATGATTTAAATAATCATAGCAATTTACTCTTTTTTACTCAATTTACAGTGGATAAAAAACATTTACTTATTTAAATTTTTTTTCCCACTTTTGATGATGCAAAGGAGTGTGATTCTGTTAAATGTAGTCTGCCCAAGAGGAAATTGCACTTTTTGGTGATTCATTTAATCACAGAAATTCCACGGCAACACCCTTTGCTCCTTTTAAGTTGCAAATATCTGTTTTCTAAAGAAGAGTTAAATGTAGGGACAGGCCTGGTGGTGTAGTGGTTAAGTTTGCACGTTCCACGTCGGTGGCCGGGGTTCGTCAGTTCAGATCCCGGGTGCAGACATGGCACCGCTTGTCAGGCCATGCTGTGGCAAGCGTCCCACACAGAAAGTAGAGGAAGATGGGCACGATGTTAGCAAAAAGAGGAAGATTGGCAGCAGATGTTAGCTCAAGGCTAATCTTCTCCTTCAAAAAACAAATTTAAATATATATTGAAACTTATTGTTTTTGTAATGAGTCTGGGTAACTAGAATGTGATTTTTCTCACTTACTAGTTAGTGAAAAGAAAATGGTGATATTAGCCAGTAAATTATAAAATTACTCTAATAGTTTTTAAAATAATTTCTATCACTCTAAAACCACTTTTTAAGATTACATATTTGTTAATGTATTTTAATAATTCCATTTTTTTCTTCAGTTCATAGGGCTTTCTTAATTGTAGGAAATAACTTTTTAATTAACTTTTGATTAAAATATAATGTAAATACAGAAAAGTATACAGATCATATGTAAACATATGAATTTTCATGAAGGGAACGCACCTGTGTAACCAGCCCCCAGCATGTGAGTCAACACTACCAGCACCCCCAAAACCCTCACAGTCCCCCTTTTAGTCACCACCCCCTCCCCCATCCACCCACACAAACTAAGGATGTAAATTCAAAGTCTCAAGTGAATATTCATGTGTGCCATCGTGTTTTGTTTCATCTTTGCCAATATTCACATGTATTTATTCTTGCCTTTTCTCTATTTTTAAATTGTTTTCATTAAAATAACATGCATATAATTCTACGGGTTAAGTAGTAGTGAAAGGCTTATAACAAAATACAGCAATTTCCTGCGTTACCCCTTCTCGCTTCTCAAGATTCTTCTCCCCAGAGGGGAGATATCCTTTTGGTTTTCTTTTTCTATTTGCACATTTCCATATTTTATAACAGTAGTTATGTACTGCTATTTTTTTATTAGCCAAACTTAGGTATTATCTATTGACTTCCTATTATAGTAAATGAGACTTAACTCTCATATACCAGCACTTCCACTACTTCCCTTTCATATTTTCCCAACATATTTAGATTAAAATTTTTGGTTAACTGAATATTCTCTATTAACATTATTTGCCTATACATATGATACTCAAAGTGAGTATTACAGAATACTGATTAGGGTTTGGGGTTTTTTTTTTTTTTTTTTTAAGATTTTATTTTTCCATTTTTCCTCCCCAAAGCCTCCCTGGTACGCAGTTGTGTATTGTTAATTGTGGGTCCTTCTAGTTGTGGCATGTGGGATGCCGCCTCAGCGTGGCCTGACGAGCGGCGCCATGTCTGTGCTCAGGATCCAAACTGGTGAAACCCTGGGCCTCTAAGCGGAGAGCGCAAACTTAATCACTCGGCCATGTGGCTGGCCCCCAGGGTTTTTGTTTCTCCTGATGTTAATAATTGTCTTGGTTTTCACATTTCTCTCTTTGTAAGCCTCTAGTCTAAACTCATGATCTCTCCTGCCCTCTTTGTTCTGGCTTTAGCTCTGGATACAGTCACTCACCTTAGTACTTGCCAAATCTGGTGGAATCCTCCAGTCCTGGTCTTTGTAGATGTACTCTGCTTGTTACTTTCTCCTTCCCTTGTTTCCATGACGTCACTTTCTCCCACCTTTCTGACTGCACCGTTTTAGTCTTCTTAGTGTATTATCTTTGTATTCACCTTCCCTCCTCTTAACTTTTGTGTTCCTTAAGATTCTATCCTTAGTCTTTCTTACCCAACATAGTCTCTTTAGGCAATATCTGCCATGGCTGTGAATGACTCTATTATCTATTCCTCCATTTAGAACTCTCTCCTAACATCCAAATCCGGTTAACTGGACATTGAACATGCAAATAGAGTTATTTGTTATTGCTTTCCCTCCTATTCAAGGTCCCCCTCTCTTCTTGTGCTATCTGTGTAGGAATTGGGTGGATGTGTTGCACTTCCCTTCTCCCTACCCCGGCCCCTAGCACAGAGATGTTCTCCCTCCCTACCCTTCCACAGGTCCCTTCACACACCCCCAAATACACACACTTCACCAACTTTTCCCTTCTCAAATGCCGGCACTGCTGCTGCCCGTTTTTCTTGGCAAGAAGGCCAAAAGTTTTCTCTCCCCCATTGTCTCCTCAAGTAGGCTGAAGTGAAGGGATGTTGGCCCAACTGTGAGAGCCCAGAAAAAGTAAAGTATTTTACTAATTTAGTATGCTTTATTCGTACTTGTTAGTAACTATTTTAGTAGGAACTATCTCTTTCAAAACATGTTAATCTTTGAAATGTTTACAGAATGATAACTTGAAACAGGTAGTACACATTCATGCTATTTCTTCTGCATTGTTACTTCCAGATTTAAAATCATGAGTGGGATTGTAATGTGAATTTCATTACTTTCAGATTTAAAGCTACACATGTGGAATTGTAATGTGAATTTACAGGCAGAGGTAACGTACCTTGTCCAAACAAGAAAGAAAAAGCACAATTGAGTGTTTTCCTGTTCACTTTTACCACTGAATATAATTAGGACCATCAGTCTGAGCTCACATTCCTAAAAGTGTTCATGGTCCCGAGGAGCATTAATTCCTTGGCTGCATCTTTTGCCTGGATCAGAATACTCTATGGGGAGACAGAACAGGGTGTCACAGTGGTCGCATTTCTCTTAGCAACGCTTTCTGAAAGAGGTGTGTTCATTCAGTCTTTCTTTCAGGCACCAGTTTTTATTGCATCAGTGCTGTGTGTCAGGTAGTACGTTAGACACTGGTGATAGAGATGATCAAATGTGGTCCTCTCCCAGAAGTTCAGAGTAAGAATAAAGATGTGGCACCCTGTCTCTTGGAACCTTGCTAGTCAAAGTGTGGTCTATCGACATCAGCATCACCTGGGAGCTTGTTAAAAGTGCAGAATCGCAGTCCAAAATGGAACAAGACCTCCATCCAAGATTCTGCTTTTCTAGCAAGCTCCTGGGTGATGCCAAGGCTGTCAGTCCATGGGCCACGCTGAGTGGCAAGGTCTTAGAGCACTCTCCTCTAGCTGGTTCTTTAGTGGATCCAGGTATCTTTGGTGTCCTTCCTTCACAGGAGTGGATGATCAAGGATGCACTTTTTATGCCTCCAGGAAGCTGCCTTGAGATGTACAGCCTAATATAGACATGACAGATGTATCTTGTCATAACAGTGTAACCTGCTGTGGAGCTCAACTTAATCCATCTATCAGCATTCAAAGCATCTGGGGTAGAATGTGTAAACAAGACTAATGAAAGCATGATAGCCAAGAAGTTGCTAAATGGCAAGTGGATCTGGAGTTTGGAGGGATGAGAGATACTTTCTGGGTACCCTGCATGCCTAATGCAAATGCATTAGCAGTTTAACGTTCAACGATTAGGAAGGGCCAGGACCTTTTTAAGCAGAATTAGAATGTTATCATAGCAATCCAGAAGGAAAATAATGAGGCCTAACCTAAGGTAGGAGAAGCTGGATTTAGGACTCCTTAGGAATGTGGAATTGAATTGCTTATATGTGGCAGAAACTGGGAGAGAAGAGAAGCTATGTTGATGCTCAGGTCATTGGCTCCGAGATTACAGGAGGAAGATGGATCTGGGGTCTCTGTTTCATTCTTGGGTAGATGGAGTGTGAGATGTTGATGGGACATGCCTGGTGGGGTTGAGGTGCACAGTCTGGGAGCTCTAGTGAGGAGTCTGGCTGGAGCTGTCAGAGTAGGTTTGGTAATATATTTGAAGCTACGGGTGTGGATCAGATCATTCAGAGAGAGTGCTTAGAGTGAGAAGAGAGGATCAGCAGATATAGGGCCTTGTGGAACAAGAGCCCTCCCAAGATCCTGAGAAGGGACACTAGAGAGCTGGTCAGCATGCACTGCTAGAGCGTGGTTCGAGACAGCTTGACTTTTATTTTTAAAAAGTGTAAGAGTGATATTCTAACAGGTCTCAAGGTTTTTCACTGTCATTGTCATTGATGATGGTAATGGTAGCCCTTTGTTTGTTGTTATTGTTTGGTTGTTTCTAGCTTACCGGTTTCTTCTGTGCATTTTTTAAGGTCCTTAAAATTCTGGTCAAGGCAGTGATTGATGGGATGACTGATCGAAGTGGAGATATTGCAACTGGCCTCAGAGGAAAGCTGCAGGAGTTATTTGGCAGAGTAACTTCAAGAGTGACAAATGATGGAGAAATCTGGAGGCTATATGCCCAGATATATGGAAATGGGCAAAGTGAAAAGCCTGATGAAAACGAAAAGGTAATTTCTCCAGTCCTTCTGGGCTCTTGCCTTTTGTTTGAACATATGTGTAGTGGATCTGCTTTTTTGATGGTTGGAGGAAGTTTAATAATTTGAAAGATAAGATTAATATGCTCAGGTTTTCAGTTTTGATTCAGAATCTTTAACATAAGCACTTTGAACTGCGGACAGATTAAGACTTGTATGCATTTGTGTTTTTTCTTTCCATGAATTTTTCTTATATAATTGTTCTCTGTTTCCTGCAAAAGGGTCTCTCTAACCTGCTCCCCTACCGAAGCTACAGCAAACAGCTGGTGCTCATTATTTACTCTCACCCCTTTCTGCAGGCTCATTGCTAAGGACTAAGTTAGACTGGGTACAAGGACAAAAGAGTATTTAAATCTGGGATGGGACTATGAAAGGGAAAAAGAAAAAGGAACTAGATAAGAATATTGGAGAAGAGCTTTAAAAAATCTAAATATGAAATACTTTACAAGGTTGCCCTGTCCCTTTCTCACAAGTACAGTGGGACACCAGTTACGCTCAAGTTATGCCTGTAGCCTCTTATCTTAGAGCTTTAAGGAGCCCCTGGAGTTTCTAAGGTTGGAATAGTTATTTTGTGTTCTTTTCAAAACATCTACGACAAATCTAATATACTCCTTGCGTGAGTTTGGAATTAACCACAGTACAGCTAATCTGTGGGATTCTTAACCGCTCTCTCCTCCCTCAGTCCACCCAGCTGGCTTCTGCCATTGCACTGTCAGCCCAGAGAATACATACTCACATGCACGTGTGCACACACTGCTACGTTCTGTCCTTCCATTTCTTCTTGAATTAGGTACTCTCTTGCATATATACAGATTAAGGGTACTCTGAATTCTCTAATCTGTGACTTCTCCCTCAAGAATCCACAAGGATGGGATTATGAAAGAGAGTGTTTTAAACTTTTGTGAATTTACACACATATCAGTAATTGCACAGTTTTCACCAAGTTCACACCTCATTCTCTAAACTTGTCTTTGAAGCTGATGGCTGCAAACACTGAGGAAATGTGCACACTTTTTTACAGATTTCCAAACCTGGCATTTGTATTTTTCTGTTTGGAGGGAAGTGTCTCTATCCAGAATCATCCATTTAATTTCTTTTAATAGCTTTTTGCTGTTGGACATGCTTATCTACACCTTCTTTGATGAGAATCATAGAGACTGTGCTGCATAGCACAGACGCTGAATTTCGAGTTGGAATTAGTTACATATGACTTCCAGGAAACAAAGTTTGAAACGTGAATTCCACTTGTTATTCTGACCGTTGTTCTTTTTCTTTCCTCAGGCGTTCCAGTATCTATCTAAGGCATACAAGTGTGACACACAGTCCAGTTGTTGGGAGAAAGATATGACATCATTTAAGGAAGTGGTTCAGAGAGCCTTAGGACTCGCACATGGTATTTGATGTAACATTTGATATCCATGGCATATTTCAATGTAGTTTTACTGATAAGAGAAAGTATTTGTCGAAAGTAAAGTTCCATTACATAATTTCAGGTTCATTATATTGAAATTGTATTTAATTCAGCAAACATTTATAGACCAACTACCATGTAGTAGGCACTCGGGAGCAATAAGAAGTGATAGGATAGAAGCTTAAATACTCTTTGAGTAAGTGACAGATAGAAATGTGAAATACCTTCATAATTGTATTTAACCTTCACGTCACACAGAGTCGGTTTGCGTTGATTAAGAAAATCTGTTGATTTTTCCCGAATCATATTCTTCCTTTATAAATGAAAATATTCACAAAAATACATAGATTTCCGGAGTATATAGCAATATACAAAGAGCCATGGCACATATAAAAGAAGTAAAAAATCTAAGCTAGTCCCTATCCTTGGGGAATTTAGTGGGTGATATTTGAGGGGATGGATAACCTTTCAGTTAAAGTTGTATGCCTCTTGGTTAAATATACTCCAGATAAAGGCTGCTTTTAATTATTTGTATTAATGAAAAATAGGACAATTAAATTTGGTAATGCATTTTTATATTGATATTTGAGTGTGCATGTATAATACCCTGGGAATGCAGTGCAAATCAAACAATGAAACCATAATGCTAAGAATTGAATCCCAAGGACTGTGAACATATCCTGAAGTACTCTTCTAACTTCTGCAACTAATAGTTACAGCGAATAGGGAGCCAGTGAGGGATGATAGAAAGAGCAGAATTTTGGAATCAGGGAGATCTAATCTCCAGGACCAGCTCTCCGGTAGACTTGCTAGGTGACTTTGGGTAAATTGCTTAACTTCTCTGAGCCTTACTTCCCTCATTGGTAAGATGGAGATAATACCTACCTATGGTTGTTTCGGAGAATACAAGATTTAAATGTTAATCCATTACCATCTCACCCCCACCCTTTTCCTTCTCAGGTGGAGGATCTGAGCTGTATGATAAGGGACTCAAAACTAAAAAAGAGAAAGATGAACAAGAATAAACTTTAAATTACCTGTAAAGACGTCGCAAAACATTCAAACAATTTAGAAATGGGCTTAGTAGTTAATAATTCTGCTCAGGGCCATTGATATCGTTGACTAAAAGGATATAAATGTCCAATTTCCTGGGTCACCTACCCCTTGACAGATTAGGAAGAAGTGCTGAACTCTGCATAGCTGAAATTCAGTATAGAAAAGGTTGAAGTAGTTGCTGATAGACCAGTGGAAGGACGGTCTAGGGTGGCAAGAATTTTTGTGGTTCGTACTGGCCTCATGGTGGGTGGGCTCAAATGGAGTGCAGTCGTTATGCCTTCGGCCTTTGTGGATGTAGTACTTTTCCTGGGGAAACCCCTGCTAAAGTGTGTTATGTACATAATTATAGCAGGGTGCAATTTACTTTGAAGAATTTATCTTATCTACTTCAACTTGCCAACCCTAAACATTTCTGTGAACAGCTGGCTCTGTAACAGTCAAAGCCAAGATATTTTCTGTGATCACTAAGTGATGGTATTAAACCTGTCAAATATAAATATGCAGGCTAAAGAAATACTCTAGGAAAAAAATCTTCATTTTGCATCTTAAAGTTGGTTTAAAACTATTTTTGGCACTGTTTTTTCATCAGGCAATACTTAGAGAAAAAACAAGTGTCTATTCTTTTCAGTTCCCCTTTGACTTTAATGAATTATGTGTTGGTTGTCTTACGATGTTTTAAGCAAATTTGAGTGGATGCTCAGCTTTAATTTCTAGTCATATTTTAGATTTATGAAGCTAAATCTTAACCTTTTCTTTTGTTGCTTTTGTATACCATTGCTCAATCGAAGAATGAGATGGGTTTCTCTTGATTCTCTCTCTTTTTTTTATCTTTCTCCCCTACATTGTTCTCCACCTCGCCCAATTCTGAAAAGGAAATAGAACATTTTAAAAAAATCTCCGCATGATTGAGTCCCTTTGGGTTGCTATTTTTAGAAGTAGCCCAGTACTTCAGAAAGCTTGATAAGACATTGCACTCTCTACATAGTATTTGAGACCTTTCTATAGCAATGTTGTCATTGTGCCCCCATTTGTATTGTCTGGAGGGTATTCATTTACAATCTCTGCTATTCTATTTTCTGAGTGGGCAAAAGCTCATTCCTTCTTTGCCATCCAGGAACTTTTACAGTAGTAGTTATGCATTTTGACTCTAGTATGCCTGCAGGAAGCCCTGTGCTCTCTCACTCCTGTCTCTGTCTCTCTTTCTCAATCCCTAATGTCTTTTGGAAATGGGATTGAGGAGGGGACTAATAGAGTGTTTTTGTCTTTTTGCTCTATTTTTGTTTTCTCCAAATGAAAATAAAGGAGTGAAAAAAGAATCACAGCTCTTTCTGATATAAGTTACTAGGTATTCAACAGCCTAAATACTTCAGCCATGGTAGTTACAACTTTCCTCTACTAAGAGACACAGACATCGTAATCCTCACTATCTCCAGGTTCACTGAACCCTTTGAAAATGACATTTACCTTGTTGATTACCACGCATTCTTTCAATCTTTAGCTGAGAAGTGTCCAAGTCTAATTATTATTTTGAAATAGGAATGTCAAACCTAGTTCTCGCCAGTCATAGGAAATACTAATTAATGACAAAACTATTTTGCCAGGCACAGGACAATTAGACTTTGCATACAAAAAGAAATCCATTTTCCATCCCTCGTCTAAAATCTAGGGTAGTTAGTAGACTTTAATTGTTGCACTGTTTAGTGTAGTTTTAAAACAGGTTCTGGATATTGATCTGTTTGTAGTGAGCATAATTTAGAGGAACAAAAGCAGGAACAAATCAGTGGAGAAATATCAGGCATCATATTCTTACAAAGCTCTTCACTTGTTCTTATAAAGCATTAATAGCCAGGCCTTCTGCTAGGGAAGATTATGCCCTCTTTGTAATTTCAAGTTTGAGGGAAATGGGCTACCCAGAATGATGGAGGCAGAGTTGTTGGGGATGACTTGGTTCTCCCCGACTCCCTGCTGATGCCAAGTGTGGCTCAGCGACCCGAGAGCCTGGTTGTGGTCTCGTTCCCTCAATGCAGGCACGTAGGTTGTTGATGTCAGTTCTTCCAGGATGGTGATGTAAACCCTGAGTGTGAGAACGCAGGAAGAAGTGAACAGTGAATGTCTGGCACGTCACTTCCCTGGGTTAGTGTCATGAGCAGCGTGAATCCCCATTAGGGACTCCATGCTGTGGGAAGCCACACTAAGATGTGCTGCGTCTGTTTTTCCCCTCTGTGGGCACCGTGTTTTCAATTAGATTTTGTCTCTCTTTGCCTAATTTCATTAGTCTGTCCGTGTGTGTGTGTGTTTGTTAGTCTTTTCCCAATGATCTGTAATTCACCAAAAATCACCTATTTTCCTCAAAATTCTCCTTTTAGCAATAAATTATTCTTCTTAAAGAAGGATAAAGGGGAGAATTATGCACATAATTATTATTCTTTTTCCAAAATAAAAACTTTCCTGTAGAAATATTTCTGAAGTCTGTTACTATACAACCCTAATTAGATAATTAGATTTTGTACCTGTAAATTATCATTACTGATTTTTAATGGATATTTTTCCCCACATTTATCTTCCAGTGGCTATAAAATGCAGTAAAGGCAAATCCAGTCCTCAGGAGGTTGTACAAGTGCTTTCTTCGGTTCGACTCAATTTACGGGGCTTGTTATCTAAAGCAAAGGTGAGAGTGAAATGTGAATTAATTAGAATTGTCATATAAACAAAGGTCTTAGTATCAGCTCTTAAATCTTCTTTTACATCAGGGGTAATTTTAGGCCCGTGTTATATTTTGGATATCAGCCCCAGGTGGTTAGTTGTGCTGGTAAGGATATTATTGGCCCAATGGCTAGACCACCCTACACATGGGTAACTTAGGAGTTCTTTGAAATTAGTATTTATAATCCAGCCCTAATGCTTTATGTTAAATTAAAACAATGCTCTTCTATACTTGTCACTTTTCCCAAAGTGTGGCACAGATGCCACTGGTAGCACTTGGGTAAAAGTGCTTTTACCTGAGTACTTTTGATTTAAATATACATTTATTTCACTGCATATTGGAAAAAGCATAACTAGCATATCACACCTACAATTTCATGAATATTATTGCTTATTTTCCATTTATAGTAGTATTGTAGTGTTTCCTTTAAAAAACTTTTATGTAAGTAAAAAATTGATTTAGAGACAAATATTAAGTAGGTGGTATATGGATTTGACAAAAGTTGTTAAGATAGACGGATGACTCAGGTTTGACAACTAAAACATATACCATCAGTTTACACACATCAACCTGTGAAGCAGTGCCAGGATGGGGACACCTGAGAATCAGTGGGGGAGTTTTTTTGAAGCCTGGATCCAGGTCTCTACCTGTGATAGATCAAGTCTGGGAGGGAGCCTGGGAAATCTGTGTTAAATTTTAAATAGGTGGTTCTACTGTGCAGCTAGGTTTGGATTATACCTCTGGAAGCAAATTTTAAAGGAATATCACTTCTAGCATAATTCAGTACTTTCTTTTCTGATCTTTACTTGCCTTCACTATTTAATCTTGGGCTGCAAACGAATTTTAACTCCCTTCTGAGAGCAAGTCTGTGGCATGTGAAGGTCATTTCTGGACACGTAAAAACCTTTCCAGAATATGCCTCTTTCTTTTTTTTTTTTGCTGAGGAAGATTCACCCTCAGCTAACGTCCATACCAGTCTTCTTCTATTTTTTAGTATGTGTGCCACCAGCACAGCATGGCCACTAAGAGAGCAGTGTAGGCCCATACCTGGGAACCAAACCCAGGCCACCCAAGCAGAGCACACTGAGCTTAACCACTGGGCCACCATGGCTGGCCCCCAGAATATGCCTTTTTATTAATCGCTTGATCTTTTCAGATCTATGCCCCTTTAGATTATTAACTTGCTTTACTATCCTTATTAATCTGCATGCTGGCCCCAGGTTTCTGTAATGTGCTTGGAAGAACTGTGTTTCCTCCGGGTGTGGCAGCGCAGCTTCAGAATTCTGTGTCTCTCGGAAGGCTGCAAGCGCTCAAAGGAGGTCAGGGACGCAAGCTTGTCCTGTGACTCTCCTTCTGCAATTAGGAGCTAAGTGTCTGAGTTCTGGTTAGAACCCTGACCTGCCCGTGGTTGTTTGTTTCTTCAAGATGTGCTCTACCAGTTCCCTTATCTCTGTGCAAAGCTTTTTCTAATAAGTTATTAATTTTACATGAATCTGTACTCACATGACACAGATAGTCTTGTCTGGGCACATAGTGCCCATCCTTCCATATTGTCGTAGATTCCCAAATATTGAAAACGAGGCCTCAGAACATCATTTATGTTTAGATTTTCTTCTTATTAGATCCCAAATGGATTATCCAAAAACGGGGAAAATTGCTTCCCAGCGCCTCCTTTGAAAGCACCTTTTTGCATGTAATATTTGGGAGTCTCCGATTTTGTAGTAGTCGTATGCCTTTTCTATCTTTTGAACAAATTGCGTTTGCTAAACTGAATTCCAAAAAAGCCACTTTTTTAGAACTCTTTAAAAAGTGAAAATGAATTAAGATAGCTGTGTTCAATAGCTTGCAGTAAGCTTGGTTTGCTCGAGTCTCTGGTCTTTTCTTGCCAGGCCAGGGACTTCATGGAAATGAACTCCTAGAACCCAGAGACTCCCCTAAAGTCCTCCAGTCCATGCTCTGCCAGAACAGAGTAATCCTTGGCCCCGAGCCCCCTGTCATTGCACAGTCTGCTGCAGGGGGTGTGAGGGCTGTTGGTGAGAATGCTGGAGGGCCTGGGCACAGAAGAGATTTACCATTTAAACTCAGTGAGATCCTCAGCAAATTATTTCTTCTTTCTTAGCCTCAGTTTCTCTCTGCTTCCTCTTTACCTTCCAGGGAAGTGATGCAGATTCAGGCTGATTTACAAGCACTGTAATTCTTGTAAAAGTAAAATGTACTATATGAGTCCCAGTTATTTTCCTCAAAGGTGTTTTCTCTACTGATCGTGTTGTCGCAGTTCTTATATCATTCTATTATGAAATGCTATCCAAGGTGTGACTACACAGTAATGGGACAAATCTTTGCTACACATTTTTGAAGTTCTTCATTCAAGTGAGTGCTCTTTGCTCCAGAAATCACTATGCGAAACTCTAAGCTTATCTCAATGATTATACCACCACTCAAAACGTCTTTGGGGTTCTCTTTGTAGAATAAACTGTCAGAACAATTGTCACATGTTATCATCTGTGGGAGTGATAGTAACTAATCATATTTTAATGGTAAATTTGATTTTTGTGAACTAATAATCTAGTCAAGTCTGATGAAAAAAAATATATGGTAAGCTGAGTACATTATATTTCTGTTTAAAACACACATGCATGCGCACACATCCCCACACACAAGGTGGTCATAAAGTCCTGAAGCTGATTTTCTTGCGTACCTACATTGACGCAGCAGACAGTTCCTAGAGAGGCAGTTCAAAATATTTCTGCTATGGTACCATTACTGAAGTATGTTGCAGTATGCCTCCCAAGGCAATTCCTTTTTTTTTTTTTTTTAAGATTTTATTTTTTTCCTTTTTCTACCCAAAGCCCTCTGGTACATAGTTGTATATTCTTCGTTGTGGGCCCCTCTAGTTGTGGCATGTGGGATGCTGCCTCAGCGTGGTTTGATGAGCAGTGCCATGTCCGCGCCCAGGATTCGAACCAACGAAACACTGGGCCGCCTGCAGCAGAGCGCGCGAACTTAACCACTCGGCCACGGGGCCAGCCCCGGCAATTCCTTTTATAGGAGGATGGCACGTTTATTTTTACTTTATTTTGCTGGCCTTTTTTGCTTTTACCAAATCTTGATAATCTTTGTAGCTTCTGAGTCCTGTGCCATAATTAATTCTCAAATAATTAGCATATAGTATATAATTTGTATGAACTCGAGTTTAAAATATATTTGTTTTGCCTATATACCATGAATAGATTTGGATGAATAATGTCCATTCACCCAAAAACCCTCCTATGACCTTGAAATGAGTAATCAATATTCATGGCAACCATTTTGAAGAGCAGAGCTCATTTGAGTTTACAAGTTCAGGTGTGTTGTTTGATTCATCATTTAATTGTTGCAGCTCATACATTTCCAGGATGGTGACCAGAACAAGTACTATAATAGTATAATGTTGTAGGATCATTAGGTAAAGGGAACTTTAATTCTGTACTCTGTATCTATTTTATTTTAAAGAGATTTTCATTGTTTTGATAATTCTGCGTTGTTCTTTATGTTGCAGCAACTTTTTACAGATGTGGCAAGTGGAGAAATTTCCGGGGAGTTAGCTGATGAAATAGCAGCTATGGACGCCTTGGTAGTAGAGCTCCAAGACCTAAGCAACCAATTTCGAAATCAGTATTGACCATTCTGGGAACAATTTCTGGAAAAGGCACTTTCACCTTCTGGAAGTTCTCTTATACCTGTGTATCTGAAACACAAGATATTGATTTTTTAAATAAATTTCTTTTTTATGGCTAACACTCCTTGTTTTTGTGATTTTTCTAAATGTTTGAACTTTCTGAAGTACATTAGATAAAAAGTTTCCTATTTCTTTAGGCTTAGTTACAGATGAATTCAGTATTTTATTATTCTTGAGGCATTTCAGCACAAAGAGCAAAGATTATAGTTTTCCTTTTAGCATAGAGTTTATTCTCTCTCGGCCTGAAATGAATTAGATCATTCTTTGGAAAAGGTTAGTCTAAACAGGAAAAAAATCACACACTCAAGTTTGTAGAATCATTAGATTGGCTGCTTTATTATCCAAAAGTGATAAAGGAGTAGATTTGGTGACAGAAACCTTTACACTTCTTGAGATTTTGTGTTTGTGTCAGAAAGATACAGGTTTGGCTAAATTAGAAATGTGAGCATGGTTTAACTTCTAAATCAAGAAAATGCAAGAAAAAATGACATAATGCAGATTTTGACTCAACCATTAGCCACTAGTAACCAGGCTGACCTTCCTCATTGTGTGTACTGCCAGCCCTAAAGATAGCTGTTTAATAAGGTTATTATGGATGAAGACAGCTATAAATGGTGCCATATTACAAAAATGCCAAAGTAAAATGCTTTCTTAGTAATGTCTATGGAAACAAATATCGAAGGCAGCAGCTGAGCTTAATAATCTTACTACAAAAATCATAGTGAGGAATTCTCAGTGCTGGCTTGGGTTGCTGAATTTTGGGTACCATGCATAAGTCATTAGACCCTTGCTTTTTTCCGTGTTCTGATTTATAAAATGTGAATAATTTCTACTCCTTGCTGCTTTGTGAGTTTCAGCTGCCTTTGGAAATTTAAAAATACATAATCCACAAATTTAAGTGTTCTGAACACTGAAAAAACAGTCTTTAAAAACTTTCATCAGAGAATTTTTAGTTATGAATGCTTACTCATGCTGCTTTCCTTAACCACCTGCTTCTCTTTTCTGTATCATACTAGCCAAAAAAAAGTTGATGTATGCCCCAAGGCAGTTTCTCTTGCAGGAGACACAATAATAGCAGAAAGACCAATAAAATGAGGTAACAGCATGAGTTAACATTAAGTGTCCACTCAGATCTTTTATAGAAGCCATTGGGGAATAGGTGGTGGGTGGGTGGATGGATGGATGGATGGATGGATGGATGGAGTGAGCCAGGTTTTAAGATTCACTCTTTGTCGGTACCTAACTGTGAACCCCAATAGAAGCTAGACAAAGACTGAAAGGGGTAAAGATTTCGGGAATCGAGTGGAAGATTGAAGAAGAGGTCCCGAGTTTTAGAAGTCTTTAGTTCTCAGTTTATTTTCCTTTGGGTTCAAAGTAGAAAGTGAGTGTGAGTTGTCACAAACCAGGTCACAAAAGGATGATCCTTTTCCAGTCCTGTTCCCAAATGCTGTGCTGGACCAAAGTCTGCAGGACACTGTCCTACACCCTCTCTTATCTTGGAATGGTCTCACAAAAGAGAGAGCTCTTACATATCTTCTTCTTAAGATATAGACCTACCATTATATTTAATAATCTTACTTATGTGAATGTTTAGCATAGTTGAAGAAAGTGTGCAGGAAGGTACTGTGGCAAAGCAGGAAAAGCATGGGTTTTATCAAAACCTCATCTCTACCACCTCCTAACACTTAATACTTAACACTCAGGTACTTGATTCTATATCTGTAGAATGAGTGTGGTGATAGTGGTATTTTCCATCAAGGTCTTCAGGTCTCTTATAGCACTTTCACCCAGCTGCGGAGTCAGTAACACAGTATCTGCTTAAACAGATACATTTCATTTACTATAGGGTCTTTGGTGCTTTAGATTGCTATATTATGATTTAAAAACTTATTTCTGAATGCCTTATCTTTTATAAATTTCAACCTTAGTTTTCTAGTATTAATACTTTTGTTTTCAGAACTACTGTTTTGCTTTGTCAAGTTGAAAAATAGAAAATATGTGATCCTCTAATCTTTATTGAGTTCCCACATCATGAATAATCATGCTAATAGCTACAGGTTATGGAGTTCTCACTCTGCGCCAGGTAGGTTTGTGATATCACCAGGAAACTAAAGGTTACAAACTCTAGAAAGAAAAACAGCCAGAATTCAAAGACTGCTAAAGCCTGCGTTCCTTCTACTTGCTGTGTTAGCACTAGAAGCAGCTTGCAGTGATCAGCCAATTCCAGTCTGCTCTAACAGTGCTATACCCGGAAAGTTTGCCTGTCATTGTTTATAAAGTTCTCTGAGGAAAGGAATTCTGTGAGGTCTCAGTTAACAATAGCTTGTGATCTGTTAAGATAATTTAGTCTTTTTTTTTAAAAATAATTTTAATAAATTCTTCATCAACCTTTTTCCAAAGAAGCAACATAGTAAATGGGGGCCCTAACTGCAGAGGAGTTCAAATAAATCCCAGTGGAATAAGGAATCCATTCTCTACACCCAAACCCAATTCTCAGGAAGCTTCGAGAGTTGGTGCTGAGTCTGGGAAGCAGAGCCATGGAGTAGGTGTCGAGCAGAGGTGAGTAGAGTGGTGGAGTTCAGAACTACAGAAAACCAGAATGGACTGTGAGGTGCCCATTTGGGGGTGAAGAGCCTGGCCTTACCTCAAATGGAGCCTCAGTATGGTAATGAGGACCTCAAACATTGAAAGCATTGACTGACTGAATTGTGTAGCAAGACTATCCTCTTCATGCTGTGCTTGTTTCTGCTGAACATGCTATTCGTGTGCTATTCATAAGCAGAAATGTAAAGAAGTGGTATCAAGTATGTGTAGTAAATCCACCTACTTTCCAGACCACATTCAAAGACTGTGACATAAGCCGAAGTATGGCTAGTTTGGGCTATTTGTGACCATTTATTCAAATTATGGTACATCTACCACATTATAACCGTGGGTGAGTCTGATGAAAAGTATTCTTTTTTTCCGTTTGTTTTTCTAACATCCACATCAATCTAAATCACTGTTTAGATAAGGTAACTCTACTTTACTGGCCAAGAGTGAGGAATAAAACCTGTTAAGTGGATGCAACACACTTCCTTTCTGCCTGTTCATTCAACAGACCCTATAGTGAAATGGCAAAGAGCCTTTATTCGAATGGTGGGCGCCATGCTGTGGTGATACAGATGGATTTTTCACAACGTGCAGAAGTGCTTATAAATAGATAGGTTTCAATCAACAAGTAGCTTATTCAGGCATGTGCTCAAATATAGTAGCTGCATTCATTAGACAGACATTTGCACTAATCCCAGGACTATACTAATAAAAGCGTAATCCCTTATGGGCCAAAGGTAGTGCTGGCTTGCTTTTAACTCTTAGAGTCTTTCACAGACCAAGGCCTAATAATTGTAGCTGCGTAGGTTTTCACCAAGTGAACTGTAAAGCTGAGCTTATCTTCAATTTTTTCTTATTTTTTTAAATTGCAGTAGCTTAGTGGACAAAGAGGTACTTTTTACTCTGGATATGCAGCTTTCGGCAAAACCTATTTAGAAACCAGTTGTATGTGTATTTGTGTGTGTGCATGTGCACATTGTGTGTTCTCATTACTTTATTATAAAGCACCTCTTTAACCCTGGTTAATAAAGTGGTGAATAAAGAGTTCACTTGAGCAGATTTTGTTTTTTCCTTTGACTTTAGGATAAATAAAAAGTTAACGTCAGTTTTGAGAAGACTTGCCAACTCTTAGGAGAGCGGTTGGACTTTTTACATGGACCGTTTCCTCCTTAGGCTTGGCTTGGTTCAACAAGGTCTTTCCTCCTCCCGCATTATTCAGAGCTAACTGTAATTAGTTCGCCCAGCACAACACTAAAATTTTTCCCTTGCCAGTGATGTCAGATCTGCCTTCCTTTTTATTATTCTAACTTCTTATAAACTGCAGTGACCGGTGAGTCAACCACACCATCTCTTGGCCCTGTGCCAACATTATGATCTATGAAAAGGGACTCCTGCCAAGGACTGTGAGGCGGAAAACTGATATTATTAAAGTGGTCTTCTGATCGGTAAGTGTCCGCCATTGTTTAATCTTTTGTGGTGTTATTGTCAAAAAGGGGTGTGGGGAGGAGGTAAATTACATTAATATTCCTAAGGAGCTAACCCATGCACTGCTAACTTTTTCCAGACTGGAGACTCAAATGAACATCAGTATCTATGGGCACAGGGAAATTAGTACACAACACTGTTCACAGACAGAGAGGTGCTTCTGGAAGACTCTGCGACTGTGGGACTGGAGGAGGCCCTTAACTTCTCCTGTCAGTGGGCCACATGACAGAGATGTTATAACAAAATCAAGTGGGAAGATGCATGTAGAAGTACTTTGAAAATAAAGAAGTTTAATAGAAATACGAGTAAGAGTGTCTTAGAAACCGTTTGGTAATAAGCATCAACACAGCCTTTTCTATTCCCCAGCCAGGAGCTGACGACATTCGGTTTTCCTGGGCCACGGTGCCACAGCGCTGTGATTCTCAGCATTCTCACTCTGTAGCCACCTCTGCCTGAGTCTGGGCTGCCAGTGTGGATAGGGGAAGGAAAGAAGGGAAAAATGAGGTGGATTTTTCTGAAGTGAAAGAGAAAGGAAACCAGGTTCCTATCATCAGAATTCCTAGGTTAGTGCTAGGAAAAGAAAAGAGAAATGATGATAGGCAAGAGGAGGCAGAAAAATGATGGAATGGGGAATTGACTGGCTAGGATGAACCCAGGATGAGAACACCTGGACTTAAGTCCCAGCTTCACCGCTTCGTAGCCGTGAGCACACCTGAGCCCCTGAACCTCCTTGGGCCTCAATTTCCTCAGCTGTAAAATGCAAATAGCCACCCTACAGACCCAGACAGAATTGCTGTGGGGGTCATATCAGATGATGTGCGTGAAGTACTTTGTGAGCAACTGTGCACAATTAGTTCTTGTTATGATCAAGAGAAAGGAGCATTGTGGATGGTCTTCCGGGTCTCAGGGACTGGTGGAGTCCCTGGATGGGGGCATCCAGCAGCTTGGCTCCAGTTTCCGTAATCCCCATGGGGGTCATAACCCTGTGGTTTGAGAAACAATGCTGCAGAATTTTTTCCAGTCTTCTGTGTGCCCTTCATCACTCTACTTAGTGAAATCAGTTTGGCCTATAGAATGTCTGGTGCCAGGGTTGATAAAAGCTGTCTTGGTATTTTTACAGCTGTCTGGCCAGAAAACCTGCTTCTGCCTCCACAGTTCTTTGTCACAAAAGATGTGTATCAGCAGCAAGAACTCAGGGTGTGCCTCATATGCTCAGTTGATTCTCCTGACCATGACCAGTAGGACACAGGTTATTTTCTTCGCATAGGTATGTCTTGTTAATGTTCATCTTCCCCCTTTAATAAATTCTGCAAGTGTCCCATGTTCATTGTCAAAAAATTAGAAAATACAAATAAGCAAGAAGGAAAAAATTAAATCACCTCAAATGCCACTCTTGTAGAAGATAACCAGGTTAACAGTTTTCTGCATATTCTTCTAGACTATATATCCACATCTGTCTAGCTATCTGTATATATATATATATCTGAGAGAGCGAGATAGGTTTTTCTTAAACTTAATTAAGCTTTCTAATAAAGCCCATGGAGTAGGCCAGAGCCAGAGTACAAAAGGAGTTCCATGTGCCATGTATCTAAATATTTAAAAGTTATAAATCAAGCTAGGAAACTATTAAAAAATTTTCTTTTATGCTTTGATCTTGATAAACATTCCTTTATACTGTCTTGGATGGCCATATTTTAATTTACAATTCTCAGAACCTCAGAATTCCAGACCTGAAGAGGGTAGCGCAGGGATAGCCCGCCCTCCCTCAGTGCACCCTGCTCTGCAGGGCCCTCGTGTGCTCCCGTGTGCACACCCCAGTGCCAGTCTCAGTTCTGTCCACACTAGCCACAAACAGCTATAATGCCACCCTTCAGACCTAGGAGTGTGCAGACCAGAGCCACTCTACCCTCAGGAATATGGGCCCAGAGAAGAGGCCCACGCAGCCCTTATGATGCAGGTTTTGGGCCTTCAGGCAGGGGAGTGTGTGGTCCCAGGTACCTGAGCATAGTCTAGAAGATGAGGGTTGGACACGCTCTAGGCGGGCATGTCCCCTTGGTCCATGATCGAGGGATGTCTGAAGGAGGGATGGAGAGGGACCTCTTAAAGTGAAAGGCCCAGGGCAAAGGCACCTCTTGCCTGGTTTTAAGGGTGGTACTGATGGGAAAATGGTGTCAGACACAGCATTGTTGGGAGGAACACTTATTCCCCCTCAATTTTCCTTAGAAGAGAGAGAGTTTCTATTCTACGTGCTACAAAGGAGAATAGGAGAAGCAATTTAGCCTCTCTCTACTCCACATTTACTCCAGGGGAGGAGTGACTTAAGGAACTAGACCAGCCTGACCTGACTCTCCCTCTCTCTCCCTCTCTCTCCCTCTCGCACTCTCACCGGCTCGCCTTTCTTGCCAAAAGAGTGGTTGCATCCTCTTCCAGCCCTGCTCTCCGCATAAGCACACTTGAGTCAAGGCCCAGGCTTGCCTACGAGATGGCCCCTCTCTCCCTCCTTCCCTAATGGGGCAGTAATTCTGGTTGAGGTATGTATCTACTCTGTAGTCCCAAACTCTCCCTTTATGGATCAATCCAAGAGCTAAACTTCAGGAGAAGTATCAGGGGGCCCAATTGTGATACATCAGAATAATAAAACTGACATTTTGATTTCTATCTCTCTGAATCCAGTGTCTATACCTCAAATTGGTTTCAAAATCCATTCAGAGAGAGGAAGGCAGAGTGATTAATTAGAGTCAGAATTATTGGATTCAAGCCCTAGCTGTGTTCATTGAGTTCTCCAGTGGATTTTTTCTTTTTTAAGGTTTGGTGGATTTTTACTAGGGCTTGGAATCAGAACCATCTAAAGAATTTTCCAAAAAAAAAATAATGACCCTTGGTTCAAACCCTGGAGATTCAGATCCACTAGGCCTGAGCAATGTGCTTTTTAAAGCTCCAAAGCTGATTCTAATACTTATCTATGTTTGAGAATTACTGAACATAACTACAATTTTAGAAAATGAAAATAATTCCTGTATTGCTTTGTCGTAGGCTGACAGTAAGGATTAAATGACAAAAATGCACTGAATATGAAAGGTCTCTAATAAAGTATTATTAATTTTATTATAAATAATTATCTAATATTAATAATTATCTAGTATTATTATAGTTGTTAAATAATGTATATTTGGAGCAAACTACAATAAAATATCAGTTGCCAGAAATCTGACTGACTAGTCATCCAGAGAAACATATTTAGAACAACTAAAAATATTTGATAAAACTTTTTTTTAATTTCCTTTTATATGGATGGCTGAATTGGTGGGGAAACGGGGAAATTCTTGGTGGCCATAAAGCGTGAATTGAGGGAGGTAAATGAATGCTAAAGGTGATGTGTGCCCTGAAAGCATCTATTAATTTCCAGGGGGTAAACTTAGGTATAAATAGGCTGAGCATGCTTGGAGACAGGGAACAAAACCCAGGATTCATCAGAGTGAGAGGCTGGCTCAGGGATCCTCTGTATCCAGGACCATTCTCCATGAAAAGTGGATCAACAGTTACAGCAAAACTCACTCCACAGAGGGATGTTGATGGAGTTCTTGTCTGTTTCAGATTTGTCTCTGGGTTAAGGGGAAACAGAAAAGAAGAAAAATCTTTCTCTAATAATTCCTAACTGCAAGGCTGCTCTTATACTGGATTCATACTCCCTGTGTGGCCTGAAGCCAAAAATTTATATCTGGCACACCCAGATTGATGTGATGCCAGATATTTGATTGAATAAACTTTTTGAAGGAATGCACTTTGAACACAGTCTTTATCCCAGTAAGGTTCCAAGGAATATGAATTCACAATAAAAAATCAGAAGTGTACCAATAGATAGGTAAGAATCAGTTGAAACAAACAACATAAAAAGACTGACAAAGACCACAGATGTTGGAATTACACAACATAGAAAAAGAAAATTTTCTTAATGTTTAAGGAAATAAAAGAGGAAAGCGACTTAGAACGTGGAAATGAGACTATCAGAAAGTTTCAGAAGGATTTGAAGAGGAACCATATGAAACTCTTGGAAAAATATAATAATTGAAATTAGAAATTCAATAGATAGGTTAAAACAGGGTTTGTCAAGCTTGACATTGTTGACATTTGGGCTGGATAATCCTTTGTTGTTGGGGACTGTCCTGTGCATTGTAAGATGCTTACTAACATCTCTGGCCTCTATCCTCTAGATACCAGTAGCATGCCCCTCCCAGTTGTGACAACCAAAAATGTTTCCACATGTTGCTAATGTCTGCTGGGGGATAAAATCACCCTCTTTTGAGAACTACTGGGTTAAACAACAGATTAGAGCTGAAGGGAGAATTAGTGAAGGAAAGGATAACTCTGGAGATAATGCAGCACATTCATATCAGCAATGGAGAAAAATAAAAGAGAATTTAGGAGACGTGAAGGATAGATTTCCAGAAGGATATTTCTAATCAAAATTTCAGAAGGATATTAAAGAGAATGGGGAAGAGGCATGTGAAGAATTAACAGCTGAAAATTTTTCAGAATTGATGAAAATTATTGATTCTCAAATTCAGAATTTCCATATAGATTTAAAAATCAACTTTTCAATTTACACATACAAAGAACCTGCATGGATTTTGAAAAGGAAAAAAATTTAAATGATACCATTTATAATAGCATGAAAAAGTCAAATACTTAGGATTAATCTTTTTTTAAAAGGTGGCAAATACCTCAACAGAAAATGAAAATATTTTTAGGGAAATTAAACAAGTCCTAAATAAATAAATGGTGGGAAATATTATGCTCATGAGTTGGAAAACTCATTATAGTAAAAATATGTTTCTCCCAAAACTGACCTATAGGTTCAAAATAGTCTTAATCAAAATTCCAGTAGTCTTTTTGCAGAAATTAAAAATCTGATTGTAAAACGTATATGGGAATTCAAGGGCTGAGAATGCCAAAACAATCTTGAAGAACAAAGTTGAAGACTTACACTGTCAGATATCAAGACTTATTATAAAGTGACAGCAATTAAGACAGTGTAATATTAAACTTAACCAAATAGGTGAAAGACCTGTACACTGAAAACTGTAAGACATTGAAGGAAATTGAAGAAGACATAAAGAAATGGAAAGATAGTCCATGTTCATGGGTTGGAAGAATAAACATAGTTAAAATGTTCATACTACCTAAAGCAGGGTACAGATTCAATGCAATCCCAATCAAAATCCCAATGACATTCTTCACAGAAATAGAACAAAGAATCCAAAAATTTATATGGAACAACAAAAGACCCCAAATAGCCAAAGCAATCCTGAGAAAAAAGAACAAAGCTGGAGGTATCACAATCCCTGACTTCAAAACATACTACAAAGCTATAATAATCAAAACAGCATGTTACTGGCACAAAAACAGACAAACTGATCAATGAGTCAGAATTGAAAGCCAAGAAATAAAACCACACATCTACGGACAGTTAATCTTTGACAAAGGAGCCAAGAATATATAATGGAGATAGGAAAGACTCTTCAACAAATGGTGTTGGGAAAACTGGACAGCTACATACAAAAGGATGAAAGTAGACCATTAGCTTGCACCATACACAAAAATTAACTCTAAATGGATTAAAGATTTGAATGTAAGACCTGAAACCATAAAACTCCTAGAAGAAAATACAGACAGTACACTCTTGGACATTGGTCTTAGCCACATCTTTTTGAATACCGTGTCTACTTGGGTAAGGGAAACAAAAGAAAAAGTTAACAAATGGGACTACATCAGACTAAATAGCTTCTGCAAAGCAAAGGAAAGCATGAACAAAATGGAAAGACGACCCACCAACTGGGAGAAAATATTTGCAAATCATTTATCAAACAAGGAGTTGATCTCCAAAATATAAAAAGAACTCTTACAATTCAACAAAAAACCACAAACAACCCAATCAAAAAGTGGGCAGAGGATATGAAAAGACACTTTTCCAAGGAAGATATACAGACAGCCAACAGACACATGAAACGGTGCTCAACATCACTAATTATTAGGGAAATGCTAATCAAAACTACAATGAGATATCACCTTACACCAGTCAGAATAGCTGTAGTTACCAAGACAAAAAACAACAAATTTAGGAGAGGATGTGAAGAAAAAAACGCTCATATACTGTTGGTGGGAATGCGAACTGGTGCGACCACTATGGAAAATAGTACGGAGATGTCTCAAAAAATTAAAAATAGAAATACCATATGATCCAGCTATCCCACTACTGAGTATTTATCCAAAGAACTTGAAATCAATGATCCAAAGAGATTTTTACACCCCTATATTCATTGCAGCATTATTCACAATAGCCAAGATGTGGAAGCAACCCAAGTGCCCATCTATAGATGAATGGATAAAGAAAATGTGGTATATATATACAATGGAATACTACTCAGCCACAAAAAAGACAAAAGTTGTCCATTTGCAACAATAGGGATGGACCTTGAGGGTATGATGTTAAGCAAAATAAGCTAGACAGAGAAAGACAAACACTGCATGATTTCACTCATATGTGGAAGATAGCAAATATATGGATAAAGAAAACAGATTAGTGGTAACCAGTGGGGAAGGGGGTGGGTGAAAGCGATAAAGGGGCATATATGTATGGTAATGGATAAAAATTGGACTACTGGAGGTGAGCACAATGAAGTGTATTCAGGAATTCATAAATAATAATGTACACCTGAAATTACATAATGTTATAAACCATAATAATCCCAATAAAATTACTTGGAAAAATTAAAAAAAAAAAAAGAAAGTGTGATGTTAGTGCAAGGACATATAGACCAATGGAACAGAATATAGAATCCAGAAATACACATATAGAGACACTTGATTTGTGACAAAGGAGAAATTATGTTGTTTTCAATAAATGGTGCTGGGTTATTTAGATATCCATATAGAGAAAAGTGAATCTTGACCCCCATCTCACACCATATATTAAAATTCCAAGTGAATTATAGATTTAAATGTGGAAAAATAAATCTTCTAGAAGATAATATAGGGGAATATCTTCATGACATTGGGGGAGGTAAAGATTTCTTGAATGGGACACAAAAAGCACTAATGCCACAGGAAAAAATTTTTTAAAATATTAACATTGAAATTAGGAACTTCTGTTCATCAAAAGACACGACAAGGAGAATGAAAGCTCAAAGTTGTGAGTAGATATTTATGATACATATAACTGGAAAAGGATGTGATCCAGACTATTAGAAAAATAAATAAAAACTATAAATCAGTAAGAAGAAAATAACCCAACTGGAAAACTTGGTGTTTCACAAAAGAGGATAACGAAATGGTCAATAAAACTATGAAGTATACTCAGACTCAGTCATCAGAGAAATGCAAGCTAAAGTCACAATTAGATGACCACATACTCAACAGAATGGCTAATATTGAAATGACCGTGTGATATACTCTGAGCAAAACAGTTGAGCAATATCTACTAACTCTGAAGATATACAGACCCTATGACCCAACAGTTTTACTCCTAGACGAACACACGTACACAAGCACAAAAGCCAGCACACGTGCTCCAAAACTCTCATACAAGAATGTTTATAGCATCATTATCCATAATAGCCCCCAAATGGAATCAATCCAAAAGTCTACTAACAGTAAAATAGATACATAAATGGTGGGATACCCATGCAATGGAGTAGTGTGGATCAGTGAAAATGAATTTACTAGAGGTACACCACAGCAACAACATGAGTGAATCTCTCAAACATTATGTTGAGCAAAGAAAGCCAGACATGAAAAAAATGTATGCTGCCTGTTTCCATGTATGTAATATAATGTTCAAAAAGCAGATGAAATTGATCTATTACTTAGTAATGCGTGCTTGGGTGTTAAAACTGTAAAGGAAAACAAGGAAGTGATTACCACAAAAGACAGAAGAGTGGTTACTCTTGTGGGTACACAGTGGGATGACCAGGAGGGTGTATGAAGGGCTTCTGGAGTGTTGGCAATATCTTATTTATTAACATAGATCATGGTTAATATGCTTCTTTGCCAAATCATTGTTACAGACTTTTGCATATTTTTCTGAATATGTGTCAATTTCATAGTAAAAAGCTTTAAAATATTAGGAACACTCCGGTCACTCTTAATGTGAACCTGAGTGTCTGCGTTCCCACTTCTGGATCTTTGCTCTTTTCTACCTCTTGGCCTCTCTCTCTTTTTTTTGAGAAGACCTGACTCTTCAAGTAATGTCTTTTGCAGATCGTAACACTGACTTTTGAGAACGCATGTTGCTGTTTTTGGTGAGGAAAATTCACTCTAAGTTAGCATCTATTGCCAATCCTCCTCTTTTTTTGCTTGAGGAAGATTAGCCCTGAGCTAACATCTGTACCAATCTTCCTCTGTTTTATATGTGTGTTGTCACCACAACATGGCTTGACAAGTGGTGTAGGTCCGCACCCGAGATCCGAACCCATGAACCCGGGCCACTGAAAGAGTATGAGCAGGATTTAACCACTACACCATAGGGCTTACCCTAGCATGCTGCTTTTTGGGGTGAAAGTGGGCATCACAAACCCAAACTTAATCCCATGTAACTTTAATTCACCATCTACCCTCCCTCTTCGCCAAACGCCTCCTTGAAAAAATATAACATTATTTTTATAAGCATAATGTGGGTAATTTGACATTATACTCTAAATTCTTTATTTCTTTTGTTTAACACAGTTAAGGTCCTATACTTTCCACATTGCTGTCTGGATGAATAGTGAGGTACTAACATAGAGGAACATGGCCAGCACTGACTCACTGATAGAGTGTGGCCATCTTGGTGACCGAAGCCAGCTTCTCACATTTCTTCTTGAAAAGCACAGTGTTGACATATTTAATGTCCTGTGGCATTTCCTCTGGGCTCCATAGTCTGATGGAAAAAGTCCCTGTTGATGTCTGATGGCCAAGTTGAATAGCAAGGCCTTGAGACCCTCCACTTCACACCCCGGGCTGGGGTGGTGATTTCCCTGAAAGATGTAATAGAAATCCTATAGTCTTATCTTGGCAGGATCCTCAGACCATCACTTTCAGGGAGAGCGCTTTTGTGTGCCTGGATGGTTTTTGAACAAATAAAGGTGAAATCTCACCCACAACTTCATAGGGAATGATAAATCAAACCCAGCACACTACAAAACAGAAAAAGATAACCCAAAGGTTTTAAGCTTTTCTGGAAGAATTCCAAGAACACATATTTCCAGGGAATGTCTCAGGGCAACCCTAAATAAACTGGTGACCTACAGATCAAAGACACTGTATTTTATTAGCCGTCTCCTGACCCAGCCAATCCTACCGTCCTTCTTGAACTGTTACACACATCCAGATAAACCCTCCCCTGTCTTTCCTTTCTTCCTCTGAGAATCACAAGAATCACAAATCAGCCCTGACAACATTTGGTTTCTCATCTTCAGGAATGTAGCTGTACATTCTTTATGTGAAAGAGGCAATCCTGGGGAGGGGTATGAACCAGACAGAATGAAGAGTATCTTATTTCATCTGCACAGAACAAAAGAGTGTCTTTTCCTTTCCCAGTGCTTGCAAGAGTCTGAGGACTTGAATGAAAGCAGACTGGCTGAGCTTAGTCCTGAGGACAGAGACACAGCTGGCGGGGGAGAAGGGTTCACTGAGGTAAGGGGGTTCCTTTTCTCTCCTCCATGATTGTTCTTACAACAGAGGGTTATTTATCCTTGAATGTAACATTCCACCAAAATAAACTGCTTCTTGCACTGATCCCAAGTTCTATAGGTTCATTTAGGAAATCATTATTAAAACATTATGAGCATCTCATAAGTTTACTGTGTGCTAGGAATTTAGTAAGCTATAGATGAGGCAGGCAGCCTGTAAGATGGCCCCCAATGATCTCTGCCTCCTGGTATTCATGGCCCTGTATAGTCTCCTTCCCTTGAGTTGTTTGTTTGTTTCTAATAAAACATTGGCAACATGGAAGGGATGTTACTTCCATGATTAGGTTGCATAAAATAGTGGCTTCTGTCTTACTAGAAGACTCTCTCCCTTGCTGGCTTTGATAAAGCAGGCCGCATGTTGGAGAGGCCCATGTGGTCAGGAACTGAGGGTGGCCTTGGGCCAACAGGAAGCCCTGAAGGCAGCAAGGATCTGAAGAGGTCCCTCTGTCTAACAACCCTCAAGAAACGATTCTGCCAACACGCGCTTTTGCTTGGAAGTAGATCCTTCCTCAGTTGAGCCTTCGGATGAGCCCCTAGCCCTGGCCGACTCCTTGGTTTCAGTTTGATGAGAGGCCCTGAAGGACAGGACCTGCCTCATCTGTCCCTGGACTCCTGTCTCACAAAAACCGTGGGATAACAAATGTGTGCTTTAAGTTGCTAAGTTTATCTTAGCAATTTGTTATATAGCAATCGAGAACTAATGCAGTAGATTTTACCTGTCATCTTTTTTTCCGTAACATAAGTCCTTAATATTCACTAATAATTAGAAGACATATCTTCTTTGGAAAACTTTTCCACTGTTATTTCTAAGATGGTAGACTGACATACAAATTAAACTCAATATACTTTCGCTGTATACCATATGGCCTCAAAAACAGCCATCTCTTTAGAGAGTTACTTGTGGACTAACGGATCACATAAGGGCAAGCGTTGAGAAGACTCTGTGGTCTAAAATGTGGCTCTAGTTACGTCACTCCGCTGCTTAAGGACCTTTTGGAGTTTTCCATGAAATACTCTTTCTGTGACATTCATAATGTGAACCCAAACCACCTTCCCAGGCTTTCTCCCCATTACACCACTCCCTGCCACCCTCTGCACAATGTGGCTCATCCCTCCTCATGTCTGTCCTTTCTCCTACTGCCCTTTATAGCGTTCTTCCCTCCCCCCACCACCTCATGTCTGCCTGTGGAAAGCCTACCTCTTGCATGAGGTTTCTCCCAGATCCCACATCTGCCCCTAAGCCGGATGCTCTGTCTCCCGCTTTGTACCCCTCCCCCCGCCACTTTTGGCCTTGCTTAGGGTACTTATCATGTGCTGACCTTCATCCTGTTTTGCTTTCTGCCCCTTCTCTGATTCTGCCTTCTCTGATCCCTGCTGTGAGGCTGAAAGCTCCACGAGAGCAGGGACTGTCCATCTTTCTCTGTGTGGCCCTTCTTGCCCCTAGAACATCACCTTGGGCACAGTGAGGTGGTAAACCGATATTCATGGAACTGAACACAATGAAGGGCAGCTCCAGATGTGGTGCCACATTACCCAGAGGGTGTTAATAGAAGTTCGGCTAAAGAAGAACTCTATGGCCAAAGAATTTGGGAAACGAGGCGCGCCCTGTCCCTTCAGGGAGAGTCCCCGTAGACATTAGGTGATTAAAGTCCCTAAGAAGTTCTTCAGGGAGCCGGCCCTGTGGCCCAGTGGTTAAGTTCGCGTGCTCCACTTCGGAGGCCCAAGGTTTTGCCGGTTCAGATCCTGGGCACGGACGTAGCACTGCTCATTAGGACGGGCTGAGGCGAGGTCCCACATAGCACAACTAGAAGGAGCCACCACTATAATATACAACTATGTACAGGGGGGAGTTGGGGAGAAAAAGCAGAAAAAAAAGTAGAAAAAAGAAAAAGAAATCCTGCAGTAAGGAAATAGGTGTCCCGGCCTCCAGCCCCAGCCTTCTGTAGAGCCGTGCTTTGGGCGGGAGGTTTGGAAGCAGCCTCGTCATGCTTCTGCAGGGTCTCTGCCCGTTTGGGACTCACCTCACAGTGGGTGCAGCATGTTGGTTTTCTTCCTGGTGAGACCGTGAGTTTATCGTGTTAAATAATCTATGCTCAATCCTCTGGTTTACTCACAGGTGAGTGGAGAATGGTTTCAACTGTTGATGCTCTGAATAGAAACTCAACTCCTAAAAATACACACATCCTATTGTTAGGAACTAAGCCACCTATACTGTGTTTAGAATCTTATTTGACAACTGGTTATACCTGACCCTTGTCATCGTGGGACTTCCTGCTCAAAGTTGCAGAGACTGTATTTAAATATTTTGGATGTTAGAGACTTACTTTCTCACCCACTGTTGCCAGAGTTGATCTCAGTTTAATGTTTAATGAGCATTTCCTGTGTCTCAGGCACTATGTAAGGTGCTGAGGGTACAAAATTCAGTGATAAACTGTTCCTACCTGAAAGGGTGTACAGTCTGACTCAGAACATAAACAGCTTCTCTTAATCCAATTCTATGAGGGCTAAAACCCTGTTATGCACTGCTCCATAGGCAAGGGCAGCGAGGAGGCGCCAGTGGAGACAGCCTAGAGGAGAAGGGAGGCCTAGGATGAGAGTTAGTTGAAAGATGCCAAGAGGTTACCTTGGGAATAAAGGTGGAAAAAAGAAAGTCCAATTCAACAGATTTATTTTTTTAACACTAGCTCTCTGCCAGCAACTCTGTCTGCTGGATTCCAAGGATTCTAAGATGAATGAGGCCCACTCCCTTCCTTCCAGGACCTTAGCTGGGGGTGGCGGAGGCAGAGGTCAGGCGAGGCCCATAGGGCCGGATTAATGGGGACTGAGAGATCCAAGGACTGCACGATGGACAGCCAGTGTGGGTCATGCCTTCCATTTTAAATTAAACAATCATTTCTTGCCACTCATTTTGTTTTTTAAGAGCAAACACTATTCCTCTGGGTGTCTTAAGCCTGTAGTCCTAAAAACCTAATGGCTGTGAACTTAAGAATTTCTATCTGGTCACTGGTCACCTACTCCCTGCCTTAAACATGGTTCTTCCCTCCCCTTCCTCCTTGTGCCTCCCTTCCATGAAAGGGCCCTAGAAGGAAGGAAAAGGAGGAGGCCCTGCCTCCTTTTGTGGTCTTGATGACCCTCTCCCTGGGATCCATTTTGGAGGACCTATGGTAAAGTGATAGCAGTGGTAGCTAAGTCTAGAATCCATGTCCAAGGCAGCTGCCGGGGAGACCCGGTGGTAGTTCCGACTCTGCTGCTTGTGCACGGTGTGCCCGTGGGTGTATGTATGAAGGCTCTGTGTGTTTCCCTCATCTCTGAAATGGGGTGAGAAGACATACTTCACGGGGCTGTATGCAGGTTGTACTCATGTGTGAGCACACTGTCTTAATAAAGCCTATATTAAGTGCTTAATAAATGATAATCCCTTCCCTCTTTTTCTTTAAATCAGGAAGTCACACTTGTTTTGAGTGTATGATAAGAACATTTAGTTTTCAGCTCCAAAACTTGACCATGAGGACCACTTATTGTAGCTTGTAAGGCTGGATTTTCCTGTAATGACCCTGGTTACAAGAAGGCTAGTCCCTTCTGGTGCGTGCAAGTGTCATACCTGGTAGCTTGTTCTATGTGGGCTGAGAAAATTTGGTCACCTAAAACAGGCGATTTGGAAATTTTTGTTCTGTTCTTGGAGAGCTCCCCCTTCTCATTTTTCTCCAGGTTACCTTGAGGAAGGTAAGAGAGTTGGTAACTTATATTGCCGTGTGGGATTGGGAGAGGCCATAAAAACGGGTGGGACATACATTCCCTGATAGATGGAGATGTCAACATTTTTGGCTTACAAATCAGTTTTCCTTTGCTATTGTACTCAGGCCAAGGAAGGACCAATTACTTGAGGTCTTTCCTGGAGCAGTTAATTCACCTGGAATGCCTTCCTCTCCTCCCTTCCTGTGGTCCAGTCCCAGTAACTTGTTTTTCTTTATTCAAGAAACTTACTGAGGGCCTGTTATGGACATACTCAGTCTTAGGGACAGAGCTATCAGACAAAGAAGGCAGGAGCAGAAGGCAATGGGGAGACAGACATGCATGCGCTCACACCCTCCACCTCTTGTTTGAGTTTGATGCATCTGGCCGATTGGCTCTCAGTTCAGGGAGAAGGAAAGGGCCCTGGGGCCTGAGGGTCTGGAGAGGATAACTCAGAGTTGGAGTGAGTAGGCACAGGCCCCACAGGCCCCACAGGGGAATCAGCAGAGCCAGGATAGGTGGTGGGGCTGGGGGCACATGGGTGGCTCTTAAAGAAGAAACACAGATCAGCAGGGATGACATGGGGAAGAGAGAGAAACCCAGCTGTGCAAATGGCAGTAGGCATGGGCCATTTCTCCTCAGACCTCTCGGCAGGTCTGACGTCTTTCTGGATCATTTTAGTTATTTATAATGAGCTGCTATCACTGAGTTTAGAGAAGCATCTAATGGGTCAGATCCTGTTCTGGAACTGGGGACACAAACAAAAACAGGATGTAGTCACTGCTCTGGAGGAGCCTGCAGCCTGTACCGTGCTTCCTAGCCAGGGCTGCTTATCAGAATCACCCTGGGAGCTTTAGAACACACACCATCCGGCAACTCTGATTCAGCAGGCAGAGAGGGGCTGCCATTTCCCCACCCGAGAACCCTGGCTAGTGAAATAATGAGCAGAAGGAGGAGGTGAGAGCCCTGTTTTCAGGCACTGTGCAAAGTGCTTCATAGGTGAGGGGGTGAAATATATGAACTGTGGTGTGCTTGCCCAGGCTCATCCCTGCTCACAAGAATCAGCTATGCACATTTCTTCTCAACTTGACATTCAGTGACGTCACACTGGTACTTTGAAATCAGTTACGGTGAGAATATTTACACCATGGATACTGGCAAATGCTAAAAATCATGGCATTTCCCTTTAGAAAGGCAGTTGTTAAACATTTACGGGAACCCACTGTGTGTAGGTGTATATATAGATATATATGTATTCTCATTTAATTTAATCTTCATAATTAGCCCAGATCTTATCATGGAATAACATTTTACAGCTTTCAAATCACTTTTAAATATGTTGCCTTACTCTCACAATAACCCCAGGAGAATAGGTAGGGCAGGTATCACTACCCCGTTTTAAAGAAACATTGGCTCAGAAAGGTCACACAGCAGAAGGGGCAGCTCTGACGTTAAGTCCAGGTTTGACTTCTAGCTGTACTCTTCCTCCTCTGCAGGCACTGCCCCAGCGGTCAGCTTTCTGGTTCTGAGTCAGTGTTCCGATCACAAGGGCTGGAGGGACCAGACCTGACCCCATTCTCAGATATCTGATCACAGGAAGTTTCCCCGTGGCTGGCAGGCATAGCTTAATAAGTGACCTTCCTGCTCTGCTTGTTTTTGTACATTGAGTATTCTCATGCTCAGTTCAGGGCCTAAATAGACAGGCTCACAGGGGCCTCCATTCCGGGGGGTTGATATTTTGAGGGGGATGCGATGTTGTGCTAGGGAAGCGTGCCCCTGGCTGGCATGGAAAGAAAGGAATCTGGAACTTTTTTAAACCCACCCCATTAAGGGCTTGGCCGGGCTCATGAGAATTTCGAAATATTTCACTTGTTCTAATTGAGGCAGCAATGAGTATACTTTGCTAGTATGAGGCTTAGAGATTTATGTCACCATGGAAAATCCCCAACAGACAGGGAGCTCGTTCTAAAAGGGTGACAATAGCAGCCAGCTCAACCAGCACCCATACATATTGCCTGCTGTGGAAACAGAGTACATCCTGAGGAAGAGAGGAAAAAGAAATTCCTAATTCCCAGGGTGTCACTCCCCACACTTCTGGTTTTATTGGGACCTAAGTGGTGTCTGCTGGGGTAAACAAGTGAGTGAAAGGCTGGTCATGTCATGGAAAAATCACAGGGAAAGACCTTTTTAAGACAGAATTTTCCTATATGTCTGGGGTTATTGCATTGGCATCAACTAACCCCTACTCCAGATTGCCACACTCAGAATCTCAGTGTGTCTCATATACTCTGACCACTTCCTGGAATTGCCTCAGAGGGTGTCAAACGTAACCTGCTCTTTATGTTCCAGAGGATGCCCTGTCTCAGGGATGGGCTTCCGGATGGCACCAGATGACAAACTTGGGAGAGTGGCCATTTGTAATGCTGTGGGCATGAGAGATGACATCAGGACTGCAGAGGTTTTCACTGGAAGATCTCAATGCCTCCTAGGCCTGTTCGTGGGAGGTGGAAGATCCCTTCACTAAGCTGTGCCTCCCACAGGCCCGTGCTCCCTACCACCCTCAGTGCTTGGCTCCAGAGTGAACATGTGTTTTCTCTGGAATCTGTAAACACAAGTGTGCCCCTGAAGTGCTTCAGACAATTTGGATCAGTAGCAGTCCCAGCAGTCTTTGCGCAGAGCCCCCCAGGGTTGAGACTGTTGATGGCAATGCTGGGACTCAGTGCTCCCATGTGGGCCCACATGTGCTCCAGCTGGGGAACCCTCCTCAGGAGCTCTGAGGTCATGATGAGCAACGTAGAAGAACTCAGAATGTGAGGGGAGACTGGAGACAGCTTATGTAAACAAGAGTCAGCAGGAGAAAGGTGCAAGGTACAGCAGATTCACTGGCCAGAATTTTTGAGAACCTCACTACAGTGTGGTTCCCAGACTAGCAGCAACCAGCATCACTTGGGTACTTGTTAGAAATGCAGAGTCTCAGGCCGCAGCCTGACCTCCTGACTCAGAATCTGCATGTTAACAAGAGCCCTGGAGCCTCCTGTGCGGTTGGTTGCAGCTGGAGCAGCACAGCCCTGAATGAAGCCAGGCCTTTGCCAGCTGCCCAGGACTCTACCCACTGACTGAGACGAGGTCCAGGGCACATCCAGGCACTGGAGATTTTATTATGCAGTGGCTGAAAGATGTTTACAATGGAGAGTCTGGGGGAGAGGGAGCTCTTTCTTTTCTTCCCTCTCTGCCTCTCTCCCTCTCTCACACACACAGACACACACATGCATACACGTATATGTTATCATAAAAAACCTAGAGTCAGAAGAGATTGAAGTCTCACACCTGGCTTTGTCACTTAATACTTGTGGGACCTCGGCCAAGTCTCTGACTTCTCTGAACATGTTTCCATATCTCTGAAAAGGAGCTGGTGGATGACTCCACTGAGCTGGGTGCTCACAGGTAGCGAGGAGTAAGCGTTTTACATGGATTGACTCATTTACTCCTCTGGACAACCCATCCAGTGCCAGTGCTGTTATTACCCACAGGTGTGGACCCAGAGGCACAGAGTGCTGACTGACTTGCTGGAGATCACACAGCTCGTGGGTGGCAGAGAGGGGTTCAGCACCTGGGTGGTCTGGCTCCAGGGCCCACATTCTGTCCACGCACCATGCTGGGGCACAGTAGAGTGACCAGTAGACTTGTGCAGAGTATGTGGAATGATGGATGTAAACCATACAGCCCAGCACCTGAGCCCTCGGTAAGTTGTTACTTTCAATGTATATGTGCACAGGTGAAGGGAGGGGAAGATGTAGGCCTCAATTAGGTGTTAAGAGTGATTTCTTTAAGATGAGGGAGTTGTGGGTACCTTTGCTTTTTTTAAATCTGTATTTTCCTGAAATTAACATGTCTAGCTTTTGTCATGAGAAATAAGGAATCGTAACTTTAAAAATCCCTCTTGACTTGGTATGACTTGCTTAGACTTGCTCATTCCCAGCACGATGGAGGGAAGGATAGAAGCCTTTCAGAGCCTGAGCCAAGCTCCTAAGTGTGGAAGCAGAGAGGACACTTACTCCAACTCTGAAAAAGCCGCCCACCCATCCCTCCATCCCACCCTCCAAAAGTCACAGCATATGACCAGCGAGACAGGCAGAGGGTGCCACTTGCAGGGGAATTTAAGAAACTCTCATACGTCTGCATTTCAGTATCTTCCTCACATCAAGGACCAGAAGCTGTGGAGGAGGGGACTGTCCCTGTGTCCCCTTAGTTCTGCTGCATCCAAAATGAACATTCTCAACAGTAAACCTTTCAAAGCTAAAAGTTAGGGCATGGAAGAATGCATGTATTAGAGACTCATGGTTAATGACTTTCTAAGTGTGGAAATTTTCCTCCAAAGTGTTTCCAAATATAGAAAACTCACATAATAAATGATGAGGACTCGTAGACCTTGGTGGCAGCAGTGGCAGGGGTCAGAGTGAGGAAGGAGAAGGAATTCCCAACTCCCAAGACCCGCATCCTACACTGTCTTCCAGGCTACTGTGCTACCAAAGGCTTCATACACACCTACCCGGGGGCTCCTTAAATAAATAATCCAAGTGGGAAATCAGATGTGTTACTTTTTTAAAAGTCATTGACCAAGTCCCTAAAATAGATAGCATTTCTCTCAGCCCTTCTGGATTAGGAGTGTTGGGGAGATTGAGAACGTCACTGGTCACATTGTTCATTTCTCTTGTGTCCCTAACGGGGTTTGTTGTTGTAGGTTTGCTAGTGGTTGTCAAATACACACATGCCTCAGGCATTTTTAACCTGCTAGTAGCCTGTTGGACCAAACAAAAGCCATCCCTGGTTCTCGGCAGACTGCATTTACCAGGATTAGGTCCTCTAATTCCCAGGGTGCGGTCTAAGCCAAAGGCGACTCTCAACCTTCCCGGCTGAACCACCTTTAGCTTCTGGACACCTGGGAGCCTCCTCATCCCCGTGGGTGGAGGAACCAGTAGGGGTGCAGAGATGGGAGGACTGTGGAGACTTGCATCTCTTTAATGCTCCTCAAACTTTCCTGCCCTGGAGCAAGGAAGGACCTGGTCGTGGCCCAGAAAGGACACTCAAAGTCATATCAAAAATGCCCAACTGAATAGAAATTATGAACTAGTATCCCTGGGATCACAGCTACCCAAAGAGGTCTGTTCCAACTCTGCCTAGTCCCCAAAGAATGAGGGACGCGTCCCAGGCTCCCAGCCTATCTCCTCAAAAATCAGAGGCCCAGGGGAACCTTAGACTTTAAGGGAGCCTCCAGAAGAATGGCAGCATTTTCGGTCCTAGACTGACCCCTTGTTATAGCATGAGAGACGTGAAAACTGTATTGGGTATGGGCTAGTGGCCGTGATGTTCATTTTATGATCAAGGTGGCACTCATCTCCTGAGAGATTGCCAGGGAGCCCTGGGCACGTGTTTTGACTCAGAAAGTCCTAGGAGAGTAGAGGGAAAGGTCACCATGTTATTTTAAACTCAAACTTGATACTTGGATGTATTAATGGCCTGGCATACAGGAGTTGAGAAATAACTTCCCACTCCCCCTGCCACTGCTCAAGGCCTCACCCACATATCGCTTTGAGGTTTGGGCTCTACCTTTTGAGAAAGATTAAAGTATCTGAAGAGATTCTAGGAAGATGGAAAAAAAAACAGTATGAAAAGAAAAGATGGAGTTAGGTCTTGTGCAGAATGTTTAAATGTGTTGGGAAGAAAGGCATAGGACAATGAAATCTCTGTGTCTAAGTGAAAGATTGGTTATGCAAACAGTGCTGATCTATTTTCTATTGTCAGCTAATTAAATGATTTTATTGTCAGTCTCCCGTGAGTTCTATCTGGGGCAGTGTAGGCATTGAATAAGAACATCTCCTAAAGGAAGACCCTGAGAATTCAGGTCTGGAGAGGGAATCTGAGGAGCAGATTCACCCCACTGATCCATGCAAACAAGGGTCTGTCAGGTTTCAGTGGTACTTCCTGGGCCTATGTGGTGATGTCAGGTGATGGAGAATCATGGTTCCGTTCTAGAGAGGAAACTTGATAGACATGGTGGCCTCAGAGTTCTGATACATCATAGACTCATAAAAATAGGTGGACCTTTGAGAGGTACAGCTCTCTGCCTCCAGGCAAAAAGATCCTTAAAATAAGGAAAGTGGCTATCATTTTTAAGACTCCTCCAAAAAAGAAACCCTACTCTTTCGTTCATCGACTTTATTCAATATTTAATTAACCTTAAGTATTTCCTTATTTTTTATGAGTCTATGATGTATCAGAACTCTGAGGACAGAAATCCAGCTCTCGGTAGCTTGGGGAAAGGGGTGGATGTAGGGCTCACATAACCAGTCAACATAGTGCAAGGGTGTGGTGGGTCTGGGGACCCCTGGAACCAGGCAGTGGTATGGAACCAGCACTCTATTTACCTCTCCCTTTCGCTGGATGTTGGCTTCAGATTTTTCTCTTTGTTTTTCACACAGCAGAAAACATAGCCCCTGAGAGGCTGGGCTTTACATCTGACTCTCCAGTGCTCAAGAGGAGCTGTTCCTCTTTGATTGGTTCCAAGCCAAAACATTCTGGACAAGGACTAGGTCAACTGCACACCTGAAGGGAGACAGACCATCCCTCACTGGTTGGAGTGGAGGCAGGAGCAGATCCCAGGAAGAAGGGCTAAGCAAACACAGCCATAGATGTCCAGCATGGCACTGAGCAAGACGCCAGATTCTAAGTATGCGTGAGCTGGGGAAGAAAAGAGAAAGAGAGAAAGAATGTGGGGGCAAGGCTGGGAAAGGGTGGGGAAAGGGTCATTCTGTAGCATAAGCATGCTAATTGCAAGGACATTCAGTTCCACCCTTGAACAAAGATGCCTCAGGCCATATACATTTCTTGCCAATTTCCTTTCAACCTTAACTAATAACTTTTCCTCCTTAAATTCAGTCTGAGCTAGTTGGCAAAGTGTAAAAAGACTTTCTGTTTATTTGTGCTTGGTATAGCTGGAAAGATTCATGTGAAGTTTTTTTGCCTTCGTCATTTTGTCTGTAAATTTCCAACATGAACTCTTTCTTAATAGGTTACCTGGGAAATGTGAGAGGTAGTAATATTTGTCAGTAGTAGCTACATCTTTTTACTTGGTAGACTATATATCTTCCAGAGATGAACTCTAGCTGTGAGTGTGTTAGAAGCATTTTTCCAGTTGAAGCCAGACACAGCAACAGATCTTAGTTTTCCCAGAATGGATCATCAACTTGGCAGTGGTGGTAAGAGAGACATGCAGTAGAGATGAGCAGAATTTTGGAGGCAGAAAAGACTAGGATTTGAATCCAGGCTGTAAAATGAGCAATGGAAGCTGTAGTGCACAACTCAGATCCCCCTTCCCAACCAAGGCATTCATTTCCCCAACTGCTGAGGGCATTGGCTGCTGATGCCTCCAAGTTGAGTCCCTTCCTGGGAGATCAACAGCCATGGTTGAGGAACCAAGGTTACATCTCTCCCTGAGTGGCTTGGGCTGATTCGGGGTTCAAAGGCACAGCACTCATACCTCAGTTTGGGACCATTCTGAAGGTATCCCAGCTCCAGAGCTCCCACGGGATCTGCTGTGGCCTTGGTTGTGACTGCTTCAGTGTTTAACCTCTCCCTCTGCCCCATCCTCTTTCCTTATTTCCTAACAGGTGTTGCTTCAGAGAGCCCTCCGCAATAAGCTTCCTATAGGCAATGTCCCTCTCAGCCTCTAAGAAAGACATTTACCTGGTAGGACCTTTTCCACTGGGATAAAAGCTAATGTGTGTCTTAGCAGGCGCTCATAAAGTAATTGTAATGCTTTTAAAGCTATGATCTACATGGTTCAGTCCCAGAGTTAAGCAACAATTAAATAGAATACAGTCTACTCAAGCAAAATAATTTCAAAATAACTCAAGTCTTTTACTAATTCTATTAGGAGCAAGACTTTTGGTTGCAAACTAAGATTGTTTAAGGGAAGGAAAAGTCTATCTGTGTCTCCATATGGTTGGTGGGGAAGGTTCATGAAACAATAAAGTCCAGGAGTGAACTTTCATGCACATCAGGGAGGTGATTAGGACCTAGTCTCTCTTCTCTTTCTTCCTATATATTGGTTCCATTCTCAGACAGGCTTTAACCACCTGATGGTGAGACAGAGGCCATTGCTTGCATTGTCTACACCAAGGTTTCAGCCCCACAGCTCGTGTCCAGTAGAAGAGAGAATGCCTCCTTTCTAGGTGCCCAATTAAAACAGGTATGTTGTATAGTGGTTAAGAGCATGGACTCTCACTCCAGATTGCCCGGGTTCAAATCCCAGCTCTGTCCCTTACCAGCTATGTGACCACGGGTGAATTACATATGCTCTCTGTACCATAGTTCCCTTATCTGTACAGAGATTGATGATAGCACTACCTTTTCTGTAGAAGTACACATATGAAATGTGCTAAGACTTGTAAAGTGTTTAGAACAGCCCTAAGCATATTATAAATACTACATAAGAGTTTGTTAAAATTTTTTTTAAAAATCTGATTTACTTGACTTGGTTCACATTCCTATCTCTGAACTGATAAATGTGGGCCAGAAGGAAATGATGTTCAGGTTGCCCACCCTGTGAGTAATGGTAGAGTCACCTCCACTGAGCAGTAGGATCTAAGATGGAAGGTTTTCCAAAACCATTCCAGCTTCTGTTACCAGATGAAGGGGAATAGATGCTCGGCAGGCAAAATAAGAAATGTCCCCTCTATTTATATTTCTTAAAATAGTATGTGTGGGACATGCAATCATTAGAAATAGTTTTTTGAATTTTTTTAAAAAATTAAGATAGCTTTGTAATGAAGTGATCTGGTAGATACCAGATATCCAAGTGAAAAACAAATTAGCATCACCTAAGATGAAACAAATCAGCATTTTGTGCTTCCTAATTTGACACAATAGGAAGATACTCTCCTTTATTATCTTCTAAATGTTTTTTGGGGATTATCTGGAATTGGTTTTTGTATGTGATATGAGTCTCCAAATATATTTTTTTCCAATATGGATACCTAGGTTCCCCAGTACCATTTATTGAAAATTTCATCCTTTCCCCACTGTTCTGCTCTATCATTTCAATTATATTTCCATGAAATCATGAGTTTATTTTTGGCTTTCTATTCCATTCCATTGGTCTATTTGTCTGTTGCTGTGCCAATACTATACTGTTCTCGTTACCGTACAGGATAAAGTGAGAAGTTTTTTTTTTTTTTTTTTAAAGATTTTATTATTTCCTTTTTCTCCCCAAAGCCCCCTGGTACATAGTTGTATATTCTTCGTTGTGGGTTCTTCTAGTTGTGGTATGTGGGACGCTGCCTCAGCGTGGTCTGATGAGCAGTGCCATGTCCGCGCCCAGGATTCAAACCAACGAAACACTGGGCCGCCTGCAGCGGAGCGCACGAACTTAACCACTTGGCCACGGGGCCAGCCCCTAAAGTGAGAAGTTTTAACAGATACTAGAAAGTCCTAAAAAGAGAGTCATCATAGTCCTAAAAAGAAAGTAGGAGATTCAAGAAGCCAAGTAAATCCTGAGACAGAAAGATAGATAAATAATAAATAGTAATATAAATAATACAATAAGATGAGTAAACAAATGAAACAAGGGAAAACAATAATAATAATAAATCCACACCAAACACATCGATAGAATTATAGAAAATCAAAAACAAATAGGCAATCTTAAAAGAAGCTAGAGAAAAAAGACATTACTTATGAATGAGCAACCCTTGACTTTTTTTTTTTTTTTGAGGAAGATTAGCACTGAGCTAACATCTGCTGCCAGTCCTCCTCTTTTTGCTGAGGAAGACTGGCCCTGAGCTAACATCTGTGCCCATCTTCCACTACTTTATATGCGGGATGCCTACCACAACATGGCTTGCCAAGCAGTGCCATGTCCGCACCTGGGATCTGAACCAGCGAACCCCGGGCTGCCGAAGTGGAACGTGCAAACTTAATTGCTGCGCCACCGGGCTGGCCTCAACACTTGACTTCTTAATAGAAACAATAAAAGCCAGAAAAGAGTGAAATGACATCTATAATGTATTGAAAGAAAACAACTATCAACCTAGAATTCTGTACCCAGTGAAAATATACTTCAAGAATGAAGGTGAAATAAAGACATTTTCAGACGAACAAAACAGTAGTTTTCTACCAGCAGATGTGCACTAAAATAAATTCTAAAGACTATACTTTATACAAAAGGAAAATTATCCTAAACGGAAAATCTGAGATGTAAGCAGTAAAGAGCAAAAACTTAGTAAATGTGGCTATAACAATTATAATGGTAATTTGTGATTTTTTTTTGGTTGTCTATTGCTGCATGACAACTGTTTCATTATCTCTCATGATTCTGTGTGTTGACTGGACTCAGCTAGGCAGTTCTTCTGCTAGTTTCACTAGGAATATCTCATGTGGTTTCCATTAAATGTTGTCAATAGCCAGAGTCATCTGGAGGCTTAACTAGGACATCATCATATCCGGGCCTCTCTCATGCTCCCTGTGGTATCAGGGCCTCTTCTTCCCCTTGTGATCTCTCCAGCAAGTTAGCCAGATTTCTTTTTAGTGAGGAAGTTTGGCCCTGAACTAATATCTGTTACCAATCTTCCTCTTTTTCCTTGAGGAAGATTGTCACTGAGCTAACATCTGTGCCAATCTTCCTCTAATTTGTATGTGGGATGCTGCCACAGTGAGGTTTGAGAGCAGTGCTAGGTCTGTGCCTGGCATCCGATCCCACGAACCCCAGGCCACCAAATCGGAACATGCAAACTTAACCATTACACCACCAGGCCAGCCCTTAGCCAGATTTCTTATATATAGCTCAGGACTCCTAAAAGTGCAATAGTGGAAGCTGCCAGGACATCTTAACGTTTGGTTCAGAATTTCACTTCTCACACCCCTATATATATATTTTATATATATATATATATAAAGAGATTTATTATAAAGAATTGGCTGATGTGATTATGGAGGCTGAGAATTTCCGAGATCTATAGTTGAGAAGCTAGAAACCCAAGACAGCTGATGATGTGGTTCCAGTATGAGTCTGAAAGCCTGAGACCCAGGAGAGCAGATAGTGTAAGTTCCAACTGAATTGCAAGGACTGAGAACCAAGAGAGCTGATCATATAAGTTCTGGTCCAAAAGTTGGCAGAATTGAGACCCAAGAAGAGGCAATATTTCAGTTCAAGTCCAAAGACAGGAAAAGACCAATGTCTCAGCTCAGTCAGGCAGAAGGAGTTCCCTCTTACTTAGCTATTTTTTTCCATTCAGATCTTTAATTGATTGGATGAGGCCCACCCACATTGGGGAAATCAATCTGCTTTACTCAGTCTACTGATTCAAATGTTAATCTCATCCAGAAGCACCCTCATAGACAGACCTAGAATAATATTTGACCAAATATATGGGTACCCTGTGGCCTAGTTAAGTTGTTTTATAAAACCAACCATCACACCTTCTGTTGATTAAATCAAATCATGGGCCAGAACAACTAGACAGAAGACTAATGTGGAAATAGAAAATGTGAACTACACCATAAACCTATTAGATTTAACACACATCTATACAACACTTCATCTAACAACATCAGAATACATTCTTCTCAAGTGCAAATGGAACATTCTCCAGCATAGATCATAGGCTAGGCCATAAAACAATGTTTATAGGGCCAGCCTGGTGACGTAGTGGTTAAGTTCGCACACTTCGCTTCGGTGGCTTGTGGTTCACACGTTTGGATCCTGGGCATGGACCTCTGCACTGCTCATCAAGTTATGGTGTGGTGGCATCCCACATACAAAAAAGAGGAAGATGGGCAACAGATGTTACGCTTAGGGCCAATCTTCCTCACCAAAAAAACAAAAAACGAAAAAAAAAAATCCCCAACACCCAATAAGTTTGAAAGAAAATCATACAGAATAAGTTCTCCAACCACAATGGGAATGAATTTAGAAACTGAAAACAGAAAGAAACTTGGGAAATTTACAAATGTCTGGAAATTAAACAACATACTCCTAAATAACCGATGGGTCAAAAAGCAATCACAAGGGAAATTAGAAAATATTTTGCAATGAATGAAAATGAAGATACAACATAGCAAAACTTATGTGATGCAGCTAAAGTAGTGCCAAAAGGGAAAATTATAGCTGTTGATGTCTATATTAAAAAAAAATCCAAATTATTAATCTAATTTTCCACCTTAAGACACTGGAGGAAAAAAGCAAACTAAATGCAAGCAGAAGGAAAAAAATGATAGAGTAGGAATTAATGAAATAGAAAATAGAAAATGCTAGAGAAAATCAACAAAACCAAAAGTTGGTTCTTGAAAATATCAACAAAATGGATACACTTTTTGCTAGATTGACTAAGAAAAAAAGAGAGAAAACTAAAATTAATAAAATCAGAAATTAAATGGGATATTGCTATCAACTTTATGTACATAAAAAGGATTATAAAGAAATACTATGAATAACTGTGTGCCAATAAATTATATAACTTACATGAAATGGACAAATTCCTAAAAAGAAACAAACTACTGAAACTTATTCAAGTATGAATAGAAAATCTGAATAGACCTATAATAAGTAAAGAGATTGCATTGATAATAATGATAATAACCATAATGATAATAAAACTTCCCACAGATAAAGGCCCAGATCTAGACGGCTTCACTAGTGAATTCTTCCAAACTTTTTTTTTTTATTAATGTTATGATAGATTACAACCTTGTGAGATTTCAGTTGTACATTTTTGTTAGTCATGTTGTGGGTACACCACTTCCCCCTTTGTGCCCTCCCCCCACTCCCCCTTTTCCCTGGTAACCACCGATCAGATCTCCTTGTCAATATACTAACTTCCACCTATGAGTGGAGTCATATAGAGTTCGTCTTTCTCTGACTGGCTTATTTCGCTTAACATAATACCCTCGAGGTCCATCCACGTTGCTGCGAATGGGCCAATTTTATCTTTTTTTATGGCTGAGTAGTATTCCATTGTGTATATATACCATATCTTCTTTATCCAATCATCAGTTTCTGGGCATGTAGGTTGGTTCCACGTCTTGGCTATTGTAAATAATGCTGCGATGAACATAGGGGTGCAAGGGACTCTTGGGATTTCTGATTTCAGGTTCTTAGGATAGATACCCAGTAATGGGATGGCTGGGTCATAGGGTATTTCTATTTTTAACTTTTTGAGAAATCTCCATACTGTTTTCCATAGTGGCTGTACCAGTTTACATTCCCACCAACAGTATATGAGGGTTCCTTTTTCTCCACAACCTTTCCAACATTTGTCGCTCTTGGTTTTGGATGTTTTTGCCAATCTAACGGGTGTAAGGTGATATCTTAGTGTAGTTTTGATTTGCATTTCCCTGATGATTAGCGATGATGAACATCTTTTCATGTGTCTATTGGCCATATTCATATCTTCTTTTGAGAAATGTCTGTTCATGTCCTCTGCCCATTTTTTGATCGGGTTGTTTGTTTTTTTGTTGTTAAGCCGTGTGAGTTCTTTGTATATTATGGAGATTAACCCTTTGTCGGATAAGTGGCTTGTAAATATTTTTTCCCAATTAGTGAGCTGTTTTTTTGTTTCAATCCTGTTTTCCATTGCCTTAAAGAAGCTCTTTAGTCTGATGAAGTCCCATTTGTTTATTCTCTACCAAACTTTTAAAGAAGAATTAATACCAATTCTTTACAAACTCTTTCAAATCACAGGCCAGCCCTGTGGGACTACTAAGAGTGAGAATACCAGGTGTTCATTGGGGATCATCTTTGGAGACCCGCTACCAAAATCCACCTTGTGTACCAGCAGGAAGGAATGGGTTTGGGAGTGTCAGAGCCTTCCCAGAGTCCCTGGACTCACAATTTAGTTCTGCAACGTGGTTTGTTGACAGCCTCCTAATGGACACCAAAACTACACTTACTACCGAAAAAAGATTCTATCCTTTTCCCTAAAGATCATGCTTCTCTTAGAGATTGGAGGGTATAAGAGTCTTTGGAAACCGCTTTATAAATATTGACATCATAGTTATTTTGACCTCAGTAACCCAAAGCTACCAGCAATGGCAGAGGGGCCAAAGGGTTCAATGCAATTGGCCGGCCTGATAGTTTGTCTCTTTGATTTCAGAAGGCCAGTGATTCCTTAAGAGTGTTGGGAATGGAAACCATAAACAAGAGATGTTGCTTTCCATTCACCTAGCGATCTCCCATCTGAGCCCCGTATTTCACGTCTTACCTGTACCTAGCACAGCCTTTGGCATGAAATGTTTCAATGGTAAATCAATGCTGTTAAATGGCTTGCTTAACTCCATTCTTCTGCACACATTCAGTGAGCTAATTCTATTACTAAAGGTTGTTGATAGTCTAAGAAAAATTGAAGGAGTTCATCTTTGGCAAAGCTTCCTAATTTGTCATGTTGGTGGTTACCGCACCCAAGGCTTCCAACTTAATTGGAAACAATGGAATGTAATTTAGTTGTGGCTGTTTCTCTGGCTGTTAATTGAGCTGATTTGAATTCCATTAAGGTTTTAATAGAAACAATTCCTCCCTAATTAACCAGACCCTCCATTTGCTAGTAGCTGGTTACAGGCAGAATGTGCACCACCATTCGCTCATCCGTGCTTCTTAAAGCAAATTCTTCGAGGGCGCCTGGCCCAGCTCTGGATATATTTGGCATCTAGAAACAGATCTTTGAAACTGCTGGTGTTTATAATAAAAACCAGAGTCTATTCAGTGACCGAACACTAAAACCGCTTGAGTTTTGTTTTTCTAGCTGCATTTCCAATGACAAAATATCAAAGGCGTTTTGTTTATTGGCTCTTCCCAGGAGATCTGATGTTAAGATAAGACTAAAGCTTTACAACATTATTTAAAAAGAGAAGTTAGCATCTTAAGAATCTTCTTTAAAAAAAAAATAAAGCAAATACTTTCCACTGGATTATTGTATTAAGATTTTAGTAATTTTGAAAATCTGATATTTTTGTCTGCTAACCCTTGTGGACTGAGTGTGGTTTTCTAAGTTTTCCACAGGAGTGTTCAAGCTGATCAGGCAGCCCCATGTTCTGAAATATTTACAAGGCATGGATCATGATCCATCTCACTTGGTGTTTTCCAAAGTCTGGGAACCAGGCTCAGTTCAGTTCTGAGAGAACCGATCTGCCCAGCTATGCCTGCTTTAGGCAGGTCTACAAGCTTTCTTTCTCCTTAGACAGATAACTCTATGCCATAGAGCCCCAAAAGAAAAGTTCCCTGTATAGGATCGTGGTAAAATATTATGAATTTTAAGTTGCAAAGGCAAATTTAGCCAAAATCAGAGAACTCTGTGATTGCATTTCCCCCATCTTCACCATCCCCCACTTCCCTCGCAGCTGAATCTGGTAGATGTTCCTCCTTCATCCGTGAGAACGCACTCCACTGCTTGTAAAGTGTCTTAGTTTGCAGTGGCAGCTTAGATGTTGGCAGAGCTTTCATCAGTCTGGGAAAAGGAGTCTTCAGTCAGCACATTCACTTCTGAGGGCTGATGGGAATGTGTGTGACTACACAGCAACGAAAGGATTCCCCCAGCCGCTCGGGGAAACCAGCCTCACCACGTCACAGTCACAACACAGGGTCTCCTTGAAGCGGAAACTTCTCTTCTTAATTCCTGCTTTCAACAGGCCATTAGTCTTAAACTTCAAGCTTGTCTCATCTTGAAATTCAGTGTTTAGTTTACATAGAGTGGAGACCTAAGGATTAACGCATCACTATATTGAGGAAAAATAATTTGTTCTTATTCACTCATTATTCAACAACCATTTATTGAATGTCTGTTCAGGGATCAGATAGTCTAGATTTTCCAAATAGCCCCATTTAAAGAAACTTTGATATTTTCCATTAAGGAAATTTATTAACTATATATTAAATATGGTCATAATGTTAAGTTCTTATAAATACACAAATTAAGAAAACAAGGGGGATTGAATTATGTGTTCCCTGTTTGAGGTTTGACTATCTGATCACCTCAGCTGTGTGTTAACATTTTTGTTAGGAGCGAAGATGATTAAGGCATGATTCCTGCTTTAAATGTGTTCACATGTAGCCGGGGACAGGAGACGTGTATGCCGATAACTCTAGTAGAAGGTAGAAAGGGACAAGTGTGACAAGGCAGTGAGCAGTGACTGGGGAGTTCAGAGAAGGAGATTATGTTGTGCTGGAAAGGCCCCCTGCCAGAGGCAGTATCGTAGGCCGTATTGAAGGACATCGAAGCTTTGGAAGGGCAGAGGTGTGGGGTAGGGTGTTGAAGGTAGGCCAAAATCTGTGAGCAGAAATCTGCAAAGAAGAGAAGTGGAGTTCAGGGCATGGGAGGGCAGTACAGGGAGATGAAGAGGGAATGACAAATCAATCCACAAATCTCAGACCAGGGAGAATGGACCTCATTTAGTAGGCACTGAGGGTGGGGTGAATCTGAATATTAAGGTGGGGGGGGCATGATCAGAAGGGCTAATGTGGCATCATGAGTAGAATGGGGATGAGGAGGGGAGGTATAGGGGGACAAGAGAAAGGCAGGGGACTTGGAAGGCAAGCGGCACCTTCCATGGTGCACGTGGTACACAGTCTGGCCCTTGTGCAGGAGGCGGAGGATTGTCTGTGGAAATCTGTGGCCACATTGGGCAGGGTTCTGGCATCTGACAATGTGTGTGGCATCTGTCTAGCAAAACCCTCTGGCCAGGGAGAAAAGGACTCTGGGTGAGTTAGAGTAGCACTTCTCAAACTTTACAGGAAACACTTGGGGATCTTGTAAAAATGTGGATTCTGAATCTGTAGTTCTGAGGGGGGCCTGAGACTCTGCATTTATAACAAGGTCCCACGTGACGCCCATGCAGATGGTCCAGGGACCACTCTTTGAGTACCCAGGAGCTAGAATGACTCACATTTGCTAGTTTTAGGCAATGATTTATAACAGCTCAAAATCTGTGAGAACCCAATTGTTTCCAAGTGTATCTATTTCTTTCAATCTCGAATGTAGCAAGAAGCTGGCACATGGTTAAACTGTATTTGGTTTTTAGGTTCTGGCTTGACCCATGCAAACTCTGGTCCTCTTCCCAGGAGGGTGTGTGAACAGCCTTGCTGGGTGTAGAAGTCACAAAGGAGTGTCTGCTTGGCTGTGAGACAATCCACTTGGCTGCCCTAGGTTCAGAGAACAGATCCCTCCATTGTTCCAGAAGCCTGCTTTCTGTGTTTGGGGTCTAAAGGAGTGGCAGTCAAGGCAGGAAAGATAATCGTCCAGAGGTAGCAGATCCTTGAGCCCATCCTGACCCACTGTTCTGGAGTCAGTTGCAGGCTGGAAGGAGTTCACCTCGAGTTGGTGTGGTGGTGGGTCAGTGACCAAAATGTCAGCAGGAAAGCAGGCAATGCCACGTTTGGGGTGGACCCATGCAGGCTGATGGCCTCTTTGTCTTTGGAGCTGCTCCGCATGACTCTGAGGAGTGCTGCCAGCTCATTGCCTGTTGCTGCATGAGCCCTTCATTTAAGGGGAGACCAGCTGCAGCTCATGCCAGCCCTTCTGGCAGCAGAGACCCCTGGCCTCTGGGTGAATCAGAAGAGCTGGCTTTGAACTTCTCCTCCAAGAGCTGAACAAGGGGAGGGGGTGCATGTGCCCATTAATACATTTTGAGGGATCCACTTATAAATATAGGGTAACTGTTTATCTCCCTTCATTATCTTAGGCCACAAAGAAGGTCATATTTCTTTTAATAGTCAGATTAGTAGGATTCTGAACCACCATCCACTAACTTGGGCCACCTTTAGTACATCATTCTTTCCTCTCCTGGGACAGCCTCCTAGTCTCATCTCTGAAGTCAGAGCTCCAGCTGGACCCTGTGAGCCTGGAGAAGGCGTGGGCACTGCTCTGGACAGTGGGGCTTGAGGTCTTGTCCACAGCCCATGCCCAGAGTTGTCTGACCAAAACATCATCCAGGTTTTCAGCACTTGCAGGCTGGGAGCTGGTGCATCAGCCTTGCTGTCTCATGGGATTTGACAGAAGCCCATGGCTTTGCATAGTGTGGCTGTGAGCCCCTGCTGGACAGCAGCAGTTTCTCAGGATGCAGGGGAAAGGAACAGTAGATGGTTGCCCCTTAAGGCCTGGGCCCCAGTGCCACTGTAGCCATTTGGTTCTCACTCACACAGGTCTTTAATGTTTGAGGCCAGCTGCACTGCTCAGAGGTCCCACCATATGGGTCCCCATCACAGTTCATCCCCAGACAGTTGAGGTCCTGGCATAGAACTGGGGTCAGGGGTCATCCAGCTGGTCTCCGTCTTTCTCATAGTGAGGTCCTTCTGGTTGGGGAGTTCCTTGGAGATCAGGGGGTCATTGTCACCCCCTGATCTCACCCATTGATCAGGAGTTGGACCCAAGCGATCTTCAATTACTCTAATAATTAGAAGCGCACACAGGGAGGTTCTGGAATTGAACAGCAAGGGTTCAAATCCCGCCTTGGCTAAATAGTTCATGGCCTGCTGATTGGGGACATACACTTTGCGGCCAGCCAGACTGGGATCTACCTTCCAAATCCTCGTTGTCAGACCTTGGGAAGGTCATGGATCCCTCTGAGCCTAGGTTTTTTTGGCCATCAAGCAGTGATGGCAATGCTCCCCTCTCCTGGGGTTGTAGTAAGAATTGAGTGACGGAACGCACGAGGAGCAACTCACACTGTGTGTGGCACACAGGAAGCACCCAATAAATATTAGCTATTACCATTAAATGATGCTTATTTAATAAGTAAGGAGTTGTGGGTTTTATTAGAAACAAAGCAGATACATCTGCTTCTTAGTCCCTCATCCCTCTGGGAAGCCTGACCACGAGCTCGTAAATACCAAGCACGGCGTCCACCTGGTGGCCACATCCCCAAATCTCTCATCAAAAACCTTGGAGGAAATGAAAAGGCTTGTAATTTATAAACCGAGGCTTCTCAGGGGGCAAGGGGAGAGGTGGGGAGGCCGGAGCACACGCTCTGGGGCTTCAGGGAGGCTGCACAGGCAGCTTGAAAACAAAGCAGCGCTTTGTCCGGTGACTTTGCTTTGCTTTTTGTCATAATATTTAATTAATTTTGAAATTTCAAATAACATTAAAGGAACGTGTGAGATATTTACATGTATTAAAGAAGGGAGCCTGGGTTTAAAAGGTTGAGAAACCATCTATAATCTAAAAACACAGCAAAGCTCACAGGAATGTTACAGCTACAGGGAGCCATGGTGCTCCACACCCTCTGCCCGCCCTGTCAAGCGCCCACCCATCTCCAAGGTGGCAGCGGGCGGACGGAGCCCAGGCAGCCCTCCCGGTCAGCCTAATTGGAAGAAGCTGGCACATGCACAGGGAGCTTCTGTGCCTGGACTCTTCCTTTTGCTTTATAATGCTAATGAGTGAAACTTGAACAAATGTTCGTTAAAATCATTTGAAACATGGTGCCCCTCCATCCTTGGGTTTTTGCTATTATTCCAGTTACTCTTTAGGATGTGGGGCAGAAATCCTTTATTCATCCTGAGAAGTCCATTTGCCACCCTGGCTAAATAAAACTCCTTTGTGGATCTTTTTTTTGCCAGTTTTAATTTTCTTTACATGAAAGACAATAAAAATTTAAAAGTTAAGAAAAGTGGAAAATATACTTGCAGGAAAGTGCACATGTGTATGGCTTAATGAATTGTCACAAAGTGAATGTGGCCAATCAAGAAACAGTGTCACCATCCTCCTTCCCCCTCTGGTCACTAACTGTCTCCAGAAGCATGAGCACAATCCTGGCTTATGACAGCACAGAATTATTTTGCTGGTTTTTGAACTTTACATAAATGGAATCATACAGGATGTGCTCTTTGGGGTCTGCCTTTGTCCAGCATTATGTTAGGAAGACACATCAGCCACATTGGTGGGCTCTGTAGATCACTCATTCTCACTGATGTATAGTATCCTTTGTGCTGTCCTTCATGATTGGAGACATCCCCAGTGGAGGTGGGCATGTGTCCCCTGACAGGATCGGTGCTAGGGATGGACGTATGACCTAGGTCAGCCAATTGGGATTTCCCAAGTTGGAACCAGATGCTATCTTTCTCCCTCGTGAGAAGCAGTCTATTACAGCAGACTCTGAAGTCAGGCCACCTGTGTGGAGCTCTGGCTGTGTCACTTACTATCTGTGGCATCTGGTATGGGTTATTTAACCTCCTTGTTTCCCATCTTAGTTTCCTCATCTGTAAAAGGAGATAATAAGAATAGCATCAACCCCATAGAGGTTTCAAAGATTAAGTGAGTGCTCAGAGCCACGCCAGGCACACATTAAATGCTACTGGATGGGTTTTTATTCTTGGATTATGAACTCAAAAGGTGTAAGGGCTGTGGTGGCGATTGAGCTGCCTGTAGTATAAAGAGTGGCTCAAGGTTCTCTGTGGGTACCATGACTGTCATGCCTCTGAGCCTCTGCACATGCTGTTCCCTCTGCCAAACGTATCATCTTCCATTTATTATCACATAAAACTTCCACCCCCCCCCTTTCATATCTCAGCCCAAAAGGACCAGTGTGCTTACTTTGTTCCTAATAAAACACCATCCTCATCCCTGCCTCTGTCATTGTACCACAGTAGCTCTCACAGTGTGGTCTGCCATCCCCTAGAAACTCCTCCTAAGGTGGTCTTTGCCTTTTCTGCTCTGTTGGCATTTGCACTGATGGTACGAAGGCGATGGTGAGCGCAGTGATAGCTGCCTTCGCATCAGGGCAGTGATGCCAGACTGCACTACTAGACATTGGCTTCTTGGTCACCATGTGCTCATTCAAAAAAAAAAAAGCCACTTTCACTTAAGAATGCCTTTGATTAGGCAGTAAAAATTACCAATTTTTGACCCTTTAATGCATATATTTTCAAATTTCTGTGTGACCAAACAGGAATTATGCATAAAGCACTTCTCAAGTGCACTGAAGTAGGATGGCTGTCTCAAGGAAAAGCACTTGTGCGAATGAATTGCAAGCTGAATTAGCTGCTTTTTCTATGGAACACCATTTTTATTTGAAGGCATGAGGGACAGACAGAGAATGGTTATTCAGACTGGGGTAGCTGGTAGATATTTTCTTGAAAATGAATTAAAAAAGCTTGTCACCTCTAGGAAAATAACTGTCAGTACTTGTTGCCAAAGATAATATTTGAACTCTCAAGTGAAAATTAGAATTTTGGAAAACATGTAAATGCCACCATGAGCTTAACAGCTTCCCACTACTTAAAGACCTTTCTGGTGAGATTGGAGGCGATATTAATGAATGGAGTTGGGCCAGAATCTTACGTCCCTCTCTTTACACATGCCTCCAGGTTGTAACAGTCCTACTGCCAATACTGATTCCATCCCACACATCGTCCTCTTTCCCCCCAGTTTCTGCTTGTATTTCATCCCCCTCATCTGAATGCCACTGTGGATTTGACAGACTAGTTCACCTAGGGAGGAGGAGCTGGCCGGCTCCAGGTCAACGCCTTTGGACCACAGCCTTGGGGAGACAACACCTACTGGTTGGGTGATCCCTCCTATAGGGGTCCAGGAGGGATTTGGATTCTAGTGGTGGAAGGCTAAAGCCAGCTGAGTGTAAGGAGGCTAGCAGCCTAGAGGGCTGACAGGAGAGAATGGTGAGGACAGGCTCACATTACAGGGCCCCTGTGCTCACATCCTTGCTTCTGCCTAGAATTCCACGTTGGGAAGCAGTTGTTAAAAGAGGGGATGTCATAGGAACTTTCTCTTCCACTTTTGGGGAGGGGAGCAGCGGGTTTATTGTCTAGTATGTTGTTTTATTTGAAGCCACAATAAGGGAGGGAACTTAGGACCCGCCATAAATTCACATAGTTAGTTTAATGGGGAAAAAGGCTCTCACAACCCTCAGTGAACTATAGAAAAATATTTATGTTAAGTTTCTATTGGTAACTGATTAATACTACTCTTTAGCAATTGCTGTGAAATATCTTTTTTTGTATGTGTGAGGAAGATTTGCCCTAAGCTAGCATCGTTGCCAATCTTCCTCTTTTTTTTGCTTGAGGAAGATTAGCCTTGCACTAACATCTGTGCCAGTCTTCGTCTATTTTGTATGTGGGATGCCTCCACAGCATGGCTGACGAGTGGTGTAGGTCCACACCAGGATCCTAACCCTCGAACCTGGGCCGCCGCAGGTGAGTGCACGGAACTTTAACCACTCGGCCACAGGGCCGGCCGTGAAATATCTTTTAAATTCCCTTTTGAGGAGTACTTTTCCTAAGACATCAGAATCTTTCACGCCTCATTCTTTTTTTCGCTTTAGAAATTTTTAAACATATTATTTTGAAACTAAAAAGCTTCTGCACAACAAAGGAATCCGTGAACAAAACAAAAAGACAACCTAACAATTGGGAGAAGATATTTGCAAACCATATATCAGATAACGGGTTAATATCCAAAATATACAAAGAAGTAATACAGCTTAACAACAAAAAACCAACAATCCAATTAGAAAATGGGCAAAAGATCCAAACAGAGATTTCTCCAAAGAAGATATACGGATGGCCAACAGGCGTATGAAAAGATGCTCAACATCATTAGCTATCAGAGAAATGCAAATCAAAACTACAATGAGGTATCACCTCACTCCAATCAGAATGGTTATAATTAACAAGATGGGAAACAACAAGTGTTGGAGAGGATGTGGAGAGAAGGGAACCTTGTTCACTGCTGGTGGGAGTGCAAACTGGTGCAGCCACTATGGAAAGCAGCATGGAGCATCCTCAGAAAATTAAGGCTAGATCTACCATATGATCCAGCTATCCCACTGCTGGGTATTTATCCAAAGAACTTGAAAACACAAAGGCATAAAGATATATGCACCCCTATGTTCATTGCAGCATTATACACAATAGCCAAGACATGTAAGCAACCTAGGTGCCCATCAAGGGACAAATGGATAAAGAAGATGTGGTATTTATACACTATGGACTACTACTCAGCCATAAGAAATGATGAAATCCGGCCCTTGGTGACAACATGGATGGACCTTGAGGGAATTATGCTGAGTGAAATAAGTCAGAGGGAGAAAGCCAAATACCATATGATCTCACTCATAAATAGAAGATAAAAACAACAACAAACAAACACATAGCATTGGAGATTGGATTGGTGGTTACCATAGGGGAAGGGGGGAGGGTGGGCAAAAGGGGTGATTAGGCTCACATGTGAGGGGATGCACTATAATTAGTTTTTGGGTGGTGAACATGATGTAATCTACACAGAATTCAAAATATATTATGATGTACATCCGAAAATAAGCAAATAAATGACGAAAAAAATATAAAAAAAAAACAAGGAAGCTGACATCAGTACAATGCTATTAACTAAACTACAGACCTTATTTATTTTATTGCCACAAAGAAACTCCCTCATGCTGCTCCTTTAGAGTTGTACTCCATTCATCATTGAAATATAGTTTTTCTTTTAATGAAAGTTACACTTCATTAAAATACCCATGATTAGAATCATTGGAGCCTAGCATAGTGCCATGGCAAGTAGTCAATTGTGTGGAATTTAGTGTTGAAGGCCTGGCTATGAATAGTCACTTGTGACTCACTTGCTGTGTGACTTCAGGCACACAATCGCTCTGAGGCTTGGTTTTATCACCTATAATATGAAATTAATAATTTCCACTTGGTAGAAATGCTGCACAGGTTAGACACGAAGTATATGAAGTGCCTAACACGTGGGTCACAGGCAATGTGTCTGTGGTCAGTGTCTTAGGTCAGGGTGCCCAGGAGGCAGATTCTGAGATGGAGATCTGCGTGCAGGTAGGTTATTGGGAATGCTCAAGAGCTCCACACCTATGAGCGGGCTGGGACACGAGACTGGACAGAGGGAGAAGTTGAACTATGATGCTATTGCAACATAAAGCATCAGATGATCCTACAGGGAGCAGGGATGGCCCTTTAGAGCTGTCCAGGCTTTTGTACCCCTGCATCCACCAGTAGCTGTGTGTGGACTGCTCTTAGGGAGGGATGTGACCTTGGGCAGGCTGGCTCCCTTTAGCCAAGGGCAAGGTGTAAAGACAGACTCAGCCGTCAACCTTCAGCAGCTAACACTCACTCAGCTGTGAGCCTCTGCACTGCCGGGGAATCTGGGCAGCACATCACAGCATTGACTGTACTCAGTATTCTGATTACGGCTCTGAGGAAGGGGGACATCAAAAGGGGAGACCATCGTAGGTTTTTCATCTCCCCCACATGGTAGCCATATTAAATCCAGGCATATATGCACGGCTCAGTAACTCCAGAAAAAGCTGTTTCCTTTTGTTTTAGGCTATTGAAGGGATCTGTTTACAACTTCAGAAAGAGCTAATTTGGCAGACAGAAAAGCAAGCAACATGTCCTACTCTTCCTTATGGCTGCTAAAGGGAATTTCCTAAAATTCTCTTTGCCAGCCCCATGAAAGAACCCCATCTTGTATGCTCCCGCCCTACCTAAGAATTGCCTTGAAGTGAGTTTTGGAAGCAGGCTTTCAATGACTTTTCAAGAAATCCCTTCTCAGCCTGCCAAGGACAAGCTGGTATCAGTGATATTATACAGTAATTGTGTTTGTTCAGTCATAGCTGGAAGTCTGACACTGAGCTAAGGCCCACGGGGGATGCCAGAGAAGAGATACCAAGTCTCCAGCTGGAAGGATTCCATTTTGGGCCTTTTCTCTATGCTCAGCCACTCTGAGATGGAGTAAACAATTGACTTTTGAAAGCACCAACCTGACTAGCACAGACTGGTTCTGAGTACGCAGTGGATGTGGGTTAAGCTCCTGATGGTTCATATCTCAATTTGGTTTATAAACGTCATGATGTCATGTCCCCTTTTATAAGGGAAAGATCGCATATGTTAAGGTAAAGCACAGCTACTTCGTGCAACATCACGGGGTTTGGGGCAAATGATTAAAGTAAGTTTTCATGAGTTTTCCTGATTTGTTAAGTCTCTTTGGAACAAATTTCTTTGGCCAGTTATCCAAGAAACTATTGGCCTTTATTTGTTTATAAGTAAAGACACAGCTCACAGCACATAATAATAGTGAAATGATAACATGAAGGATTTTCATAAATTAAGGAGATTTTTCTGCCAGAAAGCTTGATAAACACTTTTTGCCTTTTTCCAGCATCCATGCTGGGTGTTTTGGAGGAGGTGTCTCCACGAGTACATAGTAGAGGCTGATCTAAAAGCGTTCACATCTGTGACAAAGCGTTCACATCTGTGACAAGGGTACAAATCCTCACACTCTTCAGAGCTGGGAGGGGTAAGCCCAATCTTGCTGGTCACTGTCCCCTACTGCTCTCCCTCTCTGTCTCTCTTTGTATCTCTCTCCAAACCAGAGGCCTACCAACAGCCTTGGCCTACTCAGAATGGGAGGAGGCAGAGGGTAGAAGCCAGGTCAGTGCCCTGGAAGGCACAAGAATGGAGCTCTGCCAGAGGAGAGGCCCTGCAGGACAGAGGGAGGTGAAGGCCAGCCACCCCCGGGAACCTAAATGGCACATGTCACCCCTTGCCTCCTCACTTGAGGGAAAGGTCTGGCGGGCAGGAGCCAGGTCTGATTTCCCTTTGTGTCCCTGCAGAGCCTTGCCCGGATACAGTTTTGGTGATTAATAAATGTTGGAGACCGAATGAACTTTTCTGTTACTCCTTATTAACAGTGCCAGGAAGTGAAGATATGAGCTAATCAGCAGTCACGAGCGCCACAAATTAGTCACGTTAGAGGCAGCGGGGTTTTGACGGTTACATCAGAGATCTGGGCTCGTTCCTGGAAACTTTACTGGGCAATTGTCCTTTTTAAATCAGAATCTGTGGTGAACTCATCTGATGGATGGGTGAGAGTGCGCTGGTCTGGGAGTCGGAGGAGGCCTGGGCTCAGATCCCTTCCAGATACATGACCTTAGAGAAGCAGCCAAACCACCTGAAGGCACAGTTTCCTCAGCAGTTAAATTGGTTGATGCAACACCACCTCTCATAGGCTAGTTTTTTGGGTCAGATGAGCTAATGCCTGCAGTGTCGGGCTCACCCCAAGTGCTTAATAAATGGTGGCTATTATTATCATTACCAGGGGAACCAGATAATGTACCGTCCAGACCAAGATACCTTGACAGGGAAGGGGGGCATAAAAACAGAATAATAACTCTTCTGAAAGATTTATTTATTAACCAACAAATGGGATTTTTACATTGGTGGACCTATAAAATGGTTCTATTCAGGGACTATTTTCAAATATAAAGTTCCTTTGAAGAAATAAAAGAACATATGTCTGTGTACATTAAAGCAAACTTGAAAATTTTCTTTCTGTTGATGATCTGAACATAAAAACTTTTATGCAGAGGCCAGCTGGGTGGCATAGTGGTTAATTTCACACACTGCGCTTGGGTGGCCCAGGGTTTGCAGGTTTGAATCCCAGGTCCAGGCCTACACACTGCTCGTCAAGCCATGCTGTGGTGGCATCCCACATACAAAATAGAGGAAGATTGGCACAGATGTTAGGGACAATCTTCCTCAGGCAAAAAAAGGAGGATTGGCAACATACATTGGCTCAGGGCCAATCTTCCTCAGCAAAACAAAAACAAAACCAAAAAAATAATTTAATGCAGAATAATTATTCTTGATACATATTTACATACTTTAATCAGTTTCCTTTTTTTTTAAAGATTTTATTTTTCCTTTTCTCCCCAAAGCCCACCAGTACATCGTTGTGTATTTTTAGTTGTGAGTCCTTCTAGTTGTGGCATGTGGGACGCCACCTCAGCATGGCTTGATGAGTGGTGTGATGTCTGCACCCAGGATTCAAACTGCAGAAATGCTGGGCCACCGAAGCAGAGCACACGAGCTTAACCACTTGGCCACAGGGCCAGCCCCTAATCAGTTTCTTAGCCTATCTGTCATGCTATTCTTCTACAGAGTGTAGTTTTCAATTGTTTTATTATTTTCACTTTTTCCACAAAATTGTCTGCATTTCAGCTTTAATAAATTTGAAATTGCTGCTCTTCAATTGACTTCTCTGTAGACCACAATATATTTAATTGAGAAAAATACCCTCTATACAGGTGTTGAATTCCCTGGTAAGCTGAGAGCAATTCTGCTAAATAAAGGCCATTCTTGATTCTAATTTTTAAAAATATTGAAATATGTAAATAATTCAGTCCAAATATTTTCTCAGGTAATTTTGGCCTCTATTCTGAGTACCTTTCTTTGACAAATATTTTTATGATACAACTTGTCAACTAAGTAGCCTCTATTTATGATTCTTTTGAATGGTTCACCAAATTTGGGTGATTCAAAATTGTAGACCTTCTCAATTACATTCTATTCAGGGGCAGAATCTAAATTTATCCAAATAAAAATAGGAGCTCCGTCAACATATTCTTCTCACACATTGAGATCATCCAGGGCACAATTATAGAATTTCAAAATGAAATCTTATATTTCATTAGTGTGCTCATTGTACACCCTGCCTCCCACCCCCAATCCTGCAGGGTAAATTTCGATGTCTTCCTGTTTGCAGAGCTGGCTTCATGGGCTTGTGACTCTGCAGTCACACAGAACCCAGGGCTTAGAAGGGCTCCACACTTCAGTTACTGCCCTGCTGTTGCCATCTTGAAATTCTTAATTTTTCAATAAGAGGCTCTGCATTTTCACTTTCCTCTGGGCCCTGAAAATTATGTAGCTGGTCCTGCCTGTTTGTCAGCTTGGTTTTCAGTAATTGCAATTTTCTGAAACTTCAAGCTCCAAAGCTGAGTTTCAAAAAACCCAAAAGCTCCATTCACTCAATACTTTGAAGACTTCCAGATGATTTTGAACAAAACGCAACCAAAATTTGGAGTAGCATAGGACACTTAGGTTGAATTTAACAAAGTAGTTTATCATAAAGGCTTAGATATTCTAAGTCAATTGGTAGCCAGGAAGGAGAATTTTGTGATCCCCTTACTTTATGTGTGTGTGTGTGTGTGTGTGTGTGTGTGTGTGTAAAATGTGACAACTCATCTTCCATTTCCATTGGCAGACCAGATATCTTATTTGGATGAAAGTACTAATTACATACTTTCCACCACCCAGACCAAATCTATTTCTCCTCCATCGGTTCTTAATTTAGTAAGACTATTGTTTCTACCGGGATTCTGGCCACCAAAAAGTATCACCTCAAAAACAAATTTTCTCTCCGATCACAATCTTTTAAACTAGGTTTATAATAGCAATCAGAATAATGTTAGATTTTTCACCTTTGACAGAATGAACTTTGCAAAGGTTTAATTTTATTCCATGAATCAAGTTTTTACAAAAATAAACCCTTGTTAAAATTCACAGATTTCTTATTTGAAGCATCTGATAACCCTGATATAAAGCTGGTGTCGTATCACTGTTTACATAATTCTGCTTCTGCTAAAGGAGACTCATTAGCAGCTAACGCTTCGTTTTTCAGTTATTCACAAGAACGTTGGAATTGAAAATGAGTGAAATTAGTTTAGACGAACGGTCGTTACATCTAATGAAAAATTAAGCATCACAGAGCGATATGACAGTGCACCTTGTGCAGCTGCCTTTGTTGAGTCATCGTCTCTGAGCACCATCTAGTTAAAATAACAACTAAGTTTTGAGGTAAATGCTGATGCTTCTTCAGCAAATTTCTGTTTTCTGGTTTTCATGTGGCCTATGGTATTATGACATCCCCATAGTAGAAGCTAGATGTAAATAAATATTTTTTTGTAAGGTGTACATTCATCTACGACTTTAATATTTTAATTTTTCCCTAAAAATGTACTTTGATCTTTTCAAGCTAATTTCTGCCAAAAGAGTTTATTGCAAAAGAAAGATATGTTGTTACCCAATAACGCATTAAAGAATAGTTGTAGATGCACTTCACTGTAAATGACAAAGCCACTGGAAGCAGGGGTATTCAAACTCCATTCTGTACACTCTATCACGGGGCTGCTCAGCCCCGTTCCTGCACATGTTTCACCTACACCTACCCCACACTTTCTCACATTTCCCACTGACGCTGCTGATGTATGGCCAGGCAGCTTCACGGACCTCCCAGGCCCCAGCAGGGACTAGTGAGAGGTGGCAGGCTGCAAGATCTCTCACCACCACTGCGTCCCTAGGAACTGGTGGCTGGGCACACTATGCTTTATTATGCTGTCCAAAGGCGATGTTAATTGTGCCTTATCAGAGAATGGTTCGGAAAAGAGAGAAGGGTATTGTTGGTCATCCTTCAGATTTTACCAGAGGAAAATGAGAACTCAGTTTACTACACACGTGTCCCATTACTACTCTTCAAGACTGGCAGAGGCTGGGAACGCCAAGTGGAGGTCTACTAAATCCATCGCAATGTGTTTAATTCCGCCATTATGAATAATGTTTTGTTTTGTTAAAAAATGAAGCACTAGATATATGTTAAACTGCCTGGGACTGTCCTGGAGAAACCTGGAGTACAGTCACCTTAATTATCACCCATTGCTTTGGTTATCCTATGACTCCCTGAGGAAATATATTGCACCAAGTTACAAACCGCTTCTGTGTAATGAAGACGACCTTTCGTTTAAATGTGAAGGGAAGAGTGAAGTTGGTACAGTCTAGAAAGGGATAATGTAAAGCTAAAAGATGAATGACAACTCAATGGGCTCATTCAGATATCATGACTTACCTGAGAAGCCAACCCCCTGGGACAGTTTCTGATCACTTTTCTTACCGATCCAGAACTATTTTCAGTTGAAGTAGGCTGAATTCCTGAAGGGAAGGGGAAAACTGGGTAATTCATCTTACTCTTGCTTCCTTAGCTCAGGGCCTACATAAGTCAGGGCCTACAGCCCTGAAATTCCCTTTAACTATGCTCCAAGTGAAGTGTCAGGAAATCACTGATTTTTTCTTTTTTTGGAGGGGGCAGTGTTAGAAGTCCAAAGTTGTATTGGATACCAGCTGTATACAAGTCGTGTAAACTTTATGGTCTGAGGGCTTCATCACCTGTAAAATGGCCCTCACAGCATGGGCTGCCAACACATCTGGGTCAGAACAGCTGGGAACAATTTTCAGCTGGAAGAATAACTTATGTGGAAAAGGAGCAGAAACTTTCATCGTATACTGGCTGGTTGTAAACGAAGGCCATTGTCAGGGAGAAATTCTAATGGCTTGTTTTTCTATTTGGTTATAGTCAGATATTTCTGGGGCACGTAAGGCACACATTTCCCGGGTGACAGGACATTATAATAAAATGAACTGGATGACCTTATTACCTTTTTGGAGTCCTTTACTAGTGGATTTTGGGAAATAGATGCTAAACGTCTAACAAAACCTGTATATAGCTTTGGTAGGACTTTCCCACAGTGAACTGATGTACACGATGTGCCAGTAGAAAAAAGTATATCGACATAAATAAGTATGACTTAACACAAATTAAAATTGTATTTTTTAAAATCTCAAATAATGCCATGTGGACTTGGGTGACTAGATGACTATGACTGGAGATGTCCAGACAGGAAAAACCAGCAGAGAGGGTCCTTTCCAGAAGCAGAGTAAAGCCATATTTTAAATTTGGAAACGCTTGTCTTTTTAATCATCGGATATCCTGCTCTTTTTTTTGGTTTAGGAAGCAAAAGCATGAGTGGACCTCAGTCCACAGAGTGTTTGAGAAATAGAACTATGCATGGTACTTGTAAATTCTCCCTGGGTTTGCAGCTGGTCAACTCTGAAAGTCTTTCTGTTTGCCTAAAAGGCACAATAAAAGGTTACTTTTTTACAATTTCATTCCACCTATTATTCAACTATTCTTTAAATATTTTATAATTTCTAATTTAAAAAATTTGTTATTGGGGTAAAACATAACATAAAATTTACTACTTAAATCATTTTTAAGTGTACAATTCAGTGACATTAAGTACATTCACATTTTGTGGAACCGTCACCAATATCCATCTCCCAAACTTGATTTCTAATTTTTTAAGCTTCGCTAAGTTATGACACTTAAGTGTAAAGAGGGAAGAATATGTGATTTAGCTTTAAACTGAGATCAATCAGCAGTTGCTGGTTTGCTTTCTTCCTGCCTGGGGATGTGGACTGTTACTGAGTTTCTTCTTGTTAGGTACGTCTGTATCTTTCAACATATTGTGCTTAACTTTTTAACTGCTTTTATTATGGGATAGTTGTATACCAGAGAAAGCTACAAAAATCTATAAATTCTCTAAAAAGAAATTTCAAAAGGACTCTACGGCTGGCATGGGAGCGGAGGGGCACTTTATTATGTTCACGTATGGAAGAAAGGAAAGTCACTCAAGATCCGCGATGGTTAGATGTGAATGTGTTTGTTAATTAAATAGAGGGACAGATAGGCATTTAGTTTCTAAACTTCTGCAGTTCAGGTTGTGTATGGATGTTATTTAAAATGAAGATGCTGGTAAAGTGAAATCTCGGAATATCTGTGCATTAAAGAAATAAACAAAAAGTAGACCTGAGTAAATTTTAGACTTTCAGTTTCCCCAAAGCTATTGATCTTCAGATCTACCTACATTGCTGTTTACAGAACATTTCTGTCTCCCAAAGGTCTCTTATTAATCATGTCCCACGCAGACTCCCTCACCAGCCGTAGGCCATCTCCTGGTAGCAGAGAAGCCCTGTGGAAGTCCTGTTTGGAGTATTTATGGTCTATTCCCGAACCTGTGTCTTCTGTTTTGAAATCATGGTTGCAAAAGGCTCAGAGTTGAAAGGTTTCATTGTAAATGTCCCTTAAAGAGAAAAGTGGAAATAAGAGTATTAGTTTAATTTATTTCATGGGTCAAAAAGAGATATCCATCGTTATAATTTGAGTGACAGACATATGGCAAAATGTTAGCATTTGTTAAAACACTATAGATACTATAAGGGGGTGAGTTTTATTATTCTCTGTACTTTTCTGGAGCTGCTATGACAAAAATGAATGTATACAATTTGCAGAATTGACAAAGCAGGGGACATTATCCTTTTGGGGTAAGCAAGGGAAATTTCAACATCATGTTAATCTGGCACTGACTGGGCTTTCTAAAATAAAATTGCCTCCAAACTCTCAAGTAGTCTTATCTGCACATCTTTTGAAAAAGACTTAATTGTTGCATCCAGCCCACAGGACGATCTCATAATGTTGCTCCAGGGGCCCTACAGCTTATAGTGAAAGAACATTTTCAACAAGTACTAAAGACTGTCCCCATGTTGGCTGGTTCGGAAACTGTGGTGTGTGAATTCAGAAAATAAATTGTTCTAATTCTTTCGAGCTTTGAGGCTTTGAACAAAATAATGAATAACTCTTAGTAATTAACATGCCTTGTTTGTTTTTCGTTCTTTTGAATGCAATCAAGGAAAGGAATGGGAAGGAAAGAAGTGCTCAGGAGGCCCCCAAAAGCACTTTGGCACTCACCAAAGCGGCCAGACGATGAATAACGCAGTGGGAGGATATGGCCAAGTGGGGCCTATTTTTGTGTTATTCAATAGCACTAGGAAACATGCTTTAGTTCAAAGCATTATTTCTCTTCAAGTGTCTCCAGTCAGCATCACGTAGCTTTTGGTAATGCTAGAGTGATTTCAATGTACGAAGTGTCTTTGAGTAGTTGTCTAAGGGGATAAAGCTACGGAAAAGAGGGCAGACAGAGGGCATTTGACCACAAAGACTGAGAATTTCATTGGTTTGCAGAAGAATTCCTTGGCTACTACCTCTGGGAAATGGAATGGTTTATAGCAAAGATTCCCAGGCATCCATGTTCTTAAAAATAAAGAGGCCTTTGGACTGCTGTATTGGTGAAGATGCTTTTAGCTGCAAGTAACCACAGACCCAACTCAGGATGGCTTAAGCCCTGAGGGGATTTGTGGTCTTGCACAACAAGTCCTAAAGTAGGCATGCTCCGCCCAAGCCACACCAAGGCGCTGGCTTCACCTCTTTGTGGCTTTCTGGATTTGTCCTTTCCTCTGTATTGGCTTCATCCTACAGCAGCCCTGAACATCACCTCTATTCTCAACAGTGTCTTGTGGTCTGCTTAGCCCCAGCTTTGGCTAGACAAGTACATATTCATTAAAGAGTCCCAGGAACTGGCTCTTCTCAGTGAGGAGGTGCTGAAACCAGCTGCCACTGAGGACGGCTGAGGTTGGAAAGACTGAGAGGTACTCTCATAGCAAGAAAGGAATGTGGAATTGTGAGTGGATCAACCCCAGGTCTTGAGGATGACACACCCACCTTCTGCCACTGTTTTCTGACTTCTAGGATAAAACAACCAGCAAATCAAGTGAAACCAACTGAAAATGATGCTGTGCTCCATGGGTCCCTGCTGGCATAATGCCTTAGGACAGAATCTCTTCTCAAAAGTGGCCTTAAATGAAAGAGGCTGCTCTAGATAGAGACATACATTTTCCATCTTAACACAAAACATTGCCTTATATTTGTGTAATATAAGCATCGTGAGAGCCTGAATTTTGTCTTATTCACTCCTGGATCCACAGTGCCTAGTCCAATGAATAGCACATAGTAGGTTCTCAACAAATATTTGTCAAAAGAACGAGTAATGGTAGAGACTGTTTCATTTACTAGTTAAGAGAGACCTGGAAAAAGAAGAGCGAGAGAAAGACCTGGGTTCCAAGGCCAACTCTGTCATTTACTAGCTGTGGGATCCTTTCTGTGCTTCAGTTTCCTCCTCTGTAAAATGGGGATAATAGAAAATTGCTTCATCAGGTTGTTGTGAAAATTAAATGAATTAGTGTGTGTGACGTGCTTAGAACAGTACCAGGCCCATAGTAAGCCCTTGGGAAGTACTAACATTTTATCATCATTACTACTACCAAGTTCTTCATATCTCAGTTTCCTCCTTTGTAAAAGGGGTTTAATAAAAGTTACCCCATTTTCAGGATTAAATGAGACAGTGTTTTTTCCTTCCTCATGACATCAGGTACGGTGTTAGGAGCTTGGTCAAAGGTCTCTATAATTCCATATCTATTCTCACTGTTTTTTATTTTACAAAGTTATTTTTACCCCCATGATGTATTTGGTCTCCACAACACACTGGTGATAGAACGAGTCAAATATTATGCCCCTTTTATAGGTTCAGAAATTGAGGCACTGAGCAATTAAGTGTGCCTCTGAGACTCACTTAACAGGCAAATGGAAGAGCCAGAAGTCAGCCCAATGGTCGTCTGATGCTTTACAGTGTAGATCTTCCACATTTTAAACATTTAAGCAAAGACTTTACAAGGCTAGAGAGTGACTTTATTGAGCAAATGTATAATATTGGCTCAGGAATGGAAGTCTTATAAAGGCTAAGCTAAAACATTTCTAAATGGGATGATTTAGGGAGAAAGAGGGAAGTGACCAGGACAGGAAATAATGTTTTAAAAGAAGTGCTCTTAAAGGGAGAAGGTTAGAAAGATCCATGTGATACTGGATTAGAGTTGGAGACGTCAGTATGAACTCATGTTTAGCTTACTATAGGTACAGATGGTTCCATATAGGAAATGTGCAGCTATGTGTAGGTACACGGGTTGGTATACCACATATGTTTATTCCCTTGCTCTGTCAGCTGAAGGGGCTTAGAAGCAACAACATCCCAGTAGCAACAAGCAGAACCAGCACCCAGATGTTGGTTTCTAAAACCTTTCTCCAGTGAAAGGAACAAGGGCTCATTGGAGAAGGGGCTGATTCTAGGGCTGGGTAGGTAACACAGAAGAGGGACGTGGGCGGCCGGCCTGGTGGCACAGCGGTTAAGTGCACACATTCTGCTTTGCGGCCTGGGGTTTGCCGGTTCGGATCCCGGGTGCCGACATGGCACCACTTGGCAAGCCATGCTGTGGTAGGCGTCCCACATATAAAGTAGAGGAAGATGGGCACGGATGTTAGCTCAGGGCCAGTCTTCCTCGGCAAAAAGAGGAGGATTGGCAGCAGTTAGCTCAGGGCTAATCTTCCTCAAAAAAAAAAAAGAAGAAGAAGAAGAAGAAGAAGAGGGGCCTGTAGTGCCAGAAAGTAAGGAAGTGCTAAAAAATTTACAAAGAGGAGAGTGTGTCAAAGGGACAGAGGGGCCGAGTGAAAGGCTCCTAGTGACCAGAGCTGGAACAACTTGAGCAATAAAATAAATAACATAGTACTAGATTATGACCTAAAGTGTAAATAAATGTCTATGAGTCCATACTAATATAAATAAATGATTGAATAAATAAATAAATGAGGGGAGAGACAAATCTCCCCTGCAGAAGAATTCCCAATAAATCATGTAGATCCTCCCTCCTCACGGAGATAGAACCTGACTCCTTACCCTGTAAGTGTTGGGTGTGTATAGCGACTTCCTTCCAAAGAGTCCAGGATGGAAAGCGGGAAGAAAAGAGTAACTTGACAGTGCAGAAGCCTGACAAACACTACCTCAGCCAGGTGATCAAGGTTAACATCCACAGTGATGTCATCTCCATAGCATGTGCCCTCGATATGATGCCATGAGAATGGCACTTTACGGTTTATTGTTAGTGGCACAGCAGAGTGGAACCCTGCCCGGTCTTTTTGTGCCGCCCTTTCACCTTCCGGTGCTGTATCAGACAATGCTCCACTGCTCTTCATAGGGTTTTATCGGAAGTGGGTGGCCAGGTCCTTCTTCCTAGTCTGTCCTAGTCTGGAAGCTCTGCTGCATCCTGCCCACCCTGGGTGACCCTCTTGATATTTGAAATGCAGGTGGCATAGCTTTTAGCATCACAGCAACATGCAGCTGCCACAGTATGACAACTGACACATGGGTGGTGTGATTAGCTCACCAGGAAACGAAACCCGGGCCACAGCAGTGAGAGTGTCAAATCTTAACCATTAGATACCAGGGCTGGCTGTCTCTGTGGTATTTCTTCCAAAAACCCATCATCCTGGTTGAGCAATGAAAAAACATCAGATAAACCCAAATTGAAGGACATTCTATAAAATACCTGACCAATATTCCTCAAAACTGTCAAGGCCGTCAAAAACAAGGAAAGTCTGAGAAGCTGTCACAGCCAAGAGGAGCCTAAGAAGACATGACAACTAAATGTAACATGGTATCCTGGATTGGATCCTGGAGCAGAAAAGGGACAATAGGTAAAACTAAGGAAATCTGAGTAAACTACAAACAATAACTAATAATAATGTTTCAATATTAGTTCATAGTACCGACAAACGTATCATACAAATATAAGATGTTAACAATAAGGGAAACTGAGAGTCAGGTATCTAAGAATTCTCTGTTCTATTTTGCAACTGTTCTAGAAATCTAAAACTAGTATAAAATTTAAAGTTTAAAAAAAGTAAAATAATCAGGCTAGTAGGATAGCAAAAATACCGCTCGTCCCCCTAAAAGGAGCAAAGAAGAATAAGAAAACAAAGAAAAGATGGGACAAATAGAAAACAAACAGCAAAGAATGGATTTACACTCAACCACATAGATAATTAGGTTAATTGTAATTGGTCTAACTACTCCAATTAAAATTCAAATATTGTCAGATCAGGTTAAAAAAAAGCAAGATCCAGTATATGCTGTGTATATAAGAAACCACTTTAAATAAAGCTATAGATAGATTAAAATAAAACGATGGCAACATATGCCAATCAAACACTAAACAAAAGAAAGCAGGAGTAGATGTATTGATATTAGACAAAGTCAGGTTCATAACAAGGAATATTGCCAAGGGTAAAGACGAATGTTTCATAATAATACAGAGGTCAATTCATCAAGAGGATATAACAATCTTTAACGTGCTTATACCAATAACGGAGCTTTGAAGTGGACAAAGTAGAAACTGATGGAACTGAAAGGAGAAGAGAGAACTAGCTTTGGTTGGAGATTTCAAAACACTTCTCTCAGCAATTGATAGAACAAGTAGAAGAAAGGAAATCGGTAAGAATACAAAAGATAAGTGAAGATAGAGAAGACTTTAAAAACATTCCTCCCCCAACAGCAGAACAAAGTGCATGTCTTATAAATAGCATCTAGATGGCTGTCACTTTTCTCTCCAGTCTAAAACTCTCTGCCTTTTAATCCAAATGTTTAGTCTCTACATTTGATATAATTTATGGTAGGTTGGGTTTGTGAATGTCTTGCTTTGTTTTCTATTTGTCCCATGTGTTCTTTGTTTCTTTGTTCTTTCTCTCTTGCCTTCTCTTAGATTGATTATTATTTTCATATTCCTTTTATCTCCTCCGTTGGTTCTTAGCTATGCCTCTTTGTTTTATTTTTTTTTAATGGTGGCCCTCCCTAGTGATTTCAATATGCAACTTTAATATATCATCATCCACACTGAATAAATATTATAACACTTCATGAACAAAGTAATAACGTTAAAACACCATAATTCCATTCTGTAGTGCTATTTTGTCATCTGTTTTACTTCTCCATATTTTATAAATCCCACAATACTTGCTATTATTTTTATCTAAACATTCAAACATCTTTTAAAAATTAAAAAAATGAAAAATAGTCTTGCATATTTCCCCACATATTTACTTTTTCCAGTGCTTTGCATTTCTCACTGTAGATTCAGGCCTCCATCTGGGACAGCTTCCCTTTAGCTTACCAAAGTCTCTGGAGATGGTAGTGATACAAACAAAATGGCCCGTTTCTTGACTTTGGATCTGTTGGTAACGCATCCTCTCAGATTTTGTTTGTTTGAAAATTTCTTTCTTTCTCTCTCGTTTTGAAGTATGTTTTCACTGGATGTAGAATTATAGATTGACATTTGTTGTTTTTTCCTTTAGTACTTTAGTGATGTTATTCCATTATCTTCTGGATTCTGTTATTTCTGATTAGAAGTCAGCCATCATCTGTCTCTCCTCCCTCCCTCCTCCGAATATAAAGTGTCTCTTTTTCCCTTCTGGATTCTCTCATGAGTTTTCCTTTTATCTCTGATTTTCAGTGACTGCGATGTGCCCAGGGGAGATCTTCTTTGTATTCATCCTGCTTGGGCTTTGCTAAGTCTTTTGCATCTGTGGTTTAATATCTTTTATTAGTTTGAACGATTCTTAACAATTATATCTTTAAATATTTCTTTCACCCAGTTTTCTCTCTCCTTGCCTCCTGAGACTTCAATTCCATATATGTTAAACTATTTGCTATTGTCCTCTGAGTTTCTAATATTTTTGTTTTTAATCTTTTCTTCCTCTGTCCTTCTGTTTAGATTATTTATACCGACCTGTCTTCAATGCTTTGTTTTCTGTGTCCAGTATTCTCAGGAATTTAGTTCATTTACCCTTCTTTGTGTCCATTGCTCTCCACTGCTCACTGGCTTTAAAGAATTAAAGATATAAATAAAGGGATAGATATAGACTTTTTTTTCCTTTGGCAGGAGCCACAGTCTTTCACAATCGTCTAGAGTTTAATTGGAAGTAAGACCGGCAGTGGTTCTTAAACCACTTAAATCACCCAAAGAACTTGTTAAAAATCCATATTCCTGTGAAATACCACCAAACACCAGGCAATATCCAGGGCACCAAAAAATTTCTGAGATGATTCTAATACAGGAGTCCCCAGGCACCCTTTGAAAAGCACCAATTGGTTGTTAAAAGCCTGAAGTCAAAATAAGTAGTTGGCAGTAGGAAAATGCAAATAAGCTTCAATCGAGACCTCAAGAAGATCATCAACAAAGCTGTCGGATTGCTTGCTAAACTCAAATTTAAAAACAAAACAATTCAATTTAAGCAAACTGGTGCACATGGAAACAAACACAGCCTAAAATTGCCAGAAGCCAGGTAGTTACTCCATTTCTTATGGTACTGATTTCATGTTGAGCTGTGGCTCCTTAGTGAGCCAACTGGAGACATACTTACACGGCTTGGGGAGACAGGTATATCTTCAGAGATGTGTCCGTTTGTGTAGGCAGGCTTGTAAAACTCTTTAGAGGATCTCTGAAGGAAGGTGAATAAGAAAAGGAATATAAATGACTGAGAACACCTAGATTTACTATGTCCCAATGAATCCTAAGGTTTCATTGCCTGGAATAAATACCAAGAGCTAGAGACATTAACTGGCATATTATGTGGCTATCAGGTAAGGACTCTAATTTTTAAACAAACATACCAGTAATTATAGATTCAAGTGAATGCTGTCCTCTTCAACAGGGTTTAATGCAAAAGGACAGATAAGTTGAGTGTCAACACCACTTCACTGATTTGGTCCCCTGAAGAGCTGTGTTGGGGATTCTGAGGCTGAGCCTAGTTCAGCAGGAAAGAGCACCTTCGTCTGCTAATAAGGTCTGCCATGCACGTGGTTGGGGACAGTGGAAACAAAAGTGCTGTATAACTGCCTTCCTGGTTTAACAGTAAACCCGTGGATTTGGGATTTGAAGACTTGAACTTGAATCTTGGCTCTGCCACTTACTAGCTGTGAGATCTTGTGAAAACCCATTATGTGAGCCTCAATTTCTTTAATTTAATGACTATTAGTCTTAAAAAATATTTTTACTTTCTATCTAATAGATATGTATATGATAGCCCCTTTATAACCTATAAAGCACTAATCATAATTTATTCTTCAAAGAAGTCATTTGCCAGGCTATTATTCACAATAATTTGGTCATTGTACATAATACTTCGGGAGTGCATTTATAAACAGTTTGAGCAACTTGGGAAAAGCACTTTTATCTGTACCTTTTTTTTATAATTTGGCCAGATAATTGATCATGACTTTTGGATCTGAAAGACATGGTTCTTCCCCAAAATAAAATTCACTTTCAATGAATGAAGATTTGCCACCACTGTGTTGTTAAATAGAGTATGCCACTGGCTTTTGGAGATTCTTCTCAAAGAGAAACACCAAAAATGATTCATGCTATGGCAGCCTCATTAGTATTAGCATATGGTCACTAAGGGTACTACACTGAAGGCCAAAATGTACTTGAATGTGTAACTTTCTGTTAGAAATAATAGACCAGTCGTTTTTGCATTAGAATATCATAGCATCTATAGCAATATCATCATGCTTTGAATCAGAATGATGCTCATAGGCTGATCCTGCAGTAATCCCTAGGAAGGCACAGTGATGTAAACAAGGAACCCAGATGAACTCTCAGCCTCTGATAGAGAAGGAATCACAGCTTGGTGGTGCTTACTGATAATACGTTAATCTCCAGGTAACCAACTGTTGATAACTCCAGACTTATGAAATGTGGATTTAATACAGCTGTGAAAATCCTGTCTGTCCATAAGCAACTACTATGTTAGGGAGAGGCAAGAAATATTGGAAGGAAAGCAACTAAAGAGTCCTTGGGAGGAATGTCTTTCAGCATTGGAGTCTGGGCTACCTAAAGGGGATGCTGACACAGTTCTAATCCTAAACTATTGTGGAGGGTGCTGTACCTCTCCCAATCTGGGTCATGAGGGGCCCCTGCCCTGGGCCCTGAGCTTTCGAGGGTCATACTTTGGCCTTCCTTTCATTATGAGAAGACGAGTCCTCAAGGCCAAAGGGATGTGTCTAGTCTTAAGTGGCAGGAAGGATTGTAAGATGGCACCCAGTTTCCCAGCCCCTGTACCTTCCTCCCTCTCCAAGAGTGATGGAACCTGTTAATATGATGGCTGTCACTCCTGTAATCAGGTTATGTTATATGGCAAAAGTGAAGGAATTTGGGAGATGTAGTTATAGTTCCTAACCCATTGACTATAAGTTAATCAAAAGAGAGCTTGTCCTGGGTGGGCCTGACTTACTTAGGTGAAATCCCTTCAGAGAGGAACAGAGCCCTCCTGAAAAGAGAGCGTCTCCTGCTCGCCTTGAAGAAGTGGGTTGCCATTAGTTCTACAGCCACAAGGAATTCAAGTCTGCCAACAACTAGTAAATTTGGAAGAGGACTCTGAGCCTCAGAGGGGACCCCAGCCCTGGCTGACACATTGGTTGCAGCCTGGGGAGACTCTGAGAAGAAGACCCAGTTAAGCCATTCCTGGACTGTTGACCCCTGGAAACTACCAGATAATAAATATCTGTTGTTGTAAGTCACTAAATCTATGGTGATTTGAGACGCAGCATAGAACACGAATTCACCCACATTCGTCTTCTAGTGGTGTACAAAGCGTGGTCTGTTTACTAGCGGTCCACAACGAGCTAAGTATAGAAAGTTAGAGTAAATGTCCAGTACTTTCTATGGCAGTCCACTTCGCTGTTCTCCACGGAAGCCCTGGGCTAGTCCCAAGCACTGTGGATGCTGTTGAAGCTGAGTGAGCGCCATGCAGTGGAGAAGACGGGGCTCACTTGCTCTGCCATCTTTTCTGGGGCTCGGAGACAAGCTCAGGCTATTTTGAAAAAAGCTGCTGCACTTTTCCCAAATGGCCTTTCTTTGTTCCCTTTAGCTCCCAGCCTTTAAACACAGTCTTTATTTTTCTGTTTATGTCGGTATATGTTTGAGCCCAGCGTGGAAAAGTGTGGTTGAAAGTCGCTTGGGTGGTGTCTCATGTGTCTGTGATGGGCTTGCTGCTGCTCGCTTTCATTTCTGTTGACAGATGGGTTTTGGGGCTTTTTTTTCTAAATCAGACCTTTTGGCCATAATGTTTCCTAAACAGCTGCAAAACCATCTCATTCAACTATTCTGATTTTGGATTTGACTTACATCAGAAGAAAAACTGTAGAGAATAGAGTTTACTACCCCAAATCGTGTCCCTCCCTAGCTTCCCAAGAGTTGAATGTTTGCCAGTTGTGAACAGGTGACCTGCGTGGTGAGAAGTGAGCTGCCCTCCAGGAATACTTTCTCTGTTTCATTTGCTGTTTACCACATTCTGCCTGAGAATTATGCTGGGTGTGCTTGTATCTCTCCTGGGACAGAGGGCGAGCGCTGAGGCCAGGGAACACATTTTCCTCGTTTTCACATTCCTTCCTCTAGGCCACCCCCCCGGGCTCTCCACCAACACTTCAGCAACTGCCGCAATCTGGCACTCAGTACACAGTCCATTGAATGATAGACGCCTTCACATGTTAGCTACTTCACACATTGGTGACAAAAGCGTCTTCAAGGTGCACAGCACCTAACCGTTTTGATGTGTTGTTGAATCTAACATCTCATTTTATCTCTACAACATCCTGTGAGCTCAATATAGCTAGTAGTAATAATTCCATTGAACATGTCAGAAAATTGAAGTCTAAGAAAGTTGTGATTTAAAAAAGGTCACATTGCAAATTATTGGCAGAGTTCTTGTTAGGATCCATTTCTTACTCTGCTGTTCCTGACACCGACACCGTGGTGCTTTAGTTTATCTAATTGAGGCACAGTAAAGTTATAAATCTTCTCATTTTTGCAAGTGGGGAGGAGACTGGGACCCGGGCATCTGAGCTTTGACCTGGCTGTAAATTGTGCCAGTAGGGCTGTATCTGTGGTCTCCTGGATGGAGAGTCAGTAAACCTTACTCTATATGTAACCCAAAAGGACACCTGGTAGTTCTGAACCACAGCAGATAAACCACAAGATCAACTTTGTCTCTTTCTGAAATGGAATCTCTTACTTAGATCAGCTTATTTTGTTGGGAGTCGGGGTGAGAGGCTCCGGGTATAGAGATTTCCAGAAAGAAAATCTTACTGTTAGGTGCTTATGAAGACTCGCAGAGCCCAGAGGATGGTGCCAGACCCTCGTTTTCTTTCCCGTCAGGGCTCTGCCAGTCCTTATGGAGTCCATTCTGGAGGATAATGGGGATTTCCCTTCTTACTCCACAGTCCCCTCTGCCCTGGGACCACCTTCCCAGGGCCCAGCCTGGTGCTTTCAGTCTGAAGGGGCAGCAGTAAAATCTTTAGGTTCTCCCCAGAGAAACTAACCCCTCAACACAAATCACATTTATCTTGCAAATATTAACTATTTTTACAGCATCCATGAGTTATTATGCTAACAGAGTGTCAGTCTCTGCTTCATCTTACAAAAAATATTTTTTCAGCAAAGGACAGAGATAGGGGTGGAGGGGAGAGGAGGGTGAGAAAATAAGAAAAATCCCACTCTGTCACACTTAGAGCGTTTAAACGATCGTATGTCTTACTCTCCCCAGCTCATTCCTTCAACAAATGTTTACTGAGGATTTGCCTTGTGGCAGGAACTATGACATGGGATATAAATATGAATAGGATATGGTCCTTTGCTGAGGAAGTTCATGGTTTAGAAAAAGAAATAGACACAAACAGGTTTATTATAAAGGGAAGTGGAATTACAATGATAGAGAAATTCCCAGAGTAGTGTAGGGGAGGAAGACAAATCCCCTACTTCTGGGTCCTTCTGGCTGGGCTACCAATTAAATTGACATGAGACAGAATAACAGGAGAAAATCAAACAAAGCTTTATAAGATGTATACATGGGAGAGACTCAGGAAAACTGAGTAACTCGCCAAAATGGCTGAGGTCACCACCTTAAATACTGTTTTTAGGTAAACATAAAGGAGGGTGTTGGGGGTAGTGGTTTGGAACTTCAAGGGGGAAGAAGGCAATTTACATGGAGATGGAAATGCCAATGGACCAACTATAGACAAGGTGACCCCAGAGACACATTTTACATTAATTACAGTTATCTTATGGTGTTAGCTCCTTCCTGGAACAGGCCCTTCTATTTTAAATTCTTTTAGGCAGTTGAGGGAGAGGTCAAAGTTTCTTTCAGAGTCTTTTGTTCTTAAAAATAATCAAGCCAAAGACACGCATTTGGGGGTGGCCAGTTCGGATCCCCCCCAGCAGCATGAATGAGGAGCACCTGCAGTCCTGCGTGAGGCGAGGCCTCCTGGAGAAAGGGATGCTTGAACTGCATCTCGGAAGCGGAATGGGAGTAGGTTTAGCCCAGAAGGCTTGAAGGAGCGGAGGATGGGGGTTCCAGGTAGCAGGGATGGTGGGAGTGAAGGTGTGGAGGTGGGAGATGGCATGCTGCCTGTGAGACATCACCAAGCAGAGAACAGTGTGAGCAGACGAAGCTGGGGAGGAGGATGGCTGGAGCCCCGAGGCCCTGGTAAGCCACGTTAAGCAACTTGGGGCTGGGGTGACGAAGGGTTTCAAGCAGACGAGAGATGAGACAGATTTGCTGTTGTGTGGAAGGTAAAAGGGAAGGTGGATCAGATAAGGGCAAAACCGGAAGCGGGGAGATCAGCCACAAGTGGAACAGAATTTAGGGAGAGCCATCAAGGGTCTGAGCGGAGGCAGTGCAATGGGAAGAGAAGGATGAATTAGAGGATTGCAGAGGGACAGCAGGAAGGTGGTGAGGGTTACGTGAGGGGAGGAGGGGGGAGCAGGGGCAGTCTGGGGACACGAGGGTCTTTGGGTAAGGGACTGGCTGCCCCGTGCCCAGAGAACCTCACAGGAGACAAGAGGATGGATACATGGTGTTGGTGGCTGTTGCAAATGTCTTCTCTGCACAGCCTCTGGGTCAAGGCCATTGAGGAGAGAGGTCAAGTAGCCCCCAGGCCCCAGGATCTGTGCCACTCAGGCCGAAGGCGGGAGCCCAGAGTGAACTATGGGGCTATTAGTGGAAGAGCTGCGAGGGCCAGGCTGAACTGGTCACCTGTTCATAGCTTTATCTTATGAATCTTCTCAATGTCCCTGTGAGGAGGGTGTAGTTATTGCCTCCTTTTACAGGTGAGGAAATCGAGGCTCAGCAGAGAATCCGTGGCCAAGTCACAGACCGCAACGCTGGCGAGGGGAGGGCATTGCCTCCACTTCAGCAAGACTGTGGCGTGGGAGAAAGTCTGGCTTTGGCGTAGCAAAAGCCTGGGGGTCGTTGGAGCGGGCCAGAGAGCAGTGCCCCCTGGGGAGACTGAGGAGAGCTTCCAGAAACAAGAAGAGGATTCCCAAGAGGTAGGCAGGAGGAACTGATATGATCCCTCTACGCATTCACAAAATGAGGTGTGAGGGCTTTGAGCTTCCAGGCAATTTCCTCAGAGTGGGGTGGGGTGGCAGTAGGGGAGGAAGGTGGAGAAAGACCGCACTTTTGCTGCATTTTTATAAAACATCTTCCTTTGCTTTATCTGCATTCACATGCAGGCTCATAGCACCTAATAATGGTTAATAAGCCTCTGAATGTGTCACTTCATCTCCGCAACAGCCCCGTGAGGGAGTCTTTCTTTCCCTCTCTCTCTCTTTAAACAGATGAGGGAACTGTGGCTGCAGACGTCAAGTAACTTGTTCCAGATTTCACCTGGAGTTTGAACCCTGGTACTCTGACTTCAGAGGCCAGGTTCTTAGCTGCCACAGTGACACAGAGACCAGAAGCAGCCTTGACATGAGAGTAAATCCACAGTTATCTGGTACAAAAGGAGGTGGGGGAGCATACGGGCTGATATTTACTGATCACCTATTAGGAGTTTTATCTCAATCCTCACAACATCTCTATGAGCACAGCACAGTCATTGCCTCATTTTTACAGGTGAGGATATTGAGGTTCAGAGATGTTAAGTAGCTTGCCCCAGGTTATACAGCTAGTAAGGTGTGGGGCCAGAATTTGAATTCAGATATGTCAGATTCCAATTCCATGTACTTCCAGCTATAACAGGTAAATTATGAAAATAAGTGAATGCCACAAGCGATGTTTTGATATTCTAAATCAGTAGTTCTCACCTGGGGCGATTTTACCCTCCAGGGGACATTTAGCAATGCCTGGAGACGTTTTTGGTTGTTCCAACTGGGAGAGAAGTGCTACTGGCATCTAGTGGGTAGAAGCCAGGGATTCTGCTAAACACCCTATAATGCACAGGACAGCCCCACCACAAAGAATTATCAAGATGTGCCAAGGTTGAGAAATCCTATTCTAAGTTTAAATAAATTCGGAAACATTTTGAAGAAATAGCACATTTTCACTCTACCATGAGTTCCTAGATTAAAGGTCAGAGGATCCTGATTCCAGCTTCTTTCCAACTTTACTTTGCTCCTTCTAGAACCTTTTGGGCAAGGGCACCATATGCTCCTGTTTCTGGTCTCCATGGGGATGATGATGTGAGAGCCAATGGTGGCCCACTCTATCCCTGAGACCTGACCAGGCTCCAGGTCAACAGTGTGAATGCTGACCCGGACAATAGCAAGGACAGGGCTCCCTGGAGGCCGAACATCCATATCTTATTTGACAGCTGTTGGGTATTCCTCAGGATGCAGTACAGCCTTTTCAAGTATGGAGAACTTTTTGAACATCAAAATACGGAGGGCTGCAGCATATTGTCATTCAGGTCACACCTTGGGGATGAGTCAGGGCTGAAATCCCCAGCATGCCTTGCTCTAATATGCACAAAGGCCCCAAATGAGCTGGCAAAGACCCAACGCTCCACAGACCCAGGTGTGAGTAGCTGACTTTTAGATTCTTCTGACTGAGAAAATATATAATGACCACTTAACTACTTTGAACTCAGTAACACATTAAAGTGAACTTACGTTTTATTTTTATTAATCTTGGCAACATCTACACTTCTGAAAAATTGTAGTGCCAGTACAAACCAGAGATTATTTATTCAATTGACAGACAGACAGTGCTTGGCCCACATGGATTTGTGGACCCTTTGCAATAACTCCAAGTTTTCCCAAGAGTCTGGGGCTGCAGGTCAGACCCTTGTACACAAAAGTCGTTCTATTTCCTAGTTTAAGAATTTATTTTAGGGGCAGAAGGCCAGTTGGCAATATACGAAAATTTTAAACATTATGGTTACACAATAAAAAATTCAAACTTTAAACATTTTCAGTTTCCTCTGTTGTTTGAAAGAAATTAAGGCCTTGGATAAAAACCAAAGACCTCACGGCATCTGTAACCCCTCTGTCAGCTTCTTCCCCTCCTGCCCGGGTCTGCCATAGCTTTGTTGTTTCTGCAATGGAAGATCTTCAGTTGTCCTATAGACTACCAACATCCAATAGAAATATAATGCAAGCCACATATGTAATGTAAAACTTGCTAGTAGCCACATTAAGAAAATAAAAAGAAAGAGGCAAAATTAATTTTAACAATACATTTTAACTCAGTATGTCAAAAATATTATCATTTTAACAGGTAATCAATATTTTTAATTATTAATAAATACTAGAAATAATACCTGTGCTGACATGTGCTCTGCAACACTAATGTCTCACATGATGTCACAGCTGAAATCAAGTGTAGTCCTATCAAAACAGTAAAGCTGTATTTAACAGAAAAATATTTTACACTGCTTCCATTTTAAAATTTAAATTTAAATTAATTGAGATTAAATAAAGTATAACACTCAGTGCCTCAGTCATGCTGGCCACATTTCTGGTGTTCAACAGCCACATGTGGAGTGACTACTGTATTGGACGTGCAGCTCTAGACCTTCTGTGTGTTTTAACAGACTGTATCTAAACCTCATAGGCCCCATCAATGGTTTGGAGAGAAGTTCTAGAATCTTCTCTGTGTGACATTAGAGCAAATCTGTGGTGGTTGTTAGTGTGCTCTTCGTTTATGGTTAACTTAAAATCATCCCGTGGTGGTAGTCCATTTCATGCTGTGTTCCCCTGTAGAGATGAAGAAGAATCTGCAATTTTGGACCCTGTGATGATCACCACCCACAGTTGAAGGTCATTCCCAAGCGGCTGGTTTTCAGGGGGTCATGTTCCTTTGACTGTGTCACAAGGAGTGTGATTTTCAAAAGGATGAAGAAAGGCAAACTCCTGAGGAAAAATTTCACGGGTGAAGATCAGGATGAAGCCGAAAGAAAAGAAGATGAAAGGATGGAGGGGCTCCCATTTCCCTCCTCCCCCACACTTGAAGGAAGCACTGTGGTATGGGCAAAGCTGGGAGGAAGAGGAGGACCTTTAAAAGAAAAATCAGGCAGAAAACTTTACACGGACACAGAACAGCAAACGCAAGGTCTACACAGTTGCTGTGAAATAGTACATGGTCAGTGCCTCTACTGACCTCTCTTGGCTGTTCCAGAATATTTTAATAATTAGACACACCCAAAACATGTTTAGCATCACACCACCTGCTGCTTCTCATGGACAGCATTATTGTCATCAAACCTGATCCCAATGTTTGCCACATTATTGGATATCCTATGAAACAGAATCTAAAAATAGACTTTTTTCCTCTAAATCAGTCCTAACCTTACAACTGGGGTTGCAACCATAACATTGTTGCCTGTTTTTTTCACTTTCAAGGATTAGGTAATAATATTAAATTTCCCTTCTCATGATAAGTCTCTGTTTGCGCTTGGCTTGATATTTGAAGAAAATATTTATAAATTAAAGCTGTGCTACGTTTTATCCCGTGCAGTTATCCCATGCAGTTATGGGTTTATAGATTGCGGTATCTCATAATATTTTCTGTCTTAAACTGGCCACATCCAGTCTCTCCAAAGTGAAGTTCCTCAGCTGAGGTTATTTTCACCTCTGAGAACTTCTGGAGGGCTGTTTCTGTGATAAAGGATGAAAGGGATGAAGGACTCACACCTGCCCGGAGCCAGAGCCTCTTTAAATACAAGCCTTGCCTCCAGAACTGGATTTCTTCCTTGAATGGAGGAGAAGTTCTGCCATCAAGGATGGAAGGAGTCAGGGAGCAGTTGGAGCAGTAGGTTTGCCCGGGCTTGTGTTTGCTCTTATGGGGCTACTGTTAGGAGGGCCTTCTGGCACATTCTGAGAAAGCCAGTTAAAGCAGAAAAGGCCCTGAGAACCAACTCAATTGCCCCCAATATAACTGTTACATGCAAAACTTCCCGAGAGTGGCCCAATGCATCCTGTGCCCCTATAGCAGCTCATTCATGCTGCCTTAGGATTTTCTGTAATGTTCTTGAAAAACATTGTTATATTTAGTTTAGTGAAAGATATTTATCAGAAACAAAAAGAGCTGGAGCATTGACTGCAAGATTAGTTTGCAGAGGGAAACACACATTTCTTTTTTTTCATATTCTGCAAAGTACCTAAGTCAAACATAGAGTTGCCTCCAGGGTTTATGACCACACAATATTTTATCTGTGAAGACGAGATAGTGTAAGAATTTTATTTCTGTCTGATTTCAAAGAAAGAAAAAATAAACACCTAATTTCTTTTCAGAAATGTACATTGCCTCTGACTCTTAAAATAGAAAGCGCCTGACCTTTTTGCTTTCACTTTGTAACTGCTGTGTGCTCTATGTTTTAATGCTCTAGAAAGAGTTAAACTTCTTGTAGACATTAACCCCAAATGGAAATAATTGGCCAAAGGCCTAAATTTGTACTTTATGAGAAATACAAGACTCTACAGGATTCCAACCTTTTTAGAATCATCGTAGACTTTGCCCAGGAAGCATGACATTGGCAGAAAGGGAATATAGGTGCCTTTTAACATGTTTCTGTGGACAAGGATTCTGGGTTTTACAGATAGAGAAATCTTGTTCAAGTCCATTGGGAGAGAGGAGTGAAACGGAGAGAGAGAAAGAGAAAGATCCTTTTGTGTTTTAAGACAAAGCAGTATAGTCAAGTCAGAGAAGTAAGAGGATAAAGGTAAAAGTATTATGACGTTATTGTTTGCTCTCTTTAGTTCTCTTTAGGTGCGATCTCAGAGAGAGAACACAGTTTCGCAATGTGGATGGAAGCTGTGTTAAAAGTTTTTAACCCAGAATAGGCAAAACAATCTTTAAAAAGAACAAAAAAGTTGGAGACTCATACTTCTCAATTTCAAACCTATTACAAAGCTACAGTAATCAACATGGTGTAGTATTGGCATCGGAGAGGCATATGGACCAATGGAGTAGCATTGCTAGTCCAGAAGTAAACCCTCACATCTAAGGTCAATTGATTTTCAACCACTGTCAGGACCATTTGATGGGGAAAGGATAGTTTTCTCAACAAACGGTGCTAGATAACTGCTTATCCACATGCAAACAAATGAATCTGGAACCCTACCTCACACCATACATGAAAATTAGTTTGAAGTGGATCAAAGAACTAAACATAAGGGTTAAAATTATAAAACTCAGAAGAAAACCTAAGTGTAAATCTTCGTGACTCTGGGTTTGGCAATAGTTTCTTAGATATTACACCAAAAGCATAAATAAACAGAGGAAAAAAGGATAAATTGGACTTCATCAAAATTAAAAACTTCTGTATGTGAAAAGACACTATCAAGAAAGTGAAAAGGCAGGGCCAGCCTGGTGGTGCAGAGATTAAGTTCGCACATTCCACTTCAGTGGCCCAGGGTTTGCCAGTTTGGATCTCGGGTGCAGACCTACGCACCACTTGTCAAGCCATGCTGTGGCAGGGGTCCCACCTACAGAGGAAGATGGGCACAGATGTTAGCTCAGGGCCAGTCTTCCTCAGCAAAAAGAGGAGGATTGGTGGTGGATATTAGCTCAGGGCTAATCTTCCTCAAAAAGAAAAAAACAGAAAGTGAAAAGGCAACCTACGGACTGAGAGAAAATGTTTGCAAATTCTACAGCTGATAAGGGTGTAGTATTCAGAACATATAAAGGACTCTTACAATTCAACAATAAAAAGAAAAGTAACCCAATTTAAACATGGGCAAAGGATGTGAATAAACTCTTCTTCAATATACAAATGGCCAATAAGCACGTGAAAAGATGCTCTGCATCACTGGCCATAGAGGAAATGCAAATAAAATCAAATGAGATACAACTTCACATCCATTAAGATGCTATGCTAAAAAAAATTTAATGGAAAATACCAAGTGTTGGCATGGATGTGGAGAGTGGACCCCGCATATATCGCTGGGAATCTAAAATGGTGCAGCCACTGTGGAAAACAGTTGGGCAGTTCCTCAAAAAGCTAAACATAAAATTACCATGTGACCCAGAAATTCCACTCCTAGGTATATACCTGAGAGAATTGAAGACATATGTTCATACAAAAACTTTCACACAAATGTCATAGCAGCATTATTGGCAATAGCCCCAAAGCAGAAACAACCCAAGTCTCCATGAATGGCTGATGAATAAACAAAATGTTGTATATCCATTCTAGAAAATTAAAAGAAACCCATACACATTAGCATTTACTCCCCGTGCCCTCCTCCCTGAGACCGCTGGCAACCACTCATCTACTTTCTGTCTCTATTGATTTGCCTATTGTGGACATTTCATATAAATGGAATCATACATGTGGTCTTTTGTGTCTAGTTTCTTAGTATGTGTGTGTGTGTCTGGCTTCTTTCACTTAGCATAACGTTCGCGAGGTTCGTCCATGTTGTGGCATGTGTCAGTACTTCACTATTTTTTATTGCTGAATAATATTCCATTGTATAGATATACTACATTTTGTTTATCCATTCATCAGTTGATGGACATTTGAGTTGCTTCCACTTTTTTTGGCTTTTAGGAAGAATGCTGTTATGCGCATTCACTTAGAAGTTTTTGTGTGGCTATTTTTTGTTTCTCTTGGGTTCTTGTGTATATTTTTAAATCTGTAAAAATTTTCCTGACTTAGAAAATCATAATTCCTTTCTTGACATATGTAAAGCATTCTCATCAAAAGATAGAGAATGGACTCTATTTTCTATCACAACATCACCTCCTTAGAGCATTTAGAGCTCCAAGGGACCTAAGATACCCGTTGGGTGAGACTCTGATTTTACTGACGAGGCCTAGAGAGGTGGGGTGACCACTACAAGTCAGCCGGCCAGTGAGTGATCACGACAGACACAGAGCCATGTCTCCCAACTCCTACACCCCTTCCTATGTCGATGTGCATCAGGAATGCTTTAACCCCATGAGTCTTACCCAGAGTGAGCCATCAGCCTTACAAGAATCTGGGAGGGGAAAAGAAGAGGAAGACTCCTCCCAGAGTGGGATCTGAGGGGGGCGGTAGGCCTCCCCTACCTCCCCCAAACCATCCCTCTTCTCCATAACTTGCTGTGGTACTCGCTATTCCACCAGCAGCCAAACCTATGGCTTAATGCAGGGCTCACAAACGGAAAGGCCTATGCAAGCCAGATGGTAATGGGAAAGAGCGATTGGGTGGGCTGGCAAGCTGCAAAGCACATCCCCACATGAAGGAGCTCAGGATAGCGGCTGCAGGAGCTATGTTCCTGAAGACCTAGAGTAAGTGGCTTCTGGGCCCTGGCTACAAGATTTGGCACAAGGGCCATGCTAGCCTCCCTGATCCAGGGGCTAGCTCAGATATGCCACCACAGAGGACAGCCTGTGCAGGGCAGGCTCTCTTGGCACCAGCACCTCACAGTGGCTTTGGACTGGAGCTAGTGAGTGAGAGTGGGCTTGAACTTGAGCACCAGGAGATGCTGCCATCCCCCCCCATGCCTTTGTTAACTGGGGAGAACCTTTGAGGAGGTAATGACTAAAGTCCCATGTGGGGGTTGAGAGCCATCATACTGCACACAAGGGCCAGCAAGCCGGGAAACTTAGGATTCACTTCTAAAGCAATATTCTCTGTTCCATAGCACATAGAATATTTTATCATCCAAATGGGCTGATCGCCTCTTGGCTCGCATTAGTGAGATGCTATTATCTCAATAAGTGTAAATCTCAGCTCTGTTAGCTTTGGACAAGTTTTGGGGCCTCAGCTTGCTGTTCCATGGTCCTGCTATGAGCCTTGCTATGAGCATATGCATGTGCAGATGACAAGAACAGATGTCAGAGCCCCCAGGAGATCAAAGCGCCGGCGCTGCCTCAGAAAATCTGCCTAGGCCACGTAGTTCTCTGAATCTGCAGGAAGGCTGTCATAAATATTCAATACAGATTTGTTCGATTGAATCAACTCTAAAGCAAACATATTCTTCACCACTCCTATGGAAGACGAAAGCTGGCGTCCAGGCAGCTGTGACTGAAAGCCAGTCACGGGGTGGTACAGCTTGGGCGCGGTTGTCATTGCTGCCTGCCCGTCCCCTCCCCCCGCCCCCCGCCAGCATGTGAACATTTCCCCAATAGCCTAATTAATTTGGTGCAAAGAAAATTTTCTCTCCTCTGTACTAAAGCTACCCTAAAATTGTTTTTGTGGTTGGTTGTCTTTTCAAAGCTGAAAATAAGGGCACATTGTTTCTACACTGTGGACAGTGATTCCAGACAAGGAGAAACTAGAAGGGTTTTATGACTCAGGGAAAGAGAGGTCCCAGAGGGGCCCAGGCTGTTTTTCTTCCATCTTTCCCTTTTACCCTTCTCTGAATCTCCTGATTATTTTTAAAACTTTCTCAACTTGCCCCTCTGTATTTGCAGCCTTCTCTTTCTCCCCCTCCGCCAGCCTGCTCCGGGCCTCTTCTGCCCTCCACCGCCTCTCCACATTGCAAGGCCCATATTTTTGCCTGAGCTTCTCTCTCACATTTACTCAGAAGCTCGAAATTATTTTTCTCTTGTGGATAAAAATGAGCAGAATGCCAGTAAGACGATTCTAAAAAAGAGAAGCTCCTACGTGCCAGCTCAAGCTGAATCCTTCTTATGAGAGCATGCTGAATTGACTGCATTGTTTTGCAATGTTTTGTTCAACTGGCCGACTCCATTGTCTTTTAAATTGTGCACTTTTCTGTAGAGGCAGTTCACCAGTACAGCTGGATAAAACAAATGTTGGATGGAAAAAAAATCAAAAGTAGATATTTTCAAGACCTATCCTAGCATCATTAAGGTTATCTATGCCAAAATCTGCATCTGGTAGTAAAATTTTTCTCTTTTTTATAACATTGTTTTCTCCAAAGAACCGTCCAAGAGTTGCTACTGTGTGGTTTTAACAGGCGTGTCTTCCCGGCTGACTTTGCCTGGTAGAGGTTGGAACCCAGCTCTCAATAGACACAAAATTCTGATGAGTTCGTGATGTCCAGTCGAAGAAATTACCTGCCACCAAGGATAATAATTGACAAGGCTGGTGCATTTTGCCATATGGCATGAGCTATCTCTGTCCCCAAATATGCAACTCTCATGGTGTGACAAATTGTTTGTGGGATGACACACGTTACAGCCCAGACAGTTAGACAAAACACCCTGTTGGAGTTGAAACCACAGTCTAAGGCCCCTGAATAAGAAACATGCAAAATCACACCTGCTGGCCAACACGGCGGCTTATGCTCGCCTCTTTTTTCCTTTCCAACAAAGAAAATGAAGAGTCAAATGAATTTAAAGTTGAGAAAAGGACCCAGGGTGAGGTTCCCACGTAAACTTAATTCAGTCAGTGATATTTTAGGTGGCTGATCTATAGATAGCTTCAGTGGTGTGGCTGAGGTCAAGCAGTTTGTGATTTGGAGTTTCAACTCTGATGTTTAATTGTTGCCAGACGAGTGTAACACAAATGGCTGACACCATGACAGACCTAGTCTCAAGTATCTGTGGTTTGGGCCTGGTTATCTTTTAAAGATTGATATCCTCTACAAAGAATCCTCGCTACAGTTAAATTCTCACGTGCGCTGCTGTTAGTACCCAGTATTTATGATACGTGAAGGTAGGAATTTTTCCACAGGTGGAAGGTGAGATTACTGGGAGTGAAATAGAGACGAGAGGATTCATTCTGGGGATCTATTCTGGCATGAAAAAGTCTTAAGGTTATTAAATTTCAAAAACCTCTCTTTTCAAGAGAGAGTTTCTCCTGATGATGTAACAAGATGGGAATGTCATGCTGTCTTTAGTAAACTTTGTGGTATTGGTGTCTGTTGGGTATTAATTTGTATTATGTGCATTGAAAGCACGGGTGCTGTCTATGTTTGAAGCTATGAGCAAAGGTCTACAATTTTATAAGCTGTATGTATGTATAATATATAGACATATATTATATATATATATCTGTACAGAAAGTATGTATATAAGTTTGCTAATTCTCTTGTTTTCACCAGGAATGCTGTAAGTTTCCATAGAAATGATTTATTGGTGCTTGTGGTAAAGTTTATAGCTGATGGCAGTTTAAGAATTGTGCCAAAACAAAAGCCTGTTTCTGAAGATTTTGGTAGACCCACAGTATGAAGTAGGTGCTTGACAAATTTATTTAGGAGTTCTGTTGTCATCGCTGAATCAAATGCAAGCTTCGTCTTTCCAGTCCATCCTGTCAGCCCATTCTGGGCACCATTTTGCAGTGCCCTCTCAGGTGGCCATTCAATGCCTGCCACCTGAGTCCATTTTTGTATCATTCTAGTCATTTTTCTTCCTATCCCTCAAACTCCATATTCAGTTCATCAGTAAATTCTAAGTTACATCAAAAAAATTTCAAATGAACTTCTCTCCAACTTGACTGCACGCCTCAGTTCACTCTGCGGCCCCATCGAATTACTACCATAGCCCCCACATGCTCTCCCTGCTTCCCCTAGGGGCCTACACTGATCCATTGACCACAGAGCAGCTGGAATAATCACCAAAGCACATCAGTCAGATCATATGAGTTTTCTGCTCAAAACTTTCAATGGCTTCCCATACCTCTTAGAATACATTCTAATTCCTTATGAAGGCAACATCTTTCCTGATTCCTGTCTGTCTCTTCAGCCTCATCTCACAATCTCACATTTTCCTCTCTCTTGCCAAGTTTACCATCTCACCAGGTTTACCATCCTGGCTCATTTCAGTTCTGGGAACAAGCCAAGATCTTTCCAGTCTCGGGGCTTTTGCACTTACTGTTCTCTCTGCCCCAAAGTATTCACATAACTCTACCCTTGTCATATAGCTCTCAGCACAAATGTCACCCCCTCAGAGAATTTTTCCCTAAAACCATCTTTAAAGTAGATACTACTGTTAATGTTCCATCCATGCCCAGTTCTTTCCTTCCTGGCTTGTGCTATAATCTGTGATCATGCTCCTGGTTCATTTGTTTATTGTTTGTTTTCCTCCGTAAGACTAAGTCAAATGAAAGTAGGAACCACATTTTTCATATATCCTCAGCGCTTAGCACAGTATCTGGCACAAAGCCAGTGCTCAGTAAACACTTGTCCAATGAATGAACAAAAAATACTTTCAAATGTTAAAGAAAAATCTACCTACTTAAAATTTCTACTGTTGGTTCTAGTTCTGTTTTCTAAGGCAGCATAAAATGATTCTACAGCTTCTTATCCAAGATCACATTTCAAGTCTCTGACACCCTTCTTAGTCACCTGATTTCTGTGCTGTCTACACCTCTCAACCTTCCCTTGTGTAGCCTGGCTTCCAACTTTCTCATCACAGTGATCATTCTCTGCTGGGAGACTTTATGTTTATATGTTTATGTTTATAGTTTGACAATAGCCCTCATTACAAAAGTAGGATTCACCCTTCTTGATGAGAATCATGTCCAGTTTATGGATCTTGTGTTTCCAGCATCTGTTGGGCTTTTTTCCCCAATATATTGCAAAATAGAAGATTTTCCAAGGTTTCTGGCATCTTTCCCATTCTCCACGATTTCTCAAACTCGCTGCCAGTAGCTCTGAGATTATATCTGCAAATTCTTTTCACACTCTGAAATATAATTTGTCTGGATCTAGAAGTTTGAAATAATTTATATGCCTAGATTTTTCTTATTCCCGAACTTATTGTGGGCCCCACTTTCCTCTCTTCATGATCTCCTTTGCTGAACATTTAGAACTCAGAATCTATTCTCCTTGCTCCCCAAGATGGAATCTGAGCATTGGGTAATTTGGACTTTTTGTTGTCTGTTAACATTACACCACTTCTTGGACCTGTCCATCTTTTTCTTCTCCTCACCTCATCCTCTTCCTCCTTCTTCCCTTCTTTTATCTTTGTTCTTTTGTTCTTTCTTCCCTTCCTCCCTCCCTTCCTTCTTTTCTTTCTTCCTTCCCTCCTTCTTTCTTTCCCATCCCATTCTCTCTTTCTCTGAACTGAATCTTTCATGAACACCTTTTTGATCGCTTGTGTTTCTTGGATTTCCCATTAGCTGAGGCTTTAGCCTTCCTGAAAACCTCCATTTTTTTGTATTGGTTCTTGGATATGTGTCCCTCATTATCTCTTGTGAACATGTCCTTTAAAAAACATGAGTTCATGAGAAAGTTTTCAGCGTGGCCACACTGGCTTAGAAGTTTACTTATCCTTTTCCTTTTCACTGGAATTCTTCATTATTACATTGCCTTAGAATTCATGTAATGCTCCCCTTCCTTGCTGTTATGGACTCCCAAAAGACATGGTCACATTCTGCTGAGGTCCCTATAATTTCTGTGCAGAAAACAGTTCTTTCTCATTGGTTAAAATTATATCCAGAATGGCAGTTTCTCCTCTCTGAGAGCTGAAATTGTTAGTTAGGAATGTTAAAAATTTTTATAAGCAACTCTATTTTAGCAAAAAGGGACTCCCAAAAGACATAAAGATTGTTCAAGTCCCTCTGCCTATGATTGCTTGCTTGTAGTTATGTGGTCGGCCTTCAGAAAGCCTCATGCTTGCCTGGGCCATCCGTGGTAAACACTAACCCTAGAAGGACTCCTGTTGATATTTTGCCTGTAATTCTATCCTGCTTTCACTCTTAGTGAGTGGCCTTCTGTACAGGACCATGCCATCTTTTTGCATCCCTTTTTCATATACAAGGCTACTTCTTCCTGTTTCTTTTGAACTTGCGACTTCCTTCTACTGCTGCATTTCAGGCAACTATGTGAGAGTGGCCATGCTTAAGGTTAACATTCCAAGTTCTCTTTCGTTGCATCTCATCCTCTGTGAATCAGAGTCTGTGTGCATAAGGATATTTTAATGCAAAAGGGTCTTTCTTGATGAGTTTCTCTCATTTTCAACTAAGAATTAGGTATGAGGTACCCCTATAGTGGTCCAGCAATTTCTCCAGATAGTCCCATCCTTCTCACCCTTGACTCCCATTCTCCTTCATCCCTTTATAAGAGTTTCCATCTGACTTCCTAGTGCTCCATCCTTCTTAGTCTTTTTTGGGTTTTTGCTAATAATCTTGTATATGGAAATATATTCCTCTAGGACTTTACCTGTTCTTCTGATCACAACTGAAGTGATGGTTAATCACCCCAGGAACAAACATGGAATACATTCTTCACAAATTGGCAGGGAGAAGAAGATGTACAGATCTTCTTAATTTTGCTGACAGTGCGATTTTGGTCAAGAACTGTATGAGAAGTACGGATACAGGAGCACAACTTTAGAAAGGGCCCCATGCATATTGCGAAGTGGCCCTCTTTGTGGTACAGAAAGCAGCTTTGCTTTTGTCTCTGGAGTATCTGAAGGGGCTATACCTAGGTGAGAGGAGGTTAGAGAAAGGAGATTGGAGGGGGCATAGTGGACTTTGGGGAGGGGAAAGGCCTACAAGTTGTGGCTTCTCCTGCTCTCCTTTTCAGCAGATAAACCAGACTGTCCCTCTGGCGCCCATGGGGCTGAGAGGGAAGTCCTTCCCCATCCTGCTCCAACACAGCATTCCTCTCTTCCTGCTAGGATTGTGTCCCACTTGTACACATCCCATTTCCTGTACTGCCTCCCCTGGTGGCTTCTCCCCAGGATCTCGGGGAAGCAGGCCGCTTTATCTCTAAGTTTTCCAGGCCTGTGGCCCCTACCCTGTCACTGCCGCCTACCCTCCATCTCCTTTGCTCGCCCATGAGTAGTCTCTGCATCCGTGCTTGTTCCACCTGGCCTCATACACTGAAGCTGATGATGCAAACCTGGGAGGTGGCCTGTGCTTATGGGCTGCAATTTGAGGCTCATTAAAAGGCCCCTTTGTAGGCAGTGTGGGTTATGCAGTCAACACTGGATACAGACTTGGATTCTAAATCCAAATTTGGCTACTCTCCAACCAGGAAATCATTCTGAGTCTCTGAGTTCCTATGTGTAAAATATGGATAATAATTCTAACTATGCACACATGTATTTACATACATACACACATGCACACACGTAATGTGTGTATTTCCTGGCATATAGTATAGGTCCAACTGATGTATTGTTTCCTCCTCTATAAAATGGATAAAATAGCATCAACTTTTTGTGTTTATTTTGAGGAAAGATAAATGAATACATTCAATAGTACTTATCATTACTAGCTATTGTGGGGGAATGTGTACTCTACTGGTCAGAGTGATTAACTGTGGAGTCAGATTAAGTTTGAGAGCTAGTTCTGCCACTAACTGGCTGTGTGTTGCTGGGCAAGATGATACTTACCCTTTCTAAGCCTCACTTTCCCAAACTATAAAATGCAACCAATTACAGAACGCCCCCATAGGGTGGGTCATGATTAAATGAGATGATCCATGCGAAGCATCCAACCCAGCGCTTGATGTTTAGTGAGGGCTTGGGAAGTTGTGTGTTGCCAGTCATAGTAGTCACATTGTTCTCTCTGCTGCCCTCCCCAGCCCTGGGTCAGAAGAGATTTTGGTTGCCTGGTGGGGGAGGGGAGGAGGACAATGCACAGAAGACCCCAGAAGGCAGTGAGTGGTTCAAGCCCTTCGGAGGGAGGGAGAGTGGACAGTAGGAGCAGCTGGAAAGGACAACCTCGGAGAGGATGTGAATTTGGTCAGGATGAGCACCTGGCACTTCTTTGCTTTTATTCTTGTCTTGTGCCTTTTCCATCATTTTTATGGGCTGGTGTGGAAACGTTTGCTGAAAGGGCTGTTCCACCTGGATCTCATTGAAATCACGCAGCCTTCCCCTTCGTTGAATGTTTTTCTATCCCAGTAACTATATAAAATGTTCCATTTGTGAGGTAATTGTTCTGTTTCAGATTTTCTTTCCTAAACTAAAAAGGAGAGTTATCCAAAACATTCAAGACAATGGCTTAAACGTAACACTCTGTATGACGAACGCTTTATTTCCTATCGTTTACATTTCTTTTTCCTATTTAGCCGTCTATGCTCTGGCTCTGGGTGGAGGCTTCAAAGGTCAGGGGTTGCACTGGGAAGAGGATGGAAAGATGAAGGGAATTTCTTTTGTTGTAAATTTTCCACTTCCTCGAGAGTAGTAGTGGGAGTCATGAGCTAAACAGAGGCTGCTTTCACGTCTTTAGAAACACCATTATGATCCTTATTTTGGTTGCTTAAAATGCCTGCAGGAAACAACCAGCTTCTGCCCAAATAACTTTTATATAGAAAATGTTCTTTTGCTTTAGCTGCGTGTGGCGGTGACTTTTTCTTGACGCCAATGAACCTCCCTCCCACTTCTTGGCTCTGCTGAATAACCAGAGTGGGAAGAGGAAGGAAGAATCAGGAAAGGGCAGAGTTTAATTCTGACATTTTCAAAGGTAGAAGATGGGCCAGATCTTCTTCAACGAGGAGATGAAGTAGAGCGTTAATTGTTTAGTTGTGGTAAAGTAAAGGAGGAGTGGTTTCAAAGTCAATGACTTGGGTTCAAGCCCCATTTCTCCTATTCATTTATTTATATGTGGTGTAAACCTTAATCTTCTTGACCATAAAATGGGAAGATAACACCTAGATAGCCGGGCTGGCTGAGGCTTAGCAGAAATGAGATGTGACTGCAAGTGACCCTGCTCTTGAGTCATTCGTATGGATGCGATAATATGTACAAGGCTTTTCTTTCTTTTGGCTGGAGGAGAAAGGGGAAGTTTCCAGGTGTCCTTGAATGTGGGGGACCAAGAGGTGACATGAGGACAATAGAAGGTCAGTATTGCATCTGTGTCCTGTGCCCTCATCTCCCATCCTAGGTATAAGATTCCCCGTTCTTGACCCTCACCCTTAGCCTTATGAAGTAGGGTTTGGAGTGAAGCAGAGCCTTGGGGCCCAGGTGATAAAGTCCTGCCCAAAGATGGAGCAGAATGACTGTTCCCCCGTTCCGCCCCAAATCTGTGGCACCCTAAGGGCTCAGGGCAAACACCAGCAGCAGAGTGCTGCTGTCCAATGGCTCGTGGGTCATAGATGTATGACTTTGAGGAAAGGAGAGCAGAGGGATGTTGCAAACTTGTTCGTGAGTTAATCTGAGACAGCTTCTAGGACACCCAGAAGTCACTGGGGGAGATTTTAGGTGCGAAGGTGTGTGTGCTGTTGAGGGCTTATAGTCCTACAGACGAAGCCTTCATTTTAATGGGACCTCATAAGCTGGTGAGGCCTGGGGACGTTTGAGATTCCTGTACCTTATTGGGTTTCAGTGTGGATTAAAAGAGAGAAAGCCCACGTGAAAGCACTTTGCAAATTTTAAAGTGCTGTCGAAGAATGAGGGATTGGTATTTGGATGACTCTCTGGAATCTGGTGAAGACCCCTGTTAGGGTATCATTGGAAGCTCTGCCAAGGCCAGACGCAGGTCGGAGGCAGCAGGTAACCGGGACACAGAAACACCTCCTGAGCAACCCATGGGAGTTTTATTGAGCACTTGCCATGTCCCAAGCATCTGCTATCCATTCAGGATTCAAAGATGAATAATTCTCAGTTTCTGCTCTTCAAGAGCTTACAATCCAAAGAATCTCTCTTCTCAGCCCCCACATTCTAAGGCCTGCTCCAGAGGGAATGTGAGCACCAGAAAGAACCCACCCAGCCTCCTTTGAGCCTCCAGCCTTGCCCAGATCCAGGCTGCAGGTTGGGGAGTCACCAAAGTGAGAGGAGTTTGTTCATCCACTGTAGGCACAGTCTGTAGCCGACATACCAATCAGCAGAAGGCAGGTGGCTGAGTTTACAGCCACTGAAGGGCGGCTATGCTTTTAGTAGATAAATTGTCTTCTCTGCCTCAGAAGTATCAATTGAACAGCAACTATTTACTCAGTAGCTGTACTGAAGGCAGGAAACACAAGAGCGAAGTGTCATTTTTCCACTTCACCACACAGTCCCCAACAGCCGTCAGGTGGATAAACAGATTATTGCAGTAAAGCAGAGGCATCACAGGAGTATATTAACTAGAAGTCATAAGTCGAGGAGACTATGGAAGGATCTCTCCACTGAAGAGGAGGCACCTCGAGGATTCCTTCAGATAGCACAGTTCTGTGTTCACCATGATCGCTACTGCACAAAGGCCTGTGGGCAATATAAGAGGAAGGCATTCAGCCCCATTCTACAAACCCAGTGAGCATGTAATATGTACTAGGCATGCATGGGTGCATCCAAAGAGGAACCATACATTGCTGCCCTCAGGAACCCACTGTCTGGGTGGGTGAAATGGGTGAAGGGCATCGAAAGGCACAAACTTCCCGTTATGAAATAAGTAAGTCCCAGGGATGTAATGTGCAGCTTGGTGACCATCGCTGATAATACTGTATTGTAGGGGGCCGGCCCCGTGGCTGAGTGGTTAAGTTCGCGCACTCTGCTTCGGCAGCCCAGGGTTTCACCGGTTTGGATCCTGGGCGTGGACAAGGCACTGCTCATCAGGCCACATTGAGGTGGCGTCCCACATGCCACAACTAGAAGGACCTGCAACTAAGATATACAACTATGTACCGGGGGGATTTGGGGAGATAAAGCAGGGAAAAAAATACTGTGTTGTAGATTTGAAAATGGCTAAGAGAGTAGATCTTAAAAGTTCTCAACACAAGAGAAAAAAATTGTAACTATGTGAGTGATGGATGTTAATTAGAGCCATTGTGGTGATCATTTCACGTTATATACAAGCATTGAATCATTATGTTGTACACTTGAAACTAATATAATGTTATATGTCAATTTTATCTCCATTAAAGAAAAAAGAACTCACATTCGACTGTGGGGCTTGGCAAACTATGGCCTGTGGGTCAAATCTGGCTTACCACTTATTTTTGTAAATAATGTTTCATTGGAATCCAGACACACTCATCATTTAACGTATTGTCTATGGTTGCTTTGGCACCCACTATAGGAGCAAAGTTGAGTAGTTGCAATTGAGACCTTATGGCCCATAAGACCTAAAATATTGACTGTATGACCCTCTACAGAAAAAGTTCGTCAACCCCTGGTGTTGTAGGAGAGACACAGGCTTGCATAGTTAACTAATTCTTGGCTGTGAGTGGCCATGCTGGTGAGAGAAGACAGCTGGCTGGCCGGCTGGCTGCTTCCCAGAGGCATTACCACGATTGGAGGACCAGCCCTCAACCTTGAAGCCCCAGAAACTGGACTTTGTAACTTCACCTGGACATGAAAACAGAGTTCATGGTGGACTGATAGATGCCCAAATCAAAGACTGATGTACAGGCTGAAAACAAGTATATGGTATGGGATAGCCCTTTTAGGGACTGGAATGATTCCTAGGGGGCTGCCCTTTCTACATACTGTGGCACTTACCCAAGTGTGGCTGGTTCTCGCGAGGTTTCCTGATAAGCCTCACTAAACCACAGGAAGCCCCCCACACCCACCCTGAGATAGTTCAGGTCAAGGTGAGACCAGAGGAAGAAACTAACCCTGTCTCTTGCAGACAATATCACTCCAGTGTCTGGAATTGAATGTCCCAACATTAGCATCGCCCTTCCCTGGAGAAGGTTGGGAAAATGCCAGAAAGTGCTCCTTTGGAGCCCACCCTTCTCTGACAGCCCCTACTTCTGTTAACACAGCCTTTCCGCAGCTGCATTAACATCACTGGCTAAAAGCTACAGCTGTTGCTAGTAAAAGGAGTGGTTCCTGTGAGCCTAGCAGGCTCTTTTGTTCTTTTCCATTATGCATAGTCTTTATGGGCTCACCCTAGGAGGGAAGCCTTCAAACCCTGTGCTCAGGCTCTCCAAGGGCACCTCACTGTCTCCCTCTGTCCACCCACTTACAGCTGACAACCTTGAGCTGTGCACTAATGGAGGCATAATCAAGATGCTATGTGACCACAGAGGAGAGTGCCCTTAGTCCTGACTGAGGGTTTGGTAAAAGGCTTCTCAGAGGAAGTGACACTTGATACGAGCTTTGGAGGAGGCAGAGCAATTTGAGAGGCAGAGTAGTGGGGGAATGGCATCCAGGTGGGTGGAGAAATGTGAGCAGTCACTGAGGTGACAGCATGAAGGGAGAGCTGACCAGCCAGAAGCCTGGTAAGGCAGAAAGAGAGAGAGGAGAGAGATTGAGAAGGGCAGAGTGGTGGCTATGGGGACGGGTGACGGGAGATGAAGCAGGAAAGACACCAAATCAGACTGAGAGGAGCTTTGTGTGCTTGGGTTTTATTCTGAAGGCAATGGGGAACATCAGGAGTTTTCGAGCAAGATAGGAACATGATGCGTTCTGTGGTTTAGAAAATAAATCCAGCAGCCGTGGGAAACACAAAGTAAGGAAAATCCTCAGGGTTCAGTGATGATCTTGGTGAGAAGTGGAACAGAGGCAGTGGGAATGAACTAGAAAGGAGAAATGCAATTCCAGAGTGTGGCATTGCTCATCAGGTAGGGTTGGAGGAGAGTAAAAGGCTCCTCTGAGCTTAAATCTGGAATGTTGAGGGAATGGTGGTGATGTTAACTGAGTTGGAGCTCTTAGGAGGAAGAATGGGGAAAAAATGACGAGTTATGCATGAGAATAGGGAGTGTCTGTAGGTCCGACTGAAAGCAGTTGGAAATACAGATGAGGAAAGAGATGAGGTAGAATTCAAAAGTTGGACTCATTTTCATGAGTGTCAGCTAAAACAAAGGGGGGAGAAATCAGCCAGGGGGAAAGTATAGAAGGAAAAGAAAAAGCAATTGAGAATGGACTCTTGGGGAACATCCATATTTAAGGGTAAGCAGATGAAGAGGAGCCCACGAAAGAGACCAAGAAAGTACCTCCGTTCATTTCATTCATTCATTCACTTGATCAACAAATATTCGTTGGGTACCTACCATGGGCAGGTCCTGGGCATCAAGAGTCCAGTGGGAAACAAATCCTGCTTTCCAGAGCTTATGTGAGCAAGGTGCTCAGAAAAATGCAGCACCCCGTGGAGGCCCAGAAAGGAGGGGAAGAGAGGGAAGAGGAGGGTTTGACACTATTGACTGCACTGGGAGCTAAGAAGTGGGGAGGAAGAGATGGCAAATGGGAGAGCTGAGGGAGGGAAGAGGGTCAGATGGGGGAGGAGAGAAGGCAGAGGTACAAAGGGGGATTTGTCTCTTTCCAGAGCCCACATTCTTTCTCCTGCCTCACCTTGGAAGCAGGGTGAATGCTGACCTACTCAGGTTTACCTCTGTAGTCATAGCAACCTCTGGGCGTGGCTTTGTTGCACATTCTTGAAAGTTTAGGCAAGGAAGTTACTTATCAAGTTACTACTAATTAGAAATACAGCAATTTTCCTCTCTCTTCGAACTTTCTCTTAAAGACTTGCTATGTTTTCTCTTTCGAGAATTCATTTTTCCCATACTTTTTCATTCACAGGGATTCTGGACTATAATGTATACAAACTAACCAAATATTGAAGATGTAAAATGAAAGTTATTCTGTTACCTGATTATAAAAGTGCTCACTGTAAAAACTTGGGAAATAGAGTATAAAGTAGAAAATACAAAATATTCATTTCCCCATCACTGTTCATATTCTGTTGTTTTTCCTCCTAATCCTGTTTCTAGACACATTTTATTATGTTCATGATTGTGTTGTATGTACAGTTTTGTATATTATTCTGTTTACTACCTAATTATGTCATGGGTATTTCCCCATGTCACTAAAATAGCTATGAAAACATTTCGTTCTACATAAGCTTCACACTTTAACCATTCCTACGTTATTCATTTAGGTTCTTCGTAATCTTTCTCTATTTTAATGCGGCAGTGATCCACCTTTCTACCTAAATTTTTGTCCCTGACTATTTTTCAAATCCATTCTCACTTCAAAATGACTTAATATATATTTCCCCCAGAATCCTTATATTTATTATTATTAATTTATTATTATTTTTTTTTTGGTAAGGAAGATTGTCCCTGAGCTAAGATCTGTGCCAATCTTCCTCTATTTTGTATATGGGATGCATGGCTTGATGAGCGGTGTGTAGGTCTGTGCTTGGGATCCAAACCCACAAACCCTGGGCTGCCGAAGCAGAGTGTGTGAATGTAATCACTACACCACCGGGCCAGTCCCAAGAATCCTTATATTTAAATGAATAGTGTCTCATAAATTTCAGAGTGATACTAATACAATAAAAAGTAATTATGACATCCTTTGTCTCAAAATGCAAGTTCTTTTGAAATGTTACCTGATTATTTTGTAAACTCCATTTGTAAGTCAAGAAACTTGATCCAAACTGGAGTAATGATAAATTGCATTTATTTTTGATTCACTATTACACCCAGGTTTCTACCACTGCTTGCTTGAATTCTGCAGGTATAGCACTAATGGAACTATTTTTTCAAATTTTTAGGTTTGTCAGAGAATATTAATTTTAAATTAGGTCTTTTCTCACTACTCTCTTCACATGTAATTCTTTTCTTTGTTTTATTATAACACATCACTTTGTATGAAGATTCAAAGGCTATTCCAGAAAGCAAATAGAAAGTTATTTTTGTTTGCTGGAAAAATTAATTGGCCTTATAGAGCTTTTTCGATTCTTTCACTCTCAAACATTTGGTGTGCTTCTGCTTTAAGTGTCTCTCATAAGAAGAATATAGCTGGATTTAAAAAAAAAAAAAGAACTTTTAGCTGGCAAGTTTCACTCTACTTTTTGTGATCTTGATATATTTGGATTTATTTTTACTATCTTTTTCATGCTTCCCTTGAAGTTCTTTTCTTATTTCATTTTTTTTCTTCTCTAGTAGTTTGGAACCTATAAACTCTATTTCTAATTTTTTAATGGTTAGAGTTATTAATTATATTTACCCACTTCCTAAAACTTAGAGTGTTTTAACTCTTTCCAGCTTATAGACTATTATTGTCCAATATTTTATTTCTATTAAAAATGTTTTACGAAATGTATCCTAGATAGAAAAGAGTGTACAGCATGCACATATGCAGTCATGAACACTTATGTGCCCACTATTCTAAGAAACTGAATATTAACTCTATTTTACCATGTGCTCCCCTTAATTTTTTCACTTTACAAATTAGATTGTTATTAGTGTTAATGTTTATTTAGATTTATCCATGTGATTACCATTTTCTTCACTCATGTGGTTACCGTCCTTCTTACCTCTCAGATCTCCCTTTTGTGGTCCTTTTCCTTCTTCCTGAAGAATGCACCTTTAAGAAGTTCCTTTACTAAGGGTCTGTTGAAAATAAGTTACCTTAGCTTCTGTTCATCTCTATGTCATCCTCATTCTTTAAACATAAATTTTGCTTGATATGCAATTATAGATTGACAATTATTTTCTTTTAGCAATTTGAAGACATTATCTTACAGTATTTTGGTGTCTGTTATTCATAAGAAATCAGATATCAAGCAGAAAACTGTCTTTTTGGGGGGGCTGTTTTTAGGCTATTAATTGAATAGCTTTAATGATCTTTAATGTTCTACATTTTCACTAGGATGAGTCTGGATGTAAATATTTTTTGAATATTTTGTACTTCCTAAATATAAGGATCCATATAAGGAAAATTCTTGAATATTGTCTCTCTCCCATTCTTTCTATTCATTCCTTCTGGAACTCTGCCTAGATGAATGTCAGAACTTGTCACTCAAACTTCGGTGTCTATTAACCTCTCTTTCATAATTTCCTCCTCTTCGAGTCTCTGTACTATATTCTAAGTAATTTTGTTACATACAATTTTCAGTTTACTAATTACATTTTCCAGTTGTTCTAATCTGCTAGTTAACTCATATGTTGAATCTTAAAATTTAAACTATACCTTTAACTTCCAGAAGTTAAGAATCTGCCTGGATATTTATGATAGCATTTTACTCCTTGTTCATATATTAAATTCTTTAAATATTGGAAACATACTTATTCTATAAATTATGGCCTAGCAGCCAAATCTGGCACACTCCCTACTTTTGTAAACAAAGGTTTATTGGAACACAGCTAAGCTGATTAATTTACATACTGCCTGTGTCTGCTTTCCCTTTAGAATGGCAAAGTTGAGTCTTTTTGATAGAGACTGTATAGCTTTCAAAGTCTAAAATGTATACTACCTGGCCCTTTAGAGAAAAAGTTTGCCAAGCCCTGCTACCTGTGATAGTTCTAACATCTAAGGATCTTGTGTGCCTGATTCTGCTGCTTGATGTTTCTGCTAACTCTGTCTCATGATGCCTTGCTCTCTGAGTGGTCTTGTGATTTTTTTATTGTGAGCTTATTTTTGTTGGGGCATTATCTATGGGAATTTTATGAGACTTAAGAGAATATTCCTCCTGTTTGTGCTTACTTTGCCAACCGCCCAGGGATTTACTAATCCAGAACTATTTTAAATTAGTTTCTCTGGATTAAAATAGTTTCAGGATAGGCAAGGAGAATGAATTTGAACCCCAGTCTTGACGCCTGGTTTGTGATTATTTCCTCTGGTCAGGGGAGAGGCACTATTTTTGCTTCCAACCAAAATCAAAGCTGAGTCAGAAAATTTTCTTGCTGTCTCCCTTTGCAAGGCAAAATACTTTCCAGTCCATTCTTTCACTGGAAATGTGGGCCTTTGGGGACTTATTCTAAAGTCTCTATCCTGACATTCTCCTGCCTTGTCATGCCCCCTTCCCCTGTCCCCCAACTGGCAAATGCCCTTAGGGGTTCACTGCCTGCTTGAGTGATCATTTACTCTGCTCATTCTGAATTCTGGCTTCTACTTCTTTTTTATTTTTATTTATTTACTTATTTATTTTTTATGGTATGATTCTTTATATGAAATATCCCGAATGGGCAAATCTATGGAGACAGAGAGACGAGTGGTTGCCTATAGCTGGGGTATTAGGGGTCGACTCTAATGGGTACGATGTCTCTTTTCAGAGCCATGAAAGTGCTCTGGAATTAAACGGTTGCACAACTGTGAATATAACAGTATTGAATTACACCCTTTAAAACAGGGAATTTTATGGTATGTTAATCATATCTTGAAAATTTTTTAAAAACTTCCTAGTTATAATGGTTTTTCCTTTGCTGTGGCTGTGGAGTGAGATGGAAGGAGGGCAGGCTGGTCAGTCAGGATGCCACTCAGTACTTGATAGAATGGTTCCTACAGTCATCTCAGAACTGCTAGCACTTGTGTGGTTGGAGTTTTCTAGAAAAGCTGGAGATCAGCATTTTTGAGTGGGATCCACTTCTTAATTTAGCCTCTGATGATTTACCTTAATTTCTTGCCTTGTTAGCTATTCCTTTTATCCAGCATTTTATAGGTGTTTTTTAGGGGGGGATTTTCAGGATATGGAGTATGTCATATTACTGGAAATAAATGTCATGAAAATCTTAAATTAAAAACTGTACAGTTAGGATAACGGAAATGGGAAAATTTTATAACGCCCTACAGGCTCCAAGCCTACCTAGTGTTTACATATATCTGAATTTTGAGTGGTGTCTCTGGAGCCAGACAACCTGGGTTTGGAACCAGGCCTTGTGTAGAGTGGGGAGGGGGAGAGAGTGGCCAAACTTTTTCAGGGCCAGGTGATAAGTATTTTCAGCTTTGCAGGCCATACGCAACTACTCAAGTCTGCCAGAGTATCATGAAAACAGCCATAATTACATACTATGTAATGAAGGGGCATGGCTGCATTCCAATAAAACTTTATTTACAAAAATGGGCAGTGAGCCGGATTTGGCCTGTGGGTCATAGTCTGCATATCCCTGGCCTTGTGCAAGTCAGTGAAACTTTATAAGCCTGAGTTTCCTAATCTCTAAAATGAGGCTAATATTAATACCTGTGTCATACAGAGGTTGTTATGAACATTAAGTTAGCAAATTCATGTAAATGCTAGTGTTAGCAATAATGATGATGTTGGCAATGATGATGATGGTTTCAAACAAATTCCCTGATTTTGTAAGATTATCAGGTTGTCTTCTTCACTTTAAAACATTTGAGTATGTCCAGTGTAGCCTCCTCAGCTGCTAATGAGGATTCATAATAGAAAGCTAACAATACTGCAGCAACAAACAATCCCAAAATCTCAGTGGCTTTAAAGATCTCGGATTTAAGTTTTGCTCACATTACGTTGCCATTACACATCGATAGGAGACTCTGTTCACTGTTGTCCCTCTGGGACCCAGGCTGATGGAGCAGCCACTATCTTGAAATTACTGGTCACTACCAAGGAAAGGAGCTCTGGAGGGTCTTGCAGCAACAATTAAATGCTTGCTCTGCAAGTGACATGTGTCATTTCTGTGCACAATTCATGGTCAGAATTGGTCACATCTTCCCCTCCCGGCCCTTGTTGCCCCAGTTGTGCATGCTGTCAGCAGACAGGCTTCACCTGTCAGCCCCTCCTGGAGGACCTGGGCTGCAGAGCTGCCTTACCCAAGGCCACTCCCTTCCCAGGGCAGCCCACATCCGATGACTGCTCCAGGTGGGTGTACCATGGCCCAGCCATTTTGACCCAACGTGGGACAACTCTGATGGCCATTTTAACCCCAGAGATTCCTGTGGGTTTGGCTCAGTCTGTTGTTGGGCAACTTGACTTCTGCCTCTGCCTAATCCTGCTTCCTTCTCCTCCTTTCCACAGGGTTGCTTCCAAGGACACTCCTTAGTAAACATCCTGTACACTAAACTCCATCTTGGGGTTCTTCTCAGAGAACCCAAACTGTGACACCATCATGTGCTCAAGAGGAGGAGGGCTGGAAATATCTCCTGTGGATCACTGAGGACCACCTTACTCACTAAAGTGAGCACGGGAGCACATACACATTTTAGACAAAGTCTAAAATCAGCGCAATGATAATAGCTGATATTTACTGAGCACTGACCTGCCATATGCCGTACTAAAACATGTTGCCTGGATTAGCTCACTGAATCCTCAGAATACCCTATGTATTAGACCAGGGGATTAGACCAGGGGATGGCAAGCTACAGCCTGTAAACCAAATCTGCCCATGCTCATTCCTTTCTGTATTGTCTATGCTACTTTCATGCTACAATGGCAAAGTTGAGTAGTTGCGACAGAGACCATATGGCCTGCAAAGTTGAAAATATTTACTCTCTGGCCTTTTCAGAAAAAACTTGCTGAACCTGTGTTAGGTATTGTTCCCATTTGATAAGGAAATAGAAGCTTAGAGATGTACATAGTTCAGTAAATAACAGAATGCTGTTTTTTGGTTACAAAGGCAAATGTCTATAGAGTGGCCCTCTTCTGTGAAGGCAGGTGCAGAACCCTCCCATGCCACTTAGGGGCCTTTGTAAGTGCTCAGTGGATAAATATGAAGGACTCTCTTCCCTTCCTTTCCTCCCACCATCCTCCTTTGTAAAATTCAGTCTCCTCTTCCATCTCTGCTTTTAATCTCCCCCCAGCCTGATTCTGTCCTCTGAAGGCAGGATCATCTGAAATAGTGACCATATGACCTCTCTCCAGCAAGTGAAGAACACAAAAGACTCAACCATTTTTGGGATCTTTGACTTTAAAACCCCTGGTGGAAGTTTCATTTTTCCAGTAATGGCTACCAGATGAGTTAGGGCAGTAGATGTGTAGAGGCTGAGCTGGCTACCAGGAAACACTTCATGATGACTAAGAAATGATTTTTTGTGCTTAACCATAAAGTGACAAAATAAAATGGCAGCCTTGACAGACCCCTTAGAATCTGAAGCTGAGATTATCTATTTGCAACTGCCTCCAGCTGAGAAGCGGTTCCCAGGACAGCACTGAGGAACTCAAAAACGTTCCCTCATAAAAGTGATTGTTCAAGGGGGATTCAAGAGTTTAGTTCCTTAATGCCTAGTCAGCTGCTTCTTAGATTCATGCAGAACAAGAGCCAAGGGCTCCAGGTTTACTTCCACACTTAGGAGCAGAACTAAGAACTGATCTCAGGTTGTTTGACACCAAAGTGTGTGCCCTTAACCGTACCTTCTACTCCTTCCTGGCATGCAAATATCCAGGATTATGAAATTACATTTTACAGATGCGGTTATATGTGCTCATATGGATTTTCTGCCAACGATTTTCTAGCAATTGGCTGCAGGAGGACTGTGGGAAGAGATTCCACCTATCCATCTCTTTATCCCATGCCTTCTAAAGATAATTTCTCCAACTTTCACTGAGAATCCTTGGATCTAGTCAGGAATATTAGACCCCTAAGCAAAAATTTCTAAAATCCTTTCCCCTTTCTTAGTTAATTAAAAAAAAAAAATTTGGCCCTCAAAAGTGACTAGTGAATGAGTGAGTCAGTGATTGAATGAATGAATCTCTCTCCAGACCCCTGACAACTTAAGGATCTTGGGCAAAGTCTGTGCTCATGATGAAAAAAAGGTAGTTGGAAGGTTTTCTATTGCAGGCCACCCGCAGCAGTTAGCCATCCAGAGGGAGAGAGTCATTCACTCAACAAACGCAACTATTTACTATGACTGGCACACTGTGGTAGGCCTGGGGGATATGACGAAGGCCTCTGCTCTCCACACAGGCCCCCAGGGACGACGTGGAGGCATGGAAGTCAGTGTGGGCGCAGGCAGATTCACCCGGGGCTGTGGCCAGTTACTTGTATGTAGGGAAGAAAACAGGAGGAAATGGAAAGATGGAAGATGCTCTTTCTAGTAATCGAAATGGAAGTGTAACATCCAGGTTGTGGATTGGAAAGAGTTAAGTGGAAAGTTCTTGCCCAGCTGGCAGATGTAACCTGATCCCTCTCTGCAGTAGCCTGGGCTTTAAAACCAGGAAACCTGGAGGAATCACAGACACTGGGCTGGTTTTACTGGTCTCCCCTCACTGTTTAGAAAGCCAGGCCTCTCCTTGCATAGCTGTTGTTCCTTTGGTGGTGTGAGTTACTTCTCTATATTGCTCTGTTCATCCATATTATGTGGGTTTTTACTAGTTGCATTCTCAGAGTATGTCCTGGTCTCCAGTAATGGGGTAATTTGAAAGGCAACAAAAAAAGAGATGTTATAAAAGCATTGACTATTTTAATGATATAACTCTGGCAATGTAACAGTTTTCAGACACAAATATGATAAAATTCGTTCTACAGAACTTTCCAAACCATTAACTCAGAGGTAGAAAACTTTTTTTTCTACAAAGGGTCATTGCCTGATTCAGTTAAAGCAACTTAATTTAGGTTGGGGGAGAATTTGGGCAAACCCCATGGCTCAGCAGAACCCTGCCTGCAAACAGCTAAAGACAAGCCACTACATTGTAACCAAACCTCAACTATTATTAACCACGACTAGGCTTAATTCTGGTTTATCTTACTAGGACCAAGAAGAAAAAAAGGTTTCACCCACAAGCAACATTCTATGTTTATTACAAAGCATGTATTTCGTGCTTATTATCAGGGGTGGATGATGAAAGCTCCAAGAGTTAGGAAGAGAGGGTAAACTGAGGTTTTAGGTGGTTTAGGGTGGTCTGAAGAGCTTCATGGACGTAAAGGATCTTGAGGGCTATTTCGAAGGAGGAGGAGGGCTTGCTTAGTTGAGGAGGTGAGGGTATTTGAGGAGAGAGATGTGACAGGAAGCTACAGGCAGGAATATGTGTTCTGTTTCTTCAGACCGGCGGCTGATCAGAGTCTTTTTTTTCTTTCAAAGAGAAAGAATAAAAATAGGTAGATAAATGTAGTTGGAACAGAAAGCTCATTTGGGGGAGTAGCCAAAGATGAGGCTGAAAAAGTGAGAAGGAGGCCATGTGTGACAGACCTTGGGGCTTAGACAACCAGACAGGCTGGCTAGGCCCTGATACGTAGAGGGGGTGTAGTAACCTCTCGTGTTTTCTTTTCTTTAGGCTTCTTTATTCACTATATGATATCTTCCTCAGGTTGGTAGGAGGCAGAGAGAATATTTGGAAAAAAAATAATTACAATCATATTAAACCCAGGCAGGGTCATGTTCTCGTGCCATTGGGTGAAAATTCTAATGTAGACAAGAGAAATAACAATTACTGATGCCCTAAAACTTAAATAAAGAAGCAGTTCCAGCTATTCAACAACCTGGGAAGCACTGAAGCTGAAGCAAAGCACGAGGTTCCTCTTAAAATCGGATCAAGATTTATAAGGAGCTGTATCTGAGTGGAGAGAACATTACTCTGCTGGCCCACCTGGCACTCAACTAACCTTGCAGGTGTCTGGGCATCTTTGAACTTAAATTTAAGCAGGGAAATTAGGAACATTTCCATTGACCGAATGGAAGGTCAAAGAATTGTTTTAACTCAGATACCAAAGTGAATTGCAAATAATTGGGGGCCTTTTTGTGATCAAAAGGCAAGCGTTTCATAGCTTACTTTGCAGAGGTGCATCTCAGTTCAGTGGACATCCAAGTATTTTCCAAGATGCAAACTCCTTGAGAGTAAGAACGTATTTCCTTTATGCCCTCTTGAATGCTGACCAGACAATGGCCCAATGAGGTTTGGCGGGTGTGAACAAGTGTAAATAAAATTGTATTGATAGCTAGTTAATTATTATGTAGTTTCATGTTTAATATTCAAAAATTCTGAATAAATGGGTATGAAAAAACCTCAATGAAAGATAAATTAATGAACAGATTTTGGTTGTTCAGCATTTTGTTGTGTTCAGCAGCCACCATTGTGTGACACTCAAGTTTAATTACATGTGAGGTGAGTGAGAAGGGGACTAGAATAATCAGGGAAGTTTAGTGTTCAGAGTGCTTTATTTTCAGTGTTTACTTTTGTTGATTGGCTCTTCTAAGTTTGTAGGAAGGCAGCCATGTCTCTGACCATTTTTCCTCTTAGGAATCTCCTTTCTCACTCCCACAGTCTTTTCTCAATCCTTGCCACATATGTAATTAGTTGTCCTGGGTCTGTTTACCCCATTAGACTGCATCCTCCATGTGGACAGGGTCTATATCGCCATGGCCGGGCACTCAGGGCCAGCACAAAGGCACTCCCTGGCCCAGGGGCAACTCTGGGCTGCAATCCAACCAGGCATTGTTTTAACTTCTCCACTTGAAATGGAAGGCTGTTTTGATTTTACTGTAAAGTTCTACAGGGGCTAGCTGAGTGCTCTATGGTTGTTCAATAACTGTTTGCTGAATGACAACCAAAGATGTTTAAATTTGAAACCTGAAGTTTTAAAGGGAAGGGAAACACTGGGGTAAATCTTGGTTCTACTTGTTGCTCAATTCCAGGGGCCTTTCATCTTTCTCTGCCCATCAGCCCCGTCTCCATCTTGCTCACACAGCTTGGCAGACACACTGACACCTTCATCTGACGAGTCTCTGTTTTAACGCTTCTCTTGTAAAGCTTCATGTGAGTTTTCACGGAGGCTGAGTTAAACATGGAGGAGGTCACACAGTTCTAATCTCCTCGACCCCCGCTTTTTGATGAACTAGTTGAAAGAACAAGGACAAGGACCAGGGGAGTAAATGAAGTGCCTCTTTGCAGGTGTCTCGAGCTGAAGCTGTGGTCTTTGGCCACATGCTTGTGTGGGAGAACATGGGACTTCCTATCCCTCCCACTTTGCAAGAGATGTAGGGCAGCCAGCCAGCCACCCTGTACTGCCACCTCCTAAGGCCATAGGTTTAATTCCAGCCCAAAGCTGGACAAGCTGATGTTCAGGTCAGAACCAGCCCATGTTCAGAGACAGCTGCCAGAATCCTAGGGGGCCGCCTGAGAATATCAGCCCTCAGGTTCTCGGTAGAGTTCTTTTCTCCCTACACTTTATTTTTTATTTATTTATTTTTTTTGAGGAAGATTAGCCCTCAGCTAACTACTGCCAGTCCTCCTCTTTTTGCTGAGGAAGCCTGGCTCTGAGCTAACATCCGTGCCCATCTTCCTCTAGTTTATACGTGGGACGCCTACCACAGCATGGCTGCCAAGCAGTGCCATGACCGCACCCGGGATCCGAACCAGCGAACCCCGGGCCGCCGAGAAGGGGAACGTGCGAACTTAACCGCTGCGCCACCGGGCCGGCCCCCCTACACTTTATTTTTAATTTTCTCCTTTTCCCCCTCCTACTTCTCTGTTTGCTCCCTTTCTCATTCACTGATTCTCCTTCATTTCCCCCTTCTCCAATTCACCCTCTTCCTTCCTTCCCTCTACACACCTCTTTTGGTCCCTCCTTCCTCTATGTCCACTTTCTTTTTGTCTTCACACCCTTTCTCTCCTATTTTCTCAATCTCCTTTTCTTTTCCATTCCTCAGTCTCTCTCTCTTGCTCTCACTGTCCTTCTTTCTCTTCCTTTCATCTACAATGTACTGACTTCCTGTTTCTCTTTCCCGTCTCCCCTCCTTTTCTCTTTCTAAGAATTTGTTGATGAAACTAGAAGACTAAAAGGGGCTCCATGAAATCCTCAGCTGGAAGAAAAGATGCGCGGAAGCAGTTCTGATCACAGGCAGCCACTAAATTTGATTTGTAGCTAATCTCAAAATGTAGGAAAAGATCTTCAATTACAAAACTCGTAAAGCGTAAGGATGAGGGAACCTGGCTGCATTTTGAGTTTGACTAATGGTTTCAAAGGGCTTTAAAAAGCTTGGCATTTGCCAGCCTTCCTTTCTTCCCTTAATCCTCAGACCCATGAGTTTTTATGGGAAACATAATCCTCTTTTCTGATTCATTTACACTTAGCTCATCTGAGTATTGTTTTGTGAAAACCATCTGAAGTCCAAGAAGTTTTATGAGATCTTTAAAACTTGTTTTTTGAACCAGGAAGTTGTGTACTGCCAATGTAAATGGACCTTGAAACCTAGGGAGTTTGGGTCCAGAATCCATGGCATTAAACTGGGTTTAGACTTGGCAAAGGCCCGTCCCCACGCCTGACGGAACAAGGGCTTTCACTTTCAGAATAATAGTGAGTTCAGTGTTTTAGATGAGTGACTATCTCACATGATAGTACATAGGAGGCCCAACACATTTCTCAAGGATTATCTTGCTAGTTATGTAAATAGCAAGAGACTGATGTGGAAAACTGTGACTTTGCTAGAGTTTCCCAACTAGAGTGGGGCTGCTAACTTATGTGTATATTACTCATATTAATGGTAGTGTAGACACAGATGTATACACACCTGTATATGGGTCCTTTCGGGATGAGATTAATATTTACACCAGAGATTCTTTCTGCGGTTATGTTTCAGAGATGATCTGATTGTGATGTATCCAAATCTGTCATAAGGCAGGTTGTAATCAGGTTGAAGACTGGGATGAAATATCCACTTCTGCATTGCTGTGGGTCAAGAGAAAGGAAGATTGCATTGTTTCTTTTTAATGGTAGAAAACGTTTTTCTGTAGAAACACAAAACATGGTTAAGGTCATTGCTCTCCCTAAATGCGAGGACCTCCCTGCACTCTAGTACATGATAAGCAAGGAGTTGAGTCGGATACCAGAAGCTGTAGACTGACAGTCAAGTAGAGTTTACAATCCTGGGGTTGATCTCCAGGCTTGCTGGAAACAGGCTCACAGAGGTGAAATGACTTGCTCCAGTTCCCATGGGAAGTGAAGTGGCAGCGCTAGGGCCCAGCTCTCTGGCTCCCTGTCCAGGCGCTGCCCTCTACAGACAGCTGCCTCCCATTGACTGAAGCAGGCTTCCATGTCTGCTATCCAGCTGGGTCCTGTGAGTGACCCACAAGAACAGCTCACCCACCACTGCAGACTAAAGTCTGGTCCTTTGGTCAGGCTGTCCTTCAGTATTTCCTGAGCTTTCACCTCTCTAGCACCTCTCCTCTCCTCTCCTGACTTTAGAATGGACTTAGTGCTTCTAGACACCTCCTCCCCCCATCCATTTCAACTGCAGCTATGTAAACCCTATCGGAGAGGTAAAATCTCTATAGACTGATTTGAATTGCAGGTAGGAAATGTTTTCGCTACATGTTGTGAATTTTCCAGAGATGACAAAGAATTATGGATGGTACTGTGACACTGGCCTCATACAAATCAGATCTTGACTTGTGAGGGTTCATATTATCTCAAAGTGTTGCTTGATTCAGTTGTTATTTGTCTTTTCTTAAGCTTCTGTTTATTTACGTCATCTCCCTAACCAGATAGAAAGTTTCTCCAAGACAAAGAGGCTGTGCCTCGTGACACTTTGTACCTGCAGAAGGTCAGCCTCTGTGCTTGCCTCAGAGTACGCACTTGGTCGATGTTTATTAGCTTGTGCTGTGTGCTTCCTACAGAACCCAGGGCTGGGAGGCAGTTTCTTGACCCACTCTCCTTCCTCAATCTTCTAAGCTGGTTCCCTTTAGCCTGGCTCAGAGACTGACCTCAAATGACCCCACCCCTCCAGTCCTCAGGGACCCCAGATGTTCTTAGAGCCACAGACTGTCGGGCTGGAAGGGACTTTTAATCCAACTTCTCTGCGTTATGGAGGAAGTTGCGGTTCAGAGAGGAGAGATGAACTGCCCGTGCTCTTTCAGCTAATTAGCGGCAGTATTAGGACTGACTGAGGTCTCTCCCTCCAGCCCAATGCTGGTTACCCTCCACAGCGGCTCTCAGATGCATTCTCACATGAAACTGGTGCTCAGGCAGATGGACTGAGGCCCTCTCCTGCTAAGTCAAATATTAGAGGTCTTTCTCTAATGTACAGAAAGAATAGATTAATGGATTGTTTTCTCAACTTTATTTTCCATCAATTCTTCTTAAACCATTGTCACTTCCTACCAATTGTCTACTAGCCAATGCAGGCAGACAACAAAACAAAAGGATAAGCCACAAATAAATATGAACCACACCAACCAAAGCCTTGGAAACAGACTACTATTCTTAAACAGCTTTTTTAAAAAAAGATTGCTACCACCTTGGGTTTTCAATTGCATTCATACAATAACATCGTGCATTCTGCTGGAGACGGTGTTTTTAATTCAAATGCTGGAAGTAAATACGTCATTATTTTATGATTTTCCCCAAAGGGCCCTATGACCCCCCAGGCACTCTGTCCTCTGGAACATTCTGCATCTCCCTTGATGTGATTTTGGATCATCTCCAGTGAGTGGTCCTTTCCCTTCGGTAGGGGTCTAGGGAAGTGATCTTTTTTTTTTTCCATACTAAACCGGCTTGGGGTCGTCATGAATCCTAAACTGTACTATTCCTGTCCTAAAGGCCTTTTCACCAAAGAGCAGGGCTGCCTGTTGAGGTTTTACCGTCTACGCGGGCGCCCCCTGCTGCCCGCCCTGCGCTCTCGCACATGCCAAGCGAGGAGTCGAGTCGGGTACCAGAAGCTGCAGACTGAGAAGCGGTCAAGTGGAGTTTACAATCCAGAGAGAACCATCCAAACGCTTTCTGATGGACACCTCGGCGCACCCCGAGCAGTCCTTTCTGGGGCCCGATCTGGTATTTTAATCCAATGTCTGCAGCAAGTATCCGAGCAAACGCGGATAAGGAAATGCCTGGAAATGCCTTCCAAACAATATCAAACGAAAGCTGCGGGGCTTCTGGAAGGAAAGGACCGTTTAGAAGTGACTTTGACGAGTCCTTTGTCCTTTCCCAGGACACGGGGCTGGGGAGCGGGGACCTCTGCCTCGCCGACCCACAGTCACGATCCATGTGGATGTGGAGGGTGGCGGCACGTTCTCGGGCTCATCTCACGCTTTCCCCAATTAGGATTTACTGCCTGACGTCACGTCTGCTGCAGATTGGCTGTTCAGATCTGACACTCGGTTCCACGGCGAGAGAAACTTTTTAAAGACTTTGCAGCCGGGGCTGCCTCTGAGCGTCCCGCGCGCTCACACCCGCCTCGCCCACTCTCGCCGGGTCCCGGGCGCGGCGCCCCCCGCACCCGCGGCTCGGCCAGCGGACCCTCACCTTGCGCAGCCCGCTCCCCTCGCCCCTCCCCGCCCGGGGCCCCGCGCTCCCCACCCCCACGCCCGCCCCCTCCTCCCGCCGCTTTCGGCTGGGGTCTGGGGCCGCTCAGCCGCCCGCAGAACTTCCTCTCCTGCAACCGAGTTTTCCTCCTCCCCGGCTTTCCCGGGCTCTCGCCCGTTCTCGGGGGAGCCCGAGCGCGCGCGGGCGGCCGCACCGGGCGAGCCGCACGGCCGGGGGCCGGTCGCGCCGGCTCGGGCCCGCGATGGCGGGGGCCTGGCTCAGGTGGGGGCTCCTGCTCTGGGCAGGGCTGCTCGCGTCGTCGGCGCACGGCCGGGTGCGGAGGATCACGTACGTGGTGCGCCCGGGCCCCGGCCTGGCGGCGGGCGCCTTGCCGCTGGGCGGGCCCCCGCGCCCGCGGACCTTCAACGTCGCGCTCAACGCCAGGTACAGCCGCAGCTCGGCGGGCGCCGGGACCCCCAGCCGCGCCTCCCCGGGGGCGCCCTCGGAGCGGACGCGGCGCACGAGCCAGCCCGGCGGCGGGGCCCTGCAGGGGCTCCGGCCGCCACCACCACCCCCGGAGCCGGCGCGTCCCGGGGGCCCCGGCGGGCAGCTCCACCCCAAGCCCGGCGGTCACCCGGCGATCGCCAAACAAGGCAGGCAAGTCGTGCGCTCTAAAGTGCCGCAGGACACCCAGAGCGGCGGGGGCTCGAGGCTGCAGGTTCACCAGAAGCAGCAGCTGCAGGGGTAAGCCCACACCCTCCCTCCTCGCGCGCGCCGCCCGCGCCGGGACCGCGGGGTCAGGGCCCCGCGGAGCTCCGCCGTGGCCGCGGGCGCCGCGCGCGGTGGGTCGGCTGTCTCCCCGCCCTGGAGCGCGGCGGGAAGAGCCGAGCGCGGGCGAGCCGCGCAACTTTTCCTTGGTATAAACTCCGAGCGCATTGTTACTGAGCTGCTGGTAAACACAAAAGGCATTTCTGCCTGGGGCGTAACCTCCTGAGCGCGAACCCGGCTACTCCTAGAAGATGGGCGTAAACATGAAGTCACTCACCCGACTCCCTCAGCATCAATTAAACTTTTCTTTGCAACTCAGTTTTAGTTTTTTTCTAGCTAATGAAAAAAACGTTTTGGGAAGGGCTGGCTGTAAAGACCCAGCTCCCGTGCTGTGCCCTAGAACTTTTCAGCATCCTGGAAATTATGGCCTCGGGCTTCCCTGCACCTGTGGGGTCTGCTTTCCTGGGGCGGGGTATCTTAGCGGTGACAGAATCTTCGGTTGGAAAGTTTCTATTATTGGGCACTCTCTGTCCCCTCTCCCCATTAATCGCATGTTGGGAGTGTGGGGGGAAACTTGTTTGGTTTTTTTCTTCAGGGGTGGTTCCAGGCATTGTGATCTCACCCCTGTGTGGACTCTTTCTAAAACTCAGATGCAGTTTAAAATGTGGGCGCAGATAATACACAAAATACATTTGGTTCTACTTTGGGGGTTAAGAAAATGATTTATTTGGACCTTGTTCTCCCCTCCTGTACAGTTTTGGTTCATGCAGGCTTTTTGGTTCTCTCGCCCTTCCCTGGTACATGGTCCCTATCCTTCTACCTAGGCAGCTTTGGATATGGCATCCTGGCTACCCATTGTGGGAACCCTCCCGAAGCTTGGGTTCTCTGGAAGAGAATGTTGCTGCTCCTGGACTCAGGGTCTTGCTTTGTTTCAGGGTCAATGTCTGTGGAGGGCAGTGCTGCCACGGCTGGAGTAAGGCCCCTGGCTCCCAGAGGTGCACCAAACGTAAGTTTTGTGTTCACAGTGGCCCTGCAAAGTGGGGCTGTCCACATGAGGGGGATCCCACAGGGGTCACTTGAAGAGGCTCATGTTGCCCTGGAGAAGCTGACATGTGCAATGCAGTCCACCCCATGATCTGCAGCCTTCATTACACCCAGGAAGGGCTGGGCCAGGGTAATGATAGTATCAATACCAGCAGCAATTCCTCGTACAGAACCGTGCATCCAAGATTCCTCTGCACTCAACCCAGGTATTAATCACTCTGTCACACCTGTGAATCAGGAGCTGGGAAAGAAATTCCCATTGGAGGATGTGCTGTCGGGCAGAACCGATACAGTTAATTTAACCGTGGATATCAACAAATGAAAACATTCTCTAAGATGAAAGTAGAAGGTTCTAATCTGGAATAAAACTTGAGTAGTTTTTAGAGCCTTTTGAAGACAGCAGCTAGAATCCTCCATCGCTGAGGGCTGACCGTTTCCCAGGAGGTGACCACTCTACCAAGTGGGGTTCCCTGCAGTGCTTCTCCAGTTAGTACACATGCTTAGCAGTATTTTTGAGAAGTGGATTAATGACGCATCTAGATTTGAGAACATCAGAAAATATTTCCCCTATGCATTGTGGAATTAAGGATTAAGTTAAAATGTATTTTGAGACCCCTTTTGACAAGTTGATTCTGTCTGGTGCTAAATGGAAATAAAATTTACTTCCATTCAGAAAAGGTTAAGTATTCTTAGGTATTCTCTGCATAGAGCTCGAGCCATAACCATGTGGATTGGAATCATCCAGAATTTCAGCTGCTTAGTAGTGTTCAGCATAGTAAAATTTAGCAATTTGTCTGGTGTATGTTTGGATTTTAAAATACTGGTGAATGAATTAAAGTTTCTAGTCCAGTCATTTTGGTGAACTTGCTTGTTGAAAAATGTCTTCAATCCTTGAAAGACATAGGATAGTGGCTTTAATTTTGTAAAAAGGAGTGTCCAGATGGGTTATGATTTGGCTGTGATCAAGGAGTAATGGCAGACATGCACTCACTATCAGCCTCCTGATTATTGAACTCAAACCACTAGATCGGAAATGCTCAGGGTGGTAGGCATTTCAGATTAAGTCATAATTTTTCACTTTTTAGATTATGCTTGACAGTAGTGCACCAGCATTTTCTTGAGTTTACAATTGCTCAGGTCAAATTACACAGCCTCTTCTCCCTTCAGTAACTCCTGCTCAGAACCTGATACGATATGATTTTGCTGTAACGTGGAGACAACCCATCCATGACAGCACCATTGCAGTGGGATATTGCTGTGTAAAGATTAAAAATACAGGGCAGGGTTTTATAAATGATGGGTGGGTGCTCCTTGACACTTGTTAGAATGTCCGAAGACTTTAAGAAATTTACTTGGCAAGTGATGCAGTTGAGTGCCTCTCTGAAAAGAGAGTATTCCCCCCCTTCTCAGGTTGTCTGAGGATTTGGGGATCCAGAGATGTTCTAGAAGATCCCAAGATGCTGTGGAAGGAGAGCATCCAGATCTTGGGGAATTGCCTCATGGCTTCCTGCTTCTGCAGGTGAGGGAGGCAAGGGCATGTGTGTGTCTAGGTTTCGCTGGGTTTGCCTTCTCATGACCCAGAAAGAGAGAGGCTGCGGAAGGCTACCAGTCAGAAGAGTTAGGGTTGAACAGTCGCTGGGTTCCAGAGGAAGTTGCTGCATTGATTTAGTCTCCCAGTACCTACAACAAATGTGTCTGGCATTTGGTTTGAGTCATCCTTCCAGCTCTTAGAAGATAGCCCTTGGACAGCACTGGGATCTGAGAAAAAACTTTCCTTTTCAATGGTTTTCAGCAAGAATAGCCTTCCTATACTGCCCAGTCTGACAAATTAATTTGCGCCCAAAAGCTAGAAACTTAAATCACAGGTCCTTTTAGGAATAATTGTGTTTTTAAAAGTGATGCTGGGATAGGTCAGTGCTCATTCCAAAGTAAAGTGTCTACTAGATGGATATGTTTCAATGGTGGACTTTTTCGTGTGTGTGTCTGGGAGAGCCAGAGAGATGAAGGAGCCTTCTGCCTTCAGACGGGACAACTGGGGTTATCACTGATGGCGTGAAACTTGTATCGATGGCTGAGCAGTGTGACACCAGGAAAGACCTCGGCCTTGGGTTCAGAAGACCTGAGTTCAAATCCTGAAGCCATCACCATCTATGCAACCTTGAAGAATTCACTTGACCTCTGTGATGATATATTTTCCCTTCTAGAAATGGCTATGCTAAAACCTTGTCTACTTAGTAGGATTGTTGAAGGTATTGAGGTGAGGGAGAATGGGTGTAACAGCCTTGATGAGAGCAGAAAGATTCTTAGAGTTTATTATTGGATCAAGCCAAGTAAATCCTGTCTCATTTATCTCTTACTTGGTTTCCTTCTTTCCCTGTGTCTGTTTCCGGAACTAGCCATTGTCGTTGTCTTTTTAAATAATGTAGCTGTGGATCCCTTTTTATATTATAGCTTTATAGTAGTTTAGGCTTGGAGGGAGGGGGAAATGGAGAGATGTTGGTCAAGGGGTACAACGTTTCAGTTACGCAAGATGATAAGTGCTGGAGATCTAATGCTCAGCAGTGTGACTGTAGTTAACAGTACTGTGTTGTGTATTTGGAATTTGCTAAGAGGGTAGAACTTAAAGTGGTGTCACCACACACACACACACACACACACACACACACACACACACAAATGTTAACTATGTGAGGAGATGGATATGTCAGTTAGCTTGATTGTGGCAGTTATTTCACAACATATATGCATATCAAAACTTCAAGTCAAGTACCTTAAATATATGCAGTAGATGGCATTGACAATTTTTATTTGTCAATTATACTTCAATAAAGATAAAAAAAAAAAAAGGAATAAATGAAAAAGCCAATCGCTCCCATCCTGTCCTGGGTTTGATTACCAAGAAGAAAGAAAGAAAGTGGTTGGGTTGTTCTGTACCCCTGAATGATTTATTTTAAAAGAACTTTAAAAGAGACTAAATATTAGATTATTTGTGTGTCTCTAGTTCTCTTTGTGTAAAAGCTTGCTGTTTAGAGGGAAAATACTCCCCTAAAGTATTCATAAATTGAATGGAAAAAATCCTGACACCAATTTTTGTGACTGCAACTACTTCAGTAAATCGTAGTGAAATTTAGATTGCAAAAGAAATTGATTTGTGGTCTCTTTCCTCTCTTACTTCCTTATTATGCTGAGATTGAGCAATTGTGCTTGGATATGGTTTATTACACTTAAGAACACAAAACTCAATGACCTATCAACATGAAGTTCCCCCTTCAGATAGTAGTCCTCATAAAATGTGTGTGCACATTTAAATGTATCATCCAGGATGCCTCCTAATTGTCATTATATTTTCAGGATAGTTGAAAGGCTTTAGCTGAAGAATTTCATTTATATAGGTCATGTCCAATTGCTGCAAAAAATATTTCTGCGTAAGAGATTGGATGTGTTTATGTTGTTCAGTTTGCTTAATGCAGTGAAAAAATAATGTGCCCCTTCGAGCCAGACTGGATTGTTTTTAGTTGATTGAAACTTAATTTAAATGGGCCACAAGCAGATACTTTTGAAGACTGAAGATTTCGTGAACCTTAAATTGCAAATCAGAAAGATGTGAAACAAGCAGGCAGCAGACCCACACAGGGGCGGAAAATGAATGTATGCATCCACGAAACTGGTCCTGGGGGCTCTAGCCGCCCAGTTGCTATGTGGAGCTGCCCGATTGCATGTTAATACTGTGTTTCTAGATACCCTTTGTGTGTGGATCTCTACAAGTTGAAATTATAGCACAGGATATGTCATTTTAGTTATTAATATGGAGTGACTGCTGACAGTCATATCTGTTTTGGGCAAAAGAGATGGTACCACATTTGTTCTCTTTCAAAGAGTTAACATTTATAGGAGGGCTTTGTAGCTTAGAAACTTTGTCTTCCAAGTGGGGCATTAAACCCCCAATGTGTAGCGTTTTTGCTTCTCCCCATTTTTGCATTCTTTCCTTCTGTCCAAAGTGAACCCACCCCCTATTGGTCCTTCCAATCTTTTTGTCCCCCTTTCAGGGTGATGCAGGCCAGAGGGAGAGAGTGCCAGTGGGCTCGGCTTGAAAGAGGAGGCTGCACTTGGGAGCAGACAACACAAAAGAGTAAAGACGAGATGAGGGTGAGGCTGGGTTGGCAGGGTGAGGTGGACGGAAGAGGAAAAATGGCAGATCTGAATCCAAAGCGGGTGCCTGGCACATGGCAGCCCCTCCCTATGTGCGTGGATGGTTCTTTCATTTATTTAACGGATATCTGTTTAGCTTTTACCGCGTGCCAGGTTCTATGAATAGAGGAGAAATGCAGCCAGCTGTAGGGAGTATAGGGTCTGTTTTTACTCACTTAACTCATGGCACATCAAATGACTTGTTCTCTCCTTAGCAAGAAACAGAAAATCGATATTCCATTGCTTTTCCATTGGCATTCAGCCCACGCTACTTTGGAAAAAGAAACCAAAGCTAGAAATTTTCCTTAATTATGTACGGAGGAGTCAGAGTTATGTATACCCTTGGCGCTCATAGATGCTGCAGTAGATGGCATTGTCCAGGAGTGTGTAATGTGGCTAGAGTTCCAGGTGACTGAGAGGGCTTTCAGGCCATGGCTCGGCATTGTGCGAGCCAAGCTTGGGAGTCGGGCCCAGAATGATTACACATTTTTCGTATGCCTGCTATGACCATTGACAGCTGCTTTGCCAATAGATCTGCAGTGAGGTTTACCATGGCAGCTGCTGGGAGGGCCGCCCGGCCCCAGGGCTGGGAGCAGGGGTGGGAGGGTCGGCTGGAAAATCTTGTCATGCGGCACAGACATCCCAGCGAAGGGAGAGGGACCCAGAGGTCAAGTTCACCCTGGGTCAAATATGTGTTCACAGCACTAGTTAAAACAAACATTTAGGGACCATAAATTCTGTGTTGGGATAGTACTTAAACCTTCATTGTGAAGCCCTCCTCCAGCCCATGGGCTGGCCTGAACACACCGCCTGCCCCTGCCTGGCCTGCGTTATTGAAGTGTTTCTCTACCTGGTAACCCCTGGCCCTTAGGAAGCCTGACTTGTTGAAAGGACCTTTGGCAACCACAGGAGTTTGCTGTTTCTGACCCTGTTATTTGTTGTCTTGGATATTCCAAACATACTCAAACATGTTTGGGAGCTCGAATTGAATTTTCCTAAAATGCAGATTTTGCTTCCAAGTGCTTTGTAGCAGTGAACAGAGTGAGTTGGAGTGCTAGGGCTGTATCACCACTGTTTTAATGGTGACCAAGATCAGAGCATACACTGAGGAGCTGCTGGTGGGGTAAGGGTAACTTGTGCAGGGACTTTGAGCCAACGGGAAGCATCTTCTTGAGCTTCACACCCTGTCGGGGCAGGAGAGGAAGGTGTGATTTGTTACCCCCTTTGCAGATAGGGGGCAGTGCTCAGACCCCACCCCAGAGCTTGGGGCTCTTGGTTCCTTGTTCTTCCTCCCACCCTAGGCTATTCTCACTTGAGCTCTTGGTCTTCACTCTCCTGACAGCTCTGATCTGGATTGGCTTTCACTGGCTAAATGCCCTCTGTGATTTCCAAGCTGTGGTAGTTTGATAGGGCTGCCATAACAAAGTACCACAGTCTCGGTGGCTTAGAACAACAGAAATTTATTGTCTCAGAGTTCTGGAGGCTAGAAGTCCACAATCAAGATGTCGACAGGGTGGGCTCCTTCTGTGGGCCCTGAGGGAAGGATGTGTTCCAGGCCTCTCTCCTTGGCTTTTAGAAGGCCATCTTCTCCCTGTGTCTCTTCACATCATCTTTCCTCTCTGTGTGTCTATCTTGGTGTCCAAATTTCTCCTTTTTAGGAGGACGCCAGTTATAATGAATTAGGGCCCACCCTAATGACCTCATTTTAATACTGGATTACCTCTATAAAGACCCTATCTCCAAATGAGGTCCAAATAAGGTCACATACTAAGGTGCTGGGGGTCAGGGCTCCAAAATATTTTTCTGTGGGGAAGGGAGATATAATTCAACTCACAACACAAGCCCATAGGTGCTGTGCACGTGGGCTCGAGAAGTGGGCCACTCAGAGTTGGGTCACCCCTAGGGCACTTGGGGTTCCCTAGCAACAGCCCAAGGATGGGTGGGCCAAGGCTCAGTTGCGACCCTCCCATACGGTCTGTGATCTGTGACTGTGGGTCTAGTGTGGCTTCTTCCCTTACGTAAGAGCTTTGGCTGCTCCAGGGAGTAGGAGAGAGAAGGAATTGGCCACTGGTGATTTTGATGACTCTGGCCATTTTCACTTGGTCTGTTTTAAGAGATTCTAGATTTGTGGTTCTTTTTTTTTTTTTTTTTTCCTGAGGAAGATTCTCTCTGAGGTAACATCAGTGCCAGTCTTCCTCTGTTTTGTATGTGGGTTGCTGCCACAGCATGGACACTGACAGACAAGTGGTATAGGTCTGTACTCAAGAACTGAACCCAGGCTGCTGAAGTGGAGCGTGCCACACTTCACCGCTTGGCCGGCCCCTAAATTGATGGTTCTTAAACATGAACGTGCATCTGATCACTGCAGGAGTTTGTTGAACTGCTTTATGGAGTCAGAGTCTCTGGGGTTTTTAACAAGCACCCTGGGAGATGCTGATGAAGGTGGCCCACATTTTGAGAAAAAGTGATCCAGAAGGCACCCTCTCCTGGGCAATACTTAGTACCTTTTGTGTGGGAATTTAAAGGCCAAGCCCAACACTTAACTATTTAGAAACTTCTCAAGTTGGGAGCCCCCTAAATATTGGTTTAGCTCCATGTTGAATAGTATTTACAAAGATTTCTACATGTAGGTTTTTTTTAATCCAGTTTTTTTTTAGTTAGTTGAATGTTTGATAAATATATATTTATAAGAGTTGGAAATTTGCAAAATTGTTAATGATACGTAGGTGGTTAAATTGGTTTTTAGAAAGGTTTAAACACTTTGGGACACATTGAGTGTTTTTTTCTGTTAAGCGGTCTATTTTTAATTATGTATTTTGAATACACAAAAATATAGAACATGAGTATCCAACAGCTACCCATCAGGGTCATGTTTTCACAAGCTCCCTGATGTGGTAATTACGCACAGATTTATAGATAAGGGAGCAACTATGGTCTTATCTTGCTCTAAATGTGAGTTTTACTAATGATATTTCCTGTCTTGTTAGTGGAGAGAAAAATAGTACATAATTTGTTGGTGTGACACAAATTGGTTGTTTTGGAACAACCAATGGAACAACTTATGGAAAAGTACATCAGAGCTGTATTTATTTGTATATGCTTGTGCTCCTATTAATTTGCTGTGCTAATTATTAAGGATTGAACAGTTCATGTAGGCAGAGTCCATTGGATACCAAGAATCTGTGCATACAGTGTCATTTAGACTCAAGACACTGTGGTTACAAGAATGAAATGCTGCTTATTACTACCACCCCCCTACCCCCCCAGGGGGTAGTTTTGATTGTCCTGAACTAGAGGCAGTGTATCTCAGTGGTTAGAAGTTCAGATTTTTGGAGTCAGAATATAGGGCTCCTGTCTTGATGTTCATACTTCCTCACCACGTGACCTGGGACTACGAGACCTGGGGCAAGGCTAAGTTACCCCATTCACAGTGCAGGTAGACTGATGTCGGTGCCGTCATTCAGAGGTTGTGCGGGGACAGCATGAGGTAATACAGATGTGAAGAGTGCTTGGAGAGCAGGACTCCTGCCCAACAGAATCGGAGCTCTCAGGGACGCCCATTCTGCTTCGGCCCGCCCCCTCCTGGGCATCCCAGCCTTTCACTCACCCCTCTTCATGTTTCTCAGCTCCCCTGGTGAAATCATGGCTCCCTCTCCCGGAGCACTCTGATTTCACTCTTACTTCTTTCTGGGTATGGCTGGACCAGGTGGCAGAGACTTCTGTCTCCCCATCAGTGTGGAGCTCCCAGGGAGCAGGATTTTCTTTGTGTCATTTTAAGTACCCAGGCTCTGTTCCTTGCCATAGTACGAATGCTCACTAAATTGAATAGAATTAAATTGAAGTGGCATCTCTGGCATTGCTGTGTTGTAAATACTGTCCTCTGAATCCTATGTAAAGAATTCTTTTTTTCTTTGTTTACTCTCATCTTTTGGCAGTAATTTCCATTTGGTTTTCTTTCCCCTGTTTTCTCTGTGTGCTTACCCTTGCCCAGCAGACACTGCTTATTATGACAGCTTTTCAAGGGCACACCACCTTATTCTGTTTCCTCCTGCTTTCTCTCTGAAGGCTGCCCTGGCATGGCCCAAACTTTAGGACGACTTTTCCTTTCTCCCTGCCAATTTTGGAATCTTTCTGCTCAACATCATCTGATAGAGATTTGGGACTAAATAAAATGAATGTTGTATGATTTTCCCTGTAATTTTAGATCCCCAAGTACTGCTCTTGGCCAACTACACTATTCCCTGTGGCTGTTTCACTCCACTACATTTGAGTAATATTGTTGGCACAGACGTAAGTAAACAGTTTGCGAAATGTCGTGTTTTGTAAATTGAGAGATCGATGTGCTGGTTTTTGAATGCATGTTCTTGGTTCTGCTGAACTAGGGGAAAGATGAGTTTGGTGGATGGAGAGGAAGACGAATTGGAAGAGGTGTTGCTATCTGAAGCTGATGTGGTCAGCTTACTGTTCTGACGGGATCAGTTATTCAGAGGTGAGAGGGAAATGGCTGTAGGGGAACCTTCAGAGGTATTTTGGTAATGAATGAAGGGAGAATCTTCACAGAGGAGATAGGATGTAACCAGTAAAAAAGCCACTGGAGGAAAATATGATAATAAAATAAGGAAAATATAATAATAAGGATCTTTTGTCTTTGTAGACTTAAAAATGTTTATATTTCTTATAGGATTACCAAATAATTCCAAATTCACTTTCAATCCTGCAGGAACTTCATTCTGTTATTGTTAGTATAAGTTAAAAGTAGAATCTCCATCCTTTCACCCGTATGTATTTCATTTTAACACCGTATCACGTGGATAGTTACCAATTAGGATCTTCAAAGTATGTCTCACTGTAAAAGCTATTTAAATCGGCCTAGACATACCAGCTCACCTTGATGAATCATTTCTATATTGATTCAAGAGTTGGGGAACTTCTGCCTCTGCCATTAGCTGTGAAGGTTCAAGCAGATCAATTAATTAACTCCTCTGAGTGGTTAAGATGCGTGCTCCGTTTCAGTGACCCAGGGTTTTGCCCGTTCGGATCCTGGGCATGGTCATGGCACCGCTTGTCAGGCCATGCTCAGGTGGCGTCCCACACAGCACAACCAGAGGACCTACAACTAGAATATACAACTGTGTACTGGGGGGCTTTGAGGAGAAGAAGAAGAAGAAGAAAAAAAAATGTACTTCCTATGGATGAATTGTATGGCATGTAAATTACTGTTTGATAAAGCTGTTTAAAAAAAAATTAACTCCTCTGAGACTTTTTAAAACCCGAGTGAGATGAATGGAGAGAGTACATTCATTACCCAACCTAATTCAAGTCATTTTGCGAATATCAGGCGTACAGATCCTCTTCTGTCTTAACACTTTTCACATGGTATCACAGTCGTGTGTGTGTGTTTGGCTTCTCAGCTTGAATATGAGCTCTGTGAGGGTAGGCATCACACCATAGCCATCTTTTTATCCTCAGTATCCGGTAAGCACATCGACTTTGATGGAATGAATGAATGGATGATTTAATGAATGAATGAACAGATGGATTCATGTGTTGCTCTTTCACTGAGCCCCTGTGTACTAGGGTACTGGCACATGGAAGGTGTTAGGTACCATAAAATAAAACAGAGTGGTAGGCTACAGACTGATGAGGGCTGGGCGGGGGGGTTGGTCAGGGAAGGTCTCTATAAGGAAGTGACTGTGAGACCTGTGGGATGTGAAAGAGTCTGCAGGAAGAGCCATTAGGCCAAGAGAGCAGCTATGGCAGTAGGCCCTGGGCTGGGAATAGGCCTGGCCCAGTACAGGGACCCAGAGGTGAGTATTGTTGGGTTGTCAAGGAGGACTGGAGTAATAGGTGGTAAGGGAGACAGGGCTGGATCCCCAGTCAGGTCTTGTAGGCTGTGTAAGGCCGTCAATAAGATAATAAAGGGGACTTATAAATGCAAGTGGATTTTACTATTAAGGAATAAAACACAATACGGGATTTGGTATTTTTCAGCACTTCTTTGAAGGCATGGAAAAAGGATGTCTTAAGTTGAAAATTCCTTCAGTCACCTTTATTGATTTTTATTGGTGAGAAAAACTGCGTATAGAACAGTGAAGTACCCAAGGCCACACACAAATTGCTGTCATAGCCTGACTGCTTCCACTGCACCCAGATCGCCAGACCAGCCCTGTGCTGGTTGGACCCACCCCCCCGCCCCCGCCAAGCTCTGGCAGAAAGGGGACACTTTCACCAGAGCCACGAGGTGGAGACTTAGGATGAAAGCGTGAGGGTCGAAAAAAGGAAAATCTCTGGGCCTTGCTGTTAAAAGGCAGATTAGTGGGGATCCTCACATGGTACTAAATACAAAATGTTAAATCCTTTAAAAACTAAAGATAAAATCCCAATCTGGTGATCATAGAAAATTCAGAGAGCAGTAAGGATGTGTTAAAGTGAGAGTATAAAACTTTTGGAATACATTTGAATGCAGTTCTGTGGTTTCATTCAACCCCCGTCCCCCATCTGCATCTGATTTACAGATTGTGGGGTGGGCCCAAGGTGGGTGCCAAGGCAGCCTCTGCTGGGTGTCTTGGGCAAGTCACTCACCATCTCTGGGCAGTTCCTGTTTGTAAATGGGGTTACTAGCACCTGTTGGCTACACCTCCCATTTAGTAGTAAAGATCAGATAAAATGAGGTTCATGAAAATACTTCACTAAAGAGCTGTATAAACATAAAGTAATATTATTAATAAAGTTTTCCTGGCTGTTTTGTGAAAGTTTTTTCTATAAAGTGTTGTTAGATTTCTTGTCTTGAAAAATAGAATGCTTAATGCATTTCAGTGGGCTTTTAATGATGACAGATCTGTGTCACAAGTCTTTCTATTGATCATCCTGTTTACTGATGGTTTATAGTCTATGGTGGTACCTCCTGGAAGTTGGCTTGAAAATAAGGAAAAATACCCCACTTTAATCCCCCATCACCCCACTGTGATTTGCTTTATTCTCCCAAAAGTAGAGTGCAGGCAAAGATAGGAATCCTTTTGAGCGAGCTCCATTTCTTTCTTATTGTGATAGTGAAAATGTTATGTTTAGTCCAAAATGCCTTAGTAATTGGAGGTGGAATAATATAGACAGTAAGTAAATTAAAGGCAAGGACCCTGTTTTTTGTCTTTTTATCCATTAGGAAGTTGGCCTACACAGCAGCTCTGTATATATATTAGACCCTCAGTAAGGTTTCTTGGTTAATAAGCATCACAAGTTGCGTTTGTTTCTGAGGGAAAGACTAGCTGAAATTCATTTAAATCAATGGATGCCGAGATTACGTTTACATTATTAAGCAACTCCTTTTGTTATGAGAGAATGTATATTACAGCAAAGTTCCCTGTGTAACAGTTTTTAATGCTCAGTTTGGAGGGTTAGCGGCTTTTTCTCTTTGCCCCATTTTGTCCTATAATATAGACTGCTTGAATGACACTTCACAGACCTCGTGGTTCTCAAAGTGTGCTCCCTGGACTAGGGGCATCAGCGTCACCTGGGAACTTGTTAGCAATGCAAGTTCTTGGGCCCCACCCTAGATGTGCTGACTCAGAAACTGGGCACGGGGCCCAGCACTCCGTTTCAGCAAGCCCTCTAGGCGATGCTGAGACAGCTATGGTTTGAGGACCGCTGCTCTGGCTGAACCACCCCCTCCTCCTTTTCCACATCCTTCCCTTCCCCCTTTATCACGTTTAAAGGGAGGAGGAGCACAGGGAAATTGGCTCCTTTGGGCTTCAGGCCTTGGGGACCAGAGCCTAATGTTTCTTCCCCCTTCCCAACGGAGTGGAGCAGCTCCCCAGTCTCAGATGGGAACGTTGGAATCTGAGCAGGTGCAGCTGCGTGCGTTACTACACATATTATTCCCCACGCTCGCTGAGGAGACCCCAGAGAAACCATTTTGCCATCCAGTGAATGTGAGTTTTGGATCTTTGGTCCTTCCTACTCCTCTTTTGTTCCTTAATGAGGAAGATCTTAAATCACACTTCTTCATATTCCACACAGCTGCTTTTATCAAGGAGTGGTGTTTGGCACCCCCCTGCTTCACAACCCCCTGTGGGATGCGTAACAAAAGCAGGTTGTGGGGCCCCGCCAGCACCGACCAAATTGGAACCCCCAGGGGTGACTGGATGACCCTCGATTTTGCAAGTACCCTGCTGACTGATGCACACCGAAGCTTGAGGACCCTGGGTTTAAAGTGGGTCTACTGGAATAAAAGATGACAAAAGCAAGGAGTAACTAGAAAGGTATGACAATATTAATGAAAATAACGGGAGCGAATGTGACATTTTATTTTGGAGGCAGGTGCCATAACTTGTTTCCAAAATAGTTTAAAAGTGAAACAAAGAGTAAGCTCTTGTCCAGAACATGCCCTCAGCGTTGGCAGGACGAAGCTTTCTTGTGTGCAGTTGAAGTATTTCAGACGGAGGGGGACGAGGCAGCGCTGCTCGGCCATTCCTTGGGGTCCTGCTGACACAATCCTAGAAGTCGTGGAGGAATGCATCAGATGTTTGGAAACAGGCCAGTTAAGAAATTCAGCAATGACACACTTTTATTAGCTGTGTATTTGGGAAAGGGATTGCCAATTGTAAGACTAGGAGTCTGTATAGAAAGAGCTGAGGCAGGAGTTGGTTTGCTTGTCCAGTAAAATTGGGACCATCTTCTCCATTACGCATCTTTTTTTCTTTCTGCAAAATAAATGAACACAGAGACACTTTACCTGACTATTGAAGAACAATTAGGTCTTTTGAAAGTGTTTCTTTTCCAAGTAGAAAGATTTTGGTGGGGGGATGGGGGGGAAGCTTACTTAAATCATCATTTATTGTGGTAATATTTGTACCTACTTAAAAGTACATATTTTATCTTTTCTTCCCGATTGTACCATCTAACTATTTCCAGATATCTGTATGATGCTTTTCATAAAGCATCTGAATGTTTAAATATGTAGACAAGGCCATAATCCTAGAAAATGGTGCCCAAATTTTGAAAAGACCCAAATTTGAGGAATTGCTTAAAAGTATGGATTTTAAAAAGAACAACTTTACTTCGTACTCCTTCAGTCTCAGGATGGGTAAAGACTTTTTTCTTTTCTTTTTAAACAACTGATAACATTTTTACAGCTGACTTACCTCTCTCTATATGTCCTTAGAGGTCTATTATATTTGCCTCCACCTTTCATTTCAATTCACTGTTTTTATGAAGTGCCTTCTGTAGAGAAGGCACTGTGCTGTGGGCTAAGAAGACCGTTAAGACCCTGCTCTGTGGAGCTGACAGTCCAGTGGAAAGGCCAAGATGACCATTAACACTAGGAATGTGGCAGACACACCCTAAGGTGACCTCCCCAGGGTCACACCCTTGTTTAAGTCTCTCCCCCTGAATGTGGGCAGAACCTATGACTTGTTTCTAGTCAATAGAATATGGCAAAGATGATGGGATGTCATTTCCTTGATTATGTTATGTTAGAGATGACTCCATCTTAGATACTGGAGGGAGAGACTTCCTTCTGGCTTGGAAAAAGTAAGCTGCCCTGTGGTGCTTGTGGCTTGCCTACAGAGAGGGCTACGTGGCAGGAAACTGCAGGCGGTCTCTAGCTGGTGGCCGGTATGAAGCTGGGGCCCTCAGTCCTACAGCCACAAGGAAGTGAATTCTGCCAACAACCTGAATGATCTTGGAAGTAGATTCTTCTGCACTTGATCCTCAGATGAGACTAGCCTGGCTGACACCTTGATTGCAGCCTTCTGAGACCCTGGAGCAGAGGACCTAGTTAACCTGTGCCCAGACTCCTGACTCATGGAAACTGTGAGATAATAAACGTGTCTTGTTCTAAGCCATTGAAATGGTGATAATTTTTTAGGTACCAATAGAAAACTAACACAAGGAGGAATGTGTAGATGCCAGAAGAGCGGCTCAGACCCAAGACGTATTCATCCATCTAACAAGCACCTGATGAACCATTCTATGTGTCAACCACTTTCCTAGCACTGGAAATACAAAATGAATAAAATGTGGTTGTATCTTCAAGTAGCTCCTGATCTGGAGTAATGGGGTTTGAGGTAGGGGCGTTGCTCTCCCTTGGGGAAATTTTAGAGTAGTAATTGTTTGAAGTGGGTTTGAGAATAGAGAGAATGTGGATTTGGGGAGTCTGTTCGGTGGGAAAGCCCTTCATTAAGGTAATAATGGATGGTGCTGACTTTATAGTTTGGCTGGAAAAAATCTTCTCCAGTTATAGTTTGGAGGGTTTGGATTTGCTTTAACCACAAGTCTTTACTGAAGGGGAAGAATACCGTTGCCGTAGAATAATAAGGCACAGTCATGGATTAATGTGGTAAGCTCTATTGCCAAAGTGGACAATGTTAAATTTTATTTTAAGAACAATAAAATTACAAATCATAAGGTCTCTGAAGCATCCTCTTATGATAATCCTTCCCTTTTAGTCAATATCCCTAAATTGGGTCATTGGATCATAAAGCTAGATTGTCAAAACAGTCCTGAATAATTTTCTTCTAAGATATTTGTTTTATGGTGTTTTTTCCTATTGAGGGAGATTTGGGGGTAATGAAGATAACACCTTACATTTATTATGTTTTTGGCTTTTAGTTGAGGGCACTCAAGGGGGGGTCCACTAAGGACCCTTTCCAAGGATGCTGTTTGCAGAAAGTACCTACCATGTTACAGGTGGTGTCAGTGACAGGGTGGCCCCACACATAGCTCTGAGTTCCTAAATATGTCAGTCCAGAGGGGACCAGTGTGTCTCTTCTGTCATACGTACCTGGACAAGCAGGAAACTGCTGCTGCTTCAGCGCTAGTGATCATCTCATTCTACTGCTGGCTTACAAGTAGTTTTGGTCCAGTCTCCTTCTTTTGGATCTGAATATGTTTTGGGTTCTCCTTTCATCTCTCCTGCCCTTTCTCATCACTCAGCTTGGTAGTAAAAAACATGGCTTTGGAGGGCTGCTCTGATCGTGTGATCTTTTGGAACCTCCGATGCTTTTTCAAAACAGAACAGTTTCTCTGGCATGTTTTAGCCCAGCTGCACTTGGAGCAGGGGCTTGACCATGGGCCTGGGAGCCAGGATTCGAGAACAGAAAGGATCTTCCGGGGTCATATTGTCATGTTTGCTCAATCTTGCATTTAAAGAGCAGGGGAGTCAAAGGCTAAGGGCAGAGAAGTGACTTCCTCAGCCTCTGTGGACTCTGATTGCCTTCTCTCTACAAAAACGGTTTTAAAAAATTCTGCGTATTGTTCCCTAGAGTGTGATAATAACATGTAAGACACATTTTAAACTTACCTGGAAGAAAAGTGGTAGGTAAACATTAACTATAATTCATCATGTATTTTGGATAAGATGTTTCACTTTAATTTTGTTAAACTAGCATTGATGTAAGTGTTAGTATTAAAAGCATAGAAAGGCAAAACTGTTTTCAGCTGGAACTCTGGAGTGCCTCTGACTTTTGTACAAATGGTATCCCCAAAGGATCTTCATAAGCTGGTGGTTTGGGATGAGTGTCTTCTGTTTCCAGGTAACACGGGGCTGCCCACTGAAGCCTGATGTGCTGGGCCCTGTGCTGACGTCTCCGCATGGATTCCTTCAGGTGATCCCCACAGCAAACCCATGATTAGCTGCCATTTTTAACCTCCACTTTGTGGATGAGAAAGCTGAGGTTTGGCAGGGTTACGTTCTTAGAGCGTATTTCAGATCCAGCTCCTCTTCATCTCTGCATCCACAGCCTCATAAATGGGCCAGGGATGGTGCTTGGCCTAGTTTAAAGCCGAACTACCAAGGCTAGAGATGGTTCCTTGGGAAAATGAGCTTCACATTCTTACTTGGGATTACAGGGTTGCATGTTCTTCCACTCTCATGGAATTGAGCAAGACTTCCCTCTGTTAACCACACATGTATAGTTGCTCTCAGAAACATGAAGAGGATCTTTCTGTGGGAGCTGGCATTCTTGTTCGGGATTAAATGCCCTGGGAGGCCCCTCTTCTCCTCTAGGGCCCCAGTGGGGTGGCAGGGGTCCTGCAGGAGGGCCTGGAGGTGTTGAGGGGTGGGAATGGGGACACTCAGGGGTCGATGACGCCCTGTGTAACCCTCCAGGGACCCTTCTCAGTTTCTTCTGGAAACCTCAGGGAAGATCTTTCATATCTGGCTTCTCATTGGCTTCTTTTCCCCTTCCCACACCTTTAAGCTTCTCCGCCTGTCTGTTTCTGAAGGAAGGGCATAGCTAATTTGCAGCATTCTAAGGGTGTTCTTTGCTATTAATGTAGTTGCAAAAGGTTCCTTTTATCTCTGTGCGTAGTACCTGGTAGATACTTAATAAATATATATATATATTTTTGGTGAGGAAGCTTGGCCCTGAGCTAACATTTGTTGCTAATCTTTCCTCCCCTTTTTTTTTCTCCCCAAAGCTCCCCAGTACTTAGTTGTATATCCTACTTGTAGATTCTTCTAGTTCTTCTGTGTGGGACACCACATCAGCATGGTTTGATGAGCGGTGCTGGGTCTGTGCCCAGGAACCGAACCAGTGAACCCCTGGGCTGCCCGAAGCGGAATGCACGAACTTAACCACTCGGCCTCAGGGCCTGTCCCAGTAAATTTTTTTTAAAATGAATGAATGAGTAAACCTTTCTCATCTTTCTGACCCGTTGGGTCAATTAAATGAGTCTTATAAACATAGAAGATTGAATTAGAGCCATCTGTATTTTGGAGGGAACTCCAGACTCTCAGCATCCGGGGCAGGGGATCAACCAGGGCTTTTAGGGTGATGTTGGTGAGGAAATGGATTGACTTGAGGATAACGCAGATGCAGCCAGGGCCGAGTGGAGTGGGTGTCTGCAGGGTGTCGTGGAAGAGGGGGTGGACTCTGAGGCTGTGTTAAGCAAGACCCTTTGGTTGTAAGTGAATGATACACATACAGGCTAAAGGAAAAGAGGCTGTTTATTGCTAGCTAACTGGAAGGCCTGAGGTTTATGCTGGCTTCAGGTGCTGCTGGATCTAGGGATTTGAATGGTCATTTCAGGACCAAATTGGCTACATCATTTGTAGGGCCCAGTGCAAAATGAAAATGTGGGAACCCTTGTGAAAAAAATTTACCTAGCAGTAGGTTAAGTGTTAGCTATTGTGAATTTCTAAGCAAGAAGAACAATAACCAAGTCTAAGTCCTGCATTTTACCATTTTTGGAGCTGTTTTGTTGATCTGGTGCATATTGTGCCCACTGATATTCTGTGCATGTGCAATTGATTGAGTTCTCTGGCCGATTACTTCACAATCTCTTGTGTCTGCTGGGTGTTCGCATGATCTCTGAGCATTCTGCAGGACCCGAATAGTTCTAGAGCTCACATCTAATTTTCAAATTTAAACCTAGGATGAATATTTATATTAGATCATATGGAGACAAAGTATAGGGTATGTAAAAAAAAATATTTTTAGTGTGATTTTAGTTTCAGTAACTTTTTTAATAGAGTTCTAGTGGAGTTCCATGTAAAAAAATTCACATAGAAACATATGGAGTGAGTTTCCCAAAGCTTAATGCTGTTGGGTTGGGGTCAAATTATTCTTTACTGTTTACTTCTGTTGTTTACGTGAAGACTGGCATCTGGGTCGTTAAGCACATTTTTGTGAGTTTGGATGCTTTTCCTATGGGTTTCTTGAATACCCTTTTAGATGACTTTTATAAACTGTTAAATAAATGAGGGTTGTGTGGGAGTGATCTTCAGATGACCTTGTCTGATTCACAGCACATGTTGCAAAGCAGCTTGTGGAGAAAAGTTATGTGTTTCATTAGTAATTTTTATGACTCAGTTTGGTGTTAGGATTCTACCTGTCTATGCAGCATTTTCATCAGGGCGGCAGACAGATTAAATTAACTAAGCTTTTGGGTGACACACAAAGAAAGTGCATGTAAGGGTTTTGCCTGAAGAAATTAGTCACCCCTTTAACTGTGTCAGGCTGCTGAGTGCCATCCTTTCTCGTGGGAAGCAGTGGACTTTGTCCATCTCTCACAGTGCACAGTTCATCTTGCACAGATAAGCAGTTTACTTCCAAAGATTGTAATAGTTACTACCCCTGGCTCAAGGTAGGATCACACAGTTAATAAAGATAGCTGTAGCAGATTTTTGAGAGTGTGATGACAAAATTTTGATTTGAGAAGAAGAAAGTGCTTATTGTCTTTTGCTTGAATTTATTACTCATTTTGCTTTTTATCTCATATCACAGAACTTGTTGCTAAAAGTTACAAAACAAAATGTGATCTCATATTAGATTATCTTTCTGTTTTAATATTTGCCCACATAAATAGCTGCAACTACAGAGGATTTAAGCCAGTACATTTTTTAATGGACCTCAGGTGTCCAGAATTGCATTCATATACTTTTTGGTTCATTATGTACTATCATTATTACTTACAAAATTTTATGATTCTAGCGACGTGACTATTTTTTCTTGACTTATAGTGGTATAATTTAACTTTACACTAAAGTTTGCAAAATAATCACCACCTGAACTAACTGTTCAGCTAGCTTTTGGTAGGTTTGGAAAATGTTTTAAAAATCACACGTAGACTTTCATGATAAAAATAAGAGTTTGGGATCAGAGGATGAGCTCATTGGCTTCTTTGACTTTTTATCATTGCACAACTTCAGGGTTAAGTGACACGCTGATGCTTGGCTAAGTGACATGAGGTAAGGTTTCAGGGAACTGTTTTCAGATGTTATAACATGACAGAACATGCTGGTCATATCCAGTGGGTGTCCTGACAATGTGAAGAGAGTGGCTAGAATCCTATTTGGGAATGATCTAGGAAGTCAGACATCTAATCCAGCTACCCCATCCCTCCTCCAGCCCAGGAATCCGCCAGGCACCTCTGCTACAGTACACTTAGCCTATACTTGAATCCTTCTAGAGACAAGAAGCTCACTCCTTCATAATCAACCCTTTTCTTTTACCGGCAATTTTGTGAAAATTAAATTGACTTTTTAGAGCTTAAATGTGCTTCCTTATGACTTCCATTCATTTGCTAGTGTTAATAGTTTCTACTTGTAGATGACAAAAGGGTCCTCACGCTCATAGGGAATTCTTTAAAATATTGGTAGAGGTCGATGATTACATATTATGTCTGACTCTTGCATTTTCTCCGCATGTTTTTCTTTGATAGCATCTTACAGCCTCTGCTCAAGTCAGCAAGTATTTGTTGAGTATCAGTTATATGCGAGGTTGTGTCCTCAGGGCTAGGGTAGAAGATGTGGGGACACAAAGATGAGTTGGTTCCTGCCACCCAAGAGTATGCTGTGATGTGAAATGGATGGAAAAAGCACACAGATTGATATAAGAGGGAAACCAAGTGCCGTGGGGCTTTAAGGGAGAGAAGTCAACATCAAACTCTGCTGAATTAAAAAAGTTCCAGAGCAGGATCCAGAGGGAGTTGAGAATAGGCGGGCAGGATGTTTTTGCAGGTTGAAACTGAGAGAAGGTCATTCTGGGCAGAGAGACTAGTGTAAACAAAAGCCTAGCAGTGGGAAGCATGCGTTTTATCCATAAGGTGGGGGTCTGATTGCTCAGCTTCTAGGATGCTTGTAGAGGAAGGGAAGGTGATAAGGACGAAGTGGTAGGCTAAGCAAGAGCTTGGAGAGGCTTGATTCTCTGCCTCACTTCTGCACCCAGCAGCACCATGATTCCACTGCAGGAGTACAGACCTGGGTCTGAATCCAGGTATTGTCATGTAGCCTCAGCGGCCTGATCTGAAAACGGAGATCTGTGCCCGTTCTCATGACTGCAGGACATGTAAGTGAAGAATTCAGCACCCTGCCTGGTGCACAGCAGAGGCTGGTAGATGACAGCTGTTATGATTCGTGAATTTGATAGGCTTAGAGAAGCAGGGGAGTGGCAGGAGCACATCCTGCAGTGGGGTACAGGGTGGTTTGTAGAGGAAAACCACAACAGGTAAGAAAGAAAGGTGTGAATGACAGTGGTGGCAGTGGGGAATGGAAAAGAAGGGGGCAGAGGCATAGATCGAGGAGGTGGTGGAATCAGCAGAACTGGAAGTAGAGTTAATGTTTTGGGCATGAGGAAGAGGAGAGAGAGGTCACCTCAGATTTTGTGGGGTAAGGAGGGTAGACAAGAAGGGTGAGTTTGGTGTTGGGCATGGTGAGGTGGTGGTGCAGGCGGGCCCTCCAGGTAGAGAGAGATGCTGGGTCTGAGGACTGAGCTGTGGCGGTGGGAAAACTCAGCGAGGGGAGGGTCACTGTGTCCGTGGGGGTGTGCCGGGCACGCAGACAGGAGCGGGCGCCACGAATCCCAGATTGCATGCAGCGTGCAGTCCAGCCTTGGATGTACAAGAGGAGCCAGAACTCAAAAGGGGCTCATTTCAAAGCAAAGAAGGGAATGGATTCAAGAGACACGGTGAGAGGAAAATTGGCGGAGGCAGCTTGACAAATGATTCCTGGTGCCTTAGAGTTCTCGGGGAAAAAGACCAACACAATCGTCACCTTGTTTTTACACACACATACACATACACTCACAGCTCACACTCATATATACAAGTTCAATCCAAACACCATCCATTATTTAGGCTGTTAGTTTCCTCAGAAAAACCCTTCAGGAAATCCTCTGCTCTCCCAGAGAATATGTCTATATTTAGAAGGTTTTTAGAGAAAGCCTATTGTTAAATTTTAGTTTACCTGCTAATCACTAAGAGACTTGAAATTTAAGTTGCGTGTTGGCTGTACTGGGTGGGCAGTGGGAAGAATGCTGCCTTTTTGTTGTATTGAAGACTGTGAGGGGAAAACATGACTCAGTCCTTTGTGAGTGCTTCTTCCTGGTACTGTGGCCCCAGGGAACCCAAGAAGGGGGTGCTGGAAGGGACCACAAGGATCATCTGGCCTGGCCCCCTTATATAATAGATGAGGAAACCAAACCAAGGCCCACGGCATTGTGACTGGCCCAGGGTCATACCGCTCATTAGAGGTGGAGTCTGCAGCTTGATGCTTGGTCTTCCTGCTGCTTGAAGTAACCCGTTCATCCAGGCCAGGACCTCTGGGCCACAGTCACAATTGGATGGCCCAGGCAAAAGGGGTCTTCAGCCAAGGGGGTGTGTGTGGGGGAGGGGTGTGTGTTGTGCACACATGCACACGTGTATAAGTGGTTATTCAGGGACCATCCAGCTACAGAGCTGAGAGCTTGACTGTGGGAACAAGCAGTGGATCAGCCCAAGTGATTATTGCAACTCCCTCATAATCATTTGAAGAACTTTCTAACAAGTGTCCCGCAGAGGAAAGTGCTCCAACATGAGTCGTGAACTCCTTGTCATTGGAAGTCTTTAAGTAGAAGCTAAGTATCCCCCTGCTCAAGTTAACATTCACTGAGGACCGACTGTGTCCAGCACGGTTCGGTGTGTTTTCCAGGGATCGTGTCTCATTTTATGCTCTTAATTCTTTATGAGGTGGGTGTGATGATGATTCTGATTTTTATAGACAAGGAGACTGAGGTACCAAAGAGATTAGGTAACCTGCCCAAAGTGACACAGCCAGTGAGTAGTAGAAACAGGGTTATTCCCATCCATTTGACTCAGAGCCTGCAAGCTTATTCTGTGTTGTGGCGCTCAACCTTTGCTGCACATTAGACTCTCTTGGGAAGATTTAAAAAAATCCCAGTTTTCAGCCTACTTCCCAAACTAGTTGAGTCAGACTCTGGGAGTAGGACCTCACATGATTATTTTTTTAAAAGCCCCTCTGATGATTCCAACTTGGCAAGGTTGAGAACCACTAAGGGCGCCACGGCTGGTAGAATTATTGTAGGGCAGTGCTTCTCAAGCCAGTGTGCACAGGAATCTCCTGGAGGCCGTGTGAAAATGCAGATTCTGATCTAGAGGTCTGGGGTGGGCCTGAGATACTGCATTTCTTACCGGTGCCTGGGTGATGCTGGTCTGCTGGTCTTTGAGCTTCCTTTATTGGCTGAAGGCTAATTAGCAGTGTCCCTTCCAGCTCTAAGATGTCATGGCTCTCCTGTCAGGACTGTCATGTATTTGTGATTTTACTGAATGTCAACCCTCTGCTGAGTATGTTACATATATTATCTCTTCTCCTCCCAACAGCCTCCAAAGGAGGTAGCGTTTTCCCCATTTTAGAGATGAGGAAATTGAGGCCTACTGAGCTTAGCCAGAGTCCACCTGAGCCTTCTGAATCTAACACCTGTGTGATGAACCACCATGCTCTGTTGCTTTCCCTTATGCTTGTATTGTTCCTGAGAAAAGCTTCTGTGGCGTTGTCTTCTTTTCTAACCCTGTAAGTTAGGTTTGGAACCCTAGAGAAAAGGCTCCCAGGAAACCCAGTAGTCCTTTGAAACTTTTCTAGTTCCGAATGGCCTTCTTCTCTTTCTTCTGTCGGACCTGGTAGTGGTTTGTGAGAGAGTATCTTAGGTGTGTGGTGGTGGCACTTTATGAAGTGCATTTAGGATGTTCAGACTCTGCTTCCAGTCAAGTTTGCTGTCAGTTCCAGAAACGCTTACTGCATTTGCAGGATGCAAATTCTAGACCTGAATGTGGTCCCTGGCCTAGTTGACCACACTAGTCCTTTGAGAAGCTTGTTGAGCTGATATTCTTGGGTTTAGGAATCCCCAGGTCTGGGAATCATACAGTGAGGCCTCGTGACATCTGTATTTGAAAGCTCCCCAAACTGTTTTAATGTACACTAATACTTAAAAACCAGGGCCTCCGTGGTTCTCAAAGTGTGGTCCCTGGACCATTAACATAAGTATCACCTGAGAACTTGTTAGAAATGCAAATTTTGAGGCCCCACCCGTCTATTGAATTAGAAACTGTAGGAATGGGCCCAATAATCTGTGTTTTAACTAGCCCTCCAGGTGATGCTAAAGTTTGAGAACCACGAGATCCGTGCTACTCAAAATGTGATCCATGCACCAGCGCGTCAGTGACATCTGAGAGGTTGGAAATGCAGGGCTTCAAGCCCCATGTCTACCTGCTGAATCAAAATCTTCGTTTTAACAAGATCTGTGCATATTCACGTTTGAGAAGCCCCGCCCTGGACAGTGGTTTTCTTCCCTGGTTGTGCATTATAATCCAAGAGGCCTTTAAAAAAATACCAATGCCCTACCCCCACCCAAAGCAGTTAAAGCAGAATCTGTGGGGTCACGTGGGGCTCAGGTGATTCACATCGCACAAACCATTTTTGAGACCCACCCATCCCAGCGTTAGTGCCTAGTTGTCAGCAGTCCTGTTCTCACGTTTGAGGGTTAAGCCTGTGAAAAGGCGTCAGGGCCCCCAAGACATGCCTCCTTCCTGCTCCCCAGCATCCCAGAATGTGACTAGACATCCAGGCTCCTGGAGCGAAGGCCCAGAGACTGGCTGAGAGGACTCCCTGCCTGAACAGATCAGGAAGGATCAGTTCTCTTGATATTTTCAGATAAGAGTGTGAGAGATGATTGGGAGAGAGAGGGTGTGGGGCCGCTGGACGGACAGCACAGGTTTGCGTGGGGTGTGAAAATTGGAGGGATGGTGTCTGTTAACTGTCCTCAGGTGCAGTGCTTCTCACACCTGATGCACGCAAGACCCACCTTAACAATGCAGATTCCTGGGCTCTACTCCAGAGGTCCAGCATCAGGGCTTGGGAAGGCCCCAGGAATTTGCATGGTTAATGAATTCCCTGATGATTCTGATGTAAAAGTCCAGGGCCATACTCTGAGACAAGCACCGCTTGAAGGCTGTGATCTGGCTGATCATCAGGATTAGCTGGAGAAACTGGAAAATGCGGGTCCCAGGCCTCATCCCAGCTCGTGTAATTCACTAGGTCTGGTGGGGCCCTGGAATCAGCATGTTTAACAAGTAATCCGTGCTTTTCTAAACCATGCTCTCAGGAACCCTCAGGATTCCACCACTTTATATTAAGGGCTCCCAAGAGGGAGAGAGGAGAAGCAGGGAGACGAGGGGCTTGCTCACTCACCTCTGCTTTATTGTTTCATAGATTAAGCTTAAGTGTAAAATGGCATTTGAAGAGAGGATTTTACTTTTTATAAAATTTTGAAAACATCATGGCTGTCCAGGGATGCGGCCCCTCTCTGAAGTTGGCAGTGTTCTTATCTTTCAAGTCACAGTTCAAGACAGCTTCTGTACCTTGTGACCACCCATCCTTCCTGTCACTTTGACCTTCACTCCCTGAGCTGCCTCGTCCTTGGCCCATGGTGCTTACTGTCCTGAGTGACCCTGATGCCGCTCATATGACAGGATTGCTTGACTCTGCCTTTTGCCCCACATATCAAACTACTTTGCAGCTAGTGGAATGCCAGTCACCACAGAAATGCCCTTTGCACAGATCACAGTGCCTTAAGACAATGACTCTCAAATATGACTGCGGCTCTCAAAATTTTTTGTGCTTCAGAATCACCTGGAGTGCTTGTTTTTTTTTTTTGGAGGAAGATCAGCCCTGAGCTAACGTCTGCAGCCAATCCTCCTCTTTTTGCTGAGGAAGTCTGGCCCTGAGCTAACATCCGTGCCCATCTTCCTCTACTTTATATGTGGGACGCCTACCACAGCATGGCTTGCCAAGTGGTGCCATGTCAGCACCTAGGATCCGAACTGGCAAACCCTGGGCCGCCAAATTGGAATGTCTGAACTTAACTGCTGCGCCACCGGGCTGGCCCCCTGGAAAGCTTGTTAAAGCACAGATTGCTGGGCTCTGCATGTCTGAGGTGGGGCGTGAGAACCTGCATTTCTAGTAAGATCCCAGGTGATACTGTTGCTCTTGGTCTAGGGACCACACTTAGAACCATTGCCTAAGATTAAATGGTGTTGACACACCTGGGCCCAATTCTCCTGCTTGATGTAGTTTCTCATTGGGTCATCCTTCCTCTGGTGTTAAAAGTAGATGAGAGGAAATGTCTTGTCTGAAGAGTAAACAGTAAGTGGCATGAAGAACTCAGTGTCAGTTAGGATTATGGCTTAGTCCTGTAGGTACTCATTAGGTTTTGCTAGGCTCACCCATAACAACCGTTTACAATATGGTTTCTACAGGAAAGCGCATTGCACAGGGTGTCCCCTTGCCACTCATCACACACAACCTGCCAGAAGGGACTGTGGCCATGACAAGGATCTGCCAATGGTTTCTTGCTGCCCAGGGCATGGTCATGCGAGAGTATGACAAACCATTGCTGAACACTGGTTATCTGAAAGCCATTATTTTCTTTTCCAGGAAACAAGTCGTAAAAGGACAAAAATGTCCTGGATTAAATGGTCTTTTTAAGGACTCCCTCTTTCCAGTCCTGCACTCTTGCACAGAGCTGGGCGTGGTGGTAAGGCAGAGAGAAGTGTCCCCCCAGTGACTAAGCAGCCACAGGCACATGGTCCCTGCTCCCTGCTGTTGGGGTCAAAGGTTATCACCAGTCACTGTTGGGAAATCCCCCTCAGTTGTTGAATGTTTTGACCGGGCAAATAACCATAATTATGGTAACAAAAATAAATAGCCCTTGAGCTTCTTAACCTCTGTAGTGGTTCAGCTCTAGTGGTGGAATATATCTCAGTTTTGAACAGTACACCTGGGTGACTGCACTAACTACCCTTGGACAAATGCAGAGTTTAGTTAAGGTAATTACATCTGTGCAGCTGACGGGGCAGGTGTCTGTGGGACGGTGAAAAGAAATTGTGTTTAATAGTTGGTGGGCTGGGGTCAGGCAAAACCACTTTCCCTGTTTCTGCCTCGGAGGAGGGGTCCAGAGCCGAGAATTAGGATGAACACTTACAGGTGAGTGTGAACACAACCGCTGGTAGGCAGTGTTTGGGAGGACCCTGGAAGGTTAGGACCGGGGTCTCTTCTCCACAGTGCTCTTGGGGGTGGATTATCCTGCCCACTGAAGGAAGTAGAAGATAATCAAAAACATAAAAGAGGTCCCGGGCATGACATTCTAAAAAACCATCCCTAGCACTGTCTGTCCCACTTGTAGGTGTTCCCTATTCCACACTGGGCTGACCACTTTTGACACATCAGATTAGATTTTCTCCTTCCCTCCTAGAGTCACAATAGATTAAAAAAAAAAACAATAATTTTGGTGGGCTTTCTGGGTTCCATATCTTGTGCTAGTTGCTTAACATTGAGGTAGGTTCTGTTAGAGTGGAGTTGCATCATTCATGCTTAATGAGCTTGAATGGCTGCATGTGCTTGGCAGAGGGAGAGAGAGTCTTTAAGCAAAGAAATGGTGACTTGTTCAAATGCAGAAAGACATTTTGCAAGACAGTATGTTGGCTATGCTGAGTAGATTTGCAAGAGTTATTTTGACTACAGGTGATTTTCTTCATCTCAGGTGCTGATTTAACTCCCTGCCTTACTCCTCCCCAAAGTAAGACTTCTGCCTACTATCCCCATTTTACAAATGTTGAAGTTGAAACTTAAAAGGGTTAAATAACTTGCTAAAGGTTGTGTGTCCAGTAAGCGATGGAGCTCAGAATAGACCCAGGCATTCTGACTCTAAAGCTCACGCCCTTCTCCAATACTGGGACATGCTCTAAGATCCTCAAGGCTGTGCATCTGGGTGATGGATGAACTTGGAACAGTGCCTACATGAGGAGTAGCTCAGGAATGGGTCTACTGAGTCGGGAGAAAGGAAGTCCCAGGCAGGCTGGGAGAGCTTTCTTCAATTACTATATGAAGGGGAGTCAATGAGAGGAAGCTGTTGGCAGGCATATTTTACGTCAATGTGAGAAGTCGTTTGAAGATAGAGCTGTTCAAAGATGACCTGGTTTGCAGGGTAGAGACCCTTGTTGGAGGTGCTTTTCTGAGATATTCACAGGCCATATAATTCACCCATTTAAAGTGTACCGTTTAGTGGGTTTTTTGTGTATTATTTTAGAAATTGTGGTAAAATATATAACATTTAAAAAATAGTTTTCAGTTGTGGCTAGTATTTATCAAAAGTGAGTATTTTTCTGTGCTTGGTAATTTGGCCAAGAAATCTGTGGAAAGCTGGCTTTGTCTTTGATCATATTCAGTGCTTGAAAATGCATAGCTGTGGAGGCCTGTGCTCAGTCTGCTTCCTGCTTCATAGGACTCAGGAGGTTATTAGTCACATCTCTGCTGAGTTTTATTTTGAAGACATGGTCACTCTGCGGTTGGACGTGTTAAGGCAGGGTGATTGGGTATGGTGGCATTAGCAGACGCCCTGGAATGAGATGTGATGACTTCTTCAGGAAGACTGTTTTAGCTATCTATTCCTGCAAGACAAATTATCCTCATACCTCATGGCTTAAAACAAACACCACCATTTATTTACTCATGATTTTGCCATTTGGCAGAGGGCAGTAGGGACGGCTTGTCTCTGTACCGTGTGGCACCAGCTTGGGGAACTTAAGAGTGGGTTTACTTCCGAGATAGAACACTCGCACGGCTCGCAAGATGATCCTGGCTCTTGTTGGTTGGGAGCCTCAGTTCCCTTCCATCTGGGCCTCTCCACGTGATTGCTTGGGCTGCCCCATAATTTGGTGGCTGGGGTTCCAAGAGGGAAGAAGTGTTGCTTCCTGGCCCTTTGAATGCCTGGGCTCTGGAGGTCTCAGAATGGCACTTGGGCATTTCCTTGGTAGAACAGACATAGTCCTGGCTCAGATTCAAGGGGGAGGGAACAGAAGCTCCACCTTTTGGCGGGAGGAGCAGCATGTGTTGAGACAGAGGGGTGGGTTTGGGACCATCTTTAGAGGCTAGCTACCACAAAGAACCACAATAGTCTTTTTTCTCTTTCTTCCTCATTCTCATTCCACGGAAGCCTGCCCCTGATCATGGTAAGAGCTGGTGATGACAAATAATGGGAAGAAATCTAAGAAAAATACAAAAATTAGGTACTAGGATTACATGATCTTTGGGGGATTGTGGCTTGAGAGTAAGTGACTGCATAGTCTATCTGTGAAACAGGCAGTTGTGAGAGATGCCTGATGATTGTATTTTTCACAGCTTTATTAAAATCTCTGCTTCCGGCATTGTTGTGTGAAGTTTCCTTATTTTCTTTCTGTTAATTATGTCTTTCCAGAATTGGTTAGCAGAAAATTTAGCAGTTCTTCGTAGGAAAGCAGAGACGAATAATATTCTATTAAGATAAGTTGGTTATTCATGACATTTTGAGCAATAAAAAGAATTACTTGGATTAATCTTTAAAAGCTTAGGATCATTTATTTTCTTGGGAAACATAAAAACATTAAGAAGTTGGGAACAGTAACACCCTATTATCATCATCATCCATTATTTAACAAGTTTGGCATAGTGTTTTAGATGGAAATAATTTATTTTAAAGTTGACAACTTCCAACGGAAAGATAATCTTGTTCATTTCTGCTCTTAATAATTATTTAAATTTCTCTTGTTTGCTGATTATACATTTTTTTACTTCTGAGGTGATCAGAGATTAGGGAAGGATTTTAGAGAGCAATTAAGTAAAAACCAATTTACATGCATATGGAAAGCTAGGCCCAGTGTATGGATAAAAGGAGCATTTTACATTCACCATGTTAACTAGAATAATTTCTCCATTCAGAAGGATGTCGGAAATGAGAAAAGCTATTTAAATAATTTTAATTTTATATATTAGTGTTTTGAAAACAGAGCTTTGCTTGTTCTTTTCAACTGCTTGCTGATGGGCCCTTGAAGTCCACAGTACTATTTCAGCTTCAATTCCGAAAATGGTTATATCACATTTCACAATAACAGAGCTAGTAGCCAGAGGACTAAGTGTTTGCAAATAGCATCATCTGCTGTGCAGCTTCCTTCCATTTGGAGGAATGGCCATATATTTCACCATGAGGCTTCAACTGTGGCTCCCTTTTGGGGTGTAAGAGCCTAATCCCTGTGGTCTCTGTAGCTGAGGCTGTGTCCACAGCCTGTTGAATGTTTGTCTTCTACAGTGATGCTCAGGTGTCAATGACATCTGCAAGCATTTTTATTTTAGCAAAAAAAAAAAAAAAAAAAAATGCTTTGGCACGCTTGGATTGTATGTCTTCCAGGGTGTTCCCATCCTTAGTCACATAATACCCTTAACGTACCTTAAATGCTGTCAAGATAAATCACATGGAATTTTGAAAGGTTCTGTCTCACATGTAGCTATTATTCTTTACTCAGTTAAGAAAATGAGTTTGGAAATATGAGTCTTGAGCATGAGAACAATCATATAATATTTTATTTTAGCTTAATGATGTTCTCTGTCACTGAGTTGCCACCACAGCTTTATTCTGCATGATTAGGTGTGGGAAAGAAAGAATAAAAGGTAGCTTATTATGTTTGGTTTATTGTGAAAGGCTGTTTTAGGTAAATGTAAAGTTCCAGTGGTGGAAATAAAATTCTATTCCAGATATAGATGTGACCTCCTCCTCAAAAGCTTCCTTAAAGGCTATTTTGGGGCACACGTGGGATGAATTTGGTACACGGGATAATAATAGCTGACACCTGTCTAATGCTGCCCTGAACCAGGCACTGTCCTAAGCGCTTTGAATATGTTAATTTAATTCATATATAAATTGTCCTTGTTATCATTCCCATTTTACAGATGGGAAAACTGAGATGCAAAGAAGGAAACAAATATACCCAAGGCACACAGCCAGTCAGTGTCTTGAGCTGGGGCTTGGTTTGGGCTGCCTGGCTTCAATGGTCTCTCTACCACCAGGTGACACTCCCTAGTCAAAGTAATGTTTTCTGTCTCAGTCTTTTTCTTTCCCCTTTATTTTAATCCAGATTTCAGATGCTTGATTCTCAAGTTGGCAGTGATTTTGGCCTTATAAAGCTTATTTTTTATTGGTCTGATTTTCAGAAAAGCTTCTCTTGTTTAACATTTTTGGTTGATGAAAATAAAAGAAGTCAGTTTTTCAAACAGATTAAACATGTTAATAATAGTGCTAGACATATTACCCAATCATGGTATGTTAGGAATAAGTTTCAGAGTAAAAATAATGTAAGTTCCAATATAGCACAGTTATCATAAAGTCTAGTGTATGGTACTCTGTCTCACATATTGTTTAGAGTGTAGAAATTACAGCCCTTAAAAATTTAAGTACGTTTAAACTAGCCCTTAAGTGAATTAACTTTTTTTGCCATCCTGTGAAAGTAATAATCGGCCATTGTAGAAAATCTGGAAAGTATAATATGATATAAGCAAAAAATTAATAACTTGAATAGTTTCACCACTCATAGATAAACAGTTCATGTTAGCATTTATTTTTCTTTCAGCCTTCATTCACATGTTCATTCATTCAACATTTACTCATTATCTTCTATGAGCCAGACGTTATTCTAGGCCCAAGGGAAAAAGCAGCGACCAAAATAGTCTCTCTCCCTGTGGAGCTGATATTTTAGTGGGGGAGACAGACAGTGAATAGATAAATATATAATGTTGGGTAGGGCTAAGTGCATTGAAGAAAAATGAGGCTGACTAAGGGAGTCGAGGCCAAGAGGCTGCTGTTTTGGAGTGCACAGTCACAAGGGAGGCTGAGGGACGTGAGGAAGGTAGCCTGTGAATAGCTGGAGAAGAACATTACAGGTGGGCAACAGCCAGTGCGAGGGCCTTACAGTGGAAGCAGGAGTGATGTGCCCAGGGACAAGCAGGGGAGCCAGGGTGACACGTGCCACAGCAAATGACATGGGAGAGGTGGCAGACACCTGCAGGCTGTAGAAATAAGGGCTTTGCATTTCACTGAGATGGAAGCCTCTGAAGGGTTTGGAGCAGAGGAGTGATGTGATCTGCCTTTGGTTCTAACAGGATCCCTCGGCTGCCCTGGTGAGAACAGACTGCAAGGACTAGCTAGCTGGGAGAACGGTTTGAAGGAAGGTGGTGAGAAATAGTTAGATTCGGGATGTATTTAAATGTAGAGCCAGCAAGATTTGGAGATGGATTGGATGTGTGGAATGAGAGAAAGAGGAGAGTGAAATACGGTGACAACTGGTGTTTTGGGTTGAAGTATTGCCCCTGCTCCAATTCTTGTGTTGAAGTCTTAAGCCCCAGGGCCTCGGACTGTGACCTGCTTTGGAATTAGGGTCATTGCAGATGTAATTAGTTAAGAAGAGGTCATCCTGGAGTGGGGGTGGTGCTAATCCAATATTACACAGACACACGTAGAGAGAAGACATGAGAAGACATTGGGATAACCAAGGAATGCTCAAGGCTACCAGAAGCTAGGAGAGAGGAATGGGACAGGGTCTCTCTCACGGTCCTCAGAAGAAACCAACCCCTCTGACACCTTGATTTTAGACTTCCAAACTCTAGAACTGTGACCTAATGGCTTTCTGTTGTTTAAGCCTCCCAGTTTGTGGTACCTGTTACAGCATTCCTGGGGAACTGATATACTTGTTGAGTAACTCTGTGAATGGAGGTGCCTTTTAAGGAGATGAATAGTAAGGACGAGCCAGATGTGGAGTTTGGGGTGAGGGAGGGGAATCAAGATGATCTTAATTTGAGAAGCCAGTTAGATATCCACATGGAGCTGTTGAGGAGGCAGTTGGACATGGAACTCTGGAGTTCAGACAGGAGGACAAGGCCTGAGATCTAAATTTTGGCACAAATCTGATATTCATGATCTCTGGATGGAAATCAAAGCCATGGGACTGAATGAGATCACCAGAAGAGTCTAAGGACCAAGAAGCCCTGGGGAATGTCAACAGTTGGAGATCAGGAAGAGAAAGAAGAGCCAGAGGGAGACTGAGGAGAGGTTGAGGGTAAGGAATGGAGAAGGCTGGCAGGGTGTGACAGCTCAGCCAAGGGAGGAAGGAGGTGAGGAAGGGGGCACTGAGCACCGTGGCCAGCGCTGCTCTTGGTCAAGAAGGAAGAGGGCTTGTTGGATTTGCACCCTGGAGGTCACTGGCGACTCTGACAAGAGCAGATTCGGTGGACAGCTGGGGGTGCAAGGCTCATTGGAATGAGTTCTAGAGAGTGGGAGGTTTTTTATTCCAAGGCATTAAAAATGTCTTTTACACATTGTTTTGAATAACTATCACATTCCATGATTTTTATCTATTCCTTGTTGTTTTATGGGTAGAGTGTTTCTATTTTTTTTTTTTTTTACCACATTGATTGTCTACTGCAGTGGATATTTTTGAATATAAAATTTCCTGGATTAGGAATGATAAAACACAACCAGGCGTGTGTGTTTTTAGGGCTTGATCCTAAAATATGGCCAGTTGCTTTATGGAAAGTCTGTACTCGTGGACACTCCCCTGGGCGGTGTAGGAGCGGTGCCTTGTCTCATGGCACACCTCTGCTCCATGTATTACTGAGTTGACTAGAACATCTGGAACAGCGTTCAGTTACAGTGGTGATGATGGGCATCAATGTTTTGTTCCTGATTTACAGGATACTGTCTCTGCTGATTACATTAAATCATACTGGATCAGCATCATATTTAAGAATATATTGGTGCTGGCTCGGTGGCACAGTGGTTAAGTTCACACGTTCCGCTTCCTCTGCCTGGGGTTTTCGAGTTCCGATCCTCGGTATAGACCTACGCACTGCTTGTCAAGTCATGCTGTGGTAGGCGTCCCACATATAAAGTAGAGGAAGATGGGCACGGATGTTAGCTCAGGGCCAGTCTTCCTCAGCAAAAAGAGGAGGATTGGCGGCAGACGTTATCTCAGAGCTAATCTTCCTCAAAAAAAAAAAAAAGAATATATTGTAATTCCTTTGCCATCCCCCCCTCCCCGAACCTCATCTCTCATGAAGAGTCATTCCTGAATCAGAGTCAATTTGCGTTTTGCGTCTTAATGGCTTTGTGGCAGGTTTCACCACTAACATTTGGCCCCACACTCTTTGGCCAGGCCTATGTGTTTTTTATTTCTCTCAGCTTTCACATCTGATACTAAGTTCATGATCTCAGGGAGGTCTTTCCTAGTACCCTAAATCCCATAGAGATGGGCCCCCACTGCACACCATTCTGCTCTTTCCAAAATGTTGGTAGTGATTATGATCACTGTTCCTTTTGGTCTTCTGGCTGGGCCATGAGTTCCATGGGGCAGAGATGGTGTTTTCCTGTCTACAGTTGTGGTCATAGGGCATGTGGCTGTGCCTGGGGCAAAATGAGCAGAAACTTGTCACTCAGTTTGTTGAGTGAAGGACTAAGGTGCAGGTCAAACTTGGCAACTAGCCCAAGGGCACACAGCTGGGGAGTGGGGGTCAGACTCACATCTGTGTGACTCCAGCGCCCAGCCTCATCTCACCCCACTGCCTGCTTCCATCAGTAGGTGAGCATGGGCGGGGGGCCTGTTATAGCTCCTCATGGAAACAAACCATTCTAAGGATTCTTTGTATCCTTTTTGGCCCCTCGAATATAATAATTCACAAATATTTGTTGATTGTCAATGAGGGCTCCTCATTTCTCATTCCTTCTCTACCTTTATATTCCAAGACAGATGTGTATGGTGACTTTTTTTCTACACTTGTCTGTCTTCCCTGCTGGACTCTGATCTCCTTGATAGCAGGAAATTTATTGTCTTCATCTTTGTATCCACTCTTCTTGGCACAGGGCTAGGATATAACGGGGAGGGGCTCAATGTTCACATAATGAATAAAGAAACATAATATGATGGGATTTCACTGAGATTATAGATTTATTATTGAGTAATATATGGCCTTCTAATAACTGTGAAGATGTCCATTATAATAATAGTCTGTGCATAATAGTTTACAGTCTGTAAAACCCAAGGTTTGTATTTATCATATATATGTACTAGCATTGGTGCACAAAATAAAATTATACTATTATTAGAGAAGGCGCTTAATGCATGACTGACTGGAAAATGAAATAACATGTTTTTTTCATACTAATAGTATCAACATTTAAACTTTTAGCATCACTTTGTAATTCTAATGTTGAATGGTTCTAATTCCATACTCTACTTAACCTGTATGCTTCTTTTGAATTTTTCATTGGTATAAATAACACTGCTGTGGACAGCTGGACATATGTATGCGCGTAGTTATTTCCTTTTTTGACGTAGGTTAAGTTTCTAGAAGTGAGGCTACTGAAATATTTGAAACATGTTGTTAAACTGCTTTCTAACCCACCTGTACCGTTTTACCATCATCTTTGTATTAATATTTTTGTGTCTTTAAAAAAAAATTCAGCAACCATAATATTTTATCTCCTTGTTGTAGTTGGCATTTCTTTTGATGACTTAATTTGGACATTACTCCACAAGTTTGATTACTAATTGCATTTTCTTTTGTCTTAATTGCCTATTTCTGTCCTTTTTTCTCTTTTTGGATTTTGGTCTTAACTTGTTAAAGATGACTTTTATTAATTCTTTGTAGGTAATAGCATTTTCTGAAAATCTCTTTCTGGTTTTTCTCTTTTGCTATTTTTAATTAAATGTTTACATAGTTTAAACTGTAGATATTTTTAACTTTTTCCTTTTTTTTTTTCCCGTGGACTTAGAAAAACACAAACCACTTTATAAAACGGCAGTAATAAGACCAGAGCAGAATCCAGAAAAACTGCTGGTGGTTTTTCATTACATGACTTATGACTTAATTATGTTATACTCCGTGAATGATTTCACAGTTATTGATGGCATTGGGAGGGGTGTGTTTGGCCCCAGCTGACCACCTCTTTTAAATTAAATCACATGGTAACAAGCTAGTCCTGCTGAGCTCAAGCTTGGAGAACCTCAGCCTTCCAGAACACAGATCCTGGGGAATTAGGCAGATGAGGGCTCAGTACTTGACATAAAGGCATTAAACCCTGGCGTAATCGAGCCATGAGATTCTGCACACAACCTCTGTGACTTGTATTCCGTGTAATTTGTGCTGTGCTCAACCATCTGACTATCTGCTTGGTTAAGTTGTCACTTGAGAGTAGATTAAAAAAGTGAATGGCGTAGAAAGAGTGAGAGAAAGCCTGTGCTTCTTGACAGCCCGACTTAGAGGAGAGAGAACAATGAAAGCACACCCGCACCCCTGAAATATTTCACATGGATTTTCATAATGATCACAAACCATAAGGGTTAATAACTGTGTTGGTGCATGGTTTACCTATCCAGAAAATTCAATTAAGTGGATTTCTTCATTATTCCACAAGGCTGGATATTCAAAAAAGGCATTTGGATGTTGTACTAATATTTTTTGCTCTTTAGGGATTTTGGAGGAGGCAGACCCAGTGACATTTACTATGAAAGAACAGTATTTATTTGGGTTTGGTACAAGGAGCAGACAGAGTCAGAGTAGACTAAAATGTGTGACCTCATGCTATGTTTCTTGTGATCTGATACACTTAGTGTTATTGAATAACTTCAAAGGGCAGCTGGGAATTACTGTGAAGACACACACAGCAAAGCAATTTCTCACCTGCTGTCTCTGATCACAGAAGACACAGTTAGACTCACATTTCTCCCCCGGACACATGGGGTAGACATGCTGCAACTTGTTTGCAGAGAAAAGCAAGGGGCACAGAGTCACACTGTTTGCCCTGTGTGGGCTGGGACGAAGTTTTAAATATAACCAAGAGTTACTTTTTTAGAATTAAAAGCAATAGAGGCTGAGCTTCAGGGCATGGGTTACTTCCTAAAAATACAATCACTGAACTTTTAAAGAACGTTAGGATCAGCTTGTCAAACTGGAGTAAGATTCAAATATGGAAGAAATCTGAGAGTATTTACTGTTTGGGGCGAGTTTGACTGTTTCAAGTGATGAAAGAGTGTTTTTGGAAGACCATCCTGGCAGTCAGAATGGACTAGGATTTTTTTGCCTGTCCTACTCACCCAGGTCTTAATGTCAGCTTTCTGCAGCCCAGGATTTGCCCACTGGGTTCATCATTATTATGGCAGCAATTTCTGCCACTTTCGATCAACCTCGTACCCATCATCACTCCTTCACCTTGTGCCTGAGGAACAGGTTTTAACGATCATCAGTTCTCAGTTGTCGTTTGTTGGATTTTAAAAAATTATTTTGATTTTGAAAAATTGAAAAATATACAGACAAGTATGAATAATACAATAGTAGACACCTATGTATCTGCTACCCACAGTTGATACCAGTCTACTTGTTATATTTGTTACTTGTCTTTTTTTTAAGTGAATCCAGTATGTTTTTATGCTTTTGTCGATTTCATATGTATCCATAAAAACAAATAATATTCTTTTATATATTTAAAAAAATTACATGGACAGTTATTATAATATCATATAAAGAACAGTATCATAAAGTGGCATCTTCTAATTTGCTTTCTTCAGTCAACGTTATTTTTAAGATCCATCCATGTGGCTAGGTATAGATCTAGACTATGATTTTAACTGCTGTATAGTATTCCATTGTATGAATATGCCACAGTTTGCTTATCAATTCATCTATCAATGCCAGTATTTTCCTACTATAATTGGTGTGCTGTGGACATTCCTGTATATGTCTCCTTAAGCACATGACAGCCTAGAAGTGAAATTGCTGGGTATTAGGGATTTCACGTTATAACTTTGCTAGTTATTGCCAAATTGTGTTTCACAGAGATGAGTGTAAAATATACCCCCACGAGCAGTAAATGAGAGTTCCCGTTTCCCTGTATCTTTGCTAACATGTGGTTGTAACAGACTTAGTGCCGGTCTGTTGAGTGTGGAATTGCATCTCAGTAATTTTTTGATTTGCAGTTCTCTGATAATTAGAGAGGTTGAGTATTTTTTCATGTTTATTTGACACTCACATTTCATCATCTGTGAATAGCCAATTCATATCATTTGTCTATTTTTTTCTCTGTTGATTTTTAGGAATTTTTTTATATATCTGTTTACTAGTCCTTTGTTAAATATATTGCAAGTGTCTTTGTCATTTGTCTTTCAACTTTGTGTATGGTCTTTTAAATTTTGATATAGTCAAGTACATCAGTCCTTTTTGATTTTTACTTACTGTTTCACATTTAAGAAATTCTCCCTTACGCCAAATCATGAAGATAGTCTCTCATGTTCTCTTTTAAAGGTTTTAAAGAGCTAGAATCTATATTCTTGTGTGGGTAGGGATTTAATTTTAATTCTTTTAGATGGATGGCTGTTTCTTTTCCATTTATTAAGTAGTCCACTGTTTCTCCACAGATTTGTTATATCTCCTCCATTATGTTGCAAGCCTCCATTTCTATCTGAGTCTGTTTCTAAGCCTTCCGTTAAATTTCACTGATCTGTTTCTCTATCTCTGAACCAGTACCACATTGTCTTATCAGTTACAATGGTTTGTAGAACCTTTTGGATTATCTACATAGGCCCTTAGGTAAACTGCAAATAATGATACACTTACACTTGTTTCTTCCTTCATGATTCTTAGACCTTTTATTTCTTGTTTTGCCATGTTGGCTGGGACCTGCAATACCACATTGACCACTGGAGGTTATTGAGGGCATTTAAGCTTGTTTCCAACTTTGATAGAAATGTTTCTACAGTTTCCTCATAATATTTGCTATAGGTTTTGGTGTGCCAGTTGTTGTGGGGATTACTGTAGGCACTGTTTACCGGAATGGGGAAATCCCTTTGTATTCCTAGTTGCCAGCAGTTTTTGTTTGATTGGAAGATTTTCTGCACTCATTGAAATAAATTCTCATTCAGTTTTTTAACATGGGGAATTTCATGGATAGATTTGTTGACATTAAAGCCATTCTTATATTTCTGGAATTCTGCTTGCTTTTCTGTTTTGAAATACTGCTGTATTTGATTTGCTAATATTTAGGTATTTTGCATCTATATTCACAACTGTGATTTGTGTGCTAGTTTTCTTTTGTGTACTCTTCTTGCCTGATGTCAATATTGAGGTTTTGCTCTCCTCTTAAAAGGAGCTTAATTCTGGGGTCTCTGCTGAGTGGCCTCACTCTGGCAGGTCTGGACTGGTGTTTGCAGCTCACGGGCCTGGGTGTTTGGCCTCAGGATGTTCCGCCCCTCGCCTCTGCAGCTTAGCATCAGGCGAAGGCTCAGGGCAGCCTCTGCAGGTCTCTGGGCTGTCTCTGTGTGCAGGTCTCTGCTCTCCAGGACTCTCACCTGCAGATTCCAGCCGCCGGCAGATGGGCAGTTGGGGTGATGGTGCCTCACCTCTTTGATTTCCTTCTCGGAGGATTCACAGTTGCTTGTTGCCAGTTGCCCGGTATCTGAAAACAGTTGTTTTGTATCTTTCATCCAGTTTTCTAATGGTTTACGGCAAAAAGGCTTTGTTTGGTTACAGTTATTCCATCATGGCCAGCTGTGGAAATCCATCTTTTTAAGTTAGAAAAATTTTTAAAAAATCATTGTTCTGTGTTTGGAGTAGGGGGAGGGGGTAGTTACAGGGTTCATTCCCTGTGCACATCTGGAGCAGAAGTACTTTTATTGGATCAGCTACCTTATGAATTGTGGCCGCCCTCCCTTCAGAACTCTCTGGTTCCTTTTCACAAACTGAGTCTCTCTCAGAAGCTCTTTTTGTCTACTGTACCTGAACTTCTTACGCTGACTCCCTTAATGCGCATTTGTACTGCAGGTTGGGTGACTTGTCACAGCTCCTACCAGCCGTTTGTGATGTTCTCTTCTGTTAGTCCTTGACTAGTTTGTTTTGGAGTGTTTCTACCCTTCAGAGTTCTTCTAGAACACATTGGATCTGGGCTTCTAAAACTTTTTCTTTAGTAAGGAACTATAATGTACTTTTAAATGCCACTTCAGACATTGCATATTAGCAGGGTATATTTTAATATTAGTTTTGATTAAAAAATATCTTTGGAGGATTGGAGACTGATCGAACAACACGCAAACCAAGTCTGGAGTTGGAGACGTTATTATGTAATGATTAGGAGCCCACTGATGATCTTCCCTTTGCAAATGTTCTTACATCCCAGCATCCTTTGCAAAGGAGTGGCTCTGCTTTCACGTCAGTTAATCAACCAAGGTGAGGCTCAGGCTGCCATCCTAGGGTACAAGAAGTTCTGCATAAGCCAGTTAACTGGCCTTACAGTTTATAATCTAATTGGGAAATAAGAAATGAGTTTGTTAAAAGATGATGATCTGTGACAGTACCTGCAAAATGTAAAGGGAATGATGAAAACACGACAGGAGTTCACATGATATAAAGATCATGGTAGGGGTGGGTGGGCATTTGGGAAAGACTTCATAGAGAAGGAGGAGGTTTCAGATGCACAAGAGCTTGAGGGGTCTGTGTTCCAGGACAGCGCACCCTGTGCGCAAGGCGAGGAGTGGCAAGCTTCTGCATGGAGGGACCAGGGCGCAATGAGGGTGGAAAGGCGTATTGGGACCAGATGTAGAGGGTCTTGAATATATCTCATGGGCAGCTAAAATGTGTTGAAAGTTTTTGAATGAAGAAGGAATTCAAAGAGCTGCCTTTTAGGAAGACTAGTCTGTCAGCAAGTCCCTGGATTAGGATTTTGTTCCCTAACCTACTGGTTCTCAAGCCTGGCTGCGCATTGCAATCACCTGGAAAGTTAAATTACTTATGCCGGAGCCTCCCTGCCCCCAAGATTCTGATTCAGTTGGCCTGGAGTTAGGCCTGGGTTCTGAGAATTTTAAAAGCTCCCCAGGTAATTCTAATGCGCAGCAAAGCTTGAGAAACACAGCCCAAACCACTGATAAGATCTTGATGTAGTGTTTCCTCACTGTGTTGAACCACATTTGGCCAGGCAAACGCAGAATCAACTGGTGGAAAAAAAACACTTTTAAAGTACTTCTGTAACATTTACTTATAATATTCCATATAGTTCAACACCTGACTTAGAATAACAGTTTTCTCATAAATGCCTACACATTTTTACGTTGGCTGTGAAGTAGATGATCACAAATGTATAAACTTTTGGGAGGGACCCATAATTATCTTGAGAATTTGGAAAAGTTTTTATTTTTTGCAGTGAAAATAAAAGGGCAAGATAAACACTCTTATCACAGCAAGAATTCAATAAATTGAAAGCAATGGTAGTGTGAAATCACCAAACTTACAATTGTAAAAATACAAATCCTCAAAAACTTGCTGGTGGGAGATGGTGAAGTTTGAAATGGCGCGTGTCAGTGCTTTTCAAACCTGAGTGCACATCACACTCACCTGGAGGGCTGTCACATTGCTGGGCTCCTGTTTTGGATTTAGCAGGCCTGGGGCAGCCTGAGAATGTACATTTTGAAAGAGCTGCCAGGTGATGCCGCTGCTGGTCTGAGCAGCAGGAGAAGTGCCATGTGAGAACCATTGCTGCATGAGGTCCAAATTTCGTAGGAAAAATGGCTGGATAAAATCTGCTGGCGGGACGTGAGATTTGCTATTCGTGTCACATGAGGGCCTTGTCTTGGCAATTAGGAATCTGGCCCCCTCTTCAAGCCCTCCTCTCCTGTCTGCATGCTCCAGGGGGCTGTGGCCTCAGCCTCACTGGGGTAGGTGGAAGAGAAAATTGTCTAGTCGTTCTCTTATCGTCCTTTTAAAATTTACTGGAAAAGGGTGGTATTGTATAGAGTCAATCCGTTATGTAACGTGTTCTTTTTCTTCCAGTAGAAGACTTTTGTGAGTTTAAAGTGTTTTATCTTTTATTATTCTTTCCCTGTCCCCCTCACCCTCCCATGTGCAAAAATAGAAAAATTAAAAAAAAGAAATCAGTACCCTTTTACCCTTCGAATCCCTCCGTGTCCTTCGATACACAGGTTCGGTGGTATTTTGAAAGATTTCAGTCCTCGGCCTCCATCTAGGTACCAGCTTTTGTAAGCTGCTCTGTGCAGCCTTCCTGGTAGATGAGTAGACTTTGCAGTACACCTTGGGAGGGAAGAGAAGCGGAAATCATTCTCAGATGTTAAACTGAAACACGTTCCTAATTGAAAGCATGAAGAGAATGTATACATGAAGGTGCCGGGGGTGGGGGGTGATCTCTGGCAGAGGCTCAGCTCTCAGAGCCCAGTCCAGTCCCCTCTCGTGGCCACTTCTGCTCTCTCTGGGTGGAGCCCCTTTCCATTCCTGTGACATTCCATTAATAACCATGGCTGAGTAGGACCTGATGACCATCAGTCAGCCAGGGAAACGCTGATAAATTAGAATCGTGAACTCTAGAAGTGCATAGCTTTTGACTTTGAATTCTAGAAGCCTAATATGGGAAGAGCCCTTGGGGGCTATTTTAGAACAAGCAGCTACTGCCCTTCCCTTGTCCCCAAACACATACAGGTGCAGCGCCCAAGGTTAAGTAACTTACCCTAAGGTCGCCTAGGCAGCTGGCTGCATTTTTCTTTTCTTTTTTTTAAGAATACTCCCCAACTTTTGGAAAATTTCTCAACCTAGTGTTCTGACTCTTGAGGGCCGTTTCTTGGCATTATTTGCTGTAGGTAATAGGAATTGTATTAGGAAGATGGGAAAAGTATCTTCTCTCTTTTATAGAAAATCAGGAGGTTTTAGGGCTCTCAGGTCTTGGTCATTTGGCTTTTCCATAACTGAGCCTCCTCTCTGGTTCATATCTCTCAGCTATTTTGTAATTATTTTGTGGACTCCATCTTGCATTGAATTTTGTGGGAGATTTAGTATTGTGATCTGCCACAAGACCAAGAGTTGGAGTCAAAAGTGGACTGATAGCAATAGGTTGGCACAAATAAATATATTTGGACAAATAAAGGACTGAAGGAATCATGTCCACAGGACTATGACATTAACCTAATGAAACAAGTCAGTAACATCTAAAATCCCATGGGGCGTTGCCTATGATAAAAGCCCTCGCTTACCCATGACCCAGAGTACTGCTCACTTTAAAACTCCACTTGACCCACAAGTCTGATGATTGAAAGTACTCGCATCCTGGCAAGTAGGAGATAAAGAGGTGGTTTCTTTTTTTGGGGGGCGGTGGTGAGAAAGATTGGCCTTGAGCTAATATCGGTGCCATTCTTCCTCTATTTTGTATGTGGGATGCCATCACAGCGTGGCTTGATGAGCGGTGTGTAGGTCTGCACCCAGGATCTGAATCAGCGAACCCTGGGCTGCTGAAGCGGAGCGTACGGGCTTAACCACTATGCCACTGGGCCAGCCCCAAGAGGTTGTTTCTTTTTGGTTGCTTTTCCTTATAAAATTAGGGATGGTGTACAGTGTACTGGCATTTTTTTTTTTTTTAAGTATAAAAGTATGTATTGGGTGACTCTACCTTTCTGCCCTTGGTTTTTCTCTTATGTAAAAAAAAGTGGGTTGGACTAAACAGTCTTTCCAAGCTCTCATAGTTTGTGCAAGGTGGAGTCTGTAGTTGAGCTTTTTTTGGGCTTGGGCTTTTGTTTTTTATCACATCTTGTTTGGATACCTAAAATTTAAACTTAAGCCACAGAACACAACTTAAAAGGAAGAGCAGAGCGTTTTCTTGTTTTCCTTGTAGAGGCAGCTGTGGTAAAGTGGTTCAGAAGGATGACTTTGGAGCCAGTTCACTTGGATTCAAATCCTATCTCTTCTATTTACTAGTAATTCTGTGACCTTTGGCAAATTAGATAATCCCTGTGTCTGTTTCTTCATCAGTAAGATGGGCGAGATATCTACTTCAGGCGGTTGCTGGAGATTAAATTTGTTGCTATGTATTAGAACAGTGCCTGGCACATAGGAAGCTGTTAATAAATGTTAGCTGTCATCATTGTCATCGTGTCTTCAACTGTGGTTTTATTTTATTGGGGAACATCCTGATTTTACTGTTAAGCCTTTGGAAGAATTACTGAAGTCTACAATGCTTTCCTTCAAAGCTGTGTCTTATATTGTCTTTCTGCAGCAAGCTGTGTCCCACCGTGCCAGAATGGAGGGATGTGTCTCCGGCCTCAACTCTGTGTGTGTAAACCAGGGACCAAGGGCCAAGCCTGTGAGACAACAGTTGCCCAGGACACTTCATCACCAGTCCTTGGAGGGCAGAGTCCCGGAGCTGCTTCCTCCTGGGTCCCTCCTGAGCCAGCAGCAAAGCACACTTCATCTAAGAAGGCAGACACTCTCCCAAGAGTCAGTCCCATGGCCCAGATGACCTTGACCCTCAAGCCAAAGCCTTCAGTAGGACTCTCCCAGCAGATACATTCTCAGTGAGTGTTTTGAACTTGCCTCTAGCCTGGGAGCATCTTAATTATCTCTTTGTTGCCTTGCTTTAAATCACTCTCCTTTTCCTGCACCGTTTGCAGAAATCACTTGGATAATAATGTGTTTCTTTCCTTTCCTTAAGGCTTTACATATTATGCTGACACATCAAGTCTCTTAAAAATATTTGATATGTGTGTTTAGCCTCTGCAGGGAAGGTTTACCATAAGCATAAACCACAGCAATAGTGAGGATTATAGGGATCAAGGTTGGAAGGGAAAAATAAAGATAGCTGTTTGATTGTGGTGGAGTTGTCAGTTAACAAATACTTTTTTCGGGTGGGGGTGCTCTAGAGTTTTGAAATAATAATTTAAAAAGAAACAGTGAGTGTGATTTTTAAAGATATATGGAAAAGGTAGGAACTCAGCTTTGCACAGAGAAGGTATTCAAACGAGAGTGAGTCCTCACTTTTTGAAAGAGAATTTCTCCACCTCGGTAGCAGGTTAAGTGTATCTTCTATAAACACCATGTTTACCTCCCAGTTGCCATGCAGGTCCATTTTTGGTGAATGAGCTTGTGTTCTATTTATGGGAACATGGTTTTTTCTTAGCGTTAGGAAGTGAGTGCTGTTCTGAACAAAATGAGAACTCATGGATAAGAACGATTGTCCCTTCCTCCTCTGGGTTACCTTAGGAGCGGCCCCTCGGCTGCACAGGGTCCTTCTACAAATGGTTTCCTTTTAATTAGCTACTCTCCATGGATAACCAGATTCAGAATTTACTGCAACTATCACTTGTCGTTTGTCTAGGAATGTAAAATACAGGAAGTTCTCAACTTAAAAATGGGCTTGACCCAGCACTTCGTTTGTAAGTCTCTTGCTTAGAATTCCAGATGCTTTCCCCCGCCTAAGCATAGCTTCCACATGGTGATTAGTATCCAGTCAGCCCACAGAAGTTATTTAATCTGTTACTATAGATGAAATTATCCTAATTGATGCTTCCCTCTTGAATAGGCCACCTACTCTCCCTGCTGAGTGGGGTCCTTATAACTTTTTCCTGTCTCCTCTTCTTCTCTCCTTAATCTTCTGTTTTTCTTCATTTTTCTCTCGTTTCTTCTTATCTCATGCTTCTGTTCTGCTGTGATAAATAGATCTGGGAGACTAGTTTGAAATCTAACCACTTTGCTAGCACTTCAATTAGAAAACACATCCTGCAGCTCTCAAGAAGAAGGAATGGTAGCTATAACTAATCCTTAGTAATGGCTTACTGTATGCCAAGTACTATTTCAAAGGCTTTGGATGTATTAATTTACAACTCACAATGACCCCAAAAGGCTGGTACTGTTATTAACCCAATTTTACAGATGAAGAAACTGAGGTACTGAGTGGTTAAGTAAATTGTTCAAGGTCACAGAGTTAATAAGTGAGTAATAATAATGTGTTAGGATTTAAATGGAGGCAGAATAAGGAGGATAAGTGTTAGGCTTTAAATGAAGGCAGTCAGGATCCAGCATCCATGCCCTGAGTTGAAGGTCGCAAACTTTTTCTTTAAAGGGCTAGAGAGTAAACATTTTCAGCTTTGTGGGACATATGGTTTCTGTTGCAGCTTCTCAATTCTGCTGTCGTAGCACACAAGCTGCTGTAGATGATGTGTAAATGTGAGTGTGACCGCTGCAGTAAAATGTTATGGATGCTGAAATTTGAATTTATTATAAATTTCATGTCATCCATTATTTCGATTTCTTTCCAACCATTTAAAAATGTAAAAATCATTCTTAGCTTGTGGGCCATACAAAAACAGGCTCTGGGCCAACTTTGGCTTGTGAGCTGTAGTTTGCTGACCTCTTCTCTAAAGGATAGTCATGTTTTTTTGTGCCAGAACATAAATGTAACTCTGTATCCTTGAAATGATGTAAAGCTTTGATGATATCATAGCTAGACATCTCTCTTCCAGCATTGTTCTGGATCTTAAAAACGAAGACTGATTTTGTGTTGAACTATGCCTTGGCAATCAAGAGTCAGATTACTGTTTATTGCAATTTTTTTTAGTATTATTACCTATATAAACTGTGAAGTACTTTACAAGTGACATCATTTATCTTGACTGTCACCATCCGCTGTTAGAATTTGACCTTCTGTGTTGTGTATATATGGATTGTTCGTAAGAACCATATGTCAGATGTCCAGTAAAGGAGGAACCTTTTTTTCCTTCTTTTTTTGGTAGCAGCAGAGTAATTTAACAACAACCTTGTGAGTCAAAGAGGAGGCTAAGGTTTCCGTTCTAACTGGGCTTTGAGAAAATAAAAGTCATTGGATAATTTGCTTCAGAGACTTCATCTGCTGAGTGAAGATGCTTTTTATGATAGCATTGTTACAGGCATGGGTATATGGGTGTGCCTACTGGGTGCTTTTGGGTAAGGAGAAGAAATAGCTTAAGATGCTAACAATTCTGATATTTTTCTTAGTAAACTTTTATAGGTTGCATTGTTATCTGGGTACTGCAGGGAATATTAAGATGTACAACATCCACTTCTGCTCTTAAGGAGATTTTGAAGTGATAGATGAGCTATAACTTGAGAGGGATGCAAAGGAAGGAGCACAGTTGGCCCACTGATGACATTAGGTAATGACATGATCACCTGAAATCATATTTAACCAAACTGCCAAGGAACCACATATGATAGGACCATTTCGGCTATTTTTGAGAAAGGTAGCAATTTTAAAGTTATCTGTTTTTAAGATTACCTACTTTAGGGTGTTTCAAGGTTTTGTTTTGTTTTTATCTAGTGAAAGAAGAGATGGATTAAGCCTCCTTAAAATGCTTGTAGACGTAAGACACCTAAAATATCAAAATATTTAGTTAGTGTTACATCCATTCTGTGGTGTGTGAAATGCTGCAGTCTTGATCATTTATTCAGCAAGTTTTTATTGAGCACATTCTATGTACCATGCACTGTCCTAGGGCTCAGGATGTAGCTCTGAACAGTTAAACAAAATGTCTGCCTTCCTGGTCCTTACACTCTGGCAATGGAGAGATGATTGATAAGTGGCATATTTAAACCTATGTTAGATTGTGATAAGTGTGTGAAGAAAATACAACTGCAATAATGGGTGGGGAATGCTGGGGGTGTGTGGGTGGGAATGAGTGAGAGCTCTGGTGGTTTCAGTAGGCTGTCGGGGAAGGCCCTGCTGAGCAGGTAGCATTTAAGCAAGGGCCTGAAGAAGGTAAACCATGAACCATGAAGATATGTGGGGGCGGGGCAGAGGCCCTGGGGCGGAAGTGTCCCTGGCATGTTTGAGGAACAGCTACTTTAGTAAAACTGTAATGTTAAAACTACACATTTTAGGCAGGTGAGTATTAGATGAATTGGTTTTACCTTTGGCCAAACTTTAGACGGCTTGACTTAGAATCAGATACAAAGTTCTTTAGGGAATCAGAGCAGTTGTTTCCAGATTTTGGAGTGTTGCGGAAGTGGAGGTCCGGGGATGGCTCTGGAGAAGGTGGTCTGTGAGCTTGAAAAGATGGTTAAATTTGGACACAAAGAACTGGAGAAGAAAGGCATTTCCAGGAAAGGCAGTGATGTGATGTCAGACAGTATTGTGTATTATCTGTTGCTGTGCAACAGATCTCCCTAAAACTTAGCGGGAAAACACACTTGACTGATAGTCTCTGTGGGTCAGGGATCCAGGAGGAGGTGCCTAGCTGAGAGTTCTGGCTCAGGGTCTCGTGAGATTGCAGTCAGCAGGGGCAGCTCAACTCGACTGGGCCTGGAGAATCCACTGCCAAGATGACTCTCATGGGTGTTGACAGGAGGCCTCAGCTCCAACACTGGCTGGTGGCAGGGGGCTTCCCTTCCCCTCCACATGGACCTCTCTGCAGAGCTGCCTGAGTGTCCTCACAGCGTGGCTGCTGGCTTCTCCCAGAGCGAGTGATCCCACGCTGGAGAGAGCAAGGAGAAAGCCTCAGTGCCTTTTTAGTCTTTAGTCTTGAAAATGACACACCTTCACTGCCACCTTTTCTACTCATTAGAAGCGAGTCGCTAAGTCAAGTCCACCCTCAAAGGAAGTGGAATTAAGCTGCACTCTTTGAAGGGAGAAATATCAAAGAATTTCTGGACATATTTAAAAATGACCACATTTAAGATGATTTGATTGCAACTTGATATCGATGAAGACTAGTGGTGAGAAAAGGTTTTAAAGATTGGTTAAAAACCAAGTTAAAGACTAAGATTTCAATAAAACAATTCCAAAAAGACATACTAAAACAAAATAGGTTCCCCCTCCATTACCTTTTTTTCCCCTATCATTTAAAAGAGGCTCAAGAAACATTAACTAATCACCTTTGGCCTATGTCTATCCTGATTAAAACCAACAAACAAACTGTAAATAAAAGAAAAATATAACAATGATGATTTATAGGACAATCGTGAAAATGCTGACATTGGAAATTTGATGATATAAAAGAATGATTATTGATTTTGGGGGCAGTGATGATGGCATTGTAGTTATGTGAGGAGGAGAATCATGTTAAAGTATTTACAGATGAAATTATATGATGTCTGAGCTCTGATTGAAATTATCCAGTGGGTTGAGGTATAGAGAGAACAAAATTTGCTATGAGGGAATAATTATTGAAGTTAGAGATGGGTACATGGAAGTTTCTTACACAATTCTCTCTACTTTTTATATTTTGAAATTTTCTGTAATGAAGAGTAACAAAAAAAAACCAAAGGAAAGTTTCAAGTAGGAGGAATGCTGTGATTTTTCATCTGCCTTGGAAGGTTAGAATCAGTGGTCATTGGAGGATGTCCCTGTAATGGGTGTGGTAGTGCTGGTAACGTAGAGGAAGGAAGTGAACTCGAGCTATTGTAAATAAAAAACCTTGGTACCTAATTGAACGTGGGAGGCAAAGGAGAAGAGAATCAGGTGTGATACACGCTTGGGACTGTGGGAGAAAAGGAGGATGTGGAGGTCTTTCCATCCTGCTGTTTTTGAAGACTTCTTTGGTAATGTCATGGATCTCCAAGGTCTTTGAAGGTGATTGATGCTTGGTGAATGGATGGTCTCTGACATAGCTTTATGGATGAATAGCCAAGATTATGCTCTGTACCTTATTAGGGACTAAAAGCAAGTGGGTATGAGTGGTACATGGCTGGCCACTTGGTCAAGTATGGTTTGGAAAGACCCTGCCCCGGGCATTCTGGCAATTGTCATTGCTGTAGTTAGGAATTCCATTCATGCTTTTCATGGAACTTTATTATTATGGTGTTCCTTTCTCCAGTTTTGTGGGCCACATCATGGGTACTCCATGAGCTAAAGAAAAGACCAAATGATGCCTCATCTTCCTGTATACAAGCTTCTGCAGTCACTTTTTTGATTCTTTGAACTTTTACTTCACTTTATAATACTGGATTCCTTAGGCCAAAGTAACACTTCAGGTTACACTCATAATTACATCCTACAGATGCTATTGACCAGCAGCTGTCAACATATTCATTGAACAATTGCCACTGTTAGGTCACAGGTGCATCCGGGGTCTGTCTTTAGTCCTATCTGTAAAAAGGTATTCATGCTTATAAGTTATGGCCGGGAGACTCCACAAAGGAGCAAAATTCAAAACTGTTCAGCTTTCCAGAGCTTTTTCATCATCTCTCAATATTATTCTTTGCATATATGTTGAAGTTTCCCATGAAAGTTTGTTTTCAACTCTTAGTGCTGCTCAGTGAGGCTGTTTTGACTTGTGTAGAATGTCTGTCTTTATTCTTGTTGATCATGATGAGTGTTATAGGTACTGACCATGGAACCACAAGGCAGAGGTTGTAAGGGGCCTTCTTTAGCTGCTGATATCTTTTGGTTGTTTAAAGAATTTTGGTACAAAAGACCACTGCTTTGCCAAATGGGGAGCTGTTATCTATACTGTGTAAAGAGGAAGCACTTTTGCAGGAGACAGTGTACCCAGTCCTCTCTCTTTGAGCTTGAGAAGGAAGTCTGGTTTTACTCAGGATACGGATGTCAAATCTAGAGAGCTCACATGCATCTAGTCTCTTTTCTTCCCTGGTGATGGCTATTTTCGTCATTTTATGGTGTCCTGATGTTACAAAGGGTGGTGGTTAGTTTCTCTGGAAGAATTAGTTTTGTCCTGTCTCACACCAGTTGAGGGGACTGAATTTATCTAATGGTATTAACTATCCGTCTTCTCCATCATCTTCTTCCCAGCGATGTGGTGAAGAGAAAAGAAGCAAAGTAGAAAATGTTCTTTTAAAAGATGAGATAATTAAAATGCGTTTTATATTTATCAAGTGAGCTTATAGCATGCCAGATATTTTCTCAATATAGGGAAGGCCCTTTAAATTCACACTGAAATGATGGGTTGCACTTTCAAAGTTCTTGAGAAGCGAGTCCTTCACGGTTACCATGGGTCAGTTGATAGGAAGCAGTGTTGAGTGATGTCTGTGCCATGGAGAAGAGGGTACTGCTCTGTCCTTTATCTCTACCCAATTCTTAGCTTCCTGTCACTGTGGTTGTGTCTTAAAAAAACTATATGCTGTGATATCTACAAGGATGCGAGCCTTTGTGGAATGTTCCTTGAAGTATTCTCTCCTAATAAACAGCAACATCAACAACATAATGTAAGATAATTCCCTTTGTTTGGACTAGTCTTATACTACCCCTGAAGGAAAAAAACTCATAAAACTACACCAGTAGTTAAAACTTTAGGGAGAAATTTTAAGCCTTTTGTAGCACTAATACTTGAAATTTGAGACTTTGTCTGAACTTACCTAAGAAGCCAGCGAAATGGTCAGTGCTCGAATGGACAGTTTCCCTAAATGATCTCTCAGCCTACAAGGGGGACCTTTCTCAGTGTGAAAGCCCCCCAGTCTGCCGACCGCCCCCCTTCTCTTTTGTGCTTCCTGTGGTTCCATTATCATCACACTACCCAGTCTTTCATCTCTTTATCTACATAGGCAGAGAAGGGTTACAATAAATGTTTGTTTAATGCATTTTTGTTTTGAGTTTTGCCTTGAGAAAAAAATATTAATAATGTCTAAATCCCTGTCTGAGGATTGTTCCATGAATATTTATATTACAGGAGTTACCTTTTTCTCTTGGAATAATACTGTTTGCCTTTGTAAAGCCCTGAACATTTTGCAAACTACTTTGCATTCCTTGTAGTATTTGATCTGCCAAATAAGTCCATGAGATGAAGGTTTTGATCCCTGTTTTATGATGTGGAAAAAAAGGGAAAGTGGTAGAAAGTTCAAGAAAAGGAACTCAATCCGAAGGTTTTAGTGTTCGTTTAATGACACCTTAAGGATGGGATGAGAACTAAAATTTTGAACCAGTGACTGATTTTGTCATTTCATATGCATTTGTTTTAAACTTTTTAAAAATTGAAATTACATACAGAAGAGTACACAAGTCAGAAGTGCCCACAGCCTGGTGATTATACCAAAATGATAGCACCTGCATGTCAGTGCCATCCACGTCCAAGAGCAGAGCATTGCCAGCACCACAAAGCCCCCTTATTCCTGGATCTACCCTTGTCCTCCTCCCAAAGGGAGCTACTCTCTTGAATTTTAACACCAGAGATCAGTTCTGTCTGTTTTTTTTGTGTGTGTGTGAGGAAGATTGTCCCTGAGCTAACATCTGTTGCCAATCTTCCTCTTTTTGCTTGAGGAAGATTGTTACTGAGCTAACATCTGTGCCAATCTTCCTCTATTTTATGTGGGATGCCACCACAGCATGGCTTGATGAGTGGTAGGTCCACGCCTGGGACCCAAACCTGCGAACCCTGGGCCACCAAAGCAGAGCACGTAAACTTAACCACTATGCCACCAGGCTGGCCCGAGTTCTGTCTGTTTTTGAACTATATATAAATGAATCTTAGCATATTTTTTCACTCAATGTTATGGCTGAGATTCATCTATGCAGTTGTGTGTGGCTGTAATTCGCATTAACATTGCCAAAGCTTGTTCCATCATATGAATATGCTACAATTTATTATTCTGCCCTTGATGGATGTTTGGAAATTTCCCAGTTTTTGCCTCTTATGAGGCAATGCTTATGAGTAATGCTGTGTAGGTAGGTATATGTGGAAATTCCAGAAGAAGACCTTTGTGAATACATCAGATAACCAAGCCCAACTGGATATAGCAATGTCAGGGTGTTTGAGAAAGACTTCATAATCCTTCCTGTAAAGTTTGATTATATTGGTATCTGTTGGTCAGTGCTATTTTGTCATTTGAGAAAAACAGGCACCTGAGGAAAATGGTGGTGTGAGATGTTTGAGGAACTGGTAGCAAGGAACTTTTTCCTCCTGAGTGGGTCTAAGAGTGGACCGTGGGGTGGGGTTGGGAGAGGCAGGAGAAGAGGAGGGAAGATAGCTTGTGCCTCACCCTTCTGCACCCTGCTGAGTCCCACGAGGAAAGCTTGGCCATGAGTAGTTTTGAGATAGAACCGGCAACTGACTGGGTTTAAGTTCTGGTGAAAGATACGTAAGGAATTGGGTGGAAACTCAGAGTTTGCAACTCAAAAGGGCCAAGTGCTGGGCCAGAGCTTGCTCCCCAGTTTAATTGCTAGATATCGGGATGATGTTTTAGTGCTATGTAATAATAATAATAGCTAGTATTTATTTATTTTTTTAAAGATTTTATTTTTTTCCTTTTTCTCCCCAAAGCCTCCTGGTACATAGTTGTATAGTCTTAGTTCTCGTCTCTGAAATCTCAGGACCAGCACACTCAGGCATTTGTGGTGGGGGCCAGAGGGAAAACCAAGAAGTCAAGAGCCTAGAGATGGCCAGGCACCAGAAGGGGCCCTGGCTCTCCTTATGCCCTTAGCCTCATGGAACTAGGGATTGAAAAGTCAGCATCACTCATAAGTAAGTACCTTTTGACATACAATGGCCCCACCCACCAGACAAAGTGGCCTGTGGACTCTGATTGCAACTTACTTGGGGGGAGTTAGGAAGGGGTGGGCGGATGTGGAGAGGAGTAGGGAGAAGGCTAGGAATGTCCTTCCCTTCAATAATGAGCCTGTTCAAGTGTTTCCCATATGATTATTCTATGTTGAAATAAATTTGTGCACTGAAAATTGAATTAATTAGTTGTCAGACGACTTGTCGCATACTGACAGTAGAACTGGGGTTAAAACACGCACGAATCCACCGATAAGCAGTTGGAACAGAATATTGGCTGACACGTGGGACCCGTGAGCTTTAGGCCTGGCCCGCATGGTTGATGCCAAACGTGAGAATGACTTTGAGATCCTGAGTTTGGGTGTTGTGCAGGTTAACGTAAAAATTCCTCCTTACATTTGGATATATTTGGCATACCACAGATACTGCCCATGAGTCCTTCCAAGGTGCCTCTGGGGTTGCACTAAATCCTCTTTCCTTGTTTTCCTTGGCTTGAAAGTTTGTTTATGTTTGAGCAAAGTGTAGACTAAAATTTAAGACTGAATTTTTATAGCAGTTCTCTGCCTCAGAGTTGCCTGGGATCAGAATAAAGAACCTATAAGACGTGAGTCCTGTGTGAGGGAGGTGACAAGTACACCTCACATTATACAAAATATGCACAAGTAGGAAATACAAAGCTAAGGTAAATAACTTATACGGTAAATATGCTTAGAGTTGGTATATTTTCACTGAGGTTCTTGAGGTTGAGTATATTTTTTCCCTATTTTTCTGTTTCTCAAGTGTGTTAGAGATGCCCTAGCAGAAGTAGCTGATCCTATGGTCCTGGAGGCAAGAACTTCTAAGTGGAAAGAATGTGTACTTAAACACTGTGGAGAAGAGAAACCCTAGATTTGCTAATCCAGGCGAAAATATCTGTCATTTTTCAGGACTGCTATTTTTGGACAAGATGTTTATGTGTTTATACAGGATAGCAGGAGGAACCAGGAAGCCTGAGTGAAATGAAACAGTGGATTGGAGAATGTTCCTCTACTCGTTGGACTTAGGTGGACTTTCCCATGAGTGGGGTGGACAGACTCTGACTGTCCCCTGTATCCCACGTGCTTGGGACTTGATGAAGTGTGACGTCTAGTCCATAACTAGAGGGATTTTTTCGAAATGGAAGTCTCGTCTTGCCCTGCTCTGCATAAAAGCCTCCACTGGCTTCTCAGTGCCCTAAGGATAAAGATTTGTTCCCCACTCCTGGGGCATCAGATGCCCCGGTCTCACCTTGCACCCTATCCCCTGGTTGTTGTCATACACAGGCAACAAACTGTCACCATGTCACAGACAGCTCCTTGACCCTGCCCAGCTTCTTCCTGACACGTTTTCTCTGTCTGCAGTCTGCACCTTCCCCTCCCCCAGGACACACACGTGCACTGGCCCCTCTTCCCCATTAATACCTGCTCATTTTGCTGATCCCCGTTTCCTCAGGGAAGCATTCCTTGATACCTCTGTTACTCCCTGAAAGATGCTCTCATAGCATGATATTTCCCTACCCCCTCCTTCCGTAGCATTCATTTCCATTTGTGTGATTTACTTTGCCTGGCACAATACTTCCTTGGTGAATGAATAAACGTAGGTGATACTTGATTGCTCTGAATTCAAAAGTCTGACCCTGCAGGAATGCAGATATTAACCTATGTTCTAAGCTGCCTCAGTTTCCCCAAAGTTATTGAGGGAGACCAGTTCCATGAGTCACTGATCAGAGTAGGCAAAAAGTTCACTCAGTCATCCCACTTACCATTCCAGGACAGTAGTCCCACCCTGGCATCCCGTTCCTCTACGTGATGAGGGGTATATCCTGTATATCTTGGAATGTTCCAAGGTTCTTTCCTTGATCAGATTTCGTTCCATTCTCTCAGTCTTATCTTCGTGACCTTGCAGTGCCAAGTCTTCTTGTTCCTTGCAATTCCTAGAATGCTTGTGATAGACGTAAGGCACATTAACAAACAAAAAGTGACAGCAGAGCCCAGGCAGCCAGTCTCTTGGGAAGAATACTGAAACTGACACTGTAAATCTAGTTTATGAGCTTGAGCTTCCTTGTACTCATGAGTATTTAATTAAATATTAATTGGTTTGAACCTTGATGCAAGATTGGCTCAACTCTTATAGAAACCAAACAGGGACATTCAGGCAAATTTTATTAATTTTTCACTTAGAGTTCATATGATTCCAGAGTGATGTTATTCGTGGAGTTAGCTTTCCCCAAAGACACAGAAGAAATATTTGACTAATATCAGTATCTGTGAGTAGAATTAATCCTAGATACTTGTCTCTCTATTTGAGCACAGTGGATAAAAGAACAAGAATGTATTAGGTACAGTTTTTTTTCCATCTTCCAAAATTTTCAAGATTCACTTAGTTAAAACATATTCTGTCTCATGAAGAAAATGTGACAGTTGCTTCAATATAGTAAGCTACTAAGGTAGAAGCTGTTCTTAAATCTTTTTTTTTCTTTTTGAGGAAGATTAGCCCTGAGCTAACATCTGCAGCCAGTCCTCCTCTTTTTGCTGAGGAAGACTGGTCCTGAGCTAACATCCGTGCTCATCTTCCTCTACTTTATATGCGGGATGCCTACCACAGCATGGCTTGCCAAGTGGTGCCATGTCTGCATGTGGGATCCGAAGTGGCCAAACCCCAGGCCACTGAAGCGGAACGTGTGCGCTTAACCGCTGCACCACCGGGCCAGCCCCTCTCTTCCTAAATCTTTAAAAGTTAGCTGGACTGTTTGCCACAGGTACAGAATTTATTTTTAAAAAATTCTCATTCTAGGGCCTTCTTGACATAGGCATGGCTTTTACTGCTTCTGAAGTGCTGCCTTTTATTCCTTTGCCTGGGGTTGGTGCTTTGCCAAGTGCTGGTATTTGGAGATTTGGTGGGCAGAATCTGAAGCGAGACATCATTCTTTCTTAATTTGTTCAAAGCCTCTTTATGCAGCAGCTAATCCTTCCTAATTATATTTCTAGGAAGGATGTTCTTAACTCAAACAGGAAGATGACACAGGCATTTTGAGAAGATTAGGGTGCACTTTACTCCGAGAAAAGAAATTTGAAAGAAAAGAAATTTGAAAGGAAGCGCTCTCCATTTCCCATGTCTCACTCCTGGGGCACAACTAAGCATTTTCCTCCTCGGCCCTTGGCAAAACTCTTTTTCTCTTTCTTTCTGTTGTTCTCCCATTCCTGTGGCTTCTATTTGTCTTCTAGCTTAACTAAGCCATTTTGAAGGAGTGAAAAAAAATTCCCAGAAAACCCATTTCCAGGTAGGAGGCAAGCGTTTCACAACTTAATTGCCTTATTGTCTTGGAAGGTGACTTGTGACTCTAAATAGCTGGAAAATTTAGTGTGCATATTAGAAATACTTTACATAAGATTGAAACACTTTGCAGTCTCCTTGATTAATTTCTTTGTTAAGTGTTGCTTTATGTTAATTTCCTGTAGTGATTTTTACGTGAAAGTAAATATGTCAGTGACGTGTGTATTAGATTATTTCACATCCTTAGTCTTTTAAACAGAGTAAGTGTGGTCACTGTCAAATAATACTTTGATAAATGAAATAAATTATAGTCTGTAAAGTCTTAGTGGTTTTGAGTATTCCGATGAAGTGTGATTTTTTATCACATTGCTCACAGATTAATTTCAATTTGTTTTTCATAGATTTTTTTAATTGAGATTGAAGATTTTCCGTGTTTATTAGCCCTTTGTATTTTATATAATCATGTATTAACATTCTTTACCCCAATTAAATTACCTGTAGTTTCTATTACATGTTCTTATGACTTTTTTTTTAATTTGTAAGATCTGTTTTCATATTAAAGATCCTTTTGTTAAACATTTCGAGAACTCTCAAAGCGGGGGAAGCCTTTGGATGCAAAGAATGTTATTAGTACTTATTGAATTTTTTTATCCCCAAATTTGGGAGAAACTTCTTAAATTGGATTTTTGAAAATTCCCACTCTCCCATGAGGACAAGAATATAATCTGTGACTCATTGGGTAGTTTATTTCACAATTCTTCTGTACTCTGAGAGGCTTGTTGATTGACACAGACATAAATCTTTAGGTGCTACTGAAATGTCTATAACTTTCCAAGCCTCAGTAGTTCTCAGTGTATTTCTTACTGGTTGTCTTATCCCAGGCTTGCCATAATGAAGACAGAAGCTCTGTTCTCCTCGCCTCTGTAATACAAATTTTCAATTTACTGTGATTGATTCATTCAGGCTATCAAAAAGTATTTATTGAGTGCCAACCATATGCCAGATACTCTTCTAGGCACTCCAGTTGGAGGGATCAGGCTAACATGACTGAAAAATAGTTAATACTATAGGATAATACCTAATTAACTGGCAAATGATGTGGTACTTATTATAAATTCTAGTGGAGAATCAGGAAGGGACCATCAGTGGGGATGGAGTAAAGGAAAACTTACCAGAGTCTGGATGACTTGGAAAAGTGAAGGAGAGGCTGGACTTTAAGTAAAGGAAATAACAGGATGGAAGATATGGTGGGAATGAGTCTCCTGTTTCCATAGGACAGGCAGGAGATTAATGTATTTAGGGGAACTGAAGAACAGTAAGAAATGAGATTGGGTGGGTGGGTCCAGATTATGGAAGACTGTGACAATCAGGGAGATGATCTTTGAGTGGGGCTGTGAGAAATAGACAGATGCCTCTAATAGCCACAAAAGAAGTGTAAGATTTACCTGTGAGAAGCCAGGTCAGGCTGGGTGCTGTGAAAGGATGAGGGAAGGCCTAGGTGGTTGATGGGCCGATTAGAGAAAGGGATGCCTGAAGGAGTGGCCTTGTAGCCTACCTGCCTCTAACAGTCACCTCTTGAGAGGAAATCTAATTTCCTTTAAAGAGAAGAATTTTCTTTCTTCTAGAAGTCCAGAAAACAGTTCCTTTGGATCCAGGCTAAGGAGTTATATGTAGTCTGATGTTTCTCTCTCTCCTTAGATATGTTAACTTGAATGATGCGTAATCTTATCCACTTCAGGAATGGAAAAGTGGGGGCTGTCTTTGAATACTTCCATTTCCTTATTCCACTCTATCCTTGGATTCAGAACCAGATTCTGTTTCCTTCTGTGTGGATCAAACTAACACTCTTCAAAATGTATTTGGTGACAATTCATCATGCTCTGTAGAAAAATCAAGGTCTCTTTTTCCTTTTCAAATGTTCACCAGACTCCTATTTTTCACCTTTACCTTTGTTGGCTCTTCAGCTTTTGCTGTAACCATTTCATGTTATCTCTGCCCCTCACGGCATAAATCTCTGTGCATCCTCCCCGTGGTTCTCATGTTGTAGTAGGAGTGCTCCACTCACCTGTTGCCCTCCTCCCTTAGGTGACTGAAATCCCGTATCTCTTCTGATGTCTTTACTGATGAGTTGGAAATGAGACTTGGATAGTGGTGTGCACGTGCTTACATACACCCACACACGCATAACAACCTTACATGTTGGTAGGCTCTACATGTCTTTCTAGTTAGACTGCATTCTCATTAGTTATTATTTAAAATAGTATGTTCATATTCAATATATATGTTCATTTCAATAATATAAAATAATAGTATGTTCATAAAAAAATAAGGATTTGATCAAGCTCCATTAGGAAGTCTTTGGCAAAAAACCAAAAGAAATTATTTGGGTCTATCAATCTCACATACGTTTACTAAATACTTACTATGTACCAGGTACTATGCTAGCAGCTAAAGTAAATATTCTTTAATTTCAGTGAATAATCCATACCTGTTATGCTTTTTCCCTCCTGTTCTATTATTTCTAGATTGAGTAGTTAAATTTGTTTTGTTTTTTAGGAAAGAGCTGTGTTTTTATAGGATAAAGGATATGTAATGCTATTCCTCTACTGGCATGCAGTTAAATATTGGACCTTTTCCATCAGAGGCCAGTTCTGGTGTTAACAGGCACGAAATCAAGTCATTAAAGGATTGCCTTGCTCTATCATCATGCCAGCACCCTTCTGACTTGTAGATTAATATTCAAGAAGATCTAACTCAACCCTAACTAGTCTTAGAAACACAAACCGCTTCCGCTTTGGGCAATTAAATAAAAGCTAGGGAGAAAGAGATTTTGAAACACTTAGTGCATGAACTAATGGCTCCTGTAGAGTTTTTGAAGAAAAGGGTAAGCCAACCACAGGGAAAAGAAGGAGCGTTCAGTGTCTGCGCTATTTCCCAGGAACAGCGGTACCTGGAAGCTAACTGGCTGCAGCTGGACAGGCGTCCTTTCATATGGAGATGCTGCCTCTAGTGTTTGGGAAAAAAGCACACTAGAAATTACTGCAACGTTATGATGCCGTCTGTCTTGAAAATGAGTTATTTTTTATTGTCTGCTTTATGGTAGTTCCTAGACAACTGAAAAACTGCAGTTAGGTTGGTGCTGTTTTGCATATGGACGAGTTCTGCTGGCGAAAGCCTTGAAAGCTTTATCTTATAGGGGCGTCAGGAGTTATCAGTGTGGTGTGAAGAGGCCGCTTCCTATAAAGGGCCCAAGAATCTTGCCCTGTGTGGCTTTCTGGGTGAAAGGAGGGCACGTGGAGGAGCCTGTGGGCCTTCTCTTTCCTGATCTGGCTTATGAGGGGTTTCAGGACCTCTCTCGTCTCAGATGGTATTTTTTTTCCTAAATCCTTCGTTTCACTTTCTCCCTAAGAGTGTTTTTTATTTCTTTCTGAGGAAATGATGGCATAAATACACAAATCTATAGAGTTAGAAGAATGAGGCAAAACTTGAAGGTTTGTTGTTTTCTTCATTTAAGAAAAAAAGGCTAAAATGCTTTTACTTGTCACATTTTCTTAGAATAAATTCAAATGAAAAAGAATACTGGATGGGGGCCAGCCCAGTGGTGTAGTGGTTAAATTCACGTGCTCTGCTTCAGCAGCCTGGGGTTCACAGGTTCTGATCCTGGGCAGTGACCTGCACACTGCTCATCAGGCTATGCTGAGGCGGCATCACACAAACAAAATAGAGGAAGATTGGCACTGATGTTAGCTCAGGGCCGATCTTCCTCACCAGAAAAAAAAAAAAAGAAAGAAAGAATACTGGAAATATTCTATGAAAATGTTTGTCAAGTGCCTGTCAATGTTAACATGATGAAGATATTTAAAAGTTTAAATGTTTAGAGCTGACAAAGCAATGGTGAAATCTTGGAGGTGAGTTTTTTCTTTTTGGTTAGCTGGGCTGCTACTTAAAATTTTGTAATATCAATGTATATAAACCAGTTAAGCTGTTAATGTTTGGATTTTAAAGTCTGCATAGATCAGAAAATGGATTTAGTATTTCATGTCATCTAGAATGATGACAAGCCATGGAAGCCTAGGACAATGCTGGCCCATTTTCAAAGGAATTCTTCCCTGGTCTGCATATTATAATAAACACAATGGCCGTTTGGTCCATTTATTATATACACAACATGTATAATATTTTGGAAGTTTGTTTTTAGGCACATTGTTTATAGCCGATTATGTAAAGGATTTGAAAATAACATCTAGTTAAAAACTTTGGGGCTGACTTTCTCTCTTAAAAAAAAAAAGACTGGTGAGAATTAATGAATAAATACAGAAAATGCAAACATTCGTAACAATCAATTCATAGAAAGGTTTAAGTCGAAAAATGTGGACACAACTTGAACTTTTACGATTATGCCGTTGGGCAGCAGGTGGCAAGCTTTGCTTTTCAATGAACTTCGGTTTTATTTTTATACTGTAGAATGCCAAAATTTGAAAGGGGTGGTTTGAATCTACTGGAATATGTCATTTCTTGGCAGTGCAACCTCGAACCACCTCCTTTGCTCCTTGTGCATAATCGCCTTTCTTTGGATGGTGAAGCCGACCCCTCGGTTCCTCTAACTGCAGATGGATAGGAATTAATTCAAATGAGCAATGCTTTATTCTCTTGTGATTTTAGCAACACATTCCTAATGGAGAAAATAAATTAGAAACAAATGAGTTTAAGGCAGTCCCTGTATAGTTTATAAGAGACTGTGTTGTAAAGTCTTACTTAATAGTAAATTTTATCTGTAACTTTTTTTGTGTCCATTAAAAAAATCAATTCTAACTTCTAGATGTTTTGGTATAGAGCTGTGAAGTAATTAAGTAAAACGGAATAGAGTTCCGTGAAAGTATTTTTGGAAAATTAGAGCAGAAAAATACATTTTTGAGACCAGGGTTGAAAACTGTAATCTTCCCTTAGACTCTACTGTGTGTTTAGTGAGGGTTTAGATTTCAAGTCTGCAAAAGAAATTAGCTTAAAGATGGGAATGATGGTGAGGGGGCCACCAAGTTATTTTATAGATTGTATTTTCTGTATAAAAATAATTTCTTCTTGGATATTTTATGCATTGTGAAATTTGAGAGAAGAATGAAGCATATGAATCACTGTAAATGTTTAGTAGTCCACAAATATTCAGTACCTGCTGTGTACTCAATTATTTTTTTCTAGGCTTTTTGTTAGAACTGAATTCATCTGAGCTATATTATGTTCACAATTTTCTTTTAAGGATTTTATTTTTCCTTTTTCTCCCAAAGCCCCCAGGTACATAGTTGTGTATTTTTAGTTGTGGGTCCTTCTAGTTGTGGCATGTGGGACGCTGCCTCAGCGTGGCTTGATGAGCAGCGCCATGTCCACGCCCAGGATCCGAACCGGCGAAACACTGGGCCGCCGAAGTGGAGGGTGCGAACTTAACCGCTCGGCCCCAGGGCTGGCCCCTATGTTCATAATTTTTTGTTCTCAACCTTTTTTCTATTCCAGGTCTACATTTTTTTGGTTAGAAAATGTCACTTACTAAAAGACACATAATTCACAACACACACATAGTTTAAAGGATAATAATGAAAAACCAAAATTCTCGTACCCACCGCCTAACTGAAGAAATAAAACTATTATCTTAGAGCCTCTATGCAGCCCTTGCCTTCTTTGTCCCACCAAGTAATTTGTATTCATCAGTCCCTGCTTTTCTTTATAACTTTGATCATATTTTTTGATACTTCTGAACAGTTATTTCGATTAGTCAGCTTTGGACTTTCAAATAAATAAAATAATAATGTTTGTGTTCTTCTGAGACTAGCTTTTCTTGCCCAGGTATTATGGACAGTCATCCGTAATAGTGGCTCCCAAAATGGACTCTGTCAGGTTCACCTGGAGGCCTTCTAGAACACGACTTGCTGCCCTGCCCACCCTGGTTCTAATTCGGTCTGTCTGGGGAGCAGAGTTTGCAGAGTTAGCAAACCTGCAGGGGATGCTAACGCGTTGGTCTCAGGACCATGCTTTGAGAACCACTGATTATCCTGATGCTTTATAGCTGGGATTCATTTTTCTTTTTTAATAGTATCCCACTATACAAATGTGCCACAATTCCTGTACCCATTTGCCTGATCATGGGCATTTGAGTTGTTGCTGGTGTTTTGCTGTTGCAACAGGGTTGTGATGAGCACTTTGGGATAAGTCTTCTGTTAAATATTTCTAAGAGTTTTTATAGAATGGAATAAAAAAAAGCAGTGTTTCACTTATATTAAGGGTAGATTTTTGTTTCGTGAAACTCTTGTTTTAGAAACACACGCTCTATGTGAAATGCCTTTTTTACAGTGAGCTCTTGTCAAAGTTTGAAGCTGCTTGTCTAGGGTAAATTGATCAGTGTTTTCCTTTATAAATCATCTCGCTTAAGAAATCCTTCCCTAGCCCATTGCGCTCAGATTATTTTAGGAACTTTTCCTTTCACATTTGTTTAATGCACCTGGAATTGACTTTGAGTATAGAGTGATTTTATTTATTTTCCGTATGGCTAACTTACTGTCTTAGCACTATTTATTGACTAACCCCCCGTCCCCTAACTGTGATACCATATTTATTATATGCAAATTTCTACATATGTGCAAGTCTGTTTCTGAATTCTCTAGCCTGTTACATTGGTCTCTGTCCTTTAGTCACTACCTTAAGTAGTGTAATTGTATAACAAGTTTTGGTAGGCAAATCCTCCCTCTTTCTTCTTCAGCTGCATTTCTGTATAATTGTGCAATCAGCGTGTTACCTTTTTTTTTTTTCCAAACCTGGCTGGAACTTTGATTGAAATTGCATTGAATCAGTATATAATTTTAAGATGAATATTTATCTTTCTGATATTGACTCTTCCTATCAGTCAATGTAATATGTCCCTCCATTTATTTAGGTTTTCTTTAATATCTTTTAATATACTTTGGTAATTTTAAGGTCTTGCACATCTCTTGTGAGATCTATTGATCTAATATTCCTGGTTGTTACTATAATGGAATCTTCTCTAAAATTTCATTTTCATACATGCTCTCATATAGAAATGAGGTTGCATGTTTTTTTGTAGACTGAAACTTTGCTAAACTCATTCTAGTACATTGTCTGATATTCTTTTGGGTTTTCTACATAGAGTTATTATATATGATGATGGATTTTTTTTCTAATCTGTATATCTGCAATTTTTGTGCTTTTTTTTTTTTATTGCACTATCTGGGACCTTCAGTTCATTGTGAAACCGAAGTAGTGATGGCGGGCATGGTTCCTTATTTTAAAGGCGATTCCATTAGCCTTTCATCATTGAGTGCTACCTTTGCTGTAGGTTTTTTGTAGATACCCCTTATCTAGTTAAGGAGAGCCCTTGTACTGCTAGATTGCCAAGAGTGTCTGTTACAGATGTTGAATTTGATCATTTGATCTGATGGTTTGATCATAAGGTTTCCTTTTATCTTTAATGTGAGGAGTTATATTAAAAGACTTGCTAATGTTGGAACAACCTTGCATTCGTATAATAAACTTCACTTGGCCATAATGTCTTTATCTTTCAGTTTGCATCTGTTCGTGAGTGAGATTGGTGTAGAATTCTGCTTTCTCACGTTGCTTTGATACGGTTTTGATCTTTCTGGTTATGTTAGCACAGTAGAATGAACCGGAATGTACCTTCTTGGTCCTTTCTTGAGAGAAATTTTGTATTGAATGTTCAATAGAACTCACTTGTAAAACTATTTGGGGATTTTCTAGGTAGGGTGATTTAATTTTCATTGTGTCATTTTATACTTGTACTTACATTTGCTTTCTTTTCTTGGTTCTCTTTTTAGATAATTTTTTTTTCTCCCCTCATTCCTTCCTCTCTCTACACAAACTACTTTGGGTTACATATTCATTTCTGTTAGTGATTATCCAAGATGTTTACCCTAAATATACATGGTTATTTATGTTCACAAAGGCAAACGACATTTGGTATTTTTACCCTTCTACCAAACATAAGGCCTAAGGACACTTAAACTTTGGTCCCTCCCTCCAGAGGTCTGTGCTATTATTTTTCAACATTTCAATTAAAAAAATTTTAATCCTACAAATGAGATATTATATCATCGCTCTATGTAGTCAGTGCTTATTTAGGTCTTCCCACATATTTACCATTTTCTTTGTTCACCATTCCTTCTTGCATTTTAGACATTCTCTCTGGAGCAATTTTCCTGAAAGTGCCTCTTTTAGAAATTCCTGTGGTGAGGGTCTTTTTATTTCACCAAATTTTTTGGGTTCTGGGTGTGCAGTTACAGCTTGAGAGTTACTTGTTCTAAGTACTTTGAAGCCATTTTTCCCTGGTCTTCTGGCGTCCCTTGTTCTTGTTGATAAATCAGCCGATGGTCGATCTGATTGTGTTTCCTTTAGAGGTAATCTCTCTTTCCTGTTTGGATTTAAAAAATTTACCTTGTTTGGGATTTACTGGAATTCTGATGTGAAGATTCATATGTTTTTCAGTTTTGGAAAATTCTTAGTCATTTTTTTCTGTGACTGTTACTCTCCCTTGTTCTCTCATTTTGCAAATATAACTAGACAACTATTACACCTTTTCATCTTATTCTCTGTAACTTTTAGTCTCTCTCTGATAGTCTGCCTTGTCTCTCTCTGCTGCATACAGGTCAATTTCTTCCAGTTCACTAATGCTCTCTTGAGCTCTGCTATACCTGCTGTCATCCTTTGGCTACCCATTTCAAATCTTACTTGTTTTTTATATCTGAAAGTTCTGTTTTTTCTTTTTTTTTGGTGAGAAAGATTGGCCCTGAGCTAACGTCTTGCCAATCTTACACTTTTTGCTTGAGGAAGATTGTCCCTGAGCTAACATCTGTGGCAGTCTTCCTCTGTTTTGTATATGGGACACTGCCACAGCATGGCTTGATGAGTGGTGTGTAGGTCTGCACCCGGGATTCAAACCTGCGCACCCTGCTGAAGCAGAGCATGTGAACTTAACCACCATGCCACCAGGCCGGCCCCCTGAAAGGTCTATTTTCAAATCTCCCTAGTTTATATTAAATCTTTTTCTTTTTTAAATTATTGGGGTCATATTGGCTTACAACGCTGTGTAAATTTCAGGTGTACATCTCTATATATCAGTTTCTGTATACACTGCGTCGTGTTCACTGTCAGTAGTCCAGTTTTTATCTATCGCCATACATACGTGCCCCTTTACTCCTTTCGCCCTCTCCCCACCCCCTTCTTCTCTAATCTATTCTCTTTATCTATGTGTGTGTTTATCTTCCATATATGAGTGAAATCATATGGTGTTTATCTTTCTCTGTCTGACTTATTTCACTCAACATAATACCCTCAAGGTCCATCCATGTTGTCACAAATGGCACAGTTTTGCCTTTTTTTGTGGCTGAGTAGTAAATCTTTGATCACTTAGTCATAATTTCAACATCTCTATTTATACATGTTAAATATACTTATATTCTGTATTTTCCAATTCCAGTCTAATAAATCACAGTTGTTGCTAGACAGATTCTGCAGTTTGATTTTTGTGCTGATTCTGGCTTATTTCCTTGTGCGTTTTGTGATTTCTGACTGTGAGTAAATGTTCACTGGAATTTTATCTCTAGAGTTCCCGAAGAGCTGGATTTAAGGTATGATCCTACAGGGCATTTGTGTTTGCTTTTAACCAGTTCCTGGGGACACTACACAGCCAGGCCCACTTTTACCTAATTTTTGGAGTTTTGATTGTTTTGATCACTCAGGTATTTTTTATTTGACTGCCAAACCTGCACAAAGATGGACTTGTGATTAGGAGTTCTCACCTGAGATGATTTTTCTTGCTGTTACTGGAACTTTTCATGTTCACCCAAAGCCCAAGCTGAGACGGGCACATATCCTCAGGCTCCCTCACTGTCGGGTGGTTTTCTTTGGTTCACCTACTAGTACAGTTATCAGCTTTATCCCTGTGCCCCACTGCAGCACATTAAAACCTGTAATCTAGGCATCCAGAAATGGCAGATGCCCCTCCAGGGCAAATTCCTATTCTGGTGCCAAGTCATTTCCCTGGATTCATGCTCTCTGGTTGTTTCTGGCCTCGGAGAATTGCTCTTACTCTCCTGCCAACTCACCATAGTTTGATATTTTGTCCAACAATTTTAGTTGTTTGATATTGGCACATTTTCCCTAGACATCTAACCCTCTGTTTTGCCAGAAGTAGCGATCCTAGTAAATTTATTTTAAAGAGCTTTTGTTCTGAGAAATCAGAAACTTCATCTTTGGAGGATAAACCCTAAAATTCCTTGTGCTACAAGGAGCTCATATCACAGTTGAATAACCATAGTCTGGGTCTTTGGAGAGGTTCAGGCATTGTTTTCCTTGTCATTTATAGCATGAAAAGCCTTATGAAAACCTCCTTTGTAAAAGGGGGCTCATCCAACCAAGAGGCCAAGGAGCCTGAGGGATCTGCAGGATACTTTGGGCAGCTTCTCCCCCGCGTCTGCCCCTTGGCTTCCTGATGGGGACACCTGTGCTCTGGGCTGTGCCTCCATTTCCTGCCTTTTGTCTTCCTGTCTCTAGCCTTGTAGTTAAACCTCATCTCCTGTTGCTTCATTTTGCTCAGTAGTTTCATCTGGGCATTCTTTAGCTCTCACAAACATGCACTTTTCGAGTACTGATGAGTGTATTCAGAGGTTCAATTGGCCATTGTGTGTTATAATCCTGCTCTTTGAGGGTTTGATGAGAGAAAATTGAAGTTCTGTTCATTATCACACAGAGAGGAGGAGAGGGGTAGTAATTGTGGGGTAGGAAAAGGGCAGACATATAGTTGTTGCTGCTACTCCAGTGGCGTCTGACAGGGGAAAAACATTACTCCTGTTAGAAGGGAAAGTTGAAGCCCTGTCGATGCATACTTTTTAAACTATTAACATTTCTGAACTAGTATAGCTATATAGCTATAAAAGGAAGTAATACCGTGTCATCTTGGGTCTAAATTTATAATCTTTAATGCCGGTTTTAGACTCATCCTTTGCAATGACCACCTGTAACTTGGCAGCCTGTAGAGCATTGCCACATATATCAGGACACCAAGTAAAAGATCTTTTCTAACCAAAATTGAGATCAAGTATATTTTTGGCTGACCAAGTCTAATCCAAGACTTGTCTAAATCATTGAGAAATTACACGTTATGTTTGTGGGGGGCTATAATAATATAATCATAAGCAATTAAATTAAATTGAGGGAGTGAATGAAATTACTTTTTTCTTTGCCCCACATTATTTCTCTTTCAGGAATCTGAGTTGGAATTTGATATAACCATCAGTTTGTAACGTCAGTGTCAAACCTGTGGTGATAATGGGTTTGGAAAGACAGGCCCGTGGGGCAAGGGGAGGCTAATGATGGTTACTTAAAGTTGAGGTTTTAGATAGGAAAGTTTGGTTTTGTGTGTGATTTACACTGGGACTGAAAACAAGATGAGGAAGGAGACTAAGTGTCAAATCCTGAAGTATAGGGTAGGAATCAAGGACAGATCCGATAAGAGATCTATCGGGACAGGTTTTGGAGTCTAGGAGTGGTTGGCAAGGGCCAGGTAGAGTAGAGGACAGAGGCCCATAGAGGTTTCGTCTCTTGGCATGGAAGAAAATGAGCGAGGGTTACTTGAAGATCCTGAGTACTGGTTACAGGAGTCAATAATCAGTAGTTGGTGAGGATCTGCAGGCAGGAGGGAACCTGTCAGAGGACATTCACACGGCGTTTCAGGATGGGTGTGGACCCAGATGTTTGGAGCAGTAGGTACTGGGGACTCCAGCTCCAGAGAGCTTCCCCCCAGCAGTGATGATGAGAATCCCTTCCTTGCTGTTAAGGAGCCCCCAGGTTAGCGGATACATGCATGCATACACACACACATACAGAGAATAATGTTTCATTATGATAAAGGTAATAGGGGAGGTTTTTGCAGGTGTTCTGGGAGTTGAAAGAAGAGTGATTTACCATTTCCTGCTCCATCGAACCTAAACTCATTTCAGGACCCTCTGTAACATGGGCACATTTACCAGTTGCTCAACCCTATTCTTTACTGCTCTCCAGCACACGTCCCCATCTCCTTGTAGGACAGTCTCCTCACTGATTGTTACCTCCTCCCCATCGCTCATGCTCTTTTTCACCTCCACACTTTACTTGTATTCTCTTCACTTTCTCCTGTCAAATCCTCCCTTGAATTGTGGGGTACAATTCAAATTCCAGGAGCCTTCCTTGAACTTTCACAGTAGCCAGTGTTTATTGAAGACATACAATGTATGCAACGCGTCAGGCGTTTTGCGTCCGTGATCTTGTAAGGGTGATGTTCAAACCATTGCTGTCCAGCACAGACACAGAGCGATCAACAGAACCAGCTGCAATGTGGGGCAGGGTCCCCAAGGTCACCTGCCGTCCTGCAGGAGGTTATTCCTTTAGTGTTGAACTGGAGGGAAGCCTGGGGAAGGTTCCTGGGGGGACCTGCACTTGGGAGCTCGGGACAGTATTTATTTGCCATCTACTGTGGAAGAATTTCAACAGTTTTCTGATGGCAACACTGTACCATACCTACCAGCTGATGGTCAGGCTGTCATACAACAACCCCATCATTAATTCTCACTTTTTACGGATCAGGAAGATTAGCTTTAGGTCAAGTAACCTGCCGGAGTAACAGCTAGTAAGCAAGAATCAGACCTCGAGTCCAAGCCCGTCTGACCCCAAGGAGTGATTGAGAGCTCTTGACCACCAGATCACTTCACAGAGCTAGTAGTTAGTCACTCAGTGTCTTGTGTTCACCATTTCCTCTGGTCAAGCGTTTTTCTCTAGCTGGATGGCTCTCTGAAGACAGACGACATCTTTTCCATTCTGTATTCCCAGTGCCTTGTCTGGAATGGAGCACGTGGTCCATATCGTCTATCCTTTTATTTATTCTGCAAACACTCAGTGGACACCTTTGTGCCAAGCTTTGTGTTAAGGGATAAACACAAGATAGATAAGACAGGATAATTACGCTTAAAGAACTAAGGATTTACTGGAAGGCATATGTATATGTGATAGACATATGGCAGTGTGTAAATATAATGATAGAAATTTGTGCCATGTACATCTACTTGCACCTTTTTGAATAGGTCAGCTGACTCAGGGTCGTTTAGTAAGTAGGTGTTTAGCTTTGTAAGAAGCTGTGAAGCTGTTTTCCACAGTGGCTCTGCCATTTTATCTTCTTAACAGCAGCCTGTGAGGGTTCCAGTCGTTTCCCATCCTCACTGGCACTCGGTACTGTCAGTTTTCCTTTGTGCCTTTGTAATAGGCGTATGGTGGTCGTTCATTGTGGTTTTAATGTGAATATTCCTAAAGGTTAATAGTGTTGAACATTTTTTCATACACTTGTCATCCATATATCTTCTTCGGTGAAATATCTGGATCTTTTGCCCATGTTTTTAATTGAGCTGTTTGCTTTCTTATTGTTGCTATGACTGATTTTTAAGAGAACTTCTTTTTCAGGGATTTGGTAATTAAGTTTTCAGTGCAGTTGAGATAAACAGTTTATAAAGTGCTTCAAAGAAGATGCTCTAGGATCCATTGCCAAGGAAAACTGAAATGGACTTTGATCCCGACTGGGGCCGGAGTGGTGAGGGTGAGATTTGATGTGTGCTTTTCCTCAGTGTGGTTTTGAAACGAGAGGACAGAGAAAAGGGAGAGATAGAAAAGAGCCAGAAAGCACAGGAGGGACTTTGATCTTCAGTCTAAAAAGGAAAACAGGGATTTGCTTGGTTGCCAGTGGAAGCTAGAAGGGTTAGAAATGCCAAAGGGATGGTTTACTCTGATGAGAAAAGCAATTGGACAACAACAAGAAGAAATGCAGCGAGGCGGTTAAACGCCCATCCTTTATAGCCCAGAACTGGATGAGGCGTGACCAGCGGGAGGTCACTACCGCTGGGCAGTGAGGTCAAACTATTTTGTAACCCTAGAGTAATCTAAGCAGATATCAAATACTTTTAGGAAAGGTAAGAATGCCTTACTGTATGCCTAGATATTGACAATATGTCTGTATTTTCAGCATCTATATTGATATGTTAGTAAATGGGTTTGTTTCTTTTTTTTTAAAAGAAGAAAATGATTTGGCTTACTATGTAAAAACTTCTGGGAAGGAGTCTGTAAGGCTGAAACACTCTCTTCCTGTCACCTGACTTGCAGGCCCAGTGACACTGGGAAAACCAACCAGGCTTTTACTACTTTTACTAGGGTTCAAGGCCTTCGAGGCATCTCTACCCAGCTCCCCCGTCCTCCAGCATTGTCTACATACTTTTGTGTATATGAGTATTTTTATGGGGAATGGTTACATAGCTTTCCTTGGCCTCAGAGAGGCCTGTAATCCCCAAATGGCTGTGAAGCACTGTTCTAGAGGGCATGCTTGGCAAGTTCACTATAGTGATGGCACAGCAAACATTCCGTGTCTCAGCTTGAAAACATTATGGCAGGAAGTCCTGCGTCAGATGAAATTAGGTATACGTTGAAGCCGTGGGATTGAGCCCAGAGTCTTTTCAGCTCTTGTATAAGCAGCTTTGATTCTTTTCCTGACATAATTAACAACTGGCCAAGAAACTTTTTTTTTCCTTATTAAAAGAAATATCCCCGATAACGTGTGTTCCTGATTATATAGCTATAATTATTTTTTAAAAACCCTATATTTTAGTGTTTAATGAAAAATAAACCCAACTTATAGGGTGAGCCTAATTTATACAGTGTACCTTGCTATTCCCTGGAGAAGACAAAACAGTGGAAAATATGATCTTTTTGAGAAGACAAGGGCCCTACGAGGAGAACATGAAGCCTAAAAGAGAGTGGCTGAAGGATAGAGCGGTTCAGGCTAGAGTGGCAGATTGTAGCTGTGAATGGATGGAAACTGAATAGGCTGAAGGGGAGAAAATGACATTTTAGCTGGGAGGAAATCTGCAAGCACTTGCTCAGGGGAGAACATATAAGGAGAAATTGGGCTGAGCATGCTTTACGTGGAATATTCGTATCAGGGGAATAGATGTAAGTGAGGTTGAGAATGCAACATAGATGAAATGACATTTTGGGAAAATGTGGTGGAGGGCCAGGTGTGTAATAGAGAAAGAAAGAGAGTGAGGGTCAAATGATTCTACTGATTCATAGACTATGTTCGCAGTATCGGCTTAGGCTCCATTTTTTAAGAAGTTTTTTTTTTCTTTTTTTTTTGTGAGGAAGATAGGCCCAGAGCTGACATTTGTTGCCAATCTCCCTCTTTTTGCTTGAGGAAGATGGTCCCTGAGCTAACATCTGTGCCCATCTTCCTCTATTTTGTATGTGGGTCAACTGCCACAGCATGGCTTGATGAATGGCGTGTACATCGGTGCCCGGGATCTGAACCTGCAAACCCAGGGCTACTGAAGTAGAGTGCATGAACTTAACCACTATGGCACCAGGCTGGTCCCGTAAGAAGTTTTGTTAAATGTTCAAAAGAAAAAGCACTTGGATGTCGCTAAATAGAGTTGTTAAAGGAAAAAGTGATTTTTTTTCAAACTACGAAGGATGAACCCTGAATAAGTTAAGAACCACAGTGTTCTTACCTGGCACCATTTTGGAGTGGAGGGTTCAGAGATCTGTTGTAAAGGGAACAAAAAAGCAAGCAAGAATTCAGAAGCAGCTGAGGATTTCAGGTAGTGACTGGGCTTGATGGAAAGAGATTGAGCGTTTATTTAGTACAAGGAGGTGTGTGACCGTAATTGAACTCATTCCTTAGAGTGCAGCCAAGTACTGGCAGGAGAGACAGAACCGGAACCACGAAAAGATTCTGGGAGTGCAGTGCAGATACTCCAGATTTCTCATGGAGGAGAACAATATTGCTGCCTTCTAGCAGAGCAAAACAAGTAATTGGGTTAGAAGTGGTTCTAACAGTTACTATTTTGACCTGGCACATTGATGTCTATAGCAGCACTTTCTAAAGTAAGGTGCTCACAGTAAGGACCTGTGTAAGACATTCCATTGGGCTGCAAGGAAAAAAAAAATCCTACTTAAATCTCCTTCTGTCTAAAAATAGGAATTAAACTTTACTAGTAGTCAATATACAACTGACTTTGGTGCCTTCGTGCGGTCCAAGTGTCAGAAGGTCAGTGGCAGGGTTTGCAGCCCCAGGCAGTTTGGGGTAAGAGTGTGCATTCTGCTGACAAGGGGGCTGGCTGTGTTGACAGAGGTTTATCTCTACCCAATTAAGTAGATTTACAGATTATATCATCTTAAATAGCCAAAAAATCTGACAGTACTTTGTAATGACATGGGGAGTGATCTCTTATAATCTTTGTACCATAGATGCTAAATGAAGCAGATTACTTAAAGGAGAGTTTGAACATGGATTAAGAATTTTTCTTGCAAAGACAGGCATTTCAGAATTGCTGGTCTTTTACATAATATATGGCTATGGTATTGTTACCCTGCAGGTATTTTAAAAATACACATAATCTGTCCTTTCAAAGTACAGGTGATATGTTAATGAATAAGAAAGTAACTTTTTTCTTTTAAAAATAATCTTGTGCAACAGAGAGAGCATTTGTAAAATAAGTGTATGGACCTACTTTCATTGTTACATGATTTTCATTGCTGAAAATGGTAGTTATGTGTTTTATGTAGAAACTCCTATCTGCCTACTTAATCTTGGAAACAAACTAAGATCTCCCAAACAAAGTGTTTCAAACCCATTAAGAATTGTCAAAATGTAACATCTTCCAATTAGTTTGCAAGACCAACTGACAGGGAAAATGGAAAGTTACTAATTTTAGTAAAAAAAAAAAAAAACTTTGAGTAATTAGTGTATGAGATTGAAACAAAAAGTGGCTTTGTAAGTACATTTCTTCTGTTTGGATCTATGTGTCTTTGTCGGGTTTCTTTTTTGTTTTAAGCCAGACCAGACATTGAAGCTAAATATTGAAATACACAGATCTTAGAATCAGACCTGTGAATTGCTCTGTAGAGTGTTAAACCAAGATTGAAAAAAAAATAATGAAGCACATTCGGTCATGTTGTAGTCCCTGAAAGAAATGTTTTTGGTGAGAACAAAAAGGACTATTTTTCTCACCAAAGGATTATTTTTTGAATTCTTAATTTCATCTTAGCCTTCTAAATTTCTATTTGAGTATGTTTGATAATGTACATATTAATGCAGTAGAACATGTATATAATTTATAAATATGTATGTTGGAGGTTAGGCTAAAGGTTTTTGTTTTTTTTTTTCCTGCTATGGTTCGTGATCATAAAGGTTAGGGAGCTATTGGTCCACAGAAGAAAACCTGCTGGGAACTTTTTTACAAAGTCATCTTGGTCTCTGAGAGATTGGGGGATGTTTCAGGGATTTTTCAATCTTTTCTGCACTGGAATGATGGCAAGAGTAATGGAGGAGGAGGAAGAGATGGCGACAGTGTGGGAAGATTGCTTGGGGGCCCTGCTCATCTGGAGCTGGGACGTGGTGCCTGGGCTAGGCTGCGGGGAGGGTGGGGTTTTACCAAAGGAGGCGAGGCTGTGCGCTGCTGGCAAGGATCTGGCACTCTAGAGGGAAGGAGGAAATGCCTTGCAGAGGATCTGTTACAGTTTCCATCTCTGGTAGTAACAGTTTTGATCATGAATTCTGTCCAATAGTAATATAAGGAGAGCCACATATGTAATTTAAAATTTTCTAGTAGTCACATTAAAAAGGAGAATAGATGAAATTGTTCAATAATATATTTTATTGAACAATATATCCAAAATATTGTCATTTCATCATATAACATAAAATATTAATGAGATTTTATATCTGTTTATTTCCATGCTAAGTTTTTAAAAGCAGTGTGTAGTTTACACTTACAACAGATCTTGGTTTGGACTAGCCACGTTTGGAGTGCTTGTCAGCCGGTGTTAGTGAAGCTTCAGAAAATACACTCAATCATAAATGTTACAGCAAAACTAGAAGGGACCTGGAGATCATCTAACTTGTGGGTTTGTATGCCAGGCTGGCTTACAGATCCTCTTCTATCCCCATTTTTAAACAGTTGGAGGCTTATATGTTTTTAAAGAATACATAATTGTTAACCGACTTGAATACTTTGATAACCAACGTACAGGTGATTTCTGAAATCTCAATTTTTTTTTTTTGCAGAGAGAGAAAGACTGACATGCTAATTTTTACCTTTTGAGAGCCCCTCAAAGGATAGAGAGAAGTTATTCTACGTATAAGGTCCTGTAGATATCTCTGAACCTATGTTGTCACCTGAATGTGCTACAGGTGGTGTGTAAGAGCCCTCTGGTCTAGAGAAAAAGCTCTAGACTTGGATAGAACACTTGGGTTCAGGTTTTCACTTTGCTGCATCCTGGCTTTGTAATCTGGGCAAGTCACTGAACTTCTTAATGAGGTTTCCTCAGCTAGAAAATGAACATGGTCCTTCTTCATACTGTTACTGTGGAGTTTAGTGAGTTAAGGCTGGACTAGAGCTGTAAAAAGTGCTGTTAAAAACTGCCAAGCCCTCTGCAGTATTGCTGAGTGAGGACTGACTGAGAATGGAGAGACAGGTAGGAGCCCTCCTCATCCTAACTGTGGTGGTCCTGCCCTTGCTGAGATTGGGAATTCTCTAGATGTGCCTGTGAAATATTTGCATTGCCTCAGAGCACCGTTCAGAGCTGGGTTTTGTCTGTGGTGGTTCACTTGCCCTCCAGGCTGCTCTTGTGTTCCCAAAGCTAGCATTGCCAAGTTGTGTGAAGTTGCAAAGCTGTGGATTTGCAGCCTTTGCCTCCTGCATGGTGTGCGGTGAGGCTGGAGATGCTGGTGTCTCATAATCAAAAGCCAGTTGATTTCTGCTCCCACATCTTGCTCAGTCTACTAAGCTTATAAGCTTCTCAATTGTAGAAGGCTTATCAACTCTCTCCAGGAAATGTAGAATCCAAAGACATAGGCACATACTTTCATTTCTTTTTAAAATGAATACAATCTCTTAAAGTTGTGTTTGAATACTGACCCATGGTTTGTAGATGCTGTTTGAATTTTAAACAGATGTGTATGTGAAGCTGGGAGTCAACTTTGCATGTCTCAGTCTAGTTTTAGTCATTGATATGTAGGGGTGCAGCCTGGTCTCATACCTGTGCCTTGGGTGAACAAGCTGGCGAGAACTTCCCTATGCTGTTCTGTCCACAGCCATGAAACTTGAGCCAGGACCAGGGCAGCTTTCTGGGTGTCCAGTAGAAGGCCATGCCATTTGACCATTACTATGGGGAATACTTATAAATGCTCATATTTCAAGATTTGCTGCTAGCCATATATACGCATGTGTGGTATTTGGAAAGCTCTAGGTTAAAAGTTTTTAGTGATGCACCAATTCTTTGGAAGAGGTGTCTGCTGATGTTCTCTTTTACTTGTAAACCAATTTTAATGTTCATATCTAGCTGAGGTTAAATCGGCTAGACAACGGCTATCCAAGAGTGAGTGGGAAAGTATTGGACAAAACAAACAACCCCTTTTATTGGCTTCTAGGAGAAATGAACTTCAACCCAGATAGTTAATGTTTAGTAGTATGAGTGAGTGTGTCTAGGGACCTGATTTACTGTTTGGCAACCATGTTTTTGTTGACAGTAAACTTATTGTCTAAAAGAAAAACATGCAGAGAGCCAAGATACAAGACAAAGCAACGCAGAAACTGAGATGCTAAGGGAAATTGGGTTACCGAGGAGACATTAACAATAAATGGTTTTATTTTTTTAATTGCTGTCTTAGACTCATGCTTTGTTAAAATTTGTTGTCTTGGTAAGATTCCATTACTTTTGAGTCGCTTTCAATTTTGAATCTTATATTGGATTAAAAACTTCCCTTTTTCCTTCTGACTCTGGGACACGGTGGGGCTAGAGGGGCTGAAGGAGGGAGTGGTGCACAGTTTACTCTTTCAGTCTTCTGAGGTTGAGGCAGGGAGGAGGGATAGGTAAGAGACAGGCATCCACTGGTAGCATCTGTCGAATCGCCTTTGGTGTGTTACTAGCAAGAAAACTCAAACTATCTTTATATTAATTAGGATAGGTGAAGTTATGCTGGGATAGCAAAATCTCAGTAGCTTAACACATTTGTGTCACAGTCCACTGTGGCACACGTGGCTCGCCATTCCAGCTCTCCTCCAGTAGTGAATCAAAGGCCCCGTTGCTTCCATTTTGCAGCCCCTCATCTTGTAGTTTTTCATTTCCAACTCTGAGTCCAGGAGAGAGAGAGAGAGTGAGCGAGCTTGGAGACTCACGCCCATTCTTTTTTTGGTGACAGCTTTTTTGAGATATAATATGCCATACAATTCACCTGTTTAAAGTATATCATTCATTGGTTTTAGTATATTCAGAGTTGTTTCACAAACACTCTTCCTTGCCTGTAACTAGGAGTAGAAAGTTACTTCCACTCATCTTCCCATCAGGGAGAACTTAGTTACATGGTCCTAACCTAATTTCAAGGAAGATGGGACAGGTAGTCCTGCTATGTGCCTAGGAAGAAAACAACTCTATGGCGAACATGTGACTTTGTCCCTTCCTCACTCATTTTCTGTGATGTCCACTTGACTCATGGGAAGGTCACTCTTCTTTGCCCTAGAGTTGATGGAAGTGCAGGCTATTCCCCTCCCAGCTCCAAAGTCCATTCTGTCAGGTTGCTTGCTTTTTTCACCCCTGCTCAGACAGACATGGAGGTAGGGGGCACAGATCTCTCAGTGCCCCGCCTAGGCAGATGTCTGACTGGAGAACAGATGCCAGTCTCCCCATGTTGTGGGAAATCCCAAATTCTACAAGAGGTTCAGTTGGGGTGTTCTCCCTTACTTGACTTTTCATGAAGACACAAGTCTCCACAAGATGGTTGACTTGACATGACAACTCTCTTCTGCTTGCCGTTTCTAGTCTTCTCCTTCATAGTTTGGGCCTGGAGTTATAGGTAGTGACGTCCAAGTATGTAGTAGATATCTGTTGCATTGGGGAGAATTTTCTTTTATGGAGAATGGGAGGATTTTCTTACTTTATACTCCCACAGAATCATGAGTTAAACAGTGGTTTAAAATTATGAAGTATCTCTAATAATTATTTATCTTTTGGGAATATCCGTAAAGTGCTAAAATGTTTTTATTCAATGTATTTCAAAATTCCTTGGATTATTGGCGTATTTTATTTTAGGGAGTTAATATGGAGTCTGAGTCATCATGTAATAAATTTAACTCTAAATATTTAAAATTAGCATTTTGTTTTAGTGTTAATTTTCTTAATATTAACAGATGAGTTAATAATATTAACAAACTTTTTTTGGAATAACTCTAGATTGACGCAAAAGTTGCAAGGATAATACAGGGCGTTCCCATGTACCTTTCACCCAGTTTCTCCTAATGTAAACATTTTGTATAACCATACATTTGTCAAACTAAGAAATAAACCAATGTTTAGTGCTATTAACTGAACTATAGATCTTACTCTGATTTTAGCAGTTTTTCCGCTAATGAACTTTTTCTATTTCAGGATCCAGCACAGGATATCACTTCACACTCAGTTGTCATGTCTCCCTTATCTGTTATAATCTGACAGTTTTTCATTCTTTCATTGACGCTTCTTAAAGTGTTTTGCGGGGTGTCTCTCAGTTTGGGTTTATTGATGCTTTCTCCTGACTAGATTGGGCTCATGGATTTGAGAGAGGAATACTGCAAAGGTGGAGTGCCTTTCTCATCCCATCCTATGAGGGCGTACATGATAGGAACATGATTTATCACTGGTGATGTTAATCTTCACCACTTGGTTGAGGTGGTGTCTGCCAGATTTCTCCACTGTAAAATTACTGTGTTCCCATTCCATACTCTATTCTTTGAAAGCAAGTCAGTAAGTACCATCAACACTCAAGGGGTGTAGAGAGGGGTGGGGGTTGGGGGCATATCTTGACACATTATTTGGAATTCTTCTCTATTTTCCCCTTCTCCCGCATTTGTTAAATTACTTATTACTTTACCCTCATATTTTATTCTTTAGTTTATATGATCATTATTTATTTCAATTGTTCTACCTTTGGCCATTGGAGCTCTTTCAGGTTGACTCTTCGGTAAAAGAAACCTATCTTTGTTTTTCCGATGACTTTGGCTTGGAGAAACTGGGTCTTCTCCACTTCCTCAAAGCAGTAACTATTAATTAAGAAGGATTTTTTGATATTGAGTTCTTGTAGACCAGTAATAACTATAAGGGCATATATAGAAATTTGCCAGTATTTATAAAAGTAATAAGCATTTAGTAATGGAATTATATTTAGCGTTAAAAGCTATTATTTCAGAGAGACTAATTCCTGCAAAGGACCATTGATTATAGGTTCTTAGAGGCTTAGAAGAAATAAGAAGTGAACTACCTTACCTCTTTTATTTTATAGATGAGAAACTAAAGCTTCCAAAGTTTAAGTGAGTAGCCTAAGCAAAGCCAGGACTAAAACTCAACTCGAATGACTTGTAAACCTAGTTCTTTCTACTGAATCAAGCAGTTGGTCTTCCTGTTTTTCTTTTCTTCTTTTTTCAAAATGAAAAGTATGGAATATTTTCCAGATATAGAATGATAGTTGCTATGCAATGACAAATATGCAAGATCAGTTTTGCATATTTTCTTATTTGCATTTCAAGTTGCAAGTTTGTATTAATAGCACATTAAAAAGCAATTTTTTATTGAATTTCATATTTTGACATAGCTTTCAGCACAGGAGAGCAATGTCTCAAGTTTTTTGGTTATACTTTTGGTTTCAGAAATTGTCAATTGCTCCTATTTTATATGAAGAATGTCAGCTTAGTATAAATGTAACAGGAGAAACAGCATTTCCTTTAAAAAAATTCAGAAAGTGACATGACATGCATGCATTGAAATGGCAATGCTATAAGAAGAAGATGGAAAATGTGTGGTGCCAACTTAATTTTACCTGTGGTTTATGTAAATACAGGCATTTATCTTGTTTTCATGGCCGTACGTGTTCACTCTCACTTGGAGTTATCCTTACATGTGATTATCGGTGAATTAAGTTTGTCTTTCAGGAGCAGAAGGATGATGTGAGTTTCATTTTTAAAAGGCAGTGTTAGGTAGTGCAACGTTTAACAAGTGTTTTTGCCTGTGCCCATAAAAAGCTATACTATTATGTTGATGGATTTGCTACTTTGTGTCCTATTAAGTATAAAAGGTGAACATATATTTTGGATTCCAGGGTCTTTTCTGGTTTGTTGAGCACACTGGTGCTTAAGATGATGATTTAAATTAGTTTTAATGTACTTGGGTAACCAAGCGTACAGTGCTTTGAAGCCACTAGTGGAGAAAAAGAAGAGAGCTATTTCAGCCTTCCCCGGTAATGAGACCCATAAATCAAAAGAATGAACATGGAAACTTCAAGTGAGCCTTGGGATCTAATTTCAAACACCTTAAAGGGACTCCTTTTTTGGTTCAGACTTGCTAGGACCACGGTGCCCACTGTAACGGCTGAACTGAAAAATCTAGGTATAAAACAGAGACTCTCTATAGGACTCAAACAGCTGGGCCAAACTCTCTCACTCTTAGCCTTTGGATTTGAGAGGCTTGTGGTTAGGAAGTCTGGGCCTAAAGAAGTGGAAATGTATGGGGATATATTCAGTTATGGATATATGCATGTTCATATACCAAATATGTGTTATGTAAGGAAATCTGTGCAAGAGGGAGAATGTTTTCCATTCAGCTTACAATTATAGTGGGCTTTTGAAACTGACTCTGCAGTGATAAACTTTGAGCATAGAAGCTTTTTGACTGAGACAAAGGGAAATGGTGTGAATTTCTGAGAATAAATCAGGCACATCCTAAAAAAAAAAGGAAATACCTTCTAGACTTCAGGTACATCTATGGCAAATATGAAGACAAGCTATTCCTAGACTTCTGAAGGGCAGACTGGCCTTTCACTCAGGTCTTAAAAAAAGAAAGAAAATAAGCAAGAGAAGTTTGGAACAAGAGATCCAAGTTCTTCTAGATGTTGGTTCAGGCGATGTCAGAAATTCTTCACAGCTCCTCTCTTGCAAGCTGACTTTGGACTGTGCACATAGGCCTATTTTTAAACTGCAGACTCCATTTCACTCCCACATACTTTACCCTTCTACTGTTCAAGTGCTAAAACCAGGGATTATTTAAGTTTACACGCCAGTGCATGATGGGGTAAGAATTTAGGATTCCAAAATTGTTACCAGTGGGTGGAGAGGAAATAAATATAGAGAGGCTAACTGACAATGGTAATATAGATCCTTTCCCTTTTAATTTCCCCCTTTTTGAAACTCAAGGGAGTCCTAGCATACACAAAGGTATTTCATTCTAATATGTGTAGGAATATTTGCCTTCAGGGTAGGTTTCTTTGGATTTTAGAAATGTATTGCTTTTGATTATTGGGAATCATTGAAGCTCAAAGTATAAGGGCACACTTATTTTTCCATTAAGGTTTATATTTTAATTTGGGCCGTGCATAAATCATCTTGAGGGGGTGTGTGTGTGAGAGAGAGATCTATGTAGGAGGAGAGAGGGAAAACTTTTAAATGCTTTTGGTTGTGCTGAATTTAAAATTCAGACTTTTTGTTGGTGGAAAGAAATGCATTTATGGTGGCTAACATGGAAATACTTGTGGTCTTTAATAGCAAAGTGATCAGAGAAAGAATGGGTTGTTTTTATATCTGAAAGACAATAGGGGGTCAGAGAGGCTTCTGGTTTTCAAATAAAAAGTACAATGTTTATACTTTTTAAAAAACTCATATTTTATAGTTATTGGAATTTTCTTGTTTGGCAGCCTTTTTTTTTAAATTAAAAGTTACATTGCTTAAAATCTCTACTGAAATAGCTCTTGAGGACAGTTAAGCCAATCAAAACCGAATTAATTTTTAGCCGTGTGTTCGATTATATCATATCAGATCATAGGCCAATGATAAGGGTGTTTTGCCTGATACTCAGATGGAGGAACTGGTGTAGATGGGGCATTTTCCTTTCACTTAGGGGGATGATTAGGAATAAGGTGATCAAAGTGGTTAAGGAGTGTAATTTAGTCTGTATTGATGAAAGATTTCATTTTTCTAAGCAAATATCTCATGATAGTTTTTTTTTTCACCTTAGTACTACAGTGTGCATTTATTATTCCATCCTGTTTCCTTGATGCAGACATTATCAGTACATTTTACCCATAAACACTTTAGCATGCATATCATTAACTGGAGGTCAGTATTTATTACCACCTTTTTGTATGTAAAATTTACGTGAACTGAAATGTGCAATTTTTACAGGCATCCTTTGAATTTTGAGAAATGTATATGCTTCAGGAACCCAAACTCTACTGAGATAGAGGATTTGACCACTACCTAAGAGTTCTCTCATGCTTTGTCTCGCTCAGCCCTACCTACTACCCCAGAGACGACCACGGTCTGATCTTTTCACCATAGATTAGTTTTCCATATTCCAGAACTTCATGTAAATAGACTTATACAATGTGTACTCTTTTGTGTAAGGCTTCTTTTACTTACCATACTGTTTTTGAAATTCATTCTAGTATCATCTGAATAAGAAGTTCATTTCTTTTTGTTGTTGAGTAGTGTTCCTTTTTATATATATATACTCTGGTGTGTTTATCCATTCATCTGTTGAATACCTGTGGCGTTTCCAGTTTGGGGCTATTATGAAGAAAGTGTTTTGAACGTTCTTGTATAAGTTTTTCCGTGGACATATGGTTTCAATTCTGTTGGGTAAATACCTAGGAGTGGAATTTCTGTGTTATAAGATAGGCGTATGGTAAGTTTTATAAGAAACTGTTAGACCTTTTTCCAAAGTGGTTTTACTATTGTACTTTCCCACTAAGAGTTCTGGTTGCTCCGTATCTGTGCCAACATATGGTATTATCAGTCTTTTTAATGTAACTGTTCTTCTGAGTGTGTAGTGGTATCTCAATATGTATTTAGTTTGCATTTTCCTGATGAGTAATGATGGTGAATGGCTTTTAATGTACACATTGGCTATCTGTGTGTATTTTTTTGTGTGTGAAATATCTGTTCAGTCTTTTGCCCATTTACTAATTGGGGTTTTTTTTCCTTATTGAGGGAATTCTTTATATATCCTGGATACCAGTCTTTTAACATATATTGCATTTTTTTCCTCCCAGTCTGTGGCTAGCTTATTAATTTTCTTAATAATGACTTTTGATGCAGAAGTTTTTAATTTTGGTGGAGTGAAATTTATCTGTTTTTATATGGTTGATTTCTGTGTACTGGTTAAGAAGTCTTTGCCTATCCCCAAATTATAAAGATGTTTCCCTATGATTTCTTCTAGGAGCTTTATAGTTTTAACTTTTAGGTTTATGATTAACTTTGAGTTAATATTTGTGTGTTGCTTGAGGTCAGGATCAGGGCTCTTTTTTCCAAACTGATACCCAGTTGTTCCAGCATCAATTGTTGAAAAGAGTTTTTTCTTCCCCTTTGGAGTGCTTTGGTCGTTTTTGTCAAAGGTCAGTTGACTCGATCTGTGAGTCTGTTTGGCAATTTCTAAGCCATTCTATTAATCCTTTTTTTTTTTTTTAATGCTAGAACCACACTGTCTTGAGTACTATAGTTTCAAAAGCAAGTCTTCAAATCCAGTTGTTTAAGTCTTGAAGTGTTGTTCATTTCTAAAACTACTTTTTGATATTCGTAGGCCCTTTGTATTTCCATATAAATTACAGAATCGGCTTGTATGATTTGTTTGTTTGTTTTAAAGTCTAGTAGGATTATGATTTGCATTACCTTGAATCTGGAACCTCTGGAATTTACTAGGTCAAAACTTTTTTTTTTTTGAGGAAGATTACCCTGAGCTAACTACTGCCAATCCTCCTCTTTTTGCTGAGGAAGACTGGCCCTGAGCTAACATCCATGCCCATCTTCCTCTACTTTGTACATGGGACGCCTACCACAGCATGGCTTTTTGCCAAGTGGTGCCATGTCCGCACCTGGGATCTGAACCTTGGAACCCGGGGCCACCAAGAAGGCGGAACGTGCGAACTTAACTGCTGCGCCACTGGGCTGGCCCTCAAAACTTTTTTTTAAATAACACTAGTGTGTTGTTCACTTTCACAATCTAGTTCTCAGGAGTGTAAGATGGAGTTTTCTAGAGGCTGCATGATGTGTGATATTGTAATAGATTGAATGCAGAAGCAAATAGGAAAATCCAACTGTCTTTTATTGTGCTAAATGTTAGATATTTGCAAAAATGTGAAACAATGCAAATATCTCACTAAATTTTATTGTTTTAGGAATAATTTTCGTTAAAAAGTATGTTCAACATGTAATGACTTCATTTAAAATGAACTAACGTTTTTTCATTTTGAATTTCTTAAATGCTATTTTTTTCTTTGTTTCTTTAAAGAGTGGCCCTGAGCTAACATCTGTTGCCAATCTTTTTTTTTATTCTTCTCCCCAAAGCCCCCTAGTACATAGTTGTATATTCTAGTTGTAGGTCCTTCTAGCTCGGCTATGTGGGATGCCCCCTCAGCGTGGCTTGATGAGTGCTGCTGGGTCCATGCCCAGGATCTGAACTGGTGAAACCCTGGGCTGCCAAAGCAGAGAGCATGAACTTAACCACTCGGCCATTGGGCCAGCCCCATTAAATGGTAAATTTTGATTTAATTCACATAAATTAAAACTTTTGGGGATCCTCACTTATTTTTAAGAGTGTCAGGGAGTCCTGAGAACAAAGAGTTTGAAAACTGCTGTAGATCGATTGTGGAATAAGTGACACCTTAACAATATTCATTATTCCAATCCATGAACATGGTATATCACTACATTTTTTAACTTTTTGTAGTTTTCAGTATAGACATTTTAAAATATCTTTTGTTAAATGTGTTCCTAAGTATTTATGCTTTTTGATGCTATGTAAGTGGAATAACATTTTTTTTTTTTGAGGAAGATTCACCAAGTTAACATCTGCTGCCAATCCTCCTTTTTTTTTTTGGCTGAGGAAGACTGGCCCTGAGCCTATCTTCCTCTACTTTATATGTGGCATGCCTGCCACAGCATGGCTTGACAAGCAGTGCCATGTCCGCATCCAGGATCCGAACCGGTGAACCCCGGGCCGCCGAAGGGGAACATGCAAACTTAACCACTGCGCCACCGGGCCGGCTCCTGGAATAACATTTTAAGTCGCAGTTTCTAATGGTTTGTTGCTAATACAATCATGCGTCACATAATGACATTTTAGTCAACAGTGGGCTACTTATATAATGATGGTCCCATAAGACTGGTTCCATATAGCCTAGGTGTGTAGTAGGCTATACCATCTAGGTTTGTGTAAGTATACTCTGTCAGGTTTGCACAATGATTAAATTGCCTAATGATGCATTTCTCAGAACATATCCTCGTCTTTAAACAACGCATGACTGTGTATAGAAATCCACTTGGTTTATATTCGCTGACCTTGTATCCTGCAAATATGCTGAATTCAGACATTCAGTCTGGTAGTTGTTTGTCAAGAACTGTGAAGAGTTTGAAATTTTGTCTGTTTGTAAGCTAAAAAAGTTAGCCTCCCGGGGGGTAGGGGGAGGGCACAAAGGGGGAAGTGGTGTACCCACAACATGACTAACAAAAATGTACAACTGAAATCTCACAAGGTTGTAATCTATCATAACATTAATTAAAAAAAAAAAAAAAGTTAGCCTCCCACAGTTTCATGGATTTTGATAGAAGACATGAGAATCCTGAGTCAGAGACAAAGGACTTTATTATTCATGGCATAGCAAGCAACATGAGCTTCATGTTCATATTCGTTCTCCGTAGCCCTTGTGTCCTATGGGGAAATGCAGAGTAGCCCAGGTGGATGCTGCTGACTTAGTGGTTTGTGTCACAGGCAGGGAACCCTGAACTCAGTAAAATGGCATCCTCTAAAAGGGACTACTAACAAACGTTGCTTAACCTTTGCTCCAGAGGGAGATAGTATTTTCATTTTCCTGGACAGCAAACAAATCTGCACTTTGCCCTAGAGAAAGATGCTATCTCTGTCTTCCAAGGCTGTGTGCTATCCAAATGTCCTTGAAAAGATCTTCCAGAACAAAAGCTGATATAAGACTTGCAGAGAGAATGTTTCTCTTTCTGATAACTACTATATGTTTTTTTCTGGTTTCCCTGATTCTAACCCCTTCAACTTGATCTATCTTTTCTGCAGATGATAAATCTAATAGCTCCCCAGACCTTTTGAAATATCACTTCCCTACTCATTGGGGGCCTAGTTCTTTAGTCTTAAATTCTTGTTGCTCTGACTGCCTTAGGCCCACTATGTTTATTCAGCGTCATTTCTTATACTTTCCATCAGCAACCCTAATGCTCAGCTTCACTCTGTGACTTTTCTTGGGGGCAGTTCTCTTCCCTGGCATGTTGTCCTTTGACCCTTCTACCTCTCCAAACCCTGCCTTTTTCAAAGCATAGATCAAACCCTGCCTCTTTTATTTACTTCCCCAATCTGTTCACTCTCCCCACAGCTATTAACCTTTCTCTTTCCTAAACAAGGGCTTGAATTGACAGCCATGCATTCATTGCAGTTACTTAATTACAGAGCACTGAGGGAAAATCACTGTTCTAGAAGAAGGCAGACGTTAATCGTGTAATGCTGCTTTTAGCAGAAAACACTTCTATGGTGATTCTCTACTTTATGCTATTTTTGTTTTTCCAAAAAACATATGACCACTTGGAGGGATCAGTTTTTTTTTTTTTTTTTTTTATGTCTCTTATACTCATTGTATGGTGTTTATAGTGCCTAGCATAATGTTGGGAACCTGGTAGATGCTTTATAAATAATTGATGAATTTGTTAATAATGTCTTTATATTTTAATGATAGGAATGATTCCTAAAACTTAATTGGCTATGTGAGGAATGTGGTTTGACCTATAGGGTGTATGAAAATTTAAAATTACCTTTGACTGAAATTCTTATGCTACTGGCATTAAACATGTTTTTGAGGGAGACCTAAGAGCAGGAAATTGAAGCATGAATTCGAGTCGCATGTTGTCATTCTCTTGTTCTTAGTGGTGCTGTTTATTGTATGTCACCTGAGGGAAGTCAGTTCACCTCTTTTTATTTTATTTTTTTACCTTCAGTAAAATATGGTTAATAACAATGTTCTGTCCCCCTCCCAAGGTTTAAACAGACAGGAATAAGTAAGAGTTTAGGAGATACTAGGATAGGAGGCATGCTGGAATAGACTTCTATTAAGAATGAATACATTTACTCATGGGTTCTGGTGTCATCCGGAAACATGTGGTAGAGTCATCGGAGGATATTGTGAGTGGACACGGTGCCGGGTAGGAGGGTGGGCTTTGCAGAGTTTTCATTTTTTAGGAAAACTGGAAATTTGAATGAAAGTTTACAAGACTAACATTAAGGTATTAATGGCTGATAATGGCTTATGATACATTCCTCAGTAAGTGTTAGTGTTCTAACTAGGGCTTCCTTCAGCCATTGAGGTGGAGCTATTGGAGAGTTTGAGGTGCTCTCAAATCTTGGCTTATTCACAGGCTCCCTGTGAGTAAGGCCAGTCTGTTTAGGAAGATGGAGGAGTGCCAGGAATGGGATGGGAGAGGAGTCAAATTGGATAAATGCTTTCCCCTCCTCCTTCCCATCTCCTGTGACACTGAAGCAGGAAGAACAGAAATTGTGCTCATCCAAAGCCAGGTGTCTCTGCATGGAGCCTACAAACTTGCCATTTTTACCTGGAGAAGATGATGATGAGGCTGTGCCGCTCCGTACTTGCTCTTCTCGGAAGGTATGGGCAGCTTGAGAAGCTGATTCCTCTCTTCTCTGAACCATGTCTGCCCCACTAAGCCTCAGTCTTGGTCAAGGAGAATGACCTTCCCAGGTAGAGGGGCCATTCTTTGCTAAAGGACCTATTTTTCCTGGCCTCACTTGCTGTTCTCTGGACCTCACTTCTGTAATGGCCCAGGTGCCTTCTCCTGGACCATGCAGAGCAGTGGTTAAGGATCAGACAGACCTGAGTTTGAATTCCTGTTCTGCCATTTACTAGTAGTAAGACTGATGGGAAGTCATGTCACCTGTCTGAACTCCAGTTTTCTGATGGGGGGATAGTACCACCTATGTCGTAACGGTATAGAAAGGATTAAATATGGAAGCTTCAAGGTCATTGCCTGGGACATCAGTCAGTCCATAGATGGTGGTGGTTATCATAATAACCAGACCTGTAATCAGGTGTCAGGGAATTTGTCATCTGAGACTTCTCTGAAGATAAACAGGCTAGACCTAAGCAAAACAATGAAATGGGCGAGGTTTGTTTGTGGCACGTCTAATCCCCCTGTTCTTCATTCTCTATTGATGTCTCCTCCCCTCCCTCATGAACTCAGTGGGCTTCTGCTTTCTGTCTACCTTCCTCATATGGAAAAGGGTATGAGTCTGAGAGGGACATCGCTGGTCTGATGGAAGTAGATCTCATGTAGATCAGGGGCTGGCAAAACAGTTGCCTGTGTTTGTATGGCCCCTGAGCTAAGAATATTTTTTACGTTTTAAAATGACTGAAACAAATCAAAGGAAGAATAATATTTTATGATATAATGTGCAAGTTTATGGAATTCAAACTTCATAAACTTTGCCAGAAGTAAAGTTTCACTGGAACACAGCCATGCTCGTTTGTTTACATATTGTCTGTAGCTGCTTTCTCGCCACCACGGCAAAGCTGAGCAGTTGTGAGAGGCTGCATAGAGCTCCCTCGTCTCTTTGCACTGCTGCTGGCTCACAAAAGTAACAGTGACACAGGTATAACTTGACAGTGTTTTGAGTGCCATGCGTATCACTTTACAGTTTACATTTTATTTTTTACCAGTGCATATCTTTGATGTCAAAACAAGGAAAGAAAAGTGGATTCTGAATGTTGTGCTTTAAAGGCACAGTGGAGTGTAGGTTACTTCGTCATTGAATGAGACGGCAAAGCCTTTGTGTTTATTATGTGATGAGACTGATTGCACTAACAGAATATACTGTACATCTCCATCAGACTAAGAACTCGTCATAATATGCCCCACGCACAGGAAAGCAACGGTGAAAAATGAAAATTTAAATCAAAGATCTTGGGGCCGGCCCCGTGGCTGAGTGGTTTAAGTTCACGTGCTCCGCTTCGGTGGCCCAGCGTTTTGCTGGTTCGGATCCTGGGCGCAGACGTGGCACCGCTCATCAGGCCATGCCGAGGCGGTGTCCCACATGCCACAACTAGAAGGACCCACAACTAAAAATACACAACTAAGTACCTGGGAGCTTTGGGGAGAAGAAGGAAAAATAAAATCTTTTTAAAAAAAAAAAAAAACGAAGCAAAAAAACCCCCAAAGATCTCATTAGAGTTTCTTCCCCAAAATAAAAAATGAAAATGAGGCTGCAACCAAAAGTTTCCAAGTGGTTTGTTAGCCAGGCCAGAAAGGCCATTTATTGATGGTGAGTTAATGAAATTCATATTTGTTTGCAGCAGCTGAAGAAATGTGTTCAGAGAAAACAAAATTGGTCAAAGTATTAGCCTTTAGGGAAGAACACTTGCTGGAGGAGTTGAGGACTTCGGGCTCAATTAACAAGGCAAATCATTTTGGATGGTTTTCCTTGGCTCTTGACGAGTGGACAAAAATTACTGATACTCCTCAGTTTTCTTGAGGGATCAATGTAGAGTCTGAAGTGACTGAAAAGTTCGCCTTTATGAATAGTCTATATAGAACAGCTACGGGTGAGAATATTTTCAGAGAAATTAAGAAAATAGGAGTTCAGTACGATCTAAAATAGAATCTGCCAAAATGGTTTACAACTGATGGTGATAGAAGCGTGTGGAGCTGAGAAAGGTTTAGTGGATAAATTTACAAAGCTTGTGAAAATGTAAGGTGTTTAAAGCCTATGGCTATTGTTTTTATCACCAGGTACTTTGCATACAATTGAGTTTGTCTTGTTATTGAACAGGTGATGCCAAAGGTGAACTTGATTGGCCCTCTTAGACTTGTGTTAGTCTGTTCTGTGGATTTTTGTCAGAACCGGAAGCTGAATATCCTCATTTGCCTTATCACACATAGAAGTTTGATGGCCTGACAGCCCTAAAATTGTTTTTTTTCTCTTTCAAAAATGTCTTTTAGGCTCAGGGCTGAGATGAAAATTCTTCTGCACAGGAAGAACTGCCTGTAGGCACTATTTTTGAATGCTGAATGGCTTTGGACCTTTGCTGCAGACTTGATAATGAATTCAGCATGAAACTAGAAGGCAAAAACAGTACTTACGTGAAACTTAATATTGAAGAAAAGTCATTTAGAGGATAATTAATATTGTTTGAGTCACTAGCAATGTCAAGCTGCTTTATATACTTTCTGTGCTGTCAAGTTAATAAGGAATGAGACCTCCTGTTCCCAAACCAATTTGTAGCAGATATATTTCTTAGCTCAAATTAAGTACCAGCAGTGCTTTTCAAACCTCAACGCAAGTACAAAGGAAATTTCTATATTTCAAAATCTGTTTAACTGTGCAAATAAGAAGCTTCCACCTAATTTCAATTGAAAGTGGAGAATCTTCAATATAATGACATGCTAAAAGGAAAATATCAAGAGAAGCATCTCATAGAATTTCTTAAATGCCACCCAAGTGATGAATATGCTGAATTTAAAATCATGCTTGTGGATATCAGTATTTTGTATTACCTATTTGTGTGAAGGACATTTCGAAGATGAAATATGTAAAATTGCCTAACTGATCAGGCATTTGCAACTGATTTGGATGATAGGGAACACTAACTTTGAACTCCAATTAAGCAAATTGTCATCCCCCAAATAGAGCATCATTCTTTACATTAGGAGGCTTGTATTACATATAATTGTATTTTTTGAATTTTGTAAAATTTGTGGGAAGTTTTTTTAAGTACTATATAATATCCTTGATACCTGTTGGCCCACAAAGCCTCAACTATTTACTATGTGGCCCTTAATTGAAAGAGTTTGCTAACCTCTGGTTTATATCAGTATCTCTAACTATCCATATTAAGGGAATGAATGCTTTCATGTCCTGATAAAGGTCTATTTCGATAGCCAGTAGTGGTGAAGCAAATCTTGGTGCTGAGGTTATTTTGCTCTAGAAGTTAGGCTCAACTAAAGTTTACTCTTGTTCTTAAATTAAGTTGTCTGGGAAAGGGCTGAGCACACAACAAGACAGTTGACCCCTCTCCCTGTGTTCGGTAGGTGTCCCTGCCTCCCTGAGAGGACTACCCTGCTCCAGGTGTGGTTTCTGAGAGCTGAGACTGAGGAGGGGGCAGACGCTGTGTGTTCTGTGCACTCCCTCCTTCTGCACTCCACTGACCCTAGCCCCTCCCTGCCCCTCTTGCCCCTTCTGTTCATGGAAACACATCTCTAATCCCTTAGCTCCCAAGCTCCATACATCAGCACCTATTCTGCCGTTCCCTCTGGACAATCCCTTCTGGCTAGAAGAGGCTGTTATCTCCTGGAAAGGGAGCCAGCAAGTCGGAGCTGCATGCCCCAGAGTCCTGCTGTTTCCTAAGGCTTCCCTGGGAGGAAGAGGGAAGAAGAAGCAGGTAACAGTGGCTCTGCTGCCCTTGAAACCCCTGGTGAGTGTGTGTATGTGTACATGCACGTGCACACAGTCTGGAGGTCCTGGGTTGGGAATATTCTCAAACCTCATACATGTAGGTGCCCTTGGCACAGACATCTGCCCACACACCAGTTTTCTGCTCACAGAATGAACAGTTAGAGAAGTGAATACAGTACAGTTTCAACGTTTGCCTCTCAGTTTCCTGTCTTTTCCTCTTTCTTGTCCACAAATGCCCTCTGTCTTCACTAATTTGTGCAGTCTTAATTTCTCTGGGTTATTTATGGGGGGTGGGTGGGTACAGTGTTTCTGACTTATACTCAGTGTCAGACCCTACTCTTCAAAGTGTTGGAAACAGCTCACCATCCAAAGGAAGCTCTCTGAGAACTTGGTCTGTTGATCATGTTGAAAAGTGAGCATAGCATGTGGGAAAATGACTCACTGATGTGGCTTCACCATTGCCCCCATTTTAAACTTCTTACGGTGAAAGCATAACCCAGTTCTGACAAAGATTTTCGGCCAGGGCTGGGCCTGCCTTTGACTCAGTGATGTGTCACATTCTCTCTGCCGGAAACTCACATTCTTAACACCAGTCATCATGGTGCTGGCAAGAACCCTTTTGGAGAGGTGTTGGTATTTGGTAGATTTATTTATTTTCCAGCTGCCCACGAAAAACAAACTCAGAAATACCTGTTTTTTTTCCTTTGAAGAGTTTGTCACTTCTCCATCTGGAGTTGTTTGTTGTTGCCCTGCCAAGGATGGTTTGCTGAGGGCTATGGCAAGGTGACCGTGGCCCTCAGTGAAGGGTAGAATAAACTGGGGCAGCGTGCCTGTCCGGGAAGTTGAAACCTCTTAGCTGGTGTTAGGCGGTGGGTGGCTAGCCATGGCTGGTGGCCACAGGTCCTCACTTCAAGTGTGGCCAGGATTTGCTTAAAGAAGTCCTTTAAGTGATGCCTGCCCAGTTACTCACCTAAGTGGATACTCTTCACTGTTGAGTGGTTTTGTGCCAAGAGAATGCCCAGACTTGCTAGCCCACATTGTGAACTTCCCAGCCCATGTTGGGAACTTCCCCGGAGCCCGAGGACCACACCTAATTTAGAAGAAGCTGAGCCTCTATGCCATTCTCCAGTTTATTCTTACAGTTCATGGAAGAGGCAGGTTCTGACAGGCTCCTTCACTTCTGATTCATAGATCCTGTGCAAGCGGTTCCTTGAAGGCAGGGCTGTTGCCTTTCTCCAGTGCTTCCCTATAGTGTTCAGCTCAGAGCAGACCCAAGTAGAGAAGGCAGTGTGGTGTGGAGGAATTAACATCTGTGTAGTGGTTGGGAACCAGCTCAGAACTCCATGTTGGCCAGTAGCTGTAAGATCTTGGTCCAGACAATTCATTTCTCTGTGCATCCCCTCATTATCTATTTACTAATTGAATGAAAGATTCTCTAAATCAATGGTTCTCACCCTTGCTATGCATTAGAAACAGTTGTGAACTTATTCTTTAAATACACATGATTGAGTCATACCCCTAAGGTGGGTTCAACAGGTCTGGGTAGAGCCTGCGGAGTGAAGATTTTTCCAAAGTTTCTCATGCCCAGGGTTGAGGACCATCTCCTGCTGTCCCTCCTATCTTTTATGAATAAATTTAAGAACTAAATAGATATGTAATAGGATCAGGGACTGAATAAAGATACCTCAAATGAGGTGTGTTAACATGTTTGTGCAGGTTTTGAAAACATTGAGAAAGGAATGAGGTGAAATAAAACATAAGTTTTTTTTGCCTTAATAGAAACATCAGAAGAAATGTGTCTTGTACTGTGGCATGTGGAACATCACATTCTGGGTGCGCTGGAAGGACTCTGAGGCCAGGGGATGGGGAAGATGGGACTGAGGCTTAGGGACAATAGCAAAGAGATGGCAGAAGGGTACTTGGGCACAGGGTTGGAATTTTTGGTTTCTGTAAAGGTTGAAGGTGCTCTTCTACTTTCGATCCTTTTGATTATCAGACCACTGTTGAGTTGGACACTGAGGAGTGTTCCTACGCAATAGGTGAGTACAGTGGAATAATTTGCTCTTGGGAGTGGGAAGTGATCAGGGAAGACTTCAGAGAAGAAATGACGCCTGAGTAGTTTTGAAGGCTGGATAGGAGTTCATTCAGCAGCGTAGGGCAGGTGAATGTATAAGGCAGAGGAAACAGGGTGCAGGACTGTACAGGTACAGAAGCATGACGCAGCAGGCTGGGATGGGAGGACTACAAGTGTTGTTTGATTGTGAGGTGGAGGGGGCAGTAGGAGACCAGGTTCATCATCAGTGGCTTTGGGTTCCACATGCAGGAATTTGGGCTTCATGCCCTTCCTCTTTTTGCTTGAGGAAGATTGTTGCTGAACTTACATCTGTGCTAATCTTCCTCTGTTTTTTACGTAGGATGCTGCCACAGCATGGCTTGGTGAGTGGTGTGTAGGTCTGCACCCAGGATCTGAACCTACGAACCCTGGGCTGATGAAGTAGAGTGTGTGAACCTAACCGTTATGCCACCAGGCTGGCCCCCCCTTTGAAATATTTTAAGCAGGACAGGGGCATAGTTATATCTGCTGTTTAGAGAGGTCATGGTGGCTAAGTAGACTATAAAGGTGAGAGGTCTGGGCTTGGTTGTAGAGAGAGGTGTCTGGGACAGAGGTGCTGTGGTCCTGAACTAAGGCAGTGGCTCTCTGAAGTCAAGTTGGTGAAGCATGGTCATTGGATGTAGGGAGTAAGGAGAGGGAGGAGTCAAGGCTGATTCTTAGGTTTCTGGCTTGGGTCATAAGTGGAAGATTTTGACACCGTTTGACATATGGATTCCAGAGGGTAGAAGGCAGTTTTGTAGAGGAGGTATTGGTTGAAGAGGTTGAAGAGAAGTGTGGATTCAGGCAAGATTAACTAGCAGCCATTTGAGTAGTTTTGGAGAGGGATCAGTGCTCAAAATAGAGATTCAGGAGTAATCAATGTCAAGTTAATACCATGGAAAAGAATAAAATTGCCCTACATACAGAGAGTCGGGGGAAAAGAGAAACACATAAATCTGCATTTGTTATTTATTGCTGTACAACAAAATTATCCCAAATGATTTAGTCATTACTTAGTGGTTTAAAACACTAAACACATTATCCCACAGTTTCTGTAGTCAGGATTCCAGGTACAGCTTTACTGAGTGCCTCTGTTTCAAGATCTTGTAAGGCCGTAGTCAAGTTGTCAGTTGGGGCTTTGGTCTTATCTGAAGGATCAGCTGGGGAAGGATCCACCTCCAAGGTCATTCAAGTGGTTTGGGGCAGCTCTTGGTTCCTTGCTGGCTGTTGGTTCAGTGCCTCATTTATATCTCACCACCTGGGCCTCTCCATAAGGCATCTCACATCATGGTAGCCAGCTTCCCCTAGAGTGAGCAAGAGCATGGGCAAGATGGAAGCCACAGTATTTTTGTAATCTAATTTCATAAACAGAAGTGATGTCCTGTCACTTTTACTCTATTATAGCCACCAGAAATGAGTTACTTGGTCTGCCTCACACTCAAGGGTAGGGGATTACCTTGAGTATCAGGAGGTGGGGATCATTGGGGTCTATCTTAGATGCTGCCTAGCACAGCATCTAAGAGCTGGGCTGATGAGTAGGTTTTGAAGCAGGAGATGGAGCAGTGGGAAAGGCAAGGGAAGAATCAGAAGGGTGTAGTTAATGGAAGGAGGAAAGAATTCAAGTATAGGCTAGGTTATGATATAAATAACAACTCATAATCTGAGGGGCTTAAAAATAACAAACTTGTTTGTTGCTCATGCACATATTCATTGCAGGTTGCATTGGGCTCTGTGCCACATAATCACTCCTGGGACATGTCCATTAAGATCATTTAGGGATTCTTCTCCATGCCGTTTTTACTGTGGTACCCAGGCTGACAGAGTTTGGGAGATTTTCACTATCTGAAACATTGTTAGTTGCCATAGCAGAAGGGAAAAGTTATGCAGAACAATGCATTAGTTCTCCAAACTTCAGCCCATGTTATTTCCTTTCATATTTCGTTGGACAAATGCTATGATTATGAGATGCTTCACCTGAAAGGGAGTGAGGACACGTACTCCTATTATGTTTCTAGAGAGTGGAGACTCGGAGATACTTGGTGATCAGCACCACTGACAACCCTAGAGGTAATATTCAGTAGTGTCACCCTCTGCAGAAAGGGTAACAGGACTGTTGTACATGGAGTTGGGATTGGCAATGATGTGGTCCTTGTTAAGCTGGGCCAGGGCAGTGGTTGTGGAGGGATGAAATGTAGGGCCTGATTGCAATGGGTTGAGGAACAAATAGGAGATGGGAAAGTGGAGAGAGCTAGGAGGAAGAAATTATAGAAATTGCTTTGTCAGGCAGAAAAAAAGCTCTCATCACTAGTCTTTCCACATTCTTTTTTATCTAATCATTGGTGTCATGGTGGTTTTTTATTGTGTATCAGATACATGTTAACAGATTCTTCCTCAACTGCAAAGCTCTGCTCTGCACGTCTGCTTTGGTGATAATCTCAGAAATGACCAGTGGGAGTTGACTTAATTTTGTGTGCCCTTTCAGTATAGCATTTAAACAGAAACCATTCCTTTTTATAGTTTTCCTATTGTGTCAAAGTCAGGCTGTTATGATAACTGCCAGGCTTTTCGAAGAAACTAACTTTATATTTGTTGTTCTTTATATTGCCTTTTTATTAACTGTTTTTGGAAGTTTGGAAATAATTAAACCTGATTCAATCTCCAAATTAGCTCTGAAACATTGGTTTTTCATTTTTGCTGAGTTCAGCATTTCAAGCAGGATATGTGAACATACTTGGTGAATTGTAAAGTGATACAGATATAAGTTGCCACTTGTCCTGTTAATTTTTGGTGGTAAAGAAGTAATGTAGTGCACATTTTACTCCTATTGTGAGCTAATGGTCTGGAGTCAACATGCAGAGGATCTGAAACTGGTAATTGAGACATCAATTATATTTGACCACACAGAATTTTAAAAAGTGGATTTAACATATGACATGTTGTCATGAACTAATGTTTAAATAAGTTGGTACTCCATTAACATGTAAGAATTGATAGAGAATAGATGAGTCTGCAGACCAGCTCTAATTTACCCAGGTGCAGCAATGATGTTTTTCGCCACCACTTTCTTCTCATTAGTCTCCCACTTCTTTTCTTGGCCTGTCTTCCTCCAGCAGCTCTAGGCCAAGCACTAGGTGGAGATATAGAAAGGAAAGAGTTGTCACTTCTGACTCAAAGAATGATGTTGTGGCAAAAGGGTTTCAAGTAACAGGTGGCGGCTGGAGAGATCTGATTTCTGAGCACCTCTAAAATGCCTTAAACACCTGCAGTTCTGTCTCCTTAGGAGGCTGACCTTACACTGAGTGGCTTAAGATGTCAAGGAGACATTGCCTTTGATTCAAATAATGTCAGTCATCCTCACATTACAGGTTTTCAGTGACCTATGGGTAATTGAGATTTGATATATGAAATGACTGAAAAAAACGTTGAGGGGGAAACTTTCTAAAAACTAAATACTAGGTATACATTTTGATTTCTTACTAATTGGTAATGCAACCTTTTTAAACTTCAGAATTTGAAATGCAGTAAAGTTATTAGTATAGTTTTAAATAATTATCCAGAGAGACCTGCAAAAAACATTTATTTGTTGGTCCTATCAAAGAAATTGCCATTATTCAGCTATGAGAGTTATGCTGGAATTATGTTTATGAAAAATTCCTTCCCCCCTTCTTGGCAAGATGCAAGAACGATGGGCTGTAAAATTATACTTTTAAAATGGCCTTATGTGTGTTTGAACCAACAGCTGACTTTGAAGTTACCCAGTTGCCTGTTACCAATTTACCTATTTTACTGGGTGTTTTGTTTTTTTCAATGGGGGTTATTAAATTTAATACTCTAAGCAAGTGATATAATCCATACTTCTTAGAAGATGATGGTATTCTGATAAGTCACTTTCAGGTGCTTTAAAGTGAAGTACTTTAGCAAGCAAACCTTCTAAGGGTTGTTTTTTCTAATATAAATGTGCTTATTTTTCTAGACATTGGGCCTCTTTTTCAGCTTATTATATATGTTCAGCTGTTGAATTATTAGTGAGCAAAGATTTCTGATTTCCTGGTAATAAATGAAACCTTGAGTTGTTGAAATGTACTGGTCCTCTTTGCCAGTGTACCAGCAGTAGAAAAGGGGTGTCAAGGATATGGTGGGGGTTGTGTGTATTTTGACTGAGTGGTTGGGAGAGATTTATCTTTACTCCTCTGCCTATGGAGACAAACTGGTAGGGCTAGGGAGGTGGTATTGCTCCCTGTTACTAGGGAAGGAGGGCTGTGAATTTTAAAAGACATAGTCAGACAGGTCTAGTTTAAGAAGATCACGTGGCTAAGGTGGATGGGCCCATATAAGCTTCCCAAACCAAGGGCCAGGCCACAGTTCTTTTACCCACCTGGAAAGTTGATGCACTCTAAATTGAAGTTCTTTCCTTGAGCTCAGATTTACTGTACTCCAAAAAATTACTTAGGGTGATTCAAAGCTTTTTCTCTTTGCTTATTTGCTTTTTGGAAAGGCTTTTTCCTATTCCTGAGTTTTCTTTAAAAACAAAACCTCTCAAATATAATATTGTTGAAAATTTTAATATAGATAATACTGATAAATTGTGTTCTTTTTCAAACCAGACTGCTTTTTGATGGATGTGGACAGTGAGGCAGTTGGCTACCAGTTCACCGACAGGGGAACCCCCCAGGAGGGGAAACTGATGAATTCACTGTTGAATGTGTTGAGGTTGAGTTGGCTGCAGGATGTTCATTTGGGTGGAGATGCCCAGTGTGCAGATGCAAATATATGGAGCTTGGAAGGAGGTCACATCTAGATTTATAAATTTTGGAGACATTGATATGTAACTGAATACTTGAGATGGTTAAGATTGCTCATTCATCATGCAATGTGATGACCACTATTGTAGCACCATGATCTTGGTGTTAATCACGTAACTGATATTATTAAGTGATATTAAGTGGTAGGAGCACACCAGCATTTTCTCTCAAGGAAATGGAAAGGCTGCATTTTTTACCTCAAAAATATTCTGCAGGGCAGAGTTGACAGAATTTTGGTGAAGCAGCCATACATTTAGCAGGAGCCTGCAGACCTGAATATTGAAGCAATTAGACCTTGCCTAAAATTAACCATGCTATTTAGAGAGAAGGTGGGATAATCAGGGGATAATTCTAGTAATATGACCAGAAGCTCTGATGTTAAAGCCAAGTTCATTTTGATTACATGTGTCTTTACTGTGAGATGCATCATTGTGGGAATAATTATTTGAAAAAAATTGGGAGCAATAAATGCTCTTTATATGGATGATGATTTAATTGAAAGCAAAATAGCACCGTAGTGTTATTTATAATCGAATCAGATTTTATAGTTGCAATTTAACCAAAGGTGAGCTTGAGTTAATTTTAATAAATTTCTCCAACATATATTTGGTTTTGAAGGAAATTTAAGAGTAGTTAATCACCAGACTGGACTACACATGATATAGTCAGTTCAGCAGGTATTTTTGCCCTCCTGTGGTAGTGAGATAGGATGATCAGGTTTTTATTTTACCTGTTAATTTTGTTATCTTCTGTTGTGCCATTCATATATTCAGACTAGTGTTATAGCACTATTTATTCAACAACATTAATTGAGCACTTTTTGTCAGACACAGGAGATACACAGATGAACATGTGAGGGTCTCTGTCCTCAAGGGTGAAATAGTCTAGTGGGGGAAACAGACAAACCAGAATCGCAGGACTGTACAGTATGTGCTGTGATGGACATTAGCACTGTGAGTGTAGTGGGAACACAGACGTAGGGTAAAGGAGACTTTCTGGATTTTTCGAGTCGTATTGCACTAAAACCACAAACCCAACAAGTGAGGAATATGGTAATTCATTTATCTTACTGATCATCTGTCTTAAATTAGACAATTATGAGAATTAATACAGAATTAATATTATTGTATCAGGAAATACAATGTTAATAGAAAGGATGTATGTGAGATTAGTGGTGGTTATCCAGAAACGTTTACATTTTTACCTGATAAAATCTGAACCCTTGGTGTGAAGCTTATGGTGGTAATAGAAATATGTCATAGTATGAATATCTAACTTCCAAAGGATCCATTTTTTTGAAATAACCGTTTGTATTTTCTACATTCTGACCAGCTTTCGCCTCCCAGTTCTAGTCCCAGCTCCATCTAAAAGGCAACCAGGCTATCCCAGACTGATAGCGCCACCTAGGGCCTGTCACAGGGACTGCATGATCCACAGCCTCTTCCCTGCCACCTCTTTTCTTGCTCCTTAGGAAACTTCTATCCTTTTGTTTAACCACTGGCAACACAGTTAATTCCCCAACAAACCGCCTTTTTTGGTTTGTATATTCTTCTTAATCCATATACTACTCTTTCTTTTATTGACCTGCTACCCTTTCTGTGCTGTAAATGTAGACCAAAAAAGCCCTAATCATGACTAGCAATAATGAAACTACAAATGATATGGCTATTTTAAGGAGAAGGCAGACAACATTTTTAAGTAGAACCAGTGGCTCCGTTTGCATAAGCCCTTGAAAAATCTCAGAAGTTCTATTTAGTGTCTCCATGTCTTTCTTTGTCTCTCATCTGCTTAAATCTAAGCTCTTTTTATAATCTGTTCAAGATAAAAAGACTCTAATTCATTGTGATTGTTTTTTGTATAAAATCTCTTAAAAATTATACATTTACATTTTCACACACCCTTTGTGTATTATAACATGCTTGCTCTGAAAGAGTGTTCTGTTTCAAATAACCAACATAGGACTTAAACCTTGAAAGCAATCAGTTCTTTTTATTAATTTATCCATTTCTTTTCTTTCTTTCTTTCTTCAACGAATAGCTGTTGAGGCACTGTATCTGGTATACAGTACTGGCGTCTCAACTGAAAAGGGTATGCTCTGTGCCCTTAAAAGATTTTGTCCCAGGATAAAGCTTACACATGGGTGCATACACTCACATGTACTACACACACAGGTACTACACACACTTTATAATACTCTTTATATGCACACACGTGCACATGCATATACAGTGATACTCAGGAATTCAAGGATGGGTTGAGAGTAAGTGGATAAAAATGTGGGGAGGTCATTCAATAGGGAAGGAATACCATGCTCAAATGTGCTACGGTAGGAAATCTCAAGCTCTATAATCTCAAAAGGACCTGGGTTTGTTACTGCATTGGTTCTAAGCAAGGGAGTAGTAGGAAAGGTCGCAGAGTGGGAGTGAATCTCAGTCCATAAAGTTACCTGGGCAGAAGTATAACTCATTGTTCTCTGACTCAGTTTGTTTCAAGTTCATTTCCGACTCTGCTGTGGGAAGCATCTCCTTAGTCCTGTCTGAGGCCTCCCTGCCTTGTATCCTGGTTCTTACATTTGCCAGGTGATTGGGGAGGCATCTGGTCCTCATCGTTGGCTTACATAACTTACCACAGAGACATAAAACATCCTAGTCCTTCAGGCCCTCTGATTCTCTGTTGTATGAGGATCTTTCTGAGGCTGCTGACTGCTGACACCCACCACCAAGCTCTTCCTATGGTGGGGTCTTGTCTCCTCCCCAGGAGCTCTGCTTCTGAACCTGGAAATCCACCTCTTCTCCCTTCTGTTTGATGCAGTCTCTTTCTAGTTTCTGAAATAGCCCTCTTTGGTACTTCTGGCCAGGTTAGTTGCTACACACATGAGAACCATCTTCCATCTGTGGGCTTAGGCTTTTGGACATAAGTCAGGAATGCTTGTAGGCTAGTTCTGCTTTTTCCTAGCCATATCCCTCTCCCAAGACAATGAACGTAAGGACCTCGCTTGAGTGGGGAAAAAAGAAAAGGGATATACCAGGAGAAAAAAATGGGTTCATGTCTCCATATTATTACCTCTCCACCCCTCCCTCCACCCCCGCACAGGATGAGTCTTAATTGAGGAGAGTCTTAGAAATCAACTTGAGGAGTCTAGACTCCCCTGGGGAGGTCATACGAAGCCCAGCGTGACACAAGATCAGGTGTGTGTTTTGGGAAGATTCATCTGACAGCATGGGAAGCACACAGGAGGAAGAAGGGTCTGGTTTCAGGGGGATTGCTGAGGAGGCTCTTGGTGTGGTCCCTGTAGGCGTGTGTGGTGGTTGGTGATTTCCTGAGTCCCAGTGAGTTTCCATAACATAAAGCACAGCTCAGGCCCTCTGGGTGTCCACAAGAGTTTAGTTCCTGGAACTCTCAAAAAAAAAGTTGTACTAACTTATCTGTCTGTGACCTTAAGGCAGGGCTGCTCATATTTGCAGAATGTCACCATTTAAATTGGAAACTTTGGAGGTCAAGACACAATCAGTCACAGAAAAAGGAAGTTACAGAAGGTCATTTATGAAGGAAGCTTCTTTTTTTCCATGACCTCCTGATGCACTGTGAAATGAAGGATGTTGAAATTCCTAATGGGTTTCTTGACCTGAAAGGACATTTGATCCTCTACCAGAGGAAGCCACTCTAATAGGACTAGAGACTCGTCTGATAGGCAGTGGTTCATTAACTGGAGGAGTCCTTGCTGAGCGTTAATTAAACTTGCATTACAGGTGGAAGAATCCAAGGTCTGGAAATGCTTTCTCATTCCATTCAAACGGTGAGCTGCAGATCTCCAAGGCTCTTTGCGACTCTTTAGAAAGATAGCAGACAAAGGAGGCTTTTATAAGATAAAGAAACATGGAAAATATCTTGGTGAAACTTGATGATCCTCTATCTGCAGCACATACATGCATCAGATTTTTTTGTGTGCCCAGATAGGCATTTACGCTCTTCAATGTGCAGCCGAGTTTGATTACTGAAGTCGTTCAGATAGGCCTCTTCAGGGGAAGACAGGCAGGGCAGAGGCTTTGAAGTCGTGAAGGGAACCGTGAAGCAGACAAGCCTCTGGGAGCTGGTAAGGTGCTGCCAGCGTGGGTGTCTTGGAGACTTCTGTCTGTATCCTCATTGTTTCTGTAGCAATTCATGCACGGGCTGCTTGTGGATCCTGGGTAACGGTAATAACCTGGATTTGGGGAACTCTGTTTGATAGCGGGCAGGCAAGCCGATGAACACCCAAACTGTTCAGGAGAGTGTAACATAAAAAGTAAGGGTTGCCGTCCCTGGCAGCGTCCCGCCTCACCACATCCCACTCCAGAAGCCGCCGTTGCTAAGAGTTTCCTGTCTATTCCTGTAAACAACAACAAGAACTACTTTGCACAAACAGGTACATGTGTTTTTAGAAACACATGAACTTTATTTTTTCCCATTATTCAAATTGTACCACCCGATACGTATTGCCCTACTGCACGTCTTTGCCAGCGATGTCCTCTGGTGCCGCCTTCTGCAGATCAGTGCAGCCCAGCCCCCCCCACAGCTGCGAGTATTCCACCGTGTTCCACGATTTGTTTGACCAGGTCTCTGCGATAAACACCTCAGCTGTCTCTGGTTTCTAGCCTTTAGTGGGTTGAATGGTGGCCCTCCAAAAGATATGTCTACATCCTAATCCTTGGAACTTGTGAACATCACTTTATTTGGAAAGAGTCTTTGCAGATGTAATTGAAGGATCTTAAGGTGAGAGCATCCTAGGTTAACCAGGTGGGCCCTAAACCTAATGACGGGTGTCCTTATAAGATAGAACAGGAAAGACACAGGGAGAGGAAGAAAAGATCATGTGAAGACAGGCAGAGATTGGAGTGATACAGCCACGAGCCAAGAAATGCCTGGGGCCCCCAGCAGTTGGAAGAGGCAAGGAAAGATTCTCCCTTGGAGCCTTCGGAGGGAGTGCAGCCTTGCCAACATCTTGAGGATTTGTGTTTTTTTTTGGCTTCTGGTCTCTGTAACTGAAAGAATTTGTTGTTTTAAGCCCCAATTTTTGCTAATATGTTATGGTAGTGCTAGTAAACTGACGCACTGCCCAAACTCTCTTCTACGAGCATCTCTTTCATCGTGCTGAGAGATAATGAACACCGTCTCCAAACATACCCATGCACGCTTGCTAAAGCTCATCGGTAGGACAGGTTTCCAGAAGTGGAATTCTGGTTCTAAGTCCTGATAATATTTTACCCCTCAAATGTATTACATGCATCCTTGCCTTAGGAATACTGTGAATAGCAATAGCAACTACTGTGTGTTGAGCACTCATTGTGTGTCAAGCATTGTGCCTATACTGTTACGACAATCTATCACATATTAGCATCCTCATTTTACAGATGGAAAACTGAGGTTTAGAGTGTTGAAGTCACTTGTATAAAATCATATGTAAGTAGGAGGCAGGGCCAGGATTCAAACCAACCTCTAACTCCAAATTCTGTGTTCTTAGCCACGATACTCAGTTGCAAAAATAAACCATGTTTAAACTTTTGGGTGCCATGTTGTGTGGGCATGGCCTGGCCACTGGGTGTGGTGAGTTCTGGGTGGTGACAGGCTTGGCAGTAACTATGAATAAGTCATTGATATCAGTATGGTTTGTTCTCATTATCTCTTCATTATATCTTGGGAGCAGAGGGTTCAGCTATGCCACTTGTGGGTGGTACGACATAGTAGGCCTTCTGTAGACTTAATGATGTAATCATTTGGTTAACTTTTATCGTTAGTAAAATTATCTTTACGGCCTATATTGGTGTCTTTTAATTCTTTAGAAGCATTAAGAACAGTTTCTGTTGATTCAGCGACCAGAATCATTTTTACTTCCTTGTCTCATTGGGCCCTGTTCCATCTTTTGTTAACTTTTGGCAAAGGAAAATGGAGTAACACGTTCTTTTTTTTTTTTGGTGGGAGAATATCCCCATCTTGTGGATATTTGTATGGTTGTGTGTTAGCTTCTACAGGTGTAAATAGACACTGACTGGTTTGAGCACTTTATCACAGACATAGTTCTTTTATTTTCTTTATTTTTTTATTGTGGTAACATTGGTTTATAACATATAAATTTCAGGTGTACATCATTATATTTCGATTCCTGTGTAGATTACGTTATATTCACCGCCTAAAGACTAATTACAATCCATCACCACACGTGTGCCTAATCACCCCTTTAGCCCTCCTTGCTTCCTCCCTCTGCTCTGGTAACCACCAATCCGATGTCTGTCTCTTTGTGATTGTTTGTTGTTGTTTTTCTCTTGAGCTCATACGGTATTTGACTTTCTGCCTCTGACTTATTTCGCTTAACATAATACTCTCAAGGTCCATCCATGTTGTCACAAGTGGCTGGATTTCATCATGTCTTATGGCTGAGTAGTATTACATTGTATATATATATATACCACATCTTCTTTATCCATTTGTACCTTGGTGGGCACCTAGATTGCTTCCAAGTCTTGGCTATTGTGAATAATGCTGCGGTGAACAAAGGGGTGCACATATCTGTACACATTCATGTTTTTGTGTTCTTTGCATAAATACCCAGCAATGGAATAGCTGGGCCATACAGTAGATCTCTTTTTAATTTTTTGAGGAATCTCCATACTGTTTTACATGGGGGCTGTACCTGTTTACATTCCCATCAGCAGTGTATGAGGTTTCCTTTTTCTCCACATCCTCTCCAACACTTATTGTTTCCTGTCTTGTTAATTATAGCCATTCTGACAGGAGTGAGGTGGTAACTCATTGTAGTTTTTATTTGCAATTCCTGATAGTTAATGATGTTGAAATCTTTTCATGTGCCTGTTGGCCATCTGTATATTTTCTTTGGAGAAGTGTCTGTTCAGATCTTTTGCCCAATTTTTAATTGGGTTGTTAGTTATTTTGTTGTTGAGCTGTATGAGTTCTTTGTATATTTTGGATATTAACCCCTTATCAGATAGTTTGCAAATGTCTTCTCCCAGTTGTTAGGTTGTCTTTTCGTTATGTTGATGGTTTCTTTTGCTGTGCAGAAGCTTTTTAGTTTGATGCAGTCCCATTTGTTTATTTTTTCTTTTGTTTCCCTTTCCTGGTCAGACATGGTACTTGAAAATATGCTGCTAAGACTGATGTCGAACAGCGTACTACCTATATTTTCTTCTGGAAGTTTCATGGTTTCAGGTCTTACATTCAAGTCTTTAATCTATTTTGAGTTAATTTTTGTGTATGGTGTAAGATAGTGGTCTTCTTTCATTCTTTTGCATGTGGCTGTCCAGTTTTCCCAACACCATTTATTGAAGAGACTTTCCTTTCTCCATTGTATATTCTTGGCTCCCGTGTCAAAAGTTAGCTCTCCATAGATGTGTGGGTTTATTCCTGGGCTCTTGATTCTGTTCCATTGATCTGTGTGTCTGTTTTTGTGCCAGTACCATGCTGTTTTGGTTACTATGGTTTTGTAATATATTTTGAAATCAGGGAGTGTGATACCTCCAGCATTATTCTTTATTCTCAGGATTCCTTTGGCTATTCGGGGTCTTTTGTTGTTCCATATAAATTTTAGGATTCTTTGTTCTATTTCTGTGAAAAATGTTGCTGAAACTTTGATAGGGATTGCATTGAATCTGTAGATTGCTTTAGGAAGTATGAACGTTTTAACTATCTTATTCTTCCAATCCACGAGCATGGAATATCTTTCCATTTCTTTGTGTCATCTTCAATTTCTTTCAACAGTGTTCTGTAGTTTTCAGTCTACAGATCTTTCCGCTCTTTGGTTAAGTTTATCCCTAGATATTTTATTCTTTTTGTTGCAATTGTAAAGGGGATTGTGTTCTTAATTTCTCTTTCTGCTACTTTATTGTTTGTATATAGAAATGCAACTGATTTTTGTATGTTGATTTTGTATCCTGCCACTTGACCATATTCACTTATTACTTCTAAAAGGTTTTTAGTTGATTATTTAGAGTTTTCTCTCTATAAAATCATGTCATCTGCAAATAGTGACAGTTTAACTTCTTCCTTTCCAATTTAGATCCCTTTTATTTCTTTTTCTTGACTGATTGCTCTGGCTAAGACTTCCTATACTGTTTTAAATAAGAGTGGTGAAACTGGACATCCTTGTCTGCTTCCTGTTCTTAGAGGGATAGCTTTCAGTTTTTCTCCATTGAGAATGATATTAGCTGTGGGTTTGTCATATAAGGCCTTTATTATGTTGAGGTACTTTCCTTCTATGCCCATTTTATTCAGAGTTTTTATCATAAGTGGGTGCTGTATCTTGTCACATGCTTTCTCTGCATCTATTGAGATGATCATGTAATTTTTATTCTTCATTTTGTTAATGTGGTGTATCACGTTGATTGATTTGCAGATGTTGAAGCATCCCTACGTCCCTGGAATGAATCCCACTTGATCATGGTGTAGGATCTTTTTAATGTATTGATGTAATTGATTTGCTAGTATATTGTTCAGGATTTTTGCATTGATGTTCATCAGTGATATTGGCCCGTAGTTTCCTTTTTTCTGTGTTGTCCTTGTCTGGTTTTGGTATCAGGGTAATGTTGGTTTTGTAGAATGAGTTATGAAGCTTCTCCTCCTCTTTAATTTTTTGAAAGAGTTTGAGAAGGATAGGTATTAAGTCTTCTTTGAATATGTGGTAGAATTCACCAGGGAAGCCATCTGGTCCTGGACTTTTGTTTTTGGGAATTTTTTGATTACTGTTTCAATCTCCTTACTTGTGATTGGTCTATTTAAATTCTTTATTTCTTCTGCATTTAGTTTTGGAAGGTTGTATGATTGTAAGAATTTATCTATTTCTTCTAGATTATCCAATTTATTGGTGTATAGCTTTTCATAGTATTCTCTTACAATCTTTTGTATTTCTGAGATGTCTGTTGTAATTTCTCCTCTTTCATTTCCAGCTTTATTTATTTGAGCCTTCTCTCTTCTTTTCTTGGTGAATTTTTGTTCTTTTCAAAGAACAAGCTCTTGATTTCACTAATTTTTTTTCTATTTTTTTAGTCTCTATTTCATTTATTTCTGCTCTCATTTTTGTTTGTTTCCTCCCTTCTACTGATTTTGAGCTTTGTTTGTTCTTCTTTTTCCAGTTCCTTTAGGTGCCCTCTTAGATTGTTTACTTGAGATTTTTCTGGTTTGTTGAGGTAGGCCTGTATTGCTATCACTTTCCCTCCTAGAACCATTTTTGCTGTATCCCATAAATTTTGGCATGTTCCATTTTCATTTTCATTTGTCTTTAGGTATTTTTTGATTTCTCCTTTGGTTTCTTCAGTGACCCAGTCGTTGTTCAGTAGCATTTTGCTTAATCTCCACATATTTTTGGCTTTTCTGATTTTCTTCCTGTAGTTGATTTCTAGTTTCATGCCTCTGTGATCAGAAAAGATGGTATTATTTCAGTATTCTTAAATTTATTGTGACTTGTTTTGTAGCTTAATATGTGATCAGTCCTGGAGAGTGTTCCATGTGCATTTGAAAAGAATGTGTATTCTGTGGCTTTTGGACAGAATGTTTATTATATATCTACTAAGTCCGTCTGGCCTAATGTGTCATTTAAGGCTGATGTTTCCTTATTGATCTTGTTTGGATGATCTATCCATTGGTGTAAGTGGAGTGTTAAAGTCCCCTACTATTATTCTGTTACACAAACACTTCTTAGAGGCTTCTTTGGTCTCCGGTTTTGCTATCATATTGGATTGTGGACATGTGGGGTGCTGGACAATCTCACTTATGCTAAATCTATTTACTTTAACCCTGGTATTTCACTTTTAACATTACCAAAGTCCTCTTAAAATGATAGTTTCATTTTTTCCTCCAGATAGTCTTAAGGAATAGTTTACTATCATATTTTAAGATAAGGGTATTGAAGTAACATAGCAAAGCACTATTAGACCTGAGGTCAGAAATTTCTACTTCTTTCCTGCAGGTCACTTATCCCCTATTCTGCCCCCAATTTCAAGCAAGGGACAAAGCAGAACGTAAATGATTAACAGTATCTCAAACCATCTTTCAGAAAGCTGGCCACAAATATAAGTCATTTTGTTTAGAAAATGCCCATGGAGTTCATCCAAACAGAATTTACTTTGCCTTAATTGTTTAAGTACATTTCTCCAATTTGCAGAAATTGAAATGAGTTTGCTTTATGAGCTACGCCATAGTATTCTGATTACTATCTTAAGAAATTAGAACTCCAAAAACTTGATGTGAGTTGTGGGTAGAGTGTATGGTGTAGGGGTGCAGATTTAGAACTTACAGTGATTTTTGTCTGGTGCACATAAAATTCTTTAGTTAAAATATTTTAGAATTTTTTGGTGCTAAAATAGTAAATTTTAGCCCTTAGACATTCTCTTTGATAAAATTCCTGGATAGTACCATGCACATAAAGTGTAAAAGCTTTTACAGGTAGAGTATTTGAAATGGTTACCTTCACTTCAGAATAATGCAGTAAAAGTTACTTGTTCACTACAGAGAGTACGCTCCTGGAGATAGGCTTTTAAAGCCGAAAAAGCTAAGACAGATTCTTAATTTGCCTTCGTGTGTTGCGTTCGGTTTGGAAACGTCTCACTAGACTCAGCACCAAGAGGGCAAGGCCGCTGTCAGTTTTGTTCATCACTGAATCCCTTGGCCCCGAACAGTGCAAAGTAGGGACTTCATATGTATTTGTTCAGTGAGTTAATGAATGTGTATATAAAGGTGGCAAGAATTGGAGATAGGTCTTTATTAGGCACAAGTGTGTGAAATTGTAAGCTTTAGTAAGAGGCACTTGTGTGCTTCTTGATCATGATCATGGTGGTATGAATATATCATTTAAAATAGCATATAACTTAAAAATAATTGTACACTGTAAATGCATAACAAAAGGCAAAGCTTGGGATTCAAAGCCAGAAAGACTGCTCTGGCCATATCTTTCTTTAATGGGGACGAAATATGGTTGCGAGACTGGAGATGCTATATGTAAAACACCAGGCAGAATTGCTGTTACTTAATAGCAGCATAGAACAATTGCTTCCTGTTCTCATGAGAACCCACAACTATCGACAGTGTCTGGAGACGTGGTTGATTGCCAGAACTTGAGAGGGTACTACTGGCATCTGTGACTCGAGGCCAGGGATGCTGCTAAATGTCCTACAATGCACAGGACAAGCTCCCACAATAAAAAATTGTCTGGTACAAAGCATCAGTAGTGCTGAGGTTGAGAAACCCTGTCCTAGTCAGTCATGAAAGTATAATATTAAAATATTGAGCAAAATAAAAAGTGTGTTGCTGTATGTATCTTAAATTAAACAAGTTATTACTTATGGATAAAGCCTGTTCATCTGTAACAGTTGAATTTTTTCAGTTCTTGATACTTTGGCTCCCAACCTAAGTTAGTTTTCTTAGTTTCTGTAAAAATCGGGGATTCCTTTCATCAGTATATTTATATATCTTAAAAGGTTATTTGCTTTCCAAACGCCAGAGTAAGCATATACCTAATGAATCATTGCTGAGCTCAGCAAACACTATTATTTGATACAGGTCCAGCCACCACAGAGGACTGGAACTATTAACTTGTTAATAGTTGATCCAAATACATTATCAATTTGCTGATGTTGATTGACATGAAACTTGATGACATTATCTGCTTCATGTGCACTTAATCTGCATTCTAATAAATTTGTTTACATTAGAATGAGTTTTCTGCTTCCTGTGGAAGACTATTGTGGTTTTCTGAGGCAGAAGAGAGTTGGAAAATTTGGGTAATTCCATTGTTTCATTTTCCTTCTCATTTAGACATTGTGCAATGTATCATGTCTGAGTAATTGTATGCAGTAGAAAAGACTTTGCAGATATTCTTTGTGTTTATTATCATTGGCTTGGAAGTTGACCGTTTTTCTCGGACATTTCGTGACACATCAGTTACTCGCTTGGAAGGATAACAGGTGTTGCCTTCGGTGGTATGATGTTTCCCCAAATGGGTTCTGATGTGTGCTGAATCTGTTTTCACGCTTGTGACAGTGTGCTCAACTCCCGGGTGCTGTCTCAATTATAGTTTCTTGTGGTGAAAACTGATGACACTTAACTGAATGGTTAGTTTGTATCAGGTACAGCGCTAAATGCTCTTCACAAATTACCCATTTTATTCTCATCACAATGCCTTAAGGTAGGTTCCATTATGATTCCCATTTTGGAAATAAGGAAACTGAGGCAGGGTTAAGTGACTTGTCCACAGTTTTATAACTTAGAGGGTGGTGGAGCCAGAATAGGTCATGTTACCCTTCTGATGATCTTTGCTGTCTTCAAAGGAAGGGTTGAAGTGGTTACAGTACTCAGAGTGGGAAAATACAGAGATATGACCCTAACTCTAAATTCCATCAATAATCAAACATCAGTGAAGTGTAATTTGACATCATTTCTTCTAGCTCTGCAAGTCGAGGGAAGGCACTTGCTGGTAGGGGAAATGGGATTTAAAAGGGATTACCTCAGGAAGTAATTTTTCCCTCTTTTTCTAGCAGTTGGGGCAGAATGTGGAAGAACAATCTTGCAGTAACAGGTGTGACCTGAGAAGAAGCTGCTTGAGTCAGGCTTGGCTTCTTCAGTCTAGACAGACCTCTGCATGCCACACAGCACTCTAGTTGTGCCTAATAACTGTCTAGGATTGCTGCATCTCTGGCTAGAGCACTTTTATGGAGGAAGCTGTATGACTCGAGGTCTCTTCTGTGCTGCGTGTGTGCGTGCGTGCATGTCTCCCATTGGCAGTGAGGAGGAAGGTATGGTCTCCTCCTGTGGGCACTTGGTGTATGCTTGTTAGAACTTGGATCCCAAGGACACTATCTGGTTAATTCTTCCTTGTTTTCTTTGCTCTGTGAACTCCTTAAAGATAGACACTGTGTTAGTACTAGTAGTAATAGACCTGTGTTCTTGGTGCTGTCTCACTGATGAGGAAACTGAGCTTAGGGGGTTCAATAACTGCCCGAGGTTACTTAGCCATGGGTGGAGGAGTTAGGATTTCTATATGTCTGATGTTAGTATCTGTGCCCTCTTCATCACTTTGTCTTTTTTATCTTTGCATCTTTGGCACATGGTAGTTAATAAGTGTTAGTTGAATGAGTGAAGGGTGCCTGTGAACACTTCTAGGTGGAAGCTAACTATTGTCTTTACCTGAATATAATGCAGGTTTACAAAATATATTGGAATAGTGACAAGAAAAGAGCCCCAGGTACTTGAGCCTGACTGGTCATCAGAAGGAAGCCCTGTGTTCTTGGGGCCTCTGCCCCAGTTGTGTCTCCCACATCTGGATGTCTCAGTGTCCTGTCCAATTTTGGGATCTGCTTCAGGAGCCCTTCCAGGGAAAGCTTTCCAAACTTTCCTTGATACTGTTTGCGATTCTTTCTTCTGACACTCCCTCATTGGGCTTCCCCATTGCCCTCAGAGGGGAAGTCCTCGCCCCACCCCCAGCTCCATGGAACCACAGCAGCCAGGTGTGGGGCACCTCTAGCAGTGTGACTATGGAGAGGGGTCGGCCTTTTGGCATCTCAAGTTTCGCATCTGTAATGCAAGGGACTTGAAGTAGTAGGTAATCTACTTTCATAGTTCTTCACCCTTCTTCTTTTTTTTAAAATGTTATTTCTTTTATTCCTTTTTTTTTTTAAGATTGGCCCTGAGCTGACATCTCTTGCCAATCTTCCTTTTTTTTCCCCCTCCCCAAAGCCCCAGTACATAGTTGTATATCCTAGTTGTAAGTCATTCTAGTTCTTCTTTGTGGGATGCCGCCACAGCATGGCTTCATGAGTGGTGCATAGGTCCACACCCAGGATCCAGACCGGTGAGCCCTGGGCTGCCAAAGCAGAGCGTGCGAACTTAACCACTTGGCCATGGGGCTGGCCCCTTCACCAGTTTTTTAAAAATATTGACCTCTTTAAGAAGATGCTAAAAACATACACATTGCAATTTGTCACACAATTCTGAGGGACTCAGAGAATCCCCTTAGCCAAAGTCTATCCGTCTACCTTTTATCCCATGTAAAGGATCTATTCTTTATTGGGTTCTCTCCATCTCTGACAGTGTGTGCATGCCATGATAACTTGTTCTTTTTAATTAGCAAATTTATGGAAAAGATAGTCTTTTGTTAGAACTTGTAAACTTCGCAAACCTTTCTGCCTGGGCTTTGAAGAAAAAAAAATTTACATTTATGGTGCCGGCTTCTATCAAATAGATGTTGACAACTCCAGACTTGAAGACTTCTGGATTATTCCTTCTGACTTTTTGCCCTATGCTGTCATCATCTATATTATATGCAAACAATGGGATAAAATGTGTTTTCCTTGGAAGAATAAATAGTGGAGAGATGTTTCATAGGTGGAGTTTACCCTAAGAGGGAACATCAGTAATTTATCTTCAGTTTTTGTTTAAATACTTAATGGCTGAAGTATTTGAGGAGCTCCTGGGTTCCACAGAAAAACTTGAAATCCTCTTTCCCTATTGCTCTTGACCTCTGCACATAGTATCTACCCCTAAAAGTTGCCATTCCCGTGACCCTGGACTCTGAAGCTCTTCTCATCCCTACCCGACTTCTTGGACCTGTTTTCTGCCAGTATATTCTGTTCTTTCTTGTACAAATCCCACCCAGCCGTATGGGGCTGCTTCAGAGTCCTTGGCTCTTGCCTCTTACGGGAAACGTTTCAATCACTTCTAATTTCATATATTTTCTTTCATTCCTGTCGTGGGTGGAGGCCAGGAAACCTAAGGGGTAAGAGAAAGAGACCACCCCATAGGGCATCCAGAGTACTAGAAGACCATATGGTACCCACGCTGCCTCCAGCAGATACTCTCTAAAGTAGAACATATCTTTCAACAAACTAGCATTTTGTTCCTAACATTCTAACCAGTCCCTCCTATATTTGAATCAAACCTTTGTTTCACTCGCATGTATTTTCAAAGGGAAATAAGTGAGCAAAATCAAATATTTGGTTTACAGCAGTTAAGACGGTGAAATGCAAACGTTTTTGGCTTGTGCCTCTTTCCCTCCATATTCTTCTGCTCTCCCTCCCCTTCAGCGAGATAGCTTGTTGCTCAAGGATTCTAATGGGATTTTATTTACTGCCTGGTGGAAACAGTTTAAAAAAAAGGCAGTTAGAACAATCCAAGCATTTTGAAACAGTTTCTTGGCAGATTTTTTTTTTTTGGCAGCTAAGATAGGCCTGCTCAAAATATTTTTTTAAAAATGTTTTACCTTCGTGGGCTCTGCGTTTGTCAGTGTAAATGTTTCCAAATTGTTCTCTTGATTTCATTCTTAATAACCCAGGCAACTGATATATCATATATATACACACACACACTCTTGTTCTTTTGGATTAAAAGTGCAGTTATTTCTGTTGATAAATGATTGTGAAGCCACAGTTATCAGAAGCCAACTAATTGAACTCCATAAAAGGCAGCTATTACAGGAATATAAAGTAATAATGATGATGATGATCTCATAGGACTTGCCTTAGCATTTATGGAAAATCTCATAGAAATGAGGAAATCACTTTTTATTTTCTCTTCATATTTCGACAAATTAGGGCTTAGAACTTAGCATCTCCTGGGTCCCACATGGGTAGTTTAATGTGGAACTGAAAGATGTGAAAAGAGATTTTAACAGAATAAATGGGTTCTGGCAGTAAAAGGTAGTGGGTTAATAATGTTAGTTAATGATATACACCTTTCAATGGGGCTTTTTCAGTTCTTCATATTTGTGAACATTTGCAATTATTTTTACTAGCAATTCTCCAAGACAGATCTTTTGGGGAAAGCTTATTTTGCTATCTCTGTTCTTTAAAGACACGGGAAGGTTAATGTCCAATCTTGACAAGGAGTGAGAGTAAAGATTTTGGGGTTTCGTTTGTTTTCTTCTTCTCTTAATACTTTCACCTCTGTGTATTTTATATTTTTGAAGGTTTTTTTTTGCTGAATCTAGGAGAAATAGTATGATATTGGAACAAGCTCTTGGCTCTAGGCTTGTTTCTGCCATTGTTGACAGTTACTTGATTCTTTGATCTTTGAGCAAGTTACTTAAATCCTCCAGCCCTCAGTTTCCCTATCTGTAGAATGATGTGATTGGATTAGATGGTATCCAAGCCTCTCTTAGGCGTCTGAACACTGCTTTTCATCAATGAAGTTATAACTGGCCTCCTTGCTGAATGTAGAATACCAGACTGTTAACACATGAATTGCAGATTAAGTCTGGGGAATTACATAAAGCCATTTACTCTAATTGGCTTGCAGTGCTCAGTGAGTGCCACATAATGATGCTATTTTATTGTTCAATGAGTTAGATCTTACAAATTCCCCAGTTGCCAGAACTGTGATGAATCCTGCTGGCCTTGGCACACAGGCTGCTTTCATGAGTTGCATTGCACATGATGATAAACCCCATGGTTTTCTGAGCTAATGTACAAAGTAATGCTATCTTCCAAATGGAAGAAAAGAAAAAACAACATCTAACCATTTCTCTGAAGAGGATATTTTTTCCCCCACTTTAAAAATAATTCCATTACCAAATGTAATCATGCATAATATGTGATAATGTCCAAATTTATACCCTACGCTTTTTGTATTAGTGTAAGCAGGTACTTGCTATGAAACTGAAAACTAAGATCATTACTATTCCTTAGGTATTATTAACAAGGAAAACTGCTGTGATTTTTAAAAATAAAAATGTATAAAAATATCAATGTAGAATAATAGTGATCTTGAATGAAACATGTTTTTCAAATATAGATGGGGAAGGTTTTTATTCTGGCGGTGCCAATAGCAGCAAACTTTTATCAGATTAAACTTCCTGCAGGCAACAATTATAAACTCTGGACAAAATAGAAAATCAGCTATTTGAAGTCAGTGGAGAGCAACTGAAAACAGACAAGAACTGGAGGGGAGTTCATTCTTGAAAGAAGTGAGTTGTGCTGGGAAAAGTTAATATTTATGATTTTGTTTTGTTTTTGCCTGATGGCGTTCCCCAGTCTATGCAGAGTGGGAGAGTAGGGTGGCTGGACTTAGAGCAGAAAGTGGCCGTTACTACCTTGAGGAGTTAGGAGATTAATGGCATTTGTGGCTTCTAGAGTGACTGGAAAGTGAGGGGGGACATCCAGGAAAAAGGGGACCCCCTACATCTGTATATAGCTGCCCAATTTCTTGACTAATCCGTGAGGAGACTCCAGAGTTTGCAGTGAAAAGCAGCAGCTGGAAAGCTGAAAGAACTGAGCAGTTCCAGCCACTGTACGACGTGAGAGAAATAGAATTGGAGTTTGAATCTAGCCAAGTAACTGTCTGGTGGAACAAAACAATCAACATTCTTCAGAAAAATATACAGAGTCTCTACGACATAATATTCGTAATATCCTTTCCAAAATAACGATCATGAGAAGAAAAGGAAATATGACTCATAGTAAAGAGAAGAAGTAGTCAATAGAAAACAACCCCAAGATGACCGAGATGCTAGGATTAGTGCACAAGGACTTTAAAAACAGCTATTGTAAATGTGCATGACTTAAAATATGGTCATAATGAAACAACACATAGGGAATTAAAAATAGGAAACAAAAAATAATGGAACTAAAATAGGATAAGTAAACTTGAAGATCATGCAATAGAAGTTATTCCCCAGAGAACAAAGAAGAAAATTGTTAAAGAAAAATGGAAAAAAGTTCTGGTGCCATTGGGATAATATAAAGTAATTTAATATATATCTAATTGTAGTCTCAGAAGGCAAGAAGAGAGAGAATGTGGCAGGAAAAATGTTTCAAGAAATAATGGCCACAGTTTCCCAGATGAGGTGAAAAACACAGACTTTCAGATGGAAGAAGCTCAGCAAACCTCAAGTAACATGAATACAAAACCACCACACCTTGGCACTCCGTAGTAAAACAGCTAAAAATCAAAGAGACTATCTTTAAAGCAGCAGAGTAAAAAGGTGTATCATATACAGTGGAACAATGATATAAACAATGGGTTGCTTCCCATCAGGAACACAGGAGGTAATGGTGAAACATTTTTAAAATATCAAGAAACTACTTTGAAAACTTTGCAAAGATAGGTAAAGAAACAAGCTGTCTACTTGGAATTTTATGTCCAAAGAGAAATCCTCCAAAAATGAAGGTGAAATAAAATACTTTCAGAAAAATGAAAATGGAGACAATTTCTTATGGAAGATCTATACAACAAGACATTCTGAAGGAAGTTCTTCAGGCTTAAGGGAAATGACACCAGATGGGTACTCAGTATAATAGAGTAGTGGGGGGTTTATAACATATTTAGAGGAAATATATAGAGAGACCTAAGAATTTTACAAGTGCTGTAGAGATCTCAAGGATAGTGAGATCTGGGAAACTGTTATTGTTCTTGCAAGAAGTCATTGATAGCAATTTTATGGTGCTTTTAGTTTTCAGAGTTTCTTTTAATGTATAATTCATTCACAGAATCGTTCTCTTGTGATTGTTTGGGAGAAAGCATTTAGTAGATGACATGAAAATCAGATTGTAGGAGAAAGAAAAGGAAGTGGTGGTGGTAGTGGGTAGGTCCATCACATATTAGGGGCACAGCAGGAGTTGTAGGAGCAAACCAAGATTTAAAAAAAAATTTATTTAAAAATATTTTTATTTTTTGACTTCTGAGAGATCTTCTTTTATAACTTTGTGACTCTGATAGGGTAGAAGGGGTGGGGATGGAGGGGAGAGGAAGACACTGGTGACCCAGTCCTAGTAAAAACAGTGGCGAGAGCCATTGTTCTAACAATACCTAGTAGAACGAATGGCCAGAGCCAATCTATATGTCTATAGATTCAATTGACTCATAATTCTGTAGATATAGGTATAGAGTCATAATTCTATAGAATCTATAGGTAACTAGGTGATCAAAACTTTCATAAGGAGTTTTTTTTTTTTTTTTAAAGATTTTATTTTTCCTTTTTCTCCCAAAGCTCCCCAGAACATAGTTGTGAATTTTTAGTTGTGGGTCCTTCTAGTTGTGGCATGTGGGATGCTGCCTCAGCGTGGCCTGATAGAACTCAAATTTCTACCAGTGATGCCTAGAACAGTATTTTCCTTCTCCCGCTTTATATCCTTGTCAGCAGTAGCTCTCTCACTTTTTCCCGTATTTTGGTAATTTGAAACAAATTAGGAAAGTGGGTGCCGAATGCAATCTTAAGTTTGCATTACTGGTGAGGTTGCAATGTATTTTGGATTTACTCTTCAGTAAATTGTTTATTCATGTCTTTTGTCTGTTTTCCTGTTGGGTTTTTTTTTTTGGTCCTGTTGGGTTACCCATTTATTTGTTAATATGTAAGAGACCTCTATATCTAATACCCTTATTTTTTTCATGTGCATGGCAGATATCTTTTATAATCTTATTTAACTATTAACTTTATTGTCACTTAATATAACTAACAAAAAGTGTCTTTTTATAGACAAAACACTTTTATTTCCTAAAGTCAATATAATTTTTCCCGAAGTCAAATTTGACTTATTTGCTTAGAAATTTTAATGCAAAATAGGGCAGTTACTCTGAGAGCAAAGCTCTCCTTGTATGTATGGAAACTGGAGAGGCACTGCCTTCACCACGTACTCTGAATAGACCTACCAAGCTGGGGCTTAAATTGGGCACATATTCATGAAGTTTAAGAGCCCTATGGTCTTAGTATGGGAATATCCAGTATGGCAGGATTTACTTGATCTGATTTTGCTGCTTCTCATATAGTTTTGTACTCATTGTCCTTCGGACATAATTGAAGTAAGCCGTGTTTTTTCACCATGTATGTTGGCTTTAGGAAAAAAAACCCAACATTTCCAGGACCATGGGTCTTTCAGGTCCTGTCGGGCAGTGGATATTTTGTTTCAGCTGGATCAAGGCCTAAAAGAGGATTGGAACAGATGTTTGAATTTGGTTAAATGCTTTCAATATTTATTACTTAGGTGACCTAGTTTAGCAGCAATTGTAATAGAAAAAAACAAGGCCATTTGGGAAAAACAGAGTTTCTTGCATTCACCTTAAAAATTGAAAGAATTTTCCCTTTTATTTAGCTTGAATGTGGGAAAATAAAAGCCCGAGAGATGCTCTTCCTACTTTGAACAGATATCTACATGTATACTACCTTAAAAAAATACTTCCCATATGAAGTACTTTTTTGATGTGACTAGGGAACAGTTTTGGAGCTGCAATTCTTGATGTGCTTATAACTGAATTCAGAGCTGGGGAACTTTGAAGGTTGGTGTCAGAGCCCTGTGGCCCGACCTCTAAATGAGGAAACACGCTTAGAGGCCTTTCATGTTTGATCCACGGCTCGCAGACGTTCAGGGGCACAAGCGGAAGTACACTGTGAATTTCTCAAATCCGACTCAGTGCTGTTGATCTCTCCTCCATCTTGGGCACTGTGGGTGCTCTGTCCTGGAGGAGTGAGCTCTTGAATTATCTGTTGTATCCATCCTGGACTCTCTCGAGATGCGTATCACAGAGCTCACTGTAGGAAAGGTGCTGGCTACGAAAAGTGAAAATTGTGAAAGATCTGCTTCTCTGACTCATTCCCACTGTCTTGTCCATTCTTCCAGGTTACAGGTAATGAGGGGGAGTGTGTAAAGTTCACATCCAAAATCAAACACCACGAATGGCTCTTCCTGCTGCCATTAGGGTCCGTGATGGAGACTTGACTAAAAAATTTGTAAGAGTGCAATAGCTACAACAATGCTGTAGAAGAATTTGGAGAATGAGTAAAGTTAGGTATGAAAGGCTTCCAGGCAAGTAGATAGAGGTTATTTCACTCATCCAGCAAACCAGACGTTAATTCCTTACAAACCAGACGTAATTCTTCCTTACTGCTGGAAGAAGAGGATCACTGGAGAGTATAACACGTTACAGCTGCAGAGACTGAAATCTTACAATGTGGTTCAAGGAATGGCCCCCAAAGTGAAGAGTGTTAGAAAGCAGGAGGAAAAAAGGTTGAAGTGATAGTATGGGGGATAGAACCACATACCTGGCTATTACTGTAGAAGAGGCATCTTAAACAGTTGTCCAAAAAGGGACAAAATTTATTTGGAATTGGCTGAGATGAACAGCCTTACACTGTATCATCCAGAAATACTGAGGGCTGGGGTGCAGGGGGTTCAGAAACCTGCCTTTTCCCTCTGTCTTTCACTGCAGTGTGGTGTGTTTGTTTTTTTAAAAGGAACTTGGGGTCTTTTTTTATGTAGGTTTTAAAAATTGTGGTAAAACACATAATGTGAACTTTGCCATTTTAACTATTTTAAGTGTACATTTCATTGGCATTAATTGTATTCACACTATCGTGCAGCCATTACCACTGTCTCCAAAACTGTTTCATCACCCCCAGCAAAAACTCTGTACCTATTAACGATAACTCCCCATCCCCTGCCCAAGTCTCTGGTAATCTCCATTCTACTTTCTGTCTCTATAAATTTGCCTATTCTGGGTACCTCATATAAGTGGAATCTATAAAACTTTTCCTTTTCTATCTGGTTATTCTTAGTATTTTCAAGGTTTATCCATGTTGTCGTGTGTGTCAGAACTTCGTTTCTCTTTATAGTTGAATAATATTTCGTTGTATGTATAGATCACAATTTGTTTATCCATTCCTCTGTCAAAGGACACACCTTGGGTTTTTTCTACCTTTGGACAATTATGAATGAGGCTGCAGTGAACATTGGTGTACAAGTATGTTTGAGTCCCTGTTTTCAATTCTTTTGGGTATGTACCTGGGAGTGCAATTGCTGGCTCATATAATAATTCTACATTTAGCTTTTTGAGGAACTGCCAAACTATTTCTGCAGCGCTGTGGTGCTGGTTCCTTGACTCTCTTGTAATCTTGGAGGGCTTTCCTTTGGAGGTGTAACAGTATGAACAACCAGCCCTAGGTTGCCAAATGGGACTATAAATTCTGAACTCACTGTTTTACAAATAACCTTGGGCTTTTTTCTTTTTTTAAAAGCTTTGAAACAAGTGTTGCTTTTCTCTTAACTATACACTTGGACAGTCTCTGAATACGAACTCGAATATTATCCGAGGGGTGAAATTCTGTTTTTGTTCTGTTATCTTCATTGGTGGAGGCGAGTGAAAGAATTTGACACCGTTGTGTGTTCATCAGGTATTTTCCCACATTTGTGAGAAATCACATTTTGTGTTTGTCTTTACGCTAAGTTTGTGAGGTGGCTATTGTTACTCTTGCATTGCAAGGAGGAAATTGAGGTGGTTCCCCTTCCTTCCCTGGTAAGTGGTGGAGTTTGGAGTTGGTTCCTAGAATTTGATGGAAAAACCTTGCAGTTGGCACTTCCTCAATAGGGTAGAAGCCCTTAATTATTGTTTACATTTTGGAATTTTCTTGGATTGTTTTTAGACTTTCTCTGGCCTCTGAGTTTAGATAAATAGGAGATGGCTGCAATTCCTTTTTAATTTGTGTTCAGGGACACTGTCCCAAGTAAGCAAATGTAGCAGCTCATTTTTGACAAAGCTAAGGACTTTTTTGGCAATATTTCCTTCCATAGTTACTTGATAAATAACTCAGTTCAAAGTTTTGATGATTTTAGTCTTCCGTGTTTTTCAGGGCTTTTAAATAGTTACCTCATCCTCTGCAGATAGGCTAGCTGCCTCTTTAGCATGAACTTTGATAATTGAAAATAGAAGAAAAGAGAGGGTGTGCATTGCTGAAATTTCCTTCGTTCTTTTTTTCCTCTCTTGCTGTGTTACACATATATAATGTTTTCTACTTTTCAGGATACTTGTAAATAAGTGATCTCATTTGATATAAGTTTAAAGAATTATGAAAGATAATTTCATATATTTATATTTTTGTAAACTTACGGAATAGTTTAAACATATAAAGAAATAGAGGAAATAGTATAAAGAAACGAAGCATCCATTCACCAGCTGTCATAATTATCAGCTCATAGCCAGTTGTTTCATTTGTATTCCTCCCCATTCCGCCCTCCCTCAGATTATTTTGCAGCCAATCATTAAATGTTTCAGGATGTACCTGTAAAAGATAAGGGCTCTTAATAGCTTCAAGACCGTTATCCCACCTAGAACAATTAATGATAATTGCTTAATATCATTAAAAATCCAGGTATCTAAATTTCCCTAAGTGTTTCATAATTTTTAACAGATTATTTATTCAAATCGGAATCCAAAATAACATTCATCCATTATGGTAGATTCGTTGTGTCTGAAATCTCTTTTAACCTGTGAGTCCCTCTCCTTTTTTTTCCTTCAAATTTCTTCATTAAGAAACTGCAGATTTTGCTGATTGCACCTCTCTAATATTAACATGTACTCCTGCCCCCCGAAATTCCTCTAAAAGGTATATAGATCTGGAGGCTTGATCAGATTCACATTTGATTTTTGATTAGACAATTTCATTCGTGTGTGGTGGTGTGCTCTTCCATCAAGGGGCACGTCTCTCTTTTTTGTGATGTTAGCAGCTACTGATGATCACTGGCTACGTTTCATTAGTGGTTGCAAATGATGGTGTTTTAGTTCTGTCATTCCTTCTTTTTTTTGCTGGAAAAATTTTCCAAACAGAAACTTCTTCCTCAGTTATTTGGTTGAGGTTCAGTTTGTATAAAGAAAGTAGCAGGGTATATCAGGCTTCTCCAGAGAAACAGAACCAATAGCATGTGTATATATATAATAGAGATTTACTATGGGGAATTGGCTTATGTGATTATGGGGGCTGGTGAGTCCAGAGCTGCGGTGTGGATCAGCAGGTGGAGACCCAGGAAAACCAAGGGTGCAGGGGAAGTTCAAAGGCAGTCTGCTGGAGAGTTCCCTCTTAGTTAGGGAGGCCTTCAACTCATTGGGTGAGTGTTAATCTTATCCAAATATACTCCCTAAGTTGATAGACGAAATTAACCATCACATAAAGGTATAATATGTTTCATTATTTTATTGATCAGTTTTCAGATAATGAATTATCTAACGTCCTCTACAGGTGACTTATGACTTTTTTTTTAAATGAATGGATGCATTTAAACATATTTCTATATTTTTTTCTATTTAATTTCTGCTCTGCTCTTTCATTTTTTCTCTATTTTTGATTTCATTTTCATTTTTTTTCTAGTTTCTCTGTGTGGAAGCTGAGGTCATTGATTTGAGACTTTCTTTTCTAATATAGGTACTTAACGCTACAAATTTACTCCTTGCTAATGGTTTAGCAGCATTCCATAAATTTGGATAGGTTGCGTTTTAATTTTTCAGTTCAAAATAAGTTTTAATTTCCCTTTTGATTTCTTCTTTGACCTATTGGCTATTTTGAAGTGTGGCTTTTAGTTTATAAATATTTGGAGGATTTTCCAGAGACCTTTGTTACTAATTTCTAATTTAATTCCACTGTGACCGGAGAATATAATGTATATGATGAAAATCCGTTAAAAATTACAGAAACTTTTTATATGGCCCAGGATACTGTCTACCTTGGTAAGTATTCTATATGCACTTTAAAAATATGTTCTGCTGTTCTTGGGTAAAGTGTTGTATGAATGTCAGTTAGATTAAGTTGGTTAATAGTGTTCAAGTCTTCTGTATCCTTACTCATTTTCTGGGCGCTTATTCTGTCAGTTTTTGAGAGAAGGGTATTGAAACTGCAGCTGTAACTACAAAGTTATATTTCTCATGGCTTTTTTTTTAAAGAATTTTTGCTTCACATATTTTGACACTGTTATCAGGTGCACAACTTTTTAGGATTCTTACGTCATTTTAATGAATTGACCCTTTGTCCTTATGAAATGATCCTTTTTTATCCTTGGTAATACTCTTTGCTCTGAAATCTACTTTGCTTGTTATTAACATGGCCACTCCGGCTTTTTTCTGATTACTGTTAACATGGTAAATCTCTTTTCATCCTTTTGCTTTTAACCTATTTGTGTCTTTATACCTAAAATGGATTTATTTTGGGCAGCATATAATTGGGTCTGGCTTTCTATCCAGTCTGACAGCCTGACTTTTAATTGAGTTGTTCAGACAATTTACTTTTTTTCAAGCAATTAATTTCAGCCTACTTCTTTTTTTTTTTTATATCTCCCAAGTTGTTATGATTATTAAACTTTCCAAGAAGAGGCCTTGTTCTCTCTGTTCCTTATAGTCTCCTATTCATTACAGCTCTTTTATTATGGTTCTCCCTCCTCCAGGAACTTGGGATTAGATGGATTGGAGAATTCCTTGAATGTTTTCATGTAGTAGTCACGTCCAGAAGAATCTCTCCTAACCAGGGCTGTCCCAAGACAAGGAGTTCCTCTAGGGGGCGCCAGTTGTGTGACACTTTAGGTTAGACATTTCTCTAGAGAGCTTGAGGACGGTGTGGGAGACTGTGTGTGCAGCACTCAGCCTGTCTCTGTTACCCTAGACAATTCGTGTCTGGCCCTAAGCACGTGTGACCTTCTTAGCATAACCAAACCCGTATAGTTGATTGGACTTGCCTTCCTTAGAAAGCAGTTTAGTGACTGACTGACTATTATTTTCCCACTATGTTTTCATGGCATACTCTCATCCCAAAGCTAAGCAGTTTATCAACTGATTCTCTCTAACTACGTGTCGTACTGTTCCCGCAAGAAGTTCTAGTAAATATGATTTTTTTTTTGTCATCCCATTACATTTTCAGTGATATTCCAGCTCCCCTTGCAGATTGTCACCTAGGCAACTTGAGTATAGGGCCACCACCCTGGCCTAATGGGGCTTCCAAAAGGCACATTAGGAGGCTTACAGTTTGTATCTCTTTCTTCTCTAAAGTCCAAACTCTGTGTGCCTGGCTTCATTATTTCTGTAGACTTCTTCATTGCTACTCCCAGAGGCCACTGGCTTTTCTCTCATGTCTGTTAGAGTTGTTTAGTGATAGCACATGTTTAGAGCAGGGCTACTCAGCCTTGGCCCTATTGAGATTTTGGGCCAGATAATTCTTTCTGGAGGACTTCTCTGTACATTATAGGATATTTAGTAGCATCCTTGCCTTCTACCCACTAGATGCGAGCCCCTTAGCTCCAAGTCTTGACATTTGAAAATGTCTCCAGATATTGCCACATGTCCCTGGGGGACAAAATCACTTCCAGTTAAAAAATACTTGTAAAAGAAAATTGATTCCAAAACTACTTGATTGTGTTCACCGTGTTTGTAAATGATGACCAGCGAATTTCCCTTAATTTCCATATCTTCCTCCCCTCCCTGAATATCTACCCTCTTTAATTTTATTTCCTAAATCTCTTTAGTCTTTTCAATCTCATTTGAAGTCTAAGACAAGAATTTTTGCTGGTCTCCTACATTTATATTTTCAGTGTAATCTTTTCTTTCCTCATGTTCTCATGACTTTGTGTTTGCTTGTTTCATTTTATTTCCACTGTGTTTATTCTGGCATCCTCCAGCTCTCCCTTATCCTCTTACTGGCAGGCTGTCTGTGCTGTCTGTGCTGTCCTTCAGTCTCCTCATCAGCAGCCTGTTACCTCTGAATTCTTTTTTGGTCTGATAGATAATTCTGTATGAATGGGGTTACTGATAACAAATACCTGTCTCCCCTTACCTGTGTGTGTGTGTGTGTGTGTGTGTGTGTGTGTGTGTGTGTGTCTGAGAGAGACTCTGCCTTGTGACATCCTCCTAGAGATTTGTTTTTCCTTTGTCTTCCCCTGTGTGCATATTGTCCTTGAAGTCCAAAGGAAAGAGGTTTTCTCCGTCACACCGGAGCTGGCATTTCTCATTTACTTCAGCACACTCCCTTTTCATTGAGCAGCATTCTCCCACGCCTCTGAACAACTTGGAATGCAAGTGGGGCACATGAGATCACTTGAATTTTCTAGGGAGAACCTAGCCCTGAAAGACTGGAGGTGACTTCTCTGTGGCTGTCTCCTGCAGTGCTGTTTCCTCTCCCGGTTTTTCTTAGTCCTCATTGTGAACCTGAGCGTGCTAATCATAGGGAAGAGTGTTTGATTGTGTCAGACTGGCCTTCTGTGGGAAACATTTTATAGCCTGTTGGAGGGTCCCTTCTGTGACGTTCAAAGCCCTTTTCTTAAATGGAAAGGAGATTGTGTTTTGCCAGATCCTCCCACTCACTCCACAGGTCAAATAATGGATTTAGTAGAAATATGGAAAAATTTAGTCCATTCTTGTGCCAAAAATTGCCCCTATGAAGGCAGCAGTGTAAACAGTATGTGACTAATCCCTTCTTTTAAGGAAAGAGGTTTTATGCAGTTGTTTCCCCTCTGCTTACAAAGACACAGGGGTTTCCACAGCTTCAAGTCTTCGGCTGGCCAGCCATACCCCTAACCTCTGGCCTGTTTTTCTCCATCTTTCTTTACCGTGTGTCACCAGTACACCGCCTATCGAGTGTGTCGCCCTGTGTGGTTACACTTCTACTCCTGTCACCACCAAAACTGCATTGTTGATGCTGCCAGTGACCTACTACCCAACCCAGTGGTCTTTTCTGCTTTATTTCCCTGCTTTTCTGCAGCAGTTTGCAGGTGGTCCTCTGTCCTTTCCTCCTAGAAACTTTCTTCCATTTATCATTTTTGGACCTATCTTATTGTTTTTCTCCCCTTCTGATCTTCCCCCCTGTTTTCTCTTTATGTCCCCACCATTAAGTATGAATATCCTCCAAGACTGTGTGGTTCTATGTTCTTAAACATTTTTGCCTCTGAAGAAGTTGGCCCCTCTTAGGAAATCACTGTTCCTAAACTCGGAGGCTTTCCCTGACTGCTCCCCAGACCTCTGCCCTTCATTTCTATTTCTAAAGCCAACATCATTATCTTCCTCACGGACTGGCGTTTTGTTTCCACTGCCATAACTCGGCATACTTTTTTGCTCTTTTCCCCATGGAAGAACCAAAAATATCCTTCCAGTCAGCCAAGCTTGAAACCTTCATTATTGCTTGACTCCTTTTCTTTTCGTCCCCACCCCTCCCTCATTTAATCCTTCTGGCAGTTACTTCCACCCAGCCATTTCTTGATGTATTCCCTTGAGATGTTGTCTCAAAACTTCATGCTATAGAAGATGAAGATTTAGCTTATATATTTACCTCTTGCTCCTCACTCTTCCTCTCAAAATCATTATTTCCTATTCATAGTTTCTGTCTGCAAAGTCCAAAAGCACATTCAACCTCCATTTCTTCTGTCAACTTGATCTATCAAGGTCGTGAACATTATCTCATGACCCTACATTTTATAAGATGAAGACAGTGGCCCTCTCAGTCTTCCCTCCACTTCTCTTCTTTCTCTTCCAGAATTTTCTGACCTCTTCCAGCTAATTCTGTACACATATATGGACAAAGTTGGTAACCTGGATTGTTTCTGTTAGTTATAGCATTTGCAATATTGTATCTGTGGATGTACCATTCGATGCAAGGCCAAGTATGGGGTGCTTGGGTTTCTCCCTCAGTATGTGTCCGTTGACCATATGCTTCTTGAAGGAGAGTGTTCCTAGCATCAAATATGAATAGATTCTTACTTTTCTACTCCACCAATTGCAAATATCACATGGTCAAGTGTCTCTGACAGCTCAATCATCTTTTCCGTTCTCATGATTCCCTTTTTCCCCCTGGATCATTCTCCCAGAGCTCCCTGTCTTCCTGGTTGCCTGGCAGGCTTCCTTTTATGAGAAACCAGTCTTTATGCTAGGGAACCTGAAATGTCAGAATGAGAGGCCTTACTCTGGGGGAGTAAGTTTTGTGGTTCACCCTAGGTAGTTCCATTCTTTTAGGGAAGAATATTCATTTTTCATTCCCCTGAGGGGGCTAGAAGCCTGGCTTCTGGATGTTCTCTTTGCTAGAGTTGGGGAGAAAATTTCCTTTGTATATAGTCGTGTGTTGCTTAATGATGGGCATATGTTCTCAGAAATGCGACATTAGGTGATTTCATTGTTGGGTGAACACTGTAGAATGTACGCATACAAACCTACATGGTATAGCCTACTACATACCTAGGCTGTATGGTTCTAATCTTATGGGAGCACCATCATATATGTGGTCCATCTTTAACTGAAGTGGTGTTATGCAGCACATGACTATATAGATTTTTTAGGTAAGATACCAATGTTCAGCCCTACTTCTCATAATCACTCTTGGCTTTACTTGGTTGCAGTATCCAGAACCCCTCTGTGTTCTCCTGGGAAGATTGCTTCCTCTGTGCTGAGCTCTTACAGAGTGGGTCTCCAGTGGTGCCCTTAAGCTACTGGTTGCAACCCATTAGGGAGTCATGAAATCGAGTTATGAAATCAATGTAGTGGTTCAAGACTGTCCTTAAAAAAATAGTTTACAGGAGAAAATATCAGTGTCCTGCACATACTAAGGGTAAACATTGTTTTGTAAAACTTGTTAGTTATATAAAATAGACATATATGTAGATGTGTACTCCATCTCCATGTAAAATGTACTTCTTACTGCAGTTAAGTAAAAGAGGTTAGAAAAATGTTTAGTCCAAGACTTCCTTCACACTGCTACAATAGTCAACATTTCTCAGTCCACTTTGAATCTCTTACAAATTTGTTGAAATCTATTTTGTGTGTTTATTAATGGGTAGTACAAAACATTTGATCTCCTGTATGGCACAGGTACTGACCAGTCAGAGATCCAGAGGTCTCAAGCTTGCCAAATGTCAACTCCTCACTTATGAGATTGAGGGTATGTTTTGGGGGGGCCTATTCGAGGGGTAAGGAGGGGCACTAAGGGGCTTGGCACAGCAGCCCTTTATCAGAGCAGAGTATTTCAATGTTTTCATGACTAGGGTGGTTGTATTGTTGTATAATAAACAAATGTCAATGCTGGATTTTTTCTTTATTCCTTACCTATAATTTTAAGGGTGTTTTTGGAGGAAAGGGGAGATATGAGTGCTCAAAAATCATTTAAAACAGAGGCCCTACAGTTTTCATTTTTAATCTAATTTTCTTTTAAACATTTTAGTTTTCCCTTTTTTTAAAAAAAATTATGGTTATAATGCTATCACAAATCTGGTGTTCTCTAGTGATAGTTAAGCCTTTTTTTTCTGAGGTGGGGAAGAGAGGAGAAAATCCCAATTGAAATGAAGGGAGAGAGACTTTTTCTGAAGTATGTGGTAAAAGATAAGGAAAAGAAGAGTTAGAGGATATGTACTTGTAAGACTGAGAGGTGGTCCAAAGTGGAAATAACTGTGATGGAATTAGAGAAAAAGGTAGACAGCAACCATGAAGGAGGAAGGGAGGAAGAGAGAGTGGGATGGTGATTACATTTAATAGGTACTTTTAGAATGAGTGAGTGGATGGTTTCCTCTACTTGCCCCAGGTGGTGTCACTGACGATGGCTTTGCTTTTCTCCATGGGGCCATGATGCAAAGTGGCTTAGGTCTGTTCATGTGTGTCTTTGTGAGCATGTGTGTTTATACCCTTGCACTGGAGAAAAGGGAAGCAGATGAGGAAAGGGGAAGTGCAGTTCTGTGTAGGTCCGTACTTGTAACTTGCAGAATACTTACACTGTAGTAAGAGTTAAGTACTGTTACACTGATGAGTAATTACTCATTACTCATTTCCTTAAGTTAGTGATGGCTGACGGTTGTTACTCAAGTTCTAGATCTGGTACAGCTTGGTCTTATTTGTTTGTTTGTTACCTTTCTGTTATGTTTACGAAAAAGGAACCCATACATACATACATATGCTTTCAGCTCATTTCTTGCTGCCTCCCACTTCCTTGATTCGGAGGGGAGAGAAGGGAGGACCTCACCTAGACGGCAGACCACACAGTCTCATCTGTCTTGATGGGCCATGGTCGGAGTAGGAATTACCTGCAGCAGTCCCACGGTCTCTTGAATGCTGTCCTACCCTCTTCTGAACAGGTACAAGCCTGTACTTCTCTCAGTAGGTTGGAGCAGCATAGTGACAGGGTGACAGCATAGCTGGAGAGCGAGTTGCCCCTGAGATGAGAAGGAGAGCTCCTCCTTTCCATGAGGCTGACATAATAGACTTGTGGTTCTTATCAATCACTACCAGATGTGTCCAGCTGTTTCACTTTCTACTCCATCCCAACCAAACATACTTGAAGTTCAAACCAACACTTACATCATCAAAACAAAAGTGTTTACAATGTTAAGCCTTAGGCTTTTAGTAATTTAGGTCATTGATTTAGTGACAAAGGGAGTGCCCTTCCATGGCATTGTGGCTGGGAAAATCCAGGCCCACGATGGATTTTTCCTAAGCTTTCCTGCAACTGCAGGGTTTAAAGTGATAGATCTAGGCCGCTGACTCGTTCAGAGGGTAGCACCCTTAATCCTAGCCTCTTCTATTCCTTTGTCTCTCACGGACAGAATAGCTCATTCATCAGCCCTAACTAGACTGAATTCAATAGAATGAGTTTATTCCGGATTCTTTTACTGCTTTTTGAGACACTGTGTGATGGTGCATTTGGTGGGTTGACAACTTAACTTTCACACTGAACTGTCATGGTGTCACGTCTTCCTCTTGTTCAGATAAGGGCCAGTCTTGGGGGTTTTGCAGTACCTTACCAGTGTGAGGATAGCCCAGTCAACCATTTTCTTAAGATACAGTGTCGTAGTTTGGAAATATTTGGTTTGGTATAGAGGGCTTTAATTTGTCACAGTTGATAAAATTCAAGATTTTGCCAGAGAGCAGGTTTCCTTCCAAAGGCTCTGTTTGCTGCTAAAATGCTCTGTCCCAAAAATTTTAGTAGTAACTTTGTATTTTCTGTGATTAGTTAGTATACCTTCCTTATATTCTTTATTCTTTATTAGCCTTACTTGGCTAATGATTTCAGTTCTGTTCCTCAAGAAATGATTAAATCTGGGTAAAGGCTTATTATTTTAAAGTATATATTACATGCAGCAGAAGAGAAATGTCACAGAAGATAAAGGATTGGGCCAGGAGGGTGAGAACACAGTAATCACGTTCAGAAGACCCCGGGGGTCTTGACTCTGTTATTGAACAGATAGCGAGACAGTGATGAGTTGTTGTTATTCTTGTTAGCAACTAGTAATTATGAAACATTTAACCTGAAGAGCGCAGTTTGTCTCATGAGATACAGCATAAAATATTTAAAAAATGTTAACAAGAACAAATTGTGTGTTTTCCCCTGTCATCATCGTGATTTATATTTCAAAAGATAGTTAAAATTTTCTTTTTCAGTTTTTGTGTGTTCAGAGTTTTGCAAGTGTTTTTTTCTTAGTCCTGTGTGGCTGAGGTTCTAGGGTACAGATCAGGAAAGTGAGGCTCAGAGAGGCTCAGTGTCTTCCCTCCTAGCATTAGGAAGGCCCCGCTGTACGGGACAGGCTCTAACTGTTTTTGGTTAATTTTGCTTAACTGACCAAGCCGGGAATTTCTTGCATAATCCCCTTATTTTCAGTCCTGTCCAATTATTTATCAGTATATATAAAATCTACCTTTTTTATGTACATACCTGTTCATGCATATGTCTTTTTCTTTTTCTTAAATATAAGTGCTGTTTTGTGTGAAGGCTTATGGTAGCTGTGCTCTGAATCCTCTGATAGAATCCATCTGTGGTGGTCTGTCCATCCTGGCACTGGATAGATGGGCAGAGTCCCTTTTATGTTGGAGGTTTGCAAGGGAGAGCTGTTAGTTCCTTGTATGTGATGAATGGTTGGCTATAGTATTTGAAGGAAAAAAATGAGCCTGCCGTGGAATTTATGCTTCTTCTACGTTTAATTAATGTCTTATTCTTTCCTTCTGAGTTGACTTTTAAAAGTTCATTATTTATTTCTTTGTCCTCACTTTGTTTCTTCCCAGAGTGACACCCCTTTCCTCCCAGAATGTGGTGATTCATCATGGCCAGACCCAGGAATATGTGCTCAAGCCCAAGTATTTTGCAGCCCAGAAGGTGATTTCGGGAGAGCAGTCCACGGAAGGTTCGTTCCCTTTAAGATACGGGCAGGATCAAGTTGCGGCACCTTTTCAGTGTGAGTACGGTCCAGTCAATCATTTTTCTAAGTTACAGTATCATAGTTTGGAAACACTTTGTTCAGGGTTTAGATGGCTTTCATGTGTCACAGTAGATAAAATTTAAGAATCATTTTTTTAAAACCCAAATTCGTTCTTAAAACAACCAGACAGCAGCAGTTTCCTTATTCTGAGGCAAGGCAGCTTTTCTGGATGTTGGAAAAGAATCTGAAGTGACCTGCTTGCAGATCTGTTTCTGCAAGATGGCTGCATTTCTGAGACATACTTGGTCTAATTTTAGATGCAGTTGTATGTCTGACATGTTTACATTGATAAAATATTTTCTTTAGTAAGCTAGCCAGGATTCATTCCTTGTGAAATGTCTGAAATGTCCTGCTTTACTCTCTGAGGTTCACCTACAGTGGACCTTTTTATGTTATAAGGTTCACTTTTTAGTATGTCAAGCAGATGGCATGGCAGATTTTACTCTGAATCTGTAAAGAGCTATTGTATCAATGGCCAGCTTGGTTAATATCTCACTATGTGGGAAGCTCAGGGACAAGCCCTGGCTCAAAGGGTGGGGAATGTGATGATTTGCGGTTTAGGTATTACACAGTGTCTGCTGGCAGCATCTGGAGAAAACGTTCTGGAGTGAGGCGGCAGACCACTCAAAGGCGGGAGCTAGACGCGCACGCTCTTTCCAGCAGCTTCCTGCTCTGTCTCATGTTGACTGATGGCCTGCGCCATAAGTAATGAAAGAGAATGCCAGTGGTGAGGTTGAAAAGGACTGTCTTTCACCACCCAGAGTAGTGCGAATAGCTGAGATAGAATTTTTACTACTGTTTGGCACTTTAGAAGTCTATGTCTGTGTGGATTCCCTGTGCCCACTCCCACCTCCCAGAATCGGTCACTATTCTAAAGTCGATGATTCTTTCCTCAGAATTGGTCTCTTAACAAAAAGTATGTAATATAACGTTTGTATATCCCACTTTTCATCTTTTTAGAAAATTCTGGTCTGTGACCTGAGGCTGGACCCCAGAGTAATAGTTTTACGTGGTTTATTGGGATTATGAGGGAGAATGGAGAAATCATGGAAAGTGTCTCCTTGCCCTTTAGACAACTCTCAAGTCATTTGCAAAACAATAGATGTCTCCATCTCATTTTTAACAATCCTTTAAGCTTAATAGTCTGTTCTGTGTGAATATCCCTGAGTATATAGTATTTTTATAATCTTAATTTAAAAAATTAACCAAAAAGAAGTACTTCTTATTTCCTTGGAGTGTATATGGATCATATATTTTTTAGAAGCTCTCCAAAATTAGAATGAAATGGGAAGAAGGTTTCTGAAAGCCTGCACTTGTACTAAGAGAATTCTGAACTCCATGGAGGTGTCAGGAAAAGATGGTTTGAGAATCTCTGGTATTAAGACTAGAGACTAGACTCTGGTTTTGGTTGGTTGTTGATGATTCGTTATTGGAGTGAAAATTCTCTCTATATGTGATGTGTGTGTGTATGTATATATTTTAAACTCTCAAAACTTTATTGAGCTGTCTTCTGGAAGATGAAATTATATTTTAGAAGACCGTGAAGATAAGTTTCTTATCTGTACTGTCTATAAATCTTCAACCCAACCTGTTTAAATGTAGTTTCTCCACAGTGGAGAGATTAGACTAATTTAGTAATAAATTACTAAATAAATAAATAGTGGAGTAATTTAGACCAGCACATGATCACAATGAGGGAGTTCTCTGCTCAGACCCCCTAAAAGTTGTCCATTGTTTAAAAAGAGGCCAAGGAACTAACTGAAACAGGCATATAGGTAGGACTGGATGGGAGATGTGGATGTTTTTTGCTGAGACTAGAGCTCTACTGAAAGCTGGAGTGCTAATTGGAAAGTTTTAAAAAGAGATAATTTGACAGGACCTTTAAGGATACTAAAATAGAAAATTGAGTAATGTTCATAGCAGCATTATTTATAATAGCCAAAAACTGAAAACAACCAAAATGTCCAACAACTGATGAGTGGATAAACAAAATCTGGTCTATCCTACAAATGGGTTGTTCAGTCGTAAAAAGGAATGAAATACTGATAGATGCCACAACCTTGGAAGAATGAATGAACCTTGAAAGTATACTGAGTGAAAGAATCCAGACACACAGGAATGCAGATCACATATTTTATGATTCCACTTATATGAAATGTCCATACAGACAGAAAGTATATTAGTGGTTTCCAGGGGCTGGGGAGAGGGAGAATGGGGAGTAACTGTTTATGGGCAAGGAGTTTCTTTTGGGCTGATGAAGGTGTTCTGGAATTAGATGCTCATTGTGGTTGCACAAACTTGTGAATATACTAAAAGCAATGTTGTGTTAAAAATAACATAGTAATACTTATAAAATTATTTCCAAACGGGCAGATATAAAAGTTTCAAGGAATGGAGCTCATTGATTCTCTCAGAAGTCCTAAGGGTGGTGTGGGGTGGAGAGGTCTGCTTTGTCCAGTGTCTTCCTTGATAACCTGTGGGAAAGAATTGAGTATGCAAACCCAATTCTGTTGTGCTTGGTTTAGTAGTGTTTTTTTAACCCAGAGGAAGAAAAGTTGAAATGACATGATAACATTTGAAAGGCGCTCTTATAAAAATGGTCAGTTGCGATTATTAGAATAGCACATGTCCAGGAGCAAGCCCAAATAACTCACATGTAAAGAGATTAGTTTGGCACAACCCACTAGAAAAAGACCTTAAAGGTAATAAGTATCCACATCGGACTATCTGCTGTTGTAGTAAAAATATCATGGGATGCTTGATAATGTTAAAACCAGAAAATATTTCTATTATAGCCTATGGTGGAAGGACATTTTTATCATCTGGGTTGTAAGCACTGGATTTTGCTTACTGAGGTATAGCGTGTAGAGTTACTTATAAAGGAAATCTTCAGGGTGAGCAGAAATATCCATGTAACTGAAATGGTTCCCTTGACAACTGGTTTGCAGATTATGCAAACGGTCCTAGAGCTAAAAGACCAGGGAATCTCTGATTCAAATATTCACCTACTTAATCTCTTTTTCTATCATATCACTTTAATATTTGGAAATATTTAGAAATTTAAACTATTCTAAATCAGATTTCTCATTGCTAAGTCCGGTTGTTTTCCCATCAAGGTGGACTTAACTTTAAATAGGTTATATTCTAAAGATGTCTTCTGAAATTTTAGTTCTTTAAATTCAACAAAGCTGAAATTTTAAATGTCAGGAAAGGCAAATGTCGTCTTTTATATACTACCTTCCTAAAGTTTTTAAAACAGATACAAGTTAGGCTTGTAAAAGAATCGCCAATCATCTTCTGATGTCCTGAGATATGAGAGTGATTGATTATTGGCGTTACAAACATATAGTACTGTTAAATTACAGGAAAAGTTAGGACCAGCTGACTTTTTATTTTTACTTTAAGTGTTAAACATAACCTTTCTGCTTAAGTAAGCTGCCACAGTGGTGCAGGAAGCACCTACACGGCTCCCATTAGGCCACCTCTGGTGGGAGAAAACCTTATCCTGTCTACACTGGGACCGTAAGAGACATCTGAGCCTTGGATCCTGTGGTCTGTGCTGACCTCTCCCGGTCCTTGCAGCAGGCTGTGTTCGCATTGACATCAGGAAGGATAAGACATGAAAGCATCTCGGTTTGATGACAAATGGTATATCTCCCCTTGAAAAAAGTAAGTTCCTGTGTCTACAGTGAAGATTTTCTGTGGTCATAGACTGGTATAGCAAAGAAGTTACCAGTAAAACTGTCTGCATCTTCCTGGTTGTGCTGACTGAGAGAAGAGAGTAGTTCTGCAAAGGGTTAGAGGAAACATCCAAGATTTTTGCTTTGGCAAAACAAATCTGAAGGTTAGGAGATAGGCAGTGTTTGGCTTTGACACTTCTGCTTTATGCCAGCCACTTCAAGGAGGTGGGCAAGAACATTGATTAAATGCTATGCGTGCCCAGTGCCAGTTACAGAATCTTCACATGGAGAGTGTATGTGGTGCAGTTCAGAGCACCCACCATGGGATAGAAGTTGGCTTTGGAGTGTGGAAGACCAAATCATCCTCCACTTCCTGACCTTTTGCATAGAGGGGACAAACATTGGCATAGAAACTAGATACAGCCAAATGTACAGATGAGAACATTTGGAGCCAGGTCCTTATGGGAAGGATGAATTGCAATGTGGAGATCTTCAGAGGAGGAACATTTTGGAAGTGTGAGTGAGGAAGAGTCTGTCTGGTCTTGAGAACCACCCTAACCTCTTTTGGATGTTGAAGTTAGGATGTGAGTGATATGAGAGAGATTATGTGGAGAGAGAAAGGAGAGCAGGAGAAATCAAGTGTGCTGTCAACTTAGTTCTCTGAGATGCCCTCTCTGATAGTTACTGATTGGTTGGGAGCCCCATTAGGGCAATGCTTTGTAGATGGACAAAGTTGGCACTTGGAGAGGAAAATTCCACGGAGACACATTCTGTAGCGCTGAAAGCCTTCCCTGCATGGAGACATCCTTTAGCTTGTCATGTGCAAGTAAATGTGTCTTTGGGCTTGGCCCCACACCAATCCAGTGGGTACTAAGTGGCAGTGGAAGTTGTACCAGCCAGAAATGATCTTACAAGAACCTGATGAAAATTAACAAATGATTTAGCATTTGAAAGGATGACTAGGTGTGAAAACAGACTGCTTTAAAGAAGGAATGATGGTAAACCTCTGTGCTTTTTCCTTTTCGAAATCGAGAAGTTCCTGAAGTGGCTTGGTCATCCACACACAATTTTTTGTGGGATCAGGAACATTGAGCCAGTTTCCCAGCCATATGGCAGTGTGGATGTTAGCCCTGAAGATAGCTAGAAGGAAATCACCCACTCTTCAGTAATATCTGGCAGAGTCTTTGTTGGCTTACAGGCCTAGACAGCAAAGCAACAGCATACTGTGTACAAACTGATGATTGAGAGCCTCCTGCTGAAGGTTGCTTAACACCAGGGTGTTGCTGAGGTGATGTCTTTAGGAATCCAGATTCCATCGAAGGACAAGGTGTATTACCGACTGTAGATAAAGTTCCATGTGCGGTCTTGCCATGGCCACTGTGCCTCTGTTGGGGTGCGAGGGTGGGTGGTTATGTTTTATCCAGGAGTTGATCACATCCAAGTCCAGGAAGGTATGTGAATATGAACATTCTCTTCGCCTCCTGAGTGCTCACACACAGTTAAAGATACCTGAGAGGGGCTGGCCCTGTGGCCGAGTGGTTAAAGTTTCGTGCGCTCTGCTTTGGCAGCCTGGGTTCGTGAGTTTGGATCCCAGGTGCAGACCTCCACTCATTAGCCATGTGGAGGCATCCCACATATAAAATAGAGGAAGATTGGCATAGATGTTAGGTCAGGGCTAATCTTCCTCAAGTGAAAAAATTAAAGAGGAAGATTGCCAATAGATGTTAGCTCAGGGCAAATCATCCTCTCACACACACACAAAAAGATAGCTTGGAAATGGTAGACAGGGATTGATTATAAACACTTCTAGGAAGCTTATCCAGCAATATGAAAACAACAGTGGAGGAAAACCTAGAGTGAAGGATTATGTAATCCAAATTCCCCAGTGGGCAGCCTTTCGTGCCAGAGAAAGAGGCTTTAATCCCGAGGGCCCAAGATTTCATAATAAACAAACCAATCCAAGGATGTTTCTGGGTGTTGAGACTGAGTTCAAGATATTGAGAAATAAATACTGTATGGCTCCAGAATATTCTGTGATCAAACTGTGATGTTTGTAGGGAAAAATAACACGAGTGAATTTACAGGTTGCCTGGAGGAAACTACAAAGCAACATTTTGGAAGGAGAAAACCTGCGTTTGAAAAAAGGGATGATTCTTACTCAGTCTTAAGATTTCTCTGCCAGAAACTGAGGGCTTTATTTGATTTTACTTCTGAATGGGAAAATAGTTTCTAGGGAATTAAGACATTATTAGAGTTGAAATGATAGTTTTGATTCAAAATAAACAAGATTATATAAAATACTGCTCATGAAATGTTCTAAAGGGAATTAAAGTAGAATGCTTTGTCTTCTCGTGGGTTAGTCTCCTCACAGAAAGGTCCTCTTAGCATTGAGAATTACTGCCTTGTGGTGCGTCCGTCTGTCCCCACTTTGAGGTAAAGACCTCAGCACCTTTCTTAAATATTTCTATGAGATTTCTTAAAGACTTTGTGTTGTAATTGTCTACGATTTTAGTTCTGCACTATTTTTCAGTATTTACATAGCATTAGTCCCTTGTGAAATTGAAATGTACCGAAACTGAAACCCAGCTGTCCAAGTTCTCGTTTATTCCCATACAAAGGAAATAGAAGTTCCTGCATGGCTGGAGTTAGGAGGAAAACCTTTCTTCCCTAAGAGCTAATTGCAATACGGTTATATGTGAGTAATTGTTCTGACAGGCAAGCATTGAACTGTGTGATATATATGTATGTGGATATATACACACATGTACACATATATATTCAATCACATATACCAGACATTTTTTGGAGCTGCTTACATTATCCATGTAGCAAGTATCTATTTAAAAATATTCTTGTAGCCCTAACTGTGCTTGACAAGTTTGTTCTTTCAAAGCCCCAGTTTTTTAACTAAATGAAAGATTTTAAAAAGGCAGTGGTCGCTCTTGTGAAAAACATCATAGTTATTTAAAAATATCTGTATCCTGGAAACAGATTTAGAAAGCTTTGGAAGAAAGAAAAGCATCATAAAGCAGGTGAGAGGGCGGTGGTTGGCTTTAGTTGACGGCCTCTGGGCTGCTTGGGTGGGATTGTGTGCTCCCCGCCAACGACGCCTGGAAGCACCCGCACCAGGCAGCTGTGTGCCTTGTTTTACTGGACGCCACTTAATGGCTACAGGTGCATCTCGGGATTGCAGCCGCCTGCCTCAGATCCAGCAGAAAGCAGAGCTCTTCCTCCCCCGCGTTCGGCTTACATTCCACGAGAGGCACTGAAGCAGGCCTGTGCTTTGCTTTTGAGGCTTACAGAATAATCCTCTCCCAAAACAAACCCTTTGGATTTCTATTTTTTTCCTTTACTCGTCGCTCAAAAATATTATATTGCCTTTTTTATTCAGTAGGTAGACACTTTCTGGGTCCAAAGATTTTTTTCTTTGTTTTTGTAACTGTAGACGTTTAATGAAAAAGAAGGGCGATTTAAGTGTGCTTTAGTTTGTTTTTATAGGGAGAGAGGGAGGCGCATATATTTTTAATACTTCTCTGATCTGTTTAACTTTTTTTATGACATTTTATTCATCCCAGAATAAAAGTGGAGATATTATTAATGCGTAATTCTTTCTTCCCTCTGAGTATAGCTTCCCTTGGGTATAGTGGACTTTCCCATCCCCTATACTGAGCTTGGTCACGTGACTTGCTCTAATGGCGTGTAGGTGGGATGGCAGTGTGCTACTTCCGAGCTTTAGGAAGCCTCATATGGTACCATTCTTTCTTCTACTATGAAAAAGGCATGTATTTGGTCTGATGACGTGCCAACTCTTTTGTCATATACTGTTCTTAGATTATCAGCAGGGCAGAAGATTTACTTTTTAAAACAATCTGGACAAGTCAGTTGTTAGTCTCAGTAGAGCAGGTGATACTGTTTTAATCAGACAGGATAGATATCAGTAAAAATGTTACTCTGGGTGACCTCACCTTCTTGCCACAGTGGACTAGAAAATATGTAGGCAGTTGATCCAAGGAAAACCAACCCCAGCTGGCCAGCTGCCTATAATGTGGCCTGGCAGAAGGCATTCCCCAACAGGAATGATATTGATGAAATCAGATTAATCAGACTCTCAAGGAATTTGTCAGTCAGAGTTGAATGGTGATCAAGTGGAACAGAAGTGGAATACTGAGTAGAACCAGAAACAGACAGGGAAGCTTCCTCTCGTGTTAATCATGGGCACAAGAATAAAGGGCAGCAGCATTTTCTGAAAAAGACTGGGAATAGAGTAACATATAATGAGTTGCTAAAAGTTCTGTGGATTCTTAATGTCTTCCTGGTTACTGCCATATGTCCTAGTTTCCATGAGATCTGGCTTATATGTCTGGCTGTCCCTGGGTTTTCTTGAGACTGTTATTTCCCTATTAGCTGCACACAGCTTTACTCTACCATCCCATCACTTGAGATAATGTGCACCCCCCAACACGGTCGTAGGCAGAGACCCCAGTTAACATGTGTTCTATTTGTACCTTTCCCAATAACAGCTGCATGTCCTGATATCTCAGCACCAAAGATTGCATTTTAGAGGGAAAACACAGCTGCTTTACTTCTTTTCTTCACTCCCTTTTTTAGCTCTTACTGCTATACACACCCACTTACTTCTAAGAAAGCTCAGGGTGTGTTGGCAGTTGGACAGAGCAGTGGGTGGGTCAATTCCATTAGTTCCTCAAGACCACTGAAACACTTAGAAAGTTGTTCTGCCTGGCCTGGGGTTCAGTAGGGCCTAATGTGTTGCCTTATTTATGTCTGAGTACCCATTTGGATTCTCAGGTCTCAGGGATTCTTGCTCACATGGAATGGAGAATGTCCAGTTTCAGCTCATTAGTGAGTGTGGACGGGAACCTTTTCAATAAGACTCCCAGAATCCCACCATGCCTCCTATCTGTTCATCATCTTTTCTGGTATGGTTTTTCAGGCAACCACAATGGGGTGTGTGTGTAAATACATATCAGGCATGCTCTGCCATGTCTTGAACATGGAAATAGAGCAAAATTAGATGCCTCTTTTTAAAGGAGTTTTTGAAAGACTCTTAGTGGAGAAAGTGATTCATAATGTTTCTTGTCAGAGGTCCCAGTTTCCAAACCACACCTTATATACCTCAAGAACATATAATGTGTATTTTAAAATCCTGCTAAAGTATTGTAATTTATATTTTTGTCTCTGAAGATCAGGTAATTAGGAAATTTGGACATAAGCTCATTTGTTGCCACCAAAGACACTGTGTAGATTCCGTCCTCCTCTTCCTCTTCAGCTAGTTAGGATTTACTGTGTGCTGACCACTGTGCTAGTGCTTGATGTGCATTAATTCAATGTTACATTATAATGTTAGTGCATTATTGGACTATTTGAAATGTACCCTACATATTACTCATAAGTTTGTTAGGAATCAAAAATATAATGAGTTAAAAATTGCCAAGTGAATCTTACTCAGTGAAAACAGTGCTACTTTAGCTCTTTGTGTAAGTTACTTTTAGGTGAGTACAAAGTCAAAATCTGACCATATTTAAAAAATTTCTCAACTTTATTACATGTAAGTCTTTTATGGTAGGATATTTTTTTAAATGATCTAAATATAGAGCTTCTGGCAGGAATTATTTAACTTAGATTATTCAAATGCAAAATAAGTCTTTCTAATCAGTGGGTTCCTACTGCTGGGTGAAATCCATTTTAATACCTTTCAAACAAAGTCAAGCAATCAGGTCTTATCTGGAAATTATGGAGGAACCAAAGTCCACAGTGGAATTTTACTTTGTTCTAGAGTCTTTAATCATAATTTTGATCATGAAAGAAAACATCTAGAGATGAAATTTTCCCGTATTTAGAAGCTCTTTTGGGTTTTCCTATATCGTATATCATGGGGTAAATATCACTACTAGTTTTTTTTCTCACAGGTGCTCCACTGAGAGCTGACCACATGTCATGATATCCTCTTGCCTTTGCATAGTATTTAACAGCTTATGAACTATATCCATACAAATTACTTCATATGGCCCCTGCCACAATCTTGTGAAGTAGATGATTTGGGTGGCACTATTCTGTGTGTGTCTTTCTTCCACTCTAGGTTCCAAGATCTTGGAGGGCGGAGCCTGTGAGTGGTTGTACTGTATTCTGTTGCACTGAGCCTCTGAGTATTAGTTTCTCTGTCAAATGAAAATCTTAACACTTACTCCATAGGACTGTTGTAAGAATGAATGAGATGAAGGATATGATACCTACTCTACTGCCAAATACATAGTATGTGCTCAGTGTGTTTCTCTCCCTCATCCCAACCTACATCCCGAGTGCTTAGTGTCAAGATTTTCACTGTAATCCTCTTTAAAAGTGTAGGAGAGGCATTGGGGGTAGTGAGGAAAGAACAAGGGCTTGTGCTGAAATCCCAGCTCTACCATTTCCTGACAAAATGACCTTGGTCAAGTTTCTGATCAATGTCTTTGTAGTTTCCTTGCCTGTGAAAGGGGTAATTTACACGATTGTGGTTTTTGAGCTCTGTAGTTAGTAGGCGCTCAATACATGCTTCATGAGTCCATCAATCATGCAGATAGTGCTCTGTACATTTAGAAAAGTCCATAAATTCTTCTTCTGTATTCTCAATCTAGGCAAAAAAAAAAAAAAAAAAAAAGCAGGGGAGTGTGTGCACGTTTATATTAGTTATCTATTGTCATGTAACAAGTTACTCTAAACCTTAGTGGTCTAAAGCAGCAAACATTATCTTATAGTTTCTATGGGTAAGGAATTCAGAAGTACCATGGCTGATTGGTTCTGGGTCAGGTTCTTTCCTGAAATTGCAGTTAGAGTATCAGCAGGGGCTGTGATCATCTGAAAGCTTGACTGGGGCTAGAAGATCTGATTTCAGGATGGCTCACTCACATGGCTGTTGGCTGGAGACTTTGGTTCTTTGCCACATGGGCTTCTCCATAGGCTCCTTGAGTCTTCTCACAGCATGGGAGCTGGCTTTCCCCAGAGCGAGTGATCCAAGAGAGAGAGACCAAGACAGAAGCTGTAGTGCCTTTTCTTTTCTTTTTTTTTTTTTTTAAAGATTTTATTTTTTCCTTTTTCTCCCCAAAGCCCCCCAGTACATAGTTGTATATTCTTTGTTGTGGGTCCTTCTAGTGGTGGCATGTGGGACGCTGCCTCAGCGTGGTTTGATGAGCAGTGTCATGTCCGCGCCCAGGATTCGAACCAACGAAACACTGGGCCGCCTGCAGCGGAGCGCGCGAACTTAACTGCTCGGCCACGGGGCCAGCCCCTGTAGTGCCTTTTCTTTATGATCTAGTCCCTGAAGTTGTAAACCATCACTTCCACTTTATTCTGTTCTTTAGACATGAGTCACTAAGACTAGCCTATGCTGAAAGGAAAGAGAATGAGACTTTACCTCTTGAAGAAAGAAGAATCAAAGAATTTGTGGATAGATTTTAAAATCATCATAGGGTCTGACAGAAGAGGCACTGTCTTAATAGTGTCAAAAGCATAAGAGGAAGTTGAAAATGAGTGACCTGAAAAGAATTAACTCACAGCTGGAAAACTTACAATGTGCAATTACTGATGTAATTAATGTTTTATTGGCAACTAATCATTTTTGAATTTTATTTATCACATAATACTGGAGTATAGCTAGATATAGTATGATGACTTTGAGAAAGGGGATATTGAGGGAGAAATCTTTTGTAATGATGAGATCCATTGAATTTGGCAGTAACCCCTTGAAGGAGAATTGTTGGGGCCATTTGATGGAGTCATTTAAAAACGGAGCCAGAGAGAAGTTTGTGCTGGTGGGTGAAGGGGTGGGGAGGGGATGTAAATGACAGAATCTGTATTCTGCAGGCTTGGGTACCCCTGATTCTATGATTCTAAATTACTTCAGAGATCTAACAATGCCAACTTTCTTCTATATAACTAATTGCTTCCACAGATTTTTCTTTCTATTAAATCCATCAAAGTTGAGAATTGTATCAACAGTTGCAAAAATGTTCATATCTTCAGCTTCCTTAGTGCTTCTTAAAATAAAATGTATTCAAATTGTAATATTTTTGTTTGCTCTGGATTTTTATTGCCTATATGAAAGAATTGGAATCCCTCAGAGGGCCATCAAGGTGTCTTCTTCTGGCCTGGCAGCTCCAGTGACTCAGAATGGCTGGACAGGGTGCAGGAGGTTTTGGTTTCCTTCTTTGTCCTGTATTTTGACATCTTTTTTCTTTAAAGCAGAACTTAAATTTTGGAAAATGTAATAGGCCATTTTCTTCCTTGTGTCCCGTTTAGTGTAAGAGAGAAATTTCTAAGCCCCCTTATGAAGGTAGTGGAACCCTGACAGCATTCACCTCCTTCAAAGCTTTGTGGCTTCCAGTTATTAGTTGTCTGAGTAAAAGTTGCTTCTCTGCCCCATCTTTTAGAAAATGTAATTCCCATATATTCCTAGCCTGAGTTCACTAAATTTGATCCATTTATCTGCATTTCCCTCCCTGCATTCCTTCCCATGTCACTCCCCTCACCACGTATTCGTTCCCGTTCCCAAAGAGGGAGAGTCACCAGGTGGAACATTTGTTATAAATAGAAAAGGAGGCTAAGAATATAAACTGTTTTCTTTGGCTTGATTGAGGCTGAAGGAAGATTGGAAAAGTGGAGGAACATACATAATAGAAGTATGTGCAAAGAGCCAGGAGAAAATGGGGGGTTGTAATGTTTGGTCGTGCCTAAGTTGCTCAAGATCATGGAGGGAGGGGCTAGTTGAGTTTGGTCAAAAGGACGAAAGGTGGGGAAAAAAGGAGGAAAGGTTTTCTAGAGTTAGGAAGCTGCATCTGAAGGAAGTAGGCGTGCGAGTGAGGACCATTGGGTAGTTCGGTCTGGCTAATGCCCTGGCTATACATGGGGATGCTGTAGCAGATGAGGCTAGATTGGATCTAGGTGGAAAAGAGTCTTAATTTCCTTTTGTGGAATTTGATTGTGTCAGAAATATTTGTCATAACAAGCATATTGATTATATGGAATCCTAATTCTCAAAGTATATGGTAGAGGTAATCCAAGACCCTCACGAGAAATGGCCTCCACTTAATCAAGCTTGTGAATAAGTCATGAAATTTGTTCCTTGGCAAACAAATAGTCCAGTTAGATATTTATCCTTTTAGTCAGACTTGCTTCTCCATATACGAATAAACAGATGTTATTTATGGAAATGGTGAGTGATAGACTGATAACAAATGCCTCCATTTACTTCTTTGGAAAAACAACAAATGTGGGGATAAATAAAACCTAATTCTGTTCCAAAATTAAGGGACAGAAAATTTGAGTCATGTGAAGCATATCTAACCCAGTGTTTCTGTAAGGAGCCCAAGCAAACTAGCCGGAATGTATGAGTATTAGAGATAGAAGACAGGTAAGTGTTTACTGCTGTGCAACTTGTTCTCTTGATTTGGGGACAACAGTGAAGTCCTCTTCTTGTCAGTTATGCTTAAGCCTCTACTCCCATCGCCGTGGGGTGGAATCTAAAGCTGTCTGCTGCAGACTGGCGCAGGTCCTTTAAGGGAGGTAGAGATTTTTCACATGAAAAAAGGCATCTTTTAAATGGTATTTCTGGGGCCAGCCCTGTAGTCGCGTGGTTAAGTTCGCGCACTCCACTTCAGCGGCCCAGGGTTTCACCAGTTCGGACCCTGGGTGGGGACACGGCACTGCTTGTCAGGCCATGCTGAGGTGGTGTCCCACGTGGCACAACCAGAGGCACTCACAACTAGAATATACAACTGTGTACTGGGGGGCTTTGGGGAGGAAAAAAAAAAAAGGAAAGAAGATGGGCAACAGATGTTAGCTCAGGTGCCAATCTTTAAAAAAAAAAAAAAAGAATTGATAAATGATATTTCTCCCTTGGGAGACATCCTCTCAGAGTAACACCTGGAATGTTGATGCCAAAAAGAAAAAAAAAGGAAAATCCCTGGACAAACTCATTTAACCCTTCCCAATATGGCTCCCATGATTGTCAGGATTCTAGATCCAGATTGGTGGGTTCCCTTCCCAACTTAGAATTGAGAAAATAGGTCAAGTGAGCTCTCTCACCCTCCCTCACTTTCTCTTTTACTTCTTTTTAAGTTATGCACTGACTTAAGTGCTGTCATCTTGGGGATGTGTTTCTTCAGCTCTTTATCACAGCATTTCAAATACTACTGTCCATTCTGAATGGAATGATGTTCAGGATTAGACGCAGAGGAGAGATTTCCACATATGTTCTAGATAGGTGAGTTTTTAAGCTCATGTTGAAGGAAAGACACCATGGGACAGTCTGGTGCACTTGCAGGACACCAGGACTGAGGAGTGTGCCCCTTTGCTGTCTCTTATTAGTTGTGGTGACTTCGGCAAGTGCTGTCACCTTTTTCCATGGCCTGTAGTCCCAGAGCCTGTCCCGAACTTTCCTGGGCGTTCCTCATTTGTAGAGTGAAGTATGCCTGGACAGTTGAATCCCCTCAGGGTCTATGATGTTAAAGAAAAATATTTTACAAAAGAGGTCAGAAAATGAAAATGTCAATAAGCCATTGGTTTGTTTTGCTAGTTCTCCACTTTTTATTACCAACTGTGTTTTCTTTCTCCCAACGCTGGGTCAGATCCTGCTGGGTGAGTAAACTACTTGTTGGGTACAAGTTAGTCTTTTGACTGTAAAATATATTATACCTTCAAACATATTTGATTTTGTCCCAGGGATAAAAATAGGACCTTTTAAAAAACATTTTTAGAGAAGAGAACTTATGATTGGTGTTTAGAGAGGGAAGACTCCAAGGAGAAAATGGAAAGATTAAAACAATCCCATGGTTTCAAGGTGTTCTTTTTCAAGTCCTATGGGGGGCAGTGGAGTCTGGCCGGCAGGGCAAGATTGAAGGTGAGAAAATGTGATTCTAGGTGAAAATCTTAGTCCTTGAATCGAGAGTCAAGGTAAAACAAAGATTAAATGAGTGAAACAGGAAATTAGACCTGACTCCTGAAGTAAGTGGAAATTTGGGATGAAATCTGCCGTCATATTGCAGGATCTCTGGTTGGACCCTTGGCCAGTCTCCTCAAGCTGCCAACCAAAATGTGTTTCTCTTTTTGGGTGGATTTTATGGCCTAGTGGCAATTCACGTCAGACTGCAGAATCTGGGGGGTAGTGTTTTCAATTTCCGCTCTGTTCTTTGCCGAACAAAGGGAATGAATGCTTAGTAAGTCAAAAATATGTTTAAAAACTCCTTATACATCATAAGTTTTACTTAAAAAATTAGAGGAAGTTTCCGTTATGTGTCTGTTTTTTTGCATAATATTTTGTGAATTTTGGGGAGCAAATAATTGTCTGTTTTTCTTTTGAAAAATTGTTTGAAAGTTTTCTATTTCCTGTTCTTTATTCAGTTATTCTCTCATCGGCATGTTTAATTGAAAATTTTTACTTTTTTATATTGGCCATTTTTGGGTAACGTTTTAATGATTTTGGGGAAAAATGTTTTGTAATGGTTGCAGAGTTTCCTGAATAACAACTGTGCTTTCCCTTGATCTGAAACTTTTATGACTAAAATATTTCTCCATGACAAATATAGCATATAACAAATATGTTTTGAGGCCAAAGGTTTCATAGGAGTGTTCTTTCTTTTTTTTTCAACACTGCTGACAATTATCCCATAGGTAAATATTATTTGTTACTAGTTGCCTGTCAATGAAGTCTATTCGTTCACTTATTCAATTATTACTTCTTGAGCACCTACTATGAGACACATGTTGGGTATGACGAGACACATTTCTGCTCTCATGGAGTTTGTGTTTTTATGTCAAGAATCAAGCACTAAATATATAAAGTGTATTTATAATACATGTGAACTGTAAAGCAGGGTATGGTGGATAGCTAATGGGTGGGGGTGGTGCAGTTTTATGTCTGGTAGTCAGGAAAAGTTTCCCGATAATTTGACATTCTGGAAAAGTCTTGAAGGAGGTCAGGGAGGAAGCTGTGTATATCTGGAGAAGAGTATTCTCGGCAGGGGAACAGCAAGTGCAAAGGCCGGAGACAGGAGTGTGTCCGGTATTTGAGGAATAACAAGGAAGTGAGAGTGAGTGGGTTGGGGGGAGTTGTAGGAGATGAGGTCAAGGGGGTCACGGCTTGTGGAGGGCCCTGTAGGCCGTTGTGAGGCCTTTGGCTTCTATTCTGATTGAGATGGGAAGCCGCTGGAGGGAGGAGCGCCATGATGACTGACATAAGTTAATAAAGGATGCTCTGAATGCTGTGGAGAGTAAACTGTAGGAGGACAAAGGTGGAAGCAGGGAGTCCAGCTAGGAAACTATTGAAATAATCCAGATAAGGGATGATGGTGGATTGTACCAGAGTGTTTGCCACGGAGGTGGTGAGAAATTCTCTCCTTCTGGAAATAAAGCTAACAGGATTTGCTGTTGTATTGAGTCTCAAATGAACACCCCTCCTCCCCCTGCCAAAAAAAAGGAGTCAAGAATGTACTTGACATTTTCCATGACAGGGGAAGGCTTGAAGAACAGGTTTGGATTTTGGGGACAAGGAGAAATCAAAGCTTAATTTTGAATATGTTTTGTTTGAGGTGTCTCATAGACGTTAGACATCTACCTAGCAAAATCCTATAAGCAGTTGGATTATTAGATACACACACATCTCCAGTATCCATCTGTGCGTACGTGTGCGCGCGCGCACACACACACACACACACGGTAGAGATGGTCCATGCTAGAGTTAAACATTTTCTATACAGAAGTCTGTAGATGGTGTTTAAATCCATGAGAATAGGACAGAGTGATACCATCTAGGAAGTTAATATAGGAATGAGAAGGCTACAAAGACGGAGCACTGGGGCCCTCCCCTGGATACGATCATGAGGAGGAGTAGCCAGCAAGTAGGAGAGAGCCCTGAGAGAACAGAGTAACCTGGAAACCAGGTGAAGAAAGTGCCTTATGAAGCAGAGTGTTTGGTCCGATAGGCTGAAAGTTTGAGTAAGAGCCAGAAAATTTGTTGTTGGACTTGACAACATGGAGGCCACTGGTGACCTTCAAAAGGGCAGCTTTGGTGAAGTGTTGACAGTGAAAACTTGATTGTAGCAGGTTCAAGGGAGAATGGGCAGGGGGGAGATAGTGGAGACAGCCAATAGAGCAGCTCTTTTGTGGTGTTCTGCTGTAAGGAGAGTAGAGAAATTGAGCAATATCTGCAATAGAGTGAATTAGGGACAATGAGAAGAGGGATATTCTGGAGAGATGGGAGATAGTACAGCGTGTTTGCATGCTGATGGGCGTGAAGAGAGGGAGTCTTTGAGTAGACAAGAGGGGAAGGGTATCCATTGCTTCAGTGAGGGGTTGGCATTGGATAGGACCACCAGCCTTCATCAGGAGGAAGGCAGGACTACTGCAGATCCAGGTAAGTTGTAGGCCTATGTCTTTGTAGCTTCTGTTTTCTCAGTGAAACAATAAGTGAGGGTCCTACTTGAGAGTTTGTGACTAGGTAGCTGCTGTATTTCTGCCCAAATGGATATTTTGGGGACTGTATTTACATTTTCAAGTTTAGTATACATTTAGTACCTGCTTTTTTGATGAGCAATAAGCAACTCTTTAAGAAACTCAGAATATATCCAGAAATTTATTCTTAGATTAAATGATTTAATGTACTTTCCTTCTTTGCCTCTCTTTAGCTCTGTCTCCTTATATGTATAAAAATGAAAGGAAATCGTGTGTGTGTGTGTGTGTATGTGTAAGGGTGATGAGTGACTGACATACAGTTTCCTTCAGTGAACATTAAGGGAGAATTGCAAGGAGGAGGAAGCCTGGATGTTTTAATTTATATCACCTGTGTAGCAACTACTGCTCTCTCTACCTCTTCATTTAGTTACTTCTAACTGGAAAAACTCAAGAGAGAGTGCTGGAACACAACTCTGGATTCTTATCTGAGGAAGGGCCCACATCAGAACTAGAGATCTCATCTGAGTTTCCTTCTTGGAGAGTTTTCTATGACTGGAGCAATCTGATGAAGTAATAGATTGATATTAATTTCTATTTACATAGCACCTTTCTTGAGGAACACAGAGTGTTCTATGGGCATTATTTTAATAGTCCAGGAGGAGTTAAGCAAGCCTGGAGAGCTGAACAATCAAGTCCTGTTTTTCTAAGCATTATTTAATACTTTTATGATTTATCCTTCAAAGAATTCTTGGCCTTCGGGCAAGCAGTGGATTACAAGTGGGAGATTGAGCTGTTAGCTCACTTTCTTTCACACGTGACCTGTGTATTGAATCAGTTCCGCGGTGCCTTTAAACAGGCCTCAGTTAATGGGCAGGGTGATGGCTTTTAACCACGGAGAGGTTGCTTCTCCTTCCCAGAGGATATTGCCTGTGCTGGTTGGCCTCTGTTGTTTAAGTTGGATGAACGCTGATGTGCTGTCGCAGCATTCTAGATGAATGCGGAGAAGACTGTACTTGTTCATGACATCTGATGTGAGTCTTGAACTGGTTATACTTATTTCTTTGGCTCCCTTTGCTTTTGGTCACATCCTAGTCTAATGACTGAAAGATGGCAACTGTGCTCTTTTCTAGACTGAGGTCCATTTGTCAAGAACACTTTTCATATTTTTGAATTTTTCTCTGTCATGACTGGGAAGCAGAAATGAGAGCCTTTTTATATTGGGAGGGTATCGGCTTCACTTCCATCCCATTCTCCATTCACTCTGAATATCTGTGGTTTATTCTAAGCCGTGTGCCAGTGCCTCTTCTTGGAGGTATAAATTCACACAGGGTCTGGCAGAAGCTGTAGACAGGATGTTGACTCTTAAGTGTCTTGACTGACCGACTAGGAGGCCCAATGGAGGTACTACATGGCTCCAGGCAATCTAATGTTTCTAGCCAAGGCCTCTAAAGTCCCAGGTTTGAAAGTGCTTGCTTAAGATTTCTGGGGCTGATTTACCTACGGGGATCTAAAAATTACATTTTTTGGTCAGAGGGACCAAGCATGAAAGCTGTGCCAACAGTTTCCCTATTAACTCCCGACTGGCCTGACACTTGCTTCTCAGATTTATAATTCTTAATCAGCCAATAGGTGCTACCAGGGACAGTCTTCTGCCACTGGTGGGACTGTGGGCTTCAGTTCCCTCACTGGTGAAGCAAGGCCTTAGACCCGAAGGACCTCCAGGATCCTGTGAGTCCCCGATCACGGGGCTGTACAGCCATCCTTTGGGTCACTTCATTTATTCCACCTTTATTGGTTACCTACTCCATGCAAGGCACCTGGGGTCCTTGAGTATTTATTCAAGGCATTTGAGGAAATGCCTCTTAAGACCAAATGGCCTCTGTAGGAAAGGCCGCTGTTACTGAATTCGCACTGAACTCTTGAGAGATGAGTGGTATTGTCTTCAGCTTGACACATGAAGAATTCGAAACTCAGAGCTGCGTACCTTAGTTTCGAGTACTTACTTAGATTTTTTGTGTGATACCCTAGATACGTGGAGATAATTTTTAAAGGAGTGGATAGAAGAGTGTATTTTCTAATCCATTTAATGTTTACAGCGATCCTATTAGAGCTATGAATGACATCTAGAGTTGAAAACAGTTGAGTTTTTCGATACTGATTTTGAGATTGACGTGGAAAACTGAAACTAATTATAATCAACTTATAAATGCTTCATGAAGACAGAAGAGGACCCACTGAGAATACAAGTGTCTGTTTTAGAATTAGATTACTTTAGAAGAGAATGCTTGTAAAACACATGGGGAAATATGAAATAAAATGCATCTTCTGCTTCCAAGAAGATGTGAACATTGTAAAAATCAGAATTAAATCATATGAAACTGTCTCTGCCTTTTGAAAATCCAGATGATTCCAGGCCAAAAATTTTTTTTGGCAAAGAAACATAATAAGTTTTTAAAAACAATAGGCCTAGAGACTCTCAAGTGCCTATAAAGTGACTACTGTAGCTGGGAGGTGAAATGAGAATAATGATGAAGTGCCTGCTTTCTTTGGATGTCTCAGTTCGCCTAAGTGAGCATAATTTAGGTGACGGTCTGAGCATCTGCATGGCAGCTGCTGGTACTACGAGTTAATGCCAGAGAAGACAAAATAGTTGGCACGCCATTTCTAATTTCATTATTGTACCAAGAGCCAGAAAAAATAGAAGTTTATATTCTTTTGAAATGGGATGATATTGTCTCTTTTTTCTTCGGCTTCACACACACACACAATGTATTCTCAAGATATTTGTGAGCATGGTCTGACAACTTAGAGAGTAAGCTAATTCTTTTCTGCTACTGTAAGAAACCAGATCAAACTAGATGACTTTTGTCTGATTGTGGAAAAACATTCTATTGTAGTTTTTAAAATTTCTGAAGTATAGGGCCGGCCTGGTGGCAGAGTGGTTAAGTTCGCGTGCTCTGCTTTGGTCGTCTGGGGTTCGCAGGTTCAGATCCCAGGTGCAGACCTATACACCTCTCATCATGCAATGCTGTGGCTGCATCCCACATACAAAATAGAGGAAGATTGGCACAGATGTTAGCTCTGGGACAATCTTCCTCAAGCAAAAAGCAGAAGATTGGCAATGGATGTTAGCTCAGAGCCAATCTTCCTCACCAAAAAAAAAATCCTGAGGTATAGTCCCAGAAAACTTTAAAATGTCATATAAACATTTAAAGCAGTGGGCTGCAAACTGTGTATCTTTAAAGTTCTGTTGGCACACAGCCATGCCCATTCATTTACATATTGTTTTTGATAGTCTGCTTTTCTGCTATCACAGCAGAATTGAATGATTGCAACAGAGTTCTTTAGGCCTGCAAGGCTAAAATATTTACTATTTGGCCCTGTATAGAAAAAGTTTCTGGGTGCCATTTTGCCAGGTGCTGGAAGACCTGACTGGCCACTAGGATGTCTCTCCCCCTCAGACTGTGTGCCCTGATCTCTTGTGTTAGAACCACTGGTGAAGAAAGTGTCTTGGAAAAACATTTGAAAAGAACTGACGGTGTTTGTTCTCTGGAGGAATTGTTTTCTTCTCTTAAGCGAGAGGGCCTACCCAAGCTGATCTCTTCAAGTCCCTTCTAACTTCAGCTTTCTTTGCTTGTGTGGCAGTTATCTTTGAGTAGTTGAGGGTCTGTCTTGTGGAAGAGGCATTACATTGTGAGATCATGGGCAGCAGAATTAGGATTAATGGGTATAACTGACTATTAGGACATACTTCAGCTCAAAAAATAATAGCACTTGCTAGGGACTGCCCGTAACTAGAATGGGCTTTCTTAGTAGATAATGAGCTCTCTGTAACTAGAAGTGTTCAAATAGAAGTTGTGTCGAAAGACCTTTGAGATCCTATTCCCCCCTTGAAATTCTAATGGCTTCTTTGGTTAAGATTTTTGTTTCTAAGCTCAGATTTTGACCACAGTTTATTTTGTTGAGGGCCTATAGAGGCCTCTTGAATGATTTTCTGAAAGTGTAATCTTGGTCAAACCAAAGCAGTATATAGGGGGAGAATTGCTGCTCTGCTCTGGGGGGCGGGGGCTGGCAGAAGAAAGGCTGACCCAGAGCCGGTCTCTCCTTGGCCACTGCAGTCACACAGTGACAACAGGAAGGGCTGCTTCCTACCGGCCTTAAAGCTCAAAGATGAGCCATCCCCCTTCAGCTGCCAGCTTCCATCTTTGCTTTCTGCCCAGGCTCCTGGAAAGCGGAAGGACTTGCCGGGGGCATGTTGCAAACGCAGAAGTCACATTGGGGTTTCTGTATCGCACTTTGCCAGAGAGTTTAGATTGGGACCTGGCTGTGAACGGCAGTTCTGGGTGAGACCATATATTCTCTGTGCAGCTCTGCTGTTACAGTGCAAAAGCAGCCTTAGACAATACATAAATGAACGAGTGTGGCTGTGTTCCAATAAAACGTTATTTACGAAAGTAGTCTGTGGGCCAGATTTGATCACGGGGCTATAGTTTGCTGACCCCTGATATAGACATTGAAAGTTAGAACAGGCTAGAAAACATCAGTTCCAATTCTCTCATCTCTTGGAGAAAAGGTGAAATGACATGTCTAAAGTCATGTCATGACTGAGCCAGGATTACAACCCAGAATTGACTTGTAAATTAGTGCCCGTTTTGTGATACTGTGCTGCCTCTGCTGTGCTGTCAAGTTATAGCATTTGGTGTTTAAAAGAGGGCCATGTGAATGAAAGAAATACCTGCTTGAAGTGGCCTGTGAGTGAAAGCAGTGAAAGCTCCAGGATAGTATTTTAATAGAGGCAACCCTTTAGCCTTGTGACCTGGCTTCACTTTTTCTTAGATGGACCCTGTTCACAGTACAACAAAATATATGTTGCATAAATTTATGTGGAGAAATAATGCCCCTGAGTTGTGAAAAAGAAATGGGCTCCTGCAGCTGCGTCACAGGATTTGATCACTTCAGCTGAGAGTGCCAGGAGATTTGAGACAGATGTTTTCAGACATGCCGCATGCCTAAAACATTTCCAGGGGTCGGGCTGCAAATAGTGACTTAATAAGTAGAGAAACAGGGAAAGTATGCAAGTCGAGGACACAAGAGTTTATTCACCACTAGGTGCATGGCCAACCTCTTTGCATTACATCTGCCTGTCAGGGTTGGCTATTTCATCTGTGCCCTCGGTACTGCTCTTTGTCTGCCCGTGAATAAAGTGCAGCATTGTGGTTAGTAATCCCACTCCAGTGACTCGACTTCAAATGTGGTTTTGGAGTGCATCCCAGAGTTCTGTTTGCTAAGCTTCCTACTCCTGTTTCAGAGACACCACTGGATACAGAGCAGCGAGCACTAAAGGCTTCCCTCTTTCCTTAAACCTGTCGGGTTGTGGGCTCTCTCTTTCCTCCTCTTGCTCCTTTTCTTTCTTTTTTTCCTTTTTTTTTTTTTTTTAAACCTCCCAAGGCAAGTTCATGGATACTAAGCTGATGTGTTTGTTGTTCTTTTTCTCCCTGCCTCCACTCCTAGTGAGTAACCACACTGGCCGTATCAAGGTGGTCTTTACTCCGAGCATCTGTAAAGTGACCTGCACCAAGGGCAGCTGTCAGAACAGCTGTGAGAAGGGGAACACCACCACTCTCATTAGTGAGAATGGTCATGCTGCCGACACCCTGACGGCCACGAACTTCCGAGTGGGTGAGTTCCTCCACGGTCCCTAACTGTCTTACCGAAGAGTTTTATGAGATCGTAGCATTTAGACATCCCCCTCCATTCACACTGCTCTCTGCTTGAATGGGTTTCTGTCTATGAGTACAAATATGCTTCTTTCATGAAATCTTTTAAATTGCTTGCGGAATGATTTTTAACCTGGTTTTTGGTTTCTTAGAGAAATAGCAGCTAGAGTATTGCCCCTTATGGCTTATCATTTATGCAGCCGTGTGGTGATGGGGAGGTATCAGTGGGACAGGAGGGAGTAGGTTTTAGATTAAGACCCTAAGGCACAGCTAGTACTGATCAGCTTCAAATTTTATCTGCTCGGCGATAAGTAGAATTTATGTTAGGTTTGACTCATGTTGTAAAATCTGGATGGAGGTGATTAAGTTTAAATTTTTACTTCATAAATAGTCATGTAAAAAATTCCTAAAAATTATCAGAAACCTGTGTTTCAGTTGTAGAAGGGAATACAGACTTGCATCTTTTGCCACGTTTCTGCTCTGTATCAAAAGACTGAATTATAAATTGATAGATGACGTGGATTTGGGGGAAGATATGCTAGTGGATTAATGTCAGCACTCAAAACTTTTTAGTCGTCCATAATTAATTTAAATATGAACTATGGTAGTTACCGGCTGCAAAGAGACTTTTTACTTAAGTTTCTTTTTTACTTTTTTGTAAATGGAGAAAGTATTGCGGTCCACTGAATGCTGTCACACTGCCATGTTGTCATGCAATACAGTATTTTTGTCACGGAAAAATGTCTTTTATTATTTTTTGACCAATTATGGTTTGCCATGTGTACTCAAATAATCATAGACACCCACGTTACTTTATGAGTTACTCACAAGAATAACCCAAATGTCAGACAGATAATAACACTGGCTAGATCTGGTCTTTTTATGGAATATTGCTGTTTAGTCTTGGGAGTGTGTGTCTCGGTGGGTAGAAGAGGGAGTGTCTGTTTCAAACTGATTTCCGTCAAGACAAAATACAAGAGGACAGCTTGAAGTTCTTATTAGCTCTTTGATTATTCTGCTGCTTTATTGTGACTTCTAATCCTCATTCTGTCAAAGCAGTATTCCTGATAGTCTGTACTTGGAAAAAAACATGTGCCCATAGATACTGTTTAAAAGGGTATTGTGAATTTCCTGGCTATGATAGGGGCACTTCGGGCATATTTTTAAAAGAATTTAGCTGGCAGGTGCCAAATGGCACGTTATGCTTAACAGGGCAGAGAGCCGAGTCTAAAGGGAAGTGTGTTGAACTGATCATCAGGAAACTAGATTCTGGTCCTGGTTCTGCCACTAACTAGCTAATCCACAGGGTGTGACAGTTAATATTTCTGGACCTCGGTTTTTCTCATCTGTAAAATAAATGGCTTATATTTAGTAACCTCTAAAATTCAGTCCATCTCTAAAATCTTAAAACTTTTATGTGTAGTAAGTAATATTATTTTCTGGCTTTTTTGGAGGGTACAGACAAGGAGGGGAAGGGAAAAGGCAACCCCCACTAGGTTGTTCTGGGCTTAGTGGCTTTCTCCCACTTTTGCTTTACTTGGTTGCCTTCCTTAGACTCATTGCTTTTCTTCCTCTGTCATCATCAACAATGCCGCCCCTTCCTCCTCAAATTTTTCATAAATCTTTACAGTAGGAATGACAAAGTAATCGGATGGGTGGTAATTTTTTGGCTTACAGTGTATTCATTTTGAAACTAAATATTTGAAGGCTTTGAGAAACAGAGGAAGTCTTCTTGTTAAAACATGCTACACACTTTCCTGTCTGGCATTTAAGCAGATGTTTAGGAACAGAATACACGTAGCCTATTCAAAATATAAAAGGGAGCAATTTTATTTCCAAAAAATTTCAAAACCAGGACTCAACTCTACCACAAAAGGATTGGCAGAGTAGTTTAGTTTAAAAAAAAAAAAAGAGAGAGGGCATAGTAATAAATAATTTCACATTGAAAATTATGGGAAATATTTTTATTTATATGTATACTGAGCTATTTTTCTCTCCTCTTTACATTTTAATTCAAATGTTGGATAATTTGAGGGACAAATTTAAATTTTTTTAATTGAAGAATGGTAATTTTGTAGAACTTACAGATTATGATTCTTCAGAAATACAGAAAATTTTAGAAATTCGTTTTTTAGACGTAAGATATCTTTGGACTTTCCTTGTTTAATATAACTTTATTATGTACACAAAGTGGTTTTCTAACTTACTGGTTTTCTTTCTATAAATATTTTACAATATGTTAAACCTTTGGACAAATAAGATGTATATGGAAAATAGTACAGTTTGAGGAAAATTCAAAATTTGTCGTAGCTTGTTAGCTACTCTCTTTGGCCTCTGGTATTTAAGGCCAATAAAAGGTGGGGGCTGGCAAACTTTTTCTTTAAAGGGCCATATCGTAAATATTTTAGACCTTGCAGGCCATAGAGTTTGTGTCACAACTACTCAACTCTGTCATGGTTGTGAGAGCAGCTGTAGACACTATGTACAAGAATGGGCGTGGCTGCATTACAAAAGCAGTCGGTGGGCCGAATTTGACTTGAGTGCCATAGTTTGCTGACCTCTGCTCCAAGGAGTCAAAGTAATAGAGGGAAAACCATATGGACTTCATAGTCAAGGCACCTTAATTAAATAATCCATTTCATTAATCAGAACAGCAGAAATAATTTTGAACATTTGCATGAAGATTTATAGTTTTTTTGGAGGAAGTAGAACAGATATTATTGTCACCATTTTTTAAAATAAAGAAACGTAGGCACAGTGGCTTAAGTGAGTTTGCCTTAGTTACACAGCAAGCTGGTTAGCTGAGACTAGAACTTACGTCTCCTTATGTCGTCTGTTTACTTAACTCCCTGGAGTCTGACCATGAGGTGTAGGAGGGACAAAGTGAAGGACCTCACGGAGTGGGGTTTTGTGGGAAGGCCAGATGGTATGATAGAGAATAAGCAACTAAGAGATCAACAGCCCTGGGTTCGAGTGATGTCTTCATCGTGCCCGTCAAGCATGTTCTGGCTCTATATCCTCTTGGGCCCAGGTCATTCATCCACACAACGCAGGTAATAGGTATGCAGAGGGTGGTTCTGTAGCAGGCACAGAGGTGATGTTACTCCTTCTTTTGTGCTTCTTCTTTAGTGCTTTTTGGTGAGTCTGGGCTGTTTAGATGTGAGAAGCAGGTACATATTTCATGACTGTTAAGCATATAGTCTTTGTTCTTGAGTATTCAGTTGAAGAAATCTTGAGTATAACTTCCTCTTAGTGTGACTCTAAAAGGGAGGCCTGAATAAGAATGATAGCCAAGAGAACGACTCTGAGATTCTAGAATAAACTCATTTTTATCAATGTGATATTGGTTTGATGTAACAGAATATTTGCACTAAGTGGCATTTCCTATAAAGCAAATTTCTAATTATGACTTTTTTTGTGGGATTCTGAGCTTTGCCTCCTTGCTCTCTCTGCCTTTGCCTCTTGAAAAGATGGAAATGTGTCCCCAGTTGGGTGGGCCAGCAGGTTAACCATTGTTGTTTTAATGGATTCTTTCCATTTCATAGGGATATAATGAAGATGACCTTCTTTTATTTAAAAGTTGTTTATAGAGTCGTAAATTCCTCCAGTAAGAAGAACATAGGCATTCCTGTTGTCACAACTAGAATATTTCAAATAAAATAACACTGTCCCTTGGCGTAACTTATTTGTAGAGACATTGAAAAGCAATTATGATTGCTGAAATAACACATTGGGTTTGTATGATGCTGCTTTTCTCTGAGGAGTTACAAGGGACTTACGTTCCATTAACACCAATTGAATAATTCTAAACAGTATTTGATAATTTAAAAGGTATGTATCCATGTTATTTTATTTGATGCTTACTTTCCCGGAGAGAGATGGATGGTAGTATCCATATTTTGTAAATGTGAGTACCTAGGCTTTAGTGGTTTGATTAAAGGAGACTGTCAGATTTTCTTATCCCAGAGTCCAGATACCTCCTGCCCTCCTATGTTGCCTCCTATGACCATATACGAAGTGATTATGTATAAAACACTGTACTGGATTTTCCAAGACAAGCAAATCATAAAGCTGCCCTCAACGAGTTTATGCTTTGAGGAGCTGAGTAGTATATGTAAATAACCCTAAATCAAGGTAGAAAGCTCTTAGCAGCAGCCCAGAGGAGGAGATGCCACTTCTAGCTGAGGAAGGATGCTTTGAGAGAAAAGGGATGGCATGCAACTTTTCTGCTTAGTTCACTATGCTATCCCCAGCTGCTATCTATGTTGGCTTATAGCGGGAGCTGGGTGAATTGCACGTTGCCTGATTGTAAACTGATGGGGGCAGCGCAACTCGAAACGTTGCTAACTTCCAAAATAAAGATGGATGGGAAGTAGAGGGAATGGAGAGGGGAAGTTGATATGGGAAGGATTTACCCATTAGAATTTGGCATGGAGACAAGAAGGCACAGATGGTTTCTGGGAATTGGGAGGAGTTTCACTTAAATGTAGAAACATGAAAGGTAATAATAGTAGATGATGGGTCTGGGAAGGTAGATTGGGGCAGGCAAGGCTGTGAAGCACTTTGAATTTCAATCTTGGGAGTTTGGACTGTACTCTTTCAGAACTTACTGAAGTTCTTGGAAAAGGGGCCACTGATCTCTCTTGTTTTGCAAAAGAGGGAAGTTTTCTCATTTTTCGGTAGGAAACTAGTGTTTTAGTAGTCCAAATAAGCTTCTGAACAGCCCTTTGTAACGATGTCAACCTTTAGCTGCTTTTAACTCCTCTGAGGTGGGTTTGCTGCTCTACACTGGGAATCTGCCCATGCATCTCGCAAAACCAACATAACACTGCAGTGTTCTGATGAGGGAATGGAGGCAGTCCATGTTGCTACCCTCATTATGTAAGTTCTCCTCATGAGGAGGGGGAAAAATGCCTTCTCAGTGAGGCATTAAATAAACCAACATGACTGTTCAAGGAGCAGGAAGCATTGAGATTTTTTTCTGGCAACTTAGTTCAGATACTGAGTCTTTTGTCCTCTGCCAGTTGTCATTGTTTGGACCCTTGGATGTTCATCCAGCACAGAAACCAATGAAATGCCAACATGTCACTCTTTGATTAACTGGTGCATATATTTTCCCCTTAATACATTGTACAAGTTTTATGTTTTTTAAAGATGATTCAATACAATGCTTAAGTAAAGAAAGTGGTTGCCACTTATCTGGGCAATTTAGAATGTTTAAGAACTTGTCAAACTACTCCCGACTATGTTTCGTCTCATCAAGTTATTTTATAATACTAAGTAAATGTCATAATGTAGAGCATTTCCTTTTTATTTTATTTAAGCTGTGGAGCACCCTTAAAAGTCTGGTATTAGGAACCAGGTATATCTGGTATATTCACTTAAAATATATTTATTGAGCACCTACTATGTGCCAGGGATCGGTTTAGGCATTTGGGATGTAACAGTGAACAAAATAGACAAAAGTCCTTGCCTTCCCACTACATTGAAAAACGTAATGTGGCTCCATGACATGGATGAACCTGGAGGACGTGATGCCGAGTGAAAAGAGCCAGGCACAAGAAGACAAATACTGTATGATTCCACTTATCTGAGATACCTAGAGTAGTCAGATTCCTAGAAAGTAGAATGGGGGTTGCCAGGGGCTGGGAGAAGGAGGGAAATAGGGAGTTGTTGTGTAATGCATACAGAGTTTCAGTTTTGTAAGATGGAAAAGTTCTGGAGATTGACTGTACAATACTATGAAGGTACTTAGCACTGCAGAACTGCACACAGAAATAGTTAAGATAGTAAATTTTCTTACATGTATTTTACCACATTTAACACTAAAAAAACTAAAAATATATAGTGTGAGTGTACACTACTGTCAAATGATTGCTACTAAAAATACACTGTAAGAAACATATATGATGTCAGGTAGCGATAAATGCCCTGAAGAGATATGAAGTTGGGAGAGGAGATGGAGAATGGGGAGTGCTGGCGGGAGGTGTATGGATGGATTGCTGTTTTAGACAGGTCAGGAAGGGCTCTGCTGAGATGATGTTTGAGTGGAGACCTGAGTGAAGTGAGTAGTGAACTCTTGAGGGAACATCACAAACTGTATAATCGAACTCTGTGACTGTGTTTGTTATTTTATCTAAACTGTAGAGGGTCTCCAAAAGGCTGGCGTTAGGAGCTTTCACTCAGACTTTTCTTATATGTCATGTAGGGTTAGATTTTATCAACCTGTGTTACATCAGGGAACCATATTATTAATAACTTAGATAAAGAGCCCCATACACAGAGGACAGAGGCAAGCACGTCTTGTCCGCTGGGTTAAAAAATGGTCTTGGAATTATGGTAGAAGGAATCTTGGTTATAATAAAAAGTATAGGGTCTTAGATACATAAATGAGTTACCACAGCAGCTGTCACCTCTTTCTCCAACATTATTTTATGTAAAATAGATCACATGATTTTGGCATGGAGCTTGCTTTTAAGTAAAGGAAATAAAATTGGTTCCTGCTTGTGAAGGCAGGTGTGTGTGTGTGTGTGTGTGTAGGGGGAGGGTACTGACTACTGCAGGGCTGCATGGCATTGTGGTTTCAGGGATTAATTGGACCGAGGAGGTGTTATAGGTTGACCCTAAGAGCCAAAATCAGGAGAAAATCAGGTCCTATTTGATTGGAGAGGAAGATTCCTGAGGCTGAGAAGGTGAGGGGCATCAGACTGGTGATATAAGAAAATGTGTCTGCAGTCAGGACAGTTGAAAAAAATAACCTTAGGTAAAAGAGGGCTCAGCAGTCTGCTAACTCTGTGGGAAAGGCATGTGTAATGGATTGTTCCTTTTAAGCCATGCCTGGCCTGTGTCATGGGGGTGGATGGGACTCCTTAAAGGGATTGTGCTAGGCTGGCCTGGAATAAATGACCTTTCAAAATTCCTTGGAGTCTGTAACACAATGTCACAAAGTGTGTATTCTTTCCTAGTCTGTCAGCTTGAGCATATGAAATGATCTTTGGAAAACTCGAAACTGCTTAGCATAGCACGCAGGGCCCCCAGGATCAGCGGCCGCCTGGCTCCCTGGCCTTAACTCTGGCCGTGCCCCTTCTCTCTGCTTCTGTCACACTGAGCCTGCAGGGATACCAAAGGTCCTCAAATGCTCCTAGCCGTCTGTGCTCCTGGGCCTCTGTTCACACCATTGCCACTGCCTGGCAGAGACCCACTGCCTTTTCAAGAGTCAGCCAAGTGCCACTCATGCTACAAAGCCTCATTTCCCTTATTTGTTGCCATGCTTATTTCTTCCACACTCTAAACTACTTGGGGACAGGGACCTGTCTACTTCATGTTGGTATCCGCATTGCAAGCACAGTGCCTCACTTTGGAGATGCTCAGTGCATTTTTGTTGATAGAGCAAATAGTCGATGCAGGTGCCCATGTAATGATGGCACACATAGATTTTACCCAGTACAGCTTCCTCCGAAATTCTTGGGCAACTGAAATCACACGAGTAAAATAATCATTTGAGAAGTCTCTATAGAATTTGGGGTCACAGGAAAGGAGAACATATTCCACTGACTGCAAGATGCACGAAAAAGGGCACCTTTGTAGCACATGGAGTTTGGATTTTATATTTTTAACACTGACTGCAGTGTACTTTCTGCTCGTGGCAAAGCACAGCTAGATTGCTGTACTTTTAGTATAGCTGTTCCCACTACATGGAATTCCCACCCCCAACGCCTGCATCTATCTAAATACTGACGGTCTTTTAAGGAACAACTTCAGGTTCTCTTTCACATGCTTCTGCCTGTGCTATTTTTTCTTTCCTGTTGCACCTCTAGTCATTACCATGTCAGCTGACACTTGGTGGTCTAGCTCGGGTTTATTGTTGACTGGTCCTGTGACCCTGGGCTCTCTGGTTCCATGCTAGTACAATGAATTTAATCATGCCTTGACCTTCTTGCAGAGCTGTCCTGAGGCTCATGAGAAGGAGCAGGCTGAAGGAGCATATGGGCTCCTTGGATTTATTTGAAGACCTTTCTCTTTTTCCAAATATAAAAAAAATGCTTTTAGGGGCTGGCCAGGTGGTCCAGTGGTTGGGTTCGCATGCTCTGCTTCAGTGGCCCCGGGTTTGCGGGTTCGGATCTGAGGCGTGGAGCTATGTACCGCTCATCAAGCCATGCTGTGGTGGCATCCTACGTATAAAATAGAGGAAAATTGCCGCAGATATTAGCTCAGTGACAATCTTCCTCAAGCAAAAAGAGGAAGATTGGCAACAGTTGTTAGCTCTGGGTCAGTCTTCCTTACACACACACACACACGCGTGCACACACACACACACACACACACACACCACACACAGAAATCCTTTTAATTTGCAGCCCCTATGTCCTGTGATGGGGGGAATGTGCTTACATCTCCTGAAGCTTGGATAGAGTATGCTCCCTCTGTACCACAGAGGCAGTGGTTCTTTCATTTACTGATCCTGATAGTATAGTAGCATCAAGAAAGATATACGGGGCTGGCCCCGTGGCCGAGTGGTTAAGTTCGCGCGCTCCGCTGCCGGCGGCCCAGTGTTTCGTCGGTTCGAATCCTGGGCGCGGACATGGCACTGCTCCTCAGACCACGCTGAGGCAGCGTCCCACATGCCACAACTAGAGGAACCCACAACGAAGAATACACAACTATGTACCGGGGGGGCTTTGGGGAGAAAAAGGAAAAAATAAAATCTTTAAAAAAAAAAAAAAAAAAAAAGAAAGATATACGATGTTTCCATAACTCTTCCACTTTGGTGCTCTGCTCCTGGTGCATAGAAAGCTCTGTACTTGCTCACATTTAGGCTTACTTTGGGCAGGTTAAGCTATTTGCAAAGTGATGTCAGGTGTCGTTATCATATGGCAGAGACAACATGGTAGCACTATGCCCCTTCCTCCCGCATCTCCTTGAAGGGTTCACTTGCTTACCTAGGAAGCTCTTGCATGTTGCCACGCCTGTTGGCAAGGGTGAGAGCATTTAGACAGTTTGCACATTTTGTAACCCAAAGCTGTGGTCAGGAGGGAAAAGTAATCATCTTGAATAGATGGGGGCATCTCCAGTGACGTGTGATTATGACATTTGATCCCGCTTTGTGCAATTCACTTGACCATCCTTTGTGTAATTTACCTCTGGGCTCCTAGGTTAAAGGAGATTTAAGGGAGCTGGACTTTAAATAGATAATGAAATCACATTTATGTGATACAGTATATACCTGTAGCGTTTATTGGCATGCAAGTTGGGCTCAATTTTGCGTCTGTAGTATAAAAGTCAAACATTTTTATCAGCTTTTAATATCAAGGTATATACACTTTTTCCAAGTGGAGAAGGAATAATGCATTTGTGTACTGTTGGAAAAACCTCCTGGAACTAACATCACAGATGATGAGAAAATATTTTTGAGGGCAGCCACACAGTCATCTTCATGCTATGCAGTCCAGGAAAATAAAATAACTACCAAATGGGGAAGGATAAAGTTAGTGAGGAAGTTTGTTTGAGATTCATTCCCCAAAGTTATATCACAAATAGAGAAAATGAGAAGAGCCAGATGCCCTTCTTTTGCCAATTTAATGTTAATCCTGTCATTGATACACTTATTAAAATTGATTTTCTGTTTAGTTGACGAGTATGGGTTTAAGGAATGGTTTCCTGCTTGACTCCATTATCTTGGATTTAGACTCACGCAATAATTACTGAAAAACTGGCATGACTGCAGTGTTGGCTTTTTGTAAGATTTGGTGGGGGAGAAAAAAGACAACTGTAGATAGTAATGAGAGATTTCTTCACTCTGAGACCAAACTTCAGATGCCCATCAAATTCAATAAAAATTTGTTCTGGGTTATGGGGACTTTCTAAGCTTTCCTAGTGTGGAAACTCAGCCTAATTTTCATCAAATTTTCCCTAGAAGAGGTAAAAGGGAAACTTGACGTTAAAATCTTTTGCAATGAGGAAAGCGGACCACTGCCCTTTTCCCGGCAAATTAGGGTGCAACTGGAGCATTAACTCAAGTCTTATTTAGCAAGATTAGAATATGTCACTTTTTGCCACTGCATTGTCCCTTTCTGAAGAAAGGGTGATTTATGAGCCCTTGGGATCTTCTTGTGGTATTAATAACATCTTGAGCCAGCTGTTTTATTGGGTGTACACAGAGGGTAATTAGAAACATCTGAGAGTCTCATAATGTGCCCGGAAAACCATGACATTCTATGGAAAAGAAAAAAACAATATTCATGTTGAAGTTGTGTAGTTGGTAAATAGATGAATTGGTATTAAACAAATTTACTCTGTATTATACCATTTTTGAAAAAGAAGCTAAGCTCTTCAGGCTGAAAATATCCTTTTATTGAAATACACTCACTGCAGAAATCCTAACCTTATTTGGTAGAAGACTTCTGACTGTGCTGTTCATACAGTAATTATCATTTCCCTTCTGTCAAACTTCATCATATTATAGACTGTTTTCTGCCAGAAGAAGTATTTCTTCTTTTTACCTGGCAGTTCCTTGAAAATTTTAGAATTCTGAGGGATCTCATTTAAGGAAATTAACTCTTAGAAACATACTGCACCAGGAACTAATAGTGTCCAATTTGCCTAATAGTCTATCCTAGAAATCGGGTTGGGATTCAAGAGTTTGGGCTCTGTTTTAGCTGGTTATTTGAAATTTGATCTGCTCCAATGGTGGCTGAGTTTGAATATTTGGGTATGCAGCAATAATAGCAGCTAAGTCAGGGTCTGATTTAAATCAGGTCCCGTTCTCTCTTTCCTCAAGACAAAATCTAGACAAGAAAACTTAACAATTTGGTGGTGGCTGGTGAATGGTTCCTTTCATCTTCATTCACAAATAACAAGCCCTTATGAGAAGTCAGTGCTGAGTCCAACTGACATATCCCAGGCAGCCATGGACAGGGTTCAAACTGGAGGCCTCCAGTGTCTTTTCAACTGGTGTTGCTTTGCATGTCCCCAGTGGGTGTCCCATTTTTGTTGTTTTTGATCATTTTGAGTGGGATTCCTCATCCATCATGGAAACAAAATTGTAGCTAGTTGTGGGTTTTGCTAGAGGTTGGCAGTTACTTGATGAAGTCTCTGGAAGGAAAAGTGGATTCCCTTGTGTAAAAACGTTTATGTTGGGGGAGGTAGGACAGTAGTTGGGAGCTCTTGCTGAAACCTGACTTCAAATGCTTACCTTTTCCAACCCCTAAATCAGTGGTTCTCAGTCCTGGTTATACAACAGAATGTCCCATGGATTGCTTAAAAGGTACAGATGCCCAGCCCACAACTCAGGCTTCCTAAATCAGAATTTCTGGGCGTGCTTTGGGTATGTATAGTTTGAAAGCAAACAATGCAGGTGATTGCTATATATAGCTCTGATAAAGAGCATATAACCTAAAAAAGTGCTTATCACCCTTTACTGTTCATAGGAATCACTGTGAATCTTGTTAAGATGCAGATTCCGATTCAGTCAGTCTGGGTGGGGCCTGAGATTCTGCATTTCGAACAAGTTCCCGGGAGATGGGATGCTGCTGGCTCACGGATCACCCTTTGAGTAGCAAAGGTCTAAGGTATTATTATTAATTCACAGTAAATAGTGATTTCAGAGAGAGATATTATCATGAATTAATGATACTTATTTATTGAGTTTCTCTATGAGCCTGATACTGTTTTAGGAAATGACTTATAAATGCCAGAAGAGACTCAAAACATGTTAACGCTTTGGAACTCTCCTACGTCAGTTTCTATCCCTCTTAAAGCTGAGATTCCCTCACCCTGCCAGGCAGCCTCTTGGGCAGGGTCCCACCAGGGTAGCATCTTTGCCGTATCAAACGCTGCGGTGCAGGCTGCCTTCTCTCTTTACCCTATCATTTCAGCCTGCTCAAGCCTACCTCATGCCTTCAGAATTTTCTGGGGGACAGTCAGAAAGTTTCTATGTTCACCATGTCCCCTGAATTCCAGGGGAGATGTGTCAGGCTGTCTAAAGAATTTTTACCTTCTCTGCTCCAGTGCAGCGAGCTGGTTTCTGCAGCACAGGCAGAATCCCAGGAAGTGAGATGACTGTTACTGACTTTTGTCGTCAGCTTTGGGATGTAGCTCAAATCTCATAACAAAAGTTCCATTATATAGTCTGCACAACTGTGTGCAAGCATGATACTCTTGACCTGCTAGTAATAGAACATAGATTTGAGTGTTTTTTCTAAGAGAAGTTGAACGGGAGATGTATTTGCACAGATCCATCCTTATTCTAGTTAAGTTCTACTTGTGATTAATATTAAGCATTTTGAAAGCGTTTGAGGATACAGTCTTTAAGAGAAGGTATACTTGAATGATACTGAGTTGACCAAACCTATCACACAACCATCGTCCTGACTTTCTGAGAACATATCATGTCTATCCTGAACCCCTACCTACCTACAGTGCCTGGATGTTGCGTTAGGAACACTGATACTTGAGAGCACTTTCAGCACACTAGAGAAGTTGAATTAATAGAGAATAAAATAGAGTGAACATGAATTCATTAGCTGGGATAGCAAAGCTGAAACTCTCCCTTCCTTTTGCCACCAAAAGCCAATTGTATTTCCTTCACCTCACTCTGGCCTCTTCTTTCTGCACCTTCATCCAGCAGGTATATCCTTAGCTGGTGCTCGCTCAATTCCCTCTGTTGCTCTGATATCTGGGTCACACCCATAATGCAGAATGGAAGAGGACAAGCTGAATTTGTCTAATGGTTCTCAACCAGGGGAAGTTTTGCCCCCCAGCAGAGATTTTTGGCAAGGTCAAGAGACATTTTTAGTTGTCCAAACTTGCAGTGCTCCTGGCATGTAATGGATAGAAGCTCTGGCTGCCACTAAACATCCTGCAGCACACAGGACAGCCTTGTCGACAGAGAATTATTTGGCTCAAAGTATCAACTGTGCAAAGTTGAGAAATCCTGCTCTAAGCATTGCTATTTTTTCTTCTTAAACAACGTCTTAGACCCCCTCTCTGATATTTTGTCCAGGTCTCTCTGGAGATCCATTGTTCTTAAATCTCAAGATTGTTCTGTAGGTAAAATCTCCAGCATTTTGTCACAAATGTACTCTGCAGGTGAGGGTGCTGGGGCTCCAGCTGACAGCTCTTTCGGCCCGCCCATGTGTGTTACCTAACAAACAGGACCCAGGTGCCTGGAGGCTTAATTTACATTTGACAATTTATACGAGATGATTTCCTTGGATTTCAGAGGGTTCAAGGATTGAGATGGGTTGAGAGTTGTCTTAGGATGACTCAACAAATGGGCTTGATTGGCCTTTATGATGGGAATTCTTTGGAAATTGAAGCGAATGGGAAAACACTTAGCACAGGATGTATTTTTGCACATCTCAGAAGTGATCGTATAATAGAAACCACTTTTCAACACTAACTGTTGCTACTGTGGACACTCATTTGCAAAGTGTCTGTGCTGTGGCCATTGGAACAGGGGAGAACGCTGAGTGTGTTTATTTGAACGACAGCATCATCATATGTTCAAATAAACATAGAACCTTGGGAGGGTGCGGGTTTGTTATTTCTAACCCAGGCATCTCTACGCATGCCTTTTGAAGGGTCATTTTGCCAAGTTTGAAAGAAAAACCTATCCAAGCATTAAGAGTCTGACATATTATTTAACTTGTTGAAAAAAGGAAAACTTCTTTGTGGCCAAAACACTCTAGGTTAGCTGGACAATGACGTCTATCATGTTTTTAAGGCATTCACTTCTGGATTGAGAAATAGCCCTAGAGAGCAAGTAAGACATTGCCCTCACCTGCATGTAACCTCTAACAGCAGTTTCCCCCTTGTGTTTTGGTCCTCTTGCCCAGGAAACTTGGAATTTTCACAGTTCTTTCTTTTGTGATTTTTCACTTGAATGAAATGCCTGTTTTTACTGCCAGCCATACAGGGGAGGAGATATTTTATTGCTTATCGTCATGAGACCCTAAGCCCGTAAATTCACATGGTGGATTTTTTTTTCAATTGTATCTTTTTGTTCTGGTGGTAAAATATATGTAACATAAAATTTACCATTTTTTACCATTTTTAAATGTATACTTCAGTGGCAATGAGTACATTCACAGTGACGTACAGTCATCATCACTATCCATTTCTAGAACTTTTCATCATCCCAAACAGAAACTCTGTTCCCATTCAACAATAATTCTCTGTTCCTCTCCCTGCCTAGCCCCTGGAAAGCTTTGATCTATTTTCTTTCTCTGTGAATTTGGTTCCAGGTACTTCGTAAAAGTAGAATCATACAGTATTTGTCTTTTTGTGTCTGGCATAATGTTTTCAAGGTTCATCCATGTTGTATTGTAGCGTGTACCATTACTTCCTTTTCAAGGCTGAATAATATGTTCCATTGCCTGGATATACTGCCTTTGGTTTATCCATTCACCTGTGGATGGATATAAGGTTGTTTCCGTCTACCGTGAATAATGCTGCTATGAACGCTGGTGTATAAGTAGCTTTTGGAAACTCTGCTTTCATATCTTTTGGGTATATAACTAGGAGTGGAATTGCTGGGTCATATGGTAATTCTCTTTAACTTTTTGAGGAATTGTGCAACTATTTTCCCCAGTGGCTCTACCATTTTATGTTCCCACCAGCAGTGCACTAGGGTCCTAATTTCTCCACATCCTCCATCTTCCTAACACTTGTTACTTTCCCTTTTTTTTTTTTTAATAGTCGTCCCAGTGGGTATGGAGAGGTGTTTCATTGTCTTTTTGACTTGCATTTCCTTAAATTAGTAATGATGGTGAACCACTATTCGTGGGCTTCCTGCCCATTTGTATATCTTCTTTGGAGAAATATCTATTGCAGTCCTTGCCCAATTCTGAATTGGTTTGTTGTGGATGATTTTTTTAAAACTGGAGTTTCCATTTACTAACTTAAGTCCTTAATTCCAGGGTTACCTAGAGCCGATATTGATTGTGAATCTTTCGGGAGACCCGATTTCTGGTCCTGGTCCTGCCACTTGGACAAGACTCACTTTTAAGTCTTAATTTTTTTATCTGTAAAAGGAGGAATTTAGGGAGTAGATGTTCAAGATCCCTTGCAGCCCTAAAATGCTATTATCCTGTCTAATATAAAGCCTGTCTTCTGAGGAGAATGATAGAGTGTAAATGGGATCAGGCTATCTTTAGTGTGTTTTATTCTGAAAATATTGACTCTGATTTCCAAGTATGTACATTGCGTTCCCTTTTGTACTTTTTTTGGCTCCACTTTCCACTTTAAATCAAAGGATGATTTTATACAAGTCTAGTGATATATTGTATGGTGATGTGTCATCGACCTGACAAGTTTGATCAGAAAACTAGAGACCTGAAACTTTTGACAAGCTTACAAATGAGTCTGCATTTTTCTTGCTTAGTTTTTTAAATCAAAGTTTGATTTGATTTAACTCAGAAAGTTTGACCAGAAACAGAATGACTCCATGGTGGCCTGAAGGAAGCACAGCTTGTGTGGAGTGGGATGAAAGGCTGGACTTGGCTCTGGCCACTCAGGTTGTGGAGGGCTAATTTTTTTAGAAAACTGAAATGAAGTCCTGCATGCCTTAGAATGTGCTTGGACCCTTCTACAAACTATAACAAATGGTTTAGGATTAAAAACCTGAGCTGTAAGATTTAGATCACTTTATTGGGGGTGATAAAGTCAAAAGCTAATTTTAAACTTAAGAAACATAATTTTTATAGTAATTGAAGAGGTAGTTTTTCCATCTGATACATGTTTGAGTTCATTTATCTCTTGCCAATTCCCCGGGTTATCTTAATTTACTTGGATTAACAGCTCCTTGAATTTTTTTTCTTCACGTGGAATTAAAGAAAAGTCCAGATGCCTGAGCATTCTTCAGCAAAATACAATGTTTAATAGTGTTTGTGCTGGAAATCCACCCAGCTTTTCGTCTCTGGAGGCATCAGTGGGCCTCATTTTTCTTCAGGAGATTGGAGGGTGGTGGTGTGAGGTGGGGGTATTTTTTTCCCCAACTCCTCCCTCCAGGGTCCCTGGGGATCTTCGTGTTCTTCCACCTGAGGCCACAGCTTCTGTCACGAGGAGCTCTCTTTGCTGGTTTCCTGCCTTTACAGTCCCACCGTACTGTTCTCACCGTGGATTTCCCAGACCTCAGCAGAGTTCCTCTGACCTATGTCAAGAGTCTATTAGGCTGTCTTCAGTCTCGCCCTATTTTAGTGTGCCTTTCTTTCCTGACTGTCCCTTGACTCATCCTCAAATTACAGTTAAAAGACCTGTAGGCAGATTTTTTAGAGAGTTGATTTCTATGGCATCTTCTTTAAAAAAAAAAATTACAATTAGCTTTTTTGATTATGTAACACATGGTACAAAATTTAAAAGACACAAGAAGGGCCTACTCTAGAATGAAAAGTCAGTCTTCTTTTGAGCTCTGTCCTCTAAACATCCGTTTTTCTTTGCAGGGGCAAATACTCTGACTCATTTCTTGAGTGTCTTCCAGAATTGAGGTGTTGTGGCATATATCCTTGAAACTGCTAGAATATTTTGTTTACTATATTTCACTCTGCTTTATTCATGTAATGTCTATATCACCACAAATAAATTTGCCTTGTCTTTTATAAAGGCTGCATAATATTCCATCCTGGCATATACTATAATTTATTGAACCAGACTGTATTGTTGAACTTTTTGCCTTTTCAACTTTTATCTTTGTCATTCAAGCTGCAGTCGATAATAAATTCTGTAATATACATGTGTGAATATCTCAAGATAAATTGTGAGAAACAAAGTTGCATCAAAGAGTATGTTCTGGTGTAATTTTAATAGACATTAACCAAATTATCTACTATAAAAGTTGTACTCATCTACATTCTCAATACAGAGAATTTAAATTAGGATTTAGAATCCTGATTTGCATCTCCCAATGCAGAGATTGTCTATATCACCATACTCTTTCCATACAGATTATTAAACGTTTTGAAGTCTGCCACTCTGGGAAGTTGGAGTTTTAATTTGTATTTGAAATTAAACTGTATTTGTGTAGGAGATTGAATCTTTTCATTTGTCTAAAACAGAGTTTCTCAACCTCAGCATTATTCACATTTGGGCTAGCTAGTTCTTTGTTTCAAAGGGCTATCCTGTGCATTTTAGGATGTTTAACAGCATCTTTGGCCTCTACGCAATAGATTCAAGTAGTTCCTGCCCCTCCATACACACACAAGTTGTGACAACCAAAAATGTCTCCAGTCATTGCCAAATGTGGCTAGGGGCAAAATTACCCCTGGTTGAGAACCCACTGGTCCAAAGGTTTTCCCCTTTGCCTGTTTTTCTTTTCCACTGGATTGTTGGTGTTTTTACTTTGCTTATGGTAGTTTTGTTGTGTTTTTCTTTTTAGGCCATACAGAAATTTTGGATTTTGTATGTAGTCAGATTTGCCAGTCTGCTGCTTCTCACTTACTTATAATTGATAGAGAAATTGGTTTTTGATAAAATTTTCTTAATCCAATAAAGGTACCAAATTCACCGTTTTATCAGCTTTTGACACTTCTCTTCAATCCTAGACAACAAACTCTGAAGGGGAAACCAGGATAAACCCTGAATTTTGTTGATGAGTAGCATATAAATACATTGGAGAAATCTTAAACTGCCACTTATTGAGTGCTTTCTGTATGCCCACCCTGTGTTAGACACCTTTCGTTTCTTACGTCTTAACTTACAATTCTGAATCATTGGGTTGTTATTGTCATTTTATAGATGAGGAAACTAAGGAACAAGAGGTTAAGTAACTTACCCAAGGCCAAAGAGCGAGTAGCACAGCTAGACTTCGGGAACCCTCAGAAGCCCAGGGCCCCCCCTACCCTGTGCTTAGTGGTGTCTCCTAGCTACCTCTCTGTGCCAGGGTTGGCTGAAGCCCCACGGGGATTTTCAGGGGAAAGAGCACATTTGAAGTGTCTGTGAGATCCATCTTCTTTTTGCATGGCCTGGACAGACCCACAGAATACTTCTATCCATCGCGTCTGACTCAAGCCATTCACTAAATTTTGAGTCCTGGTCTGAGCGCTATCATACACGTGTGTGAAGCTTTTGTTCCTCATCTGTAGAATGGGAAGGAAGATACCCACCTCCTCGAGTTTTTATGAGGGTTAAATGAAACATAGTTTGTAAAAATGCTTTATGGTAGGAGCAGTATCCGTATCTAAGGGGTTATTGTTAGTTATTATTAATTTCTTGATTACCATATATCATACATTTGGTTACATCAAAATACAGGCTCATTAAACTACAACACTGAACATATTTTAACATGTTGTAAGATGTAAGAGATTGACATTAACAAATGTAACCAATATATATTTAATTTCTTGTGTACATTACATTAAACTTACAAAACACCAGTTGATAACATTGCCTAGTACTTCAATATTTTTATGTCATTTAGCTGCAGTTTCAAGCCTTATACAAAGAAATTATCTTCTACTGTACATAGTTTTAATAAATTTTAGGAGAATCTGAAGACCTGTGACTCAGTTTAATTTACTATTTGGGGTTTTCGTAAGGAATTTAAACGTTTCACAGTTCTGCAAATGACACAGTTTCCACAGTTGATAGTCATTCCACTGGTGACTAAAGAGCGAGGTTTTATTTGGACTCAAGGCGTGTATGGAAAGCACACGTAATTTCTCCCCCTTCTGAAGTACTTGGCCTTTGAAATTTAATATGTAATTTAACCTTAAAATTATAGATGCTGAAAAATTTATAAGTCAAACATCAAAGGTGTTTGGATTCCAGAGACTTGTAATTGTCTGGGATCATTTAAGAAGTAATTAGTGTAATAGAATTAAGATGTGACTAATACATGTGGAGGAATGAAGAGGAATAAGCAATGAAGGAAGGAAAATGGCATTTCAGAATTGGCTCATTTACTGTCATTGGTGTGTTTCTGAAAAGTTGAAAGCTGACGATCATATGATAGTATGAAATAATCCTTTGTGCAAGAAAAGTCATTGTTCTCATGAAAATTGGTAGAGAATTTTTTGTGAAGTGAATGTGAGACCCTTAGAGCTGACAATAGCTTAGAGAACATCTCATTCACCCTTTTTATTTTATACATCAGAAATTGAGGCCCAGATAGGGAAGATGGCTACCTCAAGGTCACGGCTGGTGGCAAAGCTCAGATTCAGACCCAGGCTTGTGACTCTCATTGCATTGACAGATTGTTCTTGTTTTTTGTGTTTTTTTTTGGTGAGGAAGATTGTCCCTGAGCCAACATCTGTTTTAGTCCTCCTCTACCTTGCATGTGGGATGCCACCATAGCATGGCTTGTTGAGTGGCATGTAGGTCTGTGCTTGGGATCCGAACCTGCAAAACCCAGGCCGCTAAAGCAGAGCATGTGAACTCAAACACCATGCCCCCGGGCTGGCCCTGACAGATAGTTTTTATATCTGGAGAGTTCTTAAAGTGGTCTTCTGTTGGACAGTGCCACTGTGTGACTATTTCTAATGCAGTTTGCACATGTGAGAGAGGAGTATCAGAGAGGGATTCTGTTTCAGCTGTTTCTTACTGACCCCATTCCAACCCAAATAAGGTGAGGGTGAGAGTCACTGGGTAATTGGGCAAAGCTGGGGTGACCATACTGAAAAAAAGAATATATGTGTAAAATGGAGTATTCCCCAAATGTTATATAAACCTTTGTTCAACAGAAGAATGAGTAGATTATGCTGTGCAAACTTCAGACAGAGATTGATGTGTAGAATACCAAACCCAGAGATCCAGGGATTAAGAATTAAAAATGCAAGTAGTCATGCAGAAGAAATATCTCAGGGCATTGGCAGGCAGGCCCTCCAGTCCCAGCCACAGAAGGTTACTGACTGCCCACAGGACCTTCTGCCATAGTTCTGTGCCATTTTCTGGAATTAACCCAGAGGAGAAATTGAGAGAGGACATCCAAGATGAGCTCAAGTCTAGGAGATTCACTTTTCCCTGGCTAATTCCTAGAGGGGGTCCTGAGTAACATTTTCTTAGCTCATTGAGAGGAAGTCGGGTAATCAAGTGCCTATGATTCATTGACATTGTGGTTATCAAAGGAGTCACTTTCTAGCCAGAAAATGGAAGATTGCTTTCCAGTGATTCACATGTGTTACCCAGAACACTTTGACTTCCTGGAATCTAAAATATAAACTCAAGTCCCTTGGCAATAACTTTTCAACACCACAAATCAGTGAATCCCCTCTTGACTCCTCCTTTCCCCTCCCCTTTCTCTCCCTCCCCACCTCCCTTCTCTTCCCTGCTGGTCCCCTCCTTGCCCTGATTCTTCAAATGGATTGTAGTGTACCTAAATGCTGGGTAACAGTGAAGGCAAAAAATTATTGGTCTTCGAAATGGCAGAAACACAGTGTGTAACTTCTCTTTTGTACAAAATTGACGACACATTCTTAGTCTAGCACAGCTTGTAATGAGGCAGGAAACATTTCTTTGGAGAGCTCAGTTAAGGTGAGATGAAAATGTCCGTTGTGCGTGTCTCATGGCTAGACGGAATGCAATGAGATGGGAATGTGGGGTGCTTAGGGTGTGCTTAATCCAGGCCCTGAATGTGCCTCTGTGAGTAAGGGAACAAAGCTGCAGCTTGGTGAGCTAGGGCCATAGGAGTAACAGCTGCACTTAGCTTGGCTCCCTCCCCTTGGCCTTGACTGAGACCTCACTAGTCTTCACAGAGGGGTAGCCTGCTGCTGCTGTGGCCCTGAAACTCATGGGCTTCTTGATCACAAATAATGGAAAATATGGGTCCCTCCAGGCTGCTGCTAAGTTGGTGATAGTCCCTCTGAGCGTTGAGTGCTTGCTGTGAAGTCAAGGCTCAGCCAATTCAGCAGCTGCTTAACCAAGCTGTTGTGTTTGAGTTATCAAAAAGCTGCCACCACCAGCACTTCCTGTCCAGAACCTTTTAAAGTTAACATCTGGTTCCATTGCCAGAGAAAGAATTTCTGTTCCTCACCTCTTCTATTTCTTATTCTTTGTGCCTCATCATTCAACTCTTTAATACTTTTAAATAATAGACAGGATCTCCAGTGGTCATGCTTACTGAGTGCCTCTTAAATCTATGGGTTGGTCCAATTTGGGCTGCTTTAGCTTCCTGTGTGATAATTTGATGAACTATTAGAGAAGAAAAATTCCCACAGTAAAACTATGGGGAAAGATCTGGTCCAGAGCTTCAAGGAAAGGAAAACTAATGTTGATTGAGTACCTTCTGTATACCCAGCAGACTTTTACGTATTTTGACATACTACTCCCCTTCATCCTGAGAACAGGAAGTGTGTTATTCCCATTTACTGATTAGAAAACTGGGGCCTAGTGAGTTGAAGTTCTCAGTCCAGAGAACTGTAATATTCAATCCAACTGTAAAAATAACTATTGTGGACAATTTCCATTTCTAAGCCACATAGAGAAAATTTATTAGGGTCTTGAGGAGACTTGCCCCTTTTAATTGCTGGTAGATGAATAGCAAAAGTTGAATTTAATGGAATCTGAGTGCCTTGGAATTATTTTGAGCAGGTCATTCATGTGGTTAGGGCAATGCAGTGTCCATGGAATATTTTGATTAATTGTGTCAGCGTCCTTGGGTGGCCTTCTCAAGAGCCTGGATGCCTGTCTAAGTCTGGTTTCCTCTACCTAGCTTCTAAGCTTTTACAGATGAGGTGCAACATCTCTTTATTTTGTTCCTCTAATAATCAGTATCATAAATTGAAAAGTATAGGAATTCGGTAGGGTGGATTGACCTACTATAGAAATAGACTTTTTCAGTTCTCTTGAAAATAACTGCATATTGTAGACAAGAATACTCTTAACTAGCTGTTTGGCACTTGTGCCTACTAGTAACTTCTGTTTCTGCCCCCTTATTATTGATCATTGCAGTACTTAGGGATGGAAAGTAGATTTTATGTACCCACCTGTGGTTGACCTATGCAGTGTATTGAGAAGGATCCAGGGTTTACATCCAGGCCCAGCAAAAAACGTGATAGATAAATAATTATTGTTAAAGATAGAGGAAGAGAGAATAGCACCTGTCCTACAGCTGCTGCTTCCATGGGTGTTTCCAGCAGCCCAGCAGACATAACGATGATAACTGGACCTTTCCATCCCCCTCTGGCCTCTCCAAAAATCTACTGGGACAATGTGCACACTTTGGAGATGGCATGGCAGACTTTGAGTATTGATTCTGCCATTTATTAGTAGTGTTCTTTGGACTGCAAACCAAATGTCTATTAACTCTTCTATAATTTGGTATGAAACTGTGTCATTCACAGGGTTCCTGTAAGGAGAAGATGAGATAATGAATACAGTACCCTATAAAACAAGTTCAACAGTTGTTATACCTTTCCCTTACATAGAGGGCAAATAGCCATTTCCTTATTGAAACACTTGTCCTTGCCTTCTGCACACAAATGAGAATATTTTCATATGGATGAATAGGTAATGTCAATATTCCCATCAAAACATTTTTATATAGATAATATTATCATTTCCATCACTTTTATGTACTAAATGCAGGATTACTATATTTTATTAACAAATTAAGTGGAAAATTTTCAACAGGTTGATGTTGGGCATATTAAAGAACTTGCATCTTAGACTAAACATTCAGATAATAGCTATTACTGATGATCAATCCTAGAAATTTTGAAACATTTGGTTAGTTACTAAATAATCTTTCTGTACTTCTAGACAGTTCTCGTTCAACACATTCTGACTTGTCCCGTCCCTCCTATGGCTTTTGAATTGCTTTTTTTCAGATGGGAATGGAGTGACTTGGTAAAAGTGAAGATGCTGGCTAGCATCCCTTGATAGCTTCCCAGGAGCCTGAGGAACACATGTTGAGGAGATCAGTTGATAGATTCATCATTTTTAGAGTAGAGTGACAGCCATAGATAAATAATTTCTGTGTCTGGCTCAGAAGAACAAATTTGGAGGGAAACAGACAGGAATATTGTTTTTATCTACCCTTTGTTGTGGCTGGTGTTCAATTTAAGATACCAGAATAAAGGGTGAAGTTTATCAGTCCTGAATGTTTATTTAAGAGATGTGTATTTGTTCATATGTGTGTCAGTAGATTTATACAGAATAAATGAGCATATAAAGATAGTGGTCAAATAACATCTTAAAAATTTAAATGGCTTCTTCCTTCATCATTTTTCTTGCTTGCTTTAGGAATCCTGACTGGATGTCATGATCGTATATCTGATAATTACGTGGAAAATTCTATCTCTGGTTTTTTCTTTTTCCATGGGGTATTGGGCTTGAAAACCAGAATTTTCCATTTTAATTGTAAAAACTCTGTACAGTTTTACGTTAATGGTGAAAGCAGACTTTGTATCCTTGTCTTTAAATGAAGTTTCAAGTTTTCCTAATCTAGACCATATTGATTACACTTATATGTGACGAATGAGAGTCAGTATCTTTCTTCTGCTTGGCTGTTGATCAGCTTGCTAGTAGCTGAAAGATCTGATTATAAGTCACTCATGCAGATTATGAATAAGATGTAACTTTATCCACATGTACAGCCTTTTTCCTCCAGTGATAGTAGAAGCTTCATATTCCAAAAGAAGATTAATGGAATAATTTTTTTTGTAGTTTCTTACTTTTTTGTTTTAAGGAGAACAATTTAATGGAGAAATTAGTTAAATTTTTTAGGAAGAGTTCAGAAGAGACCTGCCAGATACGGACGTGGACTATGTTCAGACCCGTGGCTAACAGAAGTGGCACAAATGTATGTTAGAGGCAAAGGCAGAGGGCTTTGGTAAAGAGTGTGAGAGAGTGTTCCTTTTAGACCTGAGAAATAGGAAGCTTTAAGAGACTTTAAATCATCAATTAATGTTGGAAGTATTCAATTATATTAAAAATGATGGAAATAATGCAAAATAAGGTTTTTCAAGGTGTTCTGGATATAATGTTAAAAGTTTTAAGACAATTTGAGGCTGTGACTAAGGTTGCAGAACTGTTGTCTTTCAAGGATTGCTGCTATCTATATAGTGGAAAAAGCATTGACAGCCATTGAAGATATGGAATGCTAGCTGAAAACGGTCACTTCAAGCATTATTACTTATTTTGGTGTCATTTGGAATAAAAAGAAACACAAGCTGTACTGGGAGAAATACTCTTAATTGGTCCACATTTTAATGCAGAGAGAATTTAACTTTGGGTCTTCTGGCCTTCTGTCAGGGGGCTGGAGAGTGGCTCCACTGAGGTTCATTGAAACCATTGACATTTGTTGGGCACCTACTTGGGGTGTTCCAGGTGCAGTGAAGCAGGAGTACCTGGTAGTACAGGGAGCAGTCACAGGAAGTCTTACTGGGGGGAGACACGGAGTGGTGGTGGGGCCCAACAACTCAACAAGGAAGAGTGGGAAGAGGAACCTTGCCAGAATCCAGCCATGTGCCTTGGCATGGACTTGAGAGAGAGAGAGTGGTATGTTTTAGGAATCACAAGTCGATCAGTACTGTGGTCTAAAATGACCAGAGCAGGACATGGTGAAGATGAGACTGGCAGCATCTGGTAATTAATACACTAGTGCTGTGGGTAGAACCTTTAATTTTCACCACAAACGCCATGATGCAGTTACTCAAATAACCCCATGGGGTTATTACTTGAATTTCACTGAGAAAATAGGATTTTTTTTCTTGTACGTGTTAGAGAGTCATAGAAAATCCTGTAGGGAAATAAGCTAATTGCTTGAGTATACATGTCAGAAAGTACATTCTGGACATAGTATGTAGAGAACATATTGGAGAGAGGTAAGAAAGGAGGTAGGGAGACTATTGAAAAGGCTTTGCCATGGTCTATGCAAGATATAATGGCCTGAACTTGAACAAAGGCATCAAAATGGAGAGAATGGAGAGGAAGAAATACACAGGAGAGATACTGAAGAGAGAGAATCAGTAGAATTTGGTCACGGTTGATGTGTGGGTTATGGGACAGAAAATTAACTAGGCCCCAATGTTTGTGCCTCATAAGCCGTATTCTTGAAAACTTAACAGATTATAGGACCATAAAAGTTGAGCACTGAGAAGGAAATTTATATATCAGTTAGATCTATGGCTTTACCAATTAGAAAACCAAGTTGCAGGGGGCTGAACTGAATTGCTGAAGGTCATTTAGCTGTGTGATGCAGACCTGGGACGGGAAGTCCGGTCTCCTGGCTCCCAGTACAGGGATCTTTTGACACACTAGACTTTAAGCTTGTGCAGTAAAAATCTCTATAGTAAAGGTGATTTTATTACATCCAGAAAGTATTTGTCAATGTTGTTGTTGTTATTATCATTATTATTATAGGCTACATCTCTTTCATAGTAAAAGTAATGGACTGGAAAATATGAATCATGTGGTAAAGTGCTGAAATCCTGGGTAAAGTTGCTTAAATACGTCAGTTCCATGAGTAGAATTAACAGAAATTTAGACGTGAACTAGAGAAAATGATTTGCTCCAAATGTCTTGTGAAAATATGTATTTGAAAGCTGCTGGGTTTCAAGCTCTGATGGTATTGAACCTTTTAGTAGGTATAAAAGGTATAAAATGCCCCCTTCTTTGCGCATTAGGTTTTTCAAGTTACCAGTTTAGTTGTGGAAATGACCTCTTCCAGAACAGCATAACTCTAAAAGTAGATAGACGTCTCTCTCAGGGTAATGCATGGGATTTTTCTTACTGTTTGGATGAGATCTGTTAGAAATTATACAATTCATGTTGAAATCCATTTGGTAAGTTTTTTAGTTTGTAGGAATTACAGAGAAGTGATTGTAGTTTGTGAAAATATTTCACTTTATATCAGTAAAAAATCATCATATGGTGCATTTGAATTCTGAATTAGAACATCCTTATATAGTTTCCTTAACTTCAGTGTCTGACTGGCCATAAAAGGAAAGGAGAAAGAGAAACAGGAGGAATACTAGGGAAAAGTTTCTGAAATTCTTCTTCGTGTACCCAAGTAGTTTGCCTGATGTTATTTGGTTTATTTAGGAAAGTTGCCAGAGGGATTTGGAAATTTTTCTAGTCCTGATTAATGATAGTAGTTTTAATTTACTTTTCTTCCATGTCTCTGATTCTTATCCTGTGCAAAATCTGGACCTCTGATTCTTTTATTGTGTAACTGAGTATTCGAGTGTACACGAGGATGTTTCAAAAGTCGACTTAGTCTAAGTCTGAGCTACATCTCAGGAGAGTTAATTAGAAACATACCCATGGGCCAATACTGAGGATTAGAAGGAATTATCTTCAGGAAGTCAGTTTTGATACATATTGTCTTGATTTAATGGAATGTTCCAGATTCAGGAAGTATATATGGAGCCCTGAGGAATGAATAGGCATATTTTAATAACCTGAACTTGACATATCAAGTTATTTAAGTTAAATGAAGGGGATGTCTTGGCTCATCTTATCAGTTGGTAATGAATCACAAGGCTTTGGATCGCTTTAGCATTAGACTTTGGAAAGTTCTGCCGTGTGATTTTTAAGTGGTCTATAGTTGAAGTTCTCTAAAACTACCTCCACAAAACTGACTTTCCAAATTAACCAACTCCCACAACTCCTTACTTAAAATACACTGACTGATACCTATGACATGCTGACTATTCCTAGCTGATAGTTCACCCCACACACTGTCCCTCCCAGGTCTGAGTGAATGGCTCTGAAGGGTCAAGTCTTTTGTTTCTGATGAGAAATTCCATTGTTTAATTACATATTATGTAAATTGATAAAAAATGAATGTTAAAAAAGAGTTGTTTTCATGAAAAGTTGAATGATTTAAAAAAGACAATAAAAGCAAATTAATATAGTATTGACTGTCAATTTAGGGTCAGGTAAGACAACATTAAGAAATTGGAAAGCAAACCATAAAAATCTAGAATTTGGCATTCAGCTGGCTTCACAATTAAAAAAATGTTTTGTGAAAAGCTCCATTTGCTCATTCATTCATTGAAAGAAGATTTATTAAGTACCTACCATGTGACTAGCATTTTGCTGAGCTCTAGGGATGGGCTACTGAAAGAGGCACAGTCCCAAAGACAAGATTTCTTCCCTTCAGGAGCTCATGACCTTTTAGAGAAGTCAGACAGGCACCCAGACAATTCTAGTTCAATGCTATCTGTGCTGGGCTGGCTGTGCATATGCATTCCTCCTCTGAGTATGTGGCAGGGAGTGGGAGCTATCACTTTCCTCTGTTGTCATCAGGAAAGGCCTTAGTGATGAGGTAAAGCTGAGGCAGAGACTTGGGTTGAGGCAGTAGGTTGCAGTGGTGACTTGGGAAGAAGAGAGAAAAGAGCCTCTAGAGAACCACATGTGTGTAAGGGAGAGTGGAGCGCTCAGAGCAGACCAAGCATTGGGGATGACTGGAACTGAAGAGAACATGACAGCAACAGCGGGAAACCCGGCTGGACGGGTTGCAAGAACTAGGTCAAGAGCCCTTCTGCTGTGACTGGGTTTAGATGTCTTCCACTGGTGTTAGAGAATCTCTGAAATAGATAATCAGGAAATTGACATGTCCGGCTTTTAGCTCAAATGAATCTGTATCTCTGAAGGAATGATCCAGTAGAAACTACTTGGGAACCTCTTTACTACCATCTGAGTTTATGGTAATATCCATAAATCAACTTCTAGTTCCTGTTAGACATTCTCATCCCTCTCTGTGCATAGATACGAGGATAAAAAAATGGGATGCTGTGTAAGATATCTAGGTTGAAACAATTTTTTTTTTGATCTAACAAGTTGTAAAATTGAAGCTTGTCATGTAGTCTTACAAATTTTTAATATTTAGTATTTGTAAAAAGCTTTTCTTTTACCTCCAGCTTCAATTCCTTCAACTAAGGCCTGTAAGTCTAAAAGACAAAGAAGTGAAAAATCAGTTCTTTTCTTACTAACTGAGGTAGAAACTGGTATCTAATCGTGACAACAGTTGTCAGATGGTTTTCAGCCCTGTTTGATTGTGAATTTAGGTGATCTCTGTCAATGCCTGAGTCTAGATCCTGTGACCTCATCAGTGTTTGGGATAGCTTACCCACCAGTCTAGAGGGGACTCGAAACTGCTTTTCCCTGGGCATTTCCCCCAAGCATTTTGGTGGTTTTAAGGGCACAATCTAGTGTGTAAAGAAGGCATCCAGAGCCTGTTTTCCTCCCTGATGGGGTTTTCGAGTTCAGATTTCAACCAAGATCTGAGGCTGAACTCACATGTCTGTCCCTTCAGTAGCTACATAGGCTATTCCGTATCCTTTGGAATAGATAGTTTCCTGATCATAGTGATTTTGACTCCTTGCACTGCGTCCCAGCATCATCTACCTTTGTGCTCGTCAGCGACAGCTTACTACTCAGGAAGGGAATGCTGGAAGGGATCCCTGCCCTTTAAATGAAGTAAAAGACCAGGGTAGAGAAATAGGCCTCGCCTGTGGTGGTGTAGTTAGGTGGGAGCCACGGGAAAGTAATGATCCATGGCGGGTGGGAATAAAAGGAAGCTGTAGACAGGCCATGCAGATTTTTGTTTATAGAAGTGGTTCCCAAACATTGTCTACCAGAATTTATCCCTTTTGGCATCCAACTGAATTTTGTGGACCCCATTTCATTTTATTACCCAGTGTGTTTCTTCTTTCATGTCTCACGGGGAATGTTTCTCTGCTTTTGTCTTAGTCTTGGGCCTCCACTTTTTTTTATCCTGCATTCTTCCCCTCTTCTCCCATCCCTGACTCTACCCTAAACTGCCGGTTTTTTTTCTCCTTTCTCTCACATTATATCTTCCCCCTTTTGAAACCTCCTGTTCGAAATAACTGCTTAAAAAATGGGAAATTTTATTTAATAACTAATATTAAGATATTTAGACTGAAATTTGAAGCAAAATTAGTTATAGTAATCCATACCTATACACGGAGTAAAAACTCCAGATGGAATGAGTTAAATACTTAAGCAAGAAAGAGAAGAAAATAACCTAAAAACTAGCATGAGATAGGTTATTTATCAGCTACTTGGAGGGTTAGTAGCTTTTTAAGGAATGAAAAAGTAGAACATATTATAGAGAAAAGAACTTACAAACTTAATTATATAAAACTAACAGACAAAATAAATGTGTGTGTCCAAAGCAACTAAACCAAAATGAACAGAAAAATATATTTACAAAGCTATTTTCATCAATATGACAATTAAGAGCTTAAAATCTATTATCCATAAAATCCATCCTGAAAGTAATGAAAACCTGAGACTCTAAGAGATAGGTAAAATATATGATTAAAAAGATAGCTCAAACAAAAGGAAATAGAAACACTAAACAAGTAAGTAAGGAAATGTTAAAAGTCTTTAATAAAGACATGGAAAATCAACATTGTGGTAGTGTAACCTGATTGTAGGTAAAATGTTACAGCTCAGAAGTTATTTTGAGACTATTAAACTAGTAGAAATATTTAAAAATAAAATCCAATTTTGACAAGAGCTGAACTTAACATCTTATAGTATAACTACATCTCAATAATTGATACACTCTATTCGGGAAATTTATCTGTTGATATACTTAGCAATTTAATATCTCCTCCCTAGATTCTGGGAACAGAGTGCTGAATGAAATAAAGTGCAGAGTGGTGCACAGCCTGACTGGTTGTGATAGGTGTCCCTTCTTTGCCAATACGGTGGTTTGGTTTTGTCCTCTATATGTTCTCATTACACCGTGGTCTTGAAGTTGGTGGTGATGGCTAACATTGCTGAGTGCTTAGTACTTACTGTGTTCCAAGTGCTTTGAATATCTGACTTCATTCAACACACACAACTATATGAGTTGGGTACAACTTTTATCCTCCTGTTAACAGGTGAAGAAACAGGCCAGACAAATGTTAACATAACTTGCCCAAGATCATACCACTAATAAATGATGAAACTGGGATTCAAACCCCCTGGAGGTGTGGTTCTAGGCCCTTGGTCTTAATGCCTGTGCTCTTCTATCCTCCCCATGAGGAGACGGTTAACATTGGTGTAATAGGCTCTTATGTTTTTCTTGTTCATTGTATCACCTAGCACATTGCCTGGTGCGTACTAAGCCATCAATAAATATTACTCATTATTTTCTCATGCATTCAACTAAGAAGGATAAAATTATACACTTATGGATATTCCTTGCAGCTTTCTTTGTAATAGTTAAAAAGAAATGCAGACAATCTAAAAAAAAAAACAATAGGGGAATGGCTATGTGATTTACCATGGTCAACTTAATGGAATATTATGTAGCTACTAAAAATGTTATTAAGGCTCAATAGCAATACATACCATGGAACAGTAGGATGGCTGTGTAGTAACAAAAGAATCCAGTGAACTGTAGTGATCATAACTGTAACCTGTATATCCTTCTAGGCTTTACCAGCTTGTGAGTATAGATAATATAATGATAAACCCAAGTTATCCTAGCCCTAAACCTTTGCTGCTTACACAGAACCCTCATCCCCTCTACCTCTCCTGCAAGTGTGTCTGAGGATCCCCAAGGGTGCTCGCCTCCCCACCCAGTGCTGGTAAGCTGCAGTCACCACATAGCCTCTGCCCAGATCTTCCTATCCAGACCCTCTGAGGGCCGCTACAGATGGAGCCCCAGGAGAGAGCCTTACCCCTGCCCCTGTGGAAGGCTTCTCTCTAGAATGCTTGGCTCTGTGCCCTGACTGAGGTCCCTTCACTCTCCCTGGAATGGCCAGAGAGGTGCTTAGTAGCCTCCAGAACTTCGAGAACAGCCCTTTGTCCAACCCTTTCCTGCTCCTGGGCCCCAAAGCAAGACTTCAGTTGTGCCCAGAGTCTCACAAAGGTGATGAGATGACAGAAAGTAGCTAAGTGCCTGGAAGACAGGGATTTCTGTCTGTTTTGTTTATTGATTTTTGCCAAGTGCTTGGCCATGGTAGACATACGGTAAACCTTCACTAAATGAGCAAACACGTTTTGAGCTTCTAGCCTTCACTTCTCACCTCACTGGAACTCAAAGGGACAGGTGACAGACCAGCAGGTGTGCAATAGAACTTTCTGCAGTGATGGAAATATTCTGTATCTATGTTCTCCAACAAATGCTGTTGATTTCCTTGTTCTTGACTCTACATCTGCTCTTCCTCTGATGTCTGTGACCCAGAAAATTCCTGCATGCTTTTGTTAAAAGACAAGAAGCCCTGACATGTTTCAACTCATATATTTAGATCCCTGGAGAAGTTCATGAGTCTGCCTGATCTACAACTAGCCAGCCCTTGATCTCATTTAGGGCTGCATTAGCACATCCCATGACCCATTATGAAAAACATGTACCTGTGGAAGAAGAATAAAAAGTGTTTGGGATAAGACCAGTGAGATATGAGGGACACGTCTTGGTCGTTCCATCATAAGAGCTGTGTGGGAAAGAGCACTGGCCCAGGACTTAGGGAACCTGGGTTCTCGTCCCGTTTCTGTCACTACGTGGCCATAATGTCCTAAACACACACAGTCTCTCCAACTCACTCTTTATCTGTAGAATAAGGTGGTTGACTTAGATTATTTAGTAGATCATTTTTAGCACCTCTGTGGAAACCGCAGCACTTTATGGAACACAGTTTGAAAACTACTCTAGTGTATGCTAAAGTTACACTGCATTAGAACAAAATGAGGAGTGTGAAAAGAGGTTTAGATACGTGTTACATTTTTTTCTCTCTGGAATCTTTATGGAAGTATTGTCAGTTTTTTCTTGAGCTCTTATCTGTAAAATGCTGTGCTGTGAAATATGGCAGATAGGAAAGAGGCCATGGCATTTTCATTTTTCTACCATAGTCAAAATCCAATAGGAGAAAGAGGCACAAAAAATATAATACAAGGCAGATTGATAGACAACAGAAATTGTTAGATGCCCCTGAAGTTTGCAGATGCCTCTAGGATTCTTTCTTCTTCAGCATCCTCTTCTTTTTGAAGCAAAGTTTGTTTTCCAGAGGCCGTATTTCGGCCAGACTTGAAAGGGCTGCAAACATTTGCACTGGCTATGATGTCACAAGGTTTTAGGGCAGTTTTGTGCTCTCCAGTTGGATATGCATGTTGAGGTTTTGACTTTGCAAATATTTTAAACTTCTAAATTTAGGTTCAAGTACTTTCCTGAGGCTCAGGAATAAATAAGCAGAAATTAGTGAACTTAGTGGGAATATGAACTTGGTCTGTGGAGACACCACAATAGACAGTTTGCAAATTATAGTGGTGAAAAAAAAGTTTTAAGCTTCTTTTTAATATTACTGTATGTAGCTTAAGTGATGTTACTTGGTTTTGAAAGGTATTTTGCAGTGATGTTAAAGAAAATGCCAGGCTACAGTAACTAAAATGCATTGTGCCACTGCAAGTGGTTGCAGTGACACCACTGTGCAAAGTAGGGTCTCTAGAGATGACGCATGTTGTCATTTTCATGAAACCCATTTTTACTGTGCATTAGTGTGTAGCAGCACTGCTTCCTCAACTAAGCATGTTCATCTAATTCCCCCAAATGAAGTCAACTTTTCATAAACCCGTGAGCATTTTATTAACTGCTTTGTCAACCTATATGAAACTTACATTTGAATCAGTGTCTGATTATACATTAAAAATCAAAATAAAGCATACCGGTTACCAGATTAACTCCACTTCCTTATTCACAAATTTCAAGTAGCTGGATACACGTTTTTCCCTATTTTAAAATTTAAATCCTGCCTATCACGTTAGATGAGATGAAGAAATCTGAATTTCACTGTATTTGCTAGCTTGGTTCAACTTCTGAGAACCAGAATTTCAGGGATGGAAAAGAACCTGTAGATTGTATCTTTGGGCCACCTCCTTTTGCAGATGGGGACACTAACCCACAAAGTGAAATGATTTGCCTCAGTTTTCAAAGGTTGTTACTGAGAGGATAACCCTAACCCAAGGTATCTGGTATTCTTGTCTTCACTCTGCAGCCTGAAAATGTTACTATGTTTTTCCTAAGGGTGAAAAAGCCCTGGGGTTTAGGAATTACTACAATAGCAACGCAGACAGCTTCCATGGGTGAAGGGTAACAAGTGGAATTTTGTGATATACTGGATATGTGGAGCTCCTTAGGTTGTGTAAAGTATGAAACTAGATCAGACTAGATAGTCCACAGCTATAGTGAGGTTGATAATAAATGAACAGAAAGCCATAAACAAAGTTGAGATGATGGATGGCCGTGTCCCAAATTGGAAGCTCTGGTGTGTGTGGTAGGGCTTCATATCTCCTGAATTATAAACAGATCGTGGTATGGAAGCATTTGCTAATGTGCACCAGCATTAAGAACTAGTGACATTTTTGAAATTTTTGTTTGTGTTAAGGTTGACATTTTGCATTTGTTGAAATCTGCATTTCCTTGAGTATTTGATGGGGGGGATGAGATGAAGATGGTCGTCTTAGTTGCCAAAGCAGGTAAAAGAGATTCTCTCCTGCAGGGAGAGTGTGGGGGGTACCTTTTTAGCTCTTATTAAAGCATTTCCTTTTGCCCCAAGATTTCTTTAGATTCTGTTTTTTGCTTTTACGTGCATTATCGAGAACGCGAACCTCTTCTCTCACATTAAAGAAAAAATCCTCTTAGCAATGGGATGGTTATATATTTAATGAATTAAAATAAACCTTTTGGAATTTATCTTGATTCTGGCTAGTTATTCAAAAATGTAAAATGAGACCCAGGAGCTCATAGCGAGTTTGCAGTGCACATCTCATGTGTATACACAGAGGATCCTGCTCACCCCTGCTCCTTCTTCTCTGGTTCTGACTCCTGGGATTCATGTATGTCCTGGTCCTAAGTTTTAACTTTTTATTTATATTTTTCCTGTTTCACTGTATCTACTTTTATAGGCTGCCCTATATCCTTGTGGAAAGAAACAGAAATCTGACCCTTGTCTGTTTCTCAAACCCAGATTTTCTCACTTTTTCCTTCTCTCCTGCTCTCCCCTCAACATGAGCCTCCTTTCAGTTTGTGGGCCTTTCTAAACCATGTCTCACCTCAAGATCTCAGCTCCTGTTATTTCTTCTTCCTCAAACACCCTCTTGCCAACTTTTCACATCACTGAATTCTTCTCCTCTTAGATTTGACTTAAATGTCACCTTCTTGGACAGGTTTTTCCGGCCCACTATATCTCAGATATTTTCTTGGTGAGGTCTGTGAGTCAGTATAAGTTAGCAGATCAAGAATTGGCTATGGGCAAATTTAGAGCACAACAATTGTAAATCTATACATTCTATTAAAAAAAAAAAATCCCCAAACCTAGATTTTAGTAAATGCCTGCTCCTCTCTGCTTCCTTCTTGGCTCATGTGTAGGACTAGGCCTGCTCAGTTCCTCCTTGTAGCTTCAAAAGAATGTGACCTCCATCTTGGCTTTCAGCTCCAGGGTTTTTGTTTTTGGTAATGCATACTGAATTAAAAGGCAAGCATACAGGAGTTTTTTTTTTTTTTTTTTGTAAAGAATGGGATATGTTGTTAAAGTAAGCAGTGGTTTGCAGCATTTAATTATCTAACACATATGTTATCAGAAAGCTTTATAAAGCTACAGTGTTAACATTTTAACCCACTTTCTGGCTGAATAGAGTTTACGGGTGGGTACCCTTTAAAAGAGGACAGTGTGTAGGTATGTTTAGGGGAAGAAATAAAGTGATAACTTTTACTTGCAAAAAAATATTATAGCTCTTTTTTCAAACTCCAAGGGATAGCAACCAAAATGCCGAGAGCCTTTAAGGGAATATTATTCTTCTAATCAGGGACAAGTTGGAAAGTTTAATTAGCTATTCAAATAAAAATTGTGTGTGTGTGTTCTGTGAGATGACAGTTGTAGGTTTTCCTTCAGAAGGAGGTTTGTTTTCCCTTTTCGGCCTTAGCCACAATAGCTTGAAACGGTCTATCTGCTGGCACAGAAAGCAAGGGGGTGGGTGGAGGAGCCCGGATGTTGCTGCAGGAAAGTCGAGTACATTCTTAGAGTGCCTTTTGAGGACAAGCAGTTGAAGTATTTTTATAGTTAGCTAAGATAACAGGAAAGAAAGGGAGAGAGTATATCTTTTTATAGTACAAATCTTTAGAAAATTCAGTTTGCCCATATTTGTATACAAGTCATTAAAATATATTCATTTAAACTAAGTTCCAGTTTGTGGCATACAAGGTAAATATTATTCTGTCAGCCTGAGTTCTTAAGTAGTGTATGTTGTTTTACAGACCAAAGTAAAATGGTGTAATGCACCAAAACGCTTGACATATTTAAAACCTCCAACTTATTCTTCCTACATGGATCCTTTCTGTCATTTTGACCTTTTGTAGTAGTACCATCTGATATTTTGAGTGGCTGTCATGAAATTACACTTTCTGGAATAACAGGCTGAAGGCCCATATACTCTTGGTATTTGTAGTACGGCCCAGGTGATCCTATGATGCAATCTAGGGAATTATGATGATGGCCAGCAAAATGTCCAGCTGACAAGGCTATGGAATTTCTCAGCCAGCATTCTATGTTACACCTTCTGGTTATATGTTCTAAAATATATGTCCCATAGCTAGACTTGCAGCCAGCATACCACCCGCTTCTCCAGTCAGCCTTAAAGACAGCTTATTCTTTTTCCTCTTCGTGTGTTGAGGAGGTTTCATAGAACACTGGCAGCACAGACTATATATCCCTAGGCGGTGTTTTGAGAGTGGCATGAACTTTTGAAACAGAAAGAAACCATTCATAGTTAAATCGTTAAGTTTGTAAGTTGATTTTACATTTGTTTTCTTTGATATAAAAGACTATTTAGCTTTAAAAAGATCACCTGCCACAAAGGATCCAAGGTGTATTTATTGAGCTGAGGCAAAGAACTTTATATTGTAACTTAGATTTTAGAAAATGCTAGAATAGGAGAATAGTTTATTTCTCATTCATATATGTTTATAGATAGTGGCCTTTTAATGCTTGGAATAAGTCAAGCGGAAACCTTTTCCTTTGTCACCAGAGAGACACAAGGTTATTGGGGTCCTATTCTGGGATTATTGCCATATCCACTTAGATTACTGCAGTCCTTGAAACATTTGTATTTGAGGGTAGATTTAAACAAAACTAGTTAAAGTCATGTTAGATTTCAAAATGTGCTATTGATTCTAGAAACATCTAGTAAAAGTCAACAGGTTAATGTTTCTTTGAAAAAATTTAGTATAGATTGTAGGTAGTCCTTTTTGCATGATAGTACAGGACTATAAACAGGACCATTCAAGCTGAAAATGTGCAAAATGATCTTAATAATCAATGGAAAAACTGCCAGTTCCATGACCTTTAAAATTTTTTTGTAAAAACATTAAAACTTTTACTCTAGGTTATAAATGTATAGGGAAATGAAAAAATAGTAAAGCTAATATTTATTTAATGCCCTGTAATTTACAATGTTAGAAAAACTGAGAAAGTGTTATATTTCTTTGAGTAGAACTTATCGAGAGTGGTTTGAACATGTTCGCTTTCTTCTCGTTGTATAACTTATGATATGGAATATCTTTTCTCTGTCTTAGTGAATTGTCATGCTCCTTTCCAAGTCTGGATCAGCTTCCAACATCTCACCCTTTGTGCTTTCAGAGTTGTGAAATATCTGAGTTCCTTTAGTGTTACTTCTTTGGGACAGCTTCATCCTTTTCATCACTACCAGTTTCCAATTTTGCTTCCAGTGTTACCACTTTTCATTGCTTTGCTGCTTTCATTTTTCTTGGCCCTTTTGATTATCCACTTCTGTACAATGTCATGTGAGTTTATCACTGCAAGACGAGGAGGCAGCACAGCTACCTGCTTTGCTGTCTGTGCATGAACTGAATAACAGATGTGCAGGGATCAATTGCCAGTGGACTTTGAAGGAAGTGACCTGATTGGTTACTGATCATGATACACATCTAGTGATTTGTGGAACGAAGAGCTAGCAGTGAAGTTTGTACTTAATGCAATTACTCACGGTTAACATACCGTCACAACTGAAGTTTGAACCATGCTGTTGTGGGGGACAGGTGTTATTTAACTAAACTGTTGTAACTGAAATTCATGCATGTTAGAACCATGCATAGTGAGGAGTGCCTGAATTCCAGTAATAAATCATTTGTACTATGTTTAAATCTTGGCCTGGCTCCCCTTTCCCTTGCTCATTGTACCTTGAACCCATCCAGTGTAGACAAGCTGTGATGTAGAAATTCAGTTCAGAATTCAACTGGGAGTTATGAAGTCTTTGACTCAATCTTGGAGTCAGCTTTGACTCTTCTTCTCTTACCCAGCCCCTAAGATTAGATCGGGCACTGGAGAAAGCATATTTCAGACTCCGTCCATCATGGGCAGTTTGACTTGATCTGCCATATAGTCAGACCCTGGACACAGTTTGTAGGTGGTCACCTTGGTCATTTTTTCTGGCTCTCTCTTTCTTCCTCTACTGTCTCCCCTCTTCCTCAGTCTACTGTTTACTTCCTGTGCCCCATCTCCATGTTGTGCCAATTCTCCCTCTATCATTATATTACTTCAAGTTTCTTTCAGTTTTTGTTGCCATTGTCCTAATCTATGGGTTTTTCAACTTGTAATTCAATTATTTTAGTAGTCTCCTAACTTCTCCACCTTAGTCACTCTCTATTTTAACTAATCCCACATGCCATTACTCTTTCAGCCTTGTTTAATTCTCTCCTTGGAGCCTCCAAAATAACTTACTAATTACAGAATGAAGTCCAAACTCAGTATCGGGCCTTTATCCATTGTCTGACTCAGGCCCACGTCTGCTAGTTTATCACCTGACCCCTGCCCTCAAAAACCTGGAGTTTCAACAAGACGGACTTTCTCATTATCTCCCAAATATGCCTGCCTCCCCTTCTTTACACACACCATTCTCCTAGGATGCAGTTCTCTCTGTGTTTCTAACTCTTGTCCAGTTTCAAAGGCTTATCCCAAATGATCTCTCCTATAAAGTCTGTTTTGACTTACCCCAAATTACTTTTCTCTTCTCTGAAGTTCCATAGGATTTACATTTTATATTTTCCAATTTGTCACTTATTTGCTGACCTGTATTTTTAACTATCATGTATTATCTAGTCTCCCCAGTTAGCTCTTACATTCTTGAAGGGCTTTCACGGAATCTTCTATAGTACCTAGAATGGTATTTGACAAAGGGATAGGTAGAAATAGGCTCATTCTTTTGTCCAGTATTTTTTTGAGCTGCAGCATTTCTTCTAGAAGCTAAGCTTCATGCTAGGGGTAAAACATAACAAGATAAATGCCTGATCTCAGAGAGCTCCAGTGGAATGAGGTGTACGGGAAAGTTGTCAGGCAATTGTAAATCAGTAAGCTCAGTGGCATAGTGAGCAAGCTAAGGAGAGTCCCTGGAAGCACAGAGGAGAGGCACCAAACCTAGATGAGGGGCAGCTGGGAATGCTTCTGGAAGAAGTGAGATTTAAACGGAGTCTAAAAGAGAAGTAGGAGTTAGGTAGACGAGGGGGCCTGAGTGGAAAGAGTGTTCCAGGCCAAGGACATAGAGTGGATGAAGCTCAAGAGGGACGAGAGGGACCTGCACGCTGAGGAACTGAATAAAGTTCAGTGTTGCTGGACTGTCGGGATTGAGGTGAGATTCCTGAGTGTTGAGGTGTAGGCCGGAACAGAGGCCCTGTGACGGTAAAGAAGTGGACATATTTGATGAATGTTTAGAAGGGAGGACTTCCAGGACTGGATGTTTGGATAGGTGAAGTGACAGAGCAGCACTCAGGTTTCTGGTAAGGACTACTTGATGAAGACAGATTTTAGGGGGGAAGATGTTGAGTTCAGGTTTGGACATTTTGAGTTCGAGATGCCTGTGGCATATGTACATGGGAATATACAATAGTAGACAGTTCAGAGCACAGCAGAAAGCTTTGGCTGGGAAATACAAATTTAGGTGACAGCATATGACGGTGAAATTATAGAGGAAGAGTGTGTAGCGCTAGTAAAAAAGATTTTAAGGCCAAATTTTAAAGCACATCAGTATTTAAAAGACAAATAAAGAGCGGTGTCTGCAAAGAATATTAAGATGGAATGGGCAGAGAGGAAGGAGCCAAATAGATGAGTGAGATGTCACGGAAATCAAGGGAAGACTGAAATCTGTCCGTTGGATTTCACAACATGGAGACTGTTAGTGACCATAGGAAGATTAGTTTCCATGTAGAAGACAGGTGGGGAAAGGGAAAACAACCTGGCCCAAGCTAGTTTGTAGGAGTTCAAAAGAACAGACAGCTCTTTTGGAAAGTTTGGTCCTGGAGGAGAGGATTTAAAGCGGGTAGAAGCTGGAAAGAAAGGGAGTTGTGGGGCTTTTATTTTTTTAAGCTGATGGAAATCTGATCACATTCAAAGGCTGATAGGAAGAATTCATTAGTGATAAAGAAATTGACCATAAGCTGACTTTAGGCAGAATTTAAAACTCGTCTTAAAATTCTTCACCTGTGTCCTTTTATCTTTTGGTATTCTAAGTAAATTAAATTCCAAACTACTAATCACTCTGCTACTTCTAGGTTTCACTATGATCTTGCTAACCCAAGAAGATTGCAAATTCTTGTAAAGCAAGATTCAAACTATTCTACTCCTTCATTCTGCGTAGGACTTAGTTCAGTGTCTTACATACAGAAAATTCCCAATAGATTGTTTTTAGCGCTCTCATTTGTTTCTTCATTTTCTTTGAGGAAATATTAATGTCTGCTGTGTGCCAGGCATTGTTCTAGGTGCTGAGGGTATAAAGGTCACTAAGCCAGACATAACCCTTTTCCCCAAGGAATTTATAATCTAAGGAGACAGGTAATAAATTAGTAATTAAATAGGAAAACCAAATAGTTACAGAGAGCTACTTAAAAGCATAGCGTGAGAGACAATAATCTTGACTGACTACTTTATATATATTCTTTTCCCTTGAGTTCTGCTTTCCATTGTTGGGGGAGAACAACCACAAGCACTGGGAGAGTTCAGTGACTTAAGATGGAAAGAAAAAGGTAGTGAATAGCAGCCTATTTTTATTGTAGTATAGTAACTCCTTTGTTTACTGGTCTGATGTCAATGGGACTATGATGGCTATAATGGGCTGTGTGTTTTGGGAGTTTTGTTGGTTGATTGTCATTTAGCTTTTGAGAAACTAACCAACTCCACATTTTCTCTCTTCCCTTTCAGTAATTTGCCATCTTCCCTGTATGAATGGCGGCCAGTGCAGTTCAAGGGACAAATGCCAGTGCCCTCCAAATTTCACAGGGAAGCTTTGTCAGATCCCAGTCCACGGTGCCAGCGTGCCTAAACTTTATCAGCATTCCCAGCAGTCAGGCAAGGCATTGGGAACGCATGTGGTCCACTCGACACATACCTTGCCTCTGACCATGACTAGCCAGCAAGGAGTCAAAGGTAAGCTTATTATTTTGATTTTTGCCTATTTGTCAGACCTGTGTTAACCTGCCAAACCCGTACGGAAGCAAGTATCTGCAGATGGCCAGGGCTGGTGCTGGAACAGAGAGGAGTGTATGATCGGTGGCCTGAGATGGCATTTGGGACAGAATGGAGGCCCAGATATGTGGCTACAGTGCTTTCTAGGCCATAGAGATTTGGTATCTAGGAAGTAAGAAAATGAAAAGGATCCCGCCCTTCTCTGGTGACTCTTAGCACCAAGAGCTAGTACCCTGTGTGGCGCTGTTCTGGCACAGCCTGGGAAATGGACAAATGAGCAAGACGGTGTTCTGGCTCTTACAGTATTAATAAACGAGTGGATTACACAGAACCTGCTGATGAATACCAAATCTATTTTGTAGTTGAAGAATGCTTGGTTTTAGTAGCTCTAAATGATCATTTAACCTCATTGGACTTCAATTTATTCATCTGTAAGGAAGGTAAACTAGGTCACTTGGAACTCAGAAATTCTGTGACTAATTCATTCTTTTCAACCTGGCATCTCTTCTACATGCACAATTTTTAAAAGGGGTCAGAGAAGTGTTACTGGCTCTTATTCTTTAAAACCTGAATCTTAGCATCAGAAGATGAAATTTTGTTTGAAAGTTGCAGAAATTAAATCTTGTCACAGATACAAAGTATCACGCTTTGGTATTTTGTGTATGTGTTTCACCAGAAGCACAAAAGCGTGTACGTACTATGCTGTTTAAGGATAAGAGAATTATGCTTTGTGAAAATTGTATTCTTCTTTTGATGTAGAAAGGTAAATCTTATAATTTCTATGATAGAAACTGTGAGAAAATCAAGTCCAACTCTTGGGTCTTTAATACTATCATTTGATAAAATGTACCCACCTATGACCATAGGTAGCATGAATTTCATAGTTTTATGACTCTCCTGAAAAAAAATTCTGTCTCATGAATATGTTACTATGAGAGGTTTTAACTTCTCTTCATAATTTCAGTTTTATACTTTAAACCTAAATTTATGTATTTTAATTTTTGAGCGTACTCTTTTTTTTTAAGGTATACTTTTTTTGGGGGTGAGGAAGATTGGCCTTGAGCTAACATCTCTTGCCAATCTTCCTCTTTTTTTTTCTCCCCAAAGTCCCAGTACATAGTTGTATATCCTAGTTGTATGTCTTTCTAATTCTTCTATGTTGGATGCCACCACAACATGGCTTGATGAGAGGTGTGTAGGTCCACGCCGGGACCTGAACTGGTAAACCCTGGGCTGCCAAAGCGGAGCGTGCTAACTTAACCCCTCTGTCACTGGGCCAGCTCCCTGAGTGTACTCTTTTATGAAGAATTTTGATGGCTGTACAGCAAAAATATATATGCACTATATATGTATAATTTACCCTATGTATAATATATATGCATGTAAGTATATATGTGTATGTATAAAATTTACTTTTATGCTGACTCACATGTTAATTAGTCATGACTAACAAGTTTTTCTCCCAATCTGTTTTAGTGAAATTTCCTCCCAACATAGTCAATATCCATGTGAAGCACCCTCCTGAGGCTTCAGTCCAGATACATCAGGTTTCAAGAATTGATGGCCCAACAGGCCAGAAGGTAAAAGAAGCTCAACCGGGCCAATCCCAAGTCTCATACCAAGGGCTTCCTGTCCAGAAGACCCAGACAGTACATTCCACATACTCCCACCAGCAAGTCGTTCCTCACGTCTATCCTGTGGCCGCTAAGACGCAGCTTGGCCGGTGCTTCCAGGAAACCATCGGGTCACAGGTAAGCAACACTGCCCTTTGCGTTCTAGATATGGTCTCATTTTAATAGGAAAGTCAGACTTGATAAAATGATTTTTTATAGAAGGGGTTGGCAAACTGACCCATGGGCCTGTTTTTGTAAATAAAGGTTTATTGGAACACAGCCGCATCATTCATTTACGCTTTCATGCTATTGATGGTACAATTGCATAGTTTTGATGAGATCATATGAGCTGCAAAACCCTTTCCGAAAAAGTTTGCCCACCCTTTATCTATAAGATAATTTTAAGTAGTGAACTTCCAAAACTGCTGGAAGTCCATGATTGCATGTTTCTCTTTTTTAAGTTAAGTTTGTTTGTGTATTAAACATGTGTCAGACATGAGATATGGTACATGAGATATATTCTGAAAAGATGTTTGAAAATATTTCTGCCTTTATGTAGTAATTTGCAGGTTAGTAGGTACAGTTGAGTTTTGATCCCATCATGCGATAATTTTTCATCTTTCATTTTCTTATAAAAATTCATAAATAGAATGGCAATGCATGAGTTGTTTGAAGTGCATTTTTTCCCCCAAAGATGGGCACCATCTTTGGTGCCAATCTTTTTTTTTCTTTCTGCTTTTTCTTCCCAAATCTCCCCCATACATAGTTGCATATTTTAGTTGTGGGTCCTTCTAGTTGTGGCATGTGGGATGCTGCCTCAGTGGGGCCTAATGAGCAGTGCCACGTCCCTGCCCAGGATTTGAACCGGTGAAACCCTGGGCTGCTGAAGTGGAGCACATGAACTTAACCACTCGGCCACGGGGCTGGATCCTGAAGAGCATTTTAAATATCGTTGGATTTACATGTAACTTTAGGCCTATCTTTATATCATAAAGTGGGAGAAAGCCTGAGTTTTCTCTAAAACTTCCCATTGGAAGTGCATAGTGAAGGCAATATAAAAATATTTGTTCCTCTTCCCCAACCATTTGGTGCTACCTGCTTTGGGATTATGTGATAGTGACGTAGCTTTGTCCTGTGGTTCTCCTGTCATTTGGTTATGGTTTGGACCCTCCACGAGAAGAGTCAATGAGGTGCACTTATTATAATTCCTGAATATTCAAAAAATACTGGTCTGGGTAATAGAATCAATTGTTATTGCTTTAGAAAGTTAGAAAACACTTTTAAAGGCAAAATTGATTTGTAGAACCTAATAGAAAGAGCAGCCATGTGGAGTTATAAGATCTTGGCTAGAGCCATGGACCCAGCACTTTGTGGCAGGGAACCAGCTTCCTTATCTGTGAAGTGGAGACAAGAATATGGAGCTTTCTGGGGCTGGCCCAGTGGCACAGCGGTTAAGTGCACACGTTCCGCTTCGGTGATCTGGGGTTCGCCGGTTTGGATCCCAGGTGTGGACATGGCACTGCTTGGCAAGCCATGCTGTGGTAGGCGTCCCACATATAAAGTAGAGGAAGATGGGCACGGATGTTAGCTCGGGGCCAGGCATCCTCAGCAAAAAGAGGAGGGTTGGCAGCAGATGTTAGCTCAGGGCTAATCTTCCTCAAAAGGAAAAAAAAAAACAAAGAATATGGAGCTTTGTCAAGATTAGACAAGGTAATATGAGCACCACTTAGCAAATGTTATATGAAAATATTAGCTTAGGAGATACTGATTTATCAAGGTAGAGTCAAACTTAAAAATAATCAGAGTAGGTGATTACTTATGTCATGTAACTTCAGTAAGACAGAAAAGGCTCCATCCCCAAACATGACCTACGTTTGGGTACCTGAATGCCAACTGAAGGGGACCTTTTCATTCCACAGTTGAATACCAGGTTTAAGCAAATCCTTTTTGGAGAAGGAACACCATCAGTTTAAACTTAGCTCAGAAGTAAAGACTGGCTTCTTGTGCTAAGGGTGGGAATTGAGAGGGCCAATGGGGCTGAAGTACACTTCATGCACTTCATGGTTTTGCCCTAGGCCAGCCTTGGAGAGTGAGGATGAATTTGGTGCCATTTGCATTGCTTAGTCATTCCAGCTTAGGCTGGTCATGAGAAAGGAAAAAGCAGGTCCTTTTAAAACTAAAAGATACTGTGCCCAATATCTTTCTCCTTAGTTTCCAGGTTGGAACACAGATGATAAAAAGCACGAAAATGAGGTATCAACAAACGTGTTGTTCTTGTATAATAGGAGGCAGATGATTGCCGACTAGAAAGGATATAAATAATTTACTTTTAATCCTAAACTGCACTATACAATCAAAATGAATTGGATAATTGGTGGAGTTACCAAATAATTAAAACTCAGTGGAATACTTTTTGCCTTATCTGGATACTTCTCTGATTTTTGGTCTGAATGATCCGGTGATCTCAGTGCTTAATTTACTTTGCATGTGTGCTCACTAATACACAGCTTCAAAGTAAGGCCTGTCTTCAGAAAACATTCACAGCATGCATTTGCCTTCCTGTTGGCAAGAAGTGTTGCTGGTTGCCTATGATTGTCCAGTTAATTCATGCAATAAGGATGATCCAGGCATTTGTAAAAATACATCACTGGTAAATAGTCAATAGTATATAAGATGTATCCTACAAAGATTTGGAGAACACTTGTGCTTCCTTGCTATGGTTACTTTGTATACATAGCTACAGAAGGGGAGGTATAAGTAGATTTTAAATGAATGGCAAAAACAACTGCATAAATACTCCCTAGTGCTTTGCTCAGTGGGAACACTCTTATTGGCAGCAGATTTCAACTACTGAGACTCTTAATGCCATAGAGTTATCAGTAAGTACTTATATTTGTTGCTGTGAGAGGTCATATACAAAACAAATTTGGCAGAAATAGTCCTTGTTTCTATGGCACATTCTACCAATTTGGCAGTAAACTTGGGGTTGGGAACCCGACCTGAACTGTGATCAATGTATTTAAATTCAAGGAAGCTTCATGGAGTAGAATTTCAGGAACTGCTTGGATGGTGGAGGAATATGGATGGCTGGTTAGGAAACCAAGCTCATATGGAAAATGGGGAGAAGAAAGAACTTTGCAAGAAATGGGTGAGGAAGAAGTGTCAGAAGAGACCCAGGGATGTGAAATAGTTTGGGATTCCTGGAAGACGTTTGCACAGATATGAAGCCTCTTAAACCTGAGGCATAGTGTAATGTAAATAACTTGATGTCAAGGTAAAAATAGCATGAAGCCCCGTTGATCAAGTGATCAAACTCAGAATTATTAAAAATGAGGCAACGGACATTATATGCCTTCTGTTGTGATACAATGTGAAGTCTACGTATCATCCTAAAAGTATTCTTGCCAAAAATGTTTAGCCTGAATCTAATCAAGCCTTCACACCAAACCTCCAGCTTATAGGAAATACTGAGAGCAAAGCTAAAAATATCCCTGCCCCATCAGACAGACTCATAATTAGGATGTTGTCTGATTTCTCCAAAAAAATCATATCATGAAAAAAAAAGTAGAATGACTTTTCTAGAAAGAGACTTGAGACAATAATAAATGTAGTGTATGAACCTTAAACAAATCCCAGTTTTGAAAAAACACAAAATCCAGCTCTAAAAGATATTTGGGGAACAATTGGGAAAATTTAAATACAGACTGGATAGCAGATGATATTTTGGAATTATTAATTTTTTTAGATGTGATAATGTTATTGGGGTTTACAAAAGATAGTGTTCTTATTCTTGAGAGATGAATGCTGAAGGTTTTAGGGGTAAAGTGCCATGATGTCTATAATTAACTTTCAAATGCATTTTATACACAAATATGGCAAAATTGTAACAATTGTTGACTGAGAGGTGGGTATGCTTGTAATCATTGTATTATTCTTTGAATAGCTCAGCATATTTGAAATGTTCTCATGAGAAAAAGAAGGGGGAAAATGTTAAAATTTCCTAGACTTACAAATAGAATAATATAATTTTAAGCTGAACTTAAAATCTGTAACTTTAATACATTTAATGAATTTTTAGAAAATAATGTTTAAAGTTTCACTTTTGAATGAATGGGGTAGGTGGAGATGGGCATGGTAGACAGGAGGAGGCTAGGGAAAAGTTGGCTTTGGTCTGATTGTGAAATGACCAGGGTTCAATCTAAGAAGTAAAGCTGAAAATAGAGATGAATGTAGGGGCTTTTGTAAAGAATCAAGCGTCAGGATTTGATTATATGCTCTTGTGAAGAAAAATATGGTGATGAGTTGGAATATTCTGAACTTCCATGCTTTGGAAATCAGATAAATGCTCTCTCTGATTGATGAACTGACCCTTTGGTTGGGGGAGGGGGAGCGGATTGTGAGGTGAAGATGAGCAGCTACGCTTTGTTTTAAGCAGGCCTGTCCTTGATGGACATCAAGAAGGGTGTATTCTTGGATATTAGTCAGGGAATCCAATGCTGTGTTAGAGATGGAGTGAGAGAGGATTCATGGAGAAAGTTCAGCGGTCAGTGAATACATCTAATGATGATGTTAAATTCACGAGAATAGAGGATATTTCTTTGGCTTGTATTATAAAGAGAAAAGAGCAGGAATAATGGAATTGGAAATATTTGTGTTTCACCTTGACAGAGAGAGCCAAGATATAGGGGGGAAAATCATTCCTCTTGTAGAAAGTGATGTTTCATCTTTCAGAGTCCTAAAAATAATTTGTTGTTCTTAAAACCAAATAAAGTGTTGACTTTATGTGAATTGGGCTGGGTACAGGCATTATTAAACTCATGGTAAAGTATTAAAATAATAGAAATCTAATTGAACATGGGATGATTCAGAGGAATAAGTTTCTTGAATATGAATCAACTTGAAGTACTTGACAAGTCATAATTTTGGCAGAGATAGGTGTCTGCGCTACCTGGAGTAAATAGTGGTACTCCATATATATTTGAGAACATTTCTGAGTTTGCTCACGGTTTAGATCAAGTTGGAATTACATCTCCAGTGGTTACACTTACCAGCTACTTTCAGGATAATCTCATGTTTTCACATGCTTAAAACTTGAAAATTTCCATGCTAGTTTTCATCTCTAAGGAAGGCCAAATTTCAGAAAATACCCCTCAAATCTTTCTTTGCATCACAGGGACATTGAATAAGTACACTTTTTCCATTGTACAAGAATACCCTTTGCTTTAAATTGATTCCCTTAACAGTTACCTAAATTTGAAATGTACTTGGCATCTGTTTTTTTTTAGTTTCAAACGTTTTATTTATTGCGCAATTGCTGGAAACAAACATTTACAGTGACCTAATGGTGCCAGATGGTACGAAAAGACTTTGTCTGCGAAGTGTTCAGAATCACGATGTAGGGTTTAGGGCTCAGCGTCCAGGCTGGGTTTGCCATTGCCTGGTTGTGCAATCATGTGCTCTCTGTGAAATGCAGGAACATGCCCCTTAATTAGACCCAGGCATTACAAGACGAGACCAAAAATTCAAGTGCTTCAAGACCTTCCTCTTGCAGATGCCAAAGGAGCAGAAAATTCCACATATAAACACCTGAGTTAACTAAGAAGAATAGAGATAGTGGGAAACCTGAAGTAGATGTGAGCAGAAGAAGAGAAGACATTTTTAGTACAGCTCTCTAGCACTGATAAAGATGATCAGATAACATGCAAACTCGCTTTTATAGTTTGCAACCATAAAATATCCCCATAATGGTTAAAAAAAAAAAAAGCCCGTAGGAAGCAAACTCTAAGATTAACTTCTCTAATATATATTCTGCAGAAGAAAATAATCATTATGTGGACTAAGAAGAAAGGACCAGTACTTGATGTGAAATCCTGAAATCACTGGAAGAGCCTCTCTTTCCTTTAATTATTGGTTATGTAAATAATAAGACCTGGGGCAGAACTGAGTTAAAGTGACACAAGAATTGTTTGGGATCCTCTTAGAGGTTCCAGAAGTTGTTCCAACAGTTCTCTTTGGACAGGACAAATGGAAACAGAATGGACCAGTTTATTTAATTGGAGATAGGTCTCTTTGGCAGATAAATTCAATAACATCCTCAGCTCTAAACGTTAGCACTGGAAAACACACAATTCTGAAGGGCCAAAAGATGCACTTAGCTTTTGTTTAAAAAAAATTTTTTTTTAAATAAGCGTCATGGAGAAATTAACAGGAAAGTGTGAGCTTGTTGAAGTGGAAAATATCTTAATTACATGGCTGAAAGTACTTTTTAAAAAACTCAATACTTCTGTCACAGGACTTTGAAGAAAAATATTTCTTGGTTTCCACCATACAGAAGCCAGTGGGAAAGTAGGGAAACAGATGACAACAGATGTCTGCCTGTCAGCTCCACATGGCAGAAAAAATATAGATGGATGAATAGATACATATGAAGGTGGAGAGACGGGATGCAGCCTTTGAAAATCTCCTCTCAGTGATGGAAAATGAGTTTAGTGCTCAATTAAGAAGGAGCTGGGACATTAAGTTCTGCTTAGAAACCTGTTCCTTAATTTCCACAAAGTCTCGTCTGCCCTGACTAGAAGAGTCTTACTGGGGTGAGGCTTAAAGCTGTGATGAAATACTCATGATATTCTGATGGGGATAATGCCAGAAGCATTGTAACACTTTTCACACTGGTTATTTCCCTAAATGGAGTCCATAAACTACATAAATAGATGAGAAGTCTAAAAAAAGAATAACCATAAAACATTTTACCAAAGACTCTTGGCCTCTCACTTGTGCTTTATCCTTATGTGGGAAGGAGATCTGAGTCAGCCAGGCTGGGTCAACAGTGAGTTCAGGTGTATATGTGGCCCTCTCCCCTTCCCTGTTTTTCAGGCCTCATGCTCTTTGGGGCAGGGCCCTCCCAGGTGAACTTGGACTTCTTGCAGAGGTGCTCCTGGGCAGTGATTAGGGGAGGCAGGGCCAGAGCTACCAGACGTCTGCCTTCTCCATGAGCAGGGTGTGCTGATTGCATTTACTGAAGCTTGGCCTCCTTCAGGTGGAATAAGTCATTAACACCAGGCACTTCCTGTGCCATCTGGGTTTTTCTTCAGTGTCCCACTCAAATACTCTTTTGGCATAATCTAAGAAATATTTAATTGAGTGTTAGTGAGTCTGGTTGTCTCCGGTGGCTCTGAAATGGCCGTCCTTGCCAAACCTTACCTGTGTCGACAGCAGAGGTATCACTGAAGGTGTCACACACGTCTCAGTGATGGGCGCCTGGAGCTCTGCAGCGTTGGCTGGTCTTGCTCCAGCAACCTCTGCCAGAGTGACTGTGTGCGGGGGCCCTCTGTTGGAGTTGAAAAGATCAGTAAAGACAGGGATAAGATCCAAAGAGGAAAAGAGCCGCATGTGAAAGAGAACACGTCTGCATGTCACTGGGCTGCTGCCAGTGGGGAGGAGAACTGCTAGTTTTACTTGGATTGAGAATGTGAGTCTGAGACATTAGGATAATCAAAATATAGATTCTTAGAACTGAAGGAGAGTGCTTCAGAGAATGGGTGATGCCCCAGACATTACCCTTCTGACTGCCTAATATCCAGTCTTTACCCAGGCCAATGTCTTTTGGGCACCGAAGAGTATGTCAGCTTCAAGTCTTCGCTTTACCCTGACCTGTTCAATAGACAAGCAAGTTTCTGCTTCTCTGGTCCTCCCCAAGCCACTCCTCTCAGATGTTTTTCATTTTATTGGCAGTAAAAATGCCTTTATCATGACAGGGCTATCAAATTTCTGTATTTTATACCTCTAGGGCTCACTAAAATAATATACCTATTAATAATTAGACTCCTGTTTTTGCAGAGGAATAGGCATTGAAAATAATTATGGGGCAGTTCAGAGTGGAAGCATATTAAGTCATTTCTGATATTGGCAGTGTGGTAAGATTTTGTGGTCATTACATTTGAAGATGACATTTCTGAGCATGTTGGAAGTAGTTTTAAGAGATCATGACTTGAATTGATGGTTGATTTAGGCTCTATACATTATAAAAATGTTTAGAGTCACAGCTGGTATTTCTAGGGCTGACAATGTTTCTTGGCTTTGTCTGCATGATCCCTTGAAATTGGGATTTGCTAAAACGAAGTGGGATCATCTGGTTTACTAAGAAAAATCCCCATCCTCTAGAATCTGACCCATAAAGTTGTAGTGGAAAAAACAAAACTAGGGGCTGGCCAGGTGGTGTGGTGGTTAAGTTTGTGCACTCCACTTTGGTGGTTTTGATCCTGGGCGCACACCTGGGACTGCTCGTCAGGCCTTGCTGTGGTGGTGTCCCACATACAAAATAGAGGAAGATTGGCACAGATGTTAGCTCAGGGCCAATCTTCCTCACATACACACATACACACACACACACACACACACACACACACACACACACAAAGGCAGCATTGCATACCGATCTTACACACACACACACACACACACACACACACACACACACACACACACACAAAGGCAGCATTGCTCCCTGTCAAGAGACAACAAAATGATTCCCCTGTACCGCCCTGTACCTGCCTCCACAATGATGATACTACCGTTTCTTTTTCTTTCTCAACCTCCCTTTTTTTTTTTCCTCTTGTCCTGTTTTGTGGATAAAAGAATTTATGTATAAAATTGGATATTCTGTTACCGCAAGATCTCTTTAGGAGACTGTGCATTTACTCTAGTGGTAATGCTGTTGTGCAGTTTTGAAATTTCTGTTTTGAAGGAATTGTTTCAAAACCAGTTTATGAGCTGCACAACAATATTAGTCTTTCTTTGATCTTCTGCAGCTCATTTGTCTATTGTATTCTTAATGAATCTGAAAGTTTCCAGTGGTCACTGTAGCGAGCAGGGATTTGCCACCATTGAGGCTATTTAAAATAATGTCTTCAGCCCTGAAAGAATTCTAAAATCGGAACAGAGGAGTTGTAAATATTTTGAACAAAGACAGCAATGCCTTCAAGATGACTCCTTTAGAGAGGACTGGTTTAGAATGTGTAAGCTTTAACAGAGTTGTGAAGAATATGGGCTTAACATTCTGTAGCTTTGGGGTAGGCCTCTTAATTAGGTGGTGTATTTTTATACAATTGATAGCTGATAGAGAACATTCACATTTATGTCCTTACTTGACTGTCAAACCACCTTCAAAACAAGGAAAAGTAGGTATTCTTGTCTCCCATTTAAGTGAAACTTGAGGCTCAGAGAGGTAGGGAACCAGCTTATGTCGGTATGTCCACGTCTATAACTCTTTTTCCATTTTAGCGAACTCTCCATATCTCTGACCCTCAGTTTCTTCATTTTTCAAATAATTGCTTTGGCTGAGAAGGCTCCCAAGGCCTCCTTTCGCCCTGCAGTCCTCTGCCAGTGATGATTTTGACATCTTTCTTCTTTTCTACAATCTTAGGTACCACTGATACTAACTAACATATGCATAGGATCTATGGACAAAGCCAACTGTACAAATATCAAAGATAGTCAGTACATATCTCACATGATTTCTCAAGTCCCCTCAGGTGTCGGCTCCCCCAGAAAGCCTTCCAGTCTGTCTTCAACCCACATTCTGTACTCCTTCCTGAACTCTTCCTACATGTATAATCCAGTCTTCCTCATCAGATTGCCCTTTTGTGTGCGTGGGCCACTTACAAACTGAGCTCGGTGCTGGGCCCAGATGAGTAGTCAATAAATAATGTTAGTATTAGTCAGGTGAGGCTAGGTTGTGCTATAGTAATAAGGATGACAAAAGCATACATTTTGTATGTACTAGATGTCTAACAGGTGATCAGGGGGCTCTGTGCTAAGATCTCTTAGGGAATCAGGCTGATAGTGGGTCTACTATGTTACTGCCATGCTATCTCAACACAGCCCATGGCTGCCTCAATTTTTACAGAGGGAGAAGGGAAGTACCTCAAGGGACACTCATTACTTTTCCGCAGCCCATTTACAGAATGAGTTGCATGGCCCTGTCTGTTAGTGCTATAGACTGAATTGTGGCCGCCTCAAAATTCATATGTTGTTGAAGTCTTAACCCCCAATGTGACTGTATTTGGAGATAGTCCATAAAGAGGTAATTAAGATTAAAGGATGATCGTAAGGATGGGGCCCTGATAAGATAGGATTAGTATTCTTATAAGAAGAGACACCGGTGAGCTTGCTCTTTTTGCCATACTGGAGGACACAGCAAGATGGCGGCCTTCTATAAGCCAGGAAGAGCATCCTCACCAGAACCAACCATGCTGGCACCTTGATCTTGGATTTCAACCCTCCAGAACTGTGAGAAAATGAATTTCTGTTGTTTAAGCCAGTGAATCTGTGGTATTTTACTATGTCAGCCCAAGCAGACTAATATAGTTAGGGAGCCAGGACATGTGGGGAAGCAAGGGGTTGTTTGGTGAGAAGTAAATGTTCCTACCACAAGTGGCAGAACAAGGGTCAACAGAGATGTGGCTCCCCACTTGCAGGGAACTAAAGAAACCTATTAATATGATTTGTGGCATTCAGTTTTTCTACACTAGTTGCAACCAAACCATAGGTAATTATTAGTTTTGAGTTCTGTATACTTGGATGAGACACAGTTTTTCTACACTAGTTGCAACCAAACCATAGGTAATTATTAGTTTTGAGTTCTGTATACTTGGATGAGACACCGAAGAACTGAAAGCTTAACCAAATGAGGCACGTGTTACAATTTACGTAGTGCTGTGAGGCCCCAAATGGTTTTTGTTTCTTTCAGCATCTCTACATAGACGAAAGGAAACTGACAGGCAATGAAGTTTAATATAGAAAATGTTTCTCAATACTGTTGTAGAAATAAGCATTGGGGAAGATTGGCCTTTATGTTTATCCTTTGGGAGTGATCTGGTTTCCATAGTAATAATAATCATGGCTGTATGCTCATCTTTATTTCTTCCCTCTACATGAGTCTATCTTTTTAGACACATCCTTGGTAATAGGATAAATTTCATCATCTCACCATCTAGTATTAGGACTTATGATGTAATTTGTGTTGTTTTGCTGCAAGGAAAGGCTAACAGGAATTATGCTGTCGGGATATAATCATGACAATACTTAACTATTCTTTTTGCAATTTAAGAAGAGCAAGACGCCTATGACAGCCTGGGAGACTTGACTGTTGAAATGCTCAGATCATTGTAGAGGTGGAGAAAATAGGCAGCCCAAATTTGATCATTTATTTAGAAAAGATGTCAAGTAGAATCATTAAGTTTCACGCTTAAGAATTTTTTTCTCCTTGTATGTTACTTTAAAACCATTTTTCCTTAGTGTAACTTTTAAAATACCGTTTCATAAACTAAAGTAGTTGTCTGGAATTCCTTGAAGCCCATGGTTTGGCTTCAGCAGGCTTTAAACAAATACACTCTCAGAAATCAATGTGGATCCATTTCCAGCAGTTAATGCCCTAGTCACAGTAGATACTTTGTAAAATCAATAGCCTGAAATATCAGAGGATTATGGTTATATCAGATACCCCAAATGCCTAACATTGTTTTAATTACTCTAATAAAAGAAAGCTGGGTGGACTTAAAAAAAAAAAATCCTTGCCTATAAAGAATGTTCTGCTCAAGCCAAAGAAAATTTTTTACAAGTTCTTTTAGAAAATCTGGAAGTATTTAAGTGTTTTCCTCTTCTTCTTATGAGACAATGCCTGTTATCCTGCCAGTGCTCCATCGTACAATATTCTGCTTTATGACAATGGGCCTTTAGAACAAGTTGATCAAATATGTTGTTGTAGTTGCATTAGTGATAGGGTTCAGAGATTTGGACGCTGTTTCTCATTGGCACATAGAAATAAGCATATTTAATGTTCTGGTACATGGATATTGAAGAGCTTTCATGAGGTTTTCCAGTTTAATTTGGAGCCACGGTTGGTCCAGAGGCTAGAATAACACTGTTTTGCTCAGAAGATGGGCAGAAGTCATTTTGCCAGAGTGGAGAAGTGTTTATATTATAGTGAAAAGATTGATGATGGGAACAATGAAGAGCTGTCACAGGAATTTGGATTAACCCAACCCGTTATATACAGTGAGAATTTTCCCCATAAGGGACCTCATTCTGATCTTATGAAAAGAAGTCCAAGATTTCCAAAAATAGGATTCACATTCCTCAAGCGGATTCCTAGTATTTTGAGTGTAGCTTCAGTTCACCAGAATACCTCAAAGCTTTCTACCAGAACATTGGAGTAAGGTGCTTCTGGGTGTGGGTGGAGGTGAGCATAACAACTGCACAGGTGGAATAATTTATGGGACACCTGTGCAGGGTGGGTTGATAGACCATAATGTGACTTTATAACAGGTCACAGCTCAAGGTATGCAAAACCTGCATCTCCATGACCATCTTGAATAGTTTCTGATATTTTGCTTATTGATAATCATATATAACTCATTGTATTTATTTCTGATAATCTGAGAAGGAGTTTAAGAGCCTTGATAATCATATATAACTCATTGTATTTATTTCTGATAATCTGAGAAGGAGTTAAGAGCCATGACTATCTTCAGGAAGATAGAGCAGCCTTTTTTGTGAATACAGGCTAGCAGGAAAGAAGTGGGCATGAGGAACAATCAAGAAGAGGTGGCCCCTCCTGGTTATCACTGATCAAGCTGGTCTAGGTCAGGGTGTGATGTTAGAACTACGAAACATGTAGCATCCTGGAATCTAGTGTATCAACCTGGCAGGCAGGGAATGTTTAAGGAACACTGACTTTCGCAGGACTCCCTGACGCTGGACACCATTCCACCATAACTGTCTGGTTACTCTCACCCCTGCACTAGAGCCTGCATAGAAATCATAGAATTTAGGCATATCAATGAATATTAGCAATTGGTCTATCTGTAAAATTTAATTGATGAGGAAGCTAAAGTCCAGAGAGGTAAACTAACTTTCTTCACGTCTTGTATTGAGTTTATGGTAGGTGAAGACTAAAACTGAGGCTTTCTGGTTCCTACTCCAATGTTGTTTCTACTATTCCATCCTGTCTCTTGGGCCATCTTTTCTAGGCATGGAGGATTCACGAGAAACCATTGCTATCTGTATAAGTTGGCTTGGGCTGACATAACAAAATACCATAGACTGGGTGGCTTAAACAACCGAAATATTTTCTCACAGTTCTGGAGATTGGAAGTCTAAGATCAAGGTGCTGACAGATTCAGGTCCGGGTAGGGCTCCGTTCCTGGTTTGCAGTTGGCCACCTTCCCGCTAGGTCCTCACCCAACAGAGAGAGAGAGGGGGCACTCTGGTCTTTCTTCCTCTACTTATAAGGACACTAACCCCGTCACAAGGGCTCCACCTTCATGACCTTATCCAAACCTAATTACCTCCCGAAGGCCCTACCACCTAATATCATCCCATTAGGTTCAGGACTTCAACATGAATTTGGGGAGAAGGGCACACAAACATTCAGTCCATGCCACCAGCTGAACTTGAAAGGACAGGTATGTTCTCTGGGACTTTACTAAGGGAGTTCCATGTTCTTCAGTGTTTTGTGACTGGGCCATGGATGCTTGGGGAGAGCGGATGCAGAGTGGGCTCCACTAATTTGGCTTCATGGTCTTGGTTCTCTGGTACCAAGACATGGCACATGACAAGAAGGATCTTGATGCTTCCAAAGTGAAATTGTCTGCTGCTTGAACATTGATATCAACTACTTGAATTATTGTAATTCAGTGATAAACTATGTTGTGCTTCTTGAGTAGAATTAAAATGAAATCCATGAGATGACAAACTCTCGGCAGCATTTATTCTCTGACCATTTCTTTATTAGCCAGAGCACTTTTGTAAAAATCTGAACATTTTTAGCAAAATCTTAATATCTTTTTTCTTTATTTCTAGGTCTAACATTTATTTTCACACATCTCTTTTCTGTAAGTTGTCTCTGGGACATTGTATATTGAGTAGCTATGAGATTACTCGGTCGTTTGTTAAGCAAGTCCAGGTTTTTAAATGAGGGGCCTGGGGGAAGGGGTCTAATATTGATTGCAAGCTCAGTGTGTCATGGCCATCTGGCTATCTCACGTAGAATCTGTCTCACATATATTGTCTCAGTTTTCTTGAGAGCTCTGTGAAAGTAGACATTTTTAATTCCATTTTATAGAGGAGGAAATAGAGGTGGAGAGTTTTGCTTATGGTCATGTAGATGGTAATTGGTAAAGTGAGGATTTGATTCTATGTTGGTTTGACTTCAAAAGCTGTGTTCTTGCCATTTACTCAGTTATGGGTCGTCTTTACTTGACTTTGCACTGGGCCCACAGGGAATATGATTGTGTGGAAAGGTCAGTTTCACATTCGTAAAGCACAAACTCTGCCAGACGTGAAGCTGCCTGGGGGTTTGCTTTGTGTGGGGACGTCTCTTGTTGGGGACAGCATTTGTGGGGGAAAGAGAGAATTTGTGCTGGACTTAAAAGGTCCTTTCTGCTGTTTGTTTGAGAAGAAGTGTAAACAGTGGACCTTTAATAATTACCCAATTTCATATTTTGCTCCTCTGATTACTGATCATGTTGACCTTAAATATAATTTATTCCCTTTTTCCCCATGAATGATAGAGACTATCCAAATAATTTTTTTTTCTTTTGAGGGAAAGTACTAGATGTAGAAAGTATACTTTTATTAAAAAACAATCTTCTTCTCCTCTTCCTCTTTCTCTTTATCAGTATTTCTGTGTTTTCCATTAATTCAAGGATGCCAAATATTTCACTGGAAGCAATCAAAAACTTTTCTGCTTTGGGAAAAGGAACTGCAATGCTTCCTTTCCCCTGTCTACTGATTAATTTTGATATCCAACCACAAATCGAATCCCAAATTTGGAAAATTCTCCATGGTTTACCTTCACCTTATTTTCTGACTTTCCCCACCCACCCTCTCTGTTCCCCGTATTTGGCCTGCCTTCCTCTGGCTTTCCCCTCCCCACACACCTGCCCTGGGGTCCCTCCCAGTTGGTGGTCAGTCTTAGGCTTAGCAAGAGCTGCTCCATCTCTTTGGAATCTCTTTCCTCAGGCCAGCCGTTGAGTCACTGCCTTGTTTCAGCTCTTTCCTAAACACAGTCCTGCATACTCTTGTAAGAGTTGCAATGAATCAGCCTTCTCTCTTCTTTCATGTTTTGCTTCAGTGCAGTCTCTAGGAGCTTTTTAAAAGTCTGTATTACTTTAACATTTTAAGTTTTGTTTGTTTGTTCCTTTGGCTCCAGTGCCTTATTCTCTTTGGGAAAACGTTCTTTATTCAAACTTAAAGTATCTTATGCTTCATTGTATACTGGTTCCTGATAGCAAAATAAAATGAGTTATATACGTATGATAAGGATAATTCATAAGAATATTTCAATACTATCGTTTTTAAATGTCTTAAATAGTAAGACTAAATAGTAGGTCCTTGACATGGTGGCCACCTTCATGGAGTGGTCCTTTTACTAGTGAAATGTCTGAACTCTTTTAATAAATGTATCCTGAGAGCCCAGCAAATGGCCAGCACAGTAATACTTTATAGGTTGTACCCACACAGCACACAAGCTGAGGAGGACAGATGGGGATCCAGCTCATTTCTCTGCTTACCAAATGCTACGTCCTGGTGCAGAAGACATCCCCAAAGCTCGCTTTTTTCTAGTCCCCACACAGGGGCTGATGGGGTAAAGGCAGCCCTGCTGGACATGCATCATTTAATCTTGCTGCAATCCTTTGAAGTTGAGCTTATTGTCCCATTGTCCCTTACTAGCCAAGAGAAGCTGGATGATCTGTTGAACATCTTGCTGCTCATCCAAGAGAACTGGGATTTAGATCCAGGTCTAGTGACTTTCCAGTCCAGTACTCCTTTCTTTTCCCCAGGGCTGCATCTTCATTCCCTAGAACCTGGCACAGTGCAGCGAACATTCTTAGAATGAGGCTATCATAGGTACCAATAATTTTAAGGTATGAAAGTTGAATCTCATGAAACCAGACTTCAGTGTTTATCACAACCTCTTCAAATTATTGTTCATCTCTGAAGCAACTCCAGGAGTGAATTTTTGGCAAAAATTGTAAGCCTTGGTTGCTAAGTGATAAGTTTTGAGCTTCATTCTTGCTCGTATATTTATAGGGAGATCTAGTAAAACTGTAATCACAGCTTCACTTGGAGTATCAGGACAGTGCTGTGATATTACCTCAAAACCGAGGGTGAAGTCTCCAGATAAGTATTCTCAATCAGATCAAGATTTAGAAAAGTACGTTATCCTGCAATCTATTAATTCTTAACAATGTTTAAAAATGAAAGTTGTAACATGGACATTCATGGAGTAATTGTAATGATTTTTAGATAGCCTTACCTGCTGAGGCCTACTGCTAATACAGATATGAAGATAGGAAGGGTTATCTTCATGCACCCAGTCTTCTCAGAGTGTTGGTGAGGGCACTGGTGGATTGGGACTGGGAGTAGCTCTATTTATTTTCTCTGTGTAGTTTGCACAAGTTCTGTAGGAGGAGGCTCAGACTAGGGTGAGCATCTCTGGAGATGTTGACGTAACTGAGGGGGTAAGACACGAGAGATGGTTAGGAGGCATCTGCCCAGAAAAGGTCCTGTTACAGATGTGAGAGCAACAGAAGTACTTGAGATTGTCTTTCATGCGTAGTAATTTGCATTTCCTAAATCAAGTAATGCAACCTACCAGTTTCTATTGAACATAGAACCCTAGACCTGGCAGAAATCATGAATCATCTGGTTCACATTCTGGGCATTCCTGTGGGGTGGTCCTCTAGCCTCTATTCCCAGTGAAGGTGACAGCACCTTCCATTTTTGAGGAACATTAACTGTTGTAAAGGTCTCCTGCTTTCGGAGTTGAATCTTCTCTTCCTGTGATTTGCAGCAGTTAGTCCTGCTAATACCTTCTTCATGCAACTAGCTTCAAGTAGCAAGCTTGTTTATCATATCTGAACTCTGCCATCATGGCTACACACAGTCTTATTTTCTCTACTTTCTTCAGTTGACACTCACAGGACCTGGTTGCCAGAACCTTCATTGTTCTGTTTTCATTACTCTAGGTGGTGCATGCATTTGCTGAATCGTAGCATGGATGTGTGGGGTTATAGTGTCCCTGATCTGCAGCATGAGGTTGTATGAACTTTTTGAGGAGCTATATAACATGTTGGTCATTTGACGGGGTAGGTTTTTCTTTCTGACTTGAAATAGCTCAATATTGGGTTATAAATTTAGCATGTTTCTCCTAGATTGCTTGTACATAAGAGATGCCTTGAATTGAGAGACAGGATTTCTCTGAAAATGTGGTGAATGAGTTACATAAGAGAAAACACATTTGTGTTTTTAACTTGTAAAAATCACCTCACTCTGAGCATAAAAGTGTAGTTAGGCAGAGTCAGTCCCTGTCCATGAAATTCTGTCTTATGGAGAAGCAGAATCTACCAGTCTGAGAGAAGGACCTGTTGAATTCTAACATCCTGTTCTGTGGAGTTCTTTCCAATATGACCTTTTGGTGTGGAGGAGAGAAGATCCTTGTTCTACCTTCTTTTCCTCTAGATACATCTACAGCCAGGTAAAACCTAGTGGTTTTGGGTTGACTCTTCTGTGAGAGCCCTGCATATTGCCACAAGGATCTCTCCGGGGGAGTTTCTGGCTACACATGAAGTCTCTTCGTAGTTAAATAACTCAAGGGGCATACATGAAACTTTGTGCCTTGTTAGAAGCCTAACTTCATCCCTTGCAGTCTATTCTCGTACTGTGCAGACCCAGTTTTGAGAAGAACACACAGTGTCGTGGTACCACCTACACTGCCATTTATTTAATCGATTTGGATGGCTTGTGCTGCTCTTGGCTGTGGACCTGCAAAAACAAAGCCATGGGATAAAGCAGCCTGAATTCTGTAATGAAAACCTTGTACCTTTTTTGAGACCTGGTAGAGAGAAATGATTTACTTTTGCCCTACCAAATAAAACATTCTAGGAATCCAAGGTGAAAATTGGATTTTAACTGCTACTAAAATCTTGAGCATATAAAATCAGCAAGTGTTGAGAGTTTTGCTTGATTAAGAGAAGAATCTAAAGAGTCTGGTACAAGAATGAGCTACATACGATGTGCACTGGTGTCTTACATAAATCTGATTGATAAAACTGGAAATAAACATCAAGCGCACTTGGGCAGCAGATTGCAATAGTGGAGACTTCTGTGTTCTTAATATAATCATTTCGTTTCCAGTCTTATGCCTGGAGCATTCTTCTTCCATGCTTCATATTTCAGATTTAAGCCTTCTGTGATTAAGCTGAAGGAGTCTGGAAACTACCTGAATCCAGCCAGTACGTGCTTTTCTTCTCTCAGGTTCTCATTTAATCGTGTGTTCACTCTTCCTTCCCTTCTCATCTTCTCTCCTCTCCCCCTCTCATCATACACTGTTTTTGGAGAGCACACAACATCCTGTCAAAATTATTAAAAGCCATCAAAACCTAAGGACTTGAAAGCTATGATGTAACTGAAACTTCATTAATTGTGCTGGGCCTTCTCTGGTTTTGTTTTACAATTTGGACATGTAGACGCTTAGAGCCTCATTCAGAATGTTGCATGCCTGGACCTGGCGGGAAAGAAGCACTGTCCCTGGAGGCCTGCCAGATGACTGGTATCTGCTGCCTGCTGCCCTTCTAAGGGTCACCACCTGCCCGGTGGTGTCACTGGATTCCGCTCACTGGCCTGGGCGCGTCTGCTGACTTCCGTTGGTTTTCACAGGCCACTGCTCGCCTGGGTGGGCTGCAACTAGTTTGTTTGTTCCTTTCTTCCCTCAATCAGTCAGTATTTGTTGAGCATTTTCAACGTGTCCTGTGGATTGAGATATAAAGATAAAGAAGATATGTCTGTATTTAATTAAAATGCATAGCACAGGCAGCAGAACTGTGTAGAAAATGCCCAGGAGGAACTCACTGAAACTGAGGAGATACAAGGTTTCACAGTGACGGTTCTTCAGAGCTGGGGCTCATGGCATAAAAGAAAGTTAATCTGGGCAAAGGAAAAAGGAGGGGTCTTCCAGAGAGAAGAAACGGCTTTTGGAAAGACACAGTTTGTTCGGAAAATAAGGGGTCTTTTGGTGTGCCTGAAGGATGGAGGTAGAGAAGTGGAGGCGACAGAGAGAAAGTCAAAAAGATTGTCTAGGGCAGGAATAGGAAAGACCTTATATATCGTACTGGGGAATTTGTAGTCTTCAGACAGTAGAGAGTCACTGAAGGTTTTTAAACAGAGTAGTAATGTCATCAGATTTGTCTTTGGAAAGATGGCGCTGGAAACCGTTGGGAGGAATTTGTAGAGGTTGAAGCGGAGGAAGGCAGAGTGACCCCTTAGATCTGGAGGCTGGGCTTAGCCTACTGAGTGGGGATGGAGAGTCATCTGGCCCTCCCTGCACGATTGGCCTTGGGATCAGCACACAGAGTGGATCTGTTTTCCTATACCCTTCCCAACCTCGGTGAGTTGGTCTAACTTTAGGCCCCTGCCTCTCAGCCTCTTCTTACCTCCTCCGGTTAGCCGGATGAGATGGGTTTTTACATTTGACAACTTGTGTTGCTCCAATAGCCTCTAAGCTTGGCTGTTATGCCTGCTGGCCTTGCTTAAATTTGCCAACACCTTCTCAGCTTGGCTGACCTCCCTGGGTCAGACCACTTGGCTGCCTGGAGGCTTCCTTTCTGCCAGAGCTGATCTGGCTCAGCCCATGATCATTTTTTTTATCGTCCTTTCCTATCCTGTCCCTGCCCAGGCCTTGGTGTTATAGGAAGATGGAAAGCCTCTTGTGCGTGGGACCTATGCTGCATTGTCAGGGTTTACACACATGCCACACCCTTATACCTCTGTTTCCTGATGATCCACAGCAGAGATTCAAAAAGTTTATAGTGATATTTTAAGTTTTGAGGTTCTCATTAAGAAAAAAAAGGCATTGAAACTTAAATTTTATAAAGTGCTCTGAGCAGTGACAAATTTTCATAAGACTAAAATTGCCAAGAAGCTCTTGGAAATGTGCTTGTTCATTTTAGTATCGTATTGATTCTATTCTGGTGTTTTGTTTAGAAGTTTTAGAGGTTTTGCTTTTCCTCTCTAATTGTGTCCATAACAAGGGAACTTTTATAATGTGACTGTGAAGCCTAGCCATGCTCCAGAGCTGGGCATCGTGCAATCAATTAACCTTCATATTTCACACCTCATCATTGCAGTGTGGCAAAGCGCTCCCTGGCCTTTCAAAGCAGGAGGACTGCTGTGGAACTGTGGGTACCTCCTGGGGCTTTAACAAATGCCTGAAGTGCCCCAAGAAGCCGTGTAAGTGATGTTTCATCATTCTTTTGCAGATTAATGTAGCATATCTGTTTCCTTATGATTACCGTTTTAATGGTGACACATTAGACTTTCCAAGAATTCTTATTGAATTATAGAATGTAGTGCTGTAATTTGCCTTTCCAGAGACCTGGCAAGTCTGAGGAAGCTTTCATATCAATTCTGTTTTTTAGTAAGCCTTGTTATCATTTGCCTTCTCCAGTTGGAGTACTTACTTAAAATCTTTTAAGAGGTGATAAACTAAAATGAGCTTTTTTTGCTCAGGTGAAGAGAAAATAAGATGTCTTTTAAAAAATGATAATTAAATGTGGTAAATCCTATAAAAAGTCAGTGCAATTATTGTTTCTTAGAGTAAATTCCTTAAATGAAAATCTTAATAGCCACAACTTCTCTTGTGGTTTTTGTTATACTGTAAGTTTTCAAATTTTGCTCAAAAAATCTAAAGTGGAGAAATGATTGCTGATTTGTGAAGAGAAATTTATAATCACTAGGACACAGTATTTTCCCTTTTCTTCTTAGTCACTCCTTTTATATGCTCACAGTTCTCAGTGACATGAATCTGTATTGACACCAGCAGACGTTGATTGGTCTATAAAGTCTGTTTTTCAGAACCCCTTGATTTGAATAAATCCAGATTTACATCTTTCTGTTACTTTCTTCCCAATTATAGTTTGTATTTTTAGTTTTTGAATGTAGCATTAATTCTGGATAACTGATCTCTAATAAATATGTTTTTGAAAGGCAGAGGTAACTTGTTTTGAGTTTTTTTTACACTTATTCATCATGTTTCTGCCAAGAAAGCAAGGGATATTTTTCTCAGTCATCTTCCTTTGCCTTGTATAACTGAGGATTTTTATAGTTGTTTTTTATACTTTATGCTGCAAGGAATTTTTCATTTGCTTCATTTGGATAATTTTTATTTACTCTTCTTAAACATCTGTTGATTTGATTGATCTTCTCAACTGCCTTTTTAAACCTCTCTGTAAAATTTAGAACCTGCCATCTTGGAATCACCACTCTGTATGTCTTTCTTATACTGTCTGTTCTTCCATCATCAAAATTGATTATATCTTATTTGGACTTCCTTGTCTCTCAGACCTACATTTTCTCTAAATCTTATGCCTAAAATTTCACTTATTTTGTTTCTCTTGCTCATATCTCCATTTAGAGGACCAATTTATGGAAACATCCACTAAGTTTCTGATAATTAATGAACTCTTCATTTAGGGAGAAAAAGCCACACAGATGAGGACATTGAGTACTGAGAGAATGTCCCCAATGGGCTTTCTACGCTGATTCGATAATGATTTCCAATGTGGACTTCCAGCAAGGGGGTTGAGTGTGATGGTCCTTCCTCACTGAAAGATGCATTTGCCTAAAATAATTCTGGCAACCCGACCAAAGGGCTATCTGGGAGACATTTGGTACGATTTAAAGAGCATGGAGTTTGGAGTTAGGTAGACCTGAGTTTGACTCCCAGCTCTGTCATTTGCTGTTGAGTCTTATGGATCATGAAACAAGAGCCTGTATCTATAATTGAAAAGGCATGGCTTTTTTTTTATTTTTTCTAACTGCCTACTCTTGATTTACTGTATAAGTTTTCTGTAGGAGTATTGCAGAGAGCACTATGTTTCCCACTGCTAGGTCTAAGGACTGAAAGAAGAGAAGTCCAGTTCTTACGCCTTCGTTTTGGGGCTAAGTTTATGTTCTCTTAATACTTTTTCCATCTTATCTCTTATTTTTCTTTTTCGTTTCTCCCCTTCTCTCTGTCCTTTTGCTTAGCTCCTTATCGTTCCTCTCTTTTCAAAATCCCAAAGTTGCAAGGCAGAAGTTATGGGTAAAGGGAATCCTAGTTGTTTTTGTTTGTTTCTTTTAATCCCTAACTTCTGCTCCTGACCTTTTGTCATTTTTACCTGGAATTGTATCATCTGAGCATAAATTCACTGGTTTATACAGTTTTATTAACTCTAATTTAATGCTGATATAATTTAAGTAAAATCTGAAAGTATGAAGTTGCTATCACTTTTAACTAAATGCGATCAAAATAAATTCCTATGTTGGCTCATTTAATGTATAAAATTGAAGAGATTGATTCTACTTAAGCAAGGGCAGTGTGGATTGTGAATGAAATAAACTAGTGATGTCTTGACATTTACTCCGTTTGTGCTGTTCTAAGTGACTCATTCCCAAGAAACACACTCAGGGTCACATTCTTCCTGTGTCATTTAAAAACTTTCCTTTCCTTGGTTGGTCCTACTCTCTAAATCATATTCATTTTGGAAGAGAGCAGACTTTCCTTGGCTTTATATGCTATGGTTTTGTGTTCCATGCCTTTTTTTTCTCACTCAAAGTAGTTCAGACTTCAGTTTTCAAATGGCTTTTATTTACTGTTCGAAGTTTTTGTTTAGCCGCATACAGAAAGACCTTTCATTGTTGATTAGTTTTGACTGTGAAAACTTAATTTTAAATCTGAAAATGATTTCATTAAGTAGTCTGTAATCTATTAAAAATGTACTTAGCATGAACAAGTCATTTGTCCTTTAAAAGTTTTTAGAAGAAAATTAACACCAAATCCTGAGCTGAGGAAGACTTTGGTCTGGCTCTGTGCCTTGAGGTAGATGACGTAAAAGTTTTTGAACGAGATCGTCTCTCTCTTTTGCCTTTGGACTATTCACAGACAGAGATCCCACAATCTCTGGAGGCACCCTGCTCCAGAGTGTCTTTGTTATGTGGGACAAGACTAGACATTCGGCCAAGGTATTGAATGGGGTGACTCCCCACGTGCTAGCCTCTCTCTTCTTTTAATTCACTCTTCTGAGGCTCCTTGCTTTAACTGTTTTCTGGCCTTCAGAAGGCCCTGAAGAGAGGGGAAATACGGCAAAGAAAGGAAGTGAAGGAGAGGAACGTTGCTAGTAAATATTCATGCTGTTCCATTAGTGATGAGAATAAAGAGCCTGTGTTAGGGGCACAATAATTTTATTTTCCAATGGAAATTTCCTTTTTACTTTCAGCTTTCTCTTTTCACTCCTTGTTCAGGTCATTTTGGTGGCCTAAGCATCCATCCTATTTTGATTACAGTCCATTTTCTATGGCTCATTATCTTCTTATAAATTATTCTTGATAAAATACCTTATTGCAGGAAATAACAATGACAGCTGTCATTTAGTGAGTGCTTACTTTTGTCAGGCACTCTGGTAGGCATTTTGCATAAATTATTGCTAAACTCCACCACAACCCTGACCTGTTCAGTAGATGTAAATACTCCCATTGTACAGAATTGCCATTTGAAATCCAGGAAGCTTGTCTCCCGAGGGTGCAGAGTTTATTGGTAGGCAGAGCCAAGATTTGAACCTCAATCTGCTTGGTCCCAGAATTTAATGCTGTATCCACTATGCCAAAAAGTCTCTCAGGTCTCACTTGAGAGAATCAGAATTTCAGTGAAGAGGGTTTTGTTTATAAATTGGTGACTGCAACATTTGTATTGTTGATAAGTTTTCTGAGTATGAGCCATACAACTGATGACATCTCCTAGCTTCCTCTCGTCACCACCTATCCTTCTCAGATTCATAGTAGTAAGAATCAGCTCATAACTAGGATATGTGAGCCTGTAATTAAGGTGAGCGTATAATTTATTAACTAAACTGGGACACTTTTGAGAGTGAAATGGAGTGTTATTAATGAACTTTGTCAAGCAACCAGCATAACCCAGGACTGTCCCAGGCAGACCAGGACATAATGTAGTCTCCCTACCTATGATAAGAAAATTAAAATGTCTGCAGTAAATCACTGGGGAGAAATAGATCCTTTGTAATATAAATAATGAATCACAAATTGGAAGAAAATATAAAACAGTCTTATGATTTTTTTCAATTGTCAGTAAATCTTGATTATGTTAACTAATTGGGACTCTATCTATTGTGAAATATCAAGTATACTGAAAAACAAGGATAATGTGAAAGAAATTTGATATATGTTGAGTTGATATCTTAGAAATGAATACAACCACTGATACCTTAAATGGCTTTGGTTATCACATATAGTAGTTTAGGATTGTAAGAATTTAAACTAAGCATGTAACCAAGAATTATTTCTTCCCTTACAGCTTATCATGGGTATAACCAAATGATGGAATGTCTACAAGGTTATAAGCGGGTTAACAACACCTTTTGTCAAGGTAAGGTTAACTGAATTCATTGGTGTGAATTCAGCAGTTGTTTTGGCTTTTTAGAAACCTGAGTTGTTTTGCTCATTAGCCTAGCATGTGAAGGTCGCACAGTGAACCACATCCTGCTCATCCATTTAGCTATAAGGAAATACAGAGATTTAGTGTATGGTTGCTGGAATTGCTTCACTACCATTTAAACTTTGTGCAACTTTTTTCCCTTCTATTAATTTGCGATGAAATCCACAGGAGGTTGGTTTACATTATGGAGCACCGTGTGGTTCCATGCCAGTCACCTGTTATGCATGCACAGGCACATGCTTGTGTACACATGTACCTAGCAGGACTGCTTCTTGGCTGACACATGATTTGGCAGCAGAATTCTCTTTTTTTCCTCTCGTCAGAATGTTGCTGGCCACCTTGAAATATTCAGGTATTAAATAGCAGAGTGAACACATTTCCTAAGCAATAGGTAAAACTGTAGCTAAAGGTGAAATGCCCTGAGTGCTTTGGCTCAATTTCTTTTGAACCGTACAGCTGAGTTGTACAAGCAGGGAGAGCCTCAGATCACTTAGCTCCGTGTCTGCACTTTACAAATGAAGACATTCTAGTCCAGACGGGTTAAGTGACTTTTCTGTGGCTAAATAGAGCTGAGGTTGTAATGCTGGTTTGTTTACCAATGCCTAGTTTAGTACCCATATGTGATATCAAATTTTGTTTCAGTTACTTTGTGAGGTGTTCAATTAATGCTTCTAATTTCTCCTTGCGTGTCTAGAATGAAGGTGTTATTAGTAATTTGGAAACATGGGTACATTGAAATAAACAGAAAAGGCTTCCAAGAGTCTTATTGAACCAAAAGCCTTGTCTAGAACACAGCATGTGTCTCCTGACTTGTAGTCTGGGGCTCTATATCCTTGACCAGTATATGTTTATAGGACAGAGTAGATTAAGGTAATGATGCCAAAAAGAAAAAAAAAAAAAAAAGAAGATTAATCCCAATTAAAATGGTTCATGTCAAAGGAATATCTTAGTTACCTGAGAATTTTCCCAAGTAAATTGTCTGTTCCTTGCTGCATCTGTTGAACTTTTATGATTTGTAGAGCTTTTGCTGACTTAGAGAATTTTCTTTGGAAATGCACTTAAGTATACCATGTCTTTAAAAAGTTTGGCCTTCGACTATTATAAGCCCTCATCATATGTGGAAGAATGTTGGGTAAGTTAGAATTAACTGCTCAAGGAGAGGGCACCCGAGACACTTCTTGAGAAATATCTGCAAACCTTAGTAACATGGGAGTAATGGATTAATCAACATTATTTAAGAATCAGAATTTAAGATGATATTAAGAGATGGTATTAAATGGATGGAAGATTGGATTAAATGGATGGAAGAATTAATAGGTTAAATGAGTGACTAGATGGCTAAGTGTATATTCTACAGTGTAAACTAAGTTATTATTTTACAGATCTGACTGAAAATCTATATAAAAAGCCCTAGCCCATTTTTAGGATGCATTAGTAGAAGCAGAATGAGCAGAGAGCATTCTAAATAACAACCTCATGCTCTGCCAGTCAGACTGAGTGTGGGGTTTGGGTATTCGGTGTTCATCGTCTTTTGGCTAATAAGGTCAACCAAGCTTGTGAAGGGCCTGGGAACAAGAGAATGTTTAGCCTGGACAAGTGCAGACTGAAGAGAAATATAATGGCTGCCTTATGAACATACCTTTAAATGTTTGTAAATATGTCTTTAATGTTTAATTAACTGTCCTGTGAAACAAGACATAATTTTATGAGTTGCTTCAAAAGCCAAAGTCAATAGGATGGAGTTACAAGAAGGCATATTGACAACAACTTCAAGCAAATCTTTTCAGTGGAATAGAGTTCCCCAACATTGTACTGAAATGCCCTTGAAAGTACTGAGCTTCCTGCAGGTAGAGGTGATCCAACAGATACTTAATAACTATTGGCTAGGGATGCTACGTGGAATTTCTATCCTGTGCAGTACTTAAAGTTAGATGACTCTGTAGGTACATTCCAGTTCTCTGATGCTATCATTGGTCTGTTGCCTGGGATAGAGGCTGTGCATGAGAGGAAAGAAATGACGTCTTGGTCTGTCACACAAGTTTCAGCCCCTAGAAATACAGTTTTCTGTGATTAGGCATATCTGCTTGCTCCGTTAGACTGTACACAGGGAAGGATCCTTATTTAGCCTTCACTGTTCCAATCCTACATGGCTAATTGTTAGATACTCTCCAGAATGTCAGATGCTAATAATTTCTCTGAATGTCAAATGATGAAGAATACACTTGTTTCTTTGGGTGGGGGCGGATTTGGACATTATGAATCCCAATTGGAAATTGAGACACAGAGAGACTAAGTAACTTTCCCAAGATCACACAGATATTAAGAGGCCTAGCCAGGATTAAACTCCCAAACCACCTCTGTTTCTATGTGCAGCATAGTCTCCTTTACCATTTTATATTTATCTGCAAAGTATTACTAATGTAGATGCTAGGTAATTAGAACAGGAGAAATGCCTCTGTTGTGAGAGCTAATAGAAGTCCAAGCAATTAATATTAACTTGGTTTTGTTTAATAAGAAAGGCTAGTTATCCAATATATTCCTTTTACTAGCTGGTTTAAGGATCTAACAGTTCATATTCATAAAAATACCACTGTAGAAGTGGAAGTGAAAATTTGCAAGTAATCACTTGCTATCTCATTTAGAAAAATAGAATGGAGACTCCTTTAAATAATTGTTTGAGTTTTGTTTTATTTTCCTCTCCTGCTATGGCTGGTATGGAGAGACCTGTAGCAAGTTTTGTTCATACTGAGCACGTCAAATGGTTCCACCTCCATCAGTTGCACTGATGGTCAGTAACACCAAATCCCGGCTTATGTTTGTCTCAGGAGGATATTTGCAAAACAAACGTTAGGCTTTTTGGCATGGATTCTCGAATTAAGTATCACAGAAAATTCTGTTTCATGGTGCCTCAAGGAAGCACCACTAAATTACATGACAGAGAAGATTGACTCAGAAAATAATATGATTTCATTCAGCATAATCTGTTGAAATTGCTTTTGAGAGAAGGGCTTAATTTCACTCCCTTTGTGATATTATGGGTCAGTAAAATTAAATGGAACTTTCTCACATTACATATGTACACTCGATTTTCCTAGAGCCTTGAAGCTTTTTGAGTTTGTTATCCTAAAGTTTTTCAGAAGGAGCCCATTACGCGTCTAATCACTTGTGCATTCCACATTGTTCTCACAGTTTAATGTCCTCTCAGTTTACAAAGCGCATTTAAAATTAAAATGATTAATAACTAGAATTACATTATTTCCTTCAACTAAGTGAACTAATGTCCTGAAACAACTTTTACTAATGTGCGCTCAGTAACAAAGAACCAACTGTGCACAAGTTAATTTGAGGAGCTTTCAAATAATTGCCCTCAAAGTTGGTTTTTTTCTCCTCTCTAGCAGTGCTGCAATTATCTTTTCAAAGGAATGATTTATTGCGTATACACACATGGAGCTCTAAAACCTGCCTCGCTACCCTCAACATTATGGAAGTGTTATAATTTGCTTCATTTATCATAAAAAAACAATACGGTTATTTCCTGGTGGATCTAGAGTGGCATTCATCATTTGTCATTTGATTATTATGCTAGAGGTTTTATGTAGAACGAGGATTAAATAATACTTCATGGAAAGGGTGATAATAAGAACTCCTACTTTCCTGCTTCTCTGCCCTAAAGCTCAGTCCTTCCCTGTGTTCTGAGTATTCTCACGTGCCCATAACTTTGCCACAAGATAAATGAGGTCTTAAATTAGGTGTAAATCTGTTTTAAAGATAGAATTTGTTTCTGAAAGTACTTGGGGACCAATCTATTGAGTGAAATCTTTTACTAAAAGCAAATCTTTCTTTTGACATACTAAAATCACCAATTCATGAGTTTATAGGTATAAAATCAACTTAGCAGCATTCTCTACATTTTTAACCTGTGTCTAGTTGCAGTGGACAGTGCCAAAATACATAAGTAGAAGATATCTACACTCTGATAATCCAGTGTGTATATATGCCTTTTTCATAGATAATCTTGAAAACCTTTTGAAATAGTCAATATTCCACAAACATTAATTGGCAGGGCACTCCTGAGCTCCAGACTGAGGATACGTGATGAATAATGAATAAGACATTGTTCCTGCCCTTGGATTTAGTGTAATTAAATCAGTTTGAATCAGCAGGATGCAATTTGCTTTATTCACTCTCCCAGCTAGCTGAGTTTTAGCTGACTCCAGATGAGCCTGTTAAAGCAAATATGAAAGAGCTGTCCACATAACTTTCTTTTAGCGTCATTTTATTACACCGGTTGTTCTTTAATAAAATAAATTTATAAAACAGATACATTAGGGCCCACTAATACTCATTACCAAAACTTTCATCGTAGAATTCCATTTAGATAGAAAGCTCCCTAAAGTGCATCTGAAACCAAATTTTATTTGGACCATAGAAAAGATAATGCACATTCTTTTGGAAGAGCACATCCCATGAAATGGGACTCACCAGTCCTGATTAATATTACACATAAGTAAGCCATTCATGGGATCTTTTGGTTATGAAGAGCTTGCCTAGACTGTAGCTTGTGTTTCAGACCTCTAATGATTACCAAAAAAAAAAAAAAAAAGATTGTGGCTGCTGTACGGTGAGCTCATAGAAGAAGACTGGTCTTTTTGCTTTGAGAAGACTAGAAAGTGCAGGTGAGACCTTCAAAAAAAACCCACTCAGTTGGAGAAAAGAATGTGGCCTGTGGCATAGTGCCAGGTTCAAACGCGTAGGGCGGGATGAAGTGATTCATAACTTTAAGGCAAGGTTCTTAACAATTAATTGCATGTACCATTTATAATATAAGTGGCCTTGTGGAACACGCTGGAAAAACAGTTATTGGATTTACATTTCTTTTAACATGGAAATGTTCAAAAGCCATTATGACAACTTTTGTGTGTTTAAAAGAAAACAGATTTGTGGCTTAGACAAGGGACATCATTTTAGTTATTTTCAAAGGTATAATTAAGTCTAGAAAGTTCTTTTTCCATATAGTTAATAGTTAAGTGAATTTACTGACATTTTATCAGTTTTGCATTCTTGTATCCTGTGCTTGCTTTTTGGGTTCACCTTTTCTTTTGAGGTAGGTTTGCCACATAAAAGACAGGACACCCTGTTAAATCTGAATTTCAAGTAAATAGCAAATAATTTGGGACCTAACTTGCACTAAAAAGTATTCGTTGTTTGTCTGACATTCACATTTTACTGGGTGTCCTGTATTTTTATTGGCTGAGTCTGTATCTTTAGAGAGAGTCACTGGGAAGTACGTACTTACATGTCTGAAAGTATCTTTATTTTGAGCTCATTCTGTTATGAGACTCATCGGGTGTACACTTCTAGGTTAACAGTTGTTTTCCAACAATACTTTTGACTGTTACGCTAGTGTCTTCTGACTTCTATCTTTTTGGTACTTTTCCCTTTGTATATAATCTGTCATTCTCTCTTTTGAGATAGTCTCTTGGTTCTTTATGGTCTGTAGTTTTTTCATGATGCGTCTATATTTAGATTTATCTTGATTTTACTCAGTAGACAGTATATTGTTAATCTGAAAACCTGTGTCTTTCTTCAAATTTGAAAAATGATCGCCCATTTTCTCTTCAAATATTGCTTCTCCACCATGCCTTTCAGCCAAAACTCCTATTGGACAAGTGTTGGCGCCTTTCTATTTTTCATGCCTCTTAACAAGTCTTTTGTGTTTTTATACTCTTGTCTTTTTTGCTGCATTATGGACGAATTCCTTGGTTACATCTTCCAACTTTCAAATTCCTGCTTTACTTTGCCCATCTAGACTTTATCCCATCTGTTACATTTTTAATTGTAAGACTGTTTTTCATGTCTAAGGTTTCTAATTATTTTACATAGCTACCTTTTCTTGTTTTATTTTTTTTTAATGCGTTCGTTCATTTAACTTTTTAAGCATGCTAAGAATCTTTAAAAATCTTTGTGAGAACATTTTATGAAACTACTCGGATCTGGAGAATATTCCTGTTCCAATCATTGACCTCGTTTGCTTTCTTTGCGTTAGATTTTTTGACTGAGTTTGTAGGTTCACTCTGAATTGGAAGTTTATTTTCATTTTCCTCATCCCTTATCTTCTCCTATTTATGGTCCCTAAGTCTAAAGCTAGATTATAATGTTAGTTCCTACCTCAGAGGGATTTTTGGTGATATTGTCCCAGATTTCAGTTGCTGAGGAGGAGTGTTTTTGCACAGGTACTTTTAGTTTCTTACCCTCAGTTAGTAACTCCTGGTTGTCCCTGCTCCTTTCTAGACAACCGACCCAGAGGTTCAGTGGCCCTACCCACTACCATGTACTTCTCTACCATTTCAGGTTCACTGGGATGATTATCTTGTTGGGTTTTTTTAAAATTTTCTTTTAGAATTTATCATTGCTATAGGTTTGGAACAGGGGGAGAATGCCGAAGCATGAACTTACTGGGTTGCTCTTCTTTAACATTTATCCATATCAGGACTTATTTTTTTTTAAATTAAAAAAAATCAACATTGTAATATAGTGTTAAACTGAGGTATATGTATTTTAAATTATTTGAGGATATTGAAAAGCTTTTCATAAAAAATTTCAGATTATATAATCTGTTATCCACAGGTAAATTCTTTTTACCTGTTGTAATTAAGCAGCCTGTCAAGGTAAACTTGGTGACCATCTGCTGTTCACTCACTCACTCATTTTACAGATATTTAATGACGACTTAAGTAGGGGTACTCTGAGAAATATAGAGTATAATAAGACCAAATTCCTACCCTTAAGAAGATCACTGTTCTCACATATAATTAAGAAATCAAGGCAGCATGTAGTAAGTGCTATATGAAGTGAACCGAACACTGCAATTGCAGAGGAAAGAAAGTTCCTATTTAGTTAGAAAATCACAGATAGCATTTAAAAACATATTCCTTAAAAAAAACCACATTGTCTTTCCTATTTATAAGATAACTCATCCCTATTGTTTAAAATTTAGAAACTAGAGAAACATATAAAGGAAAAAATTACCATCTCCTATAAAAATTGATATGTTTCTTGCCAATTGTATTTTTGGGTATAGAAATTTGAAATGATATTTCATGGATAGCTGTGAAAACTATTTTTTTACTTAAAGTATAATGAACACTTTGTGTTATTAAATAATCTAAAAATTATTGTAATGCTGATATAGTATCCCAGTTAATAGATATAGAATAATTCATTTAACCACGCCCCTGAAGTTGGATTTTCAGGTGTTTCTAATATTCCTTGGTATATATAGTGTTGTCAGGGGCATACTTGACCAAAAACCTCCGCATGAATCTATGATTTACGTTAGAAGAGAAATTACTTGTTTCCGGGCTTTGCTTCATCCAGCGCACGCTCCCTTTCAGGGAGGATGTACAATTTCTCTTCCCACTAGCAGCAGAGAGCCCATTGACTGTAATCCCTTCTCTCTTATTTCCTTTTCTTTACAAAAAGGGCTGTTAAATGGTATTTTTTTTTTCCCACATGGGCTTTGCACATTTCTATTTAGGCTTTCCCCCGGCAATTTTCTCTTGAATATTGCTGTGAGCAAGATTGTAATTTTGTAAATATTTATTGTCATATTGGAAGTAACTGTGATTGGTTTTAATGATTTTTTCTGAGTTTTCTATGTAGGGATAATTTTACTTCCCAGTAATTTGGGAAAGATGATGATGGGGTGGGAAAGTTATCAGGGCTGGAAGAAACTAAGACACAGGTATGGGACAGCACTGCCGGGCTTGTGCCTGCTGAATCCTGCAGGTGTAGCTGAGGGTGGATGATAAGACTGTAAAGGTATTTGGGGGGACCCGGAATGAATTTGAAATTTGTTTGGTACAGTGCCTAGTGACTCATGAGTGTCAGCTTCTTTCAAGATTTTATTTTAAATAGATGAGAAGTTGATATATTTTGTTAATTATGTTATTACACTGACATTTCTGGTTTACTTTAAAGGTTTTGGAGTGAGATACAATTTTCATGGAGCTAAGATAAATGTCTCTAAATTAGTAGTGAGTGCTGTGTACTCACTTTGCCTCCATTTTTCCCATCCTCTCTCCCTCCTTTCATCTTCCTCTCTATCCCCCTGTCTCAAGGTTCACCCACCTTATTCAGGACCTTCATCTTGGAGTAGTGGTAACAGTACAAGGAAGGCAGCGACGCTCTATAGACACAAATATGTTTTTATTGACAATGATCTTACGCAGCAAGTGACATAAGTGTTCTGTTTCCCAAGTTCTCCAGCACTCAGGCCCAGTTTAACCCTTTTATACGTCACCTAGGTCCTGCCTCTAGTAATCTTATATTCTTACCCAATTTTTCCCCAGACTTTCTCTCAAAGTGGAACTAGCTAGACCAGCTGCTTCTCTGTTTCTGACTACTCTTGATTTTATTTACATGAGGCTTATCTCCTTATGGTGTTACTTGCGTAAGAATAAGTTGATAATTTTCTCTTTTCTAATACTAATAATAATAAATTAATTAATAATAAATTTCCTTTTCGGTCATTATTGCCTACACATCTTTTTATCTACCTGTTTATGTACTTTGCTAACATTTATTGAATGCCTAATTAGTGGAGCCTTTCCATTGGCTGCTTTAGGTATGTCATAATTCTCTTAGTAATTGTGAGTTATGTAGTGTTATCTTTTTTTTTATTATTATTATTAAAGATTTTTTTTTCCTTTTTCTCCCCAAAGCCCCCCAGTACATAGCTGTATATTCTTTGTTGCGGGTCCACCTAGTTGTGGCATGTGGGACGCCGCCTCAGCGTGGTCTGATGAGCAGCGCCATGTCCGCGCCCAGGATTTGAACCAATGAAACACTGGGCCGCCTGCAGCGGAGCTCGCGAACTTAACCACTCGGCCACGGGGCCAGACCCGTTTTTTTTTTTTTTAACTTGTAATGAAACTGAGTCCTGAGGCTCAAAGAAATTAAGTAGTGGCAGATCCCATAGCTGGAGTGGGAGAATCTCCTCCTGAAGCCTGGGTTCCCCTCCCTGTGTCACTAATATTTATATAACAGTTTATAGTTTATGGAAGTACTTTTTCATGTCATTGATTCCTGACAACTGCACCTGCTTGTTATAGGTGGGAAGCCATGACTTAAAGCCTTGCTCGAGCATCAGCAGTGGGAGTAATATTAGATGCTCATACTTTATCTAGATTGAACTATCCTATTAGGCTCTTTCAGTAGTTCCATTTAGAAATCAGAGTTCTCTGAACTTCATTGTTTATTTTTATAGCAAATTTTCTTATTTTAAATGTGTCCACTTTGTAGTTAAAATAAGAATTTTTCTCTCACATTATTAGCAAACCATTGTACCTTCACAGTTTTATCCTGAAGTCTTTAACAAGAAGAATGTTTATGCTTCTAGAGGATTTTATTTGTTTGTTTTTTAAGCCAGAATTTCTTTGGATTCTGAGGCACTCCCCTTCTGGTACCACCTCTTCTCCCTTCCCCTTAACATTTACTTCATAAAACAATCATGTACTATTTCTCACACTTGTAGGGGGTAACTGGGGAGTTTTGCTCTCCTGGGCCAGGGTCACTGATCTCACCCAGACTCAGTCATGGGTCTGTGATCAGCTGATGGATGCCTGGGGCTGGATGGTCCAGAATGGCCTCAGCTGGGCTGGCTCAGCTCTCTTCCACACAGCTCCCATCTTCTAGGCAGCTAGCTAGGGTTGTTCTCATGGTAGCGGCAAGCTTCCAAGAGAAGGAGAGTGACACACTGTCACTTCCACTCTATTCTAGTGTCTGAAGGAAGTTGCAAGGCCAGCCTGCCATTCAGGGGATGAGGAAATAGACTCTGCCTCTTCCTGGGAAGAGCTACAAAGTCACGTAGCAAAGGCACTGAATACAAGGAGAGGTGGAGAATTCGGCCATTTAAAAAATCAGTCTATAACACTCTGATGATTTATACTGACCTAGCAAGTATAAGTGGATTTTGCTTGACATAAAAAGGAAATGAAGACCTTCATTGGTATTACTGTGAGGTCACTTTACATCTAAACTTAGAGCCATATTGAGAAAGTATTGGTGAAAAAACATTATTCTGATGATTATATTCAAAATTGTGTAGTTAATTATATTTTTAGGTAAACTTTATCGATGTGTAACCTATGTATAGAACAATGTACAGATTGCAGGGATATAGGTCAGTGAATTATCAGAAAGTGAACACAACGGTGTAGTTATGACACAGGTCAAGAAAAGAACATTACCTGCACCCCAGAATCCTCCTTTTGCCCCTTCCAAATCTTTTTCTCTCTCTTTTCCGGAAGTAATCACTATCCTGACTCCTACAAACATAGATCAATTTTGTTTTCTTATGAACTTTCAAATTATTCAGTATGTGTTCTTGTGTGCCTGGTTTCTTTCACTCAAGAGTATGTGGCCAATACCAATTTTCAATATGTAAAATTCTGGCTAAGGAAGTGATAACATCCATTGATGTTTTCATTTAAAATCTTTTCACTGCTTTTTTCCCTCCCTTCAACATGTTCTTCTCTGACTTCCCTGTGTGTGCGGTATTCTCCACAGTTAGTGTTGTCTCTGAAGTTCCCTTAGTTGCATTATCATAGGAGAATTGATTGTTATAATGTTTATTTCTTTCCAGGAGGATATCGGGAATATGTATATGAGAGTGATGTAGATATAAAGATGAAACTTAGAAACCATTGTTCTTTCTATATATTTGGGAAATAATAGTAGAAAATCAATAGGTATGAACTAAGACTGAAGTCAACCAGACTTGATAATTCCATTCTTCAAGACACTTAAAAATGCTTAAAATTCTTTTTATTTAGCCTACCAGAGACTCATCACAATGTTCTGCTGTATTTAGTGATTTAGTCCGAGAAGCTGTGGGGTACTTAATGTGTTTCTGAATCATGTTTTACAATAGTCAGTGGCTAAGAGGGAATTGATAGATGTTTTATTGTTTTGAAGGGACTATTTTATTGTCCTGGGCATCTTCTTGGAACTCCTGCTGCAGTTTCTAATTTAAATAGACACAGTATTTTCAGTAAGAGTTTAAACAGTTTTTGATTTGGACCTGAGTATCATATTTCAGCTTTTACAAATCAAATTGGGATCCATTTTTATCCATTTTAGAATGGTTTTCTGATGAGTTCTCTTACTGTACTCATATCACTGGGATGGGATTCAAAAAGGAAGTGTGTGTTTATTTTATTCACTTTTCTTCAGGAAAGACAGTGGCGAAGTGACTCATTAGCGCATTGTATTTTCCACTAGCTCTCTGACCTTAATTTCTGGGGCTATAAAAATCAATGAGAAGATGCCTATTGTATCATGAGTGATGAGGAAAGCCTATGATGGATTCATGTTACTGTGAATGTTTCAAGGAGAAATTAATGTAGTGTTTGTAGACTATAGTCAGGAATCCAAGACCAACAGTGATGTGTATGTTATTAGCAGCATCTTCCATGTGTAGCACACATGTATCAAGAAAGAAATACAAGCTGTTCTCTGGGCTCTGATAATTCTTTTATCATGTTACCATGAAACCAGAAGAATTGGAAGGAAGGAAGGGAATTGCTCCCACAGTGGTTTGCCTTCTTTCATTGAGCCCAGTGATCGAATCCATCCTATGATAGATTATCATTTTATAAAGATGGGATAGTTACAGGTTGGCAGGGGAGGCTATGGCAGCCCCGAGGCCTAGGTTGAAGCAAATATATCCACGAAGAGACTCGTACAGTAGTTTGCAGGGCCAGCCCCAGGGAGCAACATTTCACAAAATGTGCTCCACAGACCACCAATTCAGAGAGAGGTTAATAGATGGTGTGTGAAAAAGGGTTCCATGGCCAAATGTGTGGAAAACACCAAGTTAAACAAAGAAAGCCAAGAGTCCTTGCCAAAGGACTTCTTGGGGTCTTTAATGTTCTCATGTGTGTAGAATATACACTGTTTCTCAAACATATTTGGCCACAGAACCCTTCTTTTAGCAGAATTCTCACAAAGCTTGTGTTTCATAGAAAATATCTTGGGTAAAACCGCTCTAGAACATTGGTCTCCACACTTTTTTGTGCTCATTTATCTCCTAAAATAATTTTGAAAAACTTATGTGTTCACACATTTTTAAGCTGACATCTACGTTTTTTTCGTGAAAGATTAAACAAATGCAGTAGATTCATTTCTGGCATATTCGTATTAGATAATGTGCTTTAAACATGTTTTCACCAAAACCTTGGAGCTGCGGAGTTGGCTCATTCGGTCTATGAATAATGTCTGCCGTCTAACCTATTTGGCAAAGCCAGGCCTTCTTATGAAACAAATCAGACTTATCACTCTTCCTGTAACTCTCAGGAGAGAGATATTTGTGAATTGTTTATTTGTTTGGTGCCTTGGAGAATTTTACATTGTCGAGCAGTGTACCTAGAAAGCCCAGAAAGATTCCAGATGGGCAAGAGGTATGCCTTGACTTTGTAAAGACAAAGAAGGCGCTGAGTAAGGGAGAAATAGAAAAGGAAGGTTGGGAAATGTGTTCTTAGGCAGATCCCTTTTAGAAAGGCAAACATATGAAGGCTCAAGATCTAGAAATTGATTCCCTTAAAAGTGTCCAAGCCTGTGTATACCCTGAGGAATATGAGCATGTGCCTTCAGGGATATGTGTACCCAGTATGAAGCTGCGTCTCTGGAAGTTTAAGAAATACGTATGTCCTCTTGGAGAGTGAACACCTTCTTTATCTAAAGTAAGTGATTCCTATTAAATAGCCAAAACATCTGTCTGGCTAGGAAAAGTATTGACCTCAAGAGATATGTTTTCTGCTTTCAAGGGGAAGTCATATTGCTAAATTGGATGATGGAATTTCAGTCCATCAGCAAAAGCTGAATATACATACAGCAGAATCTCCAGAAAGCTTCATATTTTCACACAGTATAAAGATCTTCATGTACTATTCTCACCTTGTACCTAAATTCTGTTGCTTACTGGACGCGCTTCATTTCCTGTAAAAACTTGCGTCACTAAAAAGGCAGTAAATTATTACTCACTTTGTTAAACATACATATTTCCTGTAGGGGAATAGATACATAAAAGTGTGTTTATTTTCCATAAGGGCACTTCCGCTATTCATAATATATTATGCATTAAATGTCATACTTCATGTATTCCTTGGCATTTTCAACCCTGGCAACTGCAAGGTTGTTTTGAAGTCAGAATATTTAAGCCAGAAGTCCCCTTGGAGATTATCTGATTCAGCCCCTCTGTGTTGCAGGAGAGGAAACTTAGATCAAGAGAAATTGAGTTGCACTAGGTGACATAATTTAGCATTCTAGTTACATCAAAATTAGGTCTTAGTGGGATATTTCTCCCATTAGATTTCCCCATTCCTCATTAAACCTTTTCAAAACTGTGACCTTAGACAAAATTATCTCTATAGAATAGGAATAACTATTCAAGTGTTGCTTACCATCCGGAATGGTTAGGAAGCTCCAGTGAGACAAGATGTGCTATGTAAAGGATGAGGAGGAGGATCCTTGCTTCGTTGAACTAGATATTGTATCCTTCCCTGGTACGGATGAACTTGATATAGGCCCTGAAGTACATGGGAGGCTGCACTGAGCAGAGACAATCTGTAAATGTTTTAATTGAGTGGAGAAGTATGTAAATCTTCATATTAGCTGTAACCTCATGGATTTTGCCTATTCTAAAGGGGCATATGGGGCAGTATGAGCTCCTCTCCTTGTTTCTTCTTTGATATACTTCTAGATTGCCCTAACACAGCAGCTCAGTTGGAGGTATGGAGATGAGTGACTGGCTCTACCAGAGTGCCAGCTCCTTCAGCCGTTAATTTTGACCTTCATTCTTTAACTCAGTAAGCCGTGCTGTGTGCAGTGGTTATACCATTCCTTCAAAGATTTCCTTCATAGAATTCCAGTTCTCCAGAGAAATTTGGTGGTCTACAGAGGGAGAACAAAGAATAGATTCATTTATACATTTTTTAAACTAAGTGCTAAAAAATTTTCAATTTAATCAGAATACATGAAGGGAGATTGGCTGACTGTGTAAAATATGAGACTTCTGAAACACAATTATATTTGTCAAATCAGTTATTTATAAAAATTATAATCAAGTTATAAGCTTTTATTTGATTAAAAAATTGCCTTAGGAATTGAAGCCTGAATAGAATTATAATTCATAGTTTGCCAATCATGTTCCTTATAATTGTTAAACTTTGCTCTGATAATGTTTTCTCTTACTCCTTAAACTTCTCATATCCAGATAGAACATCTTTAGTTAACCCATATTTTGTTCTTAATGCATTTGTGAATCTCTAATTTCCTTTAGTTTATTTAGAAAGGCCTTAAAGAACGTTACTTCAGAAAGTCACTTAGATAATTGCTCTTGTTTCTTATTAATTTCTGAGATTCTAAATTAAAAACCATGGGGGCTAAGTTTTTTGCTTGTTTCTTTTTCTTTTCTTTTCTTTTTTTTTTTAAGACAAAGGCTATAAACTTCCTGGCCACCCACAGTCCTCTCAGGAACAAAGCAGAGGATGGAAGTGACAAAAAAATAAGAATTCTTATCTAATTTTTAGATGTAAAAATTTTGCATATTAGGCATTAAAAATTTACAAATGGCATGCTTTTTAAAGTTTTATATGTGAGTTGTTGAAATCTCAAATCTGGAACATGATTTGACACAGAAACAATTTAAATCAGTGATTTTCAAATTTTTTTCACAAATGCCGTTTTATCATAGAAGCTCAGTATTTGAAGCAGATGCAAGGAACTGCCTTGCTTCAGTAGGTCTGCAGGGTGCCCAGGGCTCCAGGAACGGTCAGGAGATCACAGTTATGTCTGATGAATCATGTCAGGGTCCCCGTCAGACTTGGTGGTGCTAAGACTCTGGCCTTGCAGGTCCCAAACCATACAGCCCCAAACTCAGAGATTTGGGGGACCCAGTCTCCATTTTGCTTCTAGTTGAGCCTCCCATCTATGCTAAGGCCAAAGCACAGTCTCAAAGAAAGCAAGGGACTGTCCAGATGTAGAAGATACAGACACTGAGTCAAGTGAATGAAATCCTTCTCATGTAGCCAGCGTCCACCGCCACCCCATCGTTCCTCAGACAGCCTTACTTCAAAGTGGTCCCTTTTGCACTTACAAACTCATAGACTCATCACCTCTGTATGAGTTACTCTATGAGGGCTTTAATGACATTTTTGGCAAAACAATTCTTTCTCATGGAGAACTAACCACACTTGTAGAGTGTTTGGCATCCTCAGTGTCCACCCATCGTGTGTTCCCTAGTCCTTGTGACAACCCAAAATGCCCCCAGGCAAGCATATACTCCTCTTTGAGAATCACCACTGATCCTCCCGGAGTGCTAAGAGGGAATCAGTCTTGCTGACCTACAACATTCTTAGAGATACTTAGATTTTAGAAGAGAATGTTTTTATATCCAAATGGCTAATAAATATATGAAAAGGAAGTGCAAATTAAAACCGTAATGAGATAACACTACACTCCCACCAGAATGACTAAAATGAAAAAGACTAGCAGTAATTTGATGAGGATGTGGAGCAATTGATACTGGGAATGGGGATAACCACTTTGGGCAACTATTTGACAATGTTTATTAAAGTAAACATGGACCTTCTGTAGTGACCCAGAAATCCTATTCCTAGGTACACGCCCAAGAGTCATGAGTGCGTAGGCCTACCAAAAGACATGCATATGAATGTTCACAGAAGCATTGTTAATGATAGCTCAAAATTAGAACGGACAAGTTAATTTTGATATTCTCACACAATAAAATATAACACAGCAATAAAAGAATGAACTGCTGCATACAACAACGTTGATGAATCTCACAGGCATAACAATGAGTAAAAGAAGTCAGACAAAAGAATATATATAATATGATTCCATTTATATGAAGTTTAAGAACAGACAAGACTAATCAATGATGATAGGAGTTAGAGTAGTAGTTACCTGTGGGGGCAGAGGTGTTGACTGGGAAGGGACAAGAAGGAGCCTTCTGAAGTGATGGAAATGTTCTAAACCATGATGTGAGCAGTGGTTACACAGTATGAGTACACACACGTATACACATATACACACATATATATACACACATGTGTATATGTAAAAATTCATTAGCTGTATACTTAAGATTGATACAATTTGCTGTATATAAACTAAAAAACTTGAAAAGTTAATTTCTAATTTATGGTACTTTAGAGAAAGCAATAAAAAATAGAGGCAGTTGAAGGAAACAAGTTTTTCTGGAAACTGTGAGAGTGTATCACGAAGGAAGGTCCATGTTTCTGGGGCCAAAATTAGGGGAGATGTTGTGCCAGTGCTGGTGGCACAAGCTGATCAGGATAGAAGTAATAGAAAAAGTCTTGCATGATTCTCTTTCCTCCTGGATTTTTTTGTTCTTTCCTGTCTATACCTGTAGTTATTGTTGTTTTAAATCTTAACTCCTTTCCTCTATTCCCGTGGCATTGTGGTCGAGGTAGTGGGCAATGTTGAGGCGAGTTGAGGGGGCATGGGAAAAGGGTATAAGGCCATGGCTGTACATCAGGTATTTATGCTTTGGAGGGAAAAAAACCCTCCACCTTAACCTGGCAGCCAGCAGCGAGCCTGGGATGGTACTGTCATAGAAGGTTTCCCAAGAAGGAAAAATTCTGGGTTCTAAGAGATGAACGTGGAATGTGTAGTGCAACCAATGAACAAGGATACAGGCTACTTGGAGAAAGAGGAAGACTGATAATCATGCCCTAGTGGGGATGTAAGGGGAAGGAGGAGAGTGGAGACCTTGTCCAGCCTTTTTGGCCACAACTGGCTGGTTACCCAGGCTTGAGGTTTAAGTTGGGATATATGATAAGGGCCTCACTTGGACCACGTAAGCTCCAACTGGACTTGGCACTCTTCCCAGTCCTTCATGGTGATTTTCTTAAGGAGAATGAGTTATGGGGGAATATTTTGAACTATATGCTGTGCATAAATGTGTATTACAGCACAACACCCACTCTGATAAAGAATAAGATGGTCAGGTGCTGGACCATATGCTGTGCCAGGTGTAATCTAGCTCTGCAGTTTCCAGCCGGATCCAAGTTGGAATGCTGTAGAATTTATACAATGAATATATATGTTAACTTGTCATTTGTGTTCCTTTGAAAATGTTCTATTATATCACTGAAATTAAATTAAAAACTGCACGTGTTAGATAAAATGCCTATACAGATATCTATGTCTACTTAGAATATGAAATATAAACAAATAATGATTTATTGAGGGCTGTGTTTGTCTTTATGTGACGATTCTGCTAATAATATTTTGCTACCATTGTATTCAATTTTAATTTAGAAAATTAGTGTTTTAGAATCCTTAATAAGTTTTACTAGAATTAATGATTGGAGGAGGTAAAAATATTATTTGAAAAAGAAGCACTAATAGCCAAAACTATTAAGCTTCGTAGGCCACACTGAATAAAATATAAATGACTATGAATTTTTCACTTTTAACTTGTCGCATTCTATTTTTGATTTTTAATTAATTACCTTTGCAAATAACTCTGTAATCTTTTTAAAAGCACCAGATTTTTCTCTCTCCTCTTTCAAATTGTTTCGATTTCCCCTTGAATCACTGCCTTAGTCCATTCAGGCTGCTACTGCAAGATACCACCAACTGGGTTGCTTATAAACAACAGATATTTATGAAGGAGACTACGAAGTCCAAGATCAAGGCAGCAGCGTGGTGGCCTTCCTCTTCCTGGTTCCATTGTGTCCTCACATGATGGAAGATCTGGGGATCTCTCCGGAGCCTCTTTTATAAGGCGCTAATCTGATTCATGAGGGCTCCACTCTCATGACTTAAGCACTTCCCAAAGTCCCCACCTAGTAATACCATCACCTTTTGGGGTTAGGATTTCAGTATATGAATTTTGGGGGGACAAACATTTAGACCATAGCAATCACCATGTACAGTGACCCTGAGTCTCTATTTCCAACCACAGTTTCCTCTTGCGTTTCATTCCCGAGTCTGCTGCTGCTGCTGGGTGTTTGTAACTGGCTCTCCCAGTGTGACTTTCAAGTGTAGAACTAATCTCTTCATCTGCCTCTTTCTTCCTCAGAACCTTCCATAAATCCAGCAATGTCTTTTCGTCTTTCTTTAGATTAGAAGCCTCCCAGGCATCTTTGACTCCTTTCTCTTCCTTTCTAGTATTGTGTTGGCCAAACACCCTGCATTGTCAATTGTTCTTTAAAAAACAAAAAAACAAAAAACTTCATTCCTTCCCTTCCTGATTATTCTGACTGTCACCAACCTGGCTTGTCACCAGTCTCATGCTTGCATTACTCCTTCAGTGATCAAACTTTTAATCTCTTCCCACCAAAGAGAACGTGCTGGCCAGATAAATTTCCCCAGAGCCTGCATTTGATTATATCTTCCTCCTGCTCAGAAATCTTTAGTATAGCTCCTTGTTCTCAATAAAATTGAATCCAAACCTAGCCTGGCTTTAAGCAGCTCTTTTTCCAACCATTTACCTTCCTGAAACTTCTTTTCCAGCCAACGGTTTGACTCACAATTTCCTGAGCCCTCTTTCCTTCTCCAGTCTCATACTCCAGTGTCCACCCATGTAGATCAGTCACGCCTCCTCCCCGTCCGTGCGGCTCCTCCCCAACTTCAACGCCTGATGAAGTCTTACCCTCCTCTCAGTGCTGCAGCCTCCCCTTACCTCTAACTTCCTCCAGTGGCTCTTACTGTCTATATAGGCAACTTCATAATTTAACTTCTTCAAGTTTATGACCTTTCTTCCAATTGTGATAACGTGAACTGATTTTTACTTAAGTTTTTACTTAGTTGTATGTGCAACTAGACTGTCAGTGTCTCCAGGGTGGGAGTCTTTGCTTTATCTGCATGCTGTACAATACCTAACATAGACTCACACTAAAATGTAAGCTCTGTGAAGGCTGCAATTTTCTCTCAGTTTTGTTCAGTGGTAAATACCTGGTACCTAGAACCGTTGAGTACATAGTAAGTACATAATAAATATTTGTTGTATAAATTGTAGATGTTCAATAAATGTTTATTCATTTGATTTTAGATCATTCACACTTGCTGCATTAAAAGTTGCTAGCATCTCTTATTTACTATAGCTAAGAGACGGTTATAGTAAAAAAGGAAGTGAATGCAATTTACAGCCAAAATCTGTTCAATAGGGCTTGCCTTCTTCTTCTAAAAGAAGTGTGTTTTCTTACAGATATTAATGAATGCCAGCTACAGGGTGTGTGCCCTAATGGTGAGTGTTTGAATACCATGGGCAGCTATAGATGTACCTGCAAAATTGGATTTGGGCCAGATCCTACCTTTTCAAGTTGTGTGCGTAAGTAACGACCACTTTTTATTCCTCTTTTGGATCAGTTGTTTTTTTCATGTTGGGGGGGTTATCCAAAAGAAGGGAAATACTCAGTGATCAACTGAATATTGTAAATATGCAGGAAACCTCATTAATTAAAATGATAAAGGGAGGAGGCCAGCCTGATGTAATAAAATAAATCTATATTATGGCACCTTTGCCAAAATGCGTTTTTATTGCTTTCAGAAAAATATAATAGCTAAAACTCAAGGTAGAGAACAAGCTGCCCATCGCTTCTCAGTCTTTTGGCTGAGGTCAAGTGTGGAGAACAAGCATACTGAGTAAGTCTACTTTATGAAGAAAAAGAGTTAATTAAAACTAGCATACATGAGAGATGGAAACAGTTTTTTCCTTCATAGTATTTTAAGCATTATTTAGGTTGCATTAGACTTTGTCCCAGCTTCTGTCTTTAATTAGTCCAAATTCTGAGTCACTGGTGTCTGATTTTAATGAGGTTTCACTGTACTTTCTTGGTTGGAAGAGTCTGGGAAATAAGTTACCAAGGGCCTGCCTTTCAGATTTTCTATTCAGTTCTAATTTCAGATATTCCAGTCTTTATCCTCAAAAAAATACCAAAATGTCCCTGCAGGTATAGTGTTTTGCCTTACAAATGTTGTCTCTAGGATTTTCTCTTGTACCTGGTAAGGGTGCAAATCCTCCATCAAATCATGTGTGCCAATATTGGTTCAGAAAATATGGTTTCACCAAAGAGACCCTCTCCCCCCAAAAACCAATCTAGTGTAATCACTGCAGATCACCTGACAATTAGAGATGGATGCATTTTAAATATAAAATTCTCACAGGCAGAATTTTTTGAGGTTACATTATTTTTAAGGTACTTATGTCCATTATTACAAAGGTAAACTGCAGAGTTTTCAAGCCGTATGTAATTAAAATTTTAAAAGACAGAAATCTGTCAGGATAATTGTAAGAGCATTTCTGTGTTAATTTCTGTCTTGCTAGGTTTTTGTTTTCATTATCCTTTTTTTAATGTGGACTTGGTATATGTTAAGCTGCATCCTTCCAGTCCCCCGTTTTAAACTTGCCATTTGGTCAAGACATGCTCTTCATGAAGATAGTATTGTTCGTTTTTAGCTGTGCGTCTCTCTCGAACTCTGTGCCCTAAGCTGAGGTCATAGACATAATGCAATAAAGACAAATGTAGTAAAATAAAAATGACAGTCTCATTCATTACTTTTAGAAGGGTTTGTTGAGTCTTTTGGAACATTGTTACTAATTACTACTCTTTTCCTTTAAAAACTGTCAAATGCAGAGTAGGAAATTTTGCATGTAAGTTCTTTTTTGCGTGTACTTTTCACAGACAGTTCTGATCAGGAAGCAGACAGACACCTAATTAGAGGGCTTTTTTGGCAACTGGTAAAATTAGACTGTAAAATTATGTTTGCATACAAGGTACATTTGAAAACTGATGCAAGGATTTGGACATTTCAGGCCAAAAATCACATTGTTAACAATATCCAGATAACTTAGGGATAATTTCTGGCTGATTTGAATTACATGAGTAAACTCTTTATGTAGTTTTATGATTTAAGCGTAAAAGATTTTACAGAGTATGGATATAGAATTTGTTGAGAATGTTTGGGGGTTTTTTCTCCCTTAAATAATTTGATTTATAGTCTGGTTAAAATTACTACATTGAAGGTTGCAGATTAGGTAAACTCGGAGAAGTGATCACAAAGTGTTTAATGATACTTAGACTAGATCTGATGTCTAGAATTAAGGGCAGACATCCAAATTTTAATAAGATTGTAGAAATCTGCCAATGAGATTTTTGAAACATTTACACATTTCCTTAGCATTTATTTTCACTGTCATTGCCCAGATAATACTGAGCTTATTAAACAACCATCCATTCTTATTTGAAAAATAAATAATTCAATTTTATGGTTCAGCTACAACAGCTGAAATGATAAGTATTAGGAGACGTTTGTTGCTAGTTGAATGTTCCAGTTTAGAGTTTGAAGTTAAAACCTGGGCTCTTTACCAGCGTTGAATGGGCAGATTTATTTCTCTTTGCTCTGAATTTACCACATGTAACATGACAGAGATATGTAGGGTGCCTTCAGGATTTGTGACTTGGATCAATCCAGTCTGATTTTTTGGTGAGCTATATTTTGAAGAAATCAATAGGGGAAGTCTGAAGACAATTGAGAAGAATTAGGGGAAAAGGTGGTATTCATAGAGTAATGGAAAAAAATATTGGCAAGATGGTGGTACCCTTGATAGTCATGGGGAAGTAGCAGAAGAAGACCGGTGGTCATGCATGCTTGCACACACACACAGACACACAGACATTGAGCAGTTATTGCTTAAGATTTGGAATATATGTTCTTGAGAGGTATAGAAACAACCATGGATAGAGCAGTTAAGCTAATGGAGGAGACTGGCCACATTTGCTCAAGCAGCATGAATTTGGGGCATATCTAGGCCATAAAAGGCGTGGCTGACTCTGTGAACTCAAAGAAATGCACTTGGCAACAGCTGAGGAGCAACGGGAAGCTCTCTCTGTTCTCCAGTACACCGAGGTGAACACCCTCAGAATTCCTTGACTCCAGCCAAAGGTTGCAACCATTTCACGTTCTCTCCTTGTCTGCTCTCTGTCCTTGACTTAGCCAAGCTAAAAGAAGGAAAGTAGGAGGGTTCTGGCATTTGCTGCCTCTGACCTCTGTGTCTGTGGCTCAGGATGCTTTAGCTGCATTCTCCAGACCTGCTCCTAATTATCTATGGAGAAAGGTGAAATTTTAGGATTTGTCAGAGCTAATCCAAGAAAAGTATAATAACCTTTGCAGTTGGAGTAGGAAAACTTTCTGAGCAGCAATTAATTTTCTTCAGGAATTTAAGGGCTCCAGGATGAGTGCTACAGAGGGTGTATCCATAGATTCAGTAGAGAAAGGCCCAGATAAAGGAATTCTGAGCCTGGATATTTGCTGTTTTATGGTATTCTTGACCCATGGACTTGGTGCTAATTGACAGAAACAGAGGGTTAGAGAGATGTGCTTGGGAACTTCTGCATAACCCTGGAAATCATGAGAAGGACAAATCCCTTCTAAAAGTCAGTCATTTTTATGTACATCATTTCTTTTGAATTTTCCCAGCATCTTTGTGAAATATGTATTATTCTTACTGTACATTAGGAAACTGGAGCTAGGAGAGTTTAAGTAACTTCTCAAGATCATACAGCTAGTAACTGACGTTGAGACTTAAAACTGGTTTTGTGCCTCCAAATTCAGGGTTCTAGATCATGGGTTGACAAACTGTAGCCCATGGGCCAAATCTGTCCCACTGTCTTTGTAAATGAAGTTTTATTGGAACATAGCCATGCCTGTTAATTTACATAGTGTCTACAGCTGCTTTCATGCTACAGTGGCAGAGTTGAGAAGTTGCACCAGAGACCTTATGGCCCACAAAGCCTGAAATATTTATCATCTCATCCTTTACAAAGAAAGTTTGCTGACTTTTGGGCTAGATCACTGTTGTTCAATAGAACTTTCTTTGATGATGGAAATGTTCCGTATCTGCAGTCTGATGTAGTAGACACTAGTCACATGTGGCTAGTGTGACTGAGGAATTGAGTTTTAAATCGTATTTCAATTAAATTTTATCAAAGTAGCAACATGTGGCTAGGGACTAATGAGTTAGATAGCATAGTTCCAAATCATTGTTTTACAAAGCTGGTTGGGTAAGTTACTCCTCGATCTTCTCCTTTCCCCCTAAAATAGGCTTTCCTTCCTGACTTGCTGGTTTTGTCCATGGTGACATTGTTCTCTCAGGCAGTCAGACTGGGAGCCTCTGTGTCAGCTTTGACTCTCACATCTCCTTTGGTCTCCAAGAAAGTCGTTAAATCTTCATAATCTATCTTACACCTTTTCTTTTCTTTCCACCTCCTCTGTGGCCATCTTAGTTTAGGCCCCTAGCGTCCCTCGCTTGGTGGTCTCATAGCATCATGGCCTGGAGGTTAGACAGACGTCTGTGCAAACTCACAAATAATAACTGTAACAACAAAAACCAGGACAATAATGCCATAATCTTCACTGCACACTCAGTGTCATGCACTGTAATGAGCACTTTATATGGATTATCAAATATAATGCTCACAAGATCTCTATGAGGTTTGTATTGCTAGTCTCCCTCTTTTAGAAATGAGGAAATTGAGGCATGGAGAAGTTAAGGATCTTTCCAAAAGTTACACAATCTGTAAGTGGTTGAGCCCGGATTTGAATCTGGGTCTTTCTTACTCTACAAGCCAAACCTTTAATTGGGAAGAGGAAAATGGTCTGAGTTGACAGGTGCAAGTCATTTATTTAAGGAACGCTGCCACTTAGTCTCACTTGCCACACTTGAATAGATGGTCTAACTCTGCAATGACCCTAGAATCATTGTCTTTTTTATTTTGGTTCTCCCAGAATTTATTTTTAACAGCCCATTTCCCAAAAAGGATGCCTAGTGGTTCTTAATCCACTAGGAAAGTCATCTCTCAGACTCCTCCTGACAGCTTTAGCTCTCCCCACACCTGCATCCAAACACTCATGCCATAGGGCTTTTAAACTTTAAAGGGATGAAACTCTAATGCAGAATTGCATCCAAGAAATGAATGAGGATATTTGAGGTGTCCGGGGGACAGGGAATGAAGACAGACTAGCATGGGGGTTAGCTATATGCTATCCTCTCAAGTCTTCTATATTTTTCAACTTCTTCTAAGTATCAGGTTATATCTGCTTAATGATATGTATCATTCACGTTTTAATTAGTTAGAGCAGCATGTCTTTGAAAGTATCATCAGGGTTTATTCTGCAATCCTATAATCAAGTATAAGTTGCTTGCTACACCAGCAGGGTACCCAAATAGGAGAACCATAGCATCTTCTTTTTGTGTTTTGTAATTGAGTCACCATCAACATTGGATATATGGTGAAGACTCAAGACTGTACTTGGGTACAGAGCTATGTGTGTATTACTTTTGAAGATTTCTCTTTCATCTGTAGCCAAGAGCAAAATATTTGTTTTCCTGACTCACTGATGTGGCATTTCCAGTAGGTTTAATGCCTCTGAGATGTTTTTCCCTCTATATAGAGTACCTGAATTTTTTCACCCTAATCTTAGCAACCCATCTTGCAAAAAATACAATCTGAAAAACCACTGTCATGTATGAACCTATAAGCACTGTTTGTGATGGCTCCTCAGTACTCTAGCCCGTACCCATTTCTATGTATTCTTTAGAAATCTTTTGGCAATATTTTTTTTAGTATAGCATGAGACCTTATGACTCAATAGAATGAATAATCATGTGTACCATATTTTAAATAATAAATGTAGTATACTAATGAATTATCCTTTAAAACTAGCCTTCCAACCTGTGGTTAAAGACTCAGACAACAGAAACACCAATCTGGCATCATTCTAGGTAGCATATTGTTTCTGGGTTTATGTGTAATGAAATAAATAGAAATGCCATGAGAGTCATTTGAAATGTTGGTCTTACCTGCTAACTTAGGGTAGAAAAGTCAGGATTAGGATTTAGATGTTGGATGAATATAGACAGGTGTGCTTATGCAGTATTTTCTAAGGGCTTGAGCACATCGGCTCCTTCTCTGGTGTGCTGTCTGGCTGGACCAGGGGTTTTGCATGGCATTGCAAGTCAGAAGCCACTCCCTGCCTCCCATTTGTTCTTCACTGGCCTTAGGGTGAGACCTGATGGGGCTCTGCAAGCTCTCGCTGTCCTCAAAGTGAGAAGAGAACAGCTGGCTTGCAGCATCAACGATGTTCAGTTTCTCATTTTCCACCAGCATCAGTAATGTTCAGTTCCAGATTTTCCACAGTGCCCACTTGTTCAACAAATTCTGCCCTAGAAGTAGCTCTATGATGACTAAATACAAGAAAACAAAGGAGGTAGTGATTCTGATAATAAGTGACTAGGTTTGTTTGGGCAGCTGGATTTTGGTCGAAATTGTTTTGTATCACTTTATGTGCACATACCTGATCTAATCCTTGCTAAAATAGAAGAAGAGACCGGACAAGGACAGGGACATTTGGTGCCCTAATTTTGAAACTCATTTGGCAAACTGACTCTAAATCAAGAAAGGTGATGCCCTAAATCTAGATAGATTTATTCTCAAGTGTGGTTTCTAATCCAGACTTTAAGGTTCATTTTGCTATTACATGAAAAGTCGATCTGGTTTTTGTTTCCTGGGTGACATCAGGCCTTATCTCTCTACTTCAGCGGATACCCCTGTGGTCTCTGAAGAGAAAGGGCCGTGTTACCGACTTGTCAGTTCCGGAAGGCAGTGTATGCACCCTCTGTCTGTTCACCTCACCAAGCAGCTCTGCTGTTGTAGTGTGGGCAAGGCCTGGGGCCCACACTGTGAGAAATGTCCCCTTCCAGGCACAGGTAAGACATGCTCAGCTGCAGGCTCACATTCCTTCCCAGCCACACAAGTACCCAGGACGACTTTGGCAGCTTGGGTTATTTTCACTTTCTGGCTTTAATTTTAGTTTCTAATAATACAATGTGTTTTTATCACTTTTGTGGAAACCATAAACATACAAGGTTGACTCAGTGGAAAGAATTACATGCAAAGAGATTTTTCCATTTCTGTGTGACATTAGACTTCCTTTTGAATGTTAAGAAAAGCCGTTACATGTTATCCCTAGCTTCTAGAACCCTAAGTCTGCTGCTTAAAAGTATAGAGAGAGACCTGAAGGCCCTCTTGGGCCCTGCACTTTCCTAATGATTGACTGCTCACCACTTGTATAGTAACTACACTTTGTGCAGGTTGACTCATTCGCTCATTTATTGAACATGTGCTTGTGAGGTTCTCTTATGAGCATTGTGCTTAATTTCTCCAATTGGAAATGGGAGGAGTTATATTCACAGTTGAATTTATGCTGTAAAGATTAAGAACTCAAGCGCAGATCCTGCCAAAGCCCCTATGAACTCCTGGTGGGAGCTGAATACTAAGGAGCTGATTGTTTTTTATCCTTCAGTCTGGTACATAATTGCCTAATGCCCTGAAAGAGTAAATTATCTCTCCTAGTGCCTTACTTCTACCGAGGAGTCACCAACTTCTCAAGCAGGGTCAAGTAGAGTTAAATGGAAAAGAAAGAAACATACCTTGCAAATATGGGTATGACATTATCAAAGGAGCAGTGGCCCCAATTTCACTGGCATGGGATGGGCATAAAAAAGTCTACTCAGTTGCTTATTTGATAAGATGCTTCCCGCCTTGGGAAGTGCATTAACTCTCACAACACCATTTAATGTCTTAAAGCTGTAACTTACACTGTAACAGACAGGGTTTAAATATAAATTGAAATATCATGATCAACCTTTGTTGATGGTTAGGATCAGAAAGAGCTGGTAAGGCAGAGGATAGTATAATGTTCATGGTATTTTGGTAGACTGGATAATTTTAGACTTCTCCAAAAGACCCTAGTATCCTCCTGTGGGATCTGATCCACTCATTATTAAAAAGGATTAATCAATGAAATAAATGATCATTATAATTCATAGACTCATTTGTCTTTAAGTTCAATTTTTATAGCTTTGTAACCCTTACGTGAAGCATAAATCAAGATGGTCAGTGTGACGCAGAGAGACTCCTCCATAAAATACAATAACTAAATTTGGAAATAATATTAAAGATAAAATTCTTGCCCTTAACCAATTTTTGGTCATATAGTGATTGTCATAAAAGTAATATTTAGTTCATTAATACTTCAAATATTTGATAGGAAAACATCTTTTCTTCTGGAAACAACTATTGTTTCAAGTGAGAATTGTATTTCATAGTTAAACAAAATGAGGTTCCACCATTTAATGTGTGATCCTTAGAAAAACAATATTTTAGCATGCTTTAAGGAGACGTTTAGAGTTTCCTTTTTACTGAGAACTAATTTTAGGTCCAGAACATTCAATAGGAGATCTCACTGGAAGTGAGAAATGACTTACTTTACTTTCAATTTCAAAAGCAGAAGTAAGAAAGTTGACCATAAGTTCCTTGGTGTCTGCATTTGGTGACTTGCCTCCAACACCAACACCAAAGGGATTAGGTGGATTTTTCCTCCTTAGGCCACACACTGCCTTTTCTCCCTTGTCTTACCCTTCACTTATTCCTGGCGATTATACAATGGAGGTTGGCAAATCACATGTGCCCAGTCTACTTTTTTTTAAGTGTGCAAAACCACTTTCCTGGCGAGGAGAGGAGTTCCAGGGCACAGAATATCTCCTGTCCTCTGGATAATTAGACCAGCTGGTCATGGTCAGGCTTTGGCCGCTTGTCATCCCCTTCCTTGAATATTAACTACATTCTGATTTGGCATGTCCTTTTGTTTCTTGATTTTTGTCCATCATCTTGTTAGCATGTCTGAACTTCTCTGGATTCCTTCTTACTATCCAGAGAATCTGTCTTCAAAAAACACTTCCACTTTTCAATCCTTCTTAACCAACCTCGCCATGTCAGCTGATAATACTTCATTCTGGCTGAGTCCTTTGGGTTCTTCAGCGGGAAACAAATTATGATTTCAACACCCTGAATAGTGATTTCTTTTTCTTTTTTAACTTTCTTGCTAGTCATCTAACTTAGATGTTACTGAATTCATTGTTAATAACTAATGAAATTACAGCAAAGCAGGAGGAAAAGAAGAAAGCCTGATTTTTGCTGATATTACACACACACCCCATGGGATATATATAATATATATAGTATCTTCTATACATAAAAATCTCTTAATATATTACATATATACTTTATATATGTAATATATAATGTGATATATAATATTAAATATAAAATATGTATATGTAATATCTCCTAATTGGTTGCTGATATATATAATATGATACATAAATATATGCTCTATGTATGCTATATATGCTATATATATAATTCTGTTAAGGAATTAACAGATGGGAGAAATGTTTAATAAAAGAAAGGGTTGGTTTTTTTCTGTAAATATGCAAGTTTAACAGAAATTCAAGCATTTTACATCTGTTTTTGAAGTTTTTAAATGTAACTATATTAGTGATGATTTATTAAGAGATATTCATCATGATATTTTCCTCTGTATAAGTTTGCACTTTTAGATTTTTAAAAGGAATATTTTCCCATCCCAAATCTAGCTGCTTTTAAGGAAATCTGTCCTGGTGGAATGGGTTATACGGTTTCTGGCGTTCATAGACGCAGGCCAATCCATCACCATGTAGGTAAAGGACCTGTATTTGTCAAGCCAAAGAACACTCAACTTGTTGCTAAAAGTACTCATCCTCCACCTCTCCCAGCCAAGGAAGAGCCAGTGGAGGCCCTGACCGTCTCCCGCGAACACGGGCCAGGAGTGGCGGAGCCGGAAGGTGAGAATGGAAATGGATTGTGGACCTAGCCTTGTCTTGTGTGTCTTTGGTTTTCCTGTTTATACCTTTCTAGAACAGGGTTTTTCAGCTTCAGCACTATTAATATCTTGGGATAATTCTTTGATGTGTGGGGCTGCTCTGTATATGGTGGGATGTTTAGCAACATCCTTGGCCTCTAACCTCTAGATGCCAGTAGCATTGTCTGCCTCCATTTGTTAAAACCAAAAAGGTTGTCCAATATTGCCAATTGTTCCCTGGGGAGAAAAATTGCTCCTACCTGAGAACCACTGCTCTAGAGTAATATGTACCCAGTAGTGACAATATTCCATGGTAATCGCAGGATATTGTCTTGCTGTTTGGGGGCTACTTTTTCTTTGTGTTTATTCCTGGAGAGTGCTTTGAATACTTCAGGGAATGGCCCAAATTCATTTCTGTGTCTAGAGGGCCATTTCATAAATATTTATAAAGTGGAATCCGCAGGCTTAAAAAAGTTAAAGCATCAACTGAGCTTCCATGAAATAGAGTCCAACAGGCAGTCGGGGATAATGGGAAGCAAACTGAAGAAAGATAGGAGAGTCGATCAAAGGGATCTTGGAGATCACCTGGTGCAATCCTTTCATTTACTTTTTGAGAAACCTGAGACCAAGAGAGGGGCGTGACCTGCCACATGCCATACAAAGAGTATATAATGGGTCCAAGGAGCACATTTTTCCAAGGAAGTGGTTAAGGACTTGTACTCCAGAAGCAGTCTAGAGACAGTTGACTTTGACTATCTCTCTGGCATTCAGAAAAAGGGATTATCTCTATTTCTGTTTCTTTATATAAACCAGCATATCCAATACTTTGAATATCTTTGTTACCACAAAAATCCTCACCCCAGATAGAGGGAATAAAAATCTTATAGTGGTATAGAATATATATTTGCTCTAATAAAGCTCCTGTTGGCTTTTCACAGTTGATTCTTGGGTCAGAATTCAGGGTGCCCCTTTATGGATTTTGTGAGGAAAGAAGGTGCCCAGGTTAGTGGAGAGCTGGAAGTTTGCAAGGCTGCCTTCCTGGTAGAGAAGGCTTTTTTTGGGGGGCTCTGAACCTTTGTGTGTTCCAGCCTGTTTTATTCCACTCTCACTTGCTGCGTTTCTTCCTTGGTTAGGCAGAGCAGATAGGACCTCACCTAGAATTGAAAGCATTGACCAGTTTGCTCCTATACACTTGGGGTATCATGGCCAGATGTTTGCAACTACTCATCCTCTGCATAGGCAGGAGGAAAGGGACTCTGGTCCAGATTCTGCCTCAGATTCTTGGTGATGGGTTAGGCAGGATGGGAAGGTTAGTTGACTTTTTCCAACCACAAGAATATTGCAGCAGTGGTAGCAAACTGGTACCCTGATTGCTTTTAGAAGTTAATGCATCTACCAAACCTGTATACTAATGTTTATGGAGACACTGACTCATGAGAAAAATCCCAGTGAATGTTGACCAAAGGCTTGAGGACTAATGCTAAGGACTGATTAATGATAAGTTGTTCTAAATACAAAAGCATAACCATACCACTACCACCCCACAATAATGTTATGATTGTGTAATATATGATTTGTTAAACATATCAATGCTAATCTCTAATTGGATTTTATTGGTTTGTGATTCTTTTTCCTGATTGAATTAGCTTATGTTCCTGAAAATGCTCTCAGGGCTTAATTAAAGATTAGTTTGCATCAGGAATGCAGCACCCATTCTTATGTCTCTTATTGAAATAAGTGACTTTCTTTTTTAATATTAACATCAGAAAGCATCTCGAACAATATGCATTATGTTAAGGATAAATATGTGACCAATTAATGAAAATGTTTGTTTTCTGAGATAAGGAAATTTCCACAAAATTGAGATTAGGCATAAAGTAATGTCCCAGAAAGTATTGCCTTCTTTAACTGTCTTAGTGAGAGAGTTGAAAAGAACTTCTCACATCTGCCGCCTGAGGTCCTGTGGTTGAGGAATGACATGGATAGTTCTCCCCTGTCAGTCATGTGTGATATTCTCCAAAATGGTAAATGACCATAATTCTGCATTTGGTTTAGTTTGATTCTTAATCCATATGGAGAGATACTGGACTTTTATTGATTTTTAAAAGTTGAAATATTATGTGATGGATTGTCTTGTGCTAATGTACTTCTTTCTTTTCTGGTTTTAGTGGCAACTATACCCCCTGAGAAGGTAATTTATTCATTGTTTGCAAGTCTTCTTTTTTTTATCCTCAAAATGATTTTCTTTTAGAATATGGGTGAGTTTTTTTAGACTTAAATACAGTAATATGTCTGTTCATCCTTTGATTTAAGGAAATATAGCATTCATTTATTTAAGAAATATTTATTGTGCACCTGATATATGACTGGTACTATTCTGAATGCTCAGAAAACAATAGAGAACAAATCAGACCAAACTCTTTGTTCTCATAGAACTTAAATTCTAGTGAGAGAAAACAGTGGGACTGCTGGATTCAGGGACTTACACAGAATTCAAGGAGTCGACTCATGGTCTGGACCATCTATAGAAAGAAAGGTTCTGACATGTTTATGTAATTGTGTATTCTTAGAGTGCATATATACTGAGTGACGTACTTCTTAATTCAACTAAAATTTGACATGCATATTTGATTAAATTAGAGTAAGAACAGGGCTAACCCTTGAAAGTTATAATCTAATACTGGAATGGTTTTTTTAAGGAATTTTAGAGAAATTTTTATTAATCTGTTGGTTTTTGAGCAGAAAATGAGACCCATCAATTGTGAGATTTACTAGCAGGAAATAGAGAAATTTGTTTAATCTAAGTCCTATTTATGTAATATTGTTCATTGTCTGAATCTTGCTTTGATTTTTTAATGATAACATAAAAATTAAGTAATTATTAAATGTTTATGCATTTATATATCATTCATTCAGTTGACAAAATTGCAGTAAGTATTAGAATTTAGATGGCACACATATGTATTTAAATTATTATAGTTTTTAAAACTTTTAGCTTATGGATATGAGATAGAATAACATAAGTGATGAAAGAATCCGGAAAAAAATGAAGTTTGATTTTAGAGTGATAGCACCCAACAAGGAGGAATGTTATGTTATGTTGACCCAAAAAGAAGTACAACAGATATGCGTATTTTCTGTGCACATTTGCAGCTCTTGAATAGCATATGTAAAGATCAGTGATGTACAGTAATTTGCCATTTTGTTGATTTTGAATTTAGTTCTGGTTGATATGTGGGAGGAGTCATTTAGTGTGCACGTGGGCTGGCCAGCTGCCTGACAGCCTCGTCTTATCTCAGTTTTGTTCTTCTCTGTTTATGATTGACTTTATGGTAACTCTCATTAAGAATCTGAAGTATGGCATGAAAATTTTCTTGTATACTTTTAATGTAATTTATTTGGAGAGGAGGCAGGGGGAAGAATGCAATTATAGTCTTTGTGGTCTTGACTCCTTGCAGAGGTCTCATGATATGAAAGATTGGTGATGAGAACGCAGGGTGGTCCAGGGGTAGGAAATTACACGTGCAAAGGTGCGATGGGGGAGAGACAGCAAGAGGTCAGTTACGGGAGCATGAGAGACTTAAGAAGAGACTTGGGGCTGCTTTAGAAGACTTGGAGCACCAAACTGCAGTTGTAATCAGTGGGGAAATACCCTGCTCCTCAGCTGGACCCCACTTGTTGAGTGAAGAAGTAGCATTGATTAGGAAGTCTGCTGCCCCATGCTGATGGGGGGAGTTCTCTCTGTAAGCTGCGAGAGCTGATTCACATCTGATCACGGTCATCTCCTTGCTGACGATGACCATGGGTTGTAGGGAGTGGGTGCAATTGAGACTGATTGAGGTCATCGTTAGTAGGTAATAGAAAGCTAGTCTATATTTTTAAGAAGAGGAAAAAAGTAATAAGTGCTCAGTATTTCTAGACAATGAATCACAGCAGGATTAACTGAGATAGGGAGAAAGAGGAAGCCTGAGAGGCCAATTAGATTACTACAGTAAACTGTGAATGAGTGAGTGAGGCCAGACTAGGGTAGTGGGGGCTATGGGTATGGAAAAGGATGAACAAATACAAGGTATAGTGCAAATGGGCAGGGCCTGGACGAGGACAAAAGAGGGAGGACTAAAACGTGACTTTAAACCTGGATGGATGAATGTCTGTGGCATTGGCAGAAATGAAGAAGCTGGAACAAGAGCCTGGATGGTAGGAGGGGATAGACTTGAGCTATTTGTGGAATATCTAAATGCAGTTAGCCTGTAAGCACTCATGCCTACAAAACTAGATCTTTGACAAGATTCTCAGGCAGGATATCTATTTTGTAAAAAGCAGAAAAGGTGATAATTAAAGATAGGAGAGAGGGCAAAAGGGAAACAGACCCCAGGGGAGTGAGCTTGTTGGAAGATGACAATAATTAAAGCAAGAAAGGGAGGGTGTATGTGGAGTAACTTGATGAATACTTTCAGTGAAGTGATGATAGGAGAGCTCTGGCCTCACACTGGTGTGGGTGAGGTCACAGACCCTTAGCTCACCTGACTGCTGAGTCTCCGTGAGCCCTAAGGAGCTGTAACTGGAACCTGAGCCTTGGATGCCACTCTTTTTCTTTGCTTGTGGTCCAGGGGACAGGACCACAGGACGGGAGTGGGCAACAGGACACGAGAGGAAGCCTGCATGCTCCTCCAAGTCCCTGTTTTCCTGCTGCGCTGCTTAACTACCACTATTCTGAGAGCTGGAGGTGTAAAGTTGTTTGATGTGAGGTTAAGAGAAGCCATAATGACTGACTGGCTTAAAATATCTTAATGTATCGTGTGTTATGACACATCTGCTGTATCTATTATTTAATCTTCCAAGTGTGGCTCATCCTCTTACTAGAGCAGAGCCGCATGTGAATGAGGTGATGGTTTAGTTCTCCTTTGGGGTTAGTTTTGCCTTGTTCCAGACTGAACGTGGGCCCCTGAGCCAAGGCATTTGTTTCAAATGTCTGAAGGGACCTTTTGCTTTGGGCCCCTGGGAGATGAGTGAGGGTGTGTGCATCGGTCGGCACTGCTGGGAAGACTCAAGGACTTGCTATAGTAGTGGCACAGTAATAGTTCACAGATATTTTTTAAATTTCGCAGTTGCACAGGTTTTTGTCTAATGTCCTGTGATATTTCTAAGAGTAGAATTAAATAAAAATAGTAATATGTGGAAACTAAAATTTCTACTTTCAATTCTCTTTCTTTCTTTCTTTCTTTCTTTCTTTCTTTCTTTTTTTAATACAACCATCCAGGAAATACCTTCATTGGATCAAGAGAAAACCAAACTTGAGCCTGGTCAACCCCAGCTGTCTCCAGGCATTTCAACTATTCATCTGCATCCACAGTTTCCAGGTAGCCTGTGTTGATCTGTGCAGTTTATAAGAGTTTTCTGAATAAGAGAGTAAGATAGGAATTTTTTGTCTTTGAATTTAAAGTTTAATAAATCATTAGAATTTGTAAATGAAGATACACTTAAGTATATTAATATACTCATATAATGCTAGTATGAGCACAGATTTATAATGGTAAAAAGAAAAGTTTTCCACTATTTTCTGTGATCAGGAGTAGTATACATTAGAACATTATTGAGGGTCATCATTTGATGAAGTGTCATTTTTCCTGGCTTCTGAATTGTTCTCAGATACTCTTGCTAAATATTGAAACTGGGGCTATAGGTTAATACCACGAGCTCCAGGGACCTGAAACGGTACTTAATATCCAAGAACTACTGTGGTGTGCTATTAGACTAAATTATGCTTGCATTTTGAAATGGGATCTCAATGCACCTAACAGGCTTTCATTTTCTTTTTATCCCCTCCTTCCTCCTATAGTAGTGATTGAAAAAACATCACCGCCTGTGCCTGTGGAAGTAGCTCCTGAAGCTTCCACATCAAGTGCCAGCCAAGTGATTGCACCTACTCAAGTAACAGGTAGGTGCGGGATTTAAGTTACATAGCCTGCGGAGGGGACATGGGAATGGACTTCATTTTAAATGCAGGATCAAAATTGTATCAAATGTATGAGATTGCTCATGGCGGGATTAGTCATAAGAGCAAATATTTGGAAACAATCTAAATAATTGTTAAAAAGGAGGAATTGGGGCTGGCCCTGTGGCCAAGTGGTTAAATTCGCTTGCTCAGTTTCTGCGGCCCAGGGTCTCGCCGGTTCAAATCCTGAGAGCGGACATGGCACTGCTCATCAAGCCATGCTGAGGCAGCATCCCACACAGCACAACCAGAGGCACTCACAACTAGAATATACAACTATGTACTGGGGGGCTTTGGGGAGAAGAAGAAAAAGAAGAAGAAGTGAAGAAGAAAAACGAGGAGTGTGTTTAAATAAATTATGATACATATGCAGTGGAATATCACATAGCTATTAAAGTAATGTTTTAAAAGAATATTTAGTGTCATGAGGAGGAGATACTTATGGCATAATAAATACAGAACATATTATAGTGATTTCAGTTTTATTTTTTAAATGTTTACAAACAGAAAAAGAGAAAGTGCATTAACGTGTTCAACCATTGCCAGTTAGTAAGATCATTGATAACCCTTGTGTTCTTCAATATATTTTTTATATATTTTCAAAATTCTTTATAATAAATTATTTTAATCATTAGTGACAAATTATAAAAATTTATCATAATTTGAAACAAATCAACAGCCTAAAAGTTAATATCCTTAATGTTTGGTGAGCTCTTATAAATGAGCAATAAAAACACCAATAGAAAAATGAAACAATATAATCAGATAATTAATAGGAAAAAAAATACTGAGAAACATAATAGGAAAGTTCAACTTTAATAGTAATCAAAGAAATGCAAATTAAAATAATTCTTTATTCTTATCAAATTAGTATTTTTACTAATGGAGGCTTCATACATTGCTGAAAGGAACGTAAACTGGTTCAACTTTTCTGGAAAGGACAAACTGGCAATATGTATCAAGAACTTTAAAAATGTTCAGAACTTTCGACTCAGTAATCCTATAGTGAGATATGTAGTGTAAAGAAATAGTGTCTGCAAAAACTGTGATACTGGTTTATATAAATGGATGCTTACCATAGCACCATGTATGAGAGAAAACGATAGAAATAACCTAAACATTTAACTACAGGGAATTAGATAGTTATGTTACATCTCTACATTGGAACATTATGCTGCCATCAAATATAGTATTTTTGAAGAATTTTTATTAAAATCTAGCAGAAAATGGTCACAAAATATTGTTCTATACAAGATGAAGTACATAAAAAATGAAGGATATAGAGTATTATACCAGTTATACCGTTATACCATAACAAAGACATGTTATATACATTGGGAAAATGCTGGAAAAAAAATATGCCAGATAGTAGCAGTGATTATTTTTTGTAGTAGGATCTGAGAGGTTTGGAGGGTGTTGTAGAATTTTTTCTATTTTCCGCATATTCTATGGTGGACAAATATTTTTAGAGTCAGAAAGAAAGATCACCAAGATGACTCACATGAGCTTAAGTTCAGGGTGAGGTTGGCGTTGTCTGAGAGGAGAAGCTAATGGAGGAGTTTGCAGCCTCCCTTAAAATAGTCCTTCCTCAGAAACCTGATATGCATCATTTTTCGAATAGAAATATGCTTGACATGTTAATTAGCTGGGTTGTGGTGACCATTTCACGATATATACATATATCAAAACATCAAGTTGTATACCTTAAATACGTAATTTTTATATGTTAAAAAATACACAGTGGTATGTAATTAAAACATATACAATATTTTATATGTTAGAACAAAAACTTTTAGCCATTTTCTCAAAAATGTAGATGTAAGTTCTCTTAGACATTTGAGTTGAGACAGCAGACTGGAGAGTGTTTTTCAAAAGCACCTCTGTGCCAAGGTCCCAAGGTGATCTGCACTTGCCTGAGGAGTGCCGAGTCACATCGTGGACTCAGCAGTGTGTTTCACCGAAGTCATGGATACCCGCAGGGTGCGCCTGCGCCCAGCGCCACAGCCTTCCCCCACAGTTACTGCATGGCAACTGCTCTATGGTTTTACTATTAATACTGAGTAAAGTGATATAGAAATGTTAGCTTTTCTAAGTATGTCCAGAGTGATACAATGAAATGATAGTGATTTTTTTAAAAAATGGCCATGGCTAAAATAGTTACTCTCCATTCTCAAGTCATTAATCCATCTACCCCCTTTATTAAACACATCTGTAAGAGACTTGCTGTGTACTGCAAGGCCTACAAACGTGGAATACACTATCTTGGTCAGCGAGGATCTTCTCATTGTTCACCACAGTGTTAAAAATAAAAATTGCAGAGTGACCATGTCGTTCACCGGTTCTTTCTAAACGCTGTATTTCTATTTTCCCATGTGACAACAGACTTTAGTTTTGTGCCTTTTTAACAATGACTGACTTAATGGACAGACCTCTTGTGAACTAATTTTGTAAAGGTTAATGAAGTTTGGCTAGATAAATGCAGTTCCGTCACTGAAATGCAGCTGTGTGAGGAATGACAAATTGAGGTAACTCTGCTTCAACTGAATTACAGAGCTGATTGAAAAGAATGAAAGGAGCGGTGCTATATGAAGCTGTTAGAAGACAGCTTAATTTGAGTTTGGCAGAAATACAGGGCTCACATCTGCTGTCACATATTTGAAGCACAGATATTTCCTTCCAGGAAACAAGTGACTGAAATTTTATTCTCATGCAGCATTTGTAGGTGCTCTCACTTCCTACAGGAAAAGAATCTTTCTGAAACAATCCATAGAGAGAACATTATAGTCTTTGAGTTAAAATGGTTTGCAACTTTGGAGCTGCACTATAATCAGGAATCTGTACCAGGACAAGAAGACTGTTTTATATCAAATTTAATTTAAATCAAAATATAGATGTTCCCATTGGTTTGATATGAGAACGGAATATGTGGACTGAAGGAGCAATCTGATCGGTTCTCTCAGGAACATTAGGCAGTGTTTTTCTTCCAAAAACACAGAGAAGCTAAACATTATTTGTCATTACTCGTTTCTCCTATAAGTTGAAGAAAGAGAGAGAGTAATAAGTACGATTCTAAAGTAAATAAAATCAGCTCCACGTTGCTTAGCGGTGATGTCTTTTGGTGGTGAGATTGGAAGTAGCCTTTTCAGATTTCATCAGACACAATTTGACATATAATAATTATAAAGTGAGCCACATATTTGCAGCGAGTAAGTGTGATATTTTCCACTCTTTAACAGCTGAGTCGGTGGCTTGCAACATTATTGGCATACTGTTTCCAAATAAATTATACGTTTTAGCATATAAATTCTCGATTTAGCATAGTGTCTTAATAGCTCAAGGATAGGTTGGAAAATCAAACCTTAATTTCTCTGGCAAATATTTACAAAGTGGAAACATCTGTTTCAATTGGTGTGGGACAATTTATGCTCATTGTGGGGTAGTTAGGAAGCCAGGGCATTTTTGTAAACCTTTCCATGAGTTAACATTTCATGCCTTCCTCCGGTTCTTCCCAAACTTTCTGCATGGCCCTTGCAGACCAGCCAGAAATTATTCTTTGACTTCCATGGCTGCCTTGCGGAAACTTACCTTGTAATTATCATGGCCCAAACACCATAAAAACTATTTGCTCATCAGATCTTTTCCAGAACTCAGAATTGACCCCTTTAAAAACGTTTGTTCCTGAAGGATATTACCAGTGTCATTATAGCCTCAATCAACTATGTTTCTTAGTGGAAAATGAACTCTGTTTTTCATGTAAAATCATTATGCCTTAATATTTCTAGGCTCCGTTTATTTATTTACTTACTTAGTTTGAGTAATCACGTGAGGAGGAAAAAAGCTAAAGTTCAGCATACTCATTTTCATATCTTGCCAAAAGCTTTCTTTTTCATTTAATTCTAGAAAATAAAGATACCAGACTCTTAAATCCACCATTGGCTTTGTTGCTGGGATAAATAGAGCATTTGATTTTCCATTGGCTTTTGGTCATGGCTCTTTTTCCAAATTCTAAGTGAACTCTAGCAAAAGAAAACAGAATGAGGTCCTTGACCCAGGGAAGGTGAAGTTGTTTCAGGAAGGGGTGGGGCAGTCCTGAGAACGAGGAGGCGTGTGATGGGCGTTATGGAGGAGGACACGTGGAAGAGTCTAGGGGGAGCAGAGTCTTGATCATCTCTCTAGGAAACCAAACATGCTGAAGAAGATAAGACATTCCCATTAACTGGAGTACCCTGGAGCCCAGTAATTAGCACTTCTTGTGTGAGGCTCACTGTATTCCCAGTGCTTATATTGATACAGTCTGCTCAAAGAAATGTATGTTTTGACATGAACTGTTTCTTTCTTGTCAGGTCCACATGCTTATGTGTGAGTGACCTCTTAGAAGAATGTAAAGCATAATGTCTTTACCCAAAAAATACACAGAAAAAGCTTTAAGCTTTTCCTATTCTTCTTTAAGACAGTATCCTCAAGACTTGCCCTTCTATGTGACATATATGTTCTGGAGAATGAAAGGGTAATAGAAAAGGAGGGGGAAAAAAGCATGAGAAGAGGTGGTGAGAGGCATGTTTTAAAAGTTTTTAGATGAGTATTAGTAATTTATTTTTTTACCTTAAAAATATTGTTGATTAATGTTGTTTTTATTGAGATATAATGACATGTAACATTGTGTTGAAGTTTAAGGGGTAGAAAGGGTTAGTTTGATACATTTACATATTGCAGTAGGGTTACTACCGTAGCGTTAGCTAACACATCTATCGTGTCACATATTTGTCATTTCTTTTGTGTTGAGAACAGTCAAGATTTAGTCTCTTATCAACTTTGACATTTATAATACAGTATTGTTGACTATAATCTAAGTTGTTTGATGACTAGTGAAGAGAAAGCAGACAGGTATTTTGAAGGTGTTATGGCTCTTTTTTTTTTTTAACCTAGGAGGGTAGAGTGCTGCCTTGCAAATGGATGAAAGGAATCTCTGAGGTTAAACTGATGACAGTTACATTAATTAATCACTTGTGTAAAAAATGGGACAGTGTAGAAATCAAGTAAATTTTAGTTACTATCCCTTCCCTCCTTTGATGTATCTCTTAGTACCCTCTAGTGGTGTCAGAGTAACATTTTCTTACACATGTTAGTGACCTGCCAACAGGATCAACATTTTTAAGCTGCATCTCTGTATACTTAATCTATGATGTAATCAGCTAAAGGTTCTCAAACACGCCTCATAAATATAATTTCAACCTCATAGCTTCTATCTAAGATACTAGAAGGGAAGGCCATTATTCATTTTATTTCCTAAGACTAAGGAGTTGTAATCCTTAACTATTTCGCTTATCTCAGAGCTGATTTAGGAAGAAATGATTTAAATATGTTGGCAAACTGTGGCATAGGAATGCATGAATTTGAATTAAGCATCACGTATTTTTGAAGACTTTTGTTCACACATGTAAAAATTCCATTCCAAAGCTATGCCTGAAAAATGACAAATATTTGATAATCAACAAATTGGTATGTGTGGGTAGTGGGGCAGTGAGTACTTATCAAGCATTTCATGAAAACCCTAGATTTATAGCCTTTTACTTTGTTCTCAATTCTTGTCCCTAGTATACTAATTCATCTTCTAATTTTTCTTTTTGCATATTTGATCAATATGTCTTTTCTGTTTTAAGAAAATGGCAGAGAAGAATATAAAGGAAGGTCAGTAATTACAAGGAAAACCAAGAAATGTAAATACTGATAATTTTCAAAGAAGGCATTTACCTACAATGTGGAATAGATGGTTAGAGGTGTGCATTTCACACTATTCTACCTGTAAAGAATTCTTATAAACAGAGAAGAGAATTCTTACCTCAGAGTCTAGGAATATAACCTTGAAGATTACCTTTTACCTTAGGATTTTTGTGGCACATAGAAATGATAATTTTTTAAGGGAGACTTTTCTGATTATAAAAATAATGATACATGCTCATTGTAGAAATTTGGAAAAACAGAAAAATATAAAGAAGAAAATACCAATCCGTATGATCATAACACTTGGATTTATTTCCTTCTCATCTTTTCTCTGTAGTTTGTAATTTGTATAATATTCTACATTAAAATTTGTACTCAGCTGAATTTAACAAATAAGCATTTTCTTATCCTGTTAATGATTATATAGTAATCTATGCTATGTATCATAATTCATTTTTTGTGTTATTATTGCCAGTCACTTAAGTTTAAGCAATTGTTAATCACCCATGTTTTTACCCTTTTGAGTTATTTTTTTCTATAATTATATTATCCTGATTATAAGCAAATCTGTTTGTTTCTGATAGTGAATTAACATAAATGGGCTCAGTAAAGATATAAGTGATTTGTTAAGTGCGTTTTTTCCTCGTGCATCCGAGTGACTTTGTGTAAAACGCCGCAGGTCTGTGTGCGTGTGCTCCCTTTTAAAGTCCAGCAGCGTTTCGGATGACTTGCATCAGTTGTCTTAAAGTCACAACACAGTGTGTAACACTGGATGAAAAATGAAGAATGTGGATTGAGTTTGGGAGAGCAATCCCAATGCCAATTTAGGTCATTTCCGAAATGAATCTTTGTTAAAGCACTGTTTTTCCCATCCTTTCTTCTGCAAAATGCATAGTGGGTCATTGGTAGCAGTAGCAGGTCTGTTTTTCTTCTCATTCAAACCGCAGACCCCTCTAATAAGGCTCTGTCTTAGTTTATCATGCTCCAGGCCCTGGCTTCTTACCCTGGGCCGCTGGGGCTCATCCATAGCAGCATCTGTTTTAAGCATTGTTTACTATGTGATGACAATGAGATAACAGCCCAAAGTAGAATTATAAATGTACTTTTTCTTTGGAACAACAATGGTAACAACGGTAATAATGGCTAACTTTTACGGAGCACATATAATGTACAAGACATTGGGCTACCTGCATTATTTAAATTGTCTCCTTTGAACCTGACTTTCTAAAGTTGGTACTGTGATTATTCCCATTTTACACATGCAGAAAAGTGAGGTGGAGAATGTTTGAGTAACTTGCCTGTGTTACCGAGCTAAGAAAGGGCAGCAAGATTGGTACCTGTACTATCTCCAAGCCTGGGCTTCTAATTACCAGCTGTATTGCCCCACCCCCACTATACCATTATATCTCCTTACAAAGGACATTGAAAACAGCCGTCTTAGGGGAGTATTTCATCTCAGAAGGCCACTTCTGAGTCTTCAAGTCCTCTTGGTAATTAAGCTCATTTTGATGGCCTTTACCCTCCTTGGACTCCTATGACCCTGCCCCTATCACAGCATGTGTCTACGAGTGGAACGAGGACTCAGGGTTAATCTGCTCAGGCTTTATAGAAGAAGCAAGTCTCAAGCAGGAATCAGGAGAGTAAGGGAGGAATTTAGCAGAGATTTTACTTTGCCATATAAATAAAACATGCTCAGGTTGAAATTGACAAATTAAGAGTAAGTTACACCCCGAAGTTTTTCTGTGATTAGAAGTGGTAGATCTTTCTTTAGAATTAATGAGAAATTTTGGAGGAGATTGGATATAATGATTGGAACTTGAATTTGGCCTGCTATTGAATAGAAAGTTGCCATACATTTCTTATCAGGAGAAATCAAATGATGATTCAAGTCCAGCATCTAAGATGAACTGGAGTGGATAGAAGCTCATTGATGGCCATCTTGGAAGTTAAGAATAACTGATTATCGTACAACTTCTAACGTGGCCTCTTTCTGAGTTTGTAACCACTCCAGCTCATCTTAGAAGCTGTTTCATTAGGAATTACTAATAACCTTGGGTGGGACTATCTGATCAATGGTAAAGTAATCAAATGAATTTATACTTGATTTTAAAAGTTACCTTCTGTCTTCGAATCGCGTCCCTGGCAATAAGCTAATCGGGAAACACAAAATAATGGTCTGTAAGTAGCAATGAAATCTTTGTTTATATCTTTTTTCTTCCGCATTATTTTATTTATTTGTAAAGAAATCAATGAATGTACTGTGAACCCTGATATCTGTGGAGCAGGCCACTGCATTAACCTGCCGGTGAGGTATACCTGTATATGCTACGAAGGCTACAAGTTCAGCGAGCAACAGAGGAAATGTGTTGGTAAGAGACACTTTTGATAGATAAAATTAATCATTATAGAATATTTGTACATTTACAACATCTTTTCTTTGACTATCATGGGAAAATGTTATTGTGTTTAACTTTTAAAAAAATTTTATTATCCCTGAGCTAAGGGAGCTCAAAAAGAGGTTTGCAAAGCTCTTGGATGCTCTTATCTTTTCATTCGATGCTACCTACCTTCCCCAGTGTAATACAGTTACATGAAGGTGAAAAAAGTTTTTAGGTATAATAAATAATTAAGAGCTCTAGAAATAGCTACTAAAAGCATGTTTATCAAAGCCAAATTAATCTTAATATATACTACAATAAAGAGTTCTATTCATCTAAGTACATAAAATCTGATTTCTAAAAGGGATTTCTGAATTGAAAATCAGTATATGCTGACACAAAGCAATTAATGAATTTATAAATAAGAGGTCTTATATACAGTTTTTCAGAGCAAATATATCTCAGAAAGAGATACTGGCACTAAGTAAATCATTTTTATGTGTTAATGCTGAATTTAATTTCTTTTTTTAGAAAAAGAAAATTCAGCACTGTGAGTTGTCAGGCGAATATAAAGCAACAAAGGCACATGCCTAATTACTACTCCCCAGGCCAGCTCAGCAGGGACCGTCAGAAATGTCGTGCAAGGGACTCTCACTGAGCACGTGGGTGGAGCTAGACTACCTCATCTCGGTTGCTATTATGCAAGATGTGTGAATTTTGCAATTTGGTTTTATATATATAAATGTAAGGAGTGGGGAGGCATCCACCTGCCCCATAACATAGCTGTTTCTCTTTCATTTGCATACTTTTTAATGTATTATCTTTAGAACCCTAAAATACAAAGTCGAGAAGGGCAGTTGAGATGATCTAGTCTAGCTCCACCCATGTGCTCAGTGGAAGAGTCTCTTTCATGACATTTCAGTTGGTCCCTGCTGAGCTGGCCTGGATGTTGCACAGCGAATTCCAGTTTTTAGACGATTCCAGAAGGCAGGTCCTTCTGTATTGACTTGAAATACCACTGTCATGACTGTAGTTTCAGCTTTTTAAGCACCTCGCCCTAAGTGTAGTCCCTCTTCCGATAACAGCCCTTCACGTGTTGAGAACAGTCATCTCCTCGGGCTATTTCCTTCAGTTATCAAGGTTAGTGGGATGCAGAGGATAGCATGGTGGTATTTTAATAGAGGAGGGAGACTGAGAATTTCATGCTACATTGCAATAATCCTTTTATCTGTATTTTTGTTAACAGATATTGATGAATGCACTCAGGTCCAACACCTCTGCTCCCAGGGACGCTGTGAAAACACTGAGGGAAGTTTCTTGTGTATTTGCCCAGCAGGATTTATGGCCAGTGAGGAGGGTACTAACTGCAGAGGTAATGGCCGTCTTCGTCCTGATGCATACATTCCCAGATCTGAGTTTTTAGCTCCCTTAAGCTTCATCAGTCTCACGCTTACTCAGACAACCCAGAATTTTTTATTAAACACCTGTTATGACATAGTAATCTGCTAGATACTGAGATATAGCAATGGATTTTATTTTCCTGCCAAGACTGTTGAATGGAGTGTCAAACGTGTGCGAAGAACAGGATACGTTAAATGTTTCTTTTGGACCCTACATAAATCAAAACCACTCAATTTTGAAACGTGTCAAATAAATCAGTTACTTCATTATTAAGTTCAACTAACCTGGGAGATGGGAGAGATTTGAAATTATATTTTGGGAAATAAAACTTGACAATGTTTTCTGCTTTGCGTAGATGTAGATGAGTGCCTGAGGCCGGATGTATGCGGGGAAGGGCACTGCATCAATACCGTGGGGGCCTTCCGGTGTGAATACTGCGACAGCGGGTACCGCATGACCCAGGGAGGCCATTGCGAGGGTGAGTCTGCTGAGACAATGGGGAGCCTGTCACCTCTAAGTGCTGAGTGCACATGACCGTGAAATGCAGGTCTGGGAGGCACCTAGCCTGGTACCTACGTTTCTCTGCCAATCTGTGCATGACATCAGCTCATCTGAGCTCTTCCTGCTTTCTGGATTCACAGCCTCTTTGCCTCACTTCAGTGGCTCTGCCCGGATTATCTTCGTGCTCTCTTTATTGCGCACATCAGTATCTGCCTTCCCTGGTATTTGGAGTGAAATCACTATAGAATAATTAATTGCAAAGTTAGTGCAAACCCGGCCTTAACTACAGTGTCTGGATCATTCGTTTGGGGACATGATGCAGGTGTAACCAGTGTTGACTTCTAGTTTTCAACCTTTTCAGCTTGTTACATTCCTTTGTCTCAGCTTCTTTCTTTTACGTGTGTTCTGGGACTTGCTTGCAGACTCTACAGAAGCACTATCTGACCAACTCTGGGTCAAATTCCAACTGTGCTAGATAAAATTTCTTTATTATTGACCTCAGCAATGAATTTGCTCTTGTTGTGAGAACTTTTCATAGCATGCCAGAACGATTAACCATTTAATATTTCTGCTCATGTTTGTGTGCAAGTTACACAGGTTCTTTTTGATACCACTGTGGTACCTTTTTAATAATCATTTTCATGAAGAAATACATGGAACTCCTGCTTAAATCCTGCCATGGAAACATCAGGACCAAGGAGAAGGGGGTCTCTGGGCAAGTTTTTGAGGAGCCTGGATGTGGGGTTGGTGCTGGCTCCATGATGTTCCCCTGCCTGGCTGCCTGAGAATCAGCCTCCTTTCTAATGTGGCTGATCTTCGAGAGCTAGGGAAAGGATAGACCAGTTGGGGTGGGCTGCTCTCAGCTGTCCCTTGGCTTCTGCATGTTGGTTTTCTTCACAGTTCTAATGACCCAGACCTGGAGGGAGAGCTAATTAGCCATTTTTTGGCAGCCTGCAACTGCCTCTCCTGCTGGTTTCTTGCCTCTGCCCCTTGGGTTCTAATCTAGAGAGAAGTGGGAGCGTTTTATGTTACTGGATCTCTGATCAACTCATCGGAACAGAGCTGTGAAGTCTGCCCTGATAGCTGAGGGCTATGGCACAGCACAAGTGTGAAGTGTTCCCAACTCTTCTCTTATGGGAAACTCACTCTGCTCTGGAGGTGCAACAGGAGAACAGAAGAGAGCAGGGACTATGGCATCAGCTCACCACCCCCACACTTGTAACTGTCTGAGTTGGAGCTGTTACTCAGCCCTTTTGAAATTTAGTTTCGTCTGTAAAATGGGAACGGTGAAGTTAACTTTCAGGATTGTCCTGGAAATACATGCATGTTGCAGTATCTTGAACGGTGCCTGTCACCTTGTTAGTTCTGAGAACTGTTAGTTTCTTTAAATGTCCCCCTTCCCTGACTCCTTTTGTTTTTACATAGATCTTCTCAGTACATCTATAGTTGTGGGAATGTTAAAAAGAAAAAAGAGTATGAGTTTATCTGATAAGTATTTATGTGCAAAGCAACATTCCCCAAAGAGGTCAAATACTAATCTTAAGTTCTACGTACGTTCTCAGGACGGAACAATAGGATGTTTAAGTAATAACTATAGCATAAGAATGGAAAGTGGAAAGGCGTACAAAAGAAGTTTGAAAATCAAGTAAGTGGAAAGCAGTTGGACTATTCAGTAATATTCAATATATGGAAATTATTTAACAGAAATATTACCAGGGTTCCATGAGTAAATAATACATAATTTTATCCCTATGAAAAGACTTGAAAAAAAGAAGGAGCCAAATAATGTGGCTATTTTCTAATTTCATCATGGACCAGAACCAGAGGTTTCCGGGCTTCTGGCTCACTGGAGATTTTCTCAGCTGTCACTAACAAAGTTGCTTTCAAACAGCGCCAGTCTCCAAGGAGTCTATTGTAGCTTACAGACATTATCTCATGTGTCCTTACTTTATTCTGTTAAGGTGTTGCCAGGCAGGTAGTTCCTAATTTATAGATGAGGGAACAGACGTGAGAACAGGATATTCAGGGATGTTATCTGGTGGTGTTCAGCATTGTACCTTATTTATTGGACCAGCTTGTCTCCATGACCTTCTCTGACTTAGCAGTTGTGGTTCTATTAAAAAAAAAAAAATCCCATCCAGAGAAGAATGTAATGCTGTTTGGAAAATGAAACTGGCAAGCATCATCTTTTTGTAGAACAAGAAGTCCCAGAACATCTGACCTAAAAAAAACCACTGTGTGTCATTGTCTATTGGCAAGAATTTTTTGGTGATAGGAAAAAAATTACAACACTGACCTGGTGTTATTCTATTAATATCATCTTCAACCTTTTTACTTTAAGCATCTTTTTACACGTCTAGTGATATGTAATGGGAGATAATGTTTGTGAATTTGCCAGAGTGAAGACGTCAAATACCCGTGTATGTTTAGTGTATCCGTTATCTATTTCTTTCACTTTTCAGCTTATGTCGTGAAAAATCTGTTTATATTTTGAGTATGATTAGAGGTCCTATATACATTTTTATATTGGGACACTTAAGCATTAAATCCATTCACTTGAATTCAAAAATCCAACTCCAGAAAAACGTTTATTTCAAATGAGGCTACTACCCATGGTGTTTCTACTCATTTTAAACTGTTGAACCATCTCCTATATACTGCTTTTTCCCCATTTTCTTTTTTTACCATTCTTAAAAGTGCCTAAAGCTATTGTAGTAAGCTCTGCCACAGTCCCAACCATATTTAAGGTGTCGTTTTCACCTCACGTCAAAAAGAACAATGATTAATAAATTCAGTTAGCTGTGACTGTGAAAAGTAAGGTGTATTTTTTACTAGAAAATAGTACCATATGATCCTATCACCATGTTTTCTGGAAAATCTTGGAAGTATGTGATGAGTTCATTCTCTCCTAATGTTCTTTTTCCGTCTCCAAGGAATTCCTATCATATGAAAGTTTTTAAATTATTCAAACCAAGGATGTTCTTAGGCCCATGAAGCCAAAGCAAGCATTTCCCCAGAGCAACCAGTGTCTGCAGAGAAAACCTCTGTCCAGGTGGATAAATGGCTTCCTCACTCTCGTCCCCGTTCCTTGTGTTTCTTTCTGGCAAGCTGTGCTATTACTTGAAAGGTTTGTCCAGAAAGGGGCCCCCAAGGAGCTGCCAGCTCCCAGAGTGGAGAGACCCGGTTCTGCCAGTTGGCGAATTGGGGATGAGTTCTTCCTTGGAACATGTGTAAATATTTTAATTGAGGTATACCTGGCCGTGCATTGTCACTGTGTGTTTAAGCGTAGACCCAGTGTTTCGTTTATCCAGTTAGTGTGTTCCCCACCAAAATGCAGTATATAACATGCCTTTTTTCCCCTTCTTCATACAGTAAATCTTTGCTTTAGTATTCTGATAAAATATTCATGATTTGGCTTTTTGACTTTTTAGATATTGATGAATGTTTGATTCCAAGTACTTGTCCAGATGAGCAATGTGTGAATTCTCCTGGATCCTACCAGTGTGTTCCCTGCACAGAAGGGTTCCGAGGCTGGAATGGGCAGTGTCTCGGTAGGTACTAGAGTGTTCTCATCACAGTTTTGTTTCTTCTGTCTGGCCCATTTTCTGACAGTGGTGTAATGCCAAGTGATCCCGCTTTCGAAATTAGCATATATAAATATATATATATATATATATGGAATGTAAGACACTTACATCATTCTGAGAAAACTTCCAAGGAAAGTTCTAAGTAACTTTTAACCATGGAGAAAATGAGTTGGCATGAAGAATTTGGGATTTTACATGGGACAGACAATTCTGATGGAAACAAATTGTGATCCTTGATGTGATAAATAATAAGCACCACAGGGGGGAGAGAAGTAGAGAGCAAAATGCATAAAAAGAGAGAAGAGACTGAAGAAGACACTACCACAGACTAATAGAATTAGGAAACATGCAAACACAGTGTGCAGCAGAAGTAGCAAAGGTAGAAAGAGAAATCTTGACTGATTGCCCAGGCCCTTTATATCCATTCATGTATTTGGTAAGGTATTTAATACTTAGTACCTGCATTAGGCACTGAGGAAGGGAAGTGTTAAATCTGCTTTGTTTCTAATTACCTGTGCTCTAGTTAGGTTTCCCCCTTTAGTGGCTTTCCTTTGTATTTCTGTCTACCATGAGATCTTTTTCTTAAAAGTTGAACTCTTTTTCCACTCCATGCCAGACTCTGACCATATGAGTTAACTTTTTATTCCTTCCTTCCTTCTTTCCTTGCTTCCGCAAGTGCTGAAGAACTTACTATGTAGACCCAGAGTTGTATTGAGTGCTGGCATATGTTGAGGGACAAAAAAATAAAAGTGCCTTCCTCATGGAACTTACTATCTGGTGGGAGACCGGTACCCAGACATCTCATCAGTAAATGCAAATGCACCAGTGAGACAAGTGCTAGGAAGGGGAGTTCTATGATGCTACAAGGGCGGAAGATAGAACAAGTTGCCTCTAGGGAAATTCTTGAGTTGAGGTTTAACTGGGGAGGGGGATGGGAGGCAGATCTTTTTGAACAGAGGAAACAGCCTATGCAGAGGGCTGATGGAAGGAGGAAGAAGCAGGTCATGTTCCAGAAGTTGAAAGGCTAATGTGGCTGAAGGACAGAGAGCAAGGGAAGATTTGCTGGAAGATGAGAGGGCAGACTGTGCCAGACCCTCTTGGTCCTGTTAAAAATTTTGGTCATGGGGCTGACCCGGTGGCATAGTGTTAAAATTAAGTTCACGCTCCACTTTGGAGGCCCAGGGTTTGTGGGTTTTGATATCAGGCAAGGACTTGGCACCACTTGTCAAGCCATGCTATGGTGGCATCCCACATAAAATAGAGGAAGGTTGGCATAGATATTGGCTCAGCGACAGTCTTCCTCACCAAAAAAAAAAAAAAGGTAGTCATTATTCTCACGTCTCTGGGAAGACATTTAGGTATTTTAGAGGGGGTGTAATAAGTAGGCTTGGCAGAAACACTAACTCCTAGTTTCAAAGCTATGGACTTATCACCAGGCATCATGAGCTGATTTTCTGTACCTGGTGCAGGTGGCCCCTTACCCTGAACCTCATGCCCATCCCCAAGAGTCTTTATCAATGGAATTGTGAGATGTTGATCTTTGGGGAGAAGAAAATATTTTTGTTCGTTTATTTCTTTTTAGATAAACATTTGTTTGCATAGTCAGTGATGGTAAGAAAGTATGCTTGGTTTTAATTTTCTCATTTGGCATAAATTTTGTAGTTGCCTGTCAAGCTTCCATTCATGCTCTCATTATCACATACTGATGCATATTATAATCCAAGAGCAGAGCCTGAGCTTTACCTGAAATGACAAAAGTTCACAATAGTGGTGTAAACACAGCCCTGATTCATGAATTTACAAATGGAGTGTGACTGACCAAATTGGGTAGATGATTGCTCTTCAGTATAAATGCATTTCTTTTTCTTTTTTTTTTTTTTGAAAGATTTTATTTTTTTCCTTTTTCTCCCCAAAGCCCCCCAGTACATAGTTGTATATTCTTCGTTGTGGGTCCTTCTAGTTGTGGCATGTGGGACGCTGGCTCAGCATGGTTTGATGAGCAGTGCCATGTCCGCACCCAGGATTCGAACCAACGAAACACTGGGCTGCCTGCAGCGGAGCGCACGAACCCAACCACTCGGCCACGGGGCCATTCCCTAAATGCATTTCTTTACGTTGGTCAATAATAAGTGAGTTCTTCTACCTAGATATATGCAGTCAATCTAATTGTGACCACTTTGCTCCAATTTAGTGACAGAGAAACAGCACCTCGTTTAAAAGTAATTTCACTTTGCCACCCAGAGATGCAGAATCATAAGGAGAAATATTAGGTGACTGTGTTACTCAACCAAAGTCACACACTTAGCAATGCAAAAATGAAAGCTATTACTTGGAACAAGTGTGTAAGGTCACACATTTCCTATTAAAAGTAAGTAGTGTACCTTTTCCTTCTGCTTTGGGTAAAATTTTAGGCTCTCTGTAATCTAGAGATGAAGCTGCTCCTCTGTGATACAACTATACTTCCAGCCGTTGATCGTATTGGACTTATAGCTCTTCTAAATTTCTCATGGGGGCTTTTGCAGATTATCCCAAAATAGATTTTTCCATCTCAATTTTTTGTAGTGGTAGAGCTTTCAAATGTTGAAAAGTTGAGTGTGACAAAAAGCAGATATTATAACACGCCTCTCTGTTCATATTAAGCCAATAAGTGCATTGGATTTTTCTGGTAAACTCTGACGGTGCTAATGCATACCCAACCATATTTTTTGTTTTCTGTTCCTTTTTACATTTTAGTTCTCACCTTTGTACTTCTGATACCCTAAAATATTTTTCGAAAGTTGCAGTCCTTACTTCTGCTTATCTTTGAGTTGAGCTCGTTAATAACACAACTTGATATATTTATTTGTTCATTTAACAATTGAGTTGCTACTAGATGCCAGGCATTTTTCTAGACCCTGGGGGTTGAGAATGAATAAAATAAATTCCCTCCCCTCGTTGCTATTATGCTCTAGGGCTCACATTGTGCTTACATATAAACAAGGCAAGTATATGGTATGTCAGAAGCGATGAGTGGCAGGGAGAAAAAAGGAGCCTAAGGGAGGTAGGGAGTGCTAGAGAGTCCATGGTGGACAGAGAAGGCATCTTATGATAAATTACAAGGTGTTCCTGGCTAACCGTTTGTTTTCGTCTCTGACAGTTATTTGTGACTAGTTTGTGGGTTTTTATATCCTTTTAGTCCAGATAATTTAGGATACGTTAATGAGACTTTTTTATCCAATTTTTAATATATGAGAACACTGAAGACTTCTAAAAATTTTTGCCAAATCTCACCATTTGAAGAAAAGTCCTACACTTGGCATTTGTTAGTTGTCATGTTAGAGATGATAATCCCTACGCTACTGTTCTAGTCTATTCCATAAATCTTAGCATACTTCTTTTTCTACTACTCTCCTCTCACTGACTGTATATTTTTAAATTATTATAATTAAAGTTGTACAGTGTTTTACATAATACTTTCATTTGGCATTGTGTTTATAGTTTTTAAAAAAATGTTCATCGATCTTCATGTCAGTTTGGCTTTTTTTTCTGTTGAATGGTTTCATTAAGAATTAAGAAGTGCTATTTTGACCCTTATATTCTGCAGGGATTTGATGCCATTACACTTTCTGCTTCTTTCACTGACTAATGGTGAACTTGCTGAAACCGTTAATGGCCTCTTTGTCTTCATGCCATGTAAACTGGATCTTACTGATTGATGCTTCTCTTGATTTATGAATTAGAACTGAAATTATTTCGGGTTGAAACAGGTAAAATGTTAGCAGGTGTTGTCTGGGGGACCACGCTTTTTCCTAGTGTTTAGTTCAGAGCATATGATCCTTCATTCTCAATAGTTTATTGTCCACTTTCAAAATATCTATCCCTTAAGGCTTTTTGGCAACTCTTGTTGGCTCTTCTGTTAATGTAGCTTCTTCTTTCAAGTTGTGGATTTCAGTCGTCTCTTGAGAGCCTCTTTCATCATTCAACACTGTATTCCTTGGACCTTACATTCAGCCTGGGGTTGATGCCTACTCGATCTCTGCCTCTAGTGACTCTTTCACCCCAGGTTCTGGCAAGTTCCAACTGGCTGTTCCAACCAGGACCTTTCTTGAGGGAAGTCAGTCTGTCAGGTACTCAATTTACAGGTTTCTCCTGACTCATGAAGAATTAGCTTGATTCAAACCCAGCTAGAGCCATCCCTCAAAGGAAATTCTCTAATATTTAATTATTTAGCGGTACATTCAATAACTCTGATATAAAGATCATATTTCCCTGAATTAAGATTTTGGGTTATGTGACCTCTCTGAAGCTTAGTTTCACTATCTGTGAAATGGGGATTGAAATACTTTCTTCATAGGGTTTATGGTCAGAATTTAAATAAGTGATATAGAGCACCTAGTAAGGTGTCTGACCAAGGTAGGACCCAAGAAATGTTATAACCCTTCTTCCCCCAACACTGTTACCCTCCCCTTTAGCTCCCTTGTCGTGAAATAGAAGAAATGCAATAACTGATACCTGTTAAAGTAAATTATATGTCTAAGTTCTATGTATAACTGTCTTTTCTTTGGTTTTCTTTAAGCTCATCTCCTATAGTTTTTAACTTTCCCTGTGTCATAAGACCTTTCTCTTATGAATTTAAGTAATCTTAATCTTACCATATCCTTTCACCTTCTGAGCATTTTTGTTTTGCTGGAATATACTTCTTGAGAATCATAATGCTTCTTGGTAGGGTCATTGATCCTTCCTAACAAATGTTTCAGCCTCTGCACTACTGCTGGGTCCGTTCTTTCACTTCATTTTCTTTGCTCACCTTCACAAGACACAGTATCTTTCCCCAAGTGGATGTCTGCAGAGAGCCCTTTTTTGAGTTTACTTTATTGTCTTGCTGTGTGGTTGAGTCTGTGACAATGTGACCTGAGAACAGAAATTTCTGAGATTTTTATCACAGTAATCCTTCTTTGTCAGCCCGTAATTAAGTTAATGATGACTTTGTGACTCCCATTTAAGTCTTCTAAATGTAATAGGTCTTAGGCATTTGAAGAACTCAGTATCATTCAATCCACTTGACAACTGGTTAGCCACAGTCTTAACCAAAATCAGGCGCAGAGAACTTGCAGGATAAACACGGAGAGCTCATTGTTTTAGGAGTTCTTTGTACACTAGGGTTTATTTTCAAATTTTGAGATTCCTTGTGAACCTTTATGAAATATATGAATATTCATAGACTTATTTGAAATTGCACACTTTCATCTTATGTTTATTCTTTTATGTAAGATGGTAACTGAGCTCAACATCTCCCTTTTTGCAGGTATTATAAAATGTGCAAACATCAGCCTTGTCCCTAAATTATTATATGCAAAAGGAGTCTTCTAGTCAGTCACTAAGTTATTATTGAGCATCTAACTATACATCTACTAGATGCCAGAGAAGATTTGAAGTTTTAAAAAAGCAAAACAGAACAGATTAGAATGCTGGTTATGAAGGGCTTGGGGGTGGGGGAATTGGGGAGATGTGGTTTAAGGGTACCAACTTGCAGCTACTAGGTAAATAAGTCCTGGAGATCTAATGCACAGCATAGTGATTATGATCAACAATACTGTATCATAAACTTCAAAGTTGCTAAGAGACTAGATCTTAATTGTTCTCATCACAAAAAAATAACGATGTGATGTGATAGAAATATTAGCACCACTACTCTTAATCAATTTGCAGTATATAAGTATATCAAATCATCACTTAAACTTACACAATGTTATATGTCAATTATAGCTCAATAAAGAAAGAAAGAACTGTGGCCGGCCCAGGGGTGCTTGGTTGTGTTCGCATGTTCTGCTTCAGCAGCCTGAGGTTCGCAGGTTCAGATCCCGGGTGCGGACCTATGCACTGCTTGTCGAGCCATGCTGTGGCAGGTGTCCCACATATAAAGTACGGGAAGATGGGCATGGATGTTAGCTCAGGGCCAGTCTTCCTCAGCAAAAAGAGGAAGATTGGTGGCGGATGTTAACTCAGAGCTAATCTTCTTCCAAAAAAAGAAAGAATTATTTTTGGAGGCAGTGCATGCCTGTGTGGGAAGACTAGTTATTATGATAACAAAAAACTTCCCTCTATATAGTTTACAAAGGTCTTTCACTTTATTCTTTCATTTGATCTTCATGGCAGTCATCTCTGTAGGACAGATTTGGCAGTTTATTCCCAAATGGGTTAATGGGCTTGCTCAAGGGTCATAGGTAATAAATGGTGGAGCTAGACCGCCATCCAGGTGTTTTATCTCCAAAGCTAGTGTTTTGTTCTGTATGATATCTCATGTATCTCTCATGTGCACCCCAGAAAATTAGAGAACAAAACAATATAACTAAAATAATAAGGAAAATAAAAGTTCATAGAAAGGAGAGATCCATGGGGGCTAGAATCATCCCTTGCAAGCAGCAATAATAATAGCTCAGGATTTTAGAGTCTGAGATGGCAGGCCTGCACCATAGATAGCCCTAGCAGAGTTTTCCTGAAAGACACAATGTTCTTTTGGAAAGGTGAAGTAGGAAGCCCGTGATTCGGTGGGATTAGTGGATTGATTTGCTGAGATCATCCTTGGCTCTTTATCTATACATAGCATGGGCTGTTTTCCAATTCTGAAAGCAGTGATGAGTCTTTGAGGAATGTCTAACATATTCTTGTAGGCAGCCCTGCTACTACATATTTTAACTGGGTCAGAATTGGTGGTGGGGAGGGCTGAGATTTTCCTGTGCCTCATGTGCAGTTGAGGTGGTTTCATCACACTAGCCTAACCAGCATCTGTCTCTCATTTTGCCATGCTCACTTTTCTGTCAAATATGTTCTCCCAACATCTTTAGTATAAAAGACTATGTGTGAAGAATAGTTGAGTGGTAATTGAAGTAATGGCATGTTTGGGGCGGGGAGTAATCCTTTTTATTTTTATGTAGCTATAGTGATAGAATGAGATCTTTTCTTCCCCTATCAAATAGTGCTCACTCATTGAAGTCTGTGTTGGTCACTAAGGAATTAAATGAGGCTGAATGGCCTTAGAAAAATGACTGGTTCACAGTGTTGACAGATTCATCTCCTTGAAAGTACAGGAAGTAATGCAGGTAAACTGTTGCTCTGGAACCAATTCTGACCAAGCCCAAGGAGCTGATAGGTGAAGTGGAAGGGGGCTAGCAAAGCTGTGGGCTGACTTTTGTGAAGTCAGCCACTGAATAGCATCTGTATCTTAGAGGTCATGCCCAGGGAGGGGCTTTAGGCAGCCTGGTGTCTTCCCAGGATATTAGCAAGGGAAATTTCAAAAGGGTTCCTGACCCAGATGAATTACATCCCAAGGCAATGAGAGAATTTGCAGGTGGGATTGCTGGCCAGCTGGGAGTCACCTTTGTGAAATTGTGGAGAATGGAAAGTTGCCAGAAAGCTGGAGAGAGATTAATGTCCTCATTTCCCCCGAAAGAAGGTGAAATTCAGAAACTAATGACCACTGAACTTCATGTTGATCTTGACACAAAGCTGTAGACTGCAGGATTCAGATGATAAAGTGAAGCATTTTTTGAAAGGAAGTGATAATCATAAGAATCAGCCCTGGTTCATTAGGGACAAATCAAGCTAGACTGTCCTGACTGCGTCTTCTGAGGGGGTTTTTAGAGGAGTGGACCAGGAAATCCTATAGGCACGGCATATCCAGTTTTCAACGAGGCATTTGTTAGAGTCTCTCAGGATATTGTAGATGAGAAGGATCAATTTGGATTGCGTCACAGTATAGGGAGGTGGATTCATAAACTTTCGAACTATCATATCCGCAAAGTGCTGACCTTGTAAACCCTTGGCAACTTCCTTACTGTGAGAGGTTTAATTCACTAAATGACAAATGCCAAATTATGTCCTAAAAGGCCATTGGTAAATTATTTTTTTTCAGAGTTTAGAACCCATTTTTCCATGGACACTGTATTTTTCATGATGTTTCCCTTTTGAACTCATACGAATATGCATTGTAAGAACTTGGGTAATATGACTCTTCTTTAGACCGCAATCCTAGAGTAAGATGAGTTTTGAGCTCCAATATAGAAAACCTAAGGCATAACCATCTCCCTCTGCTCCAAGGGTAAGGGGCTGCGGGTAATGGATGGTGGGGTGGGTAGGGACCACCTGTTTCCCATGGCATTGATCCTCCCAATGGTTGGAAGTAAGGATGGTGGGGGCCAGGCCTCCTGTTAATACCACTCAGGGCCCCACAAGTTTGTGTCCTTGACTAAACTGAAGAACGCTGGAAACCAGTGAAGGTTTTTAAAGCAGAGGAGCAACACGTTTGATTGGATTTGTAATTTAGAAAGATTATTCTGGCTGAATGCTGGATAATGGATTAGAGAGGGCAAGACATAAAGTAGAGAAACAACCTAAAAGACTATGGCAGTAACCCATGTGAGAGAGGCTGATAGTAGTAGGAATGAAATATTGTGGGTGTATTCGAGAGATATTTGGAAGGTAGAATTGATATGACTTAGTAATAAATTGAATATGGGGAAAGAGGGAGAGTAAGGAATCTAGAAAGAATGAATTACAAGTTCCAGAATTGGGCATTTGAGTGGGTGGTGGTACCATATATTGACCTGGAAGACAGCATAAAAAGAAGGCAGGAGGAAAGATCAGTTTGGGCCATGAATACTCAGAGGTGCCTACAGGACATCAGGTGACGATGTCCAGTAGACCGATTAGATGCAGGCATCTGCAGCGTAGGTGACAGGTCCAGGCTAAAGATAAAACACTGAGTTTATTTCCCTCCTTTTACATCTAGAGGACCCACTCCACACACCTCCTCTATATAGAAATTTTTTTTATTGAAATATAATTGACATAAAACATTATATTAGTTTCAGGTGCACAACATAATGATTCAATATTTGTGTATATTATGAAATGATCACCATAATAAGCCTGGTTAACATCTGTCACCATACTTAGTTACAATTTTTTTTTTCTTTTCTTTCCTGTGATTAAGACTTTTAAGATCCACTCTCTTAGCAACTTTCAAATATGCAGTACAGTATTATTAACTGTAGTCACCATGCTGTACATTACATCCCCATGACTTTCTTATTTTATAGCTGGAAGTTTGTACCTTTTGACCCTGTATAAGAGATTGTTTAGTGATATTGTACTATATAGTTATTTCCTTAAGAGCATAAGCTCCATTAAGTATTCATTTGATTCAAGCTGTTCTGTCTATGTATAAATGATTGACTTGACCGAATTCTAGTTCCATGCAATTATGTCTGTAATAAGTAAAGAAAAGAATAAACACATCAAGTTACTCTAAATATTTCTAGGCATTCTGCTTCATCATTAATTATGGTAGCAGCCTGGGAAACCGAAAGTTTTATAAGTATCTCACGAAAGGTAATCTGCAATGTCTTTTAATTTAGTTTAACTAGAGAAAATATGGTCTTAGAAGTGGATTTTGCTGTTACGTTCTGCAGCCCCATGAATCACTTTCCCTGGTGCGTGAATAACTGAAGAGAACAGTCCATACATTTTTCAACTTGTTAACATTTTTGAAACCAAACCAGATACTAGACATGACATTTTCACTTGCTGTCTGGAATTTCCATGCCTAGTGTCTAGGCTCCCTCTGTCTCATTATTTACTTTGGCTTCACTGTTTGGCTTCCTATTTCAAGTTGTTTTCTTTCAATGTTTACAAAAGTAGACTCCCACAACCAAAGGAAGGTTGGATAATGAGTCAATCTGGAAGTGCTATTTTTGTTGTCGTGGAGTAGGGGTCAGTTCACCATAATTAGTGACTTTGTGAAAGCAAGGTAGAACACCTAGGCAGCGCTAATTGCTTGACTGTTCTCATATGTGTGGAACTCATGTGCACACACACACAGCCCTCTGCCTCATTTTGGTAATACTCTGTTTCTGAATTCAGTTGTAAGAGAGAAAATACAGTTTTAATGAAATGCAGTGCAGACGAATGCAATCTGAACTCTGGATTGCCAACCTAAAGCTAGATCTAGTTTATGTTCATGACTCTGCTTGTTAAGATTAAGAGTGTGGAAAGCTGTATTGCTTTGTGGTGAGCACTGTAAGATGAAATGGATGCAATCAACAGCCTTTTCCTCCTTATTGTTTGTCTGCCTTATGATTAAAATGCTTTGATTAAGTTACAGACCGCTATAAAATTAAGCCTAATTTGGGATGGGCTGTGTGTATTTTTAGCATTTTGTGGTTTCAGTGTTTCCTCTTTTAAGTTTTTAGTTATTCATGTCTTCCCACTGCAACATACAGTGGACTTACCCAGAGGCATTCAAATGGGGGACAGAACTCAAATTTTTCTTTTTGAATTAACAGAATTCTAGTAGGAGCTTAATGAATGTTTGTTGAGTGAAAATAATGAACACCTAGATGATTTTTTTGATATAAATGCTGTGTTAGCAAATAATAAAAACAAACATGAACTCGTACATTCTCTCTTTAACTGTTTCTTTCGCTAGACTTAACTTTGCCTATGACAGACACTTATAGTCCGCTTAAAAGGATGGTCTTTGGAATTCAGCTGACTGGATTCAAATCAGAGCCACCGTTCTCTAACTTTGTGGCCTTGGGAAAACTATTAAACATCTCTAAGTCTCAGTTTCTTCCTGTGTGAAAAGAGTTAGCTTGTATGGATCTTGTTAGGGTTAAATAAAATAACACATGTAAAGCATTTAGTGCCTGCGTGCAGTAAGTGCTTGATGAAGATGAGCTGTTATTATTTTATCTGCCCCTCAGCCTATACCCCACCTTCAAACTGCCCAATAAATAGGCTTATGTTTGTCCCCTAGATTGGTTTTTATAATACTGATTCAATGCCATCTTAGAACATTTAATCAGTTTTTTCTTACCTTTCTCTTACAACTTTTCTTGTGGTTTCTCTGGATCAGGAGTTATATTTGTTGCTTCTGGAAACCCTCACATGCACTCGAACTCATCAGTTCCCTAAGTAGACCTCAACACGTCTTTGATTCTTTGGGATATTTTACTTTGTAGAGGATATTGTTCTAAGACCACCTTCTCTTTCTCCCTTCTCCTTCCTCCCTACAGCAAGCCTTGCACTGAATTTATTCATAGAGAATGTTTGGTTCCTTTTTTGATTTACTTTGCAGAAAGTAAATTAACGCGGAGAACCATCATACATGCAGCTCACACCAGAGCTGCTTTTCCTCTTAAGGGCTAATTTGAAAGCTTATCTTAGAGAATCTGCCTCTCTTTTGAACATCCGTTACGTAACTGCCATTTCTAACCAAATTCAACGTTATTCATGTTTTCTTTTTTCTCTCTTCATCTTTGTTTTTGGTTTTTTTCCTTTCCATTTTGCAACATTCTTCAAGATGTGGATGAATGCCTGGAACCAAAGGTCTGCACAAATGGTACTTGCTCCAACCTTGAAGGCTCCTACATGTGTTCATGTCACAAGGGCTATACCCCAACTCCGGACCACAAGCACTGTAAAGGTAAATACTGTAATCAAATTTCTCATTTGTTTTTAACTGCATTTAAAAGTATATTAGAGTAACTAGGCTTAGAAAACGGAATCATGCTACTTGTCATTTATTTTGACTGAGCTACTTGGAGCACATTTTGGTTGGCATTTTGAAAGTGACTCCTCGTTGTGGTTAAAATACAGATCATCTCTATTTACATAAAGGAAAACAATGTATTTTTAGAGAGTGTCTGTAAACACATCTATCTATTTAACTTTTTCTGGTTATAAAAACAATACGTGCAGTTGTACACTCTGTGAATATACTGGAAACCATTGACTTGTACACTTTAAACAGGTGAATTGTGTGGTAAGTAAGTTATATCTCAATAAAATTGTTATAAAAATGCAACGTACAGTCATTGTAGAAAACTGAGCAAATGCAGAAAGGTAAAAAAAAACGTAATCTCATAATCACATTCACAGATATTTATATCTCATAGATATTTTATAGAGTTATGTTCTAGGTACAATTTTGTATCCTGCTTTTTGTCACTTAATAGTATATCATAAGCATTTTACATCTCATTAATAACTCTTTTCAATCATTATTTTAAAAGGCTGCATAATTTTAAAATGTATTGCTATATAACCATTTTCTTTCTGGTCTTCAGGTGTTGAACAAACACATTTTTTTCCCAACTACTCATTATTATGTAAAAAATATTTACATAATGGGCTTCATTTTTTTAAAAAGAAACCTTTGAATTTTAGGATTATTTCTTTATTCATAAAAGTTGAATTATTGGGTAAGATGTTCTGAATGTTTTTTACTGTTTTCATAGAAGAACACTAATTTTTAAAATGTATATTTTTTATTCTAAAATGATTTAATATTTATCTTATAAACATATTTCTTTTAATAATTCCCTGACTACTTCTAATTATTAAACATTTATTTCATTAACAAGTAGTATAACTTAATATATTTTTAAATTATATAGTTATAATAGCTTCTAATTAATAAACATTTTTAAACATTTGTATTTCCTCTTGTAAATTTGTTAATATCTTTTCCTGTTTATCAGGTTTTTAAATCAAAGTATATGAACACTTTATATATAATATATATCAACCTATGTACATATGTGCATATATTACACATACCTTTTTTGCTGTCATTTGTCCAAGGTTCCCCTAGTTTTTCTTTTTATAATACTTTTTTTAAAAGAAGCTTTAATTATTTCTATGGTCAAAACTATAGATTTCTGGTTTCTTCCACTACTTTTATACATGAAGGCGTACTCTTTCAGAGGGAAACAGAGAAATAAGTAAAATTTTTCTTCTTTTCTAAATGAGTGTCTCAATGTACATGAACAATCTAGGGTGGTGATTAATTTCTCACTGTGGTAGACAAGCAGTAAATGGATACCCTACTGTCTTGTAAGAATTGAAGCATCTCCCACTGGCAGTAGGGAATTCACAGACATCTGAATTTGGTACCTTGCTCCTTTCATACAACACAGTACCAGCCACTCCCAGTGGAGCACATAAAGTAGGGGCGTCTCCCTTTTCTCCTGGTCCTTTCCCTTCTGGCCCGCATCTACAGCTTTCCTACTGACTGTTTAAACCAGGCATCTCCTCAGACAAAATTAAACATGAGAATTGTCTGAAAGGTATTATTTCTTCCCCCATACACAGGATTAATGGTGGCTGAAGATCTCAGCATTATAAGTTATTGTTCATCTTTATTTGATTGCTATATCTAGTTTCAGGCCATATCCTGTCATGTTACCTTCTTTATTGTCAGTCTGCCTACTTCTTTTCATCTGCTTATTCATGAAAACTCTTGTAATCTGTTCCCATCTTTATTTTCCAAATTTGTCACTATACTTTCTTCAGCTTGGATTATCTGACCCATCAAGTTGATGTCACAACTGCCCTGTGAATATTCTGTGCCTTCTTTGACCCAAGCACTTGCTCATATTATCCTGCCTTGCATACCCGTCTTCTTCCTCACTGCTTACCTGAATTGTGGCTCTTCCAGTGGTTTGCTTTGCAACCTTGGATAAATAATCTCAGATTTCCAGATCTCATGTCATCTCTAAAATAGGGGGATTGGACTCTTTAGATGCTCAGAGTAAACACGTGTTGAATGAATAACTCATTACCATTCTCTTACTCTTGGCCATTGCCATCCCAGCTGAGCCTGCTCCTCTCTGATAGGTCTCTCTAGTACTCCAGAATTTATATCATCAGTTGATGCCACCCCTAGGAACACTCATATTTTCCAGTCTGTGTGGCACTCTGCTGGCCTGCTGCAGAAGCTTCTTTTCATCCTTGCTTTCCTTCCTCTCAGGTGTATCAAGGAAGCAACATGTTCCAGGCACTGTGTTCAACTGCAGTGTTATTGAGAGGCTATAACATGTCAAAGAACTTTTACTCCTTGGAAGAGATGCAAACCTGCAACAGATAATTACACATAGTAAAGTGCCAAGTGATGTAATGCCAGTGATGTCATGTACCCCTGACATTATGTGAGGACCAGGGCACTTCACCTATGTGCATTCTTTTCAAAAACCCATAACCCCAGTCTGATCATGAGAACATCAGACTAATCCAGATTGGGGACATTTCTACAGGATTCTAATCCATACCCTCAAGACACTTAAGATTATGAAAAACAAAGATTGACTGGGAAGACAAGACACCTAAATGCAACGTGGTACCCTGGATTAGATCCTGGAACAAAGAGAGGACATGAGTGGAAAAACTAGTGAAATCCAAATAAAGTCCATAATTTAGTTAAAAAACAACAGTATATTAGATACTAGCTTGGATACTCAGAAGCTGTGTGAGCTTGGATAAGTTATCTTACTTTGCTAAGCCTTCCTTGCTCATCTTCAAAAAGCCAACAATAATGGTACCTACTAAGGTTGATGTTAGGAATGGGTGAGATAATAGATGAACAAAGATAGTACATGGAGAATGAGATGATGCAGGGCCAGAGAATGCCATGCGTTGTAGTTGCTGTTGTTATTCACCGAATTATAGGCATGTACGAAGTTCTATCAAAGCCAAGAAGCATGTGACTAATTCTGCTTATGCAAATGTTTCACAAAGGTGTTGCTGTTTGGACTTGGTCTTAAAATATTGAATACAGTGAGGAGATAAACTTAGAAGGCAGAGGAAGTAGCACATGTCAAAGCTTGGAGGTGGGAAAGGGCTATCTCCACTTGCCATTTAACCTAGCCCACTACTCTGATTCTCCTGGTGTCTTTCCATTGTAGTCTGGGATAAGGTCAGGCCAGATCCCCATCTTCTGCTTTAAAAACCTACATATGCATGAATTGTTTTCCTTACCCACCATCAAAGTCTTTCCTTTTTACAATAATAAATTATCTAACATCTTTTTTTCTTTAATTATTTCATAATGTTTCTCAAACTATGTCAGCTCACAGATGTCACATTCTCCTCAGATCGTAGATCTGTCTGTTTTCCAACATCCCAGCAACTCTGCCAATCTCACCTTGTTGATAGTCCCAAATATTGACGTTGTCTTCACCTCACTAAATGTACTGAAAACTTTTTTGAGGTTGTAAAGACATTATCTAATGTATTAATTTATTACTTGTTTCTTTATATCTATACATTTTAGCATTATATGTCCTAAATTTATAAATACCTAGAGATAGTCTCTATTTTAACTCTGAGTTGGACTTGTCCTAGTAACATATGCAAAAATTCCCTTAAAGAAATACCTTTCACAGAGAATAATATTTTCTATTCATCTCTTGGCACAAAAGAAAGAAAACATTTATCCTGCATGCCTATTTTATTAGAAAGCTTTCTTTTGTCCTAGGAATTTTGTCCCTCTTCAGAAAAGAAAAATGCTATTTATCTGTAGAATTAAGCTGCCTCTGTTCCCCTTGGTCATTTGAAAAACCCAAAGATCACCTTATTCAAGATAACTGAGTTGCCTCAAGTTATTCCAAATGTGTGTGTCATTACTTTTAATGAATTACTTCTGACAGTCTTCCCAACATAAATGAGTAACTCATGTAAGATGTCTGCTATATCTTGACAGTACTTGGAATGGAGGGTATTTTTTGCTGCTCCATCTTCACATGGGAATGCTTAATTTGTCATCTTCTTTGAAAAAGCCAAAAAGAGTCCAAGATGCTAAAAATGTTGTCAGACGTTACATGAAATCCAACCAGATGCATGAGCTATTGTTGGGTTTATAAGTTTTGAACTGACATCTCAAGTATTTTATAGAATGTGCTGAAAGAAAATATGTTGTAGGCTATTTGCTGTTGACCACTACTAAAGCTAATAGACTTAGAGCATTGGAAAGGTATAAAATAATTCTTAAAATGATATTCAGATCGCATATTTAATTGCTCTAATGGCAGTCATATTTATAGATAAAAGAGATCATTAACACAATAAATGAAACATTTCTATAAAAAATTAAATAAGAAATAAATTACTGAACTCCAATTACATTTGTAGTTTATTTTATGTGAGCTTTTTCAGAAAATGAGAGAGAACCTGAACCTGGCTTCTATCAGGCCATACTTACTTATCGATAAAAGAGATCATTAACACAATAAATGAAACAAAAGTTTCTAGTAAATTAATTTCTATAAAAAATTAAATAAGAAATAAATTTCTGAACTCCAATTACATTCATAGTTTATTTTATGTGAGCTTTTTCAGAAAATGAGAGAGAACCTGAACCTGGCTTCTATCAGGCCATACTTACTTATAGATAAAAGAGATCATTAACACAATAAATGAAACAAAAGTTTCTAGTAAATTAATTTCTATAAAAAATTAAATAAGAAATAAATTTCTGAACTCCAATTACATCCATAGTTTATTTTATGTGAGCTTTTTCAGAAAATGAGAGATAACCTGACCTGGCTTCTATCAGGATAAAATTCAAAAGGTTAATGCCTCATTAGAGGTCAAGAAATGCAACTTTGCTCAGGAAACAGGTAATTGTCAATAATACTTTAGGGGCAGGACTGTACAGTTAATCAAGTTCTCCTGGCAAAAATTTCTAGATGCATTTTAAATAATAAGATACTTTTAAAAGAAAACAATAGTCACGCATTGATCTTTAGGACATGGTTTCCTTAAAGCAAATTCTACTTTTTTTAGATTAGGGCTCCTTTCTCCCCCCTCTGAGTATAAGGCTAGTGTGTTTTTCATTTATTCTCTCAACTAATCCTCACAACAGGCCCATGGTATAGGTGGTGAAGATCAATCCTACCATGTTTTAATATTCATAAACTCTTACAAACTGACTAGCTCTTCAGCAGAACATCCTGAGGCTGTATTGCACAGGCAAGGCAAGACAGTATTATCTAATTACATCAGACCAATTTAACGGCCAAACAAGACCATTTTAGAAAACTAATTCTACTTCTCTCACAAATGTTCAAGTTGTGGGTGAGGCCAATCCTTTCTTCATTTTGTAAATTCATATTTGTGACATTTTCTAGAACACTTATAAAAAATTATGTTGTTTTCACGTCAATAGCTTTATGTTTAATCAAGGCATTTTAAAAAATCCTCACTCATCACTTTCTCCTTTGACATTCCAGCAGCCGTGATAGTAATACCATCATTTCTCTTGGCTTTCCTTGTTACTTTGAAAATGAGTTCACTGTCCTTTAACACAACTGTTTGATTTTATACTTTTTCATCTTCTTCTAAGTACAGTAGAAATGTCTGTTTCCCTCCATAACTGCCTACATTATGGTTTTGTTTTTAAAATTCTTGGTGGAGTTTAATTCTGCCTTCTTTCATGGAACTCTACAGGTCTACAAACTGCCTGGTAGCCCTTATTTTGTGCTGGAGCTTCTGTCTTCTGTTTTCAACTCTAAAATATTCCTTATTGTGTTTCTGTTATATCTAAAGTATGAGAGAGAGATGGCGAAGGGCTTCGTGTTGTAGTAAAAGTAATTTTTACTTATAAATTTATCATCTAATGGTAATTATTTCTCTTGTACAGTTCAGCATACTGAGGTTGATATGAGGAACATTGGTGAGCTGACACATACTAAAATTGATAATGCCTCACATAGGAGTAGTAGTATTTTTGTAATAATAACCCTAGAATGCATTGTAGGGAGTACTATGCTCTCCTGGGTAGTCCCTTTTTTTCTATTTATAGAAATTTTTTATTGTTGTGGGTCACGCCTTAAAAGGACAGCCTGGAAATGGGAGGTGAGGACAGTAGCTTGGTTTACGGTCTCAAAGTTTAGCTGCAGAGGTGGTCTAGATATAAACCTAATTTAAGACAATTGTCATTGTTTGTGTTTGCAGATATTGATGAATGTCAGCAAGGGAATCTGTGCATAAATGGTCAGTGCAAAAACACTGAGGGCTCCTTCAGGTGTACCTGTGGACAGGGGTACCAGCTGTCAGAGGCGAAAGACCAGTGTGAAGGTAGGCGTGTGGTAATGTAAACTACTGTGATTTCAGTTAAGGCACCTGGCCTGAAAAATTGTGCACTTACAAGTGAGTGTGTCTCTGAGAAACTACCTAGGTGATTGCTTTGTAGAGCCAGAAAACAAGGGACTTAAACTTAAGTCAGGACAGTTAATAAAACAATGGAAAAAGGTTAAATTTGAAAAATACAGTATTAGTGATCAGTGGCTGGGCATTAATATCAGGAAGAAAAATTATTGTTCTGTGTAATTCCTTACTGCAGACAGTCAATCGTAGTAAATTCATTTGAAGTTCTACATACTAGGATTTCAGCGACTAGAACCACATTATATCTGCCTGGTGTTATGCTGTGGAGTGTTAATGACCTTCATTTTTGTATGTATTTAGCTTTAAAAATTTTTTCCTTTTTAAAAAAATATCACTAAAGAAGACTTTTCAGTAGGACTGAAATAGTGTCCCCTTTATACTTGTGGATAGAGTTTGTGAAATATGTCCTGTTCGTACAGGTGATAGTGAGGATTTGGGACCTCACTTGGGGTGACCTTAGACTTGCAAAAAGTATGCCTTTCATTGAACTTCACATAAAATTACTTCACTTCTCAATGAGTAGATGCTTCCTGAGCTTGAAGATATAGCATCACCCTGGGACAAGCACAAGTGTCTAGAGTTCTTGAAAAGAAATATAATTTATTTAAGAACAGAATACACACTGTAAAAAATCAGTTTTATTAGAAGAAAATAAATCATACCCATATCTATATGTAAACTTTGAATATTTAATGAGTAAAAAAAAATCTCCTGAGAGGGTGTTACAAAAGAGACAATATATGATGGTACTACAAAGGGATCTACCAACATTATCATAACCTTCCCCAGTTATTCCTTTCTGGAACATAGAAACTTATTAAATACCTAATCTAGCCATGGAAAATGATAGAACACACACAGGTACATTCATATAATATAGATAAATTGAGTAATTTGTTCTACATTTTACAGGTCCCTCTAAGTTTTTATACTTTAGTTTTCCTGACCTTAGTTAGCTAAGCATTTAGCAAATGCCTACCTGCATAGAAAACTACAAATGAATGTATAATAAGAGGTCTCCACATAATATAATAAGGCTATCATATTCGTAGTCCTTTTTCTCGAAGAGCCTGTGATGTCGCTACCAAAGATAAGTCAAATACATGCAGAACCACCCACCAGATTATCAATAGGGACAAACCAATGTTAAGTGCCAAATGCTATGATAATCAAAATGATGCTGTGAGCAGAGGAGAGGAGAGCATGGTGCAGGGGCCCTGTGAAAACTGGTGTTTGTGTTAACTTTTATAGACTCATGTTGCCAGAAGTAAATAAAACTACTCAGATGTTATGAACAAATCTGTCAACAAACAACATGAATTGAATGCCTGCTAATTGTAAAACACTAGGTCGCCTAAGGAGTAATAAAGGATGTGATAGACATAGTCCCTGCCTTCAGGAAACTTAAAATCCAATGATGAAAATAAAATAATTGGATACATGCATTATATTATTGTGCCTTTTATGTGTGGGTCTGATGCATGTGTGTGTTTGAGCCTCAGCTCAGGATTGTGGTTACAGAATGAATCATCTCTAAGCTGAACATATGTGAGTCTAGAAAGAGATTCAGTGGCAATCTAAATTTCACACGGACTGAGATGGGAGAAGGGACTTTACATTTGGCCAGAAAAATCATTGTTATTGAGAGAGATAGAATGGAAGCCAGATTACTAGGGGGCGGAAGGGTAAATTAATAAAAAATAAATGAAGGAATTTGAGCCATGACATTTTAGGTCAGGGACAGTAAACTTCTGTCAAGGGCCAGATAGTATGAATATGTGGTGCTGTTTTCCAGTAAAACTTTACTTACAACAATAAGCAGTGGGCTGTAGTTGGCTGACCCCTACTTTAGACTATTACAGGCCTAAGTTGAGTCTTAGAGTTAAACCTATAAAAGAAATCCAAGAAGCTTAGTTGAGATTTATAGATTACAGCAAAGTATTGGCTACTCACCAGTGAGCAGTGAGTGTGATTAATACATACAGATTCTTAGCTCATTGGTTAAAATTTTAAGTTCATCTGGATTTTTGCTACTGGGAGATTAATGACCTTTTACTAGAGGTCAGTTTAATTCACATAGTAAAAAATCTAAATTATTGTAAACCGGATAGTTTATAAACCTCCGTTACATGAATGATTAATAATATTTTTAAAGCACCACTTCTATAGTGTCTTTTTACTCTCTTGCTCATAGACATCGATGAATGCCAACACCATCATCTCTGCTCTAATGGGCAGTGCAGGAATACAGAGGGCTCCTTCCGCTGTGTTTGTGACCAAGGTTACAGAGCATCCGCCCTTGGGGACCATTGTGAAGGTGAGAATTGCTCTTGATTTCAGAATCCTAACATTCTAGAATCAGAGGGAAATCTGGACATCATCCCGACCTTTGTCCTTGAGCTCAACCTTTTGACTTCACAGTTGAGGACATTAGGTCCCTACAAAATACTTTCCGCATGGTCACACAAATAACACAAAGAAGTGAGTAGAATCCGGGTTTTTCTTGTACTGCTCGGAGCTGTTTTTTAGAAGAATTATACCAGCCAAATGAGTAAAGAGTCAGTTTAACTTTTCTCAGTTGTAGATGGGTTATCCTGGGTGTATAGTTCTGAACTATAACACCTTATTTATGCAGGACTAGCCTCCAAATGTTCCAAATAAGTAAATACAAGTTAATTTTCTAGATAACTGGAAAGTTTTTAAGAGCCAAACTATAACTCAATTTTGAGCTTTTTGCATAAAATATTTCTAAAAGATATCCCACATGTACAGCACTGTGTGGTCATTAACCACTTTCTCTACCTGCCGTGGCTCAGAACCTCTCTGAGGTGGTCGGAGCTGCTGAGCCAGTCTGTCACCAGCCTGTAACTTGTGAATTCTCTGTGTTCAGTGTCCACCCAAGTAACAGGTTTTTTCTAGCTCATCTGCTGATTTGCTGCATTTAGACCCTGTCAGTTGTGAAACCAGAAATGTGAACATGGCAGGGTTGTGACTCACATGGAGAGTTAGTCTCTGAGGCCTACCTTTGAAAGAAGTGGATGAACTTTTTAGTGAGTGGTTTTGTGGCATGTATTTCAATGGCCCCAGATACTTTTTCACTTGTCAGTCCCAGTAGGTTGGGAAAGAACCAGTGTGCTTTATAGCATCCTGCTTTTCTGACCAGAGAACTTGGCACAAGCAGTCACAACCCTTCTGGAGGGCAATTTGGCCAGTTTCAGAGGCTTTAAAATGTATATTATCATTGAATCAGTAAATAATCTTCTAGGATTTTATCCTAAGGTGGTAATATTTTCTAAAGGGTTAAAAACACCAGTGAAAACTTGTAATCAATATACCTATTAAAGAATATGCAAATGGTCAAATAAGTGATAAATGGAAATAATGAAATCTGATTGTCTGAAAAGTCTTCTTTGGGGAATTCTATAACATATGAGTGAAGGTTAATGATTCAACATGGTGGCATTCCAAGTGGGAGACACAGTCGTGTTTTGGGGAGCAAGTCGTGGAAGAACCTGTTCTTAGAAGTAAGTAGGAGGTTGGTGTCAAGATGGCAGCTTAGGCAGACTCTGAACTCACCTCCTCCCGTGGACACAACCAATTTACAGCTATTCTTGGAATAGTTACCCCTGAGAGAGAACTCAAAACTGGATAAAAAGAACGCCTGCAACAAGGGACAGTCCTAACTGAGGTGAAAGAAGCAGAAATTCCTTTCTAGAGAGAAAAATAGCCACCTTCATGAGTGGCAGAGCTTCACAGTCAGCCGAGAACAATCCTAGGGTACGTAGCCTTTCCTGGAGGAGGGGAGAACCTGAGTGGTGGAGCATTACTGCTATAAGTGTCCTTCGGACTCAGCACAGCTGAGACAAGCGTCATAACATCTGGCTTTTGTTGGCTATTAACTATAACAGGGAATACTCCTAGCAAAGCTATCAGACATAAGTGGAAAAAAGCTGACTCTTAAAGTCCTGTGCAAAATTCACCGATTTTGGAAAGCAACCTAAAATCACCAGAAAGAAAGGTGCATAGTCCTTTCTTGAAAAGAGAGTGACCTGATAAGCTCTGGGCACATCTCAGTGAGAGGTGAGACCTCTCCAGGGACTGAGACATTGGTGGCTGCCATTATTGTGACCTGGTACAGGTATGCTGACACAGATGCTGGCAGACGCCACTGGAGTTCTTCCACTGGCTGTTAGCCCAGGATCTACGTCACCCACTAGAGCACCGATTTAATCCAGCTCAGCCAGGGTAGGCACCCCACCCTAGTAACTGGCCCCACCCAATTGCAAGCCCTCAGGCAACTTGTGGGGTCCCTGCAGGCAGGCTAGTGGTTCCACCTCTCCAGAACAGGCCATGCACAAGGAGCGGGTGGAGTGTGTGGGGCCTCTGCAGTGGGGCGACTGGACCCACTTCAGGGGGTCAGGACATGCACACAGACCAGGACTGTGTTGACACTGTGTGGACATGTGAGCCATGGGGCTTGTCAACTGCAGAAGACTTGTGCTTCTCAAACAGCCACAATGGGGATTGGCACCACCTTCCAAAACCTGAAGCAATTGGGTACTCTTGTGTGTAGGGCCAGCCGCACTCAACTGTAATCCTGAGAAAGCTGACAATCCAGAGGCCTGCAGCAATTGGAAGCCCCTGGGCCTAGCAGCCACCCATACTGGGGGCCTACTCCCTTAACAGAAAAACTGCAACAGGAATGTGCTATTAGACCTTGCAGCCAACTGTGCTGGGCCTCCCCAACCCCAGTAAAGTGACTGAAGGGTCCATAGCAGCCACACACAGGTGAGCATTACAACTAGCCAGCCAGGGACTCAGCCTAGCCTCCCAGGGCACCTGCAGCCAGAGCAATGCTGCCACAACAGAAGGACACATGTAGCCCACACAGGGGTCACTCCTGGAACATTTGGAACTGCTGCTGAGAGGGAAGCATACTGCTGGGCCTCTTAAGGCATCTCTTACATAAAGCCACCTCGTCAAGATCAGGAGATGTAGTTGGCCACCTAATACATACATAGAAGCACAGAGAAAGAAGCAAAATGAGGAGGCAAAGGAATACATTCCAAGTATAGGAACAGGACAAAACCCCAGGAAAAGAACTAAATGAAACATAAATAAACAATCTACCTGACAAAAACTTCAAACAAAAAGTCTTAAGGATGTTAACTGATCTTGGATGAACTCAAAATGTCAAGAAAGAATTGGAAAATATAGAAGAGAACCAATCAGAAATGAAGAATATGATACTGGAAATGAAAAATTCACTAGAGGGACTCAATAGCAGAAGAATAGATCAGCGAAGCTGGATGAAAGACTAGAGGAAATCACCCAAGCTGAACAAATAAAAGAAAGAATTAAAAGAGAACAGTCTATGGGAACTCTGGGATATCAAGAGCACTAACATTCATGTTACAGGTGTGCCAGAAGGAGAAGAGAGACAAACGGATAGAGAATCTATTTGAAGAAATAATACCTGAAAACTTTCTAAACCTAAGGAAGGAAACAGACATCCAGGTACAGGAAGCACAGAGAGCACCAGAAAAGATAAACTCAAAGAGGCCCACACCAAGACACATTACAATTAAAATGTCCAAAATTAAATATAAAGAGAGACTCCTAAAAGCTTCAAGAGAAAGGCAACAAGTGACATACAAAGGAAACCCCATAAGGCTATCAGCTGACTTCTCAGCAGAAATCTTATAAGCTAGAAGGGAGTGGCACAATATATTTCATGTGCTGAAAGGGAAAAACCTACAGCCAAGAACAGTCTACCTGGCAAGGTTATCAGTCAGAATGGAAGGAGAGATAGAGTTTCCCAGAGAAGCAAAAACTAAAGGAGTTGATCACCAAGAAACCAGTTTTACAAGAGATGCTGAAGGGACTTATTTAAGTGGGAAAGAGAAGACCACAAATAGGAACAAGAAAATTATCAAAAAAAAAAAAAGGCGATAAAATCACTGGGAAAGCCAAAGATACAGTAAAGGGAGCAGATCAACTACCTATGAAGATAATATGAAGGTCAAAAGGCAAAAGTACTAAAATTAGATATTTCAATGATAAGAGGGTAATGGACACACACACAAAATAAGAGGTTAGATGTAATATCAAAAACATAAAATGTGGGAGGAGGGGAGTAAAAGAGTAGAGCTTTTAGAAAGAAGTTAAAAAGACCATCAACTCAGTATAGATTGCTATGTATGTAGGTTATTATATATAAACATCATGGTAATCACAAACCAGAAACCTATAATAAATACACAAGTAATTAACAGAAAGGAACCTAAACATAACACTAAAGAAATCCATCAAACCCCAAGGGAAGAGAGCAAGAGAAGAAGAAAGGAACAGAGAAGAAGTACTAAAACACCTGGGAAAAAAGTAACAAAATGGCAGTAAGTGCATACTTATCAATAGCTACGTTAAATACCAGTGAACTAAATGTTCCAATCATAAAGCATAGGGTGGCCTATTGGATAAAGAAACAAGACCCATATATATGCTGCATACAGGAGACACACTTCAGACCTAAAGATACTCACAAACTGAAAGTGAAAGGATAGAAAAAGATACTCCATGCAAATCTCAATGAAAAGAAAGCTGGGGTAGCAATACTTACATCAGAGAAAATATACTTTAAATTGAAAACTGTAACAAGAGACAAAGAAGGTCACTACATAATGATAAAGGGAACAACCCAACAAGAGGATATAACGCTTGTAAATTTCTATGCACCCAACATAGGGGCACCTAAATATATAAAGCAATTATTAACAGCCATAAAAGGAGAAATAGACAGTAACACAATAATAGTAGGAGATTTAATACTCCATTTACAATAGTGGATAGATCATCCAAACAGAAGATCAATAAAGAAACACAGGCCTTAAACAACACATTAGACCAGATGGACTTAGTAGATATATACAGACCATTCCATCCAAAAACCACAGAATATATATTCTTTTTAAATGCGCATGGAACGTTCTCTAGGACTAATCACATATTAAGCCACAAAACAAGTTTCAAGACATTTAAGGAGATTGAAATAATACCAAGCATCTTTTCTGACCACAAAGGTATGAAACTAGAAATCAACTACAGGAAGAAAATCAGAAAAGCCACAAATATGTGGAGAGTAAACAAAAGACTGCTGAACAACAAGGGGGTCATTGAAGAAATCAAAGGAGAAATCAAAAAATACCTAGAGACAAATGAAAATGAAAATACAGCATGCCAAAATCCATGGGATACAGCAAAAGCAGTTCTAAGAGGGAAGTTTATAGAAATATAGGCCTACCTCAACAAATAAGAAAAATCTCAAATAAACAATCTAACAATACACCTAAAGGAACTGTAAAAAGAAGGACAAACAAAGCCCAAAGTCAGTAAAGGAAGGAAATAATAAAAATTGGAGCAGAAATAGAGACTAAAAATGCAATGGAAAGAATCACTGAAACCAAGAGCTGGTTCTTTGAAAAGATAAACAAAATTGACAGACCTTTAGCTAGACTCACCAAGAAAAAAGAATGCTCAAATAAATAAAATAAATAAAAGAGGAGAAATTAAAACAGACACCTCAGAAATACAAAAGATTATAAAAGAATACTGTGAAAAGCTATACACCAACAAATTGGGTAATCAGGAAGAAATGGATAAATTCTTAGAAACATGCAACCTTGCAAAACTGAATCAAGAAGAAATGGAGAATTTGAATAGACCAGTCACCAGTAAGGAGATCAAAACAAAAACCTCTGAAAAAAGTAAAAGTGCAGGACCAGATGGCTTACCTGGTGAATTCTACCAAACATTCAAAGTTTGAAGACTTAATACCTATCCTTCTCAATCTCTTCCAAAAAATTGAAGAGGAGGAGAAGCTTCATAACTCATTCTATGAAGCCAACATTACCCTGATACCAAAATCAGACCAAGGACATCACAAAAAATAAAATTACAGGCTAATATCGCTGATAAACATCAATGCAAAAATTCTCAACAAAATACTAGCAAATCGAATACAACAATACATTAAAAAGATCATACATCATGATCAAGTGGGTTTCATTCCAGGGATGCAGGGATGGTTCAACATCTGCAAATCAATCAATGTGATACACCACATTAACAAAATGAAGAATAAAAACCATATGGTCATCTTAATAGATGCAGAAAAAGCATGTGACAAGATACAGCATCCATTTATGATAAAAACTCTGAATAAAACAGGTATAGAAGGAAAGTGTCTCAACATAATAATATGACAAACCCACAGCTAATATCATTCTCAATGGAGAAAAACTGAAAGCTATCCCTCTAAGAACAGGAACCAGACAAGGATGCCCACTGTCACCACTCTTATTTAACATAGTATTGGAAGTCCTAGCCAGAGCAATCAGGCAAGAAAAAGAAATAAAAGAGATTCAAATTGGAAAGGAAGTAGTGAAACTGTCACTGTTTGCAGATGACATGATTTTGTATGTAGAAAACCCTAAGGAATCCACTAAAAAACTTTTAGGAATAGTAAATGAATATGGTAAAGTAGCAGGGTACAAAATCAACATACAAAAATCAATTGCCTTTTTTTACACTAACAACGAAGTAGGAGAAAGAGAAATTAAGAATACAATCCCATTTACAACTGCAACAAAAAGAGTAAAATGCCCAAGAATAAACTTAGCCAAAGAGGGAAAAGATATGTACACTAAAAACTATAAAATATTGTTGAAAGAAATTGAAGAAGACACAAAGAAATGAAAAGGTATTCCGTGCTCTTGGATTGGATGAATTAACATCGTTAAAATGTCCTTACTTCCTAAAGCAATCTACAGATTCAGTGCAATCTCTATCAAAGTTCTGACATTTTTCACACAAATAGAACAAAGAATTCTAAAATTTATATGGAACAGCAAAAGACCCTGAATAGCTAAAGGAATCCTGAGAAAAAAGAACAAAGCTGGAGGTATCACATGCCCTGATTTCAAAATAGACTGCAAAGCTATCGTAACTAAAACAGCATGGTACTGACACAAAAACGAACACACAGATCCGTGGAACAGAATGAAGAGCCCAGAAATAAACCCACACATCTATGGAGAACTCATTTTTGACAAGGGAACCAAAACCATACAGTGGAGAAAGGAAAGTTTCTTCAATAAATGGTGTTGGGAAAACTGGACAGCCACTTGCAAAAGAATGAAGGTAGACCATTATCTTACACCATGCACAAAAATTTGCTCAAAATGGATTAAATATTTGAATGTAAGACCTGAAACCATGAAACTCCTAGAAGAAAACATAGGCGCTACACTCTTTGACATCAGTCTTAGCAGCATATTTTCAAGTACTATGTTTGACTGGGCAAGGGAAACGATAGAAAAAATAAACAAATGGGACTATGTCAAACTAAAGAGCTTCTGCATAGCAAAGGAGACCATCAACAAATCGAGAAGACAGCCTAACAACTGGGAGAAGATATTTGTGAACCATCTATCTGATAACGGGTTACTATCCAAAATATACAAAGAACTCATTCATCTCAACAACAAAAAAACCTAACAACTAAATTAAAAGATGGACAAAAGATCTGAACAGACATTTCTCCAAAGAAGATATCCAGAGGGCCAACAGGCACATGAAAATATGTTCAACATCGTTAACTGTCAGGGAAATACAAATCAAAACTATAATGAGATGTCACTTCACTCCAGTCAGAATGGCTATAATTAACAAAACAGGAAACAACAAGCATTGGAGAGGGTGTGGAGAGAAGGGAACCCTCGTACACTGCTGGTGGGAGTGCAACCTGGTGCAGCCACTATGGAAAACAGTATGGAGATTCCTCAAAAAATTAAGAATAGAATTGCCGTATTATCCAGCTATTCCACTCCTGAGTGTTTATGCAAAGAACGTGAAAACACGAATGCATAAAGATACATGCACCCCTATGTTCACAATAGCCAAGACTTGGAAACAACCTAGGTGCCTATCAAGGGACAAATGGATAAAGAAGATATATATACCCAATGGAATACTGCTCTGCAGTAAAAAACAATGAAATCTGGCCATTTGTGACAACACAAATGGACCTTTGAGGGTATTATTATAAGTGAAATCCTCATAGGGAGAAAGTCAAATACCATATGATCTCACTCATAAGTAGAAGACAAAAACAGTGACAGACACATAGAAACAGATTGGATTGGTGGTTATCAGAGGGGAAGACGGGAAGGAGGAGGGTGAAAGGGGTGATTAGGCACATGTGTTGTGATGGATTGTAATTAGTGTTTGGGTGATTAACATGATGTAATCTACATAGAAATCAAAATATAATGATGTGCACCTGAAATTTACATAGCGTTATAAACCAATGTCACTGCAATAATTAATTAATAAAAAGAAGTAAGTAGATGGCAAGGAACAAAGTAAGGCCCTGAAAACCTAAACTGAGCACCAGCATCTCTTCTGCCCTAATTCCTGGGTAACCAGGCCGTTGAGTAAGTCTTGGGTAGTGGGTCCTCGTTTGAAGGCATGTTCCTCTATTTTGGCTGTTTTAATGTGTAATTATCTCCTCAGAAGTCCAAGATTTTTATTCTAAAAATATCCACTCCGCGAAAAGCCAAAGAAAAACTTTTTAGTTAACTTACTTGTCATTATTAATATATATGTTCCGTAAGAAAGCTTCTTTGGGAGTATATAATCAGGCCCATTACTCTTAAAGTCAGGGCTAATTTCCCTCATTTTCTGGGTTATAAATAGGACTGGAGTCCACTCAACCAATTCAGAGCTCCCTTTGAAACTATATTAGCACTTCAGCCTGCTAATTCCCAACTAGTCCTGTTTCCGACCCTCCTCAGTGCTATTTAGTTGTAACTAACTGAGCTGTGACTGGTCACATGCCTCTCACAGCTGTGGGAGGAAGAGCCATCTTTCTTGTTGGCTTTTATATTTACATGTGTAATTTTCCTCTAATAACTCTGGCAAAGACATTAGTTTCTTATTCTGTTATCCTACAGTCCTGCCAGCCTTCTCCTAGAGTCAGAATCTCAAATATTGTGCTAATTTCTGTGTGCTTCTTACTCCAGCATGCTCAGTAGCCACTTGGTCTGTGATGATGGGTGGCCTCTCTTGTCCTGGGTATTAGAGGTCTTGGCATCTCAGCTTTCAGAGGCCCTGCCTCTGACTTGTTCCCCTTTCAGGCACAATCCCCACTTCCATGCACCTTCCCCAGCCCCTTGCTCTAGTTGCTCCGTGCTACTCCCCTGCAAAGGCTAAGAACATTCGTGATTTACTGTCTTCCTGGGGCCCTTCTCTCTCGGTCATTTCTTTGTGGACCAAATCAAAAAAAAGTGGGAGAACGAGCTAGTATATCTTTCCTTCTGACATTTCTTTCCGAGTTAGAATCATTCACTTATTCATTGTGCATTTGTTCAACAAATATTTGAGTGCAAATTATGTGCCAGGTGCTGTTTTAGATACAGGATATACAGCAGTAAACCAAACAGACAAAAATTCCTGCTCTTGTGGGGCTTACATTTTAGTGAGGGAGATACCAATAAACATGATAAATAAGTAAAATATGTAGTTTGTTAAATGGCAATAAATGTTACAGAGAAAAATAAAGTGAGGTCTACTGGAGGGTGCCAAGGGAGGGAGGGTGGTGATCTTAAAGAGCCAAGCAGAGGCTTCCCTGAGATGATGGCGTTTGATTATTTATGGGAAGAGCATTCTGTTCAAAGGCATAGCAGATGCAAAGGTCCTGAGGTGGGCTTTATAGAAGACCTTAGGAGCCCAAATTGGGTACTTTAAATTTGTGATGCCAATAATGAGTATCCAAATGAAGATTTCTGAAAGGCAGTTGGGCCCATGCATTTGTAATACAGGGGGGATGTTCTGAGCTAGGAGTTGTCAGCATATAGACAGTGTTTGCAGCCAGGAAATTGGATGAGCTAGAAGAGAGAAGAGGTTCAAAGACTGAATCTTGGTTCCTCTTTAGAAGTGAGGAGGTGCCTAGGAGTAAGCAAAGGGAATTGAGCGAAAGTGGCAAGGGCGAAGGAAGGAAACCAGAATCCAAGAAAAGAAAGTATTTAAAAGAGGAGGGAGTGTTGAACTGTGTCAATCATTGCTGCTTGGTAAGATGAGGACTAAGAATTGACCAGGGGATTTAGCAAGGTGGAGATCGTTGGTGACATTGACAAATGCATTCTCAGTGGAGAGGTGACCAAGACTGACTGACGCCTTCCTTAAAGCCTGTTACCCAGCTCCTCGTAGGAATCTACCTTTCCCACCACTCCGGGTGATGGTGCAGGGCAGTCCCAGGTTGGGCTCTCTCAATGTTCAACCTACTCTGTTTTTGCTTTTGACGACAGATCAGGGTCTTGCAAAAAAATTTTAAACTGAGCCAGACTTCAATGTAATGCACTGAGTTTTAAAATCTATACAGTTATTTATAAACACTTAAAATAATGCTGCTTTTTCCTCACATACGTTATTCCTCTTAAATTTTTGAAAATGAATGACAAGCAAGTTACTTTAAAGTGGTGTGAGCAAAACTAATTATACTGAGGCAAACATTTAGATAATGGAGTGCTTCTCTTGTTGCTGAAATTCATATTCTCAGGATTCTCCTTGATCATTTTGGAATTGAGATTTTTCACTTAACCTTAATGCTCAAATAGGCCTTTTCTCACTTCGTTATCTCAGTTTCCTACAGAGCACAGAAAGGTAAAAAGGATTGTCCCACTCAACCCCCATTAGGATAGCTCTGGAGCTGTTAGAATCAATGTGGAACAATTAGAACTCTCGTACCCTGCCTGTGGGGATGTGAAATGGTACAGCCACTTTAGAAAACAATTTCTTCAAAAGTTAAACCTACAATATGACCCAGCCATTCTATCCCTAGGTATCTACTCAAGGAAAATGAAAGCATATGTTCACACAAAGACTTACACATGAATGTTTATCAAAACTTTATTCGTAGTAGCCAAACTGTAAACAATCCAAATACTCATCAAAAGGTGAATAGGTGAACAAATGTGGTACCTTCATACAATAGAATGCTACTTGGCAATAAAGAGAAGAGAGCTATTGATACACACAACAACACAAAAACAGATTTTGGATGAATCTCAAAAATGCTGTGCTGAGCAGAAGCAGCCAGAAACAGAGGCACAAGGAAACCTTTTGGTTTTGGTAAAAGACAAACAAAAGAGACCTTTATTTTTTTGGTGATGGTCGGTCCAGTTTATTTATTTAGTATGTCTTTTATGGAAAAGATTCATAAACAACAGTAGACTAGAATTTATCCCCATTTGGCACAATCACTATTCAAAATCATGAAATTAGCAGAGAGTTGGGGCTTAAGAACTATTTTCACGGAATTCGTATTTGAAAGCCTATTCTCAATTAACCTTAGTTCCACTTTAAGAAATCTTGATATACCAAGTGTCAGTTAACTCGTGAATAAAACGTTTGATGGCATACTCAAATTTCATAGGAGACACTTATTCCTCCATTCTATTATCTTAATTGTGCGTTGTGGTTCCTTTACTGTCTTTTTCACAGCAATTATCACTCCCAATGCGTGGAGTTAATAGGAATGGAGATCTTAAGGTCAGAGTGGAAAAAAGAGTCAAAGGAAAACATCACCAAGCTTTATGTTTATCACTACAGGATGACATTCTTACAAAGATATCTCATCTTTTCCTTAAAATGATTGCATTTGCAATGACTTAAGAATCCAACAGTGGATCCCAACAGATATAAATTGCTAAAGAAATGCCTATACCTTGATTGTGATTGTCGTCACAAGGACATATCTTCATTTGTCAAAAGTCGTTGAACTGGTTTCTTAAAATTAGCTGCATTTATTGTGTGTAAATTTTACTTCAGTGAAGTTAGATAAACAGAAGAAAAAGTGATAACCTGCTTTAGTTGTGACAAAGTCACATCAGGTATGTTTTACATTTTAGAGTCGCAGTCAGAAACATTTTAAATCTGGGTGAATATCATAATTTCTTTTTCTTTTGCTGCAAAGAAATTATAAGGTACTTTCTTATTTCCCTTTTAGTTATCCCATGAATGGTTCAGAAGCCAGTTAATTGGTCGATTGGATTCTATGAGGAAAAATTACTTTGGTGTCCCCATATTTTAACCAAACAGCAAAGAGAATAAGAGAGACTACAATAGTCTCCATGTTCACTTGTTCCTGGAGCTTCTCATATGTTTTAGCAGCAATCATAATTATTTGCAAGAAATGCCACAATATAAATTCTGAGAAAACAAGGTTTTATGTCTTAGCTTTCTTCAATGCTAACAATTTAAACCCTGCACAGACAACAGAAGAAGGACTCATGGAGTGTGTTAGAAATAATGAGCCCTGACCAGGAGTAACTGTGGTAATAAACAGCCCTCGTGAGAGATCCGCCTGGCATTCACGCAGGGAGGGGGTCATTAATAGCCTCACATGCTCACCGTCAAAACTCGTTATTGGTTATGTAAACCATGTTTAGTTGCACATATGCTATAAATAGATACATGAAAAAATCCAGGCGACATCAAACCTGTTTGTGATAGCTACTGAGTCAGTGACTTCAAGGAGGCTTTTGATCTTGACGTTCCCTCTCCTGCCAGAAGCTCCTCTTCCTGCCCCTCCTTCACGTTCCACCCTGCTGTCAAGACTCCAAGTAAATTCCTTCTGTTGCATGAAGCCACCTTTGACCTTAGTGATATCTCTACTCTAAATTCATCTGACACCTGAAGTCGATACTATTGTTTTGACAAGTAAATTTTTTGAGACTTTTAAAGCAATTTGATATTTTATATGTTTATTTTTATTCATAGAATTTGGTTTTTTTGAACAATCATTTCTCTTTAGGGACAGGGACCATGCCAATACTTTTAAATTTTTCCAATAATGTGTAATAGAGGATCTTATATAAACAGATGCTCAAGATATTCTTAACAATACATATGTAAAGAATATTTTCATTCTCTATCGTCCTCGAGAACATAACCAAGTAAATTATTGTTTGTTATAGAATTTTGACTTTTCCTCTTCCAATTAATTTCATTTGATATTAAAGCTTCAGTTTATACATTATTCAAAGCTAAAATCCTTTCACAACGTTTCGTTTTTAAAAAACTCTGAAAGTTAAAAGGTATCATCCATTTAAAATTATGTCTTATGAGAGATATAAAATAATGTTCATTTATGTGATTTTTGTGTGTAAATAGGAAAATGGTTAATTTCCGTAATGTAGGTTATTTCGTCTTTTAAATTTTTTACATTGACTCGTAGATATTAACGAATGCTTGGAGGACAATAGTGTTTGCCAGGGAGGTGACTGCATTAATACTGAAGGGTCATACGATTGTACGTGTCCAGATGGATTCCAGCTAAATGACAACAAAGGATGTCAAGGTAATTCTCTCTTTTTTTTCTGTCAGAATTTACATAGTTATTCAGTTCCTTGATGCTTCCTGATGATAGTCTGTGGTTTTACCACTTTATATGTGAATGAGCTATGGCAATTCATATTATTAAAATATCTTTCTTGGGTCTACAGCAAATACAGGAAGTTCTTGCTTTACCCTGCACCGTGTTAACTGAAACTTACGCGTTTTGGAACTGTGTCCTGGCTTTGCATGCTTCTCTGGTACTTTACTGTTCCTTCCATGGGCCAACCTTGGTATTTGATTCTAAATTCTAGCTTTTTTATATCCTTTATGGGCATATTTCATTTTGTCCCACAGCTGATATTTGTCTGTCCTTTTCCTGATCCCTGTTTTATCCAGTATCCAGCTATTTCTCTTCCTCGAAAACCTCATTAATTTGATCAAAATTATAGAGGACAGGATTTTATATTTTTCAAAGTGCCATCATATTGACTCTCTCAAACAGCGGTACAGTGAACACAGGGTACTAATAAGAACACGGCACCAATCACAACAGCAGCTTTAATGGAATACCTACTGTGTGCTGATTACTGTAGGTGCCTCATTTAATTTGTAGAGCATTTAGGAGGTAGCTTTTCTTACACCTATTTTGTGAACGAGGAATGAGGCTCAGAGAAGTTAATTAGCTTGCTTCTCCCTAATAAGCAATAGAGCTGAGCTCTGAACCCATGATCTTTTCCCACTACTCTTACCTGTGTTGCCAAACCAATTATCATTGCATTTATAGCCAAAAGAAAGAAGACAGTGAGGTTGTGTTTTTTCCCAGTGTAACACATTGAGTTATTGTTGATGCTGGGACTCAAAAATCAGATTGTCCAGATCCTTCGTGTCAACATTTTTAGCTACACCTGGCTGCCCCGCAAGTTTGCCTATATTGATTAGTCTTAATAAATCCATGCCTATTTTCTCAATTGAAAACTCACACTTATATTTACCTTTACACTTATTTATTTCTGATACCTGGGTAAATATTTTTTTCTTATTGTTCCTCCACCATTATGGAACTCTGTAGTGTATCCCAGAGTGCATATAAATAAAGGATTTGGGGAGTTGTTTTTCTTTATCTCCTGCTACTGGACATGTATGACTTTTAATTCTGGATTGTCATCAATTATGTCTCCTCTCATGTGTCCCATGTTACTGTATTCTTGAAAGGGAAGATGGTGTCTACTCTCTAAGGTGCGGTACTGGGATAATATGACATCCTATATCCACATCATTAGCCACACCCCACTCTATGTCACTGAGGGCCTTTGCCTCAAGACCTTTTAAAATTAATTCCCTTACTGATCTGGAGATTTCAATATACTGCAGTGTACCTCATTTCATATCATATATTTAGTTGCCATCAGAACACATTAAGGTGAATTCTGATGCAGAAATCAAATGCGCTTGGATTTAATGCAGTATAAGAGAAACATTTGAATTATAAATTTGTGAGAATATTTCCATTTTGGGACTTTTACATCTTAACAAAATGAATCTTGATTTATATAAAAATGCCAAGGGACGCCTAGAAAAACCCACCTGAATCCTGTTTTTATTTCAGACATTTGGACTTAAAGCAATATTTTCTTTTCTAGTTCCTCTCTTGTCACAACTTTTTGACTGAATAGAGGCAAAACCACGTCTTGTATAAATAGACCATGATTTCATATTGCAGATTTTATAAACTTCTAGAGTTAAGTCACAAGGAACTAATTTAGTCATATGATTCATTAATTGTGCTACTATCTTCTCTCAACTCATTAAATTTATGATTTGGTATCAACTCAAATATGTGACTGCTCCAAACATGTATATTGACTATAAATCATTATTAAATTGACTTCCTTCTCTATCCCATTAGTGATTCCTGTTTTCCAGAATAAATTAATATCTGCTTGAAAACTTAATTCTGAATGAATGATAAACATTCCTGAGACAGGTTTTAGTACTGTTTAAAGAATATTATTGGGGCTGGCCCCGTGGCTGAGTGGATAAGTTCCCGCACTCCACTTAGGTGGCCCAGGGTTTCGCTGGTTCGATCCTGGATGCGGCATGGCACTGCTTGTCAGGCCACGTTGAGGCGGTGTCCCACATGCCACAACTAGAAGGACCCACAACTAAAATATACAACTGGGTACTGGGGGGATTTGGGGAGAAAAAGCAGGGACAAAAAAAAAGATTGGCAGGAGTTGTTAGCTCAGGTGCCAATCTTAAAAATAAAAAGAAAGAATATTATCTAAGAATTTGCTTTATCATGCGCCTTCTCGGATTAGGGGCTGTATATAATGGCATGTACACTCAACTTGTTTTGAGTCATGTCTTTTTGCTGTGTCACTGGAGGCAGCCTTGTGATCTCTCACTCTGCCTGAAGTTAGTAGCTTACTTCTGTCTAATCCCATGATCATGGCAGCATTCTGTACATAGGCATAGATTTCAGGGTTTGTTTTAATACTGAAAATTCATGACAATGCTCATAACCGTGGGACATATTTGAATAACAGTGTGTGACAGGCTTAAACTTTAAACCTTACCTAATAATTTGAAGATGGTTCCATATTCAGTAAGACATTTTCAATTGGAAGTCTAAGAGTCTTTTCCCCCAGGAAAATTAACGGTGATATACAGACAGCATGGAAATTCCATGTTAATAATCTCTTTAGGAATGTGGCAGCCTACATTTGAGATTCAGAATACACTTTAGTTTCACATTTTGACTTACACATGCCAGATTGTGAATTTCTGTGGAATCTCGGACCCATGAAAGAAACCCAACTTAAATATAGTCTGGCTTTCAGCTGAGTTACTAGCAGCATAGTTTAGAAATGCCTCAGTAAGTACAACCCAAATTGAATGCATATGTTTCTCTAGTTCCAGATATTCATGTTGTTCTTTCTTAGTGGTTTCCTGGAAAAAAGTCTGGGAATTCGTCTTCAGTTCCTGTCATCAAACTTTTTAGACAATTATTTGTTAATCAATGACTTCTCTTAAAGCAGGAACTTTATGCACATCATTCCCTATGCCAGGTTGCAAAGCTGGCAGCTTTTAAAGGGCCACATTGAGGCATAGGATAAAATAAGAAGGAGGTCTTGGTTAACCTCTAGGACTCCGCAAGATGGATGTAGACCTTGGGCTTGATCTCCAGGCCCGTGGAACCTTATGGCACCTTATTGCCCAGGTAGAGCTAACTCTAGGCAGCAGTTTGGAAAGAAAGAATGGAACTAAAGGCTAAGAGACGGTCAGAGTTAAAAAAAAGATGACCAATCTAAGGTATTATCAGTAGGTAGAGAACAAACATAGAAGATATCAGAGATTTTATAAAAGAAGTGAAGAATTTCACAGAGTGAAATCATATTGAGAAATAGTCAAGTAGAAAATGATTCATTGCCTTTCCTTGAAATATTTTAAAATGAATAACAATAACAAGAATAGGAGAATTGTTAAGAAAATATGAGTAGTTCCTGCTAGAAGTCTGAATTATACCCAGATGGAAGGGTAAAGAGCTCAGGATTAGTATACAGAGATGGATACATCAGTGATATTGCCAGAATTCTTGTTGTACAATGAGATCAACAAGGCAAAAAGAAAAGCCCCAGGAGTTCCTGGATGCAGGGAGAGGGGTGACTTTATAGAGAGGAGAACTGCAGGGCTGATGGCTGAGCGTGTTCTAGAGGTCGCTAGGAAGGGCTTGTACTCTGTGCCTTTTTCATGTTCCCGTTAAGCTTTGCAGTTATTCATGTTGGCTCTTGCCTCCCTTTTTATATTGTGGACTTCATAGTGGCAGGGGACCCATCCTATTCAACCTGCTCATAGGAGGCATTCAGTAAATGTTTTTAACTAAAGATGGACTTCTAAGAGGATCAGTTGAGGACCTCTTTAGTAAGAGATAAAGGAGAGCCTAGGAGACTTGAGGAAGACAGGAAAATGACCTTAGTAGGGCTACTGCCTGGATGGTACGAAGGATAGTTTTTATGATCCCAATTAACTAAGAGAACCTTAACCAACCACTGTTCATTTAGTAGAGAAGGAACGTAGCTGTGAAATTTGGTGGTGGCCAAACATTACTAATATACTATTAATGTGCTGTACTAGGAGTTGAGGACTCAGTCAAAATTTGCAGTTCTCCTCAAGGAGCAATCAGTGTAATGAGGGACACAGGTGAGTAAAACAATTAAAACGCAGTGCAAGTAGGCAGTTGCATGTGTCAGTACCAGTGTGAATAGGTGAACTATTCTCCAGGATCCCTTATGTTGTCAACTTGAGCACTGTTAGCCAACATAATTAGGATTGGTTTGAAAAAACATTTCACTTATGCCAAACACCTTGTGCGTTATCAGTCATTGGGCGTGCATGATGACCCTGGCCATGGGGAGCATAATCACTCTTCATTGAGGACAAGCAGAGTATAAGATAGTCAGCACAAGTTTTAACTATAGCATGATTTGTTCATGAGACTTAATAATAGTAGCTACCACTTTTTTTTTTTTTTTTTAAAGATTTTATTTTTCTCCTTTTTCTCCCCAAAGCCCCCCGGTACATAGTTGTATATTTCGTTGTGGGTCCTTCTAGTTGTGGCATGTGGGACGCTGCCTCAGCGTGGTCTGATGAGCAGTGCCATGTCCGCGCCCAGGATTCGAACCAACGAAACACTGGGCCGCCTGCAGCGGAGCGCGCGAACCTAACCACTCAGCCACGGGGCCAGCCCCAGTAGCTACCACTTTTTGACCCTTAGTTGTGTGTTAGGAACTTGTGCTAAGCTCTTGACCCTCATTCACTAATTTTGTCGTCACAAAGCTGTACAAATAATAAGAGGTTCCCTAGCCTAAAATGCCTTCTTTTTCTTTCATTTTATTTCTTTTGTCCATTTTCAAAGAAATATAGATTGGGATCTGTTTCATTTATATATTCAGCAGACATTTGCGAAGTGCCATTTATGAACCAAACCTTTTAAATAAGACATGTTCAGCCTTACTCTTAAGAAGTTCGCATCCTGGAGATAGATAGGCATGGACATGACGAGATGCTGCAGGCTACAACAGAGTTGTGTGCATAGCGGTGGGAGAGGACCGAGGAGAACACAGAGTTCTCACTGATGAAGAATATTTCGCAAAGGAGTTGTTTATTCTCTTAGAGACTCCACTATGCCTCAAGCCTTCAATATGTCTAAACAAAGGCTACCTTTGGGTTGAACCCATGAAATGGCCTTTTTTGTATGTTGCAAACGGTTGAACATTGGCTATTTCATATGATTCAACCTCATTTCTCTGTCACGACAATTCAACTTGTCATGTGGTCTGGTGTATGCACAAATGGTGTAGTTGTGCCACAAAATAAATGTCTGACCATTTTGCAATAGCTTTTGCTCACTGTGTGTCTGTCTGATATCATATGAAAAGACAACAGATTTTTTTTTTCAAGCTTTTGGAACTCTTTTCAATTTCAGATACTAATGAATGTGAACAGCCTGGAGTCTGTGGTCCTCATGGAGAGTGTCTCAACACAGATGGTTCTTTTCACTGTGTCTGTGAGCAGGGTTTCTCAATCTCTGCAGATGGCCGTACGTGTGAAGGTAAGATAAACTGTAGGAAATCATGTAATTTATTGCACTATAAGCAGAGAGAAGGTTGCTTTCTATTTAAACGGGCAAAGACTCTAAGACACTAAGAGGTACTCAGAATTTAAGGCCTCAAAGCGTGTATACGTCAAGGTGACTTCTCCCTGAAATCACAGCTCAGGGGTTGCTGGGATTTACAAACAGGATAACCTAAGGTTATGAGGGTGAAAATACTCAGGTGATTCCACTACTGGTACTGAATTAATGAATCAAAATGTGCAGGAGGTAATGATTTTAGGTGTACTTGGGAGACCTGGAGGAGAAGTGTGGCACCCTCTCTGATGTAACTCGAGGCTCTGCCAGATTTGATTATGCTTCATATAGCTCCTCCTATCACTCGGCTTATAAAATTATCTTGCTTGATTTTTCTCTGTACCATTGTCAGCAAAGATTTTTCCGGAGTCATTCCTCTGATATCCTTAGCTCTAAGCCAGTATTTTTTCTTACCTATCAGTATTTTTTATATCCTAAAAGCTACTTAAGTTGTAAGATATTAAGATAACACTGTTGGTTTCCTGTTTGCAACCTCTGTATGTTTACGGTGATAAACAGTATTGGTTATATTCATAGGATTTATGTTCCCTATGTCTTATTATAGTTTCATAAATTGAGGAATAATTCACCTGAACCTTTTTAAAAGTAAACTGAAAAGATTCCCAAAATTATAATTTCAATCCATCTCTTTAAGAATCTAGGTTATCAAAACCCAGCTATGTCTTAAAGAAGTAAATTGTGAAGGTTCTGTTCTGGCCTGTGATGGTACCCAAATGCGTTGCTCTAAAAAATGGTGCAACAGGAAGTGCCTACTCTCCTTGCTCATACCACAATGGAATCAAGCCGAGGAGCAGTGACCAGGTTCATCTGAAACTAATTATTATATTGGGAGGAATAAACTGATCTTATAAAAAGCAGGAGATTGTTGAAATTGCTCTCCTGCTGAGCAGACAAAACATTGATGCCAGATTTGGCTTCAAGTGAAAGAGAGATAGTGCCGAGTGGGACTTGAGCAAGCAGACTTTGAGGGGTTTGGAAGTGATCAGAAGTTGGAAAATGGAGAAAAACATCGTAAAAATGTAGCCATAAGAGATTTACAAGGACTCCATGTTTCAGTGGTTCGAGTTTTACATTAATTTTGTATTTAGAGCTCTTAAAAAAGACATTGCGTGAAGGCATACATTCTTCTGGAGAGATCCCTGCATTCCGTGGTGGAGGGATAGAGTGGGAACCCATCTGATACAACCGATTTGCAGAATTCGCGTTTCCCAGTGTTCCAGAAAGCTGCAGCTTTGCTTGCTCAGTTAGCTCCATGCAGGGATGGTAAAGGCTTCCTTTGCTGAAAAATGCTTCGAGTTATAACTGCTGATGGTTGTGCCATGCAAACACTATGTTTCGAAGAAACGTAAGTCATCTCCAGCGCTCACTAGTCAAAGCTATTGTTCCAGAAGAATATACTGATATAAATAGGTTCACATTTATTTTGTCTTTTATACTTAGTGAGTTTTCTTTAATTCTGTATCTTTTTAAATACTGATTTTGGCAACTGGAGAGTTACATAATCACTCTAATTTAGTTTCAGTTCTAATTTTGTTAGGCATTTATTTGAAGACTTAAATTTGAAAATGTGTTTGTAGAAAACTTCTAGTGCTTTGTAAATTACTATACTTTAGTATACTTTCTTTGATACTTGGTCCATATATTTTTACTTCAGAAACTGGACAATTTTACAAGTAATAAAATAGGTAATTTATAATATTGTGTTGATATATGGCAGTGTAACCAGAAATCTCCCTAATTATTAGGCATGCTGTTCTCTTTCTAGAATAAGCTTTGCAAAGCTTTCGTTTTTTATGAGCCTAATCCATTGTATTAAACTGGTCCAAATTTTCTTTTGTTGGACTTAGTCTGAAACTTGTGGCAGTAGCAGTATGTCCTGACTCTACCGCTGGCTGTGGTGTAGGATAGAGCCAGCCCATGTGATTGGGATTCAGCTATGGAGCTGAGGTGCATAGTACTTGAATTAACATTGAGAAGCGACAGGCACTCTTACTTTATGCCCTTCCACCAACTTTCTTCTGAACTTCTGGTTAAAGCAGCCAAAGCCATGTGGACGCTAGGGCTGGCATACAATGCTCTAAGCAGGGCTACGTGAACCCTGGCTAGCTGAGAGAAGGAAGTCTCTTCCCTGATTTCCCATGGCATGGAGAGTTGTCAGCATCTAGTCACAGTTGTTGAAACACAATGAAGAGGCATCCTCTGTCAACACGAGCTGCCTCCAGTATCAAGTAGCACAGCAGATTCTATAGAAATAAAAACAGCACCACTGGCTCCTTCCTTTCCCTTCGGTACGTGGTGCTCTGGGAGCATGTGCCTGGGAGGGGAGGGAGAAACACCTTGCGTCTCCCACGTGAGATAAAGAACAACAGTGTGACTCGAAGTTCATGTGGAGTGGGAAGTAAGTGGTGAGTGAGTAGCTAGTTATTCATTTATTCATTCACTCAACTAGCAGTTACAGAGGGCCTGCTTTGTGCCAGGCACTGTTACTCTTCTGAGGGCGAAACATACCCAGTTCTCGTCTACATGGAGCCTACAATCCAAGAGAGGAATCGGGGATAAATCAGTAAATAATACATATAGAGAATTATGTTTTTGTATTTAAATAATATAACATCGTTATCCTTTATGGATATAGTACGGGGCGTCACATGCCATATGTAATATAATGCACAGGATGTTTTCCCAAGTCCTGCACGTGGGTATCAGAAAAGTGTGGGGGAATAAGACCCTTTGATCGACTGCCTCCTCTGTGCTTGCCTTTTTTCTCATGACTACATTTTGTCTCCTCCCACCACCTTCTTTCCAAAGCTTATATCTTGTGTAGAAAAGCAAAGGAGACTTTTTACTTCTTTCACTCGGCTCGTTGTTATATATCCCAATTTATCTTATCTGTTTGTTTTAAAAAATCAGAATTCTTTTGCTCTTTTTTTCTTTTTTTTATTGTGCAATTTCAGTTCCTAGGAGAAATATTTATCATCCCATTTACAAGCTGACTCAGGATTTAGTTTCTTCATCAGCAGAATGTGTATGAGTGGGAGAAGAATAGGGAAACTTGTGACAGTCAGATACCTAGGTGTCACATCCGTTCCCTGACCCTCATGGATAAGTGCCTCCTGGTCTCTGACTTGGCATCACTCCATTGACGTTCCTGTTTGCATGCTGCTCTCGGCCAGGAGCAGCTGTGCTCTCCCAGTTGGGCATCCAGGTTGAGTGCGAGCTTGCATGACAACAAGTGGAGTTGGGGACATCAGACTTCTCTAGAGCTCACTGTGCTTTCCATCATGGACACACGATAGAATGATGATGCTTGTCCAACAGGGACCTCGAAGAAGCCCAGCAACACAGGGAGCATCATTGGCTCACAGAATCTGGTTAGTCATGGCTAATTAGGCTTCCAAACCATGATGAAAATCCCTCCCTAAAGCCTTGTCTTTTAAAAAGCATCCTCATTCTTTCATTCATTTGACAGATATTTATTAAGTGTATACTAGGTACCAGCTACTGTTCTAGGTACTGGGGCTATGCCAGCGAACAAAAATATATCTCCATTTTTTTTTTAAGCAATGAACTAATAAGTAAACTGCATATACACTACAAAGTGATGAAGCGCATGGGAAAAAAAGAGCAAAGTAAGGGAGGTCTGAGCGCTAGAACAAAGAACAGTAAGCTGGTACAATGCTAACCAGGGTGTTCAGAATTGACCATTCTGCCTCTATAATGTGGGTTTAAGAAAGAAATATTAAAGTTTTGTGTCTGAGTAACAAATGAAGCCATATTAAGTACCTTTTTCAAACTGGTTGTCCACTGGCTAAGAGATAATAGCTTGTGAATAAATAGACAAGAGGCATGAGATTGTCTGCTGAGAGAGCTTTTTTCCTGTTGCCAACATGAATTCTGTTGTCCAGAGAGCAGAATAAAAAATCAGAGTATAACACCAAGAGCAAACCCTAATGTAAATTCTGGACCTTGCTTGGTAACGACGTAGCTCAGTATGTTCATCGATTGTAGCAAATATACCGGTCTGGTTCAGGAATGTTGATAGCGAGGGAGGCTGGGGAAGGAGAGGGCTGTTGGGGGAATATGGGAACTTTCTGTGAAATTTTACTGTGGACCTAAAACCACTCTTAAAAATAATCTGTTTTTAAAAATCAGACCTTTCTGAAATTACCTATTTTTCATCAGAAAGGGAAAATCAAAACCTTTAATTTTAATTCTATATTCTACTCCTGTATTTTCCTCCCCCGAACATTGTTTCTCATTTTTCAAAATAATACCCCAGATGGGGTACCAATTCTAATATTGATTAAAAAATTGAGAACTGTAGGATTGGAAGGGGACTTCTTGTAACATCTACCCTGAACTCTGAATCCCAAAGTATTCAAAGAATCAATCTACACAGACTCGGATCACATAACCTTTTTAGGTATCTCCTATAAACCACTTCTTGCTCACTCATCCATTTGAAAGGGAAAACGTAGCAAATGCAAGTGGTAAAGATGGCTAGCTTCTTGAAGTTTACTGAGAGCAGTGATAGCAGAAAGACTAAAAGAGGTTGGGTTCAAACGGTTAGGCCAATTTTGTGTTCATTGGGAACCAGAAAATACAGTAAAGGCAACTTTTGCCAAATCAAAGAAACGAAATTGAATTGGGAGCAAGTGTGGTTTTATTTTTGGAGTTTTAGGTACATTTTCTACGAACAGTGTAGAAAGAAAGTATAAAACCATGTTGACAATGCTCCAAGGCAATTGGTGGTTTTGTGGCATGGAGATAGAACTTTATATCGATCACCAAAGAGAAAATATTTTTGAGAATGATTTAGCCAAGTAGGATATTGGAGTACCCTGACACAATGATATATTACATCTGGCTGCTGGACCCAAAGATTTTTAGGGTTTTTTTTTTTTAATAGTTTTAGGGTCGGAAACTGAAAAATCTAGTGAGAGAATACAACCTGAATGTTTTCTTACTTTTCTAAAGAAAGGGAATTTAGGTTGACAATAGAATCTTTTCTCTCCCACATGTGAGAAGAAAAAGGATCATACGGCATTCCAGGTAAGGAAGGGCAGTGGCTCCCCATTATAAACGCTACTGTTCTTCACACTCACTCCTCCTGTGAATGTACTTCTGCAGAAGTGAATGAAAATGGATGTTTAAATCATTAGGGAAAGAGCTGAGGAAATTTTGCTGGAATAAGCTGCTTTTGGACCTGGAATACATATTTTCCATGCATTGCTTGATTGTCTTCTGTATATCAACATTTTTATAAAGAAATTCATAATAGTAGCAAAAAAATTCAAGAGCTCTTCCTAAGCCTTTTATCACTGCCGACCTTTAAAACCCCAGAGCCATGGAAAATCATCTGTTCATAGAAGGAGAAGTAAACATTTTCCTTGCAGCCAAAAAAATAGACATGAAACTGCCAGAAAGTGAAGTCTGTGAACAGGCAAGCCGCCTCTCACGCCTTCTCCTGCCTCCCAGCTCACATATGGGGCACCGGGCTTCCTACATCTATTTTGATGAGTCTTTTGACACCACCACCAACCGAGTTCTTGGTAGGTCATGAAAGGTTGTTGTGAGCAGCATTTTTATGCTTTAGACCTAAATTATAATGCTTAATATATTGATTCCAGAATCAGTTACTTGTTAGGCGTCTAACTAATAGAATATTATGTGGCTGTCTTAGACTCCCAGGGTACATGGACTGGAGGAACTTCATATCTCTTGATTTCATGATTTTGTTAAAAGAATAGCAGTAATAATAATAGCTAGCATTCACCGAGTTCTTATTATGAGCCGGACACTCTAATGAATTTTACCTATTTTCTCATTTAATCTTCACAACAAACCTATGGGTAGGTTACGTATTAATTGTATGCTTTTGGCTGCAAAAAAACTTAAAATAAGGAAATTTATTATACTAATAAGAAAGTCAGAGATTGTCACCACTCATCTCCTATAGGTCTTTATTCAGTGAGCCCTTTTCTGACCACCCTTTCTTGCATTCACTCACCCTAACACTTCCTGTTCCCCGCTCCGCGTTTTTTTTAACTACCTTATTGTAATACTTCTTTGTCTCCTTGGTGGATTATGGTCAAACCCCGCTGCTAGGCTGATGAGACAGGAGTCTTTGTTTTGTTCACAGCTGCATGCCATTGAGAATAGTTAGGGGACAATAAATATTTGGTGAGTGAATGAAGGGATGAAGAGACAGTCTGTAATCATCCTGGGCTATCAGGAAAACAGGCATACGATTACCCCAAATTGAGTATATTGTGCACATTTGTGAAGCCTTCCCTATGTTTTGAAGACTTAATTCTCTGAAGCACCCCGTGCATAATTGTTGGGTACAGCAGTGGTCAGGAAGTTAGACTGGGGAGTCCAAGTACATGGCCTTGAACTTACTCCAGCGCTTCTAACCTGCATGAACTTGGGTAAGTTCCTGAAGCTCACGTGCCTCGGTTCCTCATGGGCATAATGAAGATACTAATAGTACCTACATGGAGTTGTTGTGAGAATTAAATATGTTGATGTGCGTTGGCAAGTATCAGCTTAGAATGGAGCCTGGCCCTTAGAACATGCTCGAGGAATGTGAATTATTGTTGGTATTTTAGCACTTCTTACACTGGCACCCTGGTTCTTGCTGTTTGTTCCCTTAATACGTGGGCACCTAAAAGGAGGGAGCATTTAACCTATTTTTGTATCATCAGTGCTTACAAAATGAAGAACACACAGATTACGTAAGTATTTGTGAATTAAATCATCTGGTAGTTGTAAATCCAAGTCTGTATATAAATGAACTACTATGTTGTATCTACTTTTAAACCCCAAATTTATTTAAAGTCATGTAGAATATAATACAGTAACTCATTTATACATAATTTGCTTTAATTCCCCACCCTTTGTTTGCCTTAAGAGTTCCATATGACTAACTTTCCCCATTTACCCCCCCTTTCAAGTTTTAAATGTTTCCCGTATCAGTTGCTAGTAAACTGATGGCTGGCACTGACGCTTGTTTGCGTTTAAGCATTGGAGTTATTTCTAGAGGCACACTGTCTGTTTTGTGTGGTTTCATAACATCTTTCTTGGCCTCCTATTTGAATATAGAAAGAGAAAAATTAGAATAGTGAAAAAAAATGGGAATTTTTTGGCTGATTGTGTGTTGCCTCTGGGGCCTAAGTGTCAAAAAGATGAATCTGGGGTTTGATGTGTTTGGCCTATACTTAGGGCTTTCTCCCAGTCCTCGCTGGCAGCACCTCTTAGCATAAGAAAGACTGTATGAAAGGAGGAAATGTACTGCATGGCTCTAAAGTTAGGATAAGATGTTTATTTTTTAGAAAATCTCAGGTATAAAAATATAAAGCTATTAAATTAATGCAAAGATAATCCAAATGGTTATAAATATGTTAAGACAAAATAGCAGGGCTTTTTAAAAACTTACATAGTGTAAAAACACAAAATTTATATCTCACACATTATCTTTTGCGAGTAATTGTGGTAGGAGAAATATGCAATTGAAATTCAGGATATTTTCCACAAGTATCCTATGGAAAAAGTTCTAAAGAATGGCATGGAATTTATTCATAATGGAGAATTTATTTGAATACTCCACTTTCTATGATAGTCCATTATATAATGGGGATTATTAGAATTATTCTTTACCTTCAGGAATGGAAAAGTTTTTTTAAAGTTTCTCATTTCTTCCCTTTAAATTTTTAGAAATGTTTCTTTTCTGTACTATATTCAGATTCTTCTTGTTGACTTCTCCGGTTTTTATATAATAATCTGTCAGTCCATAGTAGAAAGAAATAGGAAGGGAATGGCTTTTTTAGTTCAGAATACACTTTGATTCTCTTTTTCTCGAAAGAAACGTAGATGACTTATTGTTTACAGATTTTGCTTTTGTGAGAAGTGTTTTGTATCTCATTAAAAATAGACTACTTTTCAACTTAATTCAGGATTTTTCCTTTAAATGTCACAGATAGTCAGTTTAGAATTTTAACCTGTAATATCGAGGTTTCATTGTAGTTGAACAAACATCTGGCACAGCCAGTGGCCTCCCCACGCAGCGCCTCTCAGCTCCACCCCGTGTCCCCATTCTCTGAGTGGGAAGATGTGAGCCCAGTGCAAACTGCAGACTTTCATAGCTGTTTAGTGACACAAATGCCCTTTCCAGCTACAGAGCCTTTGTGAGCTCCCTCAGTAAGGAAAATGGAGACAGAGCACTTTCCCCGTTTTCTTGGTCTTTTACTACACAAGCTTGTTAATGCAATTTGAAATATAAAAGCCAAAATATTCTTCTTGGATTTTTTTAAAGCAGCTAATCTAAAATGATTTTGTTCATGAGGGTTTTCATCCTTGACCTTATTTTGGATGATAAAGAGAGAATGTTCTTCTGTACATTTATCCCACTTTCTTGTCTTCAAAAGCCTAATGGAAATGAGAACTAGGGACATATTGTAAATACTTGAAAACTTCTTAGCAAACACTACCTTTTTGAATGTTCAAAAAATATTACAAAATTTAAAAACGTTGTTTATATTTTACCCTCATGTAAAAGAACATTTATTAGCTGTGTTTATTTTTAAACTTATGAAAGGGCATGTGGAGTGGGGAAAGAGACTGGAATGGGGAATCCACTCAGAGGGTCAGGTGAGCTCTGGGGAGGGTATGGAGCTGAAATGGTGCAGATGTAGTGTCTCATCATTAATGCTTAACGATCAAATATTACCTCCGCTTTGAAAATTAAATGTCTTACTTCCATTTTCCATTGTCTGTTTAAATAGTCATAATTCCTAAACCTTATAGCCTAGAACATTAGGATTCCAGTCTACTCTAAACACATAACAATGCTGTTATAATTCTTTAAACAAATGATTAAGAAATTCACTCCGTAATAATTCTCCATCACTTTCTACGGGACAAATAGTAGCATATTCTGGACAGAATTTTCAAGCAATTCCCTTGCTTTGCAGTGGCTCATATAGAAAAGTAGTTAAATTTTTAAGGAAAGATGTATTGCATTGCATATGCTCTTTTGTTTTCACTTATATTCCTATTTTTAAAAAATGGAAACAGAAAAGTAGCTTGACTTCATTTTGCATTTGGAGGAAATTAAGTTTCACAGTGTTTGAATGGCTTAGATACAGATGGGGAGTGGTGATCAGGATTACTGCTCAGAGTCCTTAATATTTTAGTCAAATATATCTCTTATCAGTGGGAAAGAGAGAGACAAAATGAGCTTTTGAAATGGTCAGGATTTTCTTTCCCCAGGAAATATAGCAGTATGGATTGGCTCTTTTTTTTTTTTAAGTAAACTAATTGCTTAAAATGCATAAAGAGAAGTGTGTAAATCATAAGATACAGCTTGATAAACTTTTACAGAAGGAGCGCACTTGGTAATGAGCCCCCAAACCCTCCCTCAAGCTTCCTCCTAATTATTACCCACTCTCCTCCCCAATACCCACACACAGCAGTAAACACTATTTTGTCTTCATTACTGTGGCTTTGTTTTGCCTGTTTTTGAACACTGTATCAATGGAGTCATATGGTAGGTACTTGTTTTTGTCTGGCTTCTTTCATTCAACACTATGTTTGTAAGCTTCACCTATGTTATATGTAGTAGTACTTCATTCATCTTCATTGCTGTATAGTATCCCACTGTATGAATATTCAATTATGTATCCATTTTACTGTTGAGAAACATTTGGGTTACTTCTAGTTTGGGACTTTTGTGAATAAAGCTTTTATGAATATTCTTGAACATGTCTTTTATTGGACATAATCACTAATTTCTGTTGGATATTACCCAGAGATGTAATTTCTAAGTCATAGGATATATGTATGTCTCAGCTTCATAGGAAACAGCCAGTTTTTGAGAGTACCGGTTTACACTGCCGCCACCCAAGTGTGAGAGTTCCAGTTCCCCATCCCTGTCAGCAATTGATATTATCCTTTTTTTTTTTTTTTTAAAGATTTTATTATTTCCTTTTTCTCACCAAAGCCCCCCGGTACATAGTTGTATATTCTTCGTTGTGGGTTCTTCTAGTTGTGGCATGTGGGACGCTGCCTCAGCGTGGTTTGATGAGCAGTGCCATGTCCGCGCCCAGGATTCGAACCAACGAAACACTGGGCCGCCTGCAGCGGAGTGCACGAACTTAACCACTCGGCCACGGGGCCAGCCCCTTGATATTATCCTTTTAAAGGTTAGCCATGCTGAGTAACATTATCTCATCATGGTGTCACTTTGCATTTGCCTTATGAGGACTGATATTCAACAACTTTTCATGTCCTTATTGACTCTTTGATATTTTTTCGGTTATCCAATTCTGCATAACAAACTTCTTCAAAATGAGGTGCTCAGTACAACTCTCTTGAAGTTAACTTCAGATGAACCCAAGTTCTTAGTTTTAATGAAGTCCAGTGTTTTAACTATTTCATTTGATATCAGTACTTGGATCCATAATCTTTGCAAACTGAAGTCATTATGATAATCTTTTATATTGTCTTCTAAAACCTGTATTGTTTTATATTTTACATTTGGAATCTCTGATCACTCTGAAAGAGATTTTTGCCTATGGTGTGAAATAGAGGTCAAGACTTAACATTTTTTAGGAAAAAAATGGATGTTCGATTGCGTCATTACCATTTATTGAGAAGAGCACCCTTTTCCCACTGATCTACAGTGGTGACTTTGTTATGAACCATGTGGTCAAAAATATATGGGTCTATTTCTTTCTTCTTCATTCCGTCTATGGGTTTATTTATCTTCCCTTGCACCAATAGCATATTGTCTTAATTACAGTAGCTTTATAATGAATTTTAATATATGGTACTGTAAATTTTAAATTCTTCAATTTTGTTCGTAATTGAGATAGGACTATTCTTGGCTCTTTGCATTTCTATATAAATTTTGTAATCACTTTATCAGTTTTCACAAAAAACTGCTGAGATTTTGATTGGAATTGCATTGAATCAATAGATCAATTTGGGGAGATTTGATATTTTACAATATATTGAGTCTTCCAATCCACAAATATGACATCCCTCTGTTTATTTAGGTTTTTTTATTTGTCCTGGTGTTTTGTTGCAGTTTTTTTTTATTTTTAAAGGTGTGCCATTTTTTGGTGAGGAAGATTGGCCATGAGCTAACATCTGTTGCCAATCTCTTTTTTTTTCTCCCTAAAGCCCCAGTACATAGTTGTATATCCTAGTTGTAAGTCCTTCTAGTTCTTCTATGTGGGATGCCACCACAGCATGGCTTGACGAGTGGTGTAAAGGTCCCCACCCAGGATCTGAACCTGTGAACCCCAGGCCACTGAAGCAGAGCACACGAACTTAACCACTGCACCACCAGGCCAACCCCTTATTGCAGTTTTTTGTGTAAAGTCTTGCACAACATTTTTTAGACTTATTCCTAGGTTTTCAATATTTTTATATTGTTGTGAATGGTATTTAAAATGGTTTTTACTCTTATTGTTTGTTACTAGTGTATACAGCTACAATTTGGGTTTTGTGCATTGACTTTGTGTACATGACCTTATTAAATTCACTTATTTCTGTTAGTTTATCTGCAGATTCTTTTGGGTTTTGTACATACGCGATTATGTTGTCTATAAATAATGTAGTGCTAATTTTATTTCCTTTCAATAATTATCCCTTTTCTTATTACATTGTCTAGAATCCCCACTACAGTGTCAAATAGAAGTGATGATAGCTAGCTTCCTTGTCTCATTCCTAATGATAGCAGGGAAAGCGTTTAATATTTCTTTAAGTATCTTTGCCGTAGATTTTTTTAAAATAAGGAAATTCTCTTCTATTTGCGGTTTGCTAAGTCTTTATCATGAATGGTTTTGAATTTTAATAGATGCTTTTTCTGCATCTGTTGAAATAATTATATTCTCCTTTATTGTGTTAATGTGGTGAATTACAGGAATTGATCTTTTGAAACAAGCTAAGTTTATTTCTCTCTGTGTAGCTGTTCAAGCATGTTTAATCTAGGGCTGAGAGTGCAGGTCTATAGTGCTGGAACCCAGACGACAGCTGTCTTGTTCTGCTATCCTTGACGTGTGGTTTCTGTATCATGGTCCAACTTGATAGCTTCAGTCCCGCCATCACATACACATTCCAGCCATATTAATTTTTTTTAATGAAAATATCCTTCCATTCTTGTAATAAACCTCACAGTCATGATGTGGTATCCTTCTTATATATCGCTGGAGTCAAATTGCTAACTTTTTCTTTAGAATATTTCTATCTGTGTTCATGAGAGAGGTTAGTCTTTAATTTTCCTTCCTTTTAATGTCCCAAGAAGTTACAGAGTCATGGTTGTTCCGGTTTCATAAAATAAGTTTGCAAGTTTCCCCTCTTTCAGTTTTTCTGGAAAAGTATGTGTAAGGTTGGTGTTACTTCTTCCTCAGATGTCTTGAAGAATTCTCGAGTGAAGTCATTTGGGCCTCAAGATTTTGGTTTTGTTTTGGGAATATGTGTGTGTTCTGGAGGTTTTATAATTGCAGTTAAGATTTCCTTAAAGGATAAAATAACATTCTCTTTTTTGACTTTTTATGCCAGTTTTGGTAGCTTTTGTTTTTCAAGGAATTTATCCATTTTAGGTAAAATTTCCAATTCATTGGCTCAAAGTTGTTCATTATATCTTCTTATCTCTTTGTAGTATGTGTAGATGTGTAGTGATGCCTTTCATTTTTTATTTTAGTAATTTGTGCTTTCTCTGTTTTACTCTTACTCAGTCTTCCTCGGGGTATTAGTCTTTGCTAATACAACTTTTGTTTTTCTCACTCTCTGTTTTCTATTATGTTAATTCCTGCTTTTATATTTATTTTTCCTCTCTATTTTCTTTGGATTTAATTTGTCTTTATTTCTAACTTCTTGAGATAGATACTTAGATTTTCAGCCTTCTTTGCTAATATGTGTGTTTATGGCTAATATTTCGTTCTAAGTTTTGATATGCTGTATTTTGTTATTCAGAGAAAAATATTTCAAGTTTATTGTCCTTTTTTTTGGCCAGTAAATTATTTGCAAGTATTTTGCTTAATATCCAGATACTTGGGAATTTTTAATTCTTTTTGTTATTAATTTCTATCTTATTGAGATACCACTCTAGTGAGAGAATATACTTTTCAATGACTTCAATCCTTGAAATTTGTTGTGGCTCAAAATATGGTCAGTTTTAGTAAATATTCCTTTCATATTTAATGTGTATTCTGCAGTTGGACCTATGTATGTTAATTAGGGCCAGTTTGTAAATTGTGTTGTTCAAGTCATCTATATCTGTTTTTTATCTGCTTATTGCATAATTGACTAAAGGGGTATTTTATAATCTCCCATTATTATGGAGATTTATCTGCTGCTAATTTTGATTTGTTGGGTTTTGTTTTATATATTTTTCTGACAGTGGAATTAAATATAGAATTTTTGGATCTTCCTGGTGGATTGGCCCTTTTGTCTCTTTGAAATGTCACAATTTGTCTCTACCAATGCATCTTGCCTTTAAATTTACTTTGTCTTTTATTAGTATAACTACATATGCTTTCTTTCAGTTAGGTTTTGCATGGTTTATCTTTTCCCACTTTTGCATGTACTTATATTGAAACATCTTTCTCTTGTAAGCAGGATACATTGTTTTTTTCTAATCCAGATTGACGATCTTTGTCTTTTAATGGGAGAATTTAGTTTATATGCATTTAACATAATTACTGTATTTGGGAGGTTGGATTCTATACCCTACTCTTTGTTTCCATTTGTCTTGTCTCTGTTCCTTTTCTATTCCTTTTTTCTTTCTTTCTTTTCTTTTTTTTTTTTTTTTGCCTTCTCTTTGGAGTGTTTTTTATTATATCATCCCCCCAACTCTGCTTTTTATATTTGTATATTTGTATATCTGCTTTGTATATTTTTCAAAGAATGCTTCCCTATGATTTTTTAACTGAATCGTGTATGAAAGGAAAATAAAATGCACCAAAAGTTGTTTGGGATTTGAAACGTATTGGCCCTAGATCTACTTTCACATAATAAAAAGTGAAATCGTATACAATACTTATTTGTAAACAGTAGAAAAATCACTCTTCAGATAGAAAACATTTACAACTGGCAACTTACCATTTGTTTCTGAGGAAGGGATTAGGTCCAAAGTGTTTTTATTTTGCATTCAACAGAATCTCTGAATTAATGTTGACAAGATTATAATTTTGGGCAGGATCTTCAGAGTTTTTGAAACTAAACAAATATAGCTTTGTGTGCAAAAAAAAAAACTTGGCTAGATTAAAAAAGTGATGAAAGTTTTTTTGGTTTGGGGATTTTGATTTCTTTTTACTTTTTTGTTTTCAGTTGCCATTGTTGAGAATTGGTGTGGTTTCCTAATGTAACATATGTGTATACTATTAATAATAATTATCAGCAACATTTTCTCTTCTGTAATTTTTATCATTTCAAGCAAAACGCTTTATTTTTTTAGTTTTTGTGAGGAAGATTAGCTAACATCTGTTGCCAATCTTCCTCTTTTTGCCTGAGGAAGACTATTGTTGAGCTAACATTTGTGCCAATCTTCCTGTACTTTATATGGAGTGCTGCCTCAGCATGGCTTGGTGAGAGGTGCTAGGTCCGTGCCTGGGATCCAAACCTGCAAACTCCTGGCTGCCAAAGTGGAGTGTGCAGACTTAACCACTACACCATTGGGCTGGTCCCAAAACGCTTTATTTTAAAATAAAACATTTTATGTTTTCTTAATTGTCAATTGGAAGAAACACTTGAATGTTGCAAGTTTTTCAGTATATTTTACAATATTCAAGAATATCTATTCTTCTTTCATTTGCACAGTTTTATTTTACTCATTTGTTCATTCCTGGTTAGGGTACAGTATAAACTTGGGTATATACTCAAGTAAAATAATTCTTTTACTTGCAATATCTTCAAATGGTTGATTGCAAACATATAATTTTTCTGGTTTTAATAGTAACACATGTTCCTTGTAGAAAATTTAGAAAATGCTGAGAAGTCTAAAGAAAAAAAAAATCACTTACTCACCAACTAGTTAATATTTGGCCTATTTCTTTTGTGTAGTTTTGAGTATTTAAGTGTTATAATAAAGTAATCTCTCATACTTTTTAGCTTTTTCACTTAGCATTATATTATTTGTATTTTTATAATATTTAAACCCCTTGCAAAATAAATTTTTGATGACCATGTAATTCCATCACATGACTGCACCATGTATTTTTAAATGTATGCTCCTAATTACGGAGATACAGACTGTTTCCTTTGTTGTTGTTGCTATTTAATGCTCTATGAGTAGGCTTGTATATAAACATTTATTTTCATCAATGATCGTGTCCCTAGACTAGATTCTAAGACATTTCATTACAAGATCAAAGGATATTAACAATTTTATGGGTCTTAACACCATACCTCCTTGCTTTCTGGAAATGTTCTATCAGTTTCTGCTTCCACCATCACCCAGTGAGACCTCCTAGCTCCTAATGCTCTCTCCAAAAGGAAACTCAAGTTCATGTTTTTCTCTGTTAATTTGTCAAGGAGAAAATAATGCCTCATTTTAATTTGCACTTACTATTAGTGAAGTTAACTTTTATATTTATCGTCTTTCTTTAAAATACTTTTTGGCTGTCTGAAGTAGTTTGTGTTTTTCTGACTGATTTCTGTGCATTAAGAAGAATAATCACTTACCAATATTTTAGTCACATTTCCCCCATTCTTTAATTTGCCTTTTAATTTTATAGTGCTCTGATTTCTTCTATTACTGCTCTTCTTTGCCATTTTCCCTATTCTGCTGTGATCAATTGTACTTATTTATAGTTCTTATAGTATTTTATCTTTAACTCTTTCATACCTCTGGGATATAAAAGTGAATGTTTTCTTGACCGTCAGTTCTTTTATCTTCATTCTAGAAGAACTTTTGAAGTTTGCCTTTGAAAATTTCAAATTAAGTTCCTGCACTATAAATTCTACTTTGACAAGTATCTCCAGTGCAGCTTTATTTTGACTGTTGCTTTTGGATCGGATGGACAATGACTAGGTCCCCAGCTGCTTTTCTAGTCCAGCCCCATTGCGTCAGCGCTGCTTTCTCCCGTGCTATGGCTGTGGCTGCTTAGCCTTGGGTTTTGGTGATAATGTGATCTGCTATCTTTTTAGGGTCTTCATAAGTGTTCAGTGAGGGGCAGGAAGAAGCTGTGTGAGTAGACACATTTTTCAATACAAGATGGGGTCAGAAAAGCTTCCAAAAGACTCCAGCTGAGACTTGAAGAGCTTAGAGGGCAGACGAAGGTTATCTTGGTGGAAAATGTGGGCTGGGAACTGCAGAGGGAGCGTGTCCTGGCAGAGTAAATGCCACAAGCAAATATTTGGAGACATGAAATATTGTATAGGTTTAGAGACACTGTAAGTAAATTCATTTCAGTTGAACATATGAGAGGAGGAAAAGGTAATATATAAAATAATAGCTAAAGAGGTAGGCAAAGGCTGAATTGTGGAAGCCTTGCTTGCTTTTGTACTAAACAAGTGCTATGTTTAATGTTGCCATCGCACACCTATTATGTGCCACACTTTGTTCCAGCCTATGGACATATGCTGATGAGCAAACAGACATGGCCTCTGCCTTTTAGGAACTGCCGGTGCAGGGGGCAAGCAGTAAGTACACAGTAGCTTTCCAAAAAGCATATGACCACAAACCGTTGCAGCTGCTGTGAAAGAAAGAAGAGAGTCAATGAGAGGAAGGAGGAGGGAGAGCGAATGCATTTCACCTGAAGGATCTCTTAAGCGATGGCATTTGAGTTTGGCTCTACAGAGTGAGTTACTCAGTGGAAGAGTGAAGTGTGGGGGTCGCAGGTGGGCTGGAGCATTCCCAGGTGGAGTTGTAGCAAGGGCAAAGGCTCTGAGACAGAAAAAGTATTAGGTGCATTCATGGGGGTGAAAAAGGGTGACGCCTGGTGCTTAGAGGGAAGGAGGCACAGGGATGGGCTGGAGAATCAGGGACAGAATAGGCAAAGCCTCACTGGAAACGTCAAGAGTTTGGATATCATTCTAAGTGAAACTGGAACAGACTGGTGGATTTTAAGCAGGACAATGATGTATTATATTTCATCATTTCTAAGGCACATATTTTCTTCATACCTTAATATTGGGATGCTTCTTAGAGTTGACGTGATTTTTTTAAAGAAGCAGTGTGACCTAGTTTAAATTGCAAAGGTTTTTTTCTTTCTTTCTTAGTGATACGTAAAATTATTCTATTCTTTTCAGTGTATGGACTCTTAGATTTGATTTTCTTCCATACTCTAACTTATATTTTTAAAGTGCATATCACCCAGGGTGCTGTTTGGAAATGGAATTAGAGGGGCAAGAGAAAATTCAGGGGGTCTTCTAGAATGTTGTTCAGGCCAGACATGTTGGTAGCTCAGGTTAGATGAGTAACAGTGTGATGAAGAGAAATGAATGACTCAAGAAATGTTTTGGAGATAGAACCTGGTATTGGATTAGAACATAGTGTTGGGTTGGATATGGGGTAAGAAGGAGAAGGAATATTGAAGATAGATCCCTGGTTCTGGATTTAGCAAGTACATATCTGGAGGCAGCATTTGCTGACATGGTGAAAAATGAAGCAGAGTGTTTTTTAAAGATCAAGAGTATGATTTGGATGTGTTAAATTAGAGTTGCCTGTGAAATATCCATGTGAGTGTGTCAGGCAGGCTATTGGAGCAAGTTAGATCTTAGTACTTAGAAGAGAAGTCTAGATTGGAGATACAAACTGAGAGTTGTCAGATATAGATGGTATTTGAAGGTGTTAGAATGGATGAAGCCATCAAGAAAAATCATAAAATGAGAAGAAAAGAGAGCCTAGGACCAAGCCCTAAGAAACACCAAAATTTAGGGGTCAAGTAAAAGAGAAATGTTGTGTAGGTATGGCCAAAGGATTAAGAGGAAACCCAGGAGCATATAAAACCATGGAATCCAAGAGAGGAGGGTGCTTTAAGAAGAAGAGAATGGTCAGCTGCATTTACCACTGAGCAATCTATTAAGATGACAGTCAAGAAGAGTCCTTTTGGATTTTACAAAATGATGCATATCAAGAGACATTTCAGTGGAGTCCTATATATGAGAGCCATCCAAGAGCAAACAAGAACTAACGGAGTGGACACAGCATGTGTAGAAAAGTCCAGAACCTTGACTGTTAAAAGGAGGTGAGAAGCATAATTCTAGCTGAAGAGGTTATGTGCAAGGAGGCTCTTTGTTATTTTTAAGTTGGTAACAGGGAATGTTTGATGCTGATGGAATGATCCAATAGGGAGGGAAAGAGGGAAGTAGAAGATGCAGAGGCCGAGAGGCCAGCTAGGAAAGCAAATAACTTGAGAAGCCAAGTGTGGATGAGCTCCAGAGGGTGTGTGGCAAGGGCCTTTGTACTGTTTTCCATAGAGAAAAACTGAAGAAGTTTAAGCAGAGAATTATTTGATTGGACTGTTTCAATAGGCTAGTCATTCTCTCATTATGCAGAATGGATTTGGAATGGCAATGAGTGGCCAAATGCCCAAAACCCATTAGAATGCCATTGCAGGGATTTAGATGAGAGATGGTGAGGCTCTAAATAAGGCTGGAGAGGAGGGGAGAGAGTGGAGATAGAACCAAGAGATAAAAATCAGAAGGGCGTGATGATTGGATGTGGGGAGTAATTGAGAATGAGTCCCATGTTTTTGAAATAAGATGACTGGGATGCCGATTGTTATTTTAAAGTGGTTTTCGTTAGAATGTCTTTAACTATGGGGAGTGACTATATGTTGTCCACATAATAATTGATTAAAATCAGAGCAAAGTTTTGGTTTAGCTTCTCTGGCACTTCCAGCTATTTTTAGAAGTCAAATGAGATGCTGCTCTGGGTAACTTTTAAAGAATCATTTAAGTAAATCTTCTAAAGTAGTGAGTTTCAAGCCTGGAAAAAAATAATTCTCTCTCATTGGCCAGCCTTGTTTCTTTAGAACTTATGTGCTAGAAAGTTGGATTTGGAATAACTTGCTACCTCTGTCATTTCTTGTTTCTTAGGCTACCAGCTTTCAAAACATACTTGTAAGCACCAAGGTCCCTAGGTTTTTCCCCACCCTTCTCTGTCAGGCAACAGCATGGCAGTCAAACTCTGCGCAAGGACATCGTCTTTTGCTCTTTCCTGGCTCATCCACATTTCCCAGAACAAAGTTATTTTCCATAACACATATAAGGCCCATATTCTTCAGCCTTGTCGATGTTGCCAGAACTCAGTGGACCTTTTTTAAAAGGCTCTTTCCATATCCTATTGTATTGTCTGGACCCTCTCCAAATCCAGTTTTTAATTTCCTATTGGCTAAATTTTATTTTTTTTCTTTAGGCCTTGTACTCATCTTCTGTTTAATCCTGGCCTCTCTCCTACCCTTGTGAGAGAGACCTTAATCTCTTTTGAGTCAGCAGCCATGCCATTTTAAAATTCCTTTGGACAGCTATTCAGCTGGTTTAACGTTGTTCAATCCCACTTCTTGGCTGGGATTTACTGTCTCCTGGTCGGCTTCCGTTCCTTTCAATAAAGAGTATGAGGGCTGTATTTCCCCTGAAGCAGGAACCCTACTTCCCTTACAGTGTAAGCCCCTTTTCTTTGGCTCTGTTTTCCTAAGATTCTGGCACTAAATATTTAACCAATTCCATTTGGTCAGGAAGCCCTGGGCTGAAATAGTGGGTCATTTCCTTTTTCTGAAGAGATCCAGAGAACACCAATGCTAGACGTGGTCCTGGGACCTTCTGTGACTTACACATCTCTAGTACTCCATGGGCTTTTCTTGCAAGGGTCTTCTAGAAAAATAGCATCGTCAGGACCTACAATAACTTGGATATTTAGATTTCACGTGTGATAAGATTCAATGTAGAGGCGTGGTTTAAGGGCAAGAGGAAGAGGGTACTTGATTAAACTGCAAGTAAATAAGTGAAAAGTAGAAAAGTGTGTTCTCACTTCCATCTTTGTGATGAACAAACTCCAGTATCATGCTGGGCTCACAATTTGATTTGTTCTGTTCATCTTCTAGAACTGACTTTTATAATCATATCACTATGGTGGGAGGCAAGAGGACGTGGTGGATAGAGCCACAAACTTATTCAGAAGATTGTTCCTTCACTAGGCTCTGTTCCTTTTCCAGCGCTACCACTAACTGATTGAGTAGCCTTGAGGCAAGTCCCTTCAAGTCAAGACAAGAAGACAAGCCGTATCATTCACCTCAAAATCTTTTTTTTTTTTTTTTGAGGAAGACTAGGCCTGAGCTGACATCTGCCAATCCTCCTCTTTTGGCTGAGGAAGATTGGCTCTGAGCTAACATCCGTGCCCACCTTCCTCTACTTTATATGTGGGATGCCTACCACAGCATGGCTTGCCAAGCGGTGCCATGTCCGCACCCGGGATTCAAACTGGCGAACCCTGGGCTGCCGAAGCGGAATGTGCGCACTTAAGTGCTGCGCCACTGGGCCGGCCCCCACCTCAAAATCTTTTGATGACAGGAAGCCTTTTTCTTCCCAACCATGCAAGAGCCGTGGAGATTTTTTTTGTGAGTGCTCCATTACCAAAAATGACACTCTGTTCCCATCGTCCACCTCTCTAGGGTGCCCTGGCAGCAGAAAGAAGGCTCATCAGTGAACTCCTTCCTCACATGAAGTAGATATGTCTTGCTCAGAATAAGGAGAAAGAAAATCAACAACATGAAGAGAGGATGTGTTAAGAAATTGATAAAAAGAAGCACTTTTTTCTTAATTCAAAACAAAACAAGAAACTGAAGAGTATATCTGAGAGGAAGAGAACCAAATCACTTAATTGATTTTTCCCTTTCTCCCCACACACATAGACTTTTCTCTAAATAATACAGGAAATCTAATGGAATCATTGAAATTTTATTATCAATTTCATCGTTAAGATCTTTGAACACAGTTGTAATTTTTTGGTTAGTAAACAGGTTTACCAGACCCCTGCTCCTTTGGAAAATCCTGCTTCCTTTCCACGCTTTTTCCTTAGTTCAAGGTTTACTTTACCTAAGTGTGAGGGTGACAAGTGTCTGGCCTTACACCTTTGAGAATTGAGGGTACATGGTTGGAGTTCTGCTCTTATATATAGAATCCCTGGTAACAATCACTAGGTTTTGGAAAACTTTTGGTCTATTTAGAAAATGTACTAAGTAAAAAGCATATGGACAAGGAAAATTGATCTACCAAATAGGTCAATGGTTAAAACCCTCAAAGTGTGGGCTTGTCAGTCACTGACAGCATTGCTACTTAAGAATGAGCCACTGGCAGTTCTAGTTGCTCAGGACTGTGCTCTATTTCTCTTTCTGACATTTAGGTAATCTTGTTATTGGAGAATTCACGTAAAGATCCACTATCCTTGAGCTGTGTAATTCTTTCTTGAATTCGTTTCCATTGCAACAGTAATATGTATAGTTGCTTTGTTCAGTAAAATATTAATAGCAAAAACTTGTGTGAGAAATCAGCAATTCTTATGGTAACATACCTAATTTATCTGGATTGCCAACGGAGAGATCTCTGGACAGTCACTCCTTGTCACTCATCTGTTGGACAGGATGACTGATGAGAATATCATTCATAGTTCTTATAGATGCCAAAGCAAAATTGTTTTCGTAATTTATAGATTCACCCTTCATTAAGTGAAAAGAAAACCTGCAATATTTGGATCCTTCAAAATTTAGTTTCATCTTCAAAATTCAATGTTGACAAAACAGTACGGCTTTCACTTGTCCATTTAGTGAAGCTCGCATCTTGGTAGGGCTTTTATTTAACACAATAATAAATTGCCTTAACATTTAGTTTTATTTTTATAGAGTCAATCTTAGCAATTCTTATAGGTCTATTTGTACAGGACTAACAATGGAAAAATACTGAGAGCTCAAAGAAAATTCTGAGATAATGTTTTTTTATACAAGTCATTAGTCAGAGAAGTGAAACAAATGTTTTCCTCTTATTAAGCTATTACCTCACCTCATTGTTGAAAACATGAAACTGCTGAGAGTTACAGTATATCATTTTCGTAACATATTAATTGTTGAAGAGCTAGACTCCAGCAGGCATTCCGTGTTATTTTTTCCAATTCATTCAAATCCAAAATGTTGCTCATCTAAACTTTCTCTATTAATCAGTGTTACAGTAAGTCTGAGACTGCAAGATGCCCAGTAATTCATAACCGGCTCAGGACTTGTTCACTTTAAGGTCAGTTATTCAGTTCCTAAGCTGGTGATCATTAACAAGAAATCATCATCTGCTATAAGTGCATAGAATTAATAAGAAGGAAAGCAAGAGGTTTTACTTTAAGAACCTGGACTAAAAAGCCACCAGATTTCTAGTTGCTTCTTTCCCTTCCTCCCTCTTTGCTGTTCACCATTGATACTGAACCTCTTAATCTCAAGTTTGGGTGCCTCATGCACAATGAGCCAATCACTGAGACACCAGCACTTGGAGATGGAGAAAGGTTTATTGGAATTGGACAAAATGAGAAGGTGGGAAGACAGGTTTTCTCAAATCTGCCTTAACAAAAGAAGAAAGCAGGAGGTTTTATAGAGCTAAGGGGCTTGGAAGGAGGAGTTTCGGAGAAACAGAATGGGAATCCTGTTCCTTTCACTCCAGATAAGGCCTTGGACAGTTAGACTCCTGGGTGTCGGTGGCAGCTGGGGGCTGATTTTCTAGTGATCATCACTTCCTGGAAGGCATTCTTTTTCTTCTGCAAAACAACCTCATAAATCCTTGTGAACCTTGAGTCACCCCTCAGGTTAAACAAGAAAACAGCAAATTAACAAGAATAACTTCTTTTTCATCTGTGTCTGTATTGGGAACAAGCTTGAAGGGTAATCATGTTCTTATTGAATGTTTATGGTAACCCTCAAGTACCGGTCTTCACCATCTTATTTTGGTAGGGAAATAAATTGCTGGTGAGGTCCAGTCAAAGGTTCCTCACCTGAAAAACTAGGCATGATGGTACAACAATGGTATAAAATGGTTTGGGAGCAGAGAGGAGGGGCCCTGAAATCTGCCACATAGGAGATGCCACACAGGAGATGTCCCTTGGACTGACTCCTGATGGGCCAGGAGGAGTTTCTGAGCAAAGCAGATAGTGGGGAGAATTTCTAGTGAAGGGAGGGTTGTGCTCCAAGTTAGGGAGAAATTAAAGACCATAGGGTTTTCAAATAACTCTAGTATACTAATAGGCCTGGAGTATAAATTGGGAAGGGGGTCAGGTAACAACTCTGGCCAGACGTGTAGCTAGGAGCCAGATAATGAAGGGTGCTATTTGCTCTGCTAAGGAGAGTGGTTGTTATCCTCTAGCCAAGAAGAGATACTGAATATTCTGATCAAGGGACTGACACGGACAGGTTTGCTGTTTGGCAGAGAGTGGATTAGAGGGAGAGAGGCAAGACTGGAGATAAGGAAACCAAATAGGAGTATGAAGAGTATCAGGAAAGATAGATAAGAGAGTTTGACAGGGGAGGGCTGGAAAAGAGGAGAGAGAGGGAAGGGTGACACTAAGATTTTTGGCTTGGGTGACTGGTTGGATTCTCTGCTGAAGGGAACATAAGAGAAATGGAGGTGAGGGGAGTACGTTCACTTATTATGAACATGTCCAATAGGTACTAGATAAATGGCTCTAAAGGACAGAGGTCAACCTTTGAGAGAGACTGGGAAGTCATTAGTATGTAAGTGGTAATTGAAGCATTTCTGAGTTTCTTTCCAGCCCTTAAATCCTGTGGTTCAATGAACAACGTAATCTCTTAGACAAACGCCCATTTTAGGAAGTCTAAAATTAGCAGTGGCCTGTGTTAAGTGATTTGCTGACACAATGCAGTTACTTCTCTCAAGGTTGTGGTCAGTAAATAAATCGTAATTCCAGCCTTATGCTGACATTGAAAATCCATCAGAACAGATTTATTGACTGTCTTCTTTGTGTTAGATGCTGCAAGGGAGATTCATTTTTTTAGTTGTGAAATAATTTCATTGAGTTTTTGGTTCAAGTTGAGTCAAAAAAAAAGAAGGATGGGGTAAAAATTTCTCACTAAGGTGGAAGTGCGATTTGGTAGAAAGACAATGAATTCAGTTTTAGACTTGATAAATGTGAGATTATAGCAGAAGGTCAAATGGAAATGATTAAGAATAAGGAGGATCCTGGCTTCCTTCTGAAGAGTTGGGATTCATTCTGAGGCCCGTGGTAATTGAAGTCAGGAGAGTCTGGAGAAAGTGGAGAGGGGACAGCTGAGAGGAGGCAGCAGATCCCAGAGAGGGCCTGAGCCCTGGCAGACGCCACCTTTGGGCTGTGGAAGGGTGAGGGCAAGCCAAAGTGGTTAAAGGTAGAACAAGAATAATATTCTGTCATGGGTCATGAAAAGAGAGTTGAAGGAGGGAGTATTGACTAAACTTAGAAATCAAGGGTGGTGGTGACTGACTGGAAAATGATTGTCAAATTTAATGATAAGGCAGCCATTGGTTGGTGGCCTAGTGGTTAAGATTCAGCACTCTCATCGGCATGGCCCGGATTCATTTCCCGGTCAGGGAACCACACCACCGGTCTGTTGGTGGTTGTTCTGTGGCGGCTGCGTGTTGCTGTGATGCTGGAAGCTATGCCACAAGTATTTCAGATACCAGCAGGGTCACTCATAGTGGACAGGTTTCAGCAGAGCTTCCGGAGTAAGACAGACTAGGAAGAAGGACCTGGCCACCTGCTTCTGAAATAATTGGCCATGAAACCCCTATGAATAGTAGCAGAGCACTGACTGATCTAGCTCCAGAAGGAGAGAAGAGGGCACAAAAAGACCGGGCAGGGTTCCGCTCTGCTGTACACAGGGTTGCTAGGAGTTGGAATCCACTCAGTGGCACTAACAATGGCCATTGGTGGCTTTTCTCAGAGGAGTTTCATGGAATAAAAAGACAGATTGTAGGTCATGGCGGAGGAGGAAGGGGAGGAAGAGTAATAGTGGGCATGTATTGTACGCTTCCTACGTTACGTAGCAGCCAGTGTCCCAAGCACTTTATGTGGGTAGAATTCTAGGAACATACCAATATTGTTAACATTATTAATATTGTTACCATTACTTCCTTTTTACTGTGAGGTATATCAGGAAATAAAGGCAACGAGTGTAGACAGTTCTTTTGAGACATTTTGCAGCAATAGAAGGAATGGAAAAGCACAATAGGTGATGTTGTGGTTAAGTGAAAGATTTCCAAAGAGATTTTAACATTTTTGAAGGCAGTGAGGGAAGGAGCGGGGGGCAAGAATTGAAAATACTGGAGAAGGAGGAACAGGTAGGACTAGAGGGAGAAGAGACAGGTAGGGATGGGAGAAAGGGTGCAGACTTGAAAGGAGAAGGGACACAGTTTTCTTTGAGTTGAGAAAATTAAGGAAAATTTGTAGTCACTCATATTTTACAGTTCAAAAGAGGGACAGTCTCTGAACTTAAGCTTGATAGTGTTAGAGAATTAAGAAGGGCAGTGAGACAGCTACTGAATAGCATTGCACGCATCTTCTTTTTCTTCTACAAAATTTCTTGACTCGGCGTTAAAAAAAAGTTTAGAAAGAGGAAAGCTCAATGTTCTTAACTCCCCCAAACTATATTAGTCAAGTGCTATTTAACTTGTCATTTTCTTTATCACTTATTTTGTATTTGAACGTAAAAGGAAAATCTTCACTTGTATTTGGATGCAGTGATTGCATTTTCTTAATTGTTTCTCCCAAAACCTGCATTTGGGCACTGTGAATCCAGAGACTAAGAGGACAGCGAGCCTGTCAGATGAAGTGTGCAGTAAACGAGGAGAGCAGGCTGGAATGGGAATGAAAGAATGGCGAGGAAAATCGGGAACTGTAAGGATCAAGAAGAACTGTATCTAAAAGTCCGTTTGTAACTTTACGATTGAGACATCGCTTTTATGAGGACATCTTTATGAACGGAGGATAAAAAGGCACAGGACCACTATCTATCATCAAGTTTGTAGAGAACAAAATGAATTTACAAGTTGGCCAGTTGGAGCAGCATTGACATTTAGGACCTTGAGGGGCTGTAACTTGGTGACGGGAAATCTTTTCTTGTGAATAACTGGGACTGGCTGGCTACACTGAGAACTCATCAGATTCTCCTCCCCCTACCCCCGCCTTCGTGGGAATGCTGTTTAGACTTGATCAGGGTTATCCATAGGGTTGAGTAAACCATTGCCCAGCCAGGCCAGTGCTGCTTTCAGCCCCCAGCTCTGCAAGTAGAACTATTAGCATTTACCTCAATCGAAAAAGGTGACAATACTTTCACATATTTCCTCTGTGGGAAGAGAGTTGAGAACATTCAGAAAATACTGACCATGGCAATTGCAGTAGTTGCTTCAGTTTGCAAACATTTCCTGAGGAAAAGTAAATGTTTTCTCATAGGACCCAACATTTTGTCTATTAAGATGTTTTCATCAAAACATTTTATTTATACATAAAATGTTTTAAAAGGTCCTTCTGTGTAAACATGATCATCTCATACTAATGGGGATGTGTTGAGTGCCTCTGTCTATCCATTCATAGCTGGTGTTTGTCAGTCTGTGTTTTGTGTCTGATGTTAAATGTCTTTTTTGCAGATATTGATGAATGTGTAAACAACACTATTTGTGACAGTCACGGGTTTTGTGACAATACGGCTGGCTCCTTCCGCTGCCTCTGTTATCAGGGCTTTCAGGCCCCACAGGATGGGCAAGGGTGTGTGGGTGAGTTTTTAGATTTTTTTCCCCCAACATGTTTCCCATCTCCCTATTGAAAAGAAATCAAAATTATCAACAATAGGAGAAATTGTAAGCACGATAATTTGGGCAGAATTTCATCATAATTTGATTTTGTCAGACAATTGGGGATGTGGAAAAAGGTCCTAGGGCTTCTGAAATGGTTAGGGACATTAAGAAATATAGAAGTGTAACTTTGAATTTAAACGTATATTAAAAAGAACATCTGTTCAAACTCTTAGCTGAGTATGTGGAACTCTTCTGTCCCTTCTGCACAGGAAATAGTCTGGTGTGTGGTGTAGTTTGTCTGTCTTCAAAATGCACCTCCTTAGGCAGTGCATTTGAGGAAAACGGTTGGCAAGAGTTTCCATTTCCAGGAATGACACCCGTAACTTGATGCTTTGGATTGTGTGATGGTGTTTCTTCAGTCTATTCTGTGATTGATGGAGCTGGAAGGAAAATCTTGAATACCATCAGATGTCCTCGAATATGGTCCAGCACATGCTCATATAGAAGAAGAAATTTCATATTTCATTTTCTGATCAGCTGTGATTTCTTGAAATCCAATTCATTATGAAACATATTTACAATTAGAGCAATTAAATGGGAAAGAGAAGAAAGGTTATTAAATTCCAAACTGCACAGATAACAAGACTTTTTCTTCTTACTTAAGAAAAATAGCTCTCTTCATTTCATAGAAGATGGCATTTGAGGGGTTGGTCACTTTTTGGTTTGAAACTTTGTGGTGAAAGCACGAATTCATTTCCCATCCAGATTAAATTGGGAAAACAAAATCTATTTGGAGTTTTAATGATAAAAATCACTTGAATCGTAACCACTTTAAAGCTAACACCATTGTTAATCACTACTTTCAACTCCTGCTTTAGTCTCCTTTGCACTAAAATGCAAGAAACAGAAGTTGTCTGACATTCACTAAATATTTTGACTAAACAGGTCATGTGATCTGACCCCCACATATCTTTTCAGCCTCACCACTTCCTTCCTCACCTTTATATGTTCCAGCAAAACTGCTTGTGGTTGCCCGTGTCATGTGCAATTATTGGGCTGCTGTTTGCTCCTTCTGCTGGGAGTATCCTCCCGACCTCCCCTTGTCTGAGCCTGGATTCCTCTCACTCATTCCCAAAGTTGGATGTCAGATGTCGTCTCCCCCCAGATACTGTCCCTGCTCTATCTCTCACTCTCAGGCTGAGTTGAGACCCCTCAGAATACCACCTTGAACAAGTTCTATTATCGTATTTACAGCCTTTTTGGAAGTGACTTAATTATGTGTATACTGCCTGCAGCCTCCTTCTCTTTAAAACAACAAGTTCCATTTGGTGGGAGAACTTTCTCTCTTCCCTGGCTGGAATGTTTGGCCGGTTTGGAGGGGCTCAGTAAATTTTGTTCAACTGTTAGCTCTTGAGGTATGAGATGTCAAACCACTGACTCCACATAGCTCCTGAGCCCCTGGCTAATGTCCATTTTTCACTAGCTGGATGAGCACACCACACCCATCTTAACATTCATTTCAGCCCACGAAACATCACCCGTAGAGAAGTAAGGTTTATCATCATTTTAGTGAACTCAACAGGTGTCCTTGTATTTGTCTGTTTAGTCAATCTTCCAAAACTAGTAACTGAGTATCTATTATATGCACTCACTACACTGAGTGTTCTGTAGAATTTAAGTGATAAATTAGCCCTGAGACCAAATTTTGGCCATGGTGTTTCCTCTACTTGGACCCTGGCTGTCCGTCCCCGCCTCTACCACCTCTGCCACTTCTTATCACCTACGCATCCTTCAGATAGAGCTTGACCTCCCCCCCCCCCATTGTCTCCCTAACCCCTCTGCACTTAGGGTCCACCGTTCTGTGCTTTCATGCTCTGTAGTTTTCATTCCTAGCACTTATCACAGCCTGTAAGATTATCTGATTAATTTCCCTGACTTGACTCTAAGCTCCATGAAGGCAGGAGTTGAGTCTGCCTGACTCGTCATTGTTTCCCCAGTGCCTGGCCCGTAGAAGTCAACTAGAATATATTTTTTGATTGAATAAATGCAATCTGGTAGAGAGATTTCAATAGCCATGTAAATAATACAAGTTGGAAAGTAGAAAGTTCCATTTGACATTTACCTAAAATTGATAAATGTGAACTGGCAAATTTCTAAAGTCAATTTTTCTGGGCTAAATTATGACTGTCTAGGTGGATTAAATATACCAACTCTCTGCTTTACCTTATGTTACAATATCTTTTCATAAGCGAAACCCAGCCCATTGGGTTTATATCTGTTTATATACAAAGTGAAATGGAAAACTGAGGTAATTATTCAAATAAGTCAAGATGCATAAACTTTTTGTGCAATTAACTGGGGCTAGCAGGTGAAAATAGGATTTTTTTCCTAAATGAGTTGGATAATTGCTCCAATTTTTAACTTCAAATAGACCATCTCAGAATGTGCTCATGAAACTGATGTTTGTGCATGTTTAATGCATAAAATGCATGAGCATTTCAGATGTCAAGTCAGGTACTTTGCTGAACTGGGCACTCGTTAATAAAATTTCTTAGGAGGAGAAAAGGCAGAAGGTAGTGTGGGCCAAGGTCAAACATAAAATTAGCCTTTCTTTAGGGCTGTGTACTTGCATAATGTTGACTAAAACATACTCATCAGTAATTTCCTTGATTGTGTTTTAATTAAATATATTTAAGTACACGAGAAAAATATTTAGCAAAAAGAAGTTACACTGTGGAACATCAACAGAATGTTTAAAGGCATAGTGAAATCAGTGAGAAGTGATTGGGCCAGTTTGTTTCACATAAATGGTTAATAGCCCAGTGAATATTTATGGGGGGCTTTCCTTCATTTCTCAAAGGGATGTACAACCTGAATTCTGGTCATTAAATTATGGATGTTTTGGCTGCTAGAGAAGTATGTTTTCAGACATTTGAGTTGATGTAAAACAATTTTTTAAATAAATTTAAAGAATTCTGTGGTTTCTGAATTACCAGTGCTGCTAATTTTCCTTGAATTAAGAACTGAAAATAGAGTATGGGCTTAAGAACTCATTAGGTCAAACAGTCAGGGAAGACAAAAATAAATGGTTGAAGCATACATACGATGCCTCCAATACAATTCTGGGGTGTTCCTTAAAGCCAGAGTTGGAATTTGGAACCTTAACTTTGCATTTCCGTGGTCCTTTCATACAAATCAAATTTTACAGCCGTGCCTTTAGGAGCCCCTTCCCCAAGACAGCAGAAGGGGTTTGATGGTTCACTGGGGATCGCCTCACTTCCAACAGACCCTACTAGCCTTGGCACAGCTGGTAAAATAAAGAGCTGTCAGGAGTGAGGCACACGTCTGACTTGATCTGTGCTCCCTTTTCCAGATGTGAACGAATGTGAACTGCTCAGTGGTGTGTGTGGTGAAGCCTTCTGTGAAAATGTAGAAGGGTCCTTCCTGTGTGTGTGCGCTGACGAAAACCAGGAGTACAGCCCCATGACCGGGCAGTGCCGCTCTCGGGCCTCGGGAGGTAAGTCACAGTGGCACTGTGTAGGGGAGGAGGGCTCCTCTCAGGACCTGTGCCTACACGGGTTTGGCCAGAACACTGTGGGAGTGAGGTAAGAAATAACCAAATGTTCTGGCACACTGCTGTCTCTGGAAGCTTCCATGCTTTTTCCAAGCCTGCCTTATCAGTAGAATTGGGATGTGGGTGATGACTGTTTGGGCTGGATGGCCTCTAATGTACTTTCCAACCCAGAGATGCCATGAGTAGGGTAAAGGATCCAAAATGATGACAGCATTTGCTTGGAATTGCTTAAAACTGAGCAATCAGTGCTCTGGGTTTAATATGGCATCATCTCATTCCGTTGCATAATCCTTCTTTCTTGGCCCTCGGAGAAACGTATCTTGACACTTCTCTAAATTAAAAGCAACATATAGGCCTCTCAGGATCTACAAAGACTACCACTTGGAATTCTTAAGGTGTTTTTCCAGAATTTAGCCTAGAGAGTGGCTGTGTTTGCATTCATTTAAAATTTGATTTAGGTTGTGTCATCATGGCATGAATTGAAATGGAGAGCTGATGCTTTTCCAGATAAATTAATCAACTTCCAGGTCACTCTTTTAGTTTGTGCCATACAGCGTGGTTGTATTTTAAGGAAAGCAAAAGACTAAGTGGTCCTTTAAGAGCCAAATAAAATGAAACATCGTCTATTTTACTTTCTCACTCAATCTCGATTGATTTTATCCATGCTTCTAAGATAGCTTTCACTATTGCTCAGTAAGGTACACTCATTCTGTGTAAAATAACTATCTTTGCAAGTAATAGGGAATAAAATATGGAAATATTTTCATTCACACACATTTTTCTTATCAATTATTGAATAGAGAAGGGTGAGGGTGCAGAATTAAATATACAGACAGTAATTCAAAAATATTGTGAAGAGGAGGAAATGGAATATTTCTGGAGGGAGGGGTTGCTTTTCATTCAAGTGACTTCCACTGCAACACGTGAACTGCGGAGAAAAGACTTTGCATCTTAGTTCTACAGATAATAGCAAAATAATAGCAAAAACAAAAAATCAAAACCAAAAAATAACAGGACTGGTTAAGTAACTGTCATTTTTTTATTTGTCTTGGTTCTATAGAGTAGCAACTCACCCATAGCATTATTTCAACTGAAATAATTCACATATAATAATATTGTATAGTCATTAAGTGATCTATATGAAGATTAGGTACTCATGATAAATGCATATGATACAATATTAAGTGAAAAAACAAGATATTCCAATGACCACAATCTGTGGAGGGAGGGAAGCTGAGAATACATAAAAGATAATTATTGGAATTAATGGAAATTTTAGTTTTTTCCTTTATTTTCCAAACTTTTTGTAATACTTAAAATTGGAAGGACCGGGGCCGGCCCTGTGGCCAAGTGGTTAAGTCCATGCGCTCTGCTGCAGGCAGCCCAGTGTTTCGTTGGTTCGGATCCTGGGCACAGACATGGCACTGCTCATCAAACCACGCTGAGGCGGCATCCCACATGCCACAACTAGAAGGACCCACAACTAAGAATATACAACTATGTACCGGGGGACTTTGGGGAGAAAAAGGAAAAAAATAAGATCTTTAAAAAAAAAATTGTAAGGACCAAGTTTTGGTCTGCTAACCACTTTCCAGCTGTGTAAGCTTGGGCATATCATTCAACATCCATGGGTTTGATTTTCTCACCTGTAAATTGGAAAGATTATATCTACCTCAGAGTTTTATGAATTTTTTTAAAAAATCATGTATGTAAATGCCATTTGTTGGTGGCAAAGTACCATATGAAGTGTTAAAATAGTAAGCTATAATCCAAGCACATAAGGGATATCTATTTCTCATCCTTTATGATCCCTCCTAAAATAGTGGCCCTTTTAACTACAGATATATTTTTGCTAGAATGTTTAGTAACATCAAGAATTGGTTCATTGATTTCACGTAGCTTCAATTGGGGTACATGTCTGGGATCCTAAAGTTTGCCCAATTCTTTTTTTAGAGATTAATAATGCCTTAACAGAATCATGAGACCATCTGAACCATTTTTGGTGAACTGGACTATCTCACTGTAAACTACTTCTTAAAACTTTTCAGTGACTCTTTTTGTAAGCTTTGTTCATGGCTCCTATTTCTTAAGTTTCTCTGTAACCAAGTCCCAAATACCTGCTTTGCCTTTTATTTCCCTTAGTCTGTTTGCTCTCTCATTCACTCTCTTTCTGGAAAGTTCTTCCAGTTAGAGTTCTCCTTTTGCTTTTTCAAAGAACGTCATTTTGAATACACAGCTTCATAAAGCTTGTCTACCAGTGAGTACATAGTTTCTCCTTCCTTTTAACATTATATCTAATCCTTTAATTTCTGGGTTGCTTGCATATTTTCTCCATAGTTCTCTGGCTTCTGCTAAATACTCTACATACCCAGTTGTTTTATTGGCCCATGTCCATATAATCTGCCTACACAGTAACTGTTTTTTTTACTAATTTTTATTTTTTTATAGTTCCTGGTAACTGACTTCTACCGTATCTCAATTAGTATAGTTCTTGGCACACTTTGATTATATGGAGTCTGAACATCATCTGTGATGATGTCTTCATCTTAGTAATCCTCTATCAGTGTCCTGAGAGACAGGTCAACTATAAATTTCAGCAGGAGCCTTCTCCCTGACTACATCGGAGCCAATAATTGATCAATTGTTTAAAAAAGGTAATTAAAGCTAGAAATCATAAAAAATATAATACATCTTTTACTTATTTAAATTTTAACTTAAAGACTGTAAATGTAAGGGGCTGGCCCAGTAGCATAGTAGTTAAGTTCATGCACTCTGCTTTGGCGGCCCAGGGTTCACAGGTTCGGATCCGAGGCATGGAGCTACACACTGCTCATCAAGCCATGCTGTAGCAGCATCCCACATGCAAAATAGAGGAAGATTGCACAGATGTTAGCTCAGTGACAGTCTTCCTCAAGCAAAAAAAAAAAAAAAAGAAAGAAAAAAATTCATTGCTCAAAAAAAAAAGAAAGAAAAGGGGAGCCAGCCCCATGGCTGAGTGCTTAAGTTTGTGTGCTCCACTTCAGCAGCCCAGGGTTTCGCCAGTTTGGATCCTGGGTGCAGACTTAGCACTGTTTATCAAGCCATACTGAGGCGGCATCCCACAGAGCACAACTAGAAGGGCCTACAACTAGAATATGCAGCAATGTACTGGGGGGCTTTGGGGAGAAGAAGAAAAATAAAAAAATAAGTAAAAAAAAAATAAAGATTGGCAACAGATGTTAGCTCAGGTGCCAATCTTTAGGGAAAAAAAGAATGTAAATGTACGTTTATTCACCAATCTTTGAAGAAGGGACAAAGTCTGTCTTTGAGTAGAAGCCCACTCTTAAAGCTCTGCATGGCTTATCTAGCATAAACCGTTATCTATTATGCATTATCTACACTGCCCACTTTAAAGGGAGTGAGAATTTAAAAGCCTTTGCAAAGTAAGTGAGTGCAGAATCCCTGTAGATTTTTACAATTTTTCTCAATTTTCTACAATTGTCTTAGCCACACCTAATTTGATAGCATTCTTTTTACTGAATCAACTTTAGTTTCTCTAAAGCTTTAACTTGTTCTAGAAACAATTCTTCTATTTACATTCATATTTTATCTATATACTATTTAATTATGTAATTACGATAATACACTGACACAGAATGTTAGAGAATAAATATAGCTGAGTCTTGGTTAGCATACTGCTCAACAGGTAAGAACAGAAGTGTGTGGACCCCTCCAAGAACAGCCTGCTAGCTGTGAGCATTCTACCTGCTTGGGGCATTAGCCAGGATGTTCTTCAGAGGGCGAGAGAGCATCGGTTAATTCAACAATTTGGTTAAGTGGTGGCTAGTTCAGAGTTTGTATCGTACTCCAGTCAAAGGATCTGCTGTTACACAGAACAAAACGTATTATACCAAATTTAGGTTAAAGTTTTTAAGAGAGATTCAAATTAATTTCATTATATACATGATAGACTAACAGCTCAGAGCTCATCTTTCCGGAAAAGTAATTAGGAAAGGAAAGATAAATTTGCAGAATAGGCTGTAACATTTTTGCTCCGCTGTAAAATTCCCCAGGACAACAGACATTCCAGCAATGAGCAGTAGCGTACTGATCTGAAGTAGTGTCATGTGGAGGACAGAACTGGGGCTAAGGGGTGGATGTCAGGAAGGTAGATTTCAGATCAGTTTGCAAAAGAACTTTCCAATAGCTTAACTAGAGCTAGTCAGCAAATAACGGTCTCTTGGAATTGTGGATGTTTTCCCAGAAGTATCCAAGAACAAGTGGGATACCTTCTGGCAGAAGGGCACCCACTTGCAGCAAGATGATTGTCCCAGGTGGCCTTTAAGGTACTTTTGAACTTTAATATCCTAGGATTTTTATTTCTAAACTACTTCTTGGCTCCCACATAACTTTTTTTTAGGTTTGGTCTAATGTTTTTCACTGCCTGGGCCTTTGGCCACTAATTTACATTGCTGTACATTGCCTAAAAGCACTCAAAACACAAATAACTAAAAAATGTCCAAACCAGACCACTCATCACATGTAAGAGTGTATGGATATGAAATATAGCCCAATGCTTTTATTTCCTCGGTGCCTGTGATAATTGCTCAATAAAAACTTTGTCCTTGAACACTCTAAAGGAAGCGGTAAATATTTAGTCTTGGCAACTGCAGCCTTCAAGCTTCACCCACAAAATTCTATTCTCTGTCTTGGTTGGTGCACAGAGGAGACTCTGGGTTAGGAACTAAATTTCCTTTTATTTTATTTTATTATGTTTTTCTCTTGATAAGGAAGATTGGCCCTGAGCTAACATCTGTTGCCAATCTTCCTCATTTTGCTTGAGGAAGATTGGCCCTGAGCTAACATCTGTGCCAGTCTTCCTCCATCTTGTATGTGCGACGCCACCACGGCATGGCTTGATGAGTGGGGCATAGGTCCATGCCTGGGATCTGAACTCACAAGTCCTGGGTCACCGAAGCAGAGCCTGCAAACTTAACCACCGTGCCACCGATTTGGCCTGAATTTCATTTTTAAAATAGAAGGTACAATGAAGAGAACACAAAAAGGTACCGTATAATTCATGCAGATATTTCTCACTCTAAGAAAAGCACAGAAACAAGACCAGAAATTATAAAACATACAAACTGGAGTGATTATTTGCATTATAAAGTAATTGTTCTTTACATAATTCATTATAGGATTTTCTTAAGTATCGGTTTTTTTCTGATATATTTGAGAGCTTATTCTCACAACACAAGCTAAATCCTAAACTTCCACATCTAGAAACCACCTTCATGATTTTCCAGCTCAGCTCCTTTATTTACAGGTAAGATAGTTGAGGCCCAGAGAAGTTGTAAATATTATTCTTAGGGTTATATAGCCAATCCTTGGCAGAATTGGCACAGGAACCTAACTCAGAGATTGTTCCACTCACCATTCTATTTCTCAAAGCTGAGGACCCTTGGCACCACATTCTTCTAAAAATTGGCTTCCTTTTCACTCACTTAAATTTCGCTTAGTTTGTTTTGTTCTCATTATTAAAATAATATGTTTCTTAGAAAATTGGCAAATACAAAAATATATGAAAAAAGACAGTCCCCTGCAGGGTCACCATCCAGAGGTAATCTGTCACTATCCAGAGGTAATCTGTCACCCTGTTGACCTCCAGATTCTTTGAAGGGACATCCATACTCCCCCTCCCTCAACAGAACTATCTCACATTTGATCCTCAACCTACTGAGATCAGGCCCTCAGACTTCATCTCATCGAAAGTTCTTTCTCATGGGTCATAAGTGAGTGTCTGTATGCTAAAGCCGTTAGTCTCCTCACAGACTCCGTCTTCTGAAACAGTTGACAGTGGCCTCTCATCTTCCCTCCCCCTTCTCTTCCCCTTGATTGATCCTGGGACATTACTCTTTCCATATCTTCCTACCTCTCGCCCTGGTCTTTTTCTATCTCGTTCTCAGACTCTTTTTCTCTTGTCCATTCCTTGAATAATAATGTTTAGCCCTCTTGTTACTCGGTATTTCTTGTCCTGGGATATTTTATCCTCATCTCTGAGTCAGCTATTACTTCTATGGTGTGGACTGCCAAATAAGTAAGTACCTTCTGCCTTCACCTCTCTCCTGAGTGCCACACTCCTGTTTCCAGCTGCCTGTTATTGGACCTTTCCCCCAGGGTGTCTTGTAAGCATCTCTGCCTGAAATTATCCCAAACCCTCTCCAACCTGTGACTCTCCCTGTGTTCATTCATTGCCAAACATCAGTGCTGGAAATCTTAAAGTCATACTTTAATTTTTCTCCTCATCCATCCAAGCCATCATAACATCCTGCCAATTCTACCTCAACAGTAATCTGAATCCACATCTCCCCCCACTCCTCTGTTACCGCTGCTCTGGGCCAGTCCTTCAGCATCTCTTACCTGGACCCACGGCTGTAGCCTCCTGACTTCTCCCTGCATCTCCCATCAATTCCTGTTCCCCATTGCTGCCAGTCTGTTTTCAAAATGTAAGTGCCTACTACTACTACAGCATGAAGTCCAAATCCATCAGCAGAGCACGAAGACCCTTTACACTCTGTCTTAGTCTCTTTGCATCCTCTGTAACCTAGCTCACTGCTTAGCACCGTGCCTGACCTATGGCAGACACTCTAACTCTTGAATAAAATTACCTCTCCATGTTCAAGAATATGTCCCTTCTATTCTTCACCATCTCACTCCCAGCTAGTTCTGTAGAATAAAAATATTCATTTTATTAAAGATATAATGGAACCACACTTAAATGAGGAATTATCTATTCACACTTCTGTGTCAGAGGGATAGTTCCTCTATGTGCTTTGGGTAAATTGTGGAGCAAAAGAAAGTATTTCCCTGCTGTCCTGGGGCATGTGCAAATTGTGCTTATGGTTCTGACACTTGAGCTCAAACAGCATTCTTGTTCTTTCTTCCTAGACAGGTCCACTACAGGTTTTGTGTGTGTACATATTTTTTTAAAGCAAGAAACCACACGTAATATTATTCAAATGTTATATTTGGCAGAGTAGGGCTTTTTAAAAATGTGTTTAGTTAACCTGTAAAATAAATTAACATTGAAAGAATTTTTAAAAAATAATTTCTGATTGGAAAAAAAGACCTTTGGTAGGAAAAAAGTTTAAGACAGCGAGACCACAGTATTTAGAATGCAAACATTGGAAAATGCCATAAGACTTCTGAGGTCTTATTGTGTGTTTGTAATGGATCTATACCATAACTGTAGGTAGGGCTGAGGACAATATGCTCATTTGTTTAAAAAAAAAAAGAAAAAAGGGGTCAGATTTCTTATGTTCAAAGACAATAGTGAGAAGAGTTTACTAATTACCAAACCATACTTTTATTCTTATGAAATTTTCTGCTTACTATATGTGGTATCTAAAATAATATCTAAGTTTTTAATAAAGAGAGTTCGATATTTGAATGAACTGACATGCCAGTCAATCAAAGTGACAGATTCACTCTCTCTATATAAACCATTTAATCCTAATACCACAAGAGACACCCACACTGTTGCATTAGAAATGCATTTTGGATCCTAGAATTTGCTATAAATAAGGCCTGAAGAAGAGCGGTTTCTACATTTCCTTTTAAATGTTTCCAGACATTTTACATGTCGCTTCAGATTTGGCTTTGTTCTCGCGGTCATCTTCACAGGCCCTGGCGACGCCCACGTGTCAGTGTTGTGACGGGGCTTGTGTTGCTGTGATGTCCCCTCTCTCGTCTCTGTGTGCTGCCTCTCCCCACTCGCCTCAGGGTGTCCCTCCCGTTTTGCTTTCTCTGCAGCACTGTGTTCTGGAGTCTCTTCTTTCACCTCTATCTGCCCGCTTTTCTTCTCCAGACTTTCCAGTTTCTAATAATACCTCCATAAATCACAGGCTTTCTCTTCTCCTCACCCTCTCGAGACCCAGCCTATTCCTCTCCCAGGCTCACTTCTCCCATTCTCTTCTAACTCCTTCACCAGAAAAAACAAAACCAGAAAACCCTTCATGCAACCTGGCAAGTATTTACTGCCTGCCTTTTAAGTGTGAGGCCCTGAGGCGACTCTCTTCCAACAGAGGCCGGCATTGTCCTCTACCCCAGCACCTAAGTCGGAAACACAGCTATCACTTGTTCACATGTTAGTGCATCTCTGCCCCATCCTCAGGCTCTCAAAGTCAGTTCTGTGACTCCTTTTGCAGACCACCTCACCCTTGCCCTGCTGTACACACACAGACCTAAATACAGTTGTGCTTTTTCTCTCTCTCACCACTGTCACACCTTATTTGCTGGCCAATATTTTTTACATTTATTTTTCAAGAGCTTGGTTCAAATGTCAACTCCTCCAGGCAGCCTTCCATGATAGCTTGTCTGTCTCCCCCCCCCCCCCCCAGCCCCCAACTTCTGCACTGTGCCTTTGGTGCTCTCCCAGCACTGTCAGGGCCTGGCTCCTCACCTGATTGACCTCTTTAAGGACAGGAACTGTGTAGAGGAATCTTTCAAAGTAACTTTTCTCTTGTACTTTGCTATCTAACCTTCCTTTTGACTTCTTTCACATCTTTTATCATCTGAAGTTACCACCTTTCTACAATTTTCATTTTTATTTGCATCTCTTTGTACCAGTCCATTCCTATTGTTGATGCTTGTTTTCTGAAACTGAGCAGTGGCTTTCTCCTAAATTCTGCTTAAAACATACAAAATCTTCTCATTTTCCAGGAAAAGAAATATATGAGTTTCCAAGTTCTCTTTTACTCCTCCTTGGAATATTACACTAAAATTACTCATAAAAACATGAGCTAGTATAAAACACTAGTGCCTAGGGGGCTGGCCCCATGGTCAAGTGGTTAAGTCTGTGTGCTCCCCTTGGGCAGCCCAGGGTTTAACCGGTTCCGATCCTGGGCCCAGACCTAGCACCACTCATCATGCCATGCTGAGGCAGCATCCCACAGAGCACAGCCAGAAGGACCTACAACTAGAATACGCAACTATGTACTGGGGGGCTTTGGGGAGGAGAGGAAGAAAAAGAAAAAGATTGGCAACAGATGTTAGCTCAGGACCAATCTTAAAGAAAAAAAAAAGAAAACGGAAAACGTTAGTGCCTGCGGAGATGTTTAAAATAAAAAAGAAGCTTCCTCACTAATTCTGTTGAAAGTAATTTACTAAACGTTATCACAGTCACAGAGTTTTATAAACTGATAAAATTTTTCAAGACTTTTTCAGGACTGTGGCAGGTGTTTCATTTGGGGCCATTGTTTACTGACACGTGTTTGTGACGTTGCTCTTTGATCGTTGTCACAATCCTGAATGTCCCAGGAGGGTATGGAGAGGATTCGCTCCTAAAGGCCTTCAGAACACATTGCAAATAGAAAGTGATGGCAAAGACAAAGGCCCATTTAGAGTTTTTGTATCCTCTTTAACCCAAGAAATGTTCTAGATTTCCTAACCCCAGCAGCCAACCTGAGATTAGACATATTCAAGGAAAGACTACAGAAGAAAACAGTCATATAAATGAACACCCATACCATCTTCTTTCTGACGAACAAAGAGAGAAGGAGCTTCTAGAAAGGGCTCTTCCTAAGCGGCACCTACAGCTCAAACCTACCCCTTCCTATTCAGAGCAAGGGAACACCATCGCACTGTACGTGGCCTTACAGCTGAACTCTACACCAGCAGGGGTTATCTGCTGCCCCCTCCCCATTTGTCTCAAACAGAAAAAAGACATAAACTGAAAAAAAGCAAAGCAAAACAAACTCAGGCTAGTCGAGGTGCTAAGAAGCTGAGCCCCATAGAAGAGGTTTGGGGAAAGCCCTAGGGATGGGACATGGGACCCAACCTAAATATTCTCTTTCAGAAAGTGAGGATGCTTTATAACCTGCACTGTCTATCATGTGGAGTTACTCTGTGGATCACATGTAAAGACCTCTGTAAAAGTTCCTTCAAAAAGCTCACATTGGGCTGGGCTGGTGGCTCTGCAGTTCAGTGCACACGTTCTGCTTCAGCTGCCTGGGGTTTGCTGGTTCGGATCCTGGGTGCGGACATGGCACTGCTTGGCAAGCCATGCTGTGGTAGGCATCCCGCATAAAAAGTAGAGGAAGATGGGCATGGATGTTAGCTCAGGGCCAGCCTTCCTCAGCAGAAAGAGGAGGATTGGCAGCAGATGTTAGCTCAGGGCTAATCTTCCTCAAAAAAAAAAAAAAAAAAAAAAAAAACTCACATGCAGGCCAGCCCCATGGCATAATGGTTTGGCCTGTTCCACTTCGGTGACCAGGGTTTGCAGATTTGGTTCCTGGGGGTGGACCTACACCACTCATCAGCCATGCTGTGGCAGCAACCCACATGCTAAATAGAGGAAGATTGGCAATAAATGTTAGCTCAGGGCAAATCTTCCTCTGAAAAACAAAAGGCACACATATAAAAAGGTCCCCAAACTGGCTTCTTATTGCCAGCCATACCCGTAGGATTAAAATACACAGATTGCTGGTTATACAGAGAGGTTAAGCCAACCTCTAAATACAAATTGAAAAAATCAAATCTGAAAATATTGAAGGAGAAGTAATATATTTCTTAGAAGTCCATGGCATAGATATGTAAAATAGCTAATCTTATTCATAAAATCTTTAAGAAAAATGAACTTCACTCTTTTTAATGCTTGACGCTTTCTATAACTATTGATTTGATCTTTTCAAATTATTTTGTGATAGAAACATTTCTCCCCTGGCAGCAGTGACCTAAACTCATACAGAGGTTCTTTAAAGAAATCACATTACATGTATTTACTGGTCAGAATGTTCCTCCAGTGGAAAAATGCTCTAGGAAGTTTTTAAAGGTTAGGAAGATAGGGCAATTGTAGTTTTTCACAGAATGACCTTTGTGGACCAGCTTTTTAAAAAGAATTTGCATCTCTTTCCAAACACGGATGAGGGCCTGCCTAACCCTCAATTTCAGCTGTGTCAACATTGAACTTTCAAACTGCTTGGACAGAAAATAAGAGCAAAACTTGTAACAACCAATATAAAACTTGAATAATACAATGGTATTATTGATTGTTTCCCTTATGTAATAACCTGTGAGTTTCATTCCAAAGAAGACAAAAGCAAAGATAATTTTATTTCTTAGTTTCTGTGCTGTGAGTGTAACAAACATTGTAGAAAATAGACACTGTTTATATATATATATTATATACACACACACACATACATACATACATATATACAGGTTTCGACTCAGAAGCCTGTGGTTTCTGATTACCTATGAATGTAGCAGTTTTCATTGACGTCCTACTGCATAGTCTTCCATTTTGTAATAAATACCATGATATACCTACAACTTTGAACACAAGAATAAACAATTATTGAGCCTTCTTTTAACAGAAACTGTAAACTTGATTGGCAAAACTCTAGTTGTGTTACTGACTTGATTTATATTTCTAAACACCAGCTGCATTTTTAGGCCAACTGAAGAAAACAAATGAGCAGAATTGTTAATAGTCATAGGGTGTCAGCTTATTCACAAGTCTTGGAGGAAAGTTCATAAGCCTTTTTACAGGGTTCCTGATCGATTTAACAATAATTTAAGATAACCTACTCTTAGTTTTCCCAAGTGATTCCATGTATAAGAGCTTGGAGCACCCCCTGAAGAGCCTGAACTGGTGGTGGTCCATTCCATTAGAGTGGGCAAAGCACATTTCTATCCTCTGCACACTGAAAAGCTAGATGAGATGAGAGATGTGGCAGATTTTATCCAGTTTCACACACAAGGAAATGATTTAAAACCGCTTCATAAACTGCACAGGAATCAGCATTTCACTTTTTTCCTGGACAGTTATTCTAGGCTTGAATTTGTCATCAGCTATTAACACTAACTTAGAGTCCAAGCTGAGTTCTGTCAAAGACAGAATAATATGGGAAATAGCCCGAATAATCTGAGAATTAGCCAGAATCTAGTGTGAGAGGGGTCTTTTACCTTCGCCTTAACTATGCTGTGTTCTGGGAGAAATATATACATAAAGGTTTGTTTGCTACTTTGCTTGTTTTTAATGCCATGAGAGGAAAGAAAAAGCAGTACCTTTTCTGATAAAAATTTATGAATTTACATTTTAAGAACACCTTCACTATTTGGTATATTAATCAAAATTTCCACAGTCACTTTGACTCTGCCAAAATAAATATATAGGAAGCTATTGTGAAAATAACTCATTAAATTTTCCTAATATAATTATCTACCAACTTCAAAAAAAAAGGTAGGTGTTGGCATTAAAGTCTTATCCTCACTGGCAAATGTTTGCCCTTTGTCCCTATAGTTTCTTTGGGTCTTACAACCCCAGAAACAGCAGAATTCTAATGAAAATATTTCATTAGAATTAATCTAAGTAATTGTGATGACAGTAGTCAGCTTCTTATTTGACATAACAAAATAAAAACTATTAGTAAATTCTAACTGGGTTATAGGTGGTAATTTGAACTCTAGCATATAGCAGGGAAGAGATCAGACTACTTCCCAAGTCTAGTTACAAAATACTGATCATTTTTTTAAAAGCACAGACTTGTTCATGGGCTTTAAATCTGATTGGATTAAATGATTTATAGTATTATCTAAAAGTAGGTGGAGTTCTCATCATTTGTCTTCTTTCATATCACCATGTTTGTCTTTTATCACAGAGGGTTAAACTGAGTCTGTTAGAATATATATTCCTCCAGGCCACACTTGGGCTGGGACTAGAGCCCAGGCTTGAAATTCTACCCTGAGGTTTAGCTGGCACTCATTAATTTCATTCAAAGTCATATCTTTGCAGCAATTTAAGTAGTTAGATTTTCAGTAATGAAAGGTTATTTTATATACTCCAGGTGTCTGCAATGTTTTTCTGGTTATCTTCTGCTTTGTACTATTGAGAAAAAATTGGGGGCATGGTTGAATCAAATAACCACCTAAGGGGTAATTATTATGTGTGGCCCCCACATGTCTGGTCAAGTGTTGGGGAAAATTTTCATTGATTTAAGTAGGTGTTATAGCTCAGTAAAGAATGGTCCTATGTTTGGCAAGAAAGCAGATATGGAAACTACTCAGAGCCAAATTTACAAGAATAAAGTAATTGGTTAACGTAAAAGGAAATGATTTTGACAGATTTACACTCTTGGGGTGTGTTAGAAATCCACTAAAACTCAGGATTCAAGTGCATTTTTATCTTGAAGTGGAAGAATCCAGTACTGAAAGTGGAAAGCAGCTTTCCGTAAATGAAGTGCCATTGACGCATCCAGTAGCATTTCTGTTTCACCATTGGTCTGGACTGTTTCACCGTTGTGTTTTCTACTCTGTTGTGATACAGACAGATCTGATGTGTCCTGTCAACACTCTTTTTACTTTCTCCACTCTGTTTAGACTTAGATGTGGATCAACCCAAAGAAGAAAAGAAAGAATGCTACTATAATCTCAACGACGCCAGCCTCTGTGATAATGTGCTGGCCCCCAATGTCACCAAACAAGAATGCTGCTGTACCTCCGGTGCTGGGTGGGGAGATAACTGCGAGATCTTCCCCTGCCCGGTCTTGGGAACTGGTAAGAACCAGCTAAGTGGTGGATTCATACTTGCGTTTGGTCACGTGGTTATCTGTGGGCCTTGGCGTGTTCTCATTTTGGTTACTACATTGAAGCCTTGAAGTGAAAACACTCGCTGGTACCTGCCCATAGTTGAAGTGAGGTGAGAGTACCTTATAGTGAGTTTCATTCAGGGCTGGAAGCATCACCCTCATCGCACCTCAATATGAATTCTTAAATTTAACTTCTATCACAGAATATGCTGTTACAGTGGGGTTCCATATGATATTTTGGCAGAAAGATATTTCAGTTTTATTCCATTTTTAAGTTGAAACCAATCTTCTTTGCTAAAAATGACACAGCATTATCTGTAACTAGAGCTTACATATTTAGGCTAAGATTTTGCTTGATGGATTGTTATTAGTAATGGAGAAATAAGTCATAATATCAATTAAAACATGGGTAGATGAAATATGCACGAACTAGGAGAGTTTTTTAAAATTGTAAGTAAACTTATGAAGTCGTTAGATTCATTGCACCTAATCCATAATTTTGGAGATTGTACTGAATTCATTTGCCTGAATTAAATGGCAAGATTTGCCTTCAAGTTACTGAGTCAGAGAAAGCAAAACTGAATTTAAGACACATTCACGGAAGATGTTTTTTATTCTTTTTACAACTTCTTTTTTCTTTTTTTCTTTTTGTCTCTTCTGAAATCAGCTGAATTCACTGAAATGTGTCCTAGAGGGAAAGGTTTTGTCCCCACTGGAGAATCCTCTTATGACGGTGATGGCGAGAACTATAAAGGTCAGAATCAAGCGGAAATGAATTTGCAGCATGTGTACATATCAGACTTGTCAAGTACAAGCGTAGCTTGAGCTAGACAGATTTAGAGTTCTTTTGAGCCATGGGAACTGATTAAAAAGCCTTTAATTCTACCATTGGAAGAAGACAGGCCCCTGTGGACTCTGGCAGAGTCATATCTTGGGAGTTTGAACACTTAAGGCTCTGTGACCTTGGGATGTCACTTGACTTCTGAGTTTCCATCTCTTCATCTCTGAGATAGGAATAATGTCTCAAAGGTTATCATGAGGATTAAATGAGATAACATGTAAAAGTACTTAATATTCTGTACTTGATAAATGTGTTCTTTTTTCCCAGAGGTATGTTAGAAATCATATGTTAGGACCATACAATTTTGACCATTGTCATGTTGATCTTTATGGTCATCAACAGAGCTAAGACTCTTGCTTTTTCTAGAACTCATCATACTGTTGTTAGGACCTTTTACTAATGGCCACAGATCCATAAGAAATGGAAAAGAAGAAAAGAAAAGTAGATGTGGTTCATATCTTTAATGCTATTAGTCTATAGTTCTAAAATAAATGTGCAGCCTTTTTATTTTGGTGAAATTTAAACCACATGTATGAATATTTGCTCATTAACTACTCACTTTTGACATTTCCATGATAGAGATATTATGACATTTCATATACAATACGACATTTTTTTCTTTGAAGTTTAATGTTGAAAAATGCTAAGTGGCTGAAAAACAGACTAAAACCATTTTTATTGTCCGTCAACTTTTGAAAATCAGTATTTTAATAATATGGTATAATTCAGTAGCTGGACAAGAAATCTCATATATGTTTTTTAAATACATCTATGATTTAGTCCAATTAAATAACAAGAAGACTTTGCTTTGCAATATGTATGTAATGATTTTCAAGTTCACAAATATCATACTGGTTTTTTGCAGGGATATAGTTAAATCTCATTTCATATTATGGAATAAAGTCATCCTGGGGGCTGGCCCTGTGGTTGAGTGGTTAAGTTCTCGTGCTCCGCTGCGGCGGCCCAGTGTTTCGCTGGTTCGAATCCTGGGCACGGACGTGGCACCGCTCATCAGGCCATGCTGAGGCGGCATCCCACGTGCCACAACTAGAAGGACCCACAACTAAGAATATACATCTATGTACCGGGGGGCTTTGGGGAGAAAAAGGAAAAATAAAATCTTAAATAAATAAAGTCATCCTCTTAAAAAAAAATAAATTGCTCCTTACCTTATCTTAGCAGTGCTATAAATGGTTGCAGTAAGGTTAGGTACAGATCCCAACAGCCATATATTGTGGACTTGACTTTACGATTCTCCAGCTGTGTATCTTTGAGCAATTCATCTGTGAAGTCTCCAGTTTTTTAAATGAGGACTTAGATGACATTAGCTCTGAAGTGCTAGAACTGATGCTAGTAATAATAGCAGTAGAAGCAACAGATAATACTTTTTGAGAGTATACTGAGTCCTCTACGTGGATCTCCTCGTTTAAGCCTTTCAGTCCTGTCAGGTAGATGTTCCCATCATCCCAGATTTACCATCGAGTAAAATGAGCTTTGGAGATGGTAAGCACTCTCAATTCTGTGGAGGAATGGGTCTGCCAACAGCCTTATCAGCTTGTGCTTTCATTAGGTTATCACCAAAAAGAAAACTTTCATCACGCTCCATCAAACTCTTCTTGGACGTTGTCTTCATATCAACTAGTTAAATGGGCCAAAATATACATTTATAGAAAGGCACATTTCTTAAAAGCTATATTCTTCAGAGAATATTGTTTATGCCATTATGGAATCCATAGACTGTTTCCTCAAATACGGGCTAGCATCCCAGAAACCATATTTATAGATAGACCTTCTCTAATAATGTTTTGGGCCTTGTTCCTTAAATGTCACAGACAAACCTGATTATGTTTCTACATCTGTAAACTAGGCCTAACTTTAAGAATTTTACATTGCTGTGTCTTTAAGAGTCTTTGGTGTAGAAATATTATATCTAACTTGAAGGCCAGTATTGGTTAGACTCTTCTCTTTAGCTGAAAGACCAAAGCTAACTCCTCTTTCTGTGTCTCCGTTTCTTCACCCATAGATGCAGATGAATGCCTACTGTTTGGACAAGAAATCTGCAAAAATGGATTCTGTTTGAACACTCAGCCTGGTTATGAATGCTACTGTAAGCAAGGGACATACTATGACCCCGTCAAATTGCAGTGCTTTGGTAAGTTTTAAGAGGATCTAGTGTGCCGTGAAAATATACGGATGGAAAAAAATAAGTAATGCTGTGTATTAAAAACAATTTCTTTGAATCTAAATCATGTCTTGAAAAGATGTGTAAATGTTTTACGGATCTTTTTCTTGAGCAATAAGATTTATGAAAATCAAAAACCTCCACACTGCTATTTAAATAGATTTGAAACAAAGAGTTAATATTCAATGTGGAATTATAATTCAGGTCGCTGGTTTAGCTGAAGTGTTCTTTTGGTCTGGGGAACCTCCTGTTTCATCACTCATACCATGCAAGTGAAAGTCATTTTTAAATACTGACCCAGACTTTAATGCTTAAGCAGAAAACCATACACGCTAGGCAGAAAAACATAGCAAAAGGAAATAATTTTAAAACTACCATAAATAGGCATTTTATCTTAAATTTCTAAGCGTATCTTGTTCCTAAATGTTTTCTTTTTTTATTTAAATGTGAGCAGCAGGGCAACATTATTTTTCCAGTCAATACGACTTAACATTTTTGTAGTCAGAGCTGTTCTCTTTTGGATGATGCTGTGTAGTTAATTAAAATGTGGCAGACCCTGGAATCTGGACTGAATTTAACAGTGTGAAAGTTTGGTAAGTGTATGAGGTGCAACTGATTGCTGATTTTCTTCAATAATTTTTTTTTCCTTTTAAGATATGGATGAATGTCAAGACCCCAACAGTTGTATTGATGGCCAGTGCATTAACACAGAAGGCTCTTATAACTGCTTCTGTACTCATCCATTGGTCCTGGATGCTTCAGAAAAGAAATGTATACGACCGACCGAATCACATGGTATGCTTGGATGTGAGATTCCGGTCTGCATCCAAATAAATGTCATAAAGTTTTCCTTTTGACTGAAATGTGAGCTATTGGAAAATAGAAAAATTGATTCCTCGAGCATTTTGAAATTAAAATGAGATGCTAAGAGAAATAATAAGATGCATATCATCCACATGTAGGAGATTTAATTCCCCAAATGTAGTCATTTAATGGACAACAGAATACAGAGTGGCTGAGCAGATGGCAGAGCTGTTCCACGCTTGAGAGTTCTGCACATTTAACCCTCAAAGGCAGCTGAGGAAGTTGTAAGTTCAGGGAAAGATAATGAGGTTTGCTTGACTGGACTGGAGGACACGGATGAGGCTGGGCATTCAACAAAACAGTGGAATTCAACAAAGTCTTGGAGACCCCTGAAGTCTGCTGATAGGAATCCCTGTTCATCCCCAGTGGGGTAATGTGCCACTGATAATTGGCATAACTGATTGATGCATCGTTACATTCAGTAGACAACTTTAGATGAAGTCAATTGAAAGGTGGAAAGGTTAGAACTGAGGACACTAGGATTGAAGTGTCCCTAGTCTGAGGTTTTGGCAGATGAATTGGGTGAGAAAGCATGAATCCAAAAGACGTTATGTAGAAAGAAATGTAGGATTTGACAGAGGAGCAAATGTAAAAAAGCAAAGATTGGGAAAAGCAGAAGTTCATCAGGATTATGAAATATAGAAGCAAGATAGAGGGGGTGTTTTATGTAATGATGGAAAGCTATAGAGGGAAGGATTTAATTGGAACATGATGGGTAGGTTGAATTTCAGCTGATGGAATGACACCCAATTGGAGATGACAGAGGTTTGATCCATGGAAAGATCAGGCTGGCTTCAGACTTTTACTTGGAAGTCAGTCTTAGAGATGGAGATGGAAACTTTGAGACTCGTTGGCTTCTACCACAGTGTTTATGAAATAGGAATAACAGTGCAATTGTCATGGAACCATGTCTTCCCTTTCAGAACAAATCGAAGAAACTGATGTCTACCAAGATCTGTGCTGGGAACATCTGAGTGATGAGTATGTGTGTAGCCGGCCTCTTGTTGGCAAGCAGACGACTTACACTGAGTGCTGCTGTTTGTATGGAGAGGCCTGGGGTATGCAGTGTGCGCTCTGCCCCATGAAAGACTCAGGTGAGCCCTTATCTAATTCCTTCTGCTGGAGGCCTTTCGGAATAAGTTCACCTCACCTCCTTTGGAGCCTGACAATTCTCTTTTACTTATATGTCTTCACCTTCACTCCTGATACCTTACTTTCATTGGGGGTGTGTGTGTGTGTGTGTGTGTGTGTGTGTTAGGGGAAGAGCAGGGTTGCATAAACATCTGGCTCCTGGTTTACTTCCAATCCAGACCCTGTCATTAATTTTTGAAACCCTCGTTCCATTTTCCCCAAAGAATGATAAATGACCCAAAGAAGCATAATGCAATTTAGCAATTGGTGACATAGATCTTTAGAATTTATATTTCCTAATACTACTTTTTTTCCTGCAATCCTTCTCACTTCTCACGGTTTCTACTTGAGCAAAAAGTGTTAGAGCCTGTAGAGAATCTTTGTAGCTGAAAGTCCAAGTTTTTATGTGAGAGAGATCAGAAAGAGGTTAAAACAATAAAGGAAGAGAGTAGAAAGTATGAAAGTGAAAACGTATTTGAACAAATCTCCTTTCCTTTCAAGTTTTAGATCTGGGCTTAAACCTTTGGTCAAATGGCAAAAATGCAACAGGCTAAGCTCTCGGTTTTATCCCCTCCCTTCGTGTCAGAGGAGGACTGGAAGGTGCTGACTCTGGGCTCCTGGACTGGGCTGTTTGGTGACTTTTGGCTTGTGCGCTGACTACGTATTTCTCTTCTTACCGCTGCAGCTCCTTACTGCTCATTAAAGGAAGGCACTCGGAAGTGTTCGGTATATCGCTTTGTCTTTGACTATAAAATCAATTTGTTAAAGCTAGAAAAGTACTATGTGGGTATAAAGTAAAGGAGTTTATAACGAACAATTTCTCAGAATGGTTGGGGGGGAAGGGTTACTGGAGAAAAGGAAATGCATTAATTTTTAGTTAATTAGAATGCAACTTTCTAGCTATTTAATAAATTATCTTTTCAGCTTGGAAATAACTTACAACCAATGTAGCATAAAAAAGAAAATAATTCGAAATGCTATAAAAGGAAAATGACTAGCAACGAATGAAGAGCAAATACATAAAGAAATAGATGACAATGATAAGAGCCCAGAAATGGGAGATGATGGGTTCTGGGACTGGAATCTAGAACGGCCCTCAGCAGCTGCGGGACTAGGGAAAAATAACCTCCCCCGGGCAGCTCATTTGTAAAACGGAGGTGTCTATATTTATCTGTGGGGTTGTTGTGAGGGTGTAGGTAGAGCAAGAATACATATTGTCATTACTGTTGCCTCTGTCCCTGGAGGCAGATGCCACAAAGGAGAGGAAAGTGAAGTCCATGGGACTTGAGTCGTCCTCTCACAATGCTCTAATCCCTCAGATCTTTTTGACTTAGGCAGTATATTTCATTGTTTAATTTTTTTCAAAAATAATATATACTTCTTCTAAAGAATCAAAGATGTTATGTCACCCTTTGCCTCCCCCATCGCAGCTGAACCTCTGCTCCTTAGAGATGTTCACTCTTAATAGTTGGTTTTTTGTCATCCAAGCCTCTTTCCTATGCATTAATTTGTTGTTATATGTTTATATTTATATTAGTTATTATATTTATATTTAAGATAATATTTAAAACTGAAATCTGTATCATCAATCTAAGGTGCATTTTGTTTTTATTTTACTCTTCAGTATTTCTGAAATTGGGGATGTCTTATAATTGATGGCATCTAACAATGGCCACAGCCAGTTTGTCACACTTTAACATCTGTTATATCAGGATGCATTTTACAATCTATGGTGTCTTAGAATTGATGAAAGATAGTAGTTTTTTAAATGGCTGCACAGACTCTGTTTTATAGATGTACCATGGTTTATTTAGTCACCTCCAGCACTGGACATTTGGATTGTCCACCTCCCGCCCATCCACCCCACCCAGACTCAATCTTGTAAACAGTGCTGCAATGAATCTTCATGTATGTATCTCATATATACCTGTGGGAGTGCCTCAGTAAGAAAATTCCTACAAATGAAAATACTAGGCTGGGATGTATGAGCACTTTAAATTTACTATATTACTCTCCAAAAATATTGCACAAATTTACACTCACATTGGCACGTTTGACATGTCAACCTCATAACCCTTTTTTCACACCCTTCTACCACTGGATATTCTCAGTCTCTAAAGTTGTTCTTATCAGATGGGTGAGAAAGGTACCCTATATATCTCTCCCTATTTCCAGGGAATTTGAGCAACTTTTCCATGTTTATAGATAATTTGTATTTCTTTGCCAATGAATTGTTTATCTTATCCTCTGCCCTTTTTTGTGTGTGATTTTGTGTCTTTATCTTATTGATTTGTAGGAGCTTTGTATACATATTATTTTACGACCCCAACATTTGGGTTATGGTATGCTTGTTTTTATGGAAACTCCTTTATGAAAGGTTCTGTGTATGTTTGCATTTTATTTCTCTCCCTGTCCTGAACCTGTGATGTTAAGTATTTGCTGCATGTAAATCTGACAAGCCAGTGCCTTTGAAAGTCAAATTTAATTGACTAAGTCTTTAAGAGGATATTCAAGTATTTTGCTATGAGAAATGAATTTTAGAATATTGCATCAATTATTTTTAACTTGGATTTTACAAAACAAATTTTTGAATGTAAATTTGAACAGATACTTGTGAACAAGTGAACAAAATATTGTATAATATTTTTAGGAGAGTATGAGGTATCAGAAAAAATGGTACCACACACCAAATTTTAAAAAGTTGAGCATCATTGCTACACTCTTTCTAGTTAATAGACACATAGTACTTAAGATAAATTCTCCAAAAAGAATCTCTATATAGTCAGCCCAATCCTCAAAATCAGTGGTTTTCAGTCTTTTATTTTTTTAAGCAGTGGTAGTCTTTTGTCAACTGAATTATTACTATTTTAACTTCCAGTATATAAATTCATTGACATCATAGATGCTCGGAGGACTAGTTGATGTTCTAGTCATGTCTACACCAAAGCAGCTCCCACTGAGCACCTTTCTGCAGGACTAGAGTGACTAATAGGAGCATAGGGGTGAGCACATGGCCTCTGGAACCAGGTTGCCTGGGTTTGAATCCTGGTTTGGCAATTTCTTGTCTACACAACCTTGTTTCATTGTCTCTCTGTGCCTCAGTTCCTCTTGTGAAAATAATATCACCAGCCTCACAGGGTTGTTGTAAGAATTAAAGTTCACACTGAATACTTAGAACAGTGCTTGACACATGGTAAGCATTCAGAAAATAGTAGCAGCTGTTGCTACCACTGCAAGGTGACTCAGATCAAATGCATTTTCAGATGTAACTGAAACCCAAGGATCTTATAAAATACACAATTACCTGAAAGCATCTGAACATGAATTAAGGATAGACAAATGCAGAAATGATTGTTCTCATATGAAACTTTCTCTTCTAGACCACTGCTTTATAATCATTAATGGATGTGTCAATTACCTGGAGATCTTAACAGAAAACAGATTCTGGTTCCTAGGTGGGGGTGGGGGGGGGGGGTAGGCAGGATTCTGCATTCCTAACAAGTCTTAAGGTGATGCAGCAGCTGCTGGTCCTCAGACCACACTAGCAAGGTTCTAGAGATATCTAACAGCATGCAAATTGATTTTGTTAAAAGCGACTTTAATTCTGCTATTAATTTTTCAAAGAGGAAGCAAAGAATGTGGGAATTTTAAAACTAGTTTGTGGGCCGACCCCATGGCCAAGTGGTTAAGTTTGCACTCTGCTGCAGCAGCCCAATGTTATGCTGGTTCGGATCCTGGGCGTGAACATGGCGCTGCTCGTCAGGCCACGTTGAGGCGGCGTCCCACATGCCACAACTAGAAGGACCCACAGCTAAGATATACAACTATGTACTGGGGGATTTGGGGAGAAAAAGCAGAAAAGGAAAAAAAAAAAAAGATTGGCAATAGTGGTTAGCTCAGGTGCCAATCTTAAAAAAAAAAACAAAAATCTGGTTTGTTCATAATTTATGTCATTGAACCTTTTAAATTTGCTGTTCATGGATATCTTGATAGTTGAGAAAGGACTAGATTGTCTGTTTGTTCATATAAGCACTGGGTTGATCCCTGCCTGCCGGGCACTGAACCTTCCAGTTTGCCTGGGAGTGCAGCACTGCTTGGGGGAACAATTAGTTACTGATGGAAACAGTGCTGGAGGAATTTGAGGAGTAAATCGCACTTGTCATCGGCTTTGAGCATTAAAGTGCAGTGTAAAGTAAAGCTTTGGCTCCAGAGCAGGCTTTCACACTTCTGGTCCAACAGGTCATGGGCACTAATTCTTGCTAAGGCAGCAACTCCATCTGAGAATACTGGCAGTTGGAGGAGGTGGGAGTGGCTCTCTGAATCGTGTTCTCTGAAGTTAGATGGCATCTTGGGGATTGGTGCCACAGGCAGGAGAAATGAGCGGAGGGTGATGGATTGTGTCAAGGTCACTTTACATGAGGAGAATTGCACAGTTGTTTAATTCAGTATGTTTCTGGGGCTGCTTAGGATCCCATTTTAATTCTCAGCTGAAGTCTTAGAGGCCAGACACCAGGCGTGAGGAGAAGGCTGCAGCTCATCCAGGGCGGCACTGCAGATGCGACAGTGGACAGTTTGCTGAGGTGGCCATGTCCTCACAGCCTCCCCCTCCTCAACCTCTGGAGGCCTCCGTTCCCTTATTCCTGCTCCTGCCTCCTCTATCTCTCCTTCCCCTTTCGAAGCCCTCTAATCCTGCCTGCTCTTAGAATGTTTTTTTGGGAGGATCGGGGTGGGGGGACATTGAACGGCTTTGGGATGATCCTCAAATGTGGACTTTTTATCATGATACCATGCCAGCCTCTGCGAGAAAAAGATATTTGGAAAACCAAGTCAGGGAAAACAAACCACATATCCGTATCATAAACAAGGGTGGTCATTTTTTGAGCTTTCTGGGAGTTTTCAGTGCTGTGCTAGAAGGAAATCATAAGGATGATTATCAGAACTTTGAAATCTTTGGTGGATGTGGAGTTTATTGGAATATGAGTTTTCTATCTCCACTGTAGAAAAAATTATGATAGCTAACATGCATTTAGCACAGTGCCAGGCACTATTCACAATACTTTCCATCTATTAAGATATTTAATTCTCCGGGCCCTCCTTATGAGGTAGGTGTCTAATTACCTCCTTTACCTGGAGAAGCTGAAGCAGAGAAGATTAAGTTACTTGCCGTGGCCATATACCAGTAAGTGGCAGATTCAAATCCAGGCAGCCTGGCTCAGCATCCGTGCTTTTAATCCCTTCAGTGTAACTCAAGTCCCTTTCTCTCCAGGGTCTCAAAGCACATCTTAAAGTCTCCCTTAGAATATAAAAGTAACAAAGTGAAAAATTAAAGCTGAGATTTTTAAATTTTCGCATACCTTGTGTGCTTAGAGAAGAGACAAACTACATCTTTAGAGCTAGGCAGTAAGCTTAGCAAAATTAGAGATGGTGCCTAAACCTACGGATTACAAAATATGTAGGGTGCCGTTATCTCAGGACCTACAAATGAAAGAAAATTAAACAGATTAGAACACTGGGATCTAAAGTTACCAGGGATCTCAGTGTCTGTGGTTATCTTGTTAAAATAATTAGACTTATTTTAAGTAAATTGGACATAAAGACTTGATAAACTCTTGATCTAAAACTGAAGAAATTTTCCTCATAGGACACTTAGTGTGTTGGGAGAGTGCCACCTATTGGTGGTATGGTGTACTGCACCCCAGATGATTAAACCTCTGAAGTACTCTTGATGAGAGTCAGGCGTTGAAAGATGAGCGTGGTTAAAAAAAGAAAAACTCTAAGGAAACTGAAGTGACACAAAACAAATTGGCAAATGTTAAAAATAGTTTCATAAAACACTAGTAGTGATCAAAATTCAGAGGCATTTGTCCTTAGTTTTGCTGAGAGAGCAGCTTGAAGATACAGATATATAGATCCATTTGATTCAAAAATTCTAGTGCCAGGAATACAGATTATCCTTGTACTTGAGTGCTAGGAAAAAAGATATAATCAGGAGCAAGCCCCATGACCAAGTGGTTAAGTATGCGCGCTCTGCTTCAGCGGCCCAGGGTTTCGCCACTTTGAATCCTGGGCATGGACATGGCACCGCTCGTCAAGCCATGTTGAGGCGGCATTCCCACATGCCACAACTAGAAGGACCCACAACTAAAAGTACACAACTGTGTACTGGGAGGCTTTTGGAGAAAAAGGAAAAATAAAATCTTTAAAAAAAAAAAAAGATATAATCAGTATAGCGTAGGAGAGTTTAAAATCAATTCTGTAAGCAGGGAATTGGTGGATAATTTTTGGCGCATCCATAGAGTGGGAAATACTTTATAGACATTTTTTTAAATGAGGCATTATCTATAAATCGTAATATAGAATTATGTCTGTTATTTTTAAACAAGACAAACAACAGCATGTTTAGTAAACTGTTATATATAAGGTGCGGTTAGGAGTAAGAACCATGTCTGAAATACCATACAAATTATTTATAGTTTACCTGTTTTCAGTTTTAGTTAAATTATTTACATATTCCTTCATTTCGCTATTTACTGAACACCTATTATGTACTAAGAACAAACTTTGGAACAGATGTACAGTCTTTTCCCATGAAATATAAAATCTAATTCTGTAAACTAACATAATAGCAATTATGTTGTATTGCTAAGTAAGAATAGTTTATTCCTAAATATTCTCGCTTAGATGTGCACGTGATATCCTTATTTAATAAAGTCACCGTTTGCTATGACACAAATTTTTGAATACTTCCAAATAGCTAATCTATCCCCAATTTTTTCATATGGTTTTGCAAATGTGAAAGAATTTGGACTGTGTCTGAACAGTTGAGCTAGTGATTTCTTCCATATCCGTGCACAGCTCTTACATGTTCCCAAAGATCTCAGTGTAAGAAGTTTCATAATACCCTTGGAGGTGTGAAGGAAGACAGGGATTTGACTCATGGAGTAAACTTGAAAAAATATTGTAACTGGGCATGGTTGCAAAAGGCCTTTCAGCAGTCCTAGTTTAAAGGCTTTTCCAAGAAATATGTTTCCAAAGAATGTTAATAATAACTTTGGAACATCTTCCATGTGAGGCACAGTGCGTGGTCACCGCCTTCAGCTGAGGCAGTCCAGGGATCTCGTTCTGCTTTTGGCACTGCTTCTGTCAGTTGCACTGGACAAGTTACTGCAGTCTCCTTTATCCAAAGCTCCGCGCTCTTTTGTGAGGTTATAGTAATTAGTACTCTGAGTATGAAAGCATTTGTCATTTTGATCGTAGATCCTGAATATTATGATTAAAGAGTGTGTAGCTGTTAATAAGCTTTAGTGGAGAATTAAAAGTAAACTGGAAGGATCCAAAAGGCCTCCTAAATTGAGTGGCCAATGCCTGCACGCAGAACGTGTACACTGGGTACACACAGAGTGTCCTCTCAGTGGTGAGTGGTCCAGCTCTTTGGGGCTGAATTCTTAGTATCCACGGAACTAGATTGAATAGGATACCATATGAAATGGCAAGTAAGCAAATTCTGTTGTTTCTTATTGAAAAGGTTCTTTTATTTATTGGAAAGCTTCCCCTTATGCCCCTGGAAAAGGGTGCAAATACTTTTCTTACTATAAAAGGGTTATTGCAAAAGAAAATTTAGTAATGAATTATGCACATCTAGCTTTGTCGTTTCATGTGATCATTACGTTGGTTTCTTCCTTTGTAAAATGGCGGTAGCAACAACACCGGCCTCTGAGGGTCATTTGAGGGTTAAATGTGATAATGCGTGCGAGATGCTTTACATGCAGTAAATACTTCATAGGTGTTAGTGATGGTTATAAGTCAAAGCCTGTTCCAGGAAATGAGTTAAGCTAATGATTATTCCCCACTGCTACCTTGTTATATGGTGCTAGAAGTCTCTTTGACAGGAGGCAAGAATCAGAGACATTGAGGGAAGGGAGAGCGTTTGGGGACTAATGCAGGGCCAGATACCTCTGTGGACCCCCAGAGAAGCCCAGAGAAGCTGCTTCCGTGCCCCTCCAGGCTCCTAGGCCACCTGTAAGTCATAATGTCTGAAAGAGGCTTCATGCCTGGAAAGGACCGTTTAGTGTTGGGGTTTAAATGAACATTCAGTGTATTCAATTTGTAAATGTTAAAACCCACATTCTCCTAAGAATTTAAGTTCAACTTACACATTTTGTCATTCTATTTATAAGTCCAATATTTTTATATAGCATGAGATCAATTTTTATTTTGTGATTAATGTTTATATATCTCTAGGAACAGGTTAAACTTTCCTTGAGAGTTCTTTCTATATCAAAACTCTATTAATTAAATCTCTAACACTGGTCTCCATTTATAAATTTTATGTATTTGATTTTTTCCCAAGCACTTTCTATACCTGAGCAGGCAGCCACAGTCCTAATAAGGATTTTCTTCTTAAGTATTTAAGCAGCTCTTACAAATCTAATAAATCAAACTTAAAATGCAACGAATTGAATTCCTTAGTAAATTTAAATATCGATTACCAACTTAATCAAGTTCTGTTAATTCTTATTCAACGTAAAATCCTAAATCTAAAGTCAGTTCTGTTTCAAATTGAAATCACAAGTCCTGTCCGTCAGATTCTCTATTATATGATTCCCTTAAACATTATAGACATATGAAATAAGAAAAATAACCCACCTCACTCTAAAACTTTAATAGATAAGTATTAATATTCTAAACTTAATGTATGTCATTATCTGTGTAGCAGAATTACCATCTTAGGTCAACTGACGTCACTGGGTGGGCAAATTCATACCTGTGATTAAGTCAGTTATCAATGAGAGAATTAAGACTAGCATTTGGGACAGTTACTCACAGTGTGAGTCAGGGCAGCCAAGCATGAGATACAGAGCACATTCTGCTACTGCTGTGTTAACAGGGGATACCAAATGTTTCTCATGTATAGTATTTTTTAATCAATATCTTCCATTGCACTGATTCTCAAGGGAATAATAGGGCAGATAAAATTAGTTAATAAAAGCTTTTCTCCAACTACACATGACTCCCCCCAAGAAGCAGATACTCTCTCCTAAAGGGATGTGCTCACCCCTTGAGATTTCTGACCACACCGATGGCTCAGACTGATGGCTAACCTCCACCATCCCTGTAATAAAGGCTGGCGTATTAGGGTTCTCCAGAAAAACAGAACAAATAGAGATTGATTCATTCATTCATATAAAGAATTGGCCCATGTGATTATAGAAGCTGGGAAGTTCAAAATCTGCAGGATTCGCTGATGGTGTGGGAGGCCCAGGGAGGGCTAGCTTCCAGTTCAAAGGCCGTCAGGCAGGAGGAGCCAGTGTTGCAGATGGAGTCCAAAGGCAGTCGGCAGCGGGCTGGAAAATTCTCTTACTCAGAAGAGGGTCAGTCTTTCTGTTGCATTCAGGCCTTCAACCAATTGAATGAGGCCCACCCACATTATAGAGAGCAATTGGCTTACTCACATCCACCAAGTTAAATGTTAATCTCATCCAAAAACACCCTCACAGAAATGCCCAAAATAATGTTGGACCAACCACCTCCGGGCATCGCATGGCCTTGCCAAGTTGACGCGTGAGGTGAGCCATCATGACTGGGGCTGAGAAAAAGGTTGCGAGCCAGTGAAGGAAAACATGTGCATTTTGTGGAGCTTCTGCAGCCCCCACTACCATCCTATACACATTTAAGGCGGGGCCTTAATTTTCAGTTCGGAGCTGACTGTTGTTCCTTTTCCATCCCCAGGTATCTGCTGGAGGAGGGTGGGAGGATACTCAACACTTAAGCAGGGCCCCCTGCTGGACAGGGCTGTTCCCACAGGTCAGGGCCTCTTCCACCAAACCCGCAAAGAGATGCTGGACTTGTGAAAGGGGATGCGTAAGCAGGAATGAGTGACAGAGAAGCCAGGTGCCAAAAGGCGGGACAGTGCATCAGAGGAAGAATACTAGAAATAAAGCTGAAATGTGAGGTTTTTTTAACAACCTTGTCTAGGCAGATGACTTAGAGAAAGCAAGTCAATAACATTCAGGTTATGGTCATATTGTTGTCATTGATTAAAAACATATTAGAAGAGGGGCCGGCCCCATGGCATAGTGGTTAAGTTGGCGTGCTCTGCTTCAGTGGCCTGGGGTTCGTGGGTTTGGATCCCAAGTGCAGACCTACACACTGCTCATCAAGCCGTGCTATGCTGGCGTCCTGCATACAAAATAGAGGAAGATTGGCATAGATATTAGCTCAGCAACAATCTTCCTCACCACAAAAAAAAAAAGAAAAGAAAAAACATGGTTTGCTGCAGAGTAAGGAAAGTTAAAAAAAAAAAAAACCTCTGATCACAGGGAAAACTTACTCCATTTCCTGCTACACTGAGTAGTGTCCTGGAACAAGCTGCATTTCCCAGACCTGATTCCCTGGAGTGGTGAGTCAGTGAGTGTTCTGAATGCCAGCTGGGAGGACCAGCGGCCCTCGCTGGACTGCAGACTCTGTTTTGAGAACTGCTTGAAGCTATTGTCTCAGTGGCCTCGACAATTTGAGAACAGTTTGACGTGTGAGGTGTTTGATGAAAAGATGACCAGTTGGTGACATGAGCACTTCTGGAGTTTGTGTACACTTGGATTTCGGGGTGTCAGTTTGATTCGGTGCTTATTTTCATAAGAGCTATACTGCGTTGAAGTGCTAGGAAAGTATTTGGCCACCCTCTGTTAGATAAAATATTCTGAATAGAGACTAAATTTCGTTATGATTATGATGGCACTGATGTCCTGTTAGAATCTTTCTAATTTAGAGCCAAAGTAGAAAAATGAAAACATGCATGTAAAATGGACAATCTGATCACAGAAAGCAACACTTTTATTTTTAATTAAGAAGAGATCTAATTTATCTCAAAAATAAAATTTTTAGCAGTTTAAACTTTCTCCTTTGAAATCAGATTATGAACAGGCATTCAGTTTTCTAGAAACGCCTTTTTGGTGTTATCTTTTACTAGGTGATTTGCTGTTTAATGGAAATTTTACTTTCACATATTTCAAATAAACTTTGCTCCTGTTATGGCTTTTTTCTCTTCAATGATAGGAATAGTTGAAACATACTCGAAGAAGGATGAACTATGATAAGTGGTACTATGAGAAAATCACTGTACATAATTGCTTAAAGCCTGAGATTTTGAATTCAAATAATGTTGTATTTATTTTGACCTTTTCTTAATTAATCTTATAAGACAACTCTGGCTAGAGCAAAGCTGCTGGCTGCCTGTGCCTTTAATTGCAGACCTCGTGGCCAGAGCAGGCAGGCCTGGCAGAGATGAGGGAAAGTTGATCTACTCTCCCTTCATGCAGCAGACAGATCATGCCTCTTACAACTGGGAGAAAAGCATCTAGAAAGCGCTTAGAAAGCCACCAGGTTCTTGTCTTCATGTTGACACAAATCTACAAGGAGCAAAAGCTAGGAGGGTAATTGTTTTGCTCAGCATCAGTAGCCAGTATCTTAAGAAAGAAGCAAATTACAAAAGATTAGCTCAGTGGGAAGCTTTGGACACAACAGTACCTTCTTTATGCTTCCTTCTGAGCTTCAAATCTCAGTGGCAAGCAGAGCTGTTGGGAACAGTTGTGCTGGTTGTGCACTGCTCAACCCTAGATGATACCATTCGTGTGGTAATCTTTGAGCCCCTACAAAGAGTAGCCGAAGAAATCACTGCCAGAAGGAAGAGCTACTAGGATGGTATCTGATTCTGAATAGACCCAGAGGGGAAGGTAAGAAGAGAGTCATTTCAGATTAGATAAATAGCGATATGTAAGAAAATCACAAAGGAGTGTTAGGGATTTTAAAATAGTTCAGTTTTGCTTTACAGTGTTGTCTTATTTCCTGTAATTGAATGGAATACGAATTTATGAATAATCTTATTGGCAATGTTTAGTGGTACTTTAATATTACGTCAATTATCTAGAACTTGCTCTTCAAATAACGATAACGGATTCAGCAGTACCTTTATCTTATAACCTTGAGATCGATACTTCTCAATGTTAATCAAGAGCATTTTGAACAAATATTGATGCAGCTTTTTCTGCTTCAAAACTTAAAAAAAGCAAGATTAAAATAAATATTCTTTAAAACACAATTGTCTTTACCCTTATATTTTAGTAATGTACTTTTTTAGTAGAAGAGAACGTTATTTTGAGAATTTATCCTGACTTCACCTTTGGAATATTGTTAAATTCCTCTGGGCCTTAGTTTCCTACACACAAAAATGAACGAGGGTTACGCTGTTCATGCCTACAGTGTGTGCAATTCCGTGACTGTCATTCTGAAAACATCAGGCACCACCTGAAGGCAATAGCACCATCTAGTGGTGATTACCTCATATTACAGCCACAAGTTTCACTGACAAATTGTCCTCCCAAGATTTTGCGGCCTAATAGTAAAAATTTTCTATTTATAATTGTAGAATATGTAAGCTAGAAAGGACCTTAGAGATTAACTAGTCTAGTTTCCTCATTTTGCCATTTAAAAATAGAAAGGTTAGATGAACTCCAGCCTTAATATATATATATATATATAAAAAATATTTCCCCTGTATTTTTTTGTTGTTTCTCTTGACTTTTTTTATTCACAGAACATAAAATTAAACTTTTTCAAGTCAGCAGTTTAATGGCATTTGGTACGTCCACTATATTATGCAATCGCCCCTTTATTCTTAAGCACACACTTAGCTCCTATTTTAAATAATTCTTACTTGGTTAATGCAAAAAATAAAATAATAGAGAAAATACAATCCCTCCTTGTATATAATACTTATTTGTAAGTGTTGACTTCTCGGCTGGTCACGTCAGGGTGGTGCTTAAAGAGCAGAAGGGGGGAAATGAAATGGTTTAGCTGTCCTTACAGTTAGAAAAATATGAAGCAGATTGGTTTAGAAAATTAACATGGTGAACTTTCCTCCTATTTGCCTCTCTTTTTATTGTATTGTTCAGTCGTATCAAATATTGCAGGGTACCTCCTTCTTGATTTCCTCTGAGACTGTCTAAATGTAAGACTTTATAATGTATTTCTAAAGCCCAGGATATTTAGAAATGGGGAAAACCTTTCATGTAATCGGTCCTTAATAAGAAATTCACAAGTTATTAATCATTATTTTAAGGTTTTCATGTGTGGCATAATTTAATACTATTACAAGTGTATAAATTTTGAATCCAAGTTTTAGAAAGCAAAGGGAACCCCCATTTTTGGCATTCAGACCCAACAAGTCTCTCTCTTCGGTCAGAGTCTGGCTAAATAAACAGCAATCTGGTGGGAAATGCTGAGTGTGACTGAACTTGGAAGGGCAGCTTTAGGTGAAGGGTGGGGGTGGGGGAGCTTGACTGGTCTGTGGCCCTCTGGTTTCTTTAGAGCATTAACATTTGCAGGAGTCTCGCAGAATGTAAACCCTGCCAAGACTTTGGACTTCATTACTTCCCTGTCCTCAACAAGTACAATTTAATTGAACATTAAGCAATTTGATCTCTTTCACCTAATAAATCGAGCAAATTCAATAAACATAAATCCTGCTAATGACAGAGCTGACCCTGGTAGGGCTGAGCTCCTCAGCATTCGTGCTTATTACTCTCCCTGGAATTTAGTCTCGAATGCTTATTGCCTAACCAAGTGCTTACCTGATGCTTATGGTCTAGGCAATGTATTTAATAATTTTCCTCTCAGAGGTTCAGAAGGGCTGCTGTGGAGTAGAAAGAACATAGTTTGGCAGATAGATCAATTTAGGTTCAGATCCCACCCCTAAACTAAGACAAGTGACACCATAAACCTTAAGTTTCTTATTGGAAACAAAAGGAGCTAATTATAGTTATTTCATAGGGTTGTTCTGAGATTTAAAGGAAAAAGTGTCTGCAAAAGTACACAGCTCCTGGCACATGGCAGCTTGAATAACAAGCTAGTCAACTTTCCTTTTTTTTCACTTGAGGAAGATTGTCGCTGAGCTAACATCTGTGCCAATCTTCCTCTATATTTTTGTATGTGGGATGTTGCCACAGCATGGCTTGATGAGTGGTGTGTAGGTCCGTGCTTGGGATCTGAACCCGCGAACCCTGGGCCACTGAAGCAGAGTGAGTGAACTTAACCACTACACCACCAGGCCGGCCCTGTGAACTCTCCTTTTTTCTCTTCTCTAACAGGGATCTAGAGTAGCCAGTGTTGTCTGGTTGGCTGGTACTCTTGTATCTCTAATGCTTTCTTATCCATTATATATGCCTGTGACTCGCTCTGAGTTACCGTCTCTCCTCTCCTTCACCTGGTTAGCTTCCTTCCTCTAGACTCTCCCCTCCAATGTGAAGCCTTCCACAGCTCTTCCTAGCTGACTCTAGTCATTACCTCTTCTGTGGTCCCCATAAGCTGTTGACATGTCACCGTGTACTGCCCTTACAGCCTTCCTGTCTCCCACACCCCACCATGCCCCTAATATTCTCAGCCTCTGGTTGAATGAGTGAATGAGTCAGTCAGTCACTGAAAGAAACAGTTACCTTTAATATCACCGAGGCTAAGTACCATCATCCTGTTCAAGAATTAAAGCTAAAAAAAAATGTGTCCAGGGGCTGGCCTGTTGATGCAGCAGTTAAGTTCACGCATTCTGCTTTGGCGGCCCAGGGTTCGCTGGTTTGGATCCTGGATGCAGACCTGGCACTACTTGGCAAAAGCCATGATGTGGCAGGCATCCCACATATGAAAAAAGTAAAGGAAGATGGGCACGGATGTTAGCTCAGGGCCAGTCTTCCTCAGCAAAAAGAGGAGGATTGGCAGCAGATATTAGCTCAGGGCTAATCTTCCAAAAAAAAAAAAAAAGTCCAGTCCCAGGAACTAGCAGGTAGAGAAGCAGTTCTAGAACCTAAGACTTTTGACTCGTGTCCTTTCTCCTTTTAGTATACCCAGTTTTCTCTCATGACTCAGCAATTTTAATATCGGGGAGCAAGGTTCTTGCCTGTTTACCAGGTGTGGTGGGTAAGTGTTCATTCTCTGAGAGGGAGCGTAAGCAGACAGACCCCAAACTGATGTCCAGTTCCACAGGTGTGGCATTACCAGGAGAATCCCTTTTCACCTTCCTTTCTCTGTCATCAGTACTGGATGCTATGTTCTGTAAATGGCCAATATTTTTCTAATTTCGTAGCTTTTGCTAATTGCAGTCTAAGAAAAATGCTTGTTATACTGCTGTCTCAGCATGTACTGGGGTAAATATTCATTCCGTTCTCCCCGTCTCCTCCCTTCATTTCCTGATTGTGTGTAGGTTTTCCAAACACCATTGTCAATTAATAATACATGTGGAAGCTGTAAGAAAAACATCTCGTCTAGAAATTTGAGCAAAATATGATCCATTTTTCTTGATGCCCAAGAACTGGTCCTTGTTTCCCCTCTATTTGAAAATGATGCACTTCAGACTTTAGAGCCCTGATGTGTGGAGAATGAAATGCAGCCTCTTCCTCATTTCTAAAAGCAGCTGAATTTAATCCGCCTCAGAACTAAAACTTTACCTCCCAGTTTCCTCACATGCCAGAGTGGCATTGTGACATGTGACTGTCCAGACCAGCCCTGCAGATGTGTCTGTCATCAGGAATGGGGATTTCCTGCCAGGATGTAGTAATGTGCTTCCCATTGCTGCTGACAGCAGGGGTCCCAGACCCACTGGCTCCAGGGGGTAATTTTTAAACTTTTTTTCCAAGTTAAAGTGAAAATCAAAGCAGTACCATCTGTCATGTGAGTCTGCCATGCCAGGGAAATGAGTGTGATCAGTGGCCTGGATCCTGTTTAGACCACTTAGTGACGGTGTCCCACACCATCCCATGTGTGTCTTTTATAGCTTTGATCAAGAGCTTACCATTTGTGCTTGGGGACGTGGGGAATGCAATGAGGGGGCTTTGAGGTGTGAATATTTCCATTTCCTATTCATTTCACATTCGTATTTGGCTACAGTCTGGACGAACACAACATATGGTATCTCAGAAATGGTATTTGCCTCGCAAAGTACAAGCCCTGCTTAGCAAAGCTATTCCTTTGCACCAAGCCCCAGACAAGTAGGTGGTTAATTGTTGTAAAAGGTGTTTTGGAGAAGGACAAAGACTCTAGGGACAGAAAATGTGTTCATCTCCACCCTGCGAGCTGGATGAAGTGGCAACCGAGGGATTCTCATGGTCTCTCGTGGGAAGTTGTGGAAATAGTTCAGGGATCTACTCTTCTCAGGCTTTGTAACCTCAGCCAACCACAGTTCACTGCATCTCCAAGCTGGACTGTAGCCATGACCGAGCCCTCCAGAGAACCAAGGCGAAGTAACTCCAAGCTAGAATGGGTTCCAGTTGTGGCTTGGGGTGCTCAGAGGCCCAGCACATGCTAGAATATACACGTGCTCAGATTCTGAAGATGATACCTTGCCCAAGACTCATTCGAAAACTGTGATGTTCCAGTTGCTCCCTTGGAAAATGATGAGAACCCTTCTGCCTAGTCAAGACATTTCTAAAGGATTCAGGCATACACTAAGAATTGTTAACATCAGTTTTTCCCCTATACTTTGAGTTCTGTTGATCTGGTGTTAAAATGTGCTATTGCTCATACTTTGTCACTGCCCAACCAAGTAATTAAATTTGCCAAGGCAGTCGATAATTTTGTGTGTGTTGTTTGAGGTGATCCCCATGAAGATATCTTTCTCTGTTTGCTGAGCTAGACTTTCCCTCCGTCTTTTTAAAAATTGCAAATAATCTTGAAACAATATCTAAAAACCTCTGAAGTCTGCACTTTCATTGCTCTTAATTTACTGCACAATCCTTTGCCCGTTGACAACTACTTTTAAGTTTTGCTAACACTAAAATTTATATCAATCATTCTGATACTGTCTTTGAAAATCCTCATTTATTTCCAGATGTTCAGTAGGGACTTAGTGATTTTGCCTATGAGAAAAAATTATAACCTCCATTTTCTTGGTGCTTCAAAATTTATGAACAGTTCCATAGCATTATTTCATTTTTTATATGTCAACACAGAGGAAGGCAAACAAGAATTATCCCCGTGTAACAGATGTGGAAACTGAGGCTTGCCCAAAATTGCTGAGCTGGAAAATAACGGGTACAATCAGGACTTGAGTCGTGGCTTCTGCCTACAAAGCCCACATTCTTTCCATTACTCCATGCTCGCTTCACCCTTGACCCTGGCCAAGCACAAGAGCAGATGTGTGTGACAGGAGAGGCAGCATAGATGGATTAGGGTAGACCCAGCCACACTCCCAGAAAAATAACTCAAAATGCATGTCCTGGTGTGGCTGGGACTCTAACGCATCTTCAAATACAAAAGAAAGTGCATTTAGTGCAGAAATTATGCTTTGATAACTGACCAAAGCTGTCTTGAAGTTTGGAATGTTAATGTGTTAGAGAAAGTAAAGCAGCAAAGGACAGTAAGTTCTAGAATCTTAAAAATGTGTAGCTGTGGAAGAAGGGAGGGGAAAGAAGATTCAGCGAGACCCGGAGGCCCCACCCCATTACTCTCCTCTGCTCCCCTTTACCAGCCCGGGTCAAGTCAGAAGGCTTCCTTAGGATCCACCTGGTAGTGCCTGGACACAACCTTGAGCTTGCTTGCTTGATGCCTTGGCTACGCTCTTTCTCAAAGTAATCCCAAATATCTTTTCCTGTAAAGTGAATTCTACTCATCTACTTAGTTTCAGGTCATGTGCCATCTTTTCCAGGAAGCTGTTTCTCAGCGTTTCACAGGAACAGAAGTCTGTTCCTCCTCTTCACTCCTCTCACGTTCGGTCCCTTCCTTTTGCAATGCTAGATGGTGAGAGCTTGGAGAGTCGAGAACAGCTCCTTTCTTGGTGGACGAAGTATGGTCTAGGGAAGAGCATAGGACCAAGGGACGGACAGCCCCACGTCAGGCAACAGATCCGGGACCTCGTGTCTCGGTGAGGCTTCCCTGACAGCCAGATGTTGGAGAGGAGCGTGCTCAGCCATCTCTGGATTCAGTTTTACAAAATGAGAACGTGAATGAGTTTATTTTTAATATCCGCTCTTGATCATAACTCTTGCTTGGATATATAATATTGAACAAGTCTCCCTTTCAGATGTACGACAAACGGATATAAAAAGCCTTGAGAGAAAATGACCTCAGCTCTTGCAACTTGTAAACTTCTCGGCGATCTTGCTTTTGCAGGGAAATCCTTAATTCTTTGTTATCAGACTTGAAGCAGTAATGACAACCATTTGTGTTCTCTTTGTTTGAAGTTGCGTTTTTTTGAGTCAAGGATCTTTTTCTGCGTTCAGCTATTTCTGTAGTGAAATTAATATTTCTCATGAAATGGTTTCACGCAGAAGCGTTGGAGTGTCTAGGCTCTTTATGTTGTTCCTAGAATGCTTCTGCACAAAGGGAATTTTAGGAAGGCATAGCCATAATCCTGCCTATCTGGTGGTTCAGGTCCTTTCTGGCCTTGCACTTCCTTTGTGCACTTCTGGGAGAGAATCGTGTGTGTTTGTGCTCACACGCATGCTTGCGCACATACACACGCTTTTGGCAATGAAAGAAAGCCTCGAGAGTTCATGCTATTGCCTTAGTGCATTTCTGTAGTTTTGTATGTTACAAAAGGAAACAAAATAGAGGAAGACTCCCCCAGTCTCTGGTCCAGGTGAGTGCGGTTGTCGCCTTGCGTGTCTGCCCTGAAAGTGTCCATCCAGTCCTGGGGCCTGCTGACCTGTATCTCTTGGTTCTGGCAGTGCTGCTGAAGTCTGGGGAGCCCCAAAATTTTCACCATGTGCTAGATGAATCCTTGGGCAGTATATTTCTGTAAGGCATGCATTTACAACATGAAGTTATCCCTTCTAAAGCTTTCCTCTCTAGACCTTCAAAATAATTCTCCCAAAAGCAGGCAAGAGCCCGGAACCATGAAATGCGTTGAAAGCTCAGTAACCCCAGATCAAATGGAGAACCAAGATCCCATGTGTTAGGTGGGTCCTGTGAGGAAGACTAAAGGAGAGTTGAGAAGTCAGATAGCCATGGGGCTGACCCGGCTTAGACCTGGAATATGGCCTCAGGAAGCGGTACCTGCCGATGAGTCTATCTGGGTGCAGAGAGGTAAAGACGAGAATTGCGAAGGAGCTGAGATAGTGTAGGAGAGGCCCAGTGTTCAGTGTGCACGCTGGAGCTTCATTACTGAGTTCGAATCTGGCAATGACAACTACCAGCTGTCACTTAACTGCTCTGTGCTTCTGTTTCCTCATCGGTAAAATGGCGATGATGATAATACCTCTTCACAGAGTAGCATGACTTTTTTAGTGAATTAATGTGTGTTAAGTGCTTAGAACAGCACCTGGCACAGAACAAGCAATATGGGGCTATTAGCTATTATTAGTGCTATTATCAACCCTACACTATTGTTATCATCATCACTATAATACCATTCATATAGACCACGTCTTGAGTATAGAGTTAGAACAGTAGCTACTAAATTCAGGTGGTACCCAGTAGCATCCTCGCTTGGTTGTCTCACTTTTGGAACACCAGAGAGACATTTTTTCGGTCTCTAGTGAGTGAAAAAGTACCTGTCTGTAAGTATAATTACGTTATACCTCTAAAATGTTTTGATGGTAACATTTCGACAGTGGGTTCAGAGGAAGCCGTTCTTCTGAAAGGCCTACATCGCTCAGGTGCCAGCTCGGATTTTCAGCTCCTTACTCCCTTGGGATATGTTCTACCAGCTGTTCAGCTACTATTTTCGGTCTTCAGTTTAGAATCTGAATTATATTCTCCAGCATTCATCGTCTGTGAATGTACAGAGCTCCCCTAAAGAATACTGAGACGCGTTCCAGGCTCCGTGGTGTGGGGGGTGGGGAGGGGGGCACGTGCCCTGGCAGAGTCCCTGTGCTCTGAGCTGGGACCGGGTGCGTCTGGGTGCCAGCAGACAGCGATGGTGTGTCACGTTGCTTGTCATGTCCTTCTTAGATGACTACGCCCAGCTGTGTAACATCCCCGTCGCGGGACGCCGGCAGCCATATGGACGAGATGCCTTGGTCGACTTTAGTGAGCAGTACGCTCCACAACCTGATCCCTACTTCATTCAGGACCGTAAGCAAAACTTTTCAGTTACCGTGAAGCTCAATTGTGGTGAAAGATTCGTCAGTGGTTCTCAAAATGTAGTCCCTGGAAACTAGTTAGAAATGCAGATTTTCAGGCCACACTCTAGACCTGCTCCATCAGAAACTCCGGGATGAGACCCCGCGATGTGTTTCAGGGGCCCCCTGGGTAATCTTTGTGTTTAAGTTTGAAAACCAATGGATCAGATTATTAGTCTTGCTGGTAGAGATGCTGTTATGTTTACTGTCCTCAAAGAAAATTATCTTCTTATGATTTCCATAACGAAGCCATTTTTTTTAGCCATTAAGTGTTGGTCTAGTTTGAGGGCCAGGGTTTTCTTGAAAGCCTGGTTAGAATTGTAGTCTTTTCTTCATATAAGGAAATGACAAATGTTAACTGTACTGAGTTGATCCTGACAAGTATTTTAGAGTGGGACATCAAAAAATTGCTCTCCTGGCCAGAAATTAACTTTTAGAATCCACTCATGAGGGGATTTATTAAGTAAAAACCATTTGCCTGCTCTTCCTGGATTCGTGAGCAGAGTTTTCATGTGGGAAGTGGAGTGTGCATGTGCACACCTTGTTCCCGTTTAGAAAGTAAATGTCTGAGGAAGCCGCACAAGCTGAATGCTTCTGGGGGGGAAATCAGAGCTTTCAAAGACAGGCTAATTATTTGAAGTCTGAAAATTAGGATGGTACAAAATGAAATATTAGTAGACCATAAACTGTGTCCCTTCAAGCCCGGGAATAGAAAACACAGATCCCAGCTGCCTTGTCCACATCTTCCAGAGGGGCCCGCCTCGCGGCGCATAAAGCTGCACCAGGTTTTCAAGACGGACTCCCTGTGGACCAGGGAGTTGATGTTAGGACTTTGGAGATGCTGCTGAATTACAAAATACAACAGAGCTTTTTCTTTCTTTGGGTTCTGACACCTGTGCACAAAGCAAGCTGGCCATGACGTGGCTCCTGAGGAGAAACACGAGCGTTTGGATCCACTTCAGTTCTGAGTCGAAGAGTTTTTTCTTCCTTCCCTTTTCCTTTCTCCTTCTCTTTCTCCTCTCCCTCCCTCCTTGATTCCTTCCTTCCCTCCTTTTGTTTTTTGAAGGATGCAGTGTGTTGATCATCCAGCAGAATTAAGAGTGCTTTAAAATTTACACAAAAACAGCATTCTATCAGTCCAGCCAGGTTGATTAACACAGCTGTGTACCGTCCACCCAAGTCTAGAACACTGGCCCCTGGTGCCCTTTCCCAGTGCCCTCCACCCGCCAAGACTACCCACTCTCCTAACTTTCTGTCACCTTAGGTTATTTCTTTTAATCAATAACACATCCCCGTGCACTGCTTCGTGGATGTGCCCACATGCACTCATAGCTGTAAGACTGTGTGCTTATGATTTTCTATACGTCTCTGTATGTATGTTACAGGTCAATAAACATTTACCTTAAAAATAATAGAAAGGAAAAGAAGAGAGAAGAAATATTAAGGTTGAAAGAAAGCCCAGTTTCCCTGCACTATAAACCCAAATACCACGTTAAGTCTGTCTGCGGCTCTGACACAATCCGCGGCCGGTGTGTGTAGCCTCCATCGCATTATAGTTCAGATTCCAGGAATTTTAATGTTGAAATGTTCTGGCTTATGTACCTTCTTTTTTAATACCGACATTGCTTTAAAACTCTTTTTTAATTCACTACAAATGTTAAGGAATAAACTTGTTGGTGTCACATCAGTTTCCTCTTTAGCAACATAGGAAGGTGAGACACAGTTCCAAGACCTTCAGCTCTGCCTACATAATGACCTTTACATTTCTTACAAGTTACAGAGAAATAGCTCCTCCTTCCCAGATCAGGAGCGAGGGCCTTCTGGTTCTGCTGAGGAAATGATCCTTCTGGGTAGATAGTAACATAGAGGGAATGCTGAGGTTTCTTAGCGCCTTTATGATCCACCACATCCTGCCTTCTGGTTATTTAAGAAAGTTGAGCTGATGGCTGGTGGTTCCTTTAGGTAGAGCAGTATTTCTAAAACTGGAATCTTTTTCCAAGGTCAACTTTTTCTTATAAAGGACCAGAGAGTAAAATTTTTAGGCTTTGCAGGCGTTGTCTCTGTTGTAGCTACTCACCTCTGCTGTGGCATCAGGAAGGCAGCCACAGACAATATGTCAGGTCAGCGAATGGGTGTGGCTGTGTTGCAGTGAAACTTTATTTACAAAAATAGGCAGCCGGCCAGCTTGGAGCAGGCGCTGCAGTTTCCTGCCCGCTGTTTTAGAGTCTGGTAGAAGCGTTTTGGGGAGTCTACTTGATATGTGTATACGAGTTTCAAATTTAATTTCATATTTCAATTTCTGTGATAATTAAAAAATAATTTGACTAGTTATAAAGTCAAAAGGATTTTGCCATGATACATGGAATTTGAAAATAGTTTCATAGATGAGGACGTTATTTTCTTAAGTCACTATTTCTCACACCGGCTTTGGGAATCTGCTGACATGGTCTTAATGGCCTGTAATGTTTTTTCCCCCTTTAAAATTTTAAAAAGAGCCTGTCATGGATGTATTACTCAATTTTTAAAATCGCTGAGTTAGACCTTGTAGCCTTGCATAAGCCATGATATGTTGCTGCCCCCTGCAGTCCCACTGGAGAATTGCTTCAAAGGCTAGATGGAAGGTTCTGGCTGTATTTTGATATTTTTTTAAAGCTTGTAGTGGTAAGGTTCGGAAGAGGGGGAGGAGATGAAAAGCCGCATCAACAGGGTGTTTGGGCCACTATGGATTTATAGTGACAACTTTCCTCCCTGGAAAGAGAGCTAGACACTCTCCATGGGTGGTTAAATTGTTTCTATATTACTGAGCTCCAGCTCTGACTCAGCTTAAAGATATCTAAACTAGAAAAACAGCCTAACAAGAGCTTCTTTGTGTCCTTAACAAAAACTTTTGGTTTTCTAAACAGCAGTGTGGTGTACTTTTCTCATTTATCAGGATGTTTTGAGTCCCTTTTACTGCCTTTATCCTTTGATCCCCAGAGCCCTTTCGTAGGGCTGCTTCCTCAGCCAGAGCAAACAAACAGGCTTCAGCAGGCAGGGCCAGCTTGGCTCGCCCGCTCTGGGGAACTCCAGGGAAAACGCACCGCCACAGATGCCCATGGGTCTTTGAGCAATTGTCTCCCGAACTCTGAGAGTAGATGCCACTAGTTCCATCCTGAAAGATGGTCTGACATTTGCCCTCCTGAGAACTCAGGAAATTTGGAATTCTAGGTAAAAGCTTTTAATAATTAAGGGCAAAACAATGTTACTTGCTTTATCATTTGATGCAATTTTAATACAAAACATCAGAATTCAAGATGTGGGGCTAATCTGTACAACATATACAAAGGTTTTAATACTTGATGCTTAATATTGTATACAGATATGTTCCATGTTAAATTTTAATGCTGTCTAAAGGTTAAGATGTCTGAAATATGTATATATGATGAACCATAACCTTAATAATCATACAGATTTGAAAAACGGTGTAAGAGGTTGAATTTCTAACTTGGTACCTGTTCTTCCCTTTCCAGGGTTTTTAAATAGCTTTGAGGAGCTGCAGGCTGAGGAATGTGGCATCCTCAACGGATGTGAAAACGGCCGCTGTGTGAGGGTGCAGGAAGGTTACACCTGCGATTGCTTTGATGGGTACCACTTGGATATGGCCAAGATGACCTGTGTCGGTAAGAAGGATGTGTGTCTCATGGGAAATCGTTCTTTTCATGAGAGCCCCAGGGGCCAGATCTCATACAGTCAAGTATATTTAAGATAGATTTGCCGAGTTTCAGTTTGGGAAGATGAGAAAAGGTCTGGAGATGGCATTAGTGATGGTTGCGCAATGATGTGAACATACTTAACGCTACTGGACTATTCACTTAAAAATGGTTAAAATGATCAGTTTTGTGTTCTGTATACTTTGCCACAATTTTTGAAAAATAGAGTTGATGTCTCGTTTAAGAGTTCATACAGTGGAAAGTCCAGAATGTTCCAGATAATTACTTTTACTCTTTTAAATTTAGCTTTTGTCTATGCACAACCAATGTTTTCCCTGAATGCCTGACATAAGCATAAGGGAGTGTAGATGTCTGGGGAAAAAAATACAGCTTCCATGGTAATCATTTTAGAGAAAGTTCCTTCTAAAACTTTGCTTTGAGTTGCCTTCCCTCTTGTTTTTAAAAGGACAGTGAACGTACATTTATCCTTGTCTGTGTGATCAGTGTTGTCTTCCAGGGCCTGTTGGCCTTTATGCTAAAAGGCCCTTGACTTAAAGTGTTTTTTTCTGTTTTTTTGTGGCTCTTCTGCTCCCTTCTGTAGGAGCCCCTTTCCCCACTTCAGTTCTGTCAGTCTCATTCTCTGGTGGGTGTGGAACATAGGTAACCTGGGGTATTACAGGTGTTTCCAGTGCCTAAGAGCCTTTCTTTTCTTTTCTGTGGAAAGAAATCTAAGACGGTAACAAGCCTTTCGAGAGCTGCTCAGAGGCCTGTCTGCTCACTTGTTGGAGTCTTAGCTGTGATGCTCTTGACAAATCTACCAGTTCTTCTGTACCCGTGCAGAGGAATCTAGGAGGTTTCAACTAGAAACTGTCAAGCTGGCAAATGTTTATGTCATGTTAAATAACAGAGAAAGAATTTCTAGAACCTTGCTGATAATCTACCTTTTTAAGAACTAGAAAGTCTTATTTATCTTGCTTGTGATTGAAACAAACGAGAATGGGAAAGTACAGTTTACTGGGGCGGGTAGAGAACAGCCAGGCCATGCTCAGGCCGGATGCCTGGACGCCTCAGGTAAGCTGCAGGTTACGTTTCTGTGCCTAGTGATAGTAAAGCTTGTTTACCCACATGGTGTGGCTTATTGCAGATGTCAACGAATGTGACGAGTTGAACAACCGCATGTCTCTCTGCAAGAATGCCAAGTGTATCAACACCGAAGGTTCCTACAAGTGTCTGTGTCTGCCAGGCTACGTCCCTTCCGACAAGCCCAACTACTGCACTCCGTTGAATGCCGCCTTGAATTTAGAAAAAGACAGTGATCTGGAGTAAAAGAGAATCTACATAACCGAAGCCCATATACCCTGCACTGTGTAAAGGAAAAGAGAGAAATGTATTATACTTGAGACATTGCACCTAAACCCAGAGCGTTGGGAACACGGAAACATCACGGAGTCGCGTGTCCTTGGAAGAGCGTGAGAGGATTCAGTGGGAGCCTGACTGGTGTGACAGACCAAATGGACATTTCTCTGAAAAACCAGTATATATAGTCTGTTCATATGTAAAATTCAGTGGAAAAGAGGCGGAACAGTGCTGTTATTTTAAACAGAAGGTTGTATTATTATGTTGTTTTGTTTTTTACTATTGCTTGATTAAATTTGGCATTTAAATAGTGGTGGAAATATTTTATATAGTTTTCATTTTTTGGTTGTGCAGTTCCTTGGCTACTGTTTTTCTTCGGATTTTTTTTTTTTAAATCTCAAGTGCAGAAGTCTTTGATGAAATATTGTTAAACTGTATTATAAGTATTGTTACACAGGGTTTTGCTATTCCTGGTCTGGAGCATTTTTAAATCCAAATTGTCTGTCCTGTGGAGCAGGCAGTAATTTTGTCTCAAAACTTTTATACACATTTGGAGAATATTTACAGTGTATTGTCTGATTTTAATGTCCATTCTTAGCCAAGCTGCTGTTAGGTGTCAATTGGATCCCTTTCCTACATTGAAATGGAAGAACTAATGAGCTTACGTTAGTATTGTAATGTGTAAAGTAAGCCCAGCAAAATTTTTGAAAACTTGATGATCCCAATATATTTACCATTGTATGTTAAAGCAAAATAAATCACCGTTTTTTTAGAAAAAATTCTACCTGAGCGTAATTGTCAATGAGTACATGTGTACAGGTTGTCTCCTCCCTCCCCCCACCCTTTGCTTTTATCAATGGTTCTCTACTAACGTAGGGTCTGTTAAATCTGTTAGATACGTAATGGACTGAAATGTGTCCCCTCAAAATTCGTATGTTGAAGTCTTAACTCCTCATTGTCAGAATGTGAGTCTGTTTGGAGACAAGGTCTTTGAAGAGGTAATTAAGGTTGAATGAGGTCATTGGGGTGGGCCCTAATCCAATATGACTGGCGGCCTCATAAGAAGAGGAGATTGAGACACAGACACACGGAGGAAAGACTGTGAAGACACAGGGAGAAGCAAGCCCTCTACATGCCAGAGAGAGGGCTCAGAGGAAATCAGCCCTGTGACACCTTGAGCTCGAACTTCTAGCCTGCAGAGCTGTAAGAGAAGGTGGTGTTTAAGCCGCCCCTCTGTGGTGCTTTGTCATGGGAGCCCTGGCCAAAGCCCTGCAGCAGAGATGTATCTAGCACGGGAGCAAGGAGTAACGGCTTTCAAGGTTTCAGCCCCTGCTTGATACACATCTACAGTCAGGCAGTTGTCCTATAACTTCAACTGAATTTCAGAATCCATTTTTTACTTAATAAAAGTATCTGAGTAAAACAAAAAACAATGTATACCCATACACAGCAGAAAATGTCCCCATTTAACATTTTCCTGAAAGACAGGCTTTTGGGTTTTAATGCTTTCATAGGCAGAATAATGGCACATCAAAGATGTCCATGTCCTGATCCCTAGAGCCTGTGAATATGTTACCGTGTGTGGCAAACGGGAATTAAGATTACAGATGGAGTTGCGGTTGCTAATCAGCTGGCCTTAATAAGGAGAGTATCCAGGTGGGCCCAATATAATCACAAGGGCCCTGAGACTCGAAGAGGGAGGCAGAGGAGGAGAGTGAGAGGGAGATGTGACTATGGAAGGAGTCAGATGCCAGGTGAGAAGGACTCCATTCCCCACTGCTAGCTTTGAAGACAGGGAAGAGGGGAGGGGGCATGAGCCAAGGATTGTGGTCGCCTCTAGAAGCTGGGAAAGGCAAGGTACCATTATTCTCCCCTAGAGCCTCCAGAGAGGGACGCAACCCTGCTGACTCCTTGACTTCAGTCCAGTGACACTTGCGTCAACTTCTAACCTATGGAACCATAAGATAACAAATGCATTGTTTGAAGCCACCAAATGTGTGGTAATTAGTTGCACCAGCAATAGAAAGCTAAAACAATACCCAAGCATCATAAAACATATCCCTCTCTCTCTCACGCTTTTCAACTGTTTATATAAGAGAAACTTATGTCTCCAAAACTCAACTCAGCATTTTTTTTTTTGGTGAGGAAGATTGGCCTTGAGCTAACATCCATTGCCAATCTTCCTGTTACTGCTTGAGGAAGATTATTCCTGAGCTAACATCTATGCCATCTTCCTCTATTTTGTATGTGGGATGCTGCCACAGCATGGCTTGATGAGCTGTGTGTAGGTCCATGCCTAGGATCCAAACCTGCAAACCCTGGCTGCCAAAGTGGAGTGCACAAACTTAACCACTACGCCACCAGGCTGGCCCCACAACTTGGCATTTTAAATGATGTGCTGGCACAGTCTTGTTATATTCCAAATATAACAGTTGGAATCACCATAAATGTTTGAAAAGCACAAAGCCTATCAACAAAGTGGAAGTGCACTGGGATATTGCTGGCACCAAGAGGCCTGCCGTGTCATACTCAGTGTAACCAGCCACCAGCTCACATGCTTGTTCTGAATGCATTTCCACAGTGCTTTCCATGTCTGAATAGCCCTTATTTTTACCTAGTGTTGTGCGAGTTCCCCCCAAAATAGAGCAAATGTCAAAAATTGTGAAAAGGAAGCTGCGTGAGTGTGTAAGTTGAGAAAAACTATTACAGTGGAAGAGACGATATTACTGTGCACAAAGCAACTTTGTAAACCTCATTAACGATCAAGAAGAGGTGTTTTAAGCATTTTATATTCCAACATAGCTTTATTGTGTTCTAGTTGTATTTTTAGGAAATTGGTTGGGGGATTTTGAGGTGTATCGTAAATTCTTTTAGCATTTCACACCGAACGTTTAATTTTTACAGATTATTGACACTAAGCAGGAGATGCCTGTATACGTTAATGAAAATACATAGTTTTAAACGTGACTTCTTGTATTTGGTGTAATTTTATTTCACAGCTCTGGAAAAAAATGTTTTGTTTTTGTAATATGCAATTCCCTTAGCTCCTTTCGGTAGTTACTTCCATTTTACTTTTAATGCCCAATTGTCCTCCAAACTGCGGGTTTGGGATTCTGTGGCAGTGGTCCTAATTCATTGGCCATGATGAGACAGGCACATAGTACAGTGCATTCTAGTCATTCATTATACTAATTATATCTAATCAATTATACATGTATTTTCCACTTGCCTAAGAATCTGGTCTCTTCCTCTGTCCATTCCACGGAATAGGTTTCTGAACCTTAAAATACCAACAGTCAGTAACATTCTATTCTTTTGTCATAAAAAACATTGCTCAAAAAAACCTAGACCTTGCTATCTGATTTAAGCCTATGTAATTTGAAGTTATATTCTTGAAATCTGCCATGTTATTTGAAGTGATCACTAAGTACAAATCCAGCAAACCAAACCCTTAAATATATCAAAGTTACTTCGCACAATTTCATCATTTATAGCTCTCTAAAATATGTTTATAGGTTAAAAAAATACCTTAATTTAGCTTTAGTATTTTCACACACAAAGAACTTGTATTTGAATCCTCCTGGTAAATCTTAATGTCCCCTTATTGGCAGCATTGACAAATCTGATGATATGCTTAAGAAATGAGGTTCATGAACATTTCATTTGGTTCAACAAACTGCAAGGAAACAGCTAACATACATGTCAATACAACATGTCCCTTCTTGTGGGGACAAACCATAACTGTGAATTTAGGAATTGTTCCGATAACTTGCAGCATTAAAACACAATGATTCTAATACTCTCCTCCACTTTCAAATACGAATGATTTAAGTATGTACTACAGCACCTATGATTTACTGCTCAAATATTTGGTAAGAAGAAGAAAGTAAAGATGGCTGTCATAGCTCAATATCAAAGTGATGGGTAATCGCAATTAAGAGAAAAAAGGAATAAGGGAAGGTATCATCTGCAGAGTACAGGAATAAATTACAATCTGGTAAGACAGGAGACGCTTCTCAGGGAAAAGAGCTCCCCAATTTAGGAGGAAACGTTTGTAATCATCACAGGAATGTGAGATTCCTCTAACCTGCTTTCACCTGTCTTTGAGAATGCAAGATGGCCATCACCAGAAGAACAGTCATCTTCCAAGTCGTTTACGAGGAGAATTTTTCTGTTTATAGATGACTCTGAGTGTAACTAAAACAGGCTATGCTTTCTTGCGACCAGACACAGAATATGCAACAGGACGCTGGTAATCTATCTCGTTGCCCCTCCCCCAACACACACATACGTAAGAATTCACTGAAGCCTGCGTAAGAATCTGGATTTTTCTGGAGAAAATCTTCTAGGGTCAGACACACTCAAAGTATGGTCCTCAGAAGGGTTATATTTCCTGAGAGAGCTTTAGAAATGCAGAATCTCGGGCCCGCATAACAAGACTCCTAGATGGTCACATGTATATTAAATTCTCGGAAGCACTTTTCTAAAGAAGCAGGTGGGTTTGTTTGGCTGCATATTGGAATTACTTGAGGAACTTGGAAAATTACTCATGCCCTATTCCCAGAAATTCTGATTTAATTGGTTTGGGATATGGGAGAATTCTTGTTACTTTTGTCAAATCGAATTGTTGTTCTTTGAACAATGTTCCTTAGGCCGCTCGGCCACAGCACCAAACTCATCGAACAATGTTCCTTGTTTGCAAGATAGAGGTAATGACAGCTGCTCTTACTACTTCATAGATGTGTAGAAGGGATCAAAATAAGACCATATTTAAAAAGCTTTATAAGCCAGGATTCCTTGTGTGCAGATAAGGAATGATTCCTCATTGCTCCATGCCGCTGAACACACTTTAAAACCTTGACTCTTCTACTCGCTCATTTTTCTGTGGTCAAGAGTTGGTCTGTATTCCTTCTTCTCTCTTTCTGTCCCAGCTGCTTTCCTCCAAACCTGAGACCTCCCTAGGATACACTTTCGTTTAAACTCTCCATCCTCACGATCTGGAGACTACCCCTTGCGCAGTCATTGAAATAATTTTCTAGAGGAAAATGCTACAATGGAGCATCAGAAAAAAAAGGTTTTGGAGGAACAGACCAGAATATTTGTATGTAAATTTAGGAGTCCTCTAAACCTTCTGGAGAAAAAGGGCATGGGATTTTGGAGGCAGAATCAGCTAAGAGTGTTAGAAAGTGGGTAGGAGAAAAGGGACTTCATCAGAGAACAAATTGACCTCACCTACACGAGGTGGTTAAGAGTCATCAAGACTCAGTTTATGTCTTCTATGTTCAAGGTTTTCTTGGATCCTCTAGTTTTTGGAGGAAAATGGCCACACTGACCCACATAATCTTGGGTGTACCTGAGATTTTATTCTCCCACCCTGAACAGGATCCTGAGATCGCTAGAAAGGAGTCCCTGTCAGCAGTGTAGCTTAGTCCTGGTGACTCAGTGGGAAGAGGCCACAGAAGCCCTGTCCACCACCATGCAGTCATGCTCAGCGGATGGGCAAGCTAATCCTGGACAGAGTGGTAGCCGTGGTCTGGGAGCACCCAACCTTCTTTTCCTAGGACACCCTTCTTCCTAACAAAGGCAATGACATTTAGCTTGAGGACCAAGAAGCTGTAGGATAAACAAGAAGTTGACTATAAAAGCAACCAAATCCTTCTGTCCAATGGTCATTTGTGATTTTTCAATATCTAGTTGCAAAATGACTTAGTTGGAAGCAAGGGCTGGGACAGGCACCTGTGGACTCCAAGCACTTACGGACATTAAATGGAAAATGTTGCAGTTTTTACGAATTGTCTGGAAAGTAGTTAAATGTTCTCCAAAGTGTTCCTGGCCTGGCATGGATGCGGCAGAAACTCATTTCCTGCAGGTTATCACTGCTTCCGTCATCCTCAAAGCCTTCTCTAGACCAGCACTGTCCAACAGAACTTTCTGCGATGTGGGAGAGGTTCTATATCTGAGCTGTCCAGGCCATAGTCACTAGCCACATGGATATTGAGCAGTTGAAATGTAGCTAGTGCAACTGACGAACTGTTTTTAATTTTACTTACTTTTATTAAATTTAAATAGCCGCATATTGGACCACACAGCCCCAGAGTTTGACCTTTCACTGGCCCTCATGATTCACCAGCACCCATTGTCTCCCAGTTACCTCCCCGACCCTCTGGCCCCCCGTGAGGTACTAGGCAGAAAGATTTTTGTGGCAAAGAAAACAATGTCTTTGTTGGAACAATTACCCTCCAAAGCAAATTTGCAGTCAATGTTTAAGAAAAACAACAAATGAACTCATATGAATCATCTTGTCTTATCTTCAGAGCTATCACACACATTTCATTTTTGCCAAATATAATTAATCATTTTGGCCACAGCGGCAAAGAGTGGCAAAAGGAAGAGCACGGAGCCCTGACCCCTGGAGAAGGAGCCGGAGACAACTGCCAAGACAGAGAAAACACCATCATTAGCTCCTCTTGCCTTCAGTGCCACAACTCAGGGGTTCTCCAAGTGTGGTCCCCCACCAGGAGCATGAGCATCACCTGGGAACTTGTTAGACGTGCAAATTCTCACCTTCACCCTAGACCTACTAGATGAGAACTCTGGGGCTGCTACCCAGCAATCTGTGTTTTAACAAGTCCTCCAGAAACTGTCGACACCGGATAAAGTTTGAGAATTGCTGCCCTAAATAACTATCTGTTCAGTGGGCAACTATTGCCGACTGGGCTCCAGGAATCATGAGACTTTCTTCAGGAAGATCCTCCCCCTGAACGCCCTCCAAGATGGAGATATTTAGATAAGATTTTAGTATAATTCTCTTTTTTCTATTTCCTTCCGTATCCTACCAGCTTTTCCTCAGTTACCCAGTCAAAGCTTCAACCCCTCCAAGTGGGCCCAAAATAAATGCCTACTTTCAGAGCACCTCATCCACTAGGCATTTTATTTATTGAAGTGTACTAGAGCGCTCCACTAATTATTTTTTATACACTCCACATTTTATCATCATCATAACCCTGTAACCTAAGTGTTAAGAAGTTCTGCTGGAGCTGCCTGTTACCAGCTCATGAGAGCTAATTGTGCATATCCATTCCTAACTCACATTGGGGGCTGAAATTGGCAATGGTGAGCGTATTTACACCACAGAAATTGGCAAATGGAGAGCTGATTGTTAAACATTTACCAGTGCACCACTGGATTATCCTTTCTTATAAAGGAGGGGAACAGGATCAGTGAAGTTGGCCAAGACTGCATGTATATGGATTTTAACCTAGGTCTTATAACTCCCAAACCAGCCTGCTTTTGTTATAGGGCTCTCCAGGTGATACTTGAGTTTGTTTCAGCCAACTGAGGACATCCAGAGTCTAAACAGGGGAAACAGAAGCCATGTCTACAAGACACCAGGCTCAAGGTACCCTTCTGTAGAGCAGAAAGGTGGGCTGGAGAGGGTGATGTATTAACCAGAAAACAATAAAGCCACACCTTTGAGAACAGGCTCAACTGTTTTTCAAATCATTCCCCTTTAAGAAAGTCTTTTAGTTTAAGGTTCTTTTGGCTCCTGTCTTTCTTAGAAAAATTGGCCACACTGACTCACAATCTCAAGTTTAACTGGGGGTTTACTCCCCCACCCTGAACAGGATCTCGAGACACAGGGATTTTGATAAGGATGGCATTGAACGTGTGGATCAGTTTGGAGAGCTGTGCCGTCTTGACTATGTTAAGTCTTCTGATCCCTGAACATGATCCCTAAATCCATTTATTTAGGTCTTTAATTTCTTTCAACAACGTTCTGTAGTTTTCAGAATATAAATTTTATGTTACTTTGTTAAATTTATTCCTAAGCATTTTACCCTTTTGGATTTTACTATTAATGGAATTTTCTTAATTTCAATTTCAGTTTAATATTGTTACTGTATAGAAATACAATTAAGGGCCGGCCTGGTGGTGCAGTGGTTAACTGTGCACGTTCCGCTTCTGCCACCCGGGGTTCGCTGGTTCGAATCCCCACTGCAGACATGGTACCTCTTGGCAAGCCATGCTGTGGTAGGCGTCCCACATATAAAGTAGAGGAAGATGGGTATGGATGTTAGCTCAGGGCCAGTCTTCCTCAGCAAAAAGAGGAGGATTGGCTGCAGATGTTAGCTCAGGGCTAATCTTCCTCAAAAAAGAAAAAAGAAATACAATCAGGTTTTGTATATTGATCTTGTATCCTACAATCTTGCTGAATTCATTTATAAGTTCTAAAAATTTTTAGTGGATTCCTTAGGAGTCTGCAAATATAATTTTCCTTCTTTCTTTCCAATCTGTATACCTTTTATTTCATTTTCTTCCTTAATTGTCCTGGTTAGGACAAATAGAAGTGGCAACAGCAGACATCCTTGTCCTTTTCCTGATCCTAAGGGGAACAATATTCAGTCTTTCACCATTAAGTCTGATTTAACTCAGGGTCTTTGTAGATGCCTTTTCTCAGGCTCCAGAAGTTTCCTCCTATTCCTAGTTTGTTAAGATTTTTGTTGTAAAGGGATGTCAAATTTTGTCCAATGCTTTTTTGTGTGTCTATTGAGATGATCATGTAGCTTTTGTCTTTCATTCTACTAACATGGTTTATTACATAAATTAATTTTCGGGTGTTAAACCAGTCTTGCATTCTTGAGATAAATCCCATTTGGTCATGGTGCATAATCCTTTTTATATACTGCTGGAATCAATTTGCTAATCTTCTGTTGAAGATTTGGTGTCTATGTTCAAGAGAAAATATTGGTCTTTAGTTTTCTTTTGATGTCTTTGCTTTTGCTATCAGGATAGTACTGGCTGAATAGAGTGAGCTGGGAAGTATTCCTTCCTCTTATTTTTGAAAGAGTTTATGAATAATTGGCATTAATTCTTCTTTAAGTGTTTGCTAGAATTAGTCAGTGAAGCCATTTGGTCCTGGGCTTTTCTTTTGGGGAAGGCTTTTGATTACTAATTCAATCTCTACTTGTTATAGGTCCATCTAGCTTTTACAAAGAGAAGACCTTTTCTCTTGTTAGCATATACTCACCTTGGATTCACAATCCTAGCAGCCAAACATAACTAGTCACTAGTGTCCTTAGCAGGAGGGGAAAGATCGAGACAAGGCCTGGGAAGGGCCAGGCAGGGCCTAAGACAGAGGCAACGGCCACTTCCCTCTGTTGCCCACCTCTCAACTATAGGTGACAGTGGATCTGGCTTCCACTGGGCACTGTGCTCCGATGTGACTCTGCCCTGGAGACTTCTGTCCTTCACTTCTTCCCTGGCAGGCACCCAAGGGTGTGGTTTCAGCCTCAGCTCTCCTCTTGGCTGTCCCTCCTTGGAAATCTCATTGGACTCACCTTAATTCCCTGGCTTGCGTTGTCCCTCTGGCCTCTCTCCACTCAACAACCCCAGATGGTTTTCCAGGTCAACTTGCCCGGCAGTGCATTCCCATTAGAGGCTATCTGTCTTCACCACCCTCATCCCATCGCCTCTGAAAGCTGATCCACCTCCTCCATCGTAAGCTTTCCTTTCAGTTGTCATCTCCCAGCATGTTTGTGGGAAATGCTGGATTTATGTATATGCCTGCAAGAGGCCCTGGAGATCTGCTCTCATTTTACAGATGAGAACTCTCCCTTCCGAGAGAGTGATCCCTCCCCCTGGCCATAGCCCCACAGCCCTGGGACTGGGATCCAGGTGGCCTTACTCCCAGCAGAGCACTTTCCACCACACCTGCATTAACCCTCCTTTCTGTGTCATCTTCCTAATCTCCCTTTTTACACATTAAAGCTACTATTTGCGATCCCTTGTTCTGTGGCAAGCCTGTCATTTAGTTTTCATGAGAACCGTACTTCATCTCCATGTTATAGATGAGGACCTGTGCTTGCGGAGGTTAAGGACCTTGCTCAGGGTCCCACAACAAATTATACCCAGAGCTTCAACTGAGTTCCCAGCCCATGCTCCCACCCACTAGGCCTGAATTCCCCATAGCTTTGCTTAGGAAGAAAACACACACTTCTCAGTTTACAAGAGAAGCTAAAAATGGTTGTAGAGGAGATTCTCCTGCAGAGCCTCTTGGGGAAAGGCCTTTATCAGGCTCCTGGTTCTTTAGCGTTAGTGCACAGGTCCCAGAGGCTGAAGCAAAATGGCAGGCTCAGGTGCATGTACCTCATCCCATTCATTCATTCATTTACTCTTTCACTCAGTGGCTCACTCAACAAAGACTGACTGAGTACTGCCGTGTGTTGGGCTCATATGAGCCCCTAGGATCCAGCAGTAATCTGTAAACAACGTTCCTGCCCTCATGGAACTTCCATTCTAAGGTCATTCGGGGGGACAACAATATCAACTAAAACGTCAGGCAGTGAAAACTCTGAAGATAAATGGAAGGAGGCTATTTTGTGTCACATCATGGACGACGTCTCTTGGGATTATATTTGAGTACAGGCCTCGAGAAGTAAGGGCTTGGAAGGCCTGCAGATATCTTGGGGAAGGAGTTCCTCTGTTTTAGGGGAAGTAGAAAGAGCCCGAGGTGAGAGTGTCAGGGGAACTTTAGGACCAATAAGGCCAGTGTGACTGCAGAGGAAGGAGCACCAGGAATGGCAGTAGGTGACGCCTTCAAAGAGGCAAAGGAAGCCCTTTCTGTGAAGTTTACGGCCCAGGGTAAGAAAATTTTCCTACCTCCTAAGGTTTTTTTTAAAGTTCCCCTTCAACCATTAGGCCTCTGAACTTTTTCAGGCCATTCCCAGACTCAAACGTCCTTGAATGGTGAATAATTTTTCTGCTATTTGTAAGCAAACTCCTCTCTTCCTCTCCATAGGGGTTATCCCCCTGGTTCCTTCCTTCGTGGGTTTCATAATTCCCTACAGGTTATTCTCAGCTATAGAAATCCCAGAGCCTCTTAAGGCACACACAGAACAGGATGTCACGTAGCTCCTGAGCCCCAGGTGGGACATCGTGCTCTTGGAAGACAAAACAGTCCTTTCCTCTCACCATTTGTGAGGCCCAAAGAGAAAAAGCAAAAAGGATAATGAGGCCCTTCTAAGGAAACAGAAAGGAGGCAGGCCTTGGGAAACTGCCCAGCTGCGTCCATTTCAGCCCCCTTCCTTTGAGAAGTTCCTTCCAGGTGGGATCCTGTGGGGCTGTGTGCTCACCAAGCTCACCGCTCCCACAGGTGAGCAGGGAGCAGAGAGAAAAGTAGTTGAAAAGGGAGAAACACTTTGTACAGAGCTTTCCCATGTAGGAGAAGTGGCTGGGCACTAATTGGCCTCTGCCAAGATTTAATACCTAAAGGGAGTTGCTATTATTTCATTTATTCAATAAACATCTGTTAAATGCTTATTTTGTACCAGGCATTGTGCTTGACTCTGGGACTATGGAGATGAATAACTTAGAGTGTTTGACCCCTCAGCTAGCTCAGAAGACAGATGTGACCCAAACTAACCATACTGCGATGAGGTAAGTAGTCCAATGTCAGCTAGCACTCAGTGTTATGGGACCAAGGAGGAACCAATTGATTCTGCCTGGCTAGTGGCTGGGGTGGAGGGGGATAGAAGCCCTAGGGAGAAGACGAAATAATTCGAATTGTACGGGTCTTAAATTTCACTAGGAGGAAGGAAAGAAAGCAACAATGCAGCCATGTCTACTGTCCCTTCCTTTTTGTGACAGAATGTGCCTCTGGTCTTACAGAAGGGGCCCTGGACTTGGCATCTTAGAACATCTATCTGGGTCCTAATTTCTGGCTCTTGCACGGCCTACTTTAAGACCTCAAACAAGTCTCTCTCCATCTCTTGTCACTGTTTTCTCAGCAGTAAACTGAAGTCTGAGGTCCCTACTATGTGAAAAATTGTCTAATTCTCTGATTTCCCTTTTATCAAAATGTCTTCTCTTTCCCAGCCTGATTGCTTAATCCTGTTAACTGTGATCACATAAATGATTCACTACTTTAGAATGGCTTAACAAAACCTTTTGGGGGCATAGCCAATCTCTAGAAAAATCTCTGGAAAGCTAGGCGTTTCTACCTTCCACAGATGCATAAGAACAGGTGACGACCGCTCCAACAATGCACAGGTCTTCTGCAAATTAGAGCTTCAACATTTGAAAGACTAGACATGAGAAAGATTGATTAGATTCTAGATCCATTGGCATTAGGACAAGAAATTTCAACTTTACATTTGCCAGTGTGAAAGAGGAAGAGTGTCTTTAAATACAGTTTTAAATGTCTTAAGTTTCTGAATGATTTTTAGAAGATTTAAAAAGTTTTAGCCATCTATTTGTGCAAATTTTTCACTGATGCTGACTGTTAAGAATCTGAGAGATCAAATTAGAAGTCCTGATCTGGAACTGCATGTGCTTATTTAAAAGACAGTGATACTGACCCTGATATCAGTTTCCCCACATTAAACCCAGCATATATGGGGTTAAAACCAAAACACTCGGTCCCTGCTTACTCCCTGGTTTCCTGGCTCCAGAATCCACTATCATCCGTAGAAACAGACACCACCAAGGACAAGCACCTGGATTCATTATCTCCTGCCCACAGATACAGGCTGGTGGGAAAGCTGCTGACCAGCAAGGTCACGGGCTCCCTCCTCTCTGCAAGTGTCTCTAGGCCAAACCCAGGCTGGTGGGAAAGCTCTGACCAGCAAGGCCATATGCTCCCCATCCCCTACCTAAAACCCCAAATAAAACCCTTTCTTTTAGCTTTTTGGGGAGTTTGGGATTTCAGCATTAGCTGCCCTCTCTCCTTGCTTAGTGCTGTGCAATAATAAAATTCCTACTTTCTTCCACTACCCCCGGTGTCAGAGATTGGCTTGCTGTGCAAGATGTGAGCGAACTCACTTCAGGTTCGATATCAACAACACATATAAAAATATTTGCAGCTATAAGCTAAAGTTTCTCAATAAAACAAAAATATTTTATTAAGAAATGTTAGGAAAATTCTTTAATACTTAGTATTATACCTGCCACTTCATATTTTATATTTCCTGAAATGGTTATATAATATAAATAAGGAAATGTTAATGAATTTTTCCATCAAGCTCTGCATAGAGGCCTCATTTCCCCTCCCTTTTACCCTAGTGTGCCAAAAAAAGATCCTGTGAAATAGACATTTACCATCATGTGAAATACATTAGGAAGCATTATCAGGGTGAAGACAATCCTTTTATTTAATAGTCATCCTTTTCCCAGCTGATCTGCAGGCACAGCTTTGTCATAGATCAAGTTTCTACCTATGTATGGGTCTATTTCTGAGCTCTCTGTTCAATTCCATCACTTTTGGTCTATCTCTGTATCTATATCATACTGTTGTCATTATTGTAGCTTTTTCTTTTCTTTTCCTTTTTTTTTTTTTTTGAGGAAGATTAGCCCTGAGCTAACACCTGCTGCCAATGCTCCTCTTTTTGCTGAGGAAGACTGGCCCTGAGCTAACATCCGTGCCTATCTTCCTCTACTTTATATGTGGGACGCCTACCACAGCATGGTTTGCCAAGCAGTGCCATGTCCGCACCAGGATCCAAACCTGCGCCACCAGGCCGGCCCCTATTGTAGCTTTTTCTTAAGCCTTCATTTCTGGTAAGGTAAATTCTTCCACCTTTTTTTGTTATTGTTTGGAGTGTGTTCACTCTTTGCTTTTTTTTTTTTTAATTAATAGACTTTATTTTTGAGCAGTTTTACATTTATTGAAAAATTTAAAGAAAAGACAGAGTTCTCATATACCCCCTGACTCCCACTCCCACCCTGAGTTTCCCCTATTAATACCTTGCATTAGTGTGGTGCATTTGTTAGAACTGACGAGCCACTATTGATACACTATTATTAGCTAAAGTCTATAGTTGCCATTAGGGTTCACCCTTTGTTTTATGCATTCTATAGGTTTTGACAAACATATGATGACACGTATCCCCATTACAATATCATACAGAATAGTTTCACTGCCCTAAAAGCCCCTGTGCTCCACAAAGTTGTCCCTCCCTCCTTCCCCACTAATCTTTGGTGACCACTGATCTTTTTACTGTTTCCATAGTTTTGCCTTTTCCAGAAGGTCGTATAGTTGAAATTGCATAGTACGTAGACTTTTCAGACGGGCTTCTTTCATGTAACAATAAGCATTTAAGATCCCTCCGTGTCTTTTCGTGGCTTGATAGCTTATTTCCCCTTTTTTGCCGAGTAATATTCTATTGTCTGGCTGTACCACAGTTTCTTTATACACTCACCTACCGAAGGACGTCTTGGTTGCTTCCAACTTTTGGCAATGACGAATAAAGTTGCTGTAAACATTCATGTGCAGATTTTGGGTAGACATGAATTTTCAACTCATTTGGTAAATACTAAGGAGTGTAATTGCTGGATCATATAGTAAGACTATGTTCAGTTTTGTTAGCAACTGCCAAACTGCGTTCCAAAGTGGCTGTACCGTTTTGCACTCCTGCTTGAGCTGGATGAGGGTTCCTGTTGTTCCACCTCCTCGCCAGAATTTGATGTTGTCAGTGTTTTGGATTTTTGACATTCTAATAGGTGTACAGTGGTATCTCATTGTTTTAATTTGCAATTCTCTAATGACATATGATGTTGGACATCTTTTTATAAATGCTTATTTGCCATCTGTATATCTTCTTTAGTGAGGTATCTGTTTAGATCTTTTGTCCATTTTTAATTGGGTAGTTTGTCTTCTTATTGTTGATTTTCAAGATTTCTTGGTATATTTTGGATGCCAGTATTTTACCAGATAGGTGTTCTGCAAAGATTTGCCCCCAGCCTTGGGTTTGTCTTTGATTCTATTAGACTCTTTGTTTTTATATTTACATTCTAGAATCAGTTTGTCAAGACAAAAAAAAAAAGCACCCTGTTTAAGATTTTGGTTAGAATTGCGTTAGTTCTGTAGATCAGTTTGGGGAGTATCTTTACAATATTGAGTCTTCTGGCCCATCCCATTTACTTAGATTTTCTTTAACGTCTGTCAATAAAATTTTACCATTTTATTCATAAAAGTTTTACAAATATTTTAGTAGATTTACTCTTAACTATTTTTTGTTGCTATTGGACATGTTATCCTTTTTAAAAGTTTATGTTTAATAGTTTGTAATGTATAGAAATACAATCGACATTTATATATTGATCATAACCTTGCTAAATTCTCTTCTTAACTCAAACAATTTATACTTAGATTATTTGGGGATTTTATCTTATCTTCTGTGAATAATGACAGTTTTGTTTCTTCCTTTTCGGTCCTTGTATCTTTAATTTTCATGCCTACTGACCTAGTAAAGACCTCTAGTACAATATTGAATTATAGACTGGTGATAGCAAGCATCCTGCTTTGAAAGAAAATCCTTTTACTGTTTCCATGTTTAATGTGAGTGTTAAGTGTTTTTACGCACTTCTTTTATCTAGTGAAGAACGTTCCTTCCTATTTCTAATTTCTAGGGGGCTTAATATGAACATAGATGTTGAATTTTATTGAATAATTTTGCAGCTGAAGAGAATATTTCTTTTGGTTTTGTCGCCTACAGAAACCTCACACAACTCAAGAATAAACTTCTAAGTCTGAAATGTGCCTGAACTGGCCTCTGTTTGGGAGGAATGCTCAATGGGTCATCCATGAAACCCAGTCCACTTAGGATTATAAAAAATGTTTACTGATGGATTGAGATGATAAAGTCTTTTATTATTCCCCCCTTAAGCAGCAACTAACGTAGCCACTTACTGGAAACTATAACTTGACTTCTCTTAAACAGTGTATAACTCCAAGTGCATACCTTGGTGCAAAATTAAAACCACTACTATATTGTATTTCCAGAGGGGCTTGTCTAGGAAACATTCAGTTCAGAGGCAGAGAACAGTCAAATGCAGTGCCTTAGCATCTAGGAAGCACAGAGTTACTTTATTTTCTCTGGCGGCATACATCCTCCCCCCGCCCCTGCACAGCCGCCAATGCACCTATATTAAAGATGGAAGTCCCGGCTATATGGAGAGCAGAAAAAGGAGAGAAGAGCAGAAAGCAGGAGGACAATAGCAACAATGAGATCTCCTAGGGAGAGAGCATAGTGACGCCAAACATCAGAGCAAAGTAGATGTTGTCTGTCTATGAGCCAATGGAGACATTGCTATAATGTTAGGATCAAGTTGAATGTGTTAGAATCCATTATTTTTTTCTGTTGTTTACTGTATACTAATATTCAGTGAAATATTTGCTTTTACTATATGGATGAGTGTGAAATAGGCACTTTTTCACACTTATTTTCCTGCTGTATATTTTGTATCAAGTTTTTACTGACTTACTGACTCTTTTGGCTACTATATAGGAAATTGTTCTTATGTATTTTGTTTTGCTAGTCGATCTGTATTAGTTTTTGTAAAAATCTGTTGAAATTTATTTTATGTTGTGATTTACTTTTGGTTTCCAGTATTCATTGGAAGATTGTGCTGATACCTATTTATATCGTATTCCATGTGGGATATGGCATTCCATTGACCAGTACATTTGTTTTGTTTCATAGCCTACTCAGCACCAAAGGTCACTAATACTGATATATTTCTTTTAACTGTGTGAATTTACTTCTTTTTCAGGGTTGGTAGAATATTCTTGCATAACTATAACCAATGCTTTTCATCTGGATTCGTGTCTATAGTATACCATATCTACAGACCCACTTAAAAACCTCTTTAAAACAAGTGAGATAAAAACAATTTCAATTTTTTCCTCCACATTTTCCCCCCAAAATTTCCTTGTAAAACTGGCATGTCTTATCTGCCAGTAAATACAATATATATTGACATCTTATTGTATGCCAACTGTGTGCTTTGGGCTTCACGCCCTTATGAATTATATAGGCAGGACTTGCATAGCGTTCTCTGAAAGTGTTTTTTTGGTCTGGGCCAGTTCCTGGAAGCCAGCTGCTCAAGCCAGTGGGCACAAGCAAAGCCCTGTGATCTCCTGAGCCCCCACCCATTGGCACCTCTACAATGGACTACAAACTTGCTGGAGAAATGAAGCAGATCTGGGTGGTGTTTGTTTTTAGTGTCAAGGAATGACATCACTACCAGAGATTATGACTTTGGACAAGCTGGTGGGGGGGCTTGGACTTATAGCACAAAAAGGTCAAACCTTGGTTAACAGGCCATGTCATTAGTGCACAGAACACTATATGTGTGTTTTAAAAGACGGAAACATTAACACTTTTATGAGCTTTGTGTAAACTGGATGGAGTTCGTCAAGGCCAAAATGTATGCTTTATATAAAACTTACATGATAGACTTGGGCCATTATTTTCTTTTATTCTAAATTTTGTGGCAACGATTTTCTTTTTTGTCCTCTGGTGGGTTGGCATAGGCTCTTGCTTGGTTAAAATCAATGAGTTGGGGTTTGGCCAATTCCCCTTTTTTTTTGCCATGGGCTCTAAGCAGTCCGTCAGTGTAGGAGCTCACAGTTGTAAGAGTACAGATAAAAGATGACTTGGAATGTCCAGTGGGGACTGAAACGTGGAGTTGGTGAGGTTCACTCTCCAGGACGGTGTGTGTGTGGCGTGGGCTAGGGAGAACACCACAGGGGGTTGGTGTGTCATCAAGACAAGGGCTTTCATGGGCTAGATTCTGCCTGCACCGAGTACACTCTCAAAGCAAACTGGTTGCTGTGGAACCTGTGATCTTCTTCAGGACCACTAGAGGACCAACTGAAGTTGTTGCTTTAGAATCAGGAAAACTTAATACAAATTTCATGGCCAATTAATATTGCAGGTTAGTCCCTAAGCCTGAATGAACAGCATTGGGACTTTGCTATGGAAAACAGAGATTAACTGTGGGCTCTGTACCATATTTATCTGAGAGCACCACCACTGGATGGCAGTAAAAATCCTTGGATTTCCTTCCATTTTTTCTTTTTTTTCCTACTCGCTAGTCCTTCTTGTCCACTTAAAAATGTCATGCTTTTAGAGTGAACTTTTGCCAGAACACCTTGATGTGATATGTGTATGATCTGTTAGGCTTAAGTTCAAAGACAAAAAAAATTTTAAAAAGCAAAGATAATTATATGTATTGTGGTCAAAACAGGATAAACAAATTTAGATGACCACAAAAGCCAGGCAATTTCCCCATTAGTTAGACTCAATACTCAGTCACTATGTCATTTTAAAACCAAATTAGGTCCAAAGTGAGGGGATATTGATTATACAAGATCTCACGGGGACTTCAAACTTCTAAACACTAGGGAGAATAATCGTCTCAAAATAAGGACACAGGAGGTATCTTTTCACTGGTTACCTTCAGAATTGAACAAAAAGTTATACCAGCCCCACAGTGGACTTTCAAAAGAGGACTGACAGGCACTCGAAATTCTCCCTATGCGAAATTGAACTCGTTATCCTAACTTCCAAGGTTATTTATTCACTCATTCATTTATTCAACAAATATTTATTGAACACCTATAGACTAGGGCTGAGCATTGGGAATATAATAGTAGCCAAGTGAATCAGAATTTCTGGGAATGAGATGAAGTCTGGTCACTTTGTTTTGGTAACTTTTTATTTTGATATAGATTCAGACATAGAAAAGATGAAAGAAGTGTAGAAATGCCTTCCCTATACCTTTTACCCAGATTCACTAATTGTTTACATTTTGCCCTAGTTTCTTCTTTCTCTCTCTGATCCTCCACCTCTCCATGTACAATTTTTTCTAAATCAGTTGAGATTAAGTTGTAGATATTGTGTGCCTTTATCCCTGTATACGCCAGTGTGTGTTTCCTAAGAACAAAGACATTCTCTTATATAAACACTGCATATGGGAGGCCAGCCCTGTGGCTGAGTGGTTGAGCTCCCGTGCTCTGCTTAGGCAGCCCAGTGTTTTGCTGGTTCGAGTCCTGGGTGCAGACATGGCACTGCTCATCGGGCTGTGCTGGGGCAGTGTCCCACGTACCACAACTAGAAGGACCCACAACTAGAAAATACACAACTATGTACCGGGGGGCTTTGGGAGAAAAAGGAAAAAAAAAATTTTTAAATCTTTGAAAAAAACCAAAACACTGTATATGGTCAAAAATCAGGAAATTTAACACTGATACAATCCCATTATCTAATCAAGAGTCTATATTCAAATTTCATCAGGTGTTTCTATAATATTCTTGTTGAAGGATGGGTTTCCTAGGAAACAGATTCTGGGATGGAGACTAGCGTGAGGGAAGTTTTGTAGGGAGCACTCTTGGGATCACCATTGTGGAAAGGAAGAGAAAGAAGCAGTCAGTATGGGACAGAGGAAGAAATTGGGCTGTGACGTAGTTTCAACAAAGACCAGGCCAACCCTTTGGGGACCCGGAAGCTGTGACGCCCTTTAATGTTGTCCTGAGATAAGTTGAGGAGTCTGGGTCTTAATATTACACACTGACCAGTTATTGGATCTGGGTTGCCCTAGGGAGGAGGCATGAGTTTGTGGAAGGCAGAACTCTCCAACCTAGGGTAATTACTGAGACCTGTAGCCAATAGTGCCCTCAATAGCTGGAGAAATAAGTCCTTCAGTCTTAAAGGGGCCAGAGTGGCACATCACAGCTTCCACTATGGTCTGCCATTTGCACTGCCCAAATCCACTTCTCCATGTAAATTCTGGGAAGAGTTCCTCCAAAACTGTGTTGGACCTCTTTTCCTGGGGAAAATGGATAAGAAGGCTAGTAGGATAAGTTACAGCCCTGGCTGTAAGTAGTTGGAGCCCAAGCTGTTGGGGCCACAACTGCTTGATGAGTAGATACTCATCATGTACTACCCATTCTAGATTGTCTCATTCTCAGCCACCATCTTTGTTGAGTAGATGGTTTACCTGTTGGCATGACTTGGATCCTTATTCCTGAGACCTCTGAGTTCCTGATCTCCATACCCTTCTTAAGCATGACTGTTGTATTTATCTTTTTATCATCAGGATGAGCAAGGGAAAGTCAAGAGGCAACCTAGTGGATCACATTCTTCTCTTCCATTATGTGGCAACTGCCCTCCTTCTTCTGAAGATCAGGGTCCTCACTGCTGGCTGGCTGGTGGGTGGCAGCTTCAAAATCCCATATGAACATCTGTTTTCTTAGACCACCCCTGCCATTGTTGCAAGTTGAGTCCCTTGGAAGCAGACTCTGAGATGGGAATTAGCACAGAAGAATTGAATTGGTGAGTGTTCTTGGGAACAATGCCTGTAGAAGGGAAGAGAAAGAAGCACTATTAGGTAGAAGAAGAAAATGGGTTGTAATGCAATCTCAACAGACTCTCCATCTCATTGCAATCTTGTAAAGTTCTGCTGCTTAAAGGTTTTCATTAAAACTAACCACATCAGTGACATCAAGTAGTTTCGTGTGCACTTCTAGCATCAATTTCTTTGTGGTGTTAGCTCCCCAAAGAATGAAACGTTGGATAAACACCACAGAAATGAACATCCCTGTCAAGCTTTCCTGAAATCCTTCCTTTTATTCATCTGAATTCAGTGGTTACACTTCAACAGCTTTACCATAAAATATTGTTTTTATTTATGAACTCATTTATCACTGGGACATTCTTTGGTAGGATTTTTCAGTAAGATTTTTCTTTAAAATGCCCCCCAAAAAACTGTTCTTCAGAGATGTAGCTACTGAAATAGAATCTAAAAAATACCACAGGGTGAGACACATTACAAACATTTGTACTTTCACCCAAATGCATGGCCCATACTGAGTAATCTGTTCTAATATTTGTTTCTTCCTATCTTCAGCGATGTTTTCTATGTGACTTCCTCAAAAAATTGCTGACAAAGGGATGCCTTTTAGTTGGTTGGTCTTTTGTTTTACAATTATTTCAACCATTTTTTACTATAGCAGGAGGAACCAGAGACCGCTATGGTTTGTGGCTTTTGTTCTTTAGTTGTAAAGTGAAAAACCTCAAAAGAAGCATCTAAGCAATTACCAGTAGGTTTTGTCAGCTTGTCAAGAACCAAGTTTGTTTCACATAACTTTAAACATCTCTGAAAAACTGCCGCAGTTTGTCTGCCAGTTCTGGATGCTTTGCTTCTAAATGTCTGGCTACTTACTGGACTTCATATTATTACTTGTTAATATCTCAAGACATAATATACCAGCCAACTAGGGAGAATTTGATCATTAATGGCAGTGGATGTAAATCCATATTTCAAGTGGTTTTCTTGATAATTTTAGATTTAGAGGGACTACTTCTTGCTGTTCTAAATATATCCTCATTCTTTTTTTACCATAATGTGGGTGATGAAGAGTTTGTACTCAAGAGGTGAAAGGTTTGCTCTGCCATTTTCTTTAGGTTTATTTTGCTGTTATCTTTCTTTCACCTGCTACTTTTTTGCACAAATCTTTTTAAGCCATTCTTTCCAATATGAGTGTTAACTTAGTTAAAAGGAGATAATATTATCTAAAAATCCCCCTACTGGACACACGTTAATGGAAATGTCTGAAGACTAGCCGGATGCAATCAATTGACTGAGCCAGCACTGTCATCCCCTCGGCACTTTTTTCTCCATTGGATATCTTAAAACCAGTAAGGCTTGGAAATTGTAATTATAGCAATTAGCATACCCTGATTGATATAAGGTCAATAACAAATTTAAAAGTATGGGCTCCTAGGGGCCAGCCTGGTGGCGTAGTGGTTGGATTGGCATGCTCCACTTCGGCGGCCCAGGATTTGTGGGTTTGGATCCTGGGCTCAGACATAGCACCGCTCGTTGAGCCAGGCTGTAGCAGCATCCCACATTAAATAGAGGAAGATTGGCACAGATGTTAGCTCAGCGACAATCTTCCTCAAGCCAAAAAGCAAAAAAAGAGGAAGATTGGCAACAGATATTAGTTCAGGGCCAACCTTCCTCACACACACCAAAAAAAAAAGTACGGGCTCCTGTTAAGCTGTGTCTCCCCATTCTGAATTTGTGTAAGTGGTTTTTTGGACCTCAGTGCAGAATTTTACCTTTACTCCTATTAATTTTACCTTCTGTCATTGTCACTTTGCTTTAGCCTGTCAAGATCCTTTGAGATTCAGATTTTGTCATCCAATATGGTTGCTCTCTCTTTCAGTTTGTATACCCTCTACATCTTTATTCAAGACATTAATGCAAATGTGGAGAAGGGTTTCTCTTTAAGACAAAAACAAAACAAAACACCACAATAAAACAACTTCCTTTTGCTCCAGTTGCTTCTAGTGGGGCTGACAATGGCAGGATGGTTTAGTTTGTAGTCTCCACAGGGTTTCCTGCCAGAGGACTTCTGCATTTCAGAATCAGGCAACAGGAGTCAAACAGCTCTTAGAGTCTTTGTTCTCAAACTCCTCCTGCAGATCAGAATTCTCATCTTCAGAATTCCCTCCTCATGTTCCTAAGCACCAGCACCATCCCCATTTGCTCAGTTTCTCATGACTCCCTTCTAAGACAGACATTTGAATAAAAAGTCTTTCCCAGATTTACCTTTTATTGATTTTTTTTCCCAACTAGGCAACAAGATTTTATCTTATTCACTGATATGCCACACAGATTCTCCAAACTGTTTGAAGCCAGTAAGAGAGAAGGAAGAAAAGACGATTCTAGGATGACACCAGATTTCTGGTTTTGGTAGCTGCACTGAAGGAAGCTAGTGCTTCATACCTACTTTCCTTGGGGGAAAATGAATGAAAAAGAGACTGAATTCAATCTTGAACATGATGAGTTTGAGATGCCCAGAGCATCCAAGATATTGAAAGTTGGAGATGTTGAGAATCCATGGGATGGACCAGACTGGAGCTGAAGAAGCCACTGGGATTAGCACCCTGCAACGTTCAGATGGTACAACTGAGGCTATATTGAGTAAGTGGTCTCACAACTTTGGTCTCAGGGCAGTCTAAGTCCTTGGAGTAGACATGATGGGACAGAAAGAACTACGAGGCAAAAAAGGCACTCTTTTCCATGTCTAATTCTACAACCTTAGACCACATACATTAGGAATCATTTTGTGAGCTGCTCTTGGAACTCACCAACCCCAAATCAAAACAAATGAGAATTGCTGCCTGAAGAGTTAGTTGCCATGTCAAGCCTACACAGCTCCAGGGGCAGGTTGCAAGCTGTTTATAGTCACTACTCGCTGCTGGCATCTCCAGGCAGGCATAGCTGTCCACATATTGTGCTGGCGCATGTCACATCGTATCTGGGGTCTGATTTGAGCAGCACACATCCACAATGGGAAAATGAGGCTGGTCAGGTCCTACCCATGGAGATCAGAGTGATCCATGCCCACATCTCCAGGTTTGAGCCGTGGTAGAATCTGTGGCACCTGTCTTAGAATTGAAATTCCTTTATGTGGCTTGGGAGTTGGGTGGGCTAGCTAGGGAGTTTGTCATGAAGTTGCTTTTGCATAGCAAGAATACTACTTTTACTTAGATTATATGTTTATTTGGAATGACTTTGAGGGTGGAGGCTAATGGTTGTTTTGGGGGCAAATGGCCCACTAAAGACACCCCTTAGTGCCATCACTTGGGCCACCATGTTATTTTCAAAACCCGGCCATGGCTTGGGGAGCTCAATAACCAATCTATTAGCCAAAGTTATAGACTTTTCAGGCTTCACATACCTCTTGCCTTCCTTCTCACCCTCAGGGTACTTACCACATCCAATTCTTAGCAGGATGCTTTCATCATTGAGTGGAGAAATTGTGCCTCTGCATGAGGAGAGCGTCTTCATAATGTTACATAGCACTTAGGATCCAAGTTCTTATTCAATGGGTGTGCTTGATTTCTGAGCCTGAGACTTCCATAACACCATTGACACAGACTTGTGTTGAGAGTTTATCAGACCCTCCACCTCCTAATGCTCTTTGTTATGAAGAAGGATGCCAACTCTTCTCACCTGACAGCTGCCTCTAGAAAATTCCTCTCCAAGCCTATGTCTGTTTTCTAACCACTGACAACTACACCTGCTCTTTGGTACCTGGATCTCCATACAATTGTAGCATTATAGAAGGGAGGCAACACTGTCTGGATGTTGGAGGGCAATAAATGAAAAGCCACATCTCAGATGTGTCTCTGTGCCTGGTAATGGTCATGACCTCTGCATTTCCCAGACATTTTCTGAATGCCAATAAGTGGGATACTGGAAGAACTCACGGACCTGCATGATGCCACGCTCCTAGACAAGTATTTTATGGAGCTTCCAAACACTTTTCACATGTTTGTGCGTTAAAAAAATAAAAATTAAAAAATAATATGTATGTAGCCTACTCGGGTAAACAGAAGATTCTGGCCTACTGGGAAACAACTAACCTCAAACCCCACCCACCCTGCTGTCCAGAGGGTTAAGGGCTTCTATTTCTTGGTAACCTGTAAGCCATTCTTGGTGCACTTGTCGGGAACTGGCAAAGGGCTGGGCCTTCTGTAACAATTTGCCACAAACTGGATACCTTAAAACAACAGAAATTCATACTCTCACAGTTTTGGAGGCTAGAAGTTTGAAATCAAGGTGTTGACAGGTCTGTGCTCCCTCTGAAGGCTGTAGAGGAGAATCCTTCCTTGCCTCTTCCTACCTTTTAGTGGTTCCAAGTGTTCCTTGAGTTGTAGCTGCAACACTCCGATCTCTGACTTCATCTTCACGTGGTCTTCATCTTTGTGTGTGTCTGTGTGTCCTCTCCTCTTGTAAGGACACCAGTCATTGGATTCACTGCTAACCTTAAATTCAGGATGATTTCATCTTGAGATCCTCAGCAAATTACGTCTGCAAAGATCCTATTTCCAAATAAGGTCTCATTCTGGGGCTCTGGGTGAACATTAATTTTGGGGGTACACTAGTCAAACCACTCTAAATGTACAGCCTAAAACCCTCCATTTAGCTTCCCAGTGTTTAACAATTCCTTTTTATTATGTTACTTAAATATCCAAATGTAAAACGCAGACTCCCTATGTTTGTAGCTCCGTTGCAAGCATAAAACCAAAACAAATTTTCCAATTACAAGCAAACAAAACAGTGAAATGAATATATTTAAAATTAATATCATTAATTTAATACAACACTTGACATTCTTCTAAGATTAAATTTCCCTTTACTCATAAGCGTTAGACTGTCTGCTGTGGTGTACATTCTTCGAAGTCTGGCTTCAAAGTCTGGCCAATATTGCTATTTATTTTTAAACCAACTTTCACTGTTCTATTAGGAATTTTGGTTCATACAACTCTCCACTGATTTATTCTCTGGGTACAAGTGTGTCCTTTACTTATTTACTTATGCAAATTGGTTCTCTGATATCATATGGCAACACCTAGTTAAAAGTGGTGATCAGATGATCTAAAATATTTTATATTAATTCTTTAAAGATTATCATCATTTAAATAAAACACAAATTAATATTTTTATAGAGAGTGTAGACTTCTACACATGGACCCCATTTTTAAGAAATACTGATGTTTCAACCTAAATCGTGTGTACTCCTGGTATTGATGCACTCTACCCAATTTGCAATAACATCCTTTCCAGACTGAGAAATACCATTTCAGAAAGCCAGAAATGAAGTTCCTGAGCTAATTTCTGTTTAGCTGGGACAGCGCATGAGTCCAGCCTTGGTATCCACAGGCCTGGAGTAGAAGCTTCCTTTTTTCGTCATCAGCTAATTCCCAGGTTTTTCTATGCCCAGAACTTCACTCTTGAGTGTTCCCACTCCATGTCCTGTTAACCAGCACAACAAAAAGAAGAGCTATCTTTGCTTAGATGCCGGCCACCAGACCAGAATTCTGAGAACTGCAGATTCTTCATCTTTGTTTTGGCTTACCTTGATCTAGCATTTCCCTCAATCTTTAGAATCTGTGCCTTTGGTATCTGAATGGGACGTTGTGGCTCCATTGTTTTGTCTGTCCAGACCCCTCCTCCACTTCCTCTCCAGCAGAGTCAGCCTCTCTAACTCTGGTGATGGTCATGAGACAGGCTGAGCCAGTCATATGACCTCATCCCTGGTCACAGTGATTACTACAAGAGGTGGGCAAGTTACCCAACCCAATCAGAGTCCTGCCACGGGCGTTTTCTCGCTGGACATGGGAGAAAGGAGCTCTTTTCTTCTCTGGTCACTGTGAGGACATGAGCCCAGAAGATCTGTGTTTCTGGTCTTGTGGAGAGTCCAGTCTGAGAGTTTGACATTGAGATTTTAGCCAGAGAAAGAGTCCTGATGGTGCTCAGTGTTGGTTTCCAGACTCCTAACACTCCTTGTAGTGTAAGCACCCTACAGTTAACCTTTTTGATTGTAGTGTAAGTGCCTGACACTAAACTTTTGATTGCCGAGGCATCCACTTCAAAGATATCCATCTGGAAGAAGCACACTGCTGGCTACACAACTAGGTAAGAGTCAGGCCACCCCATGCATCAAGTTCCCTTTCTTTTTGGAAAGCTCTCATTGACTTAAACTGACTATTTGACCATTTCCCTTTCCCTTCCCAAGCTTTAATTACTTCTCTTAAGTTTTAAATTCATCAAGAAAGAATGAGCCCACAAAACACTAGGCCTCCACCCTTGACCTTAATAAAAGCAGAACCGCAGATCCACACTCTCTCTCTCTCCCCACAACCTCACAGTGTGGCCCTGGGCATGCTGTGCACCCTCCAGGACTTGTGAGTAATAAACTTTGTTTTTTTCAAAGTTCCTTGATGGCTGTTTCTGAGGTGCATCTTGCAATCATAATAAGAACCACAAGGGCCGGGCCAGCCACGCATTGCCTCTGAAAGGGGAAATGTCTGCGTACTTTCGTCATAGTTGTTTGCTCACCAAAGACGTAGGAGGATTATCTGATATCTGACAGTGACTTACGGTTCATATTCTGGCTTCAGAGAGTACATCTCCCTAACGCCCAACACCCACAGCCAGATGGCCAAACTGTTATCAACTCAGTTCTGGAAAATGCCTCTGCTTCTACATCCATCTGTCTTTGCTTTGCTCTTTCCTGCTGCTTTATGATCTCATTTCTTAAATCTAACCCTTGATTTTGATGTTTGGACTCAGCTCTCCTTGCTCTTTTTTCTCAGACATGACACTTTGTCATTGGATTGAGTCTTTAAAATGGTCCTTCCATCATATAAACAGAAAGTAGAATGGTGGTTACCAGGGGCTTGGGAGAAGGCAAAAAGGGAAGTTGTTGTTTAAAGAGTATAGTGTTTCAGTTTTGCAAGATGAAAAAGTTCTGGAGTTCTGTTTCACAACAACGTGAATATACTTAACACTACTGAACCGTACACCTAAAAATTGTTAAGATGGTAAATTTTGTTAGATGTTTTCTACTACAAAAGCAAATTTTGAGGGCCAGCCCAGTGACGTAGTGGTTGAGTTCATGCACTCTGCTTCAGTGGCCTTGGATTTATGGGTTCGGATCCTGGGTATGGACCTATACACTGCTCAGGAAGCCATGCTGTGGCAGCATCCCATATACAAAAATAGAGGAAGATTGGCATGGGTGTTACATAGGGAGAATCTTCTTCAAGCAAAAAGAGGAAGATTGGCAATAGATCTTAGCTCAGGGCCAATCTTCCTCACGAAAATCCAAGCAAACAAACAAACAAAAACAAATTTTTTTTAACACCCAGGGGACAAAAATGGTCCCTCCATCCAGATGTTTTCTAAGAGATTCAAAGTGAATTTGCTACCAAAAGGCACAAATTAGAATTGACTTTAAAGGAAGCTTATACCATAACACATGTGCCAGTACAGAACCTTGACGTTGGCTACAGCTATAATCAGAATTTACTCAGTAGCTGCATAATCTGTTTCCTTGGATCACTCTCTTATATTAGCTAAGAATGTGTGTTTTGATGCCTGGATCACTGGTTCTCAAACTTCAGTGTGCGATAACAATCACAGGCTTATTATAAATGCATATTCCAAGGCTTACCCTAAACCGACCGAATGAGCAATTCTCTGAGGCTGAGACCCAGAAATCTGCATGTTTAATAAACTCTATGTTATTCTGATACAGACTGTCATTGGACCATGATTTGAGAAATTCTGCTTTACAGGGCTGGCTCCGTGGTCGAGTGGTTAAGTTTGCGCGTTCCGCTGTGGCGGCCCAGGGTTCGGATCCTGGGGCGGACATGGCACCACTCGTCAGGCCACGTTGAGGCGGCGTCCCACATCCCACAACTAGAAGGACCTGCAACTAAGATATACAACTGTGTACAGGGTGGGTTTGGGGAGATGAAGCAGAAAAAAAAAATTCTGCTTTAAAAGGCATGCTGCGTTTAGGGCAAGAACTAAATGTTTAATTTTATTTTTTCTTCTATGGCTCAAGATCAGAGCTTTGTATTTATTAGAGACCTACATGTGGTTGAAAAAAATACAGTAAAAAAAAAGTATTTTGGTGGACTTGTCCAAATAAAATACAATCTGTAGCATGTGGTTTCTTTCAAAATTAATTGTGCATTAATATTTTGTATTCGAGCAAGCCATATCATAAGGAGCTATAATGTGATGCTAGATCCAAAAATGTGGCTTTAGTGTTTAGTATTCTGAAATTCAGTCTCAGATGCTGTGATCTCATATGGCTCTAAAAACTCATTTCCTTCTTTAACTTTTTATACCTCTTCAGCCTCTAAATGGAAATGAACCAGTTCTCATTTCAACCTTAGTTACAACTTTTAATCTGTGTTCTTAATGAAGTTTTAGAGAACATTTATAATGTATTTCACTGTGTAGTCTGTCCACACAAGAGTAACTGTAGATATATGTTTAAAGTTCCATATACTTTAGAATTTAATTTTTTGCCTGAAGAAAAAGAAAAGTTCATTTATCTAGTGAGCAAAGCAATTTGGAGTTGCCTCATTTAGATTAAATTAATAATTTTATTTTTAATAGAGTCATTTACATTTATTACATCACAAGGATATGCAATGACAGTCTTTTTACTTAGAAATTAAAAAGATAATTTGTTTTCCATATTCTGGAGGAATTTTGTCCATCAGGTGGGTGGTTGGACAAATGTCTGTGAAGGCTCTTTCTAACTTTGAGAGTCTGTGAATTGACACTGCCAAAGTAATTTCTTGATGCACTCAGTATCACTTGGAGGTAATGTGAAATATAATTTGCTCCTCAGAGAGCAAAGTTTTTAGCTGAAAATTTGACTGTACAAAGTGAATTTCATAACAGTTTTATCTCAGTGTATTTTTAGAACGACATCACACTTTAGAAATACAAACATCCAAATGGAAAATCAAAAGTTGGATCAGATACTAACACCCCAATAGATTTGGCATTTAACTTTTCTAAGGGACTAATCTATCGTATATTCTTCCTCTCCTGTATTTTTCTATTAAGACGTCAACAGTAACACAGAGGTCACTGAATGCTTCGTATAAATACAACCAGGACTTGTGGCATTCGAAAATGTCTTGAGAGGCTTTGAAGGGCACGTCCAGTCAGAGAAGCTTGGAACTGAAAGGACCTCTGAGATGGAGCATGAGGACATTTAGGTTACTGAGTTACTCAACAGTGCACAATGGTAGAGAGATGACTTGCTTCTCTTTCAAGACAGTGCACTTCCCACTGCTTTGAAGGAGGAAAAATTAAGAATGTTTCATCTATTCTGACTTTGAGTAACACTGTCCTAGCTATCCTTTAGAAATCCACCAGATTATGTGTATTTATTTCTTCTTTTTAGGTCAGTTACCCATTGTGGCAGACAGACTCTAGGGTGGCCCCCGTGATCCTCTGCCTCTTGGTATTCACACCCTTTGATCCTTGCCACCTGAGTATGAGCAGGACCTGTGACTTGCTGCTAACTGATAGATTGCAGCAAAGATGATGGGATATACATGGTTATATGTATAGGATTACCTTACACACAACTGTAAACTATCTCGATAGGAGACTCTCCTCTAGCCTGCCCGGCAAGACACGGCTTAGCTAGGTCCACTGCTTCAGAGTCTTACAAGGCTGCCATCAAGAGATCTCTTGGGGCTTTGGTCTCATCTGAGGTTCAGCTGGGAAGGATCTGCGTCCATCTCCTGTGGTTGTTGGCAGCATCCAGTTCCTTGCCATGTGGCACTCTCCAGAGGCAGCTCACAACTTGGCAGCTTGCTTCTTCAAAGTCAGCAAGGGAGACAGAGTCTCTTGGTCATATTGGATCCAACCAGAAGACTCAGTTATTTTAACTTGCTGCATCTAATTTGAGAGAAGTTTGCACCCTATGATTTCTGTTAGAATTCGAAAGCTTATGATTATGTTCACCTTGATGATACCAATATAAACTCAGTTTAAGCTTTTTTCATTAATTGCATAATTATGTGGCTCAGGGGATTATGGAGTATATTGACTGTATTGTGAAATCAAACTGATCTATTGTTTTTTAAGCAAAGAACCTGTATGAACTAGTATATCAGCAACCAACCTATCACTTGGCCTTTACTAGATTGGAGAGACTGCCAAATCAATAAATTTAAATCTTTGATAGGCAAATCAATTTCACTGTGATGCTCTCTCCCCTAATTCCTTCCTTCCTTCCAAATGTTACACAAAAATGAGGTACTATTTGGGCACCCATGCTTTTAGAGCTCATGGTAATCTCCCTCTGCCTTCAAAAGTGTGCCATGCACCATCCCTACAGTGATCTGTTTTCTTTTCTGCATATTCTCCTCCCAGAGATGGTTTTGTTTCTTCCTGCCTCCAGCAGTGATTAGCTTCACAAACCACTTTATGGTTCAGTCCAAAGGCTTTTCCCAAAGGAACTCACAACTGGCAGAAACGGCAAAACGGAAGTGTCCATGTTTCAAAATTAATAGGAAAACTTTTACCACAACACCTATTAGAATATCCTTTAGTTATTATGGCATCAGATTTTAGTCTTGACAAAACTAAACAAGCTCTAGGCATTTATTATCAAAGAGTCTCAAGATCCTTTTTTTTTTTTTTTAACTTCATTACATGGAAACTAGTGCTGCTTTATTTTAGGTACACGGCAAAGTGACAGAGTACCATCAGAGGCCAAAGCCACATCCAGTGAAGGCGTTCTGGTTTAGTTTTCCCCACCAAACTATACCAAGGCTGGGCTTCTCCTGGGAGATAGTATGAACTGTTTTATTTGCGCCGGGATTATTGTAATTTTGCAAGGTAACTTTATTGTTTACTGAGAATTAGGCTGAATAAAAATAAGCTACTGATGCACACGATTTGATTTTAATGAGATTAACGGAAAAGTTTCACTTCTATCCCACTAAGTCTTCTAGTTCCTTCGAAGAATTGTTAATTTTAACATCTTAGTTTTGTAATGTAGAACTCCTTCCTAACTTTCAACCATCTTTTCAATGTTCCTGCTAAAATTTAGAGACTCATCTTTACCTGCTTCCTTTGAATAAGCCCATCCAACAGTTCTGATTTATTTTCATTAGTTTGACGTAATTCATGTCAAAGGAACATGATTTCCCACAATTCGGTAATCACCTAGAGCTCCTTCACTTTGTGAGCAAAGATAGGCTATTATTAAAAATACCTGCAAGACATACGGGTTCAGATACATTTAGTGCATTTGATCTATTTGAGCACTAATAAGCTGACTTTTTTGCATTTTCCTTGAAGACTTTTGCTTGGGTTTCCTCTATATTGTATACATTGAAATTCTTTGTGACTGCAATGAAAAAAATGTATTTTCCTCCACATGCAGAACTAAAACAGCTGAAGAAATTCTTACATTACCTTTCCTCACGAGGCCTTTGACTTTTTCCCCTAACGCCTTTTGAGAGAGTCTATCATTAATTTTAGGTTCAGAGTACAGAGTCTTTCTGTTCCTATAAGTGTTTTAATGTTTCATTTCTAGAGATGGGCTATATGGGGAGCTCTGTGAAGTTGTTCTATTGAGAAGTAAAATATTTCCCCACAAAAAGGGAAGGAACACTTCCAGAGAACAATGAAAGCCTGCTAACGCACTTGGACTTTCTTAGAAGAGCTCATTCTTCCCATATGGGAGCATCCTTGCTCCCAGAAACATTTTACCCTGTTGCCAGCCATTTTCTTGCCGATGTCAACTCATGTAGCTTTTAGCCACTTCAATCCACTGCAGCTGTTATATCCTGACCACCATGGACTTCCTTCTTCCTTTCTGCTATTACAACGAGGTCATTCACTCCTTTCTCTCTTTTTAAAGAAATCTTTTCCTCCCCATCTGTGCCTGGGACGTAGATACTCTTGCTTTTCCCTGACCAGCTCTGGCTGAGCTTACTGTCCAACCTATTGTTCCTAATATACAGGGCTTTGCATTAAGGCTACAAAAGGATAATGTCTAAGTCAGAAAACGATAATCAAATCACTAAACAAAAATAGGGAGTAGGACTCTTTTTTCCATCTAGGGACTTTTAATTTAATTCCTTCATGTTTTATTTGGTTTTGTCTTATTTTGGGCAACTTATAATTTTCAAATATACATATTAGTAAAGTTTGCTTTGAATTTACCCATTTTAATCGACTACCCCAGATGTGAGAGCTCTTTTGTCTCTCCCTTGAATACCATCAGCTTGTTCTTTCCCCTGCTTTTGTCTTGTTTCAGGTAGCTTCTCCAAAGTAACTGGGAAATTAGTGTCTTCTTAACCTTATTGTAAAAACTCTTCTAGCCTTCTAAATAGAAGTGTTCAGCATAACAAGCATTTAAAAGTTTTCCTTATTCTTACATTAAAAAAAAATCAATTGTCTCAAATCCTTTTTAGAAAGTGGGATATAAATAAACAAACAAAATAATTCTATAGACCAGTGCTTCTCATACTGTGATGAGCCTCAGAATCACCTGGAGTCAAAACGCAGACTGTTGGGTCCCAGGCCAGAGATTCTGATGGTTGCTGTTTGGTGAACAGCGCTCTGAGTAGCCTCTCCTTTCAAGAGACTTGCTAGCTATCCTTGTACTGCTTCTCAAAATGTTACTCCAACATAAAGAACCCCTTATGGCAGACAACAAGTGTAGCATCATTGGTAGATAATAAATAGATAAATAGATAATAGATATCTAATAGAATCATATGAAGTAATAATAGTTTTAAAAAATCTGTCTTGAAAACTAATAAGTTTTTAAAGCATGGCATGCACCATATAAAGTTTAACAGAGCACAAAATATGTATATCACAAACTAAACTCTCCCGCCATTCCAGATCTACATTCTTACTTTGCAGAGCCACCCATGTTTAAATATCTTATAAGAGAATGTGCACCTAATGTTTTGAAAGAAGTTGAGAATTGCCCTCCCAATAGTTTATGCCAGTTCACACTTCCATCTACTATTATATGAATGCTTATTTCTCCACACTTCAATGGTATCAGACAATGTCCAAAATTTTGATCTACCCATCTGATATGTGAAAGATGACAACGAATTTTTATTTTAGTTTGGGTTGTGTATAATCGTGAGACATGTTAAACAACTTTGAGTAGCAAGGCTAGGACATTCTATTAGTTTAGTGCAGATGGATGATTGGTTTATAAACTCAACTTCATAATTTCTTTTAAGCAAAATATCTGCTTTTCTTGTTCATCTGATGATATCTTCCTTTTGTTGAACCTTGCCTCTAAAAGTACTTCACCTCCTTTTGAATGAAAAGAAACAAGTATGGTAACCCCCATTGTCTGCCCTCTGCCTCATTTCCCCCAGGACATTCAATTTATGTGGCATTCCTTTGGGAAATGAAGGATTAGATGTAGTTTTGTTCATTGCATTTTATATAGAACATGAGACATCTCTAAACCCAAGCTTTGCTTATGGGAAACAACAATTTATTGCCAAACCGAGACTATAGACAAAAAGAATTTTGACTATGATGCACATATCAAAGCTGAATTTTCCTCAGCTTGTTTATTGGTATTCACATGAAAGAAACAGGCACACACACATTCACCTAAGGCTGCTTTTTGAAATCAAATGCATTTCCTGCCTTCTTTCCTCAGGATCCTTACGACCAGCCTATTTATAGCCCAGGAAAGGAAAAAGCTCCACTGGAGGCAGGAAAACTAAGTTCAGAAAGAATAGGAGGAAGTGTGCCGGCCATTTAGCCAAACAACCTTTAATTCATTGAGCTCAAAGCTTAGCAGCTTCGCTGTCGTTGTTAGGCGTAAACAGCTTGCAAATTTGATGTTTTTTTCCCTCCCCACTTTTGAACTAGATTTGGGCAATGGAGGTGATGACAGCATTTTAGAAGAGAGAATAGGAATCTCTAGGTGTTTAGACACGCGGAAGAGAAAACTGTTCGGGGTTGGTGAAGTGGAAAGAAAGAGACGATTCAACAGAGAGATGAACTTGAAATGATTACACGTCTGTGAGTTAAGGTAAGTGTCATTTTTAAGCCTGTCCATTGTTGTGTCTCCATGCAGATCATGAACTATGAATATTTGCTGTAGAAAGTGTATATGATTTGAAGGCAGATCCTAATGCAGCTTTTCACTGAGCTTTGCTTGTCTCTGAAGCCATGTAGAAATCATCCTCAGTCAGGACATATTCAGTTTTTAACAATAATAAATATTTTTTAAAAAGCGGTTGTTTCCTTAAGATAACTTTATCTCCACTAAGTTTTCCTCAGTTTCATAATCACCAGGAGATTAAATACTATAAATAATTTCATTGAAGATCATTTTTGAAAAATAATTTCTGGATATTTGTCTGTTTTTCTATCTTTTTGAAAGTGCTGATTAATAATCCCTGTACCATTTCCTTACTGGTTTAGAACACATTTAGTAGGCCCTCAAGCAAAAATGGCTAATTTCAGAACAGTTATTTGAACTAAAATTTAAATTTTGTGTAAAATTAAGTGAAGATAAAGTTGTTGTCATTTTTTAATACAAAGCTTCTTCTCCTGGACATTTAGTTTCAGACAGAGGAGAACCTTCTAGAAGCACAAAATATTGCACTGAACAGCTCCAGTGATAGAAACTGTCCACAATAATTGTTTACATTTTTAAGTTATTATTTCAAAACATTCATTTAGTATGTATTTTCTGAGTGACCTGAAAAATGTCACCAGGTTTGGAAGTGGAAAGGTCAAAAAGGAATGGATTAAATCCAAGAACAGTTGATGCTACCCACAAAAACTTGGAAAGCTCCAAGGGACATTCCAAATTCTTTTAACGTTCCCTGCCATCCAACAAGTACGTTCGTTGAAATGCGGCACCACATTTGAATCCACTGCTGCTAACATCCACATTTGTGTCTTGGAGTAACTTGATTAATGTCACCACAATGTCGAACAAAGGAATGAGGTTCTGGGGGTTTATTGAAAAGGAAGAGCAGGAGGAAATGTGTTGCTGTCATTTTGGCTTCTCCCAGTTTGAGACTGGTATGTTTAGAGTCTGGTGTAAGAAGATAGCAAAGCTGGAAGCCAGAAAAGCTGAGCCAGCCAGATTGTGACTGGAGCAGGAGGCCAAGGCTAGCTTCTGTCTCAGGGGGGAGCTCATTGGCTGTTCTCTTTCCTGGGAGAACTCAGGGTTATTTTTTTCTGATTAGAAAATGATAATTCATTCCATGGAAACTGTAGCAAAGCATAATGGTCTTGAATAAAAAGAGCGATATATCTTACCTGAACTTAGATTTTAAAAAATACAGGGAAATACAAGTAATCTGGATAAATATGATGAGTCTGAAGAAACAGATAAAAACCTCTTAGGGCTTATTTCCAGGACACTCCAGTGCTGCAATGTCAATTCTGAATCCATTTTATTATTTATTTCCAGAAAGCGAAATTTAAGGTAACCTAATTAATTGCCACTCTGCGTGGGTCCAGTGATGGAGATATTGCTTACAGTGGTGCTGGCTTCTGTTAATGTTGAACTCCTTCTCCTTACAGTCTTAAAACAACTTTCTCACTTGACACATTTGTGTGTTTACGTTATGAGAATAAAAATGTTTTAAACACTATTGAAGGTTAAAATAATAGATAAAATTATGAGTTATATATTTTATTCTAAGAATTGTCTTATTGTTGGTCATTGGTTTCTGGCTACCCGTAGATACTTATAAATGTCTTCATGAAATGCCAGGTATTGAAAATAGATTTCTTGGGAACTGCCTAAAAGTTTTACATGTTTCTTGATGTGTTTTCAAGCCTCCAAGAGTATTTTACATGATCAGAGTTAGCTAATTTGAAAAAACATTGTCAATGTTTTTTAAGCTTTTCTATGAATTAAATAGAAATCCATTGCTTGGTTTCCAGCATAACTTCTGTAATAGCTACATGTTTACAGGTTGCATAGCATAGCCACTCCTTGCCCTCACATTTAAATGTAAGTGAAACAGATTACTGAAGAGATGGTGTGGAGCGGTGAGGAATTTAGATGTCACCAAATAGAATCCACAGCTTGTAGGGTGTCCTGCAGTGGGCTGTGGGGAGAAGTGTGCCGAGGTCAGGCAGCCGTACCCGTCAGCCTCCTGCTGCCCGAGGAGGAGGAGGTGCATGTTGATTTTGTGTGTCTGTGAGTACCTTAAATCCAGATTAGTGGCCTTTGGAGCCTCTCTTTCTCTTACGCTCTCATCCCCTTGCACCTTATATTATGGGTCAGCGGCAGCACCATTCACCACCGAAGCATATTTATTAAGTTCTACTTATAGTACAATCTCTACCTTTGATAAACTTAACATTTACTTGGAGAAAGGGAATTATATAGGACAGAAGACATCCTGTATGTAGAACCAAATGAATGATGTAGATAACAAGTGCCAGATAAGGAAGGCCTGATCCAGGCAGGTTTTGTGGAGGTGTGAAGTTGAGCTGGGCCTTGAAGGGCAGAAGGAGATCTGATGGGGACAGCGAGAGATAAGGGCATTCAGGACAAGAAGGGAGCTGTGTGCAGGGCAGAGATAGGAATGTACTTGGGTTGCCAGATGAAATACAGGATTCCCATTTAAATGTGAATGTCAGATGAACAACATATACTTTTTTCAGTAAAAGTATGTTCCATTGCATGGGTGGGTGCGAGGCCTATTGCACGGGACATACTTATACAAAATATGATTTGTGGTTTATCTGATTCATGTTTAACTGGGTGTTCTGTGTTTTTATTTCCTAAATCCGGCAACCATACCTGGGGACTGTGTGTCAAGCAGCTTGACAGGAGCAGGGGCAATGAGCATGTGGGGCAAGAGAGAAACATTTGGAAGAGGCTGGAGTCAGACTGGTGGGACTGTCATGTCAGACTAAGGAGTTTATAATCTAATTTAAAGACACTTGGGAGCCACTGAGGGTTTTGAAAAGGGAAATGAATCAATAAGATCTGCCCATTCGAGGCAGGACCTGGTGGGGCTAAGAGAGCAGGCAGCCAAGCCCCGGGTGCTGGTGACAACAGAGAGAAAGAAACCAGATGGAGACACATTAGAGAACAAATCGACATGTTTTGTAAACTAATTGGATATGATTAAAGGAGGAGATGATGTGTTAGAGAGGATATTATGTTTTATGGTCCGTTCAAAGAAACAGCCAAAGAGATAGCAGCAAGTCAGGGAGTTAGTAAGGAAGATCAGGATTTTGGTTGCAGACATATTAAATTGAGACAATGATGGGATAATCAGGTAGAAATAGTGAGTGGACAGCTGGAAATGGGAAACAGCTTAGGAGGGCAGTGAGGACCAGAAATGATAACAATGGCCAATATTGAGCATTTACCATATGCCAAGCCTTTTATATCCATTCTCTTATTTAATGCTTACAACCACCTATGGGCAGGTTCCATTGCAAGCCACATTTTATAGATGAGAAAACTGAGGCTCAGAGAGGTTAAGTAACTTGTCCATGATTACCTAGCTAGTGAGAGACACATAGAAAATGGAACCCAGGTGTGTGTGAGGTCAAAGCTCATATTCCTGCTAATTCTCATAGTGAATGTTGAGTATCTGCTCTGGATTCCATTTCTCCATCTGCAAAGTTCTAAGGGCACCAATTGTCCATGCTTTAACCCAATTTTTAACTGGATTCCTCGTCTCTGATTACTCCTAACTGTGGTAACCCTTAGAATTCTGCAACTTTTGGTTAATCTCTCTGAGGAAAAGGGAATCGCTTATACACAGAGATTTTCTTATTTACTTATCTGAACATTTGTTTACTACCTAAATTGTTTTCCTTTCAGTTTTCGATTTCTCCTCGGCTATCTGGTAAAATAAAGATTACGCTGAAGAGAAAAACAGGACCAAAAAGAATGTTAAACTCCTGTCTCTGTCGCTGGCTGCCCTCTAGTGGCAGGACCTGATAACAATGCTCAGCCCAGTCCAGGGACGGCGCAGCCAGCAGCTAGAAGGAAGCTCTTAGGAGACCAAGAGTTCACAGTAACACTGCAGAATCATCTAAATGGTGTGCAGGCGAGTTGTGCTAGGAGATTCTGGAAAAGGACTTCATGGAATTACATTCACCCTTACAGCTGGCTGGTCTGAAGGGCATTTTGAATAGACCAGTTTTAGATTTATCTTAAACTCTGTAATCATTAAAAGTATTTCACTTGTTTACCCTGTTAAGAAGACACGTGTAGCAAGTTTGGCTGTTAAATCTTTAATGCACACATGTGTCTCTATTCTTAAGAAAAGTTTCCAGACCTTTTATTCTACATATTTACTTCAAAATATACAATATATTTTTTAATAAAAAGTGGATAGTCTATCTTTTAGGAATGTACCCTAAGGAAATACTCATAAATTGAGACAAAAATGTATATAAAAGAATGTTTACCTATTTGTGACAGACGAATATTTGACTTAACCTAAATATAGAAAAAGAAGGGAATTGTTAAATAATATTCCACAATGTGAAATTTTATATAGCCATTAAATTACGTTAACATATTTAATGGCATTGGAAACTGTTCATGGTAAATGTTGAGTGAAAAAGAGAAGGCAACAAAGTTATATACATGGTGTGATCCCATTTTCTTAAAAATTATATATGAAAAGGAGTTAGGAAATAAAATTCAGGGACCGGCCCAGTGGCGTAGTGGTTAAGTTCATGCACTCCACTTTGGCGGCCCAGGGTTTGCAGGTTCAGATCCCGGGCGTGGAACTAGTACCACGAGTCAAGCCACGCTGTGGTGGCATCCCAGATAAAAGAGAGGAAGATTGGCACAGATGTTAGCTCAGCGACAATCTTCCTCAAGCAAAAAGAGAGGAAGATTGGCAGCAGACTTTAGCTCATGCCCAATCTTCCTCACACACACACAAAAAATATCAAAGAAGAAATAAAAATTCGTGTACTAAAAGGTTAACAATAGGAATCTCTGGCTGGTGGGGTAAGGGTGATTTTTACTTTCTACTTTGTCTCCGGGAATATTCTCTAGGATAAGCATATACTACTTTTATAATCAGAAACAAAAACCAGTATGTTTTTAAAAAGCGGAGAGCTAAGTCCTAGTGTTCTGAAATCTTGCTGTCACGGCTGACAATAATATGTTTGTGCTAATTCAGCTCCATCTACTGCTTCTTTGCCCAGTAAGGAGCTGTATCCTGTTTGTGACAGCATAATTCATTGTAATGGAAAAGATTATGATGCACTAGCCTCGTCTATGACTTCACTGCATCCATCTGCAACAGGAAACAAAGACACACACTTTTTTTTTTCATGATTGTTTTAGTAATAATTGACAATTGGAGGAAATGAATGGCAGAAAACAATTATGGGCAGACAAGATGGTCAGCAAATCAGACTGGGAAATGCAACGGAGCCAGTCTCAGTTTTATTCATGAAACAGTTTCAGAACATTACAAAGATATTATTGTTTTGCTCTCGATCTATTCCTGAAATCACTATTGTTTTTACCAGCAGTTACACAATTCATTGCTGGCAGCGGTGATCCCCAGTATATTTTTAATTCAGTAATCTGGTAATCCCACCTCAGGGATTTGGTACTGAATTTTTTATGTATTTTAATATTCAGGGTCAGTGTGAACTTCTCCCTGTGCGTGTGTCCAGGAACAATGCTCCTATAATAATAACTAGTTATCTGTTGCCCGTACATAGAATCTTAAAAGCTTTATTTTCCACTAAACTTAAAAAAAAAAATCATGTCTCTATTTTTGGTGAAATGATTCCTAGTCTTCATTTCAGCAGCACTGGCAGAGGAAACAAGCAATGGGAACTCAAAACAAGTGAATTCATGATTCACTCTCCAGTTTTCATGCTATGAAATGAGGACAATTAATAACCACTGAGATGAAAATGAGGGATGTGTTACCAATTAGGAAAGAGGTAACTGAGGCAAGTATTACATATATTGTAGTAACATTTCTCTCTCCTAGTGACTTGTATCCATAGACAAAACTTAACTCTCCTGTTGGGTCCTGTTGAAATTCTTTGGATGAGAGAACTAAGCGCGCAGGGGCTCTTTAACCTTCACTCCAAGTTAGATTGTCCTCTGATTAGCCTGATTTGGGGTAAAATTTTGCAGCAACTCTGACTTCTAATTTTAAAGACCGCTTAGTGGTGATATGATTTATTGTGGAGGCCTCTGGACCAGTGCTGTCCAATAGAAATATCACGTGAGCCACAAATATGAGCTACGTATGTCATTTTATATTAAAAAAATAAAAAGAAACGAGTAAAATTAACTTTAAGAATCTAGTTTATTGGACCCAATATATCTGAAACATTATCATTTCGACGTGCAGTCAATATAAAAAAATTATTCATGAGCTATTTATGTTCTTTTCTTGATACTAAGTCTTTGAAATCCAGCGTGCATTTTACACTTACTACATATCTGTGTCTGGACAAGCCTCATGTCACTCAATAGCTTCAGGTGTCTAGCGGCTACTGCACTGGACAGTAGCAAGCAAGGCAACGCGAGGCTTGGCAGCTTTTGAGTTTTGGTCTATTGGAACAATCCAACTGTTCATTTAGGCTGTGTAACTATGGATTCGCAATTGAGAAGAAGTGTAGTAGAGGTTTTAAGAAACTCCTAATTTTTGAAATCTGGATTATGTGGTTGTAAGAAACTTTTTTATCATGATGTTTTCAAGCGAATTTAGGCATTGGAATAGATTACATTACACAGCCTAAAACTAACTTCCAGAAGGTGTTATAGAAATTGTGCTCTTAATCATGCATAAAATATAGTACAAAGATAAAAATCTTTAGCAATTCACACACACACACACACACACACACCCCTCCTCCTAACATTGTGACCACTTGCTGATGTCTTTTCTGTATTCTGCATTGTTTTATTTGAAGGGTAGGAAGCGTGCTTCAATAATCTTGTGTAACTCCTATGCCCCGGGGACTCTCATGCCAGTCAGCTGGGGTGATAAAGATAGCTCTGTGTGCTAAATATGGCGATGCAAAAATAGACCTGGTGGAAGTGGATAAAACTAAGAGACGCTGTAGGTTCTCACGGCCCTGCCGGAGGCAGAAACATGGAAACAAGGGTCTTTGAAGTCCTGGGGACGAGTCGCAGCCAGCTGGAACGATCACATTTTGGATTTATTTCGTGTTCCATGAGGTTTTGGTTGTGAAGCTATATTGAAAGAAGTCAGAAAATTCTAAAATCAAAATAAAAGTTAAAGACATTTAAGATAGAAATAATGACCATCCATCGCATGATTTACAAATTGATAGTACTCCGAAAGCTTGTTTTTAAGAATTTTCTTGGGCCTCTGATTTCATTTTCCCATAGGAACAAAGTCATAAATAGTGAGTGGGTATGTGCACCTAAATTCCATATACTTATAATGAAATTATTACAATGTATTTACAATGTATTACATTAAATAATTCCTTATTAAATCATTAAAAATTATTATGAATATGTATTAGTTATTAAATTATTATAATACATTTATAATGAAATATAATTATTAACATATTGTTTCTACCTGAATACATTATATCATACATTAATACCATGTTAATAATTACATTAATTAATAATATAAATAACCAAAACAAATAGAATATACTGAATCAACTCACAATCACCTTTTATCCAAAGCAACAAGTGCTGGCAGAGAATTTTGGAAGTGCCAGGTGCTGTACCACGTGCCAGGACAAACATAAAAGATAAATCATTTATTTGTCCATTAATGTCGGTAGGAAAGCAAATTCACTAGAGAAGAATGAGGAAATAGGTGGAATTCTTATGCCTTATCTATGTGACTTTTAGGAGGAGAAGGCCGTTTCACCTCTCTAATTTTACTTCCAAACTTTAGATTTGCTTTTTCCTTAAGGACAAAGTACTCAGCACTGCTCTCATGGTGTAGCCCTAGTTAGGAACTTTTTTGGTTCCCTATTTGAGGTTTTCCTGAGTAACATTTGGCGGAGAGGTAGAAGAGAGGAAGGTGGAGAGAAAGGTCACAATGAAAGAGAATACGTGGGCCCTTGAGAAAAAGAATCGTGCAAAATTGCTCAGTCCTCCTGAGGGGAAAAGAAAGGTAGAGCCCTAGGGGACTGGGGTTTGGGTCATTCTCTAAATTTGCCCTTGCAGCCTCCAGGGCAGGAAAAAGGAGGGGAGGGAGGTGTGTGCAGCTGACTTTTGCATGTAGAGTGTGCTTTCTGAGACAGTTTTTCTATCTTCGTGAGTGCCATTAACTGTTGGATCCTGCAGATACAACCACTGCTCTTTCTAAGCAGTCGTAAATGAGGAGCAAGTGGCAAAGTCACACATCAACTGGCCTTCAGGCAAGGTCAAGAAATCTGGGTGGAGTGGGGCCACTGGCTGGTTTCACAAATCAGCAAAAGAATTCAGGGATGTTTGGGTGAGTTGAGATTATCTACGTAATTCCAGGAACAGGAGCCTAGGTCAGGAGAATAGTGTATTCCTGTGACTTACCTCTTCTGGAACACTTTTCTATTTCTTCGGGCTGAGAACTGGGGCTGAGAACTGGTAATGGAGGTCCACTGACAAAGACCAAGGCAGGGGGAGGGTGGCTGTGCCACATGCTACTCAAAGAGGCAGATAGCTCTCTGTTTCCTGTCTCTTGACTTCCCCCAGCCTCCTGATGAGTTAATCCATCCTTCCTCAGTATCTTCTCTCTCAATTTCTTTCGCTTCTAGGACATTTTCTTTAAAACATCCGTGTTTCTTCTTTGCCATGGAAAACTATGACCCAATCTGCCTGAATCTGCTGCCCCCTCTAGTCACCCATTTGAATTCTCTGACTTCACTGCTGACATTCTCTGTGCACGTTTGGTCACCTACCACCTTTATTTTCTCACTTCTCTTTCAAGATTGAAACACATAAAAATCTGACACTCTTTCCTCACCCTCACCAAAACTATGTCAGAAACTTTCTAAATGATGCAGTGAACAATGGTTTTCTAACTTTTATCGCTCTTGATCTCTGCACCATTTAATATCCTAAAATGTTCCTCTATGGAATTCTGAGATGCTTTGTTGTCATTGTTTACTTCCAATCTCCATGAGCATTTTTTTCTCTGCTCTTAAATGTATCTACTTACCAAGAGCTGTTGTTTTCTATTTCTAAATCCTTTCTCTCTGAGAGCTGATTCATAACTTCAATATGTAAATAACTCTGAATTTGCTTATCCAGCTCTGAGAGAATTTTAGTCTACATTCTAGGACCAGGTGTCTAACTATCTGTAGTGTATTTCTGCTTGATGTTCTATCATCGTTTCAAACTTAGCACGTCCAAGATAAAAATCTTACCCTTCTTATCATATCCACTCGGCTTCCGTGTTGTTTCCTTTGATGGTGGCATCATCCCATCTGGGTTGGTGCCATCTCTCCTCCATCTTGTCATTCACCTCCCGGTTTACGTAGTGGATCATCCTTCCTGTTAAATGTGTCTCACATCCCATTCCTCCCTTCCTGTTGTTACTGCTTCCACTCTTGCTCTTTTTACCTCATTCAAGGACTCTCTCAGTACCCCTCCTGCTGGTTTCCTTCCCTCAGGGTCTTCCCTCCGCACACACTCGATTCTCCACACTCCTGAGAGAATAATCTCTTGGAGGGTGTTACGACTTTGTTAAATTAACATTTGTTCAGTAGAGCCCCAGGTGCTGGATGGTGAGCAAAATAAAAGACCACAAGAGAAATTGAAACAGAGAAGTTTATTACTCAAAAGTCCCGGAGAAAATACACAGCATGCCTCCAGGGGTTGCATGGGGAGGTCAAGGCAGGGTGCAGGCACAGGACCTGGGGCACATGCCTTTATTAGGGTAGGGTCTGTGGGTGAAATGCTTTGGGGCTCCTGGGCTAAGGCCAGCTTGGTCAATTCCAACCAAAAAGAGTGAGGGTTTTGATAAGCTCCATGTGGGTCTTATCTAAGGGAGCAGAAGAGGAAGGCTCTGGAAGGCTGGGGAGAGGCTGTTCATCACAAGGGTCTTCAGGAAAGTCATATCAGGTTACATTTACTTGTGACTCTGCTGGCTGTTATCTAGGACATTCCCTTAGTAAGGAGCTGCAGGCCACTTGTCCAAATAAAATGGATGCCGAGGTAGCAACACAATGGAGTAGCTTCGATGAACTCTTGACAGAAGGCCACAAACTGCCTGGGATCTTAGCTAAGTTGCAATGAATGGAAATACATTCAAAGTAGCTATATTGGTTATAAGAAAAAAGTTTATTTCATAGAAGCACAAGAAGTGAAGTTGAGACTGGCGAGGGCCTCCCTCCAGAAAGAGCTGCTCATGGCCCTGAGGCCATGACTGCTAGAACTTGATGGTATCTCATCTCCACGCCTCTCTGAGGCTCTGCCTCTCTCTCTCTCTCTCCCTCCGTCTGCCTCTCTCCCTCCCTCTCCCACTTTCCCTACCTCGCCATGCACAGGGAGAAGGTGGATGTCCATCAGCTCCCCAGTTTGAACGTCCTGTTTGTTCAAGCATTGGGAGAAATGGATAAATCTTCTGCTCTCAATTCCAAATTCTCTTGAGAAAGAATATGATTATCGGAATGGCCTAAGCTTGCCTCAGGTGTCAATTCCTTGTCCAGCTCATTACAGTCTCGGGAGTGGGGTCCTGAGGATGGGAGCAGTTTTCGGCGAGGAGGACCTTGAGCTGGAGCCCCCAAAGCTGTCTCTTACATCTGGCATAGGTGTAATAGTATATTTTTTTTCTGATCTCTCTCTCTCTCTCTCTCTCTCTCGGGCCCTAAGCAACGTGTCTTCTAATTTTCCCTGAATATGTTGTGTATTTTCCCTCTTTATGGATTTCCCTGTGCTGATTTAACCAATTCCTCCTCCTTTCTCTCAGTCCAAATCCTACTGATGCTTCCAGACACAGCACAAACTGCCATCTTTGATGAAGCCAGTTATGATCTTCAGTGAGAGTCTCTCTTCCAAAATGCTGTAACACACTGTCTATCTATATAATATATTTAATCACATGAAGTTTGGTGATATTTCTTTCATTTATTCAGCCTTTATTTGTCTCTATAGTTAATTTTCCAGGAACTTCTTCTCTCATCAACTTAATTTTAAATTCCTTGAGGTATGAGCCATATTTTGTGCTTTTAAAAAAATCCCTCTGGAGTACGTCAATGTTCATAGAAGCATTACACACAATAGCCAAAGAGTGGAAACAACTCAAGTGTTTATCAACAGAAAAATGGATAAACAAAATGTAGTATATAAATATGATGGAATATTACTCAGCCATAAAAAGAAATGAAGCTCTGATATATGCTGTAACGTGGATGTACGTTGAAAAATTATTCTCAGTGAAATAATCCAGGCACAAAAGGAGAAATATTGCATAATTCTACCTGTGTTAAATATCTAGAATAGGCAAATCATAGAGAAAGAAATAGATTAGAGGTTACTGGAGGCTGTGGGCAGAGGGGAATGGAAGTTCTTCCTTAATGGTTACAAAAGTTTCTGTTTGAGGTGATAAAAACATTTTAGAAATGAGGGTTACGGTTGCGCAACATTGTCAATGTAATTAATCCCACTGAATTAACAATGGTTAAAATAGCAAATTTTTTGTTGTATATTGTACCACAATTTTAAAAAATTAATAGTGTAATATACCAAACACCAATAAATTGTGTGGTATGTGAATTAAACCTATTTTTTAAAAATTCCCTCTGGGAACCAGATACAGCCTTACATATAATAAGTGCTTAAGGAATATTTGTTGTGTTAGTTGTTGTAATGAGATTCATTAGGACACAAATTTATGTGAGAAAGAGCAGATATGTTTCCCCAGTTATGTATACCAGGTAAAACGTGATTTCTTGCTATTTGATGCTAAGGTGGGTCTTTAGACACATGCCAGGTGCTGTCCAGGTGTGGTCTGAGATCCTAAATTCTGTCTTAATCATTTTTGCC